>NC_134465.1:42789695-44063445 GCF_047948215.1 Lycorma delicatula
GTATTCTTGAAATCCTGTTTTTGTAGAATATTTTAATACTGTTTTGTATTTAATTAACTAAATTGTACAGTATTTGTTTATGATTAACTGTCTTTTAAACAAACGAATGGATTGCAAAAATTTCCAGAATATGTCATTTCATGTATTTTTATTTTGTTATTTGTTCAGTAAAATTTGAATTTAAAAAAAATTTATTTTTATGGAACTTATTTACATCACTATTTTTAGAATTAAATTCACTTCAAGGTTTTTTTTAATAAATTTTACGCATTCGTTACTCATATAACAAAGTTATTGTATTGCAAACCTAAAAAACGGTTTTCACAACAAATTTTTCAGTTTTACTTTGGATATCATGAAAACTACTTCTGGAGAGTAGAAACCTACTGTACTCAATCAATTATTAAGGTTAAAAACCACAGGAAATTATTAATACTGTCCCTCAATTAACATCTAAAAATGCCAGTACGACCTCATTTCATTAGGGGAGATGAATTCCGAGCGAAATTTTCCGTTAGCCGTAACTCGCTAACGAAGCTTTTCCAGATTTATGTTTATATAAACTTTTCTCATTATTTTGATGAAAGGAATATATCTGAGAGTATGTCGGTTGTTTTTTTTTTTTATGTCAGTCACTTAAAAATAAATTTGTAACAAAAAAAATTAGATAATTAAATTGCTAATGGTTTTTGAGTAAGTGAGAAAAGAAGATAAATATATTTTGAGGAAATGCTATAGTTCAGTTTATTATCTGTTGAAGGCAAAGATATAGTGAAGAGTTGATTTAATTAATTTAAGGATCGATTTACGTCTTATTGGTACAAAACTTAAGATTTGAACATAAGCAAAAAAACATTTTTTAAAATGGGCGGCCTTCGTTTAACTATGAGGAACATAACATTAGATAAAAAATATAAAATTATTAGTGTACAATATAATATAAAAATTAAATATAAGATGTGCATTGTGCATAATACAGTATAATAAATAGTTAAAGAAGGAGAGGAGAGTTCAGTCGTGGTAAAGAATTTAGTTGTGGAGAAATTCATGGGGCTTCCTCAACCAAAGAGACCTTGGCTGCCGAACTGGGGTCGTTAACCGTATATCCCGCCGACCCAATCCTCCCTTCCTACAATAAACACATACACACATACACATACATAAAACAGCCTAGCTGTTTCTCCTCCCTTCCTGTTACACCCCTCCCACCACCCCATTCTCCTCACCCCGCCAACAATACTTTTTCTCTTGTCTACGTTACGTTCACACTTCATTTATATTATACCACTCTATTGCGCATGCGTCGCTTGGCTATTATAAAAGAACAAAAAAAAACATTAAATATACAATAAAAATTTACCATCCTTACTACTTAAATGATAACAGATTATTTAATGTATTTACATTTTTTTTTTAACAAAACATTATAACCTAATAGCGGTCGGGGTCATTTTTTTATTCTTAATAAATTTATGTATTTTTTTAAATATGTAAGTATAGGAATTTTTATTACTTTTATTCTTTTAAAAATTAAATAAAATAATTATTTTTTAGTCTCTCTCTTTCTCTCCCTCTCTCTCTCTCTCTCTGTATATACAAACACACACACTTCCGAATTTTTCCCAGGATCCCCCCCCCCCCAGCCGTCCACAAAAAAGAGTATTTATAATATTTTTCTGATCAAACTGATCTAGTGGAATATTAATTAAAAGCGGATTTAAATGACTGCATTATATATTTAAATTTTAAATAAAATTTAAATCTAAATAGATATTTAGCTTTAATTAATTTTTTTAAAATAGATATCAACTGTAAAAATAAATAATAAAAACAAAAACTATTTTTTCAGCTATTAATTTGGCCTTTATTAAAAAAAATCAACATTTTCAAGAAAATTATACGTAATCTGTGTTCATAGTTTTTATTTTATTTTTAAAATGAACCGATTGTGTTTATTTCTTTATCGAGAAATATTCTTTTGAAATAATAAATGATAAGTAATAATTTTCTTTTTTCATGCGAATATAATATTAAAATTATTTTCATAACTTAAAATTTATGTAACTTAATTTACATACATTCTTTTATTCTACAGATCCTTAAATATACTCAACTTCTATCTGACGTAAAAGGAAGTAACCTTTCATTTTTACCATATGACAAATCGGAATCATCCATCACAATGGCATTGTAAAAATTATTCTGAATTATATTACCAACAATAGCTTTATATTTGTTCAATAATAAAAACCATTATATTTCATTTCTCAATCAAAAAGTTTTAAACTGAAAATTTAAATCAATCCGGTATAACTTTTATATTACAGTAAGAATTTTCTTGTTCTTTATCTGTATTAATATAGAATTTTAAAACATAAATAAGACCGTTACTTAGAAAAATTAATCTATATAATTATCGAATATATTGTGCCCGACAAAAGAAATAACTCGTCGCTTCTTTATTGATTGTGTTTCTGAAAATTTACAGTTTTCAAAATCATGTTACTGTCTTTTTCAACTTTTTTCTATTACTTTTTAAAGCTTTGAAAAGCAAAATAAAACGAATCATACTTTCAAAGAAACTCTCGCTAAATTTGGTTTAATTAAAAAAAAATAGATAGGAAATATATACATATTTCTAAATATATATATTGAAAAAAAGGTGACAACAGAGTTGAAAGACTTTCTCGTTATGCCACTAAAGCCACGTTCTGGGTCTTACAACTGTGAGTTGTTTCTGATACACGGCTTACACATACAACTTAATCTAAAATATTTATCATTTTAATTAAATATAATATTTTTTCGTTATTTAATTCAATGATTCCAACCAACGCGTGCGCGTACCGTATTTAATTCGGGCGGATGTGGTGGGACTAGCGAATGTAATTTCACAACTTATATAGAACAAATTTCACCTGTACGATCGGCAGACTGGTGTAGCCGCTAGGCTTAACGCTCCAGGTAACGAATCGACCGACCGTTTGACTTCGAGAGTTACTCTTTTACACTTTAAATATTATTCATTTAACCCACCGGGTTGGTCTAGTGGTTAACGTCTTCCCAAATCAGATGATTTGGAAGTCGAGAGTTACAGCGTTCAAGTCCTAGTAAAGCCAGTTATTTTTACACGGATTTGAATACTAGATCGTGGTTACCGGTGTTCTTTGGTGGTTGGGTTTCAATTAACCACACATCTCAGGAATGTTCGAACTGAGAATGTACAAGACTACACTTCATTTACACTCATACATATCATCCTCATTCATCCTCTGAAGAATTATCTAAAACGGAGTTACCGAAGGCTAAACAGGAAAAAGAAAGAAATATTATTAATTTATTTAATTCTACCGCTCACTCGTGTTGTCACAACATGGCAGTAGTTTAGAGTATTTTTTTTTTTTTTTTTGGTGGAGGTGCGATTTGGCAAAAACATTTTTTTTTTCAAATATTTGTATTTCTAGTCGTTAACAAATGTGAAAAAGAAAAATATGACCTTAATTAGGTGAAATCTACAGATCTTGAGAATGATTTGGCTCTACATTCCTTTACCTTTTAGGTTGAAAATTTAATGCTATCAATTCCCATTATGTAAAAGTAATCTGACCAAGTTTTGGTTAAAATCGGTCCGATAGTTCTGGAAGGAAAGGAGTGCAAGACCGAACACACAGACGTACATACGAACATTAACATCCGGAATATTTTTATCCTTTTTTTAAAGATCCGGTGAAAACCGCATGTCTCCAAATTGGACCGATTACAGTAAACGCTTCCTTCTAGAGCTTAGCTCTGCTGTAGTGTTATCTACGTAGATGGGAAATTAAAAAATACACGAAAATTACGAGGATCTCCTTAATATTCATATAGAAATTAAAGATTGCTTGTATGAAATAAGATGTAAATAATTAAAAAGAAATTTCTTTGAAACGAAAACGCATTGGTAAATTTGAAATTTAAGGTTATAAAATATAAAATAAAGTTTTTTAAAAATCTATTTCGATTATTAGCCTTAAAAAGTAATGTTTTATTTTTGGTTTATGTTTTTATAAAGGAAGTTAACTTTCGTGGTAAAATATTCAAGTTTACTTAAATTATTCGTACTATTACAAGGGAACAGTACTGGGAATTGACGGTAAGACACAGATTAAAATGTGTAAGCAGATAATTGGGTATATTAAAATAACGGAATTTTTTGTAGTTAAAGATTAAATACAGAATAAAGCATTAAATCGAACGAAGTGATTGATAAGTGAACAGATAAAAATAACGAAATTTAAGTTCGTTCGCTTATTGGAATAATATGTTTTACTACATAATTCTATCTGAAAACAAAAATGTAACTATATACGTAAATGTTGTGATATTATTTTTATCCTATAGATATTAGTATAATAATATGTAAGAAAGACACAACACTAGGTTCGGTGGCAAGGCATCGGTGTTTCCCGGACAGGTGTTTTTGTGTCAGTTATTGTAGGTTGTTTCCACCACCTCGCCGCTCCGTTCTTTTACTTTTTTACACTCCTCTCCTCTCCACACCAGTCTTGCCTCGCTACAAACCCTGACTTGACTGCCTGCAGACGATTTAGACAGTTTTTTCTTCTTTTTTCCTACATATATTTTTTTCTTTTTTAACAAACTAAACTCTAAGAAATTCTCTCTTCTTATCTGAAAGGCCAACGACCGTCAGTTCCAACGCCTGTATACTTCTTAAAAAACAGCTTAAATATATAATAGAACCTACAATTTGTGTTTGTATGTATATCGTAAATATTTCATCAATAATACATCGTGAAATTAATTGACATTAATTTAAAGTTAAGACTATATCGTCGACTTTGTTTAAGTTGGTTATATTGTTTAAAAAAAAAAAAATTCTCCCCTATTTAACGGCATTTGTGTGTGTGTGTGTGTCTGTGTGTGCGTCCCCCTTAGCTAAGCACCGGGATGTACCGATCGCTAGCGAAAGATCGGTATGAAGGAATGTTTTAGAAAATATAGATGCAAAAAAACTCTTTCTGAAGCAAGATACATCTAAAAAAAGAATAATATATAGTCTTTGTTTGTGGGAGGGTAGCGGTGAATCTATATAAATAAGACAATCTTCGTTTTGTTTGTGCACTAATAACTCAAAAACTACGTAACCGATTTCGTTGAAAATTTCCCAATTTTTTTATTATTATTCCCGTGAGTGTTTACGTATTATTTATTAGTTACATAATATTTAATAATATAATAATTGTCTGAGGAAGTCGATATTGACAGACAATAATCGATATAGACAATGACAGTCGATATAGTAGACATATCTCGATGTAAACAACGACGTTAAAATTAACAAAAGAGTTTATATTTATTTATACGTTTCTTTTTTATGATTTACGTAGTAGCGAGATCGTTGAGGTTTAAACTGTGGTAAATATTTTGGTAATAGAGTAGCATTTCCGGGTTCGCTAGTAGTAAATAAAAATGTTTGGTAATTTGTTATATCGGTAAAAAAAAAGCTTCAACTTTAGTAAAGAAAACGTTTAGCTGAAGTTCTCCGGTAAAAATTTGAAATTTTATTTTGGCCAAAACATCCCTTTTTGCAATTTTTGCAAAAATTTAGCACATATTTTCCGTCGGAAGGTAGTACTTGTCTACCATGTTTGAAGAAAATCGGTCGCCGAGAACCAAAGTCAACGAGACCAATTACAGGCCTATGTACATTCGTACGTTATTCGCAAACGTCCGTCTACAAAAAATAGATCTTTTTGGACTCGTGAGCATTGGAATAAAAATTATTTTCGCATTATTTACAATTTATTTAAATTATTTTTTTAATACACCTTCTTACGGTACAAAAATTAATAAAATGCCAAATTTATTTAGATTATTTTTTGACTGATATACTTTCAGCTGATAGTTAACCGTTATACCTGAAGCTCTTATCAGCATATATCATTAAACCGGGAAACTAAAAATGGAAAAAATACGTTTTTACTTACTTTTACAAAGTAAAGGAAGAATTGTAATCGCGAAAAATTTCGGTTTCCAGATTTCAACGGAAATATCCATTTTGACCATTCCTGATTTCATTTTAACTATTTTCGGCGTGACGTCTGTATGTACTTATGTGTCTATCTCGGATAAATCAAAAACTATTACCCGTAAGATGTTGAAATTTTGGATTTAGGACTGTTGTAACATCTAGTTGTGCACCTCCCCTTTTGATTGCAATCGATTGAACCAAAAAAGCCCAAAATCCAAAAGATTTGGGTTTTAGACTTTTTCTTAAATGCAGTAATAAGTCCTCATTGAGGGATTTTCAAGTATAAATGGTACTTATTTTCATCGGTTCCAGAGTTATAGCCAAATAAAATTTTAAATAATGAAATATTTGGATCATAGGTGAAGGCACATCGGTTCGAATCAGACTGTATCACCTTTTTTTTTCTTTTTAAAATATATTTATTATTATTAATTATTAAACTGCGATTGTAAAAAAAAAATGTGTATATGTAATTTAACAGGTGTACAAGGAAGTCATGTCGTGTCCGTATCAAATTTTTTACTTAGTGGGAGTAAAATGAAGTAATATCGCAGTGTAAAATTATTTTTATGAAGTAAAAAAAAACTGATGTGGACATCAAATGAATTCTTTATACGTCTATTAAATTACCTACATATACACATTTTTTTTTTTTAAATGAAAAGTACATAACATTTTATTTCATTTATAACTTCTGATATTTTTTCAAATGTTTTTATTATTACTGAATCATTATTTATCGTACATTTTTTTTTTTACAAATAGTGGTTAATAATTATTAATAAATCAATATATTTAAATTTAAAAAAAAGTTAAAAAAAAAGAAAATGAAATCTAATTCGAACTGATGTGCCTTGCCCTTCGTAAGATCTATTTAAAAAATTGATCAAGAAATCAATTTGATATTCCCTCGAGAACCTCTCCTCTAATAAAACGCCCAGTAATTTCACTGAACTGTTATACTAGAATTTTCAATTTCTTTTTTAAATAATTCTTTTCACATATATCAGAGGTGGTTTTAACGTGTGTCGTCTTGAAATAAAAATAAAGTGTTGAGTTACTTGACCTATTCTGCAAGAAAGTATGGTAATCAGTAAAAAATAGGGTGAGGGTGTTTTTCGACGTATCATGACTCAAGGGTCCCAAAAAACAAAAAAGTGGATAATAACAATTGAGACACTGTTACTTAACTGTCGTAATTATTTTTATGTAATGACGTTATTTTTTTAATATTTTATATTACCTTTAATTTATGTTTTAATTTTTATGTTTTAAATTACGAAAATATTTTTTCTCCTGAGGATTGTCGAATGTCCGAAAGCGCCAGGAAAATTGTTGGTAAGTTTGATTTTTATTTTTTTATTATAAATAATTTTATATAATAACGATTGCCATGTTTGAAAAATTTAACTTAAAATAAGTAAAAGCAGAAAAAAACAAAAATAATGTCGTACGTACATTTGTTGGCGTGTTTGAAGCTTTAATAACCTTTCACTGTATAAACCGATTTTAATAAAATCTGTTTATTTTATTTTATGGGATTTTATTTTGATCAAGGTTTTATCATAGTTTCCCTTGATCCATCCAGACAAATAGTTCTTTTTTATCGCGTGTTGTAGCATATCTACCCGGTTTTTTGAAGTGATATAATGCATTGTTAGATACAGAAGAATAAAATAATTATTTATTTCGAATCGGCAAGATTTCACTTTACTTCAGTACACAAAAAAAAATCGATCGTAGTAGATTCTTCAAAAACACATTCATTAAATAAGGATCGCCCTAGCTAGACGATGAAGTTTATTTTAACGTAAACAACCCTAGCCGTCAGTTAATATTAACGTAGACCAGAAGTGTTATATAATAAGGGGGCCTTAAAGTCGCATAAGGGGGATGGCCAGTCGGTCGGTTCATTTTAAATTGCATACAATGCGGGTTGCATCCTGTACCATGACTCGATCAAATTTATAAAAATCTCATTTCCACCCCTACTCGCCGTTCGACCGGATAGTTACATTCTCACTCCTACATACACTACCAGTAAGTATTAAATGAATGATTCGTTTTAATATTTCACGTACGATACATTGAATAGTTACACGTAAACCCTTACTTCCTAGTACAGTCTGGTTAATGTAAATTGCATCATTTCATAAAAACGACTTATTTTAAAAATGAAACATTTTATACTTTATTCGAAAAAAAATTATGAGGTATATCATAAATAATCAACATTTTATTTATAATTTTTGAAAATTCTATCGCTTATAATTAAATTATAATAAACCATAGTAATAATCAGAATTAATAATAATAGTTATATCAATCAATAGTTAAGTAATTAGCAAAAAAAATGCTAATTAGTAATTAGCATTTTTTTTTTTTAATATTTATCCTTTTATAACGAATACTACAATTCATGATCCCGCCGAGTGTGAATTACGAGAAGTAATCCGATTTTGATGACAAAAAATAATTCTGTGACGCCAAATTTGTGACGTTTACGGGCCGAATAATATGAATAAAACTAAAGTAAGGAAATGTTGGCGTTCATAAAACGAACGTTCACGATAAAACATTTAGCGGTTGGCCGTCGATGATAACGGATTTTTTGATTGAAAAAGTTGACAAAACATTAAAGTGGCGCTTCATCGTGTTACAATTTCCTTTGATGTTTCACCACCTTTGATTTATGAAGATTTAATTGAAAGTTTGGGATATAAAAAATTGTGTACGACAAACACGTCTTGTTTCAGCGCTTGAATTTTTGCTACTTTTTAAGAATGAATTGTTTGATCACTTCGATAACGGTGATGTGACCCGGATTTCTTATTCGATTATCCGATATTCTTATAATCGATTATCCGGATTTCTTATTGGCCGATACGGTGGCGGCATTCATCATCTCCTAGACTGAAGAATTTCAAACGACAACGTACGGTAAAGAAGATTATGGGTGCTATTTTTATTTTTTATTTTATGGTACAAAAAGGGATCTTGCTTGTCGAATTTAGTGATCGTGGAACTACTGTGAGCGCTGATAGGTGTTGCGAAACGTTAATAAAATGTTAAAGAGATTTAGTGCTGACTAAATTCAGATGCGTGGTGTCTATGCGTACATACAATCTGCTAACCACGCACATACGCGTGGTAGTACAGCGGCTTTTCTATCTCTTCTGGGGGGGAGGGGTCATCACTGTTTAATTGGTATCGTATGTTAGCGAATCAAAAAGTTTGTATTTTGGTAATGCACAGTTCGTTCTTAGTTACATTTAACCGGTTTTTTTGGTGGAATTTTAAATTTGCGTGAACATTCAACACGTTCGAAAGAAGATAAATTTATAATAAACAGATTTTTTTTTATAAATTATTTGTATTCTAATTAATATCGATTAGATGTTTTTACTTCTATTATTATTTTCATTTTAAGTTAATACTTTTTGGCGATTATTTAACCCTTTATAATAAAATGTACGTCACATAAATTTTTTAAATTTTATTAGTTTTTAAATAAAAATTTAAAAATATAAATTTATTATTTCATTATGCGTTTAAAACATAAATACTCATAGTTCAATTACTTTATTTGTCTGTCAGATCTATTCTAAAACGGTTAGAGGAATTTACATAAAAAACTATTTTTCAGTTCGTAAACAAGTCAGATGATAGATGAAATCAGATAAAAATAAACTGTAAATTAATATACTGATACAAGAGTAAAAAAAAAACTAAATCAATTATTGATATACGGAATAAATTGAGGATTTATTGCGCGTAAATTTAACACAAGTAAAATCTACAAACTTAAGTCTTTCTTTTTTCATAAAACGAAGAAATTAATTACTTTTGTCTAATTAAAAGACTAGAAAATTAGTTAATATAAATTAACGCACGCACGAAAGAAGTTTACAAAAACGCTTAACCACGCTTAAGTGACTGTTCAACACGGACGGTATAAATCCAATGCTTTATGGTCTCGCGTTCGCACTAGGCGCTAGCTCGTGGTCGTATTTTTCAAACGTTTTATATTCCAAGACACATATAAATTCTGGCCGGGTCTCTAACTCGCCCGGTCGACCCGGTACAGAACCCGTTAAGCCTAGTGGCTACACCGGTCTCTGTCGACCGTACAAGTAAAATTGTTTATTTGTAAGTTGTTAATTTGTGAAATTACATTAGTTTAGTTAGTGCCGACCGTTGCCGCTAGTACCTCCACACCCGTACGAATTAAATACGGTATTCGCACGTGCTTTAATTAAAATCATTGAATTAAATAAACGAAAAAATATTATATTTAAATAAAATGATAAATATTTTCAATTAAGTTATGTGTAATCCTTGCATCAGAAACAAATCACAGTTGTAAGACTTTCCCCGGAACGCGGCTTAGCCGCGTGATGGGAAAGTCCTAAAACTGTGTTTGACTGCACCACTTCACCTCTTCCTTCAATTGATATCGAATGTATCAATTTCAATCGATACTAGGTTTTGCGTTTATTTAAATTTTTTTGCCAACTTGAAACTCTTTTACAACACGAGACATTGTTACCGATTAATTTTTTGTGTAAAAGTAATTTTTTAATCGTCTAGGAGTTTCCTTACTAACTCGGGAAAAGTTATGCGCGTGATGGCCACGTTTTAAAAATTATTGTCATTATTATTTGTAACATTTTTTGGCATTTATTATTATTAAATAACGATAAATAATTTTTGTTTTAAGTTGAGCATTCTGGAGTATTTAGCTATATGTTTCTTTGTAAACTAAATATTTCTCTCGTAATAGTAACGGTATATCGGGCGAAAATTATTATAAAGGAAGGTATTTTTTTTTTTAATTTTCTTAAAATATGTACTTTTTAAACTCTACCTAGTTTCCAATTAAGTATTATTAATAAATAAGATTTGCAAAAACTATAAAAATCTTTTTATACATCTTTTTTAAATAAATAGAAGTTACTTTTATTCTCCTTAAGAATGTGTTAAATAATACCGTGATTAGTAAATGAAATATTAGCAAACATTTAAAAAAATTTCCTAGTGTATAATGAATAGAGTATGGTCAGTTATTGCTTAAGTTGGCAATCCCTACTGTTTGTTGGCGGAAATGCAACTGGCGTCTGGTGCGTGAGTGCGTCTGTGATGACAACGTGCGGTTTTTTTTTATTATGGTAGGGCAGTGTGTCTCGCGCAGGGCGTTATTGACCGACCTTGCTAATATATATTTATACGGGCTACGCTGCGAGAGTATTTTGCAGAGCTTTGCTCGTTGACCTTGGATAGGGTAACTCATCCCGTATTGTATTATGATTTCCCCTTCTCTTATATTCGCGTTATCTTTGCAATGCGGATCGGTCTAACAGTCTGAATGTTGTACTAGGTCAGTTTTACGCACGCGCAAAACGAATAGCTTTTTTTGTTCTCCCCACCACAACATCATAACAGCTCTTTACACTTTGTTATTCTGCAAACTGTGCGAATATGTTTCAGTTACTCCCCGATCGGGGAACGATGCGGTTGCTGATTGAATTACTGTAAATTATTTTTTGCAATATTCGTACGTTCAGTACCGGAAACTTTTTTTTTTAATCCGGTACGGCAAGTGGATTTTTTGTTAATAAATAATTATATTAAAAACCGTTTACGATTTTTTTTCGGAATTGTAAAATTCATGTTTTTGTATTCCTGCTTTAAAAATGTTGAAAAATAATTTTAATAACTTATATTTGGGTGCAGAGCTAAAATAAAAAAAAAACTATGAAATAATTCCCGGAGTTAATAGTAGTCGATCATTACTTAATTTTAATTACATATCCATCGAAAGCGTAATTAAAAAAAATTCTTTGAAACCAGCGTGTTTTATAGGCACAGTTTTTTTAAATACATTTTTGAAAATTGTAAATTTTTTGAAGTGACGCATAATAAACTTTTATTATAAATACTTGATTTTAGTTTTTTCGAATTGTATTTTGTTATCGATGTTATACCCAAAAAATTGTAGGGGATTTGAAATTAGACGTCAGTCGTTCCCGAAAATGACATTAATATTCTAAAGAGTAACAAACAACTGGGTTAGGTATTCCCAGAAAATTAAGAAGTGATTTTCTGTTTGTTATGTTAACTAAAGCAAATATACTGTTGCAAATCGGCGTGTCAGCTCCCCGCCCACGAAAATACCAACGGAACTGAAAGCAAGAATAGCGAGAGATTTATTCCCTACTAATTCTCACTACTAATAGCAGTTCCTTGCTGCTGCGTACTTCTTTTATCGAGTGGGGAATTATTTATTTAACGGCGGTTATCATGTTTTTATTTATTTATGGATAGAATTATTTCCTGCGTTCCGATCCTTTAGATGGGGGAGAATTTGTTGACCGCGGGAGACTAACTAAGTGCGAGCTTCATTCTCCCGGCGTGATTCCACTTCAGTCCGTTCCCTTTAAGTCCTTTTGGTACTAGAGTCTTTCAAGCTAGTAGGAATGCGCCTTTCTGGAACCCTAGTGTTTGGAGGATGCAATACGCTTCCCTTTCTGGAGGGAGTCATATGTGCAGGCGGTGGAAAATACTAAAGATATTTAGTCTTAAATGGGTCACGCTTGTCATAGGACCTGTTCGTATGGGGTGAACATCGTTATTCAGAGAAAAAATTCTTCATTATTAGCGTGTTTAATTTAGCTGCTTTAGATCCATTACAGCCATAAGAAATATCGGGATAAAGAAACAGTGTATTTTATTGAATGTTTCGTTAAAAATTATTTTTCGTCAATATTTTCAGAAAAATATTTTTTTAACAAATATCATATAATCTTACACACCTCTTAATAGTTAGTAACGCGTATATATTTCTTTTTTTAATCTTAATACTATGCGCTGTCAGTTGATTAATTTTCAAATAACATTTTTTTATTAGTGTAATTCTCATGAATCGTTTGGTACACGTATTATATGAAAATCGGTACAGCCGTTTTAAATATTTTGGTAGTAGAAACAAATATTTTGCCATCTTTTTTGACTGGCTGAATGAAATACAGGCTGTCTCACAAAGAAATAAAAATAATTTTAGGACATTTTCTACAAGTGAAAAATAAAATAAAGTCATATAAATGCGCGTCCGGAAAAACTTCATTGAAAAATATTTTGCCCTATTTCTTGCTTCAGAAATATCAAAATTAAATTTAAGAATAGAAATTTCATTTATAATTTTTTCTCTTCCTAAATGGGTATTTAAAAAATTTATCCTGTTTTATATTTAAATAGTTTAACATAAATAAAACTTCAAAAAAATAATTTTTTTTTTGTCATCAGTCATTTGACTGGTTTGATGCAGCTCTCCAAGATTCCCTATCTAGTGCTAGTCGTTTCATTTCAGTATACCCTCTACATCCTACATCCCTAACAATTTGTTTTACATATTCCAAACGTGGCCTGCCTACACAATTTTTCCCTTCTACCTGTCCTTCCAATATTAAAGCGACTATTCCAGGATGCCTTAGTATGTGGCCTATAAGTCTGTCTCTTCTTTTAACTATATTTTTCCAAATGCTTCTTTCTTCATCTATTTGCCGCAATACCACTTCATTTGTCACTTTATCCACTCATCTGATTTTTAACATTCTCCTATAGCACTACATTTCAAAAGCTTCTAATCTTTTCTTCTCAGATACTCCGATTGTCCAAGTTTCACTTCCATATAAAGCGACACTCCAAACATATACTTTCAAAAATCTTTTCCTGACATTAAATTAATTTTTGATGTAAACAAATTATATTTCTTACTGAAGGCTCGTTTAGCTTGTGCTATTCGGCATTTTATATCGCTCCTGCTTCGTCCATCTTTAGTAATTCTACCTCCCAAATAACAAAATTCTTCTACCTCCATAATCTTTTCTCCTCCTATTTTCACATTCAGTGGTCCATCTTTGTTATTTCTACTACATTTCATTACTTTTGTTTTGTTCTTGTTTATTTTCATGCGATAGTTCTTGCGTAGGACTTCATCTATGCCGTTCATTGTTTCTTCCAAATCCTATTTACTCTCGGCTAGAATTACTATATCATCAGCAAATCGTAGCATCTTTAGCTTTTCACCTTGTACTGTTACTCCGAATCTAAATTGTTCTTTAACGTCATTAACTGCTAGTTCCATGTAAAGATTAAAAAGTAACGGAGATAGGGAACATCCTTGTCGGACTCCCTTTCTTATTACGGCTTCTTTCTAATGTTCTTCAATTATTACTGTTGCTGTTTGGTTCCTATACATGCTAGCAATTGTTCTTCTATCTCTGTATTTGAACCCTAATTTTTTTAAAATGCTGAACATTTTATTTCAGTCTACGTTATCGAATGCCTTTTCTAGGTCTATAAACGCCAAGTATGTTGGTTTGTTATGAAAAATGTATGTTTTTTTTATCGAGGGGCGTCGCGAGCACCCCTCTGGCAAGTATGACAACTTGTCAGGGCAGCGGCGAGGCTCCCTCTACAGTCTTTTAAATAGGGGTTTTCGAAACCATCTGTACACTCAAATTAATTTTATTAAATAAGTAACAATAATTTTATATGTATTAATTGTGTTTAAGAATCCTAAATAAAAATGTAATATTATGTGCAAAAATGGTCAAAATCCTATATGTTTTCGATTGAAAATAAATGGAGCAACGATGCGGGTTACTTGCTCGATTTCATTTTTTCTATACACACAGTTTTTATTTTACAACAAATTCTACAGGATGAATTCATTAAGATACAAAACAATATTTAAGAATAATTTGCGACACATCACCGGATCTCTTTCGTTGAGATCTAGTGTATAAACGGTTTGAAAAAAGCGTGTTTTTACGTATGTGAACAATGTTCAATAGTAATATCAAATAAACCATGAAAAATACTTGACAGGATGTGTTTTGATATTTATATCATCAGCTGATAGTGGTCGGGCCATTAGCAAGTTTGAATATTTTTATTGAGTAGTTAACGCGGAATTTTAATGCGCTCCGATAATAAAAAAAAAAGAATGGTAATCGACAAACAATTTTGCGCACGTGTAAGATTACATTTTTATGGTTTATTCTGTAAATATCTTATTTTTTAATTTGATGCCAAATTAATAAAAATAAATAAATACAAACTAGTGTTGTCGCCGATTAAAAACTTAGGTATTTAAAAAAAATACTTGGAAACTTTTATTTACTTTTGTTTGTTTTGTTGGTTTATAATCTTTTATTCCTATAATTTTAATTAAATCTTACAATATATTTATTTGTTTATTAGCAGATTATTGCATTAATAAAGATTTACCAAAAAAGTAACAATTTTCAAGAAGAAGAATAAATGGAGAATTTATTGGTAGAGTTTAATTTCATGTCGAATTCTAAAATTGTAGGAAAAAATGAAATTATTTAAAATTGCGTTTAATTAAGAAACTATTAATTATTACAACTGTACTTATCCATGTGTAGAGAATAATTACTGAATACGCTCGCTCTTTCTAAAAAAATAATTGTTAGCGAACTACATTCCTTTTATTTTATTAATTTCTCAGTCTAGCCTTTTTCCATTAATCTTAATTTATCATTTATAACACGCCCAAGCCCGCACGCGCGCGCACACACTCTCAAGTATCACGTTATCCGCCAATTGAGTTAAAGACTAAAAAAAATTTTCTCATATAATTCTATCACCCTATTACAACTAAAGTTATAAAGTAGAATTGGTTTAACGACATGTAATGTAATGTATGTTTGTGTGCTGGTTAATGTCGGCCGTGCATAGCTATTCAAGGCGTCAGCAATATCGGCTTCGGCGGTAAATTTCTTATCAGTGCAAGGCGACGACCAAAGTCTAATAACAATTACAATCAAAAAAAGAAAAGAAAATTTATTTGAGAAATAAATTAGTCGATGAAAGAAATGTGTAGCGTTGACAAAATAAAAAGAAAGAGAAATTAATTATCGATAGAGATTGGATTGAGAAAAAAGAAATTATATTTTACTTTATAAATAGTCATGTATTATAATGGGATTTAACCGAAACGTATAATCTGTGAAATATTTATTTAAATAGGATATCATTTTAACATTAATAGGTATTCCTGTTTGAGTAAAGTATGTGTAATTTTATCACAAGAATTCGCTTGCGCAACATGACACGTTTAACAATACAAAATGTATATTTACAGTATAATTCAAATATAATAATATTATTACCTAACCTCAAATGTCGCAAATTATTTATAATTTCAGTTTAATCACCGATAATAAAAAGCCAGCACTTTAATACTTTTAAGTTATATTTGTATTTTTATGATAAAATAATTTCTTTTTACTGAAAAACATTAACCAAAATTATAAAAATATTTATTTATTTTTTACGACATAGTTAAATAAATACAAATAATTATTAAAAAAAAAAAAAAAAAAAGAAAGTTGAACCGATACCCAAATGCGCTAAAACGTAAGAAATAATTTCATCAAAATACTTATTTAATTCCTAGACACTTTTTTGACTCGGAACCTGCTTCTGAAGAATTAATTTCTAGATTTTTTTTTTTTTTTTTTGTCTTCAGTCATTTGACCGGTTTGATGCAGCTCTCCAAGATTCCCTATCTAGTGCTAGTCGCTTCATTTCAGCATACCCTCTACATCCTACATCCCTAACAATTTGTTTTACATATTCCAAACGTGGCCTGCCTACACAATTTTTCCCTTCTACCTGTCCTTCCAAAATTAAAGCGACTATTCCAGGATGCCTTAGTATGTGGCCTATAAGTCTGTCTCTTCTTTTAACTATATTTTTCCAAATGCTTCTTTCTTCATCTATTTGCCGCAATACCTCCTCATTTGTCACTTTATCCACCCATCTGATTTTTAACATTCTCCTATAGCACCACATTTCAAAAGCTTCTAACCTTTTCTTCTCAGATACTCCGATTGTCCAAGTTTCACTTCCATATAAAGCGACACTCCAAACATACACTTTCAAAAATCTTTTCCTGACATTTAAATTTATTTTTGATGTAAACAACTTATATTTCTTACTGAAGGCTCGTTTAGCTTGTGCTATTCGGCATTTTATATCGCTCGTGCTTCGTCCATCTTTAGTAATTCTACTTCCCAAATAACAAAATTCTTCTACCTCCATAATCTTTTCTCCTCCTATTTTCACATTCAGTGGTCCATCTTTGTTATTTCTACTACATTTCATTACTTTTGTTTTGTTCTTGTTTATTTTCATGCGATAGTTCTTGCGTAGGACTTCATCTATGCCGTTCATTGTTTCTTCTAAATCCTTTTTATTCTCGGCTAGAATTACTATATCATCAGCAAATCGTAGCATCTTTATCTTTTCACCTTGTACTGTTACTCCGAATCTAAATTGTTCTTTAACATTATTAACTGCTAGTTCCATGTAAAGATTAAAAAGTAACGGAGATAGAGAACATCCTTGTCGGACTCCCTTTCTTATTATGGCTTCTTTCTTATGTTCTTCAATTGCTACTGTTGCTGTTTGGTTCCTGTACATGTTAGCAATTGTTCTTCTATCTCTGTATTTGAACCCTAATTTTTTTAAAATGCTGAACATTTTATTCCAGTCTACGTTATCGAATGCCTTTTCTAGGTCTATAAAAGCCAAGTATGTTGGTTTGTTTTTCTTTAATCTTCCTTCTACTATTAATCTGAGGCCTAAAATTGCTTCCCTTGTCCCTATACTTTTCCTGATACCAAATTGGTCTTCTCCTAACACTTCCTCCACTCTCCTCTCAATTCTTCTGTATAGAATTCTAGTTAAGATTTTTGATGCATGACTAGTTAAACTAATTGTTCTGTATTCTTCACATTTATCTGCCCCTGATTTCTTTGGTATCATTACTATAACACTTTTTTTGAAGTCTGACGGAAATTCCCCTTTTTCATAAATATTACACACCAGTTTGTATAATCTATCAATCGCCTCCTCCCCTGCACTGCGCAGTAATTCTACAGGTATTCCGTCTATTCCAGGAGCCTTTCTGCCATTTAAATCTTTTAATGCTCTCTTAAAATTTCTAGATAAAATTTCTAGATATAATATAAATTTGTTCTTTAGTAATTTATAAGTATACTACATTAATACCAATACCGATAATGAAATTGAAATTTATTTTAATAAATAATTTTACAAATAGATACACAAAGTTCTATTTTCTGGAATACCTAGAGCAACATAAAAGCTCCAATGCCAAAGGTAATAATTTATAAATGTATAGCCTAATCTAAATATAATTAATTTAAAGTTTTCGGCATGGAGTGTAGTTCATATTACTAATTATTAACATATAAGGTGGTATGCGGTTCGTTTCATCAACAATAGTACTAAACCTTACCCACCGGGTTGGTCTAGTGGTGAACGCGTCTTCTGAAATCAGGTGATTTGGAAGTCGAGACTTACAGCGTTCAAGTCCTAGTAAAGTCAGTTATTTTTACACGGATTTGAATACTAGATCGTGTATACCGGTGTTCTTTGGTGGTTGGGTTTCAATTAACCACACATCTCAGGAATGGTCGAACTGAAAACGTACAAGACTCGTACATATCATCCTCTGAAGTATTATCTGAACGGTAGTTACCGGAGGCTAAACAGAAAAAATAAAGTAAAAGTACTAAACCTTATATTGTAAATTTTCAATACCGTCTTAAAATAAAATAAAACTAATAAAACAATAAAACTAATTCAGAAAACAAAACGCTAATGTCCTGAATACTGGCGATCCATTAAAATTTGCGTATTTTCTGCATCCATACTTCTTGTATTCCACACTTAAGTGAGAATTATAAGCGCCTACCCGACATTCGATTCCAAATTCAAGTCTAGATTTGATAAGCGTACTATATATACAAACCGATCATTTTTTATCACAATAATGTCGTAACTTGTAAATTTTATACGAGTATAATAATAGTTCCTATTTAATTCAGAATCAATAATTAGGCCTAAGTATTTAGCGGAAATAATTTTCATTACACATTCAGATACAAAAATAGCATTACACGAGGAAAAATGGTTATGTTATTTTACAGAGTAGGCCCCTTCTTCCGTATCCAGGAAATTAACAAAATTAGATTTCCTTGTGCTAATAACTAATTTATTATTGTAGAACCAATTTCTTCTATCTTCTACTCAGTGTTATTTTCTGCTCTTTTTAGCACTTTCTTTCTTTTTCCTGTTTTGCCTCCGGTAACTACCGTTCAGATAATCCTTCAGAGGATGAATGAGGATGATATGTATGAGTGTAAATGAAGTGTAGTCTTGTACATTCTCAGTTCGAACATACCTGAGATGTGTGGTTAACTGAAACCCAACCACCAAAGAATACCGGTATCCACGATCTAGTATTCAAGTCCGTGCAAAAATAGCTGGCTTTACTAGGACTTGAACGCTGGAACTCTCGACTTCCAAATCAGCTGATTTGGGAAGACGCGTTCATCACTAGACCAACCCGGTGGGTCAATTTCTTCTATCTGTATTTTTATATCTTCCCATTTATCGCAACTATATTCTAAGGCAAAGAAGAGACATTTTCCTCTGAAATTTTCATTACATAAGTCATTAACGAATTTTAAAAACAGAACAACGGATGTTACAACAGCAGAATTAATGTGCTTTGATTGCTTTCCCGTAAGCGATTATTACGTATTTTTAAATACGCCGTCTACAGGTTTATTCAAGTACCACATAAGTATGATCATGTATTTTGATATTCATAAAAAATGTCTAAGGAATTAATTAAGTATTTGTACGAAATTATTTCTTACCTTTTACGGCATTTTAATATCGGTTTCATTAATTTTGTTTTTTATAATTATTTCATAATTTTCTGTGTCTGATTAATAACTGTAAGTTATTAGGCGGAGTTAATGTGCACCTTTTTTGTTGATATAATGCAGTTTCCTTCAGTCAAAGGCCATCGGTGTTTGTTCAACCTCCTTGGTGTGAAACAGAAATAAATTTGTGTAATAAACATGAAACAAAGAAATAACACTGAGTTCATCGATTTATTAAATAACTTTTTTCCTTTTTTTTGCCTCTACATCCCCGAGCCGGACATTCAATTAAGTATACTCGGTTCGGGAACGTGTCTTTGCGACTCTAAGAGGGCCTCCCCATTATTAAATAACTTGCGTTTTGACAAAGTTACAACCGGCCGATTTCAAATGTTTTTTGCGAAATAAGGACTCTCCTAATTTCGCAAAACATTGGCAATAGGTTAAAGATACTTACCTTTAACCTACCCCGCTGGACGGCGAAAAACGTTTTTTTTGTCAATTTTCAGACCGATGTTTCGTGTCTTTAAAGTTTTTTCGACATCATGGTACCAGCGCGAAAAGCAGCTGCGTCGATTACAACAATATTTCAGTCGGATTAATCGGAAAAAGGTTATACGCGAACAAACAAAAGAAAAAATATACGGTCAAATGTATAATTTCCTTTTTTGAAGTCTGTTAAAAAAAAACTTATTTGAATACTTGTGGAAAGCCTATTTATGCAGAAAATGTAGACACAAAAAACTTCTATTATCTCCTTTTCTGAAGCAAGATATAGTTAAAAAAAGAAAAATGTATGAAGTCATTTTTTGGGGGAGGGTGAATATTAAATTAAGATATTTGGTAATTTGTGATCTTGATAAAAAAATTTCAGCTTTTCTGAAAAATGTTTTTGCTTAAGTGTCCCAGTAGAGATTTAAAATTCTATTTCCCCCAAAACACAATATTTGCTAAATTTTATTACATTCCTTCCCCTCCCGAAGGTAGTATCAGTTTACCAGATTTGAATAAAATCGGCCGACGGGGTCCAGATTTATAAGACGAAATATAGGCTAGTATACAAATGTACATTCGCTCAAACGTCCATTTGACAAAAAAATATTTTTTGATTTGGGAGCATCGGAATAAAAAGATTTTTCGCTATTATTTACAAATTATTTAAATAAATTTTTTTGTTAAAAGGTTTTTTATAAAAAAAACATTTAATTTTTTTTTAACATGACACATGATATTTTCAAAATGAGTATCGAGGTTTTAAAGCTATGTAATATTTCTCAAGTTTCACGTAAATTGATTAATTATACATCAAATGAAAGAGCAACTTAAACAGTTTTAGCTGTGCGTAAGCTCATTAACTGTTTTTTCTTGTACGTTTCGCTTGAAAGCGCTAATAGCAAAAGTGGCGATCCCACAACAGAAAGCGCACAACACTTTGCAAACCGCAAGTGTTTTGCAGTTAGCAAAGTGTGAATCTGTAATTACCGTTCAACGTGCGTTCCGTTGCGATCCCCCGAGTCACAATAATTTTCGTAGATGGTATAAATAATTTGAAATCACCGGTTGTATTTTGTAAAGGGAAGAGTACAGGACGACCCCGAAGACAATGAACGTGAATCAGAGTCTTTTGTGCCTAGTCCTCGGAAATTTTTCTTCGACTCCAATATCAAGCGCAGAACTTTATTTAGTAAAAAATTGGTACGCCTCCTCGCTGGCATAATGGTGAACGTGATCGGTCGAGTGAAATTTTCCCCGACCTCTGGATCGGTCACCGGGAACCAGATGATAGCGCTTGTTTGCCTTTATCTCCACGTTCGTCCAGTCTGATCCCATGCGATATTTTTCTTGGAAGTTTATAAAGGACAGATATATATGCCACCGTTACCGGCTGACCAACCCGAGTTGAGACAGCATCAATTACTCCAGACCAACCGATTAAAATATGGGATGAACCGTTCTATGGATTTGTGCCGTGTGCTCACCTTGAACACTTATAAGAAAACCGTTTGAGTTGTAGTTTCGTTTCACGTATTACTTATCAATATAAGTAAAACTTAATAAATATTACATGACTTTAAAACCCCGATATCCATTTTGAAACGCACGATACTTTTCCGTTATACCTATAACCCGCAAAATAAAGATCGTTCACGAACTCACTCCCAGAATTATAGAACTTTTCCATTACCTTTGAAAAAACCTCTTTTAATTTAAAACCAGTAGTAATATTTATACGGCTAAAATACCGGCGGTAAAGTAAATAGACTTCGTAAGATGTGGTTTTCCTAGTCTGTTAGTTAAGTGTAGTCAATTTGTTTTCGATCAGATAAGTATATAGGTGCAGAGAATGAAATGAAATCTGTTGTAGTCAATCCCTTCGTTTACAACAGTAGATGATAAACGTTGCGTATAGAAAAGTAACAGGATTTTATAGGTTTGAATAAGCGTTTTACAATATAATCTTATAATTATTTTTTGGATCTTGGTGTTATCTGGGGCCACAAATAAAATTCAGTAATAGATAAAAATAACCAATGTTTTATCTTTTTATTTTAAGTTCAATTTTTGTTACTTATGAATTTAATACTAATAAGCAAATACTTAATAGATCAAATTTCTAAACAAAAATTCATCCTCAAAAAAAATTCATATCCTCCACCATTTTCAATTTTTGTTCAAAATTTAAACCATCAACACCCCATATATAGACTTTTTTTTAGTCATTTACGAAGAATTTAGATGAAGCCAGTACGGAAATATTAATAAAAATACAGGCCAAGATATGTACGTATGTACATCATCTGGAATTTCTATAATTTTTCTTTTACTAAGGGCAACGCTGAAAAAAAAAAAACCTAAAAATAAAATATTGAAATCGGCAATAGAACTACAGTCTAAAAATTCCAAAGTAATATTAATTTAATATTTTAATAGCTAAATTAACAATAAATAAAATTTAACTACGTGAGGCAGTGAACGTTTTGAACATGCTGTAGTTGTTCGGTTCGTAAGCAATCGACCCCGACTGACGAATGTCAAGGTCATTTAAAATAATATGTCTGTTAAATAATAATTACGTTATTAACTAGCAAAAGCAAATAGGATACGGATGTACCCGATGTAACAATAAATTATACATTATTAACACCGTATAATTTTATAACGCGTAATAACAAGTTACAATGAATAACGCCAAATCTGATTCCGGTTATTAAATATTTAATTAATACATTTAGGTAAATTATAACTAATTTCACTCAATATTAAGCGTAATCCTTAAACTCAATTATGTGAATCGCTAAAGTATAACCACGTTTGTATTATTATTATGAACGGCGGTTAAAATTAAGCGAAATTATTTCACCCGCAATATAAATTAAATTAAAAAGAAAAAAATCCTCTGTACAAACTTTGTTACACTCTATAATAATAACAATTCAGTGACTAAAAGATTTATATAATTCGGTTAGATTTTCTATGTACAGTAAATTTATTGATATGAACAAGGCTTTTTTTTTTGTCTTCAGTCATTTGACTGGTTTGATGCAGCTCTCCAAGATTCCCTATCTAGTGCTAGTCGTTTCATTTCAGTATATCCTCTACATCCTACATCCCCAACAATTTGTTTTACATACTCCAAACGTGGCCTGCCTACACAATTTTTCCCTTCTACCTGTCCTTCCAATATTAAAGCGACTATTCCAGGATGCCTTAGTATGTGGCCTATAAGTCTGTCTCTTCTTTTAACTACATTTTTCCAAATGCTTCTTTCTTCATCTATTTGCCGCAATACCTCTTCATTTGTCACTTTATCCATCCATCTGATTTTTAACATTCTCCTATAGCACCACATTTCAAAAGCTTCTAATCTTTTCTTCTCAGATACTCCGATTGTCCAAGTTTCACTTCCATATAAAGCGACACTCCAAACATACACTTTCAAAAATCTTTTCCTGAGATTTAAATTAATTTTTGATGTAAACAAATTATATTTCTTACTGAAGGCTCGTTTAGCTTGTGCTATTCGGCATTTTATATCGCTCCTGCTTCGTCCATCTTTAGTAATTTTACTTCCCAAATAACAAAATTCTTCTACCTCCATAATCTTTTCTCCTCCTATTTTCACATTCAGTGGTCCATCTTTGTTATTTCTACTACATTTCATTACTTTTGTTTTGTTCTTGTTTATTTTCATGCGATAGTTCTTGCGTAGGACTTCATCTATGCCGTTCATTGTTTCTTCTAAATCCTTTTTACTCTCGGCTAGAATTACTATATCATCAGCAAATCGTAGCATCTTTATCTTTTCACCTTGTACTGTTACTCCGAATCTAAATTGTTCTTTAACATCATTAACTGCTAGTTCCATGTAAAGATTAAAAAGTAACGGAGATAGGGAACATCCTTGTCGGACTCCCTTTCTTATTACGGCTTCTTTCTTATGTTCTTCAATTGTTATTGTTGCTGTTTGGTTCCTGTACATGTTAGCAATTGTTCTTCTATCTCTGTATTTGAACAAGGCTAGGGTGTGTAATATTTAAAACCTGGAATTCTTAGGAAATCATTTTTTTGGGTGATCTTAAACAGTTTTTTTTTGTTTTCAAAAAGGCAATACAGATAAGACTAAAGAGACAAAAACATAAATATTTTTTAGGGATTTTGCCAAAAAAAAAAATAGGAATGAAAAATTGATTGATTCTTTTTTTTTAATCTTTTTTACTTTTCCGTCTAGATAGCGCTATAGCTCTAGAAGGGAACGTATTGCAGTCTATCCCATTTAAGCATACACGGTTTTCACCGGATTTTGACGTTACCAAAAAACCGGAAGGAGATTTTTCGAATGATAATGTTCGTAAGTACGCGCGCATGTGTGTTCGGTGTGACGTCTAAATAACCTTATATCTCCGGAACTACTGAACCGATTTTGACAAAGGTCGGTCAGATTACTTCTATACATAGGACGTTGTTGCTATTAAATTTTCAACTTAAAAAGTCACGGGGTTAAGGCTGTAGGGCAAGGTCACTCCTGATTTCGAGATTTCGCGTGATTAAGGACATATTTATCTTAGGCGTATTTGTTAACGATTAAAAAATAACAATATTTGCAACAAAAAAAAAAAATGTTGTAAAATCGCACCCCCACCACAAAAAAAATATTGTTGTAGTCGACTGTTATGTTATGACGTCACATGAGCGGTAGAATTAAATAAATGAATAATATTTAAAGTTTGTATAAAAATAAAGTATCCACTTACCAACAATTGTGAGTATTGATTATCCATGCGCTTTCGGATTATTTCTCCATCATCAGGGATTATTGATGAATTATGAATTTTATAGTTGTGCATATAAATTTGCATAAATGGAAAATAAAATGAAAATATAATTTAAAATTATTATGTTCACAACAGTTGATTGTCAATAGTTAAAATAAGTCAACGTTAAAAGAAATTGTCTTGTCAGTAAGACGTTTACAACTGTTATCTAACAACTGAAACTGTAAATCAACAGCTGCAAACATTTTACTGTAAATACGATTTGTTTTAACTTTGATTTAGTTTAACTATTGACAATCAACTGTTATGAACATAATAATTTTAAATTTTATTTTCATTTTATTTTCCATTTATAGAAAGCGCTTAGATAATCAATACTTACAATTGTTGGTAAGTGGATATTTTATAATAACAACGGTTCCAGATGTTAAGAACCTAGATGTTGAACTTAAAATATTTAAAGTGTAAATAAGTAACTCGGTTTGGCGGATCTCGAACTCGATGGCCCGGTTGGCTCGGTACCTGGTGCGTTAAGACTTCCAGCTACATTGGTATGCCGACCGTACAAGCGAATATTGTTCTATGTATGTTGTAAGTTGTAAAATTAAATTAGTTTATTTAATTTTCTATTATATTAGTTTATCCGACCGTCGCCGCTAGTGCCGCCACTTCCGCGCGAAATAAATACGGTATGCGTGCGCGCTTTAGTTAGAATAATTGAACGAAATAAACGAAAAAAATTATTATATTTAAATAAATGGTAAAATATTTTCAATTAAGTTGTGTATATGTGCGTGTAAGTCGTGCATCATAAAAAGTCCACAGTTGTAGTATCTGTAATCATTGAATTATTGTATTTATGCGTACTATAACATCCAAGAGAGTTTCATATATGTTACTTAAAAATGGTAGGAACACTGGACGAACTTTGTTGCGGTTTATATCGATGATAGTTTAGTTATACGAAAATGCCAGAAAACCGTTTAACTTTTGAAATTTTGTCGTATTGAATCGTGATTTAAAAAAAAAAAAATATTTACGTTATCCAAATATGAGTTCCTCTTTGCTGTTCTATCATATCAGGACAGTACATCTCGCATTATTGGTAACTCAAGCGATTGATCAAACCACACACTTAACTTCTTTACTGTCAAATTATTAATTCATCGTTTTCATTTTATTTCTAATTAATTTTACTAACGCATATTTTTGTATTGTTACTACTAACCTTGACTTTGAGAAATAATAGAAATAAAAAAAAATTGCTGTTAAGTTCAACGTCATGAAAACTTTATACTCAGGCGAAGCACGGTTCAATAATTAGCATATCATATAATTAAAGATAAATTTTCTTTTTCAGCGTATAAAAATAAAACAGAATTACGAATGTTTTATTAAGAAGATAAAAGTTGTACTTTTTTTTTAATATAAGCTTAAAATCACAAAACGATAAATAAATAATAAAATCTCCTGTTCGTAAAAATAATATTAATATTAATTTCCCGAATAATTGAATAAACATATTTATAAATAGATAAAAACAACATCAATAAGTAAATAAATAAATGATACATTATTGGTTTGTTATAATTTTTACTATCGTGTCGCAGCGTTAAAAGAGTAGTTAACACTGATTAAACCTCTCTTTACTGTATATGAATTCGACAGCTAACAACTATTAAGCCTATTTGATAACGATAATTCAATCATTAATATATATATATATATATATATATATATATATATAAACATAAGAGAGAATTTTAAGTGGTAGCGGGAGGGAAAGAAAGTGATTAATAGTAATATTCCTGAATTTATAAAAGAAATTATTACGAAATTTGTGTATAAAATTAAAAATAATTTTTAAAACATGAATAAACATTTTTTTCTTCACGTCAGTCAGTTTAAAAAATATAGTTCAACGTATCACACAAAAATCAATAACTTTTTATTTATGCATTTTATAATTACGTAAGATTTACGCCGTCTTATTTATTTATAATATTTTTAATAAAAATTATCCATTTGTTTCATTCATTATTATTTATTCTTTAATATGTTTTTAATTTTCCGGTTACAGCTCTATTGCTGCTACATCAGCATAGATGTAAAGGAAAATTATTAGAGATTGAACAAAATTTTGGCTGTCATGTTTTTAAAAAAGTCGACGATTCAAGAACCCCTGACTCATAAAAATTTTCGGATGATATGTATTCTGTTGGACTGAATTTTTTAATTAAAAATGGAACAAAAAACAGTTTTAAACCGTTTAAAGAAGGTCACATTCAAAGAAAAAAACTGTTACGTTTGGGTGCCAAATGATTTAAACTTGAAAAAAATTACAACACAGTTGTAGGATTTACCCGTTATGCGGCTAAGACGCGTTTCGGGAAAGTCCTTCAACTGTGATTTGTTTGTAATGCAAGCCTTACACACATAACTTAACTTTTTTCGTTTATTTAATTCAATCATTCAAATTAAAGCGCGCGCGCATATCCTATTTAATTCGCGGGAGAATGGCGGTACTAGCGGCGACGGTGACACTAAGTAAACTAATGTAATTTTACAACTTACGTAGAAAAATTTCGCTTGTACAGTCGGCGGACTGATGTAGCCATGAGGCTTATCCGCACCAGGTACCGAGTCGACCGGGTGATCGAGTAGGAGACCAGGCCAGACCGAGTTACTTTTTTACACTAATATTATTCATCTATTTAATTCTACCGGTTACCGGTGACGTCACAATATAGCAGTAGTCTAGAGAATTTTTTTGGGGTGGGGGTGCGATTTTGGAAAATTATTTTTGCAGATATTGTTACTTTTTAACCGTTAACAAAGTCTCCTAAGAAAAATTATGACCTTAATCAGGCGAAATCTGGAGATACTGAGGGTTACCTTGCTGTACAGCCTCACCCTCTTGATCTTTTTTTAAGTTGAAAATTTAATGTCACCAATGCACTTATATAAAAGTAATCTGAATAATTTTGATCAAAATCGGTCTAGTCCTTATGAAGATATAAGGTATTTTAGAGGCCAACACCGAACACACACACTTGCGCGCGCGTACATATAAACATTAACATCCGAAAAATTTCCATCCGGTTTTTTGGGTTCCTTAAGTGTGAAAACGTTAAGATCCGGTGAAAACCGCATATGCCCCAAATTGGACCGATTACAATACTTCCCTTCTAGAGCTGCTATAGCGCTATCTAGACGGGAAAGTAAAAATCAACGGATTGAATTTTCATCTGTAAACCGTTGGTAAAATGGAACGAAACCGAACGGTTTTTGTCACGACTCGTTACGGGCAGCGAAAAATGGATCATGTACAACAATAATATGCCGAAAAGTTCGTGGTCAAAGCGAGGTGAAGCTCCGAAAACGGTGCAAAAGCCAGGATTAACGCTTAAGAAATGGAAATGCTTGAGAATTGTTAAAAATGGCATTTGGTTTTTATAAATTTCATTTGAAATATAATAAAAAACCCTGTTTTGGATTAAAATACAAAACTTTTCTCCTCAACCCTTTATATTTTATAATATTTTGATTAATAATCCATGAAAACCTTGTTATTATTTCTTTTCATATTTTAAATATCATTTGAAATTATCTAAAAATATACTTACTGAAAGAAAATATATATGTGAATAATAAGATAAGACTTGGAAAGCTTAGATATAGGAAGGAAATGTGAAGTAAAAAAAAATAACCTGCTGATTAGTCGATGAACAAAAGACTCAATTAGTTAACTGAAGTCGATTCATCCATTCATGTTTTGTTATGAAATGGTAATAATAATTATCTATTTTATTAACTTCAGATCTTATTCTAGATTATGTAACAGTTTAATAATTGAATAGCCTTTTTCAAGGAAGGAAACAAGGTTTACAGTTATTTCCAGGAATTATTGCGCACTAGGCTGGTGCGTGGATTCATTATAAAACCACAACGTGGTTTTCTTTAAGTAATTTAAATATTCCAAGATAAAAAATACAGTTCAATTTTTGTTTCTATTAATTATTTCTTAAATGTTTTAGTTTCTAATAATGATTTTAGATTAACTATTCTTTATGTAAATAATGAACGTGAACAAAAAACTACGCGATAACCCGGCACCAAACCGGAAGATTCATTTTACATTAAACACAATCGAAAACGGATTTCTTAATTAAAAAGCGATATACATCTAAAAATTCGTTTTTAAAATTTAATTTTTTTAATATATCGATGTGCGTATTTGCGATTAGTGCGGCAAGAAAATTAAATTTATTCCTCGCAGACCTACCAGCATATTTGAATATAACTTATACATTTTTAGTTTGCACATATACACGTATTCAGTGATAAAATAAAATTTATTATATTTTTACATCGCATTGTCTATTTCGAAATTTTCGTATATCCTTTTAGGTTTTAATAAATTAAAAATTTCCAAAACATTTTTATATTGAAATATTTCGTTTTATAATTTAAAAATACAGTAACCTTTAAACTTAACGGTGAAAAATATTAAATAGACATTTTTTAGCGTATGAATAACCCGGAACTTTCCGGATAAAAAGGATTGATCGATACGCTACCGCTTGGCCGTACAGGTCGGCGAAGTGTTAGATATATTGTTCACGCAGATAGTAGATGATAAAAGCTGATATTTCTAGTCAAATTGAAATTATACACACTAAGGGAAAAAATATAAACATTTTCAAGAATAACTTACATTCCGTGCCAGGAATTACTTAATCCTAGAACAGGCAGTTAAAATATTCCTAAGCGACAGGTTATTTTACCATATTTTTAAAGTTTTGAATTTTTAACTTTCCCGTCAAGATAGCGCTGTTAGCAGAGCTATAACTTTAGAAGGGAAAGTATTGTAATCTATACAATTTGGGCGGTATGCGGTTTTCACCGGATCTTGAAGTTTTCACACCTAAGGAACCCAAAAAACCGGATGAAAATTTTCCGGATGTTAATTGTATGTACGTGTGTGTTCGGTGTCGGCCTCTAAATCACCGTATATCTCCAGAACTACTCGACCGGTTTTTGAACAAACTTGGTCACATTACTTTATATATATATATATATATATATATATATATACACACTAGCGGACCCGACAAACGTTGTCGTGACGTAGCATTGTTCTGTAATAAATACACAACACATAAATATAAGTAACTTATTTAAGTTAAATTAGCAGGAATGTGGACGAAATTTCATTAATATAATAACTATTTTAAGCTTCTGATTGATGTATTATTGTAATGGATTTATTGATTAATTATATGTAGTATGGTTAATATTTATTTTCACTAAATATTGAGATGAAAATTGAATTAAAAATACGAAACGTCGTAAAATTAATAATTAGTGTAAGTAATAAATTTTCATCCACATTACTGCTAATTTTCACTTAAGATCATTTTAAAAAAAGTACCTCCAACATATTTTTTATTTATTTAATAATTTTGAAGTTTCATAACCATGTGATAGCTTAGTTAATCAATTAATAAAAAAATTAAAGCACTGTAAAAAAAAGCAACGTGGTTAAAATTTTAGTAAAAATTTTTTTCATTGTTTTTTTATTTTCTCATTCTTTATTTTAACATCTATTTTACCAAATTTTAGATAATTGTAAATTAAAAACAATTTTAGAAAATTTGTATAAAATTAATCAGCTACAAAAATTATAACTTCAATTTTGTAAATATACTTTTTAATTAATATACTTAACTATAATTATTATAAGTAACTTATATTTTAATTTTATAAATGTTATAATTTATTTTACAAACTTACATTTTTATTTTCAAAGAGCCGTTCAATACTTCGTAAATTGCATAGAATCAAATAAGAACTGACAATTTAAATTTGTAGATTAAGTTGATTGTTATTGAATGCACGTGTATACATCATTAAAATTCATGAAAAATCATGTAAAATACTCACTTCAATACTGCACCTTACAAATTTGCACAATGTATATTTTTTAATTACACTTTAAAACGTTATTTTAAAGACGCAAGTAACCGATATGCGAAAAAGCAACGAAATAAAAAAAAATTTCTAGAATCCGATCGCAACACCAAGTACCGGTTCTGACTGATATGCTAAAAATTTAAAAAAATTCTAAATCGCGATCACAGCGCTGTCTACCGGATCTAATTGTGAAGTTTAACCATCCCAAGATCAACAAAAACACATAAATAAATTTAAAAAACATTTTCTTTCGGATCAAATTGTGAATCTAAACCATTCTCGAATCAACTTAATCACACACACAAAATTTCATCAAAATCAGTCCATCCGTTTAGGAGGAGTTCAGTCACATACACACGGACAGAAGAAACACACACACATATATATATATATAATTCTACATTCTACATATCTATATATATATAAAAATCAATGTTTGTTTGTCTGTCTGTTCCAATTTAACTCGACATCTACCGGACAGATTTGTCTAAAATTTTGCACACTTACACTTTGAAGCCCTGCGGTGAACATAGGCTAATTTTTGTGGACCTCCAACATAACGAAATTTTACAACGAAATTTAAAACACTTTATTTCTTTCTTAAAGCTTATTTAATTTTCAAAATGACTTTGATTTTCAAGAAAAATTTAAGGGTAGTACAAAAATATAGTATATTTTGTAGGCTTGAATTACTGAATATACATTCTGTTGATCAGTTTATTTTCTCTTCACCTACAATTAACTTTATTTTTTTAAAGAAAAACAACAGTTGCTTAATATTTCAAAAAGAGTTATTAAACCTTCTTTGGTAGGTAAAGCAAGGTATTATTTAGATCCATGAGTTCTAAATAATGTGATTTAGTTCAGTATGCTTTTATTTTTGGTCATGAACTGTAGAATTGAGCACATTTAGTGGTGAATGTTTGCCTTACTGATTCCTTATATCGTATCTACCATGGATTTTGTTTTATATTACTGTGTTGTGAGTCAGCAACTGCTCTTCAAGGATGTCAAGTTTATTGTGCAACCAATAATTGCTGGCCCTCAAACTTGTAATAAATAAAGAAAAAGTATGACGAAGTTATTCTTTATTTATTTCAAGTTTAAAAACGAAGCTTCAGTTTATTAAAAAAGCTTTGCACTGTTTGGAAGGAAAACGATTTTTTTTCGACAATATATTTTCCCATTCTCCTATTAATTAAAAAAAAATCTGAAAAAGAAGTATTTGTTTTATAAAACGATACAAATTTTGTTTTTTGTAGACGTAGAAATTTTGTTTTTAAGTATGAAAAATATTATTCCAAAAAGTATAGTGTACCTGAAACGTTTAGTCTTGGTTTACATTGTATTACTGACGTAGATGCGATGTCAATGAATATTATTAAAAGATGCACACTGTATTAAACGCTATACCTAAAAAACTTTTACTTTGAAGGGCCTTGATGAAACGATAGGCTTGTCTTCATTATAAAATATTTATCACGTCTACATAATATGTATATTCCCGTCTATAAAGTGAAGAAAAAAAGGGCTGTTTGGGCCCGTAAATATTTATTCAAATGAAGTTTGAAATAAAACAAAGAAACTTTCTTATACTTGAACTTCAGACGAAATTTGAAATATAAGAAATGCTTTTTTCAAATTCTGGGCAACGGTGTCTTCTTCCTTTTTAAGATTAATAAAAAATTAGATTAAATTAGATTAAAGATTCGCTTTAAACGAGGAACTAAATGATTTTGTAAGCCAAGTAATATATATTTTTATGTAATTTTTTAATTATTTCTTTCTAATTATTTTAGAGCTTAAAAATTAATTATGAGGCACTGTTGACGCATAAATCTGAAAATATAGTAACTGATAACCTTTGTTATAACACAACCTGCATATTACAACGGTATTCGCTCCACGGGGTGCCATATCCTTGACTCAGTGCGAGAAATAGGTTTCTTACCTTATGGGGGTTTCTGAAGGCATAATATCCCATAGAAATACAAATTCTATATCTACAATGCCACGAATATCGAAAAAAATACCAGAAAATTATTATTTTGATCGTGCTCATTTCTGCTCTCTTAGGATGAGGAGCATTTTTGTGTGCTGTTTCTCAATTTGTCGCTGCGTCTCGGGTTGATACTCGGACGAATATACACGGTTCATACATTGTTATAACTTTATCCATAAAAAATTGGTTTAACCAAATTTTGATAAATTTTCGACTTCTAAAACTCGCTCGTTTCTGCCACTACTCTTATCTATTCAAAAATGTATTTTAATAATTGTCAATCTTTTTCCGACCTGTTTCAAGAGAGAAGTCGTTTAGAAAAATACATTGATTTCTTAGTAACGGTAAAAATCTCGTGCCAGATATACTGGGGAGTATAAGGGTTAAAAACCTCCAGTTTAGGGTGACGGTTTACGTTTTAGTTGGAAAATTCGGGACGCACAAGGATGGGAAATTGTTTCCTGAAGAAAACTTTCAACCTCCCCGCAGAAGACTGGAGTAAAAGCTATTTATAAATAATAAGTTTTTTAATTCTAGATAAGAGCAGTCGATATTCTAAGGATATCTCTATGTTAATGTATGTTATCCTGAATCCTTTCTCCCCGGCGATGTTGACCAGATTTTTAACTAGATTCCGACTAAGCTTTAGGGTGATAATCGCTGTAGGAGAAATACATATTTAATTAATAAACAAATATTTGTACATTTATTTAAAGATAAAATATATACATTATATATGTGTTTGATTTAAATTAAGTGCACGTGTGTTAGACTGACACGTGTTACTTATTTGATAATAAACAGAAAGACGATATAAAGTTTGAAAGGGAAATAACAAAATGAAAAATATAACAAAAGATTATTTGATGGACATTCAATTATTTTGTGTGGTCAATGTAGTGTACAATTACATTTTTATCGATGCTATTGCAATACGCTACGCTGGCCGACGGTAAAAACGGACTAGGCTTAAAGATAGTAATAAGAAAAAAAAAAATAAACACCCTTCAATTCGTTTTGTTTTTACGGTATATCGATTGAAACTGCACATGTTAAAAAACGATTGTGAAAACTGCTACGGAAACAACAATATGGTCAACTTTGATAAAATGTTTAAAATGTTATAAACGTAAACAATCCCTCGTGTACGCGTAAATATTGGTCTACGTATCATTTTCTCGGTTGAAAAATTTTTGTGTACTCCAATATCGTTAATAAAGTATAACACTGACCGCTTATACGAAACAAAATCATCGTAATACGAACGATTAACATCGCTTCCTCTTTTGAAAGAGGAAGCTACTGTGTGATCAAATATTTGATCACACAGTCGAATCAGTTGAACATAAAAATTTTATTTTAAGGGTAAAACACGTCATTTAAAATTATACTTAAGGATGACCTCACTTTAGTACTGTAGTTTCGAGTCGGTTATATTTAAAGGTATAGTATTTGTTTTATTCTGTAGAATTCTTTACAAGATAATCAACTGTAACCAATTCTGAAACATTAATAAAAAAATGTTGCACAAAATCTTAATCTGCGATAAAAGTGTACAAAGTAAATAAGAATTAAGAAGAAATTTTTACTTAATTTTTTCGTACGGAATGAACGAATAGTTTTGCAATCCACGTGAAGAAAAAACATATATGGAAATCAGTATACTTAAAAACTATTATCAAATTTTAATAAATAAATAACCCCACTAACAAATTTCTTCAGGAAAAAAAGGAATTTCATTCTTGGGGGACCTACTTAGAGCAGAAAACAGCAGACTTGCAAACCAAATGATTAACTTATACTGGGAAAGAACAACAAAACCGAAATAAATAAAGGAAGTCCAAAAAGATATGGAAGAGTTGAGAATCTCCAAAGAAGATCTAATTACAAAATATGAAAAATACGACAAACTAATTAAAACTAATATGATAACATTTGAACCTAAAATCAAAAAGAAATCCAACAGGGTATATCCAGACGAGAATTGGCGGCTTCGGCTCCTGCGCCGTAGGTTTGAGGCTGGCAAAAGGAAAGACCGAGACCCGGTCTCCAGCGAGTGGCTGGGAACGGCATAGCCGTTCCCAGCCCATGGTTTCTTCCATCGGAGATTAGAGGCAGGCAATTAAAAGATCAGAAAGGACACCTCCCCGAGCCGAGTATACTTAATTGGATGTCCGGCTCGAACGCGTAATAACCTCCTGAATAAATCGATCGATTATACATAAACAACGATCGAAATATACAATGACAATCGGTATAGACAAAGGTATTAAATTTGGTAAAACAGTTTCTAAGTTTTTTATTTATGATTGATATAGTAGTGAGGTTTGAACTGCGGTAAACATTCCTAGGGTGATAAGGAAGCTACTGTAAAAATTTCGTAACGGTTGGGTTCAGTAATTTTCGTGGTAATCGGGAATTAATTACTGTAAAGTCAAGCGTAGTGCCGACCAAAGCAAATGTTCCATTTCAGTGAATTAATGATTTCAGGGATACGTAACGTTTTATTCTCCTGTCGATTGTGATAATATTAAGCAGAATATAAATAATTTTAACAAATGAATTGAATAATCTAATTTAAAAATTGAAATAAAAAGTTGTGCCCGATCGATGAGCAATAAATCTAAAATCTATTTTAAAGATTGTAACAGGTGAGTCATGATAAATAATGAAATTCATACACTGTTATGAAATTCAACAATCCAATTGGATTATAGAAAAGAATTTTTTTTCTCAATCTCGTCGATCGATAGACTGGATATCGGCAGCCAAATCAGCCTATGGTAGTAATCGAGAGATATAAATACTGCTGTTTTAATTTTAATCTTTTGTAAAATGTATTTAAACACGATATTTTTCACGTAATGTGATAAAATTAAACATACAGGAAAATAGGAAAGATCTTTTTCTCAAATCTATTCTACAATTTAGTTTACGAAGTGTGTGAGAAAAGTAATGAGACTGACTTTTTACTTACAAAAGTTTTTATATTTTTCAAACAACAATATTATCCCCTTCAAAGTAGTTCCCTTGGGCAGTTATACACCGGCGGACTTATTGTTCCCACTCCTGGTAGCAGCGCTGGAAGGCTTCAACTGGTAGGGCTTTTAACTGGTCAGTCACAGTCTTTTGAATGTTCTCCAGAGTTCCAAAATGACATCCTTTTAAGACATGTTTCAATTTTGGGAAAAGGAAAAAGTCATAAGTACTCAAATCAGATGAACAGGGGGATTCAGGAACCGTAGGAATGCGTTTTGAGGTCAAAAATTCCGTGACGGAAATGGCCGTGTGACACGGGGCATTGTCATGATGAAGCATCCACTTGTCTGCATTGTCTGGTCTCACGCGAATCACTCTTTTCCTGAGCCTTTCAAGGACATCTTTCTAAAACACTTGGTTGACTGTTTGTCGTGGAGGAACAAATTCTTTATGCACGATACCCCTACTGTCAAAAAAGCAAATCAACACGGTTTTGATCCCTGATTTTCTCATTCGACATTTTTTCGGTCGAGGAAATGACGGAGTGTGCCACTCTTCGCTTTGCAGCTTTGTTTCAGGATCGTACTCAAATATCCAGGATTCATCACCTGTAATCACACGATTGAAGAATTCTTGGTCATTGTCAATCCTGTCAAGATCAACGCACACGTTTCTTCGATTGTTCTACTGTTCCGTTGTGAGGTTTTTCGGCACAAACCTTTCGCATGTCCAAATCGTCTGTCAAAATTTGATGTACACACCTCGTAAACTATATAATAGTCTGTCAGATACGAAATCTGGACAACTGCCGACACTTTTTGTCTTTACCCGATTCTAAATTTATAGTAATTGATAGGTAAATTATATAGACGTTTGTTGCTATTATTTAATTTAACTTTCCGATCGGATTGTGACAAAATATTCATTATCGATTAGTCGTAGCGTTAAATATTAGCAAACACCTTCAGGTTTGAAGGTGTAGATAACTTTTTTCATTTTCTGTCTGTATTCATCATTCTAATAAAAATTTTGTTTAAAAAAGGTGTTTTATTATAGAACCTGAAGGAATTATTATTTTTTCGAGAGTTTTGAGTGATTTATATTCGAATTAGCATTTTCATACTAAAAGTCGTGACCCTCCAGCCAACCGTTGACCTCACCTCTACATCTTGACCGAAATGCAAGTAGGTAACATTTGTTACGTAAAATCCACAAAAAAACGATCGAGTATTATAAAATTCAATATTTAAGTCAGATTTATGAATAATAATTTATTTATTATTTTGATGTAATGTTTAATTAGTGTATACTTATCGGTAACCGGTTAACCAGAATTCGGAATAGAGTGACGTGACATCACAGTTGGATTTCGTTTTTTTCTTCCTCCAAGTAAATTATGTTAAAAATTATTATTTTTTTATAGAATGTGATAAAATTCCCGCAAATAATTCATATAACCTATTTACGAAAGCGAAATTCAACAAAGCGGAATTGTAATCACCCCATCGCTTATATGATCTTTGAATTTTAATCAAAAGTAAATATGTGAAATTTGAATGACAAAATTTATAGATTTAATTAAAGATAAGATTGATGGTTTTTTAAATTCGGCTTTTCAGTTGGATTTCATGATAAAATTCGGTATAATCTCGTGTTAAATATCAGCAGACAGCTAATTGGAATAGAATAGATATCTCTATTTTGTTTTCTTTATATATTCCTTGGTCCAATGTAAATTATATTATAACCGCCAAATTTTTTTTATAGAATTCGAGAGATATAAGTGTTTGATAGAGTTTTTAAAATGGAATTTTAATTGAGTTTCAAAACGAAAACCATTTCTTCTCGTTTGTGAAATCTTGGCGTTACAAATTGCGCACAGCTTTGTTACCGAGCCAACTGAATAAACGTAAAATTTATTACGTAAATATTACAGATAGAAGGTGATTACCCCGTATGAAATTAAATTTTCAAATTTAATTCGACGAAATATTTCCTTTTCATGGGACGTCGTGTAAATGTTATCAATGGAATTTTTTTTTTTACTTGATAAACTAATTCGCCACAACATTTTTCAGAATTTTTACATGGAAATGACATTTTTTAGCGTATGAAAAATTCCGTGCCTTACCGGAGTTAGAACCCGGGACCACCGGATGAAAGGCCAAGTCGCTACCACTCCGTCACGGACATAGGCAGTTAAACATCTTTTTCGATTATATTCGATAATTTAGATTATGTAGGTAATAATAATCTTTGTTAGGCGAAATCATATTTGAACGGTGTTCTGCATAAACCCATAACAGTTGATCTCACGAGCACAACTGATTTAGCATGCAAGGATTTGAGGAAATATTTCACTTCGTTATGAACATAATGTAAGTTGTCATACACCACCTTTCCGGTAGACGGAATCCAGAAATCAGACCTCTGGATTTAAATTTTCTTTTCATACTTTTATCCCAACGTAAATTACGTTGAATGTTAAAAATGTTAAAATTAGGAGAATTTTAAAAATCAGATGGCTGGATAAAGTGACAAATGAAGAGGTTTTGCGGCAGATAGATGAAGAAAGAAGCATTTGGAAAAATATAGCTAAAAGAAGAGACAGACTTATAGGCCACATATTAAGACATCCTGGAAAAGTCACTTTAATACTGGAGGGACAGGTAAAAGGAAAAAAATTGTGTAGGCAGGCAACGTTTGGACAACAACAAATTTTTAGGGATGTAGGATGTAGGGGGTACACTGAAATGAAACGACTAGCACTAGATAGGGAATCTTGGAGAGCTGCATCAAACCAGTCAAATGACTGAAGACAAAAAAAAATTACGTTGAAAAATGTTGCATTCTTATGGAGGGTATTAGAATTAAACAACTTTGTAAGGTTTTTTTCTACGGGTTCTTTTATTTATTTAAAAATTAAATTTCGGTAACTTTTGGTGTACAAAATTCAGTTCTCTCGAAGATATATTCAGACCTTTTTTTATGTTAATCAAATTGTATACAGTTTATATGTGACCTACGAAATTCACAGATGATGATTGGCTGTTAGGAAATTCAAAGACCAATCCGATTTGAGGAAGTATTCTTAAATCAGTTTGTTTAATGTTAGATATCGGCAACCACCAATCGGAATTCGAAATAAAAGTCACTATATATCTCGCTTTGAATATTAAATATTGATTTAATTTTTGTTTTAAAGTTTATTCAAAAGGTTTTGTAATTTAAAAAATTAAATAAAATAATTTTTAATATGCGATATCGTGATTACCCACAACGAAAGAATCTTTTAAAGCACCACTTCTTGAGAGAATTATGCGATGGTTGATGCTGGAAATTTACTAACGGAACAATGATATCTGGTTATAAAATTCAATAAACCGATTCGATTTAAAAGAAATATATTATGATTTCGACTTGGGCGCATTATATTGATCACCATCTATCTGGCAGCGGACGATAATTAATATTATAGTTGAATTCGTGCTGCTCTGACGATACCAACGATGTCAGAATTTTAACGAGACGCTCGTCAGAATGAACTCATTTTGTAAAAACCGTTATGAGCGTTTGAAAAATCGTTTCATCGGACTGGTAATAAGTTTATATTAACAACATGATGTTGAAGATTAAATTTTTATTCCATCGATTATATTTTTTACGGCACTCTTAATTTTATTTTTCCTAAAATATCCTGAACCAAACAGCAACAGTAGCAATTGAAGAACATAAGAAAGAAGCCATAATAAGAAAGGGAGTCCGACAAGGATGTTCTCTATCTCCGTTACTTTTTAATCTTTACATGGAACTAGCAGTTAATGATGTTAAAGAACAATTTAGATTCGGAGTAACAGTGCAAGGTGAAAAGATAAAGATGCTACGATTTGCTGATGATATAGTAATTCTAGCCGAGAATAAAAAGGATTTAGAAGAAACAATGAACGGCATAGATGAAGTCCTACGCAAGAACTATCGCGTGAAAATAAACAAGAACAAAACAAAAGTAATGAAATGTAGTAGAAATAACAAAGATGGACCACTGAATGTGAAAATAGGAGGAGAAAAGATTATGGAGGTAGAAGAATTTTGTTATTTGGGAAGTAGAATTACTAAAGATGGGCGAAGCAGGAGCGATATAAAATGCCGAATAGCACAAGCTAAACGAGCCTTCAGTAAGAAATATAAGTTGTTTACATCAATAATTAATTTAAACGTCAGGAAAAGATTTTTGAAAGTATATGTTTGGAGTGTCACTTAATATGGAAGTGAAACTTGGACGATCGGAGTATCTGAGAAGAAAAGATTAGAAGCTTTTGAAATGCGGTGCTATAGGAGAATGTTAAAAATCAGATGGGCGGATAAAGTGACAAATGAGGAGGTATTGCGGCAAATAGATGAAGAAAGAAGCATTTGGAAAAATATAGTTAAAAGAAGAGACAGACTTATAGGCCACATACTAAGGCATCCTGGAATAGTCGCTTTAATTTTGGAAGGACAGGTAAAAGGGAAATATTGTGTAGGCAGGCCACGTTTGGAATATGTAAAACAAATTGTTAGGGATGTAGGATGTAGAGGGTATACTGAAATGAAACGACTAGCACTAGATAGGGAATCTTGGAGAGCTGCATCAAACCAGTCAAATGACTGAAGACAAAAAAAAAAAAATATCCTGAAAAACCGTGTTTTTTTCTGTTATCACGTCAATAAAAATCAAACTGAAAACGACATACAAAAACAAAGTATTCAAGAAATGCAACCTTATTAGAAAAGATCGAATTACAATAATTGTTGAAAGCGGCCTCCATTGTGCGATTCACATAATTGAATATGAGGTTGCATACTTTTAGACACATATTGTAACGTTTGTTGATAAATTGCAGCGACAATGTTCAATCTCGCCATGCAATTCGGGAACGGTGAAAGGATGAGTTTTGTAAGCGGTATCCTTAAGGTATTCCCAAAAGAAAAGGTCAGGAGGGGATAAATCAGGAGACCGAGGGAGCTACAACCCATTCGAAATTACTTTTCCATGAAAAACTTGATCCAAAAAAGTCATAGTATTATTGGATGTATTAGCTATAGCATTGTCCTGTTAAAACCACGTGAGCTCTAACCGGTCTGCAAGTCCAGAGTTTACAAAATGTTGCACCATATGTATGTAGAGCTCACTGTTCACAGTGCCGTGAAAAAATTTCTTGAAGATTCGCCTTCGTGAAATTGCACATCAAACATTCACTTTTTGTCCGTGCAGAGAAGTCTCGTGCAGCTGATGTAGATTTTCCGTACACCAAATGCGTGAATTCTACGCATTGACGTATCTATCAAGGTGGAATCGTACCTCAAGGCCGAAACCAATCATCGAGTTCTTCTCCGTCTGGCGTTACAGATGAAATGAACCGCTAACAGAAAGCTACAAGTTTACCAGTATCGACAGGTAACAAGTTTTGAACAACACGAATTTTGTACGGATGTGTCTTTAAATGCTTGTTCGATGCCGTGTGGGCACTATCAATGGACCGGCCAGATAGGTGTCGCATAGACTTCTTGTGAATAACAGAATATGCGGCTTACCCGTCGATCAACTTATCTGGTATTAATGATTTCGGTCGACCACTTTTGGCTGCATCTGTCACATTCACTGTCTCTTGGAATTTATCGTACAGCCGCTTGTTGGAGGACTTGTTTGGTGCAAGTCAAAATTTCCTGTAAAGGCATTCTGGATCTGGGCATAACTGACACATCTAATGTATCGGGAGACAACGGAATATTCTCTTTTGCATTATGTAACCCATTTTTCCTCAATTTTTCTCAATTAAACCGGCAAAAAAAGAAGGAAACATTCTTCCATAAGTTTACGTCACTTTTTGAACATTGTATAATCCATACATTTTAAGCGAAGAGTAATTTTTTTGACGACCAGTAACATGGGAACGTCAACCACCAAATTGTATGGCGCTAAACATTGTCGATGGCATCTTTGTATTATAGGGGTTATCAACTATTTTTTAAAAGATTAAAAACGAATGTTATTTTTCTGCATTTCATTGTTTCGATTCAAAATGGTTATCTTAATTCCATTGTAACATGTATTGAAACTAACGGTAGGAAATATAAAACAGTGGCCGTCGAATTATGTCGCTTATGCTGTCCCATATCTCTTTCACGCAGTCGATAATAATTTTATTTAATTCTTATTTTTCGTGTACATTTTATTAGTTTTTCTTCTTCAGTTAATAATTTATTACATATTTTTTAAATTTGAAAATTTACTGAGCTAAAATGGTTTGAAAATGTTATTTGGTCCATACATCATGATAAATCTTTGACTCGTTTCAGTTGAATTTGGTTATTACAATTATAAGCCACTAACGTATACGTAAATTTCTTTTTTTAACGAAAAAAATTATCTGCTTGTAATAATATTTTATAAGTCTAAAATTGAAAAAAAAAAAAATAACATCGAGACAAATATTTCAATTTATTTTAATGGTGTATTATCGATTGTATAGATATAATTAAACAAAAAACAAAAAACGAGATAATGAATTTTTAATTATTATTTTATTTATTATATTTTTATACGTTGGTAACACTAGTATAATAATCTATGTGATATGTAATGATTATTTCTAACTTTTAACTTTTGGAGACGAGACGCAAGGCAAGAGGTCAAAACAAACTAAATGTGGAAGAACCGGATAAACAAGGACAGGAATAAAGGTGTAGAAGAAAATAAAATAAAAAAATAAACTTAAAAATTATTTATTAAAATTAACATGGATGAATGGAGTTAAGATTTATAACCAAAAGGACAAATTTATTTATCTTATCATAAAATAATCCATTTACATTCGCGTCATATTTCTAGTGTAAAATTTTTACACTGACCTTCCTACATATCTCAAATAAAATAAAATATGGCCCGGTTACATAGCATGCTTACCGACCGATCGACCTACTCTAACAAACGTTCACCATCGTACGGTTATCGGCCCTGAAGCAGGTCCTTTGCACAATGTTTTCACTTCTACTCTTTTCTATTCCCGGTTTAACTTTTGAGTTATTAGTAGCTTCCATTTACTTTTAACGGTCTATTTATATATAATAGTTCTTATAATGAAATTAGACTGGTGCAAGTAACAAAATATATTATCTTGTTTTGTAATCGACAATTCAAACTGTCGAGATAGTACTCAATGCGTAGACGGTAAAAATATATTTATTTGTCAACAGGGGTGAATCCAGGAGGCATGAGGGCTACCCCCAACCAATGGCCCGAAGGTCTTGTATTTTGAAAACCAACCCTTGCGTTTTGAAAAACAAGTTGTAGAATTGAAACATTTTACCAATTCTATATTGTCAAAATAATCAGTTGCAAGTTGCAACTCTGATTTTAACGTGAATATATAATTTTTTCTAATAGGTAATAATTAAGAGAGGCTGACGTACTTGCTGTAATGCATATTCATAACAACATGCAAATTGATATAGGTAGTATTTTCGATCGGTATCCGTAGATGCGTAACCATCGAGATGAATTAATTTTGTAAATAGATTATTGTATGAAATAAAATGTATAAATTTTGGAATGTGATGGATTAATTATAATTTTTGAAATTAATGAACAAAAACAGTCAACTTAGTTTAAATTTTCATCTTATTATTTTTATCCCATATTATATTATTATATAATTTTTATTGAAGTTGTTAAGATTATACAGTCCCAGCTTAAAATTAATTTAGCTTCTGGAGTTCTCGTGAGGGTCACTTCGAATAACTTAAAGCTTAATTTTTATAAATCGAATCAAAAATTAAAAAAATTAAGCCCTCTTTTTTATTTTACTCAAATCGTCCATTTTGCCGCTTTTACAGCAATACTAATGATTGGTTAAACGATTTTCGTGTTAAAAATAGTTAAGAGTATTTAGTATGTATTCAATAAAAGTGTATGAAATATTATATAAATCCTACTCAATGACAAGGAAGTAGGAAAATGTGACTCTTTGACGCCAATGCCCCCCCCACCAAATTTATTTGCTGTATTTGCACCCGGTTTTCGACGATATTTTACGGGTTTCACTGTCGTAATACTGTGAAGTAGCTTTGTTATTATTATTATTAATTTTTAAATTGTATATTTTCCCAAATAATTTTATGTTATTTTCCTGTATAGATAGCGTAATAGCTCTAGAAGGGAAAGTATTGTAATCGCTTCGATTTGGTCATATGCGGTTTTCAACGGATTTAGACCTTTTCACATCTAAGGAACTCAAAAAACCGAAATTTTCCGAATTTTAATGTTCATATGTAGGTGTGTTCGGTGTTGGCCTATTAATCACTTTATATTTGCAGAACTACTGGACCGATATTGACCAAACTTGATCAGATTTCTTGTATATATATGGGGCATTGATGTTACTAAATTTTCAACTTAAAAGATCAAGATGGTAGAGCTGTAGAGCAAAGGTCACCCTCAGTATCTCAAGATTTGGCCTGATTAAGGTTATATCTTTCTAAATCACATTTGTTAACGATTAAAAAATAACAATATTTGCAAAAAAAACTTTGGCAAAATTATACCTGTAACCCAAAAAATGGTGTTGCAGTCGTCTACTGTATTGTGACGTCACAGTTGAGTGATATAATTAAATAAATGAATAATATTTTAGGTGTAAAAAGATAACTCGGTCTGGCAGGGTCTCGAACTCAATCAGTCGGTCGATTCGGTACCTGGTGCGTTACGCCTCGCGGTTACACCGGTCAGCCGAGTGTACAAGCGAAATTTGTTCTATGTAAGTTGTGAACTTACAATAGTTTAGTTAGTGCCGACCGTCGCCGTTAGTACCGCCACCCCCCTGCGATATGAATTTTAGTCGGATTTGGTTATTAAAATAACCAAATCACCAAAATAACCGTCAGAAAAAAGACGGGCCTACGACCCGCCGCGAAAATTTTACATGGTTTATGTTTCATTACACATGATTTTGTTAAAGGTTCTTGCCAACTGTGACTATATAAAGTCCATGAATTTAGCGTACTAACAACAAAAACTTTTACAACGAAAAGCTTGAAAATCCTGAATATTTTTAGCACTTTCTTGTGTTGTGATTTTTTAACACAGCCCTAACCCAAATGTTTTCCTTTTTTATCCCCAAAACACAAATGTAATTTTAGATAAACCAAGAAGTATATATCTTTGGAACAAATGAAATGATGGAGAAGTATAAATCGTTCGAACGAATAGTGTGCCAAGAGCTTCAGCCAGATATACGAGTATTTGGAATTTCAGAACACGGCTTTACATCAGGAACCATTCAGTTCTTCAAAATTCCAAGTTACAATTTAACCGAGTTTTTAGGCGACAAAATCATCAAGGAGTAGCTGTGGCAATTTTTTTAAAATACTCATTAAAATACGAACCGTTGAAAACGGTTCTCCTACTCTGTCGACCTTGATTTCGAAGGTCTGTGAAATCAAAATCCAAACCAAAGTGCACGGAAAAGTGATAATAGTGGGTTTGCTTAGATCTCCAAACCAACAATCAAATAACATTTTTTTTTTGCTAAAAACTCGTATTTCTTCTTAACTTTCACACATTGAAAAGAAATAAATTCATTTTAATAGATGATTTCATCATATAGATGTATTAAGCCACCGCTAACCCCCGCACGTAGCGGCTTCACGAATTCTGAACCCTTTTCATTTAAATTGGTCTGTGAAAGAGCCAACTAGAGTGACTCCCATGTCGAGAACATCTCTCGATAATGCCATAACGAATATTCCAAATTCCTCGGTTTCAGTAATGAAAACGGCAATTTCGGACCATTACATCTAAGATATTGAGTTGAATGGAAAGCCAGAAATAGAAAGTCCAACTTTCACAATAAAAAGATTAATTAATGAAGAAAATATTAAGCAGCTTAACTCCAAACTTAAAAATGTAACTTGATATTTCTTACAAAAATATAAGTACCAAAATTTCTCATTTTGAAAATTTTACAGTTGTTTTAACTATTATTTAGAAATCAATTATTACATGAGTTTATCAATTTAATGAGGTTTATTCACGAGTTTGATCTGTTTACTTAACTGTTTTCATATCGATATGCTTATCCATCGAAATGGAAATGATGTTTAATCCTAACAAGTGACACTTTCACTCTGTTCTATACAGGGGTTGGTTGTATAATAAAACATCATTACTCTCAGAAAAAATCTTGATTAATTCCGGTTTTTTTTTTAATGATTTATGTGCGGTCGTAGCCTTAAAAATTACTTGGAATATAGCGGAAGTTAATTGGCGCACTAATTTTTTAAGGATGAATTATATATTCTTCACCAGATCAAAAGAGTTTTCTTACATATCTAATCTTTTCTTCTCAGATACTCTGATTGTCCAAGTTTCACTTCCATATAAAGCGACACTCCAAACATATACTTTCAAAAATCTTTTCCTGACATTTAAATTAATTTTTGATGTAAACAAATTATATTTCTTACTGAAGGCTCGTTTCGCTTGTGCTATTCGGCATTTTATATCGCTCCTGCTTCGTCCATCCTTAGTAATTCTACTTCCCAAATAACAAAATTCTTCTACCTCCATAATCTTTTCTCCTCCTATTTTCACATTCAGTGGTCCATCTTTGTTATTTCTACTACATTTTAACAATAAATCATTAACGATACCAAAAAATTTTTCAAAAACTGCATGTTAAATTTTATTCATCATAACAAAAATAGAAAAAAAAAACAATCAAAAAGTTAAAATCCAGTTTTCATTAAAAGAGATGGAGACCCACAGGAAGTTGCAAACGAGTTTAACAATTATTTTTCCTCAGTCGCTTCAGGTGATTGGACATTCAATGAGCCTCGATTCAATTTAGCTAATGTTATATAACCTTAATAATGTTATATTAAATCTTAATATTATTAACTTTATAAAATTTTTTTAATGTCTGAGTATATATAAAGAGTTAAATGTTCAGAAGGATACAAATTTTTAGTTTTTATCACAGAATGGGTAAATTTTGTGTTAATTATTAAACATTTTTTGTTGTAAATACGTTATTTTAGCTTGACAATTTATTCCATTTTCATTTTTATTATTCCGAATTTTATTTCCTTTTTTTTGTCTTTACCGTTCGGTTGAATTATTTCTCCCAGATATAAAAAAATAATTTACTTAATTTTTTTTTAAAACCTTCGGTGAATCTTTTTGGTTAAAGAAAAATTCAGTTTTTTTTAATGCTATTTGTAATTCTGTTTATTCTGCAATTTTCTTTTTAAGTATAATTCGAATTTTGGTTTCTTTTTCGATATTTTCTACAATTTCAACACCGTTCGCAAAGATTAATTAATTAATTAATTCCAATTTTCTAGCGCCAGTATTTAAATTTACTTTTCTTAAGTTCAATTTTAATTGCCAAATTTTTATGGTTTGGTTTAAAACTATATTAAACAGAAGTGAAGATGTAATTGTGTTTTAATTTTGAAAGGTTTAAGATTTCTTCCGTAAATTTTACTCTTGAAAATGTGTTTCTTATTACCTTAATTACCTTAATTAAGTTTAAAACTTCTTTATTAATTTTATAATTTTTCAAAATGTTAAATAAAATTTTCGGTTCTAAGAGAATCGTATGTTTTTTTTTTAAATCAATATAAAAGAGAGTACGGTTATGCTTTTAACTGTTTTATTGATTCCATCTAAAATCAATTTTAGTGTCGTTATTTGTTGAACACAGGATCGACTTTTTCAGGTCATTATTTGTTATTATTAGTAATAATATATTATTATTATTATTATTATTATTATTATTATTATTATTATTATTATTACTATTATTATTGTTGTTGATCTTTCAACTGATCTATTCTGGAATATATAGTCATTAGAAATCGTATGGTTTTTCCGCTTATTTTAATTACATAATAATTATTAAGGAAATTATAATGGAAATTATTTATTATGATGGCACTTAACACTAATGGTATTAAATAGAATTAAAAAAAAACTATAAAACCTTTTAATGTGTGGGTAAATGTTTCAGATAAAATTAGTTAGCTAATTTAATTTTTTACCTAAAAAAATTGTACATAAATAAAGTTATTTTCGTTTTATCTCGTATACATTTTTTGATTTACTATAAGAATAAAATTTAAATCGAGGTCAAAATCAGATCGCTTTGCAAGTTTATTTTTTAAAAAAGGGATATTCGTTTAAATATAATGCCTGTGAATCAAACGTACAGAGTGTCCCATATAAAACGCAACCCATCAATCACTCATCCATGAAATTTCAAAAGTCAAGCTTACTCCCCTACTCGTTACTGAAATGGACTCGTCCAACATCTGAACATCGCGGCGACGCAGTAGAACACTACCGATAGTAACAACAATGCAATCATAACGTTCAGTGTATTGCTAGAGACAAGATGGTGTTTTCGCTAGATGACGTGTTTTCATTGTCGAGTCGTACTTCAGTACGAAATCAGTGGTTGCAGTGCAAGATTTGTTTCGCCGTAAGTAGCCAGATAAACCGGCTCCTAACAAAACATCAGTATTAAGGTTAGTCGCAAAATTTAGAGAGACCGGTTCAGTTAATAACAAGGAACACAAAAGATCTGCGTCGGTGTTGAATATAGATACAGTCACTGAAATCAAAGACCGATTACTCGCCTCGCCAAATAAATCGATCAGACGTTTGTCTGCTGAAATTAATTTGTCTAAATCAACCGTTCATCGGGCGACCAAACGATTACAATTACGACCTTATCGCATTCAAACGGTTCATCGACTTCTTGAGCCCGATAAAGAAAAACGGCTACAATATTGTCAACGGTTCCGTCGATTTCTATGGGAGGGAATAAATGTTATGGATTGATTATTTTTCACAAATGAAGCACGGTTTCATTTGGATGGCTACGTAAATAGCCAAAACAGTAAAATTTGGAGTGCTGAAAATCCCCACGTTTATCACGAAAAACAATTACACCCGCAGAAGTTGGGCGTGTGGTGCGCGATATCGCGGAAGAAAATAATCGGTCCTATTTTTTTCGAGTACACTATTAATGCAGAACGATATCAGGATATTTTATTTCAGTTCATCGCACTCTTGGAAGAGAAAGACAGACACTGCTGGCTACAACATGACGGTGCGACATCGCACTACGCAGGTTCAACTTCTGATTTCGTCGAGTAATTCTTTGGTAATCGTGTTATCGGTCGAGGCTTGTGGCCACCAAGATCTCCAGATTTCACTGCGGCGGATTTTTTTCTACGGGGTTACCTCAAAGAAAAAGCCTACAGCAACAAACCACGAACACTTGAACGATTGAAAGTCAATATTGAACAAGCCGTATTAAATATCCAGCTACAAACTTTGAAAAAAAGTTGCAAGAAACGCTGTAAAAAGAATTGAAGCTTGTATTCAAGAAGATGGCGGCCACTTCCAACATTTACTCTAAATATAAGGTAATGGATGGTAATAATAAAAATTACATTTACATTTACACATGCCTTTTTATTATTTCAATACCTACCAATATAAGGTTGGGTTGCGTTTTATATGGGACACCCTGTTTTATATGGTTGTGTTTTATAGGTTAATGTTTTATATACGCATGTTTTACAGCGATACATATTGGTTAATAGGTTTAAATTATTGTAATAAAGTTTCATTTTGTAAAAGATATAATTTTTTTGAAAGTACTTTTTTCCTGATATGTGCATTGTAATATGTTTAACCAGTGAACAATAAGCGATCTCCCCGCGACTCGATGAGATGCGGGAGATATGTATATGAAGTTAGTATTGTGTAGACTCAGGGCTACCGTTTTTAAAACGTGTGGTTAACTGAACCCCGACCGTCAAAGTATACGGTATTCAATGTCTAGTATTCAAATCCGTGTAAAAGCGACAGACTTTTACTAAGATTTGAACCTTAAAACCTTCGATTTTGAAAATCAGCTGTTTAACTGATGACAGTCGTCGCAAATCAGCTGATTTGCGACGACGACTTAATCACCAGGCCCGCCCGATGGGCAAATTACTTTACTTTGAACTTTGCAGGTAAACCGGCCCGATGAAAGCACAGCGATAACGAAAAAAAGCAGCGAATGGAAATTATTAATTATCAAAATAATCATTCTGTTATTGAGATGTAATTCGCTATTTAATAAGAAATGAAATTTGATAATTTCAAAAACAGATTTGATTTAGTTTTTTTAATTTAATGATTTCTTAAGAGATAAAAGTTTCACTGAAATATGATATAGACATTCATAAAAATAATAAGCATTCCATGGCAGGTTTAATCGGGAATATGATCTGTAACCTTGTTTACTGAACCGAAATACGTTTTCACATCGATATGACTTATCCATCGAAATTGGAATGATGTTTAATCCTAATAAGTGACACCTTCACTCTGTTCTATACAGGGGTTGTACAATAAAACATCATTACTCTCAAAGAAAATCTTGATTAATTTCGGTTTATTTTTTAATGATTTATATGCGGTTGTAGCCTTAAAAATTATTTGGAATATAGCGTAAATTTATTAGCGCACTAATTTTTTAAGAATGAATTATATATTCTTCATTAGCTCAGAAGGGATGTTTTATATATATATATATAAAACACAAAAACGTTTTTTTTACTGTCATGAAAAGAAATACTACATTAGTATTGCTAGAAATATTCTATCCTTTACTGACCTGTAATACGAGAAGAAAACAAACTAAGAAATAAATGCAAATTCGTAACACAAGTTACAGAAAAACATAATATAGAAAAAATTATTGACAATTATAAGTCCAAGGACGATAAGCAAAGGAAACAATAAAAATAAAAACCAGTTTGATGAAATGAAAGAAGGTAGAAAAAAACAATAAAGCAAAAAATGATATGCAGTAAAATTATAATTGAATAATAAGATATATATCGGTAATCTTAAAAAAAAAAAATGTATTTAATCTCTTTAAAGGATAGATAGATTGATAGAATAGAAATAAAATAAAAGTGGAAAAAATCAGACAAGAAATAGGAGAAGGAATGAAGTGTAAAAAACGAAAAAGGCAGTACAATATCATTGCCAACGAAAACAGCAATGAATAACATTCGTAGATAGCAATTACTGAAATAACCTAACTGCTACATCACAACAAAAATACAAAATATAATAATACTATTCATGAATAACGTAAAAGAAAATTAGATATAAAATTATAGATGATCTGGATTGAAAAAAGAAAAATGAATTTTTTCTTTAAAACTCCAATCGTAATTTTTGGAAGGAAAGGAAATATGATACTTAATTTTTAACATAATATAAACCTTACGTAAAAAATATAATTCAATGCGCATTTCAATTGTTAAACCATCATCATTAATAGATAGATATAAAGAAGTTAATTACATATAAATAAATATAAATCACAAAAGTAAAACGTAAAGAAAAAATACGAAAACGTAATTTACGTGCATCTGCAATAGGTTAAATGTTTAAACGGTGTAGACTATATTTTTTAATGAACTTATCTTTCAGCTTGGACTATTCAAGTCTAAAATATCATTCGGTATTCTTTTAAATTATCTGTTGAATGTTAACTGATCTAGGCCAAGCTGTCATAATAAAATTTATTCTGTCTCCTTCTAGTTTCGAAGCTACCATTTGTTTTTGGGTTTTAATTGAAAAAAAAAACGTAAGTTTGAATCTAGATTATGACACTATTATAGTTACGGCATAAATCTTGAAACTTCGACTGCGACAACTAGTACGGTGCATGTTACCCAAACTGAAAACATTCAGTTAAGTTTGCACGCGCAGAAGCATATCGAATTCTTATAAATTCAATTTATTATTTTACGTTAGTAATTCTACTGTTTTACTTTATAAATGATTAAGTATTTTGACGTAAAAAAAAATGTTTTGGTACATTTTAAAATAAAAATCTAAGCCTATTCTGAACAAATATTATAATTATGTCAGCAGACAAAGGCTAAATGATAAATTAACTAAAATTATAATTGTCTGAATTATTTTGTATAAACCAACTTAATCGTGATTTTATTTATTGGAAAAGTATACACGGACAAGCCAAGTATTATAACTCAGGGAATGAGCCAAATTTCTTAGAATCGTATCAAAAACAAAAACTTTTATTGTTTGTTAAAGTTTTGCTAATTAAATTTATATATATATATATGTATAAAATCTAAAATTTCAAAAAATTGTGTTCTGTGATTCAGTAGAAACACCGCCATAACAACCAGCAAGAGGATTCGCTGGGCCCGCAGCAAAATGTCCGCGCAATATCTAAAAGCCAAGCGATGAGCCAAGACAGGCGCAGCATACAGCATAATAACTTCACTGACACCCTTTTAAAGGATACGCAAGGTACGGTAATTCAACCCCCAATCGGGATGAATGACTCTACCGATTCCATAAAAAGCATCAGCGACCTTTATTGCTACATACTGTAGATGTTCCTTGAAGCGAAAATTCTCATCAAGGATAACAGCCAGGTATTTTTGAGTCGTAACGTACCGAATGGGGATACCAACATCCGAACCCGGATTCTTCGGGTTCAACATCGTGGACATCGCTTATCTCGCTCGTTCAGTCTGCAGCACAGTCCCAATGATATTCTCTGGGGTAAGCGCGCCGAATTCTCTCCGGCATGCTTCCCTATGCTGCACAAGAACATCGTGTGTCTTGCGGTTACCTCTCTTCAACATGAAAATCACGTTCTGCGGAGAATCTTAGCGTATGAGCGCACAGAATGCCTTAAAACCTTCGTGACCGGTAAGGAATTGGGTCAGCTTGTACCCGTGTTTGCCGTCCAGCCATCTCTAGAGGTCTGGGATCAGGCCGGGTGTCCATCTGCCCTTCGTCAACTGATACCATAGTTCTGTTAACTTACAAGTGTTCTATGTTTAACTCCTTTAAATATCAACTGTTATATGTCAGAACTAGATATCTTATCAACTTCCTATAATTTACTCATGAGATTAATTTTGTCATTGAATAAAGACTATATATGTGTATATAATGCGTTCAATGAAAGAAAATAAAAGGGTTGGAGTAGGTCGAGACTACATTATACCGAACTGAAAACATTTACACCCATCTAATAGAACAACAGTAATAATAGTTCTACTTTGATTTATGAATGTATAATTTATTACCATTTTCATGTTTTAATAGTTCAGGGCCTCACTGTACCCAGTACTGAACAGTCCCAGCCCATATCCACTGGCGACCAAATTGCTAATTTTTCAGCTATACGTCCTGCCGATTCTAACATATGCTTACCCGGCATGGGGAGCGTTGTTGAGCTTCACGCATCAAAATAAATTAGAAGCCGTCCAAAACATAGCGTTGCGGACGATTTTTAAAGCACCGTGGTTCGTCAGAAACGTCACTCTTCGCTGCGATACGGGACTACACACCGTAGCCGAGGTGGGAGTGGCGCAGGCACGCAGACTGTTCGGGAGAGCGGCCGTATCCGAACACGACCATCTCCGGGATATCTACCGAGAGGACCGTACTCCACAGGGTATAAGAAAACGGCCTTATCCGTATTAAACGAACTACCGTGAAGAGGCGGTACGAGAGTCAAAAAATGACAAACCAGGCTTAGGAGCCTCTATATCGCGCGAAAATGGTAACCGCGCGAAAATTCCGGCTGCAAAAGTGACAGTTTTCACAATTAAATTTTGTTATAACAATAAAAACCTAGACAATACCATCCCACGAACAGACCACAATTTTATTTAGTCAGCATATGCGACTCCCTCCGTTGAACGGGGCGCATTTCTCCCTCCAAATAACAAGGGCTCCCCGGTAGGCGCATTGCGCATGCTGGTACCGAAAGGACTTCAGCGGATGGACTGAAGGGGAATCACGCCGTGATTACTAGGCTCAAAAGTTTAGTCTCCCACTGTCAGAACCAGTAAATAAATTTTAATAAGTTTTTGATAATTTTCTATCCTCTACTTTCAATTTTGATTTTTTTGGTTCTATGTCTTTAATTTTATTATCCGAGAAGGGAGCCTTTTTGTACAACCTGTAGGAATTAAGAAAGTTTCATGTAGTTCCTTTTTTCTATTATTTTAACTTTTATATTTTAAAGACTCCGTCTGCGATATTAGTTTTGAGTTTTATATCACTTTTTTGACTTTTGTTTTAATAAATTTTTATTATATGATTTATATTAATTTTAAACCTTATAATTTTTATTATTTTAGAGTTATTTTACCTTTTTATTAAAGAAATTTCCGGCCGATGATAACGCACAGGCGTTTTTCGCCTTCAAACAAAAAAAAAGAAAATAAATTTCAAGCTTGTCTATACGGATAGGAACGCAGATCAGCAAATCTGTCCATAAATAAAACCGCCACTAAATAACCGATGAAACCCGCCCGATAATAGAAAGATACAGCAGCAAGGGACATTTTCCAGGCTTTGCAATCTGTAGGGAGAAATATTGAAACTTCCACCTTCTTGCGTTCCGTTCCGTTTTAATTGTTGTAACTCATTATTAAAAAATTAGTATTAACAATTCAATAAATAAAGATTGCAATTACAAGAATTTTAATTTTGGTGTATTTTTAAACTAAAAATTCTTAACTAGTACTTGTATGTATATTGTATCCGTATTACACTAATTGTACAATATTTAAAATTTTCGAATTAATTTTTGTACGATTGTTTTCATTGTTGGTTGTACTATTATTATTATTAACACTTAGATGAAGATTTTCATTATAAGGTTAGTTCCTGTGCAAGTTGACAATCTTCTCTATCTTCATCGGAACAGTCACTGTCAAGATGTATGACAAATTTATCCGTCATTTCGTCGATTCACGGTTCCATTTTCTTATACTCAGTTTCACCTTTTTTCAAAAGTTTGCAATATTATGTCCAATTGTCCTTATTCATTTTTTCCTCTGATAACTTTTTAATATCTGACATTAAAAATGATGTGTTACTACCAACATATCTTTTAAGAGCCAACCGTACCATCTCGACCCGATTTAAATCGTGGTGGTAAGGTGGAAGTCACAGAATTTGATGCCTGTGTTTTTTAATAGTGCATCAAAACGATATTTTATTTCTGAATTTCTATGCAATTTTATTATGTCATAAAATTGTGATTTTAAAATTGTTTTAATAAACGGAAATTGTGCTTTTCTAATCGATTAATCGTGCTGCTTTTCCAATCATTTGAATTTGGAGTCTTATTTAGAAATGAATTGTGGTACGGCTCATTATCGATAATAACCACTGACTTGGAGGAAGACTAGTAATTAATTTTTCAGAAGCTTACTTTATGAAATTATTGTTGTTGACGTTGTTGTGATAGTCACCGCTTTTTGAACTGGATTTTGAAGTTGCAACGAACCCTGTTTCTCCTCCTCCAGCGTGGATTATGATTAACCGATCACCTTTATTAATCGGCACTTTTACTCCATCACCACGGTCATTCAACCACGATTTTGCCGTCGAATGGGACGTAAAGTATACGATTCGTCAAAATAAACAGTCGAAGGATTTTCTTTTCTGCATTCGGTAAATGTTCTGTCCTAAATAATCTATAATAATCCCCTCTTTGACAGGATGTTTTCTTTCTCAGTCAAACGTTTCTTATTATTATAACCAGTTTTACACCGCTTAAATCCTAACTCAGGATAGTTGCTAGTGTAGTTCTAGAAACTTTAAATTGAATGCTCTTTTGACGTTCTTCACGTAACTTATTTAATGTGAAGTTTCAAATTTAATGGGCAGTTCCTTATGTTATCCTTAAAATTCCAATAACCGGTTTTGAATATTGTTTATACTTTTTTTGGGGCGCTGATTGAGCGCGACTGCGATTTACATTTAAGAACTTCCTGTTTCTTTTTTCGTAGTTTTTGAACTTGTGATTTTGAAATCCCACAATTTGCAGCGGTAACGATTCTTTCTTCACATTTTTGAAGGGGTATTAAACGTTTTTCATCCTATAATTTTCCTAACTTTATAGCTTCTTTGTACTTAAAATCGTATAAATTTTTAACTATTTCACGAACTTCACTACGTTTCTTTTTATTCTCGTCGTAAACAACGCGTATACAATAAATATTAGCTTAAATTTGTTCAGAGCTTCCACCTGCCGTCCAAAGAAAGCGGGATCTCAACGAAAGGGAGGAAAGAGTATTTTTAGGATAGCTGCTAGTGTAGTTCTAGAAACTGAATGCTCTTTCGACGATCTTCACGTAATTTATTTAATGTGAAGTTTCATTTGTGAATGAATGTGAAGTTTCAAATTTACTTATTTTTCCTTGAGATTGTTCGTTTTACAACACGTCGATCAAAACTGTATATTCCAATAACCGGTTTTGAATATTGTTTAAATTTTGTTTGGGGCGCTGATTGAGCACGACTGCGATTTACATTTAAGAACCTCCTGTTTCTTTTTTGGTAGTTTTTGAACTTGTGATTTTGAAATCCCACAATTTGCAGCGGTAATGATTCTTTCATCACTTTTTTGAAGGGGTATTAAACGTTTGTCATCTTATAATTTTCCTAACTTTATAGCTTCTTTGTATTTAAATTGGTAAAAATTTTTAACTTCACTACGTTTCTTTTTATTCTCGTCGTAAACAACGCGTATACAATAAATATTAGCTTAAATTTGTTCAGAGCTTCCACCTGCCGTCCAAAGAAAGCGGGATCCCAACGAAAGGGAGGAAAGAGTATTTTTAGGATAGCTGCTAGTGTAGTTCTAGAAACTGAATGCTCTTTCGACGATCTTCACGTAATTTATTTAATGTGAAGTTTCATTTGTGAATGAATGTGAAGTTTCAGATTTACTTATTTTTCCTTGAAATTGTTCGTTTTACAACACGTCGATCAAAACTGTATATTCCAATAACCGGTTTTGAATATTGTTAAATTTTTTTTGGGGCGCTGATTGAGCACGACTGCGATTTACATTTAAGAACCTCCTCTTTCTTTTTTAGTAGTTTTTGAACTTGTGATTTTGAAATCCCACAATTTGCAGCGGTAATGATTCTTTCGTCACATTTTTGAAGGGGTATTAAACGTTTGTCATCTTGTAATTTTCCTAACTTTATAGCTTCTTTGTACTTAAAATCGTATAAATTTTTAACTATTTCACGAACTTCACTACATTTCTTTTTATTCTCGTCGTAAACAACACGTATACAATAAATATTAGCTTAAATTTGTTCAGAGCTTCCATCTAGCCTCCAAAGAAATGGAAATCAAAACGAAAGGGAGGAAGGTAGTATCTTTCTTTTATGAAATTATGCGTTATATATTGGTTCTACTCGCAAAATTTAACGGTTAAGTATTTTAGGGTCGGTTATTTAAATTTATATTAATAAAACTAATGGTTTTTGTAAAGGTTAGTATTGTATTTATTCAAAAAAAAAGTTTAATTTTAGAATATTTTGTTAAAAAGCTATATTTCATATTAGGCCAAAACACGAAATTAAAAAGAAATTAAATAAAAATTTAAAGTTTTTCTTAAATTTCTATCCGGTCAAATCATAAGATTTTTTTTTTCACTGCATCAAAATTATAATTGCAGTTTAATTTTTGTTTCGATATGAAACATACGAATGGTTTTTACCTTATATTATTCAAAAAATTTACTTATAATTATACAATTATATTCATACTAAAGGCAAAACAAGTTAGCGAAACCGGTTTTTTTACATTATAAAATAATAAAACTAGTAATGCAGATTTCTATGCTCGCCACCCTCCTTTTCAAAGTACAATTTCTAACGCCAATCATCACTGTTGTCATGTTATTAACCTTATCCTTATAACATATACAAGAAACACACACAAACAGATACTCGCTCGCTCACGCATAATCTAAAAATAGAAACAGCAAAAACAACAAGCCAAATAACCAAATACAGTATTGTAAAAATAAAATATTTGACATTAATCGTCTCGTATTTAAATGTTAATATAGGATAGATAAAGTTTTAGATACTAAAATTCATTCCCAAACTTTTTCTAAATTTCCTTAATTTTAAATCATTCGATATGGATTTAATTTTTCAAACGGTACATTGTAAATTAAAAAAAAAAATTAATATGTTTTAATTATAATTTCAAATGCTTATTTTTAATTTTATTTTTAAATTTTACCTTTTCCACTGGGTGCCTTAAGATGAACTTGTGCACCAATGTTTACATACGAGGTGCGACAATAAAGTAATGAGACTGATTTTTCTTTGCAAGATGTGGCAACCCTGCAGCTTGCGTAGGCACACCATTTTAGACCTTGGTCTATAAGCTACTTCTAGTCCAAGCGGCACATTGATGCAACTGCTCAGTCATGAGTTGTGCTGTAATAAGTGAACACGTATTTGTGTCTCTCGTCACAGAAATGAAACCGCAAAATACTGCGCAACGGTGTATGCCATTTCTTTTTGTTAAATTGGGTGAAAACGCGACGACAACTTATGGTAAGCTTCAGAAGGCTTTTGGAGAGGAGGTTATGTCAAGAGCTCAAGTTTTTCGGTGGCATAAAATTTTTAGTGAAGGGAGAACGAATGGTGAAGATGAAGACCGCAGTGGACGACTATCAACCTCACGGACTGATGTCATCTTAACCAGGGTGCGTGAAATCGTACGATCTGATCGAAGATTATCCGTGAAAATGATTGCAGAAGAACTCAACATCGATCGAGAAACGGTTCGTATAATATTAACTGAAGATCTTGGTATGAGAAAGATTTGTGCAAAAAAGGTCCCCAAAAATCTCACACAACAACTGCGAGAAACACGGAAAAATGTGGCAGCCGATCTGTTAGAGCAAACGGAAATCAATCCAGATTTGTTGAGCCGTGTTATTACTGGTGGTGAAGGTTGGTTTTTTCAATACGATCCAAAGACAAAACGCCAAAGTTCGCAATGGTTCTCAAAGGGATCACCCAGACCAAAAAAAGCTCGCGTGTCAAAGTGAAAAGTGAAATGCATGCTTGTGTGCTTCTTCGATTCCAAGGGAATTGTTCATAAAGAGTGGGTGCCTCTTGGACAAACAGTTAACCGATATTTCTACAAAGAAAGTTTAGAAAGACTTCGTAAACGAGTTCTTCGTGTCCGTGCCAACATCGCTGATAATTGGATTCTGCATCACGATAATGCGCCATCCCATACTGCTCTGTCAGTACAGCAATTTTTAACCTCAAAACAAATTTCAGTACTACCACAGCCACCTTATTCACCAGATATCACTCCGTTCGACTTTTTTCTATTTCCAAGAGTCAAAATGGCGGTCAAGGGACACTATTTTCAAACAACAAAAGATGTCCAAAAAGCTGTGACGAGGGTCACAAATACGTGTTCACTTATTACAGCACAACTCACGACTGAGCAGTTGCATCAATGTGCCGCTTGGACTAGAAGTAGCTTATAGACCAAGGTCAAAGATGGTGTGCCTACGCAAGCTGCAGGGTTGCCACATCTTGCAAAGAAAAATCAGTCTCATTACATTATTGTCGCACCTCGTATATTTCATTTTTTATATGCAAATAACAGTGACAGAAAAAGAAATAATACTTGTAATGAATTTTTAGTTATAGAAGACGCTCAATATGGCCATCATACCCTCCAGGCATCCCTGAACAGGTTTAAACATGTTTGAAAATAAACTCTGAAATATGAAAGAAATGTTCGCGGTTTATTCGGTAACATCATTTCATCCACGGTACAAGAATTATTCTTATAAATTCATCCTTTCATCGCACTCCACGTAAATAAAAATCTTTAGGTGTAACATCTAGGTAATCGGCTTGCTTTGAAATAAGTCTATACCGAAAAGTTCTCGCAGAAAATTTTGTGAAATATCGGCGATGTCTGTCGTCGTTCCATTTTATTGGAAGTACGCTCCAGGAATTTCTTTCTCATTTCATCGGCCGATGACAGGATAAATAATTTCATTTCCAAAACGTTTTGAGTTTACTATGTTCTGGAAAAACTAAATGATTATTCGCTTACGCCATACAGCGCACCAAACTATAATTTTTTCTCATCAAGATAGCTCTATAAAGAGGTATAGCTGTAGAAAAGGCAATTATTGTAATCGGTCTAATTTGGGCATATTGGGTGTTCACTGGATTGTGAACACCGAAAACTAAATATATATGTTTGTATGTACGTGTGTTCGGTTTAGGCCTTTAAATCGGCCCAGAACTACTGGACCGATTTTGACCATACTCGAACAGATTACTTCTATATATGGGGCAATGATGCCATTAAATTTTCTATTTAATAAACGGGGTGAGGTTATAGACCAAAGTCAACCTCAGTATCTCGAAATTTCGCATAATTAAGGTCGAATTTTTCATAGCCACGTTTGTTAACGATTAAAAAATAACAATATTTGCAAATAATATTTTTTTACAAAATCGCACCCCCACCACAAAAAATGCTGTTGTATTCGTTTTCTATATTATGACGTCACAAGTGAGCGGTAGAATTAAATAAATTAATAATATTTAAACTGTAAAAAAGTAACTAGGTTTGGCCGGTACCTGGTACATTATGCTTCGCGGTTACACCGGTCTGCCGACCGTACAAGTGTAATTTGTTCTATGTAAGTTGTGAAATTACATTAATTTCCGACCTTCACCACTAATACCGCCACACCCGCGCGAATTAATTACGGTATGCGCGCGCGGTTTAGTTAGAATCATTGAATTAAGTAGACGAAAAAATATTATATTTAAATAAAATGGTAAGCATTTTAAATTAAGTAATGCGTGAACGTGTGGGTAAACTGTACATCAGATACAACTGTGCTGTCAGCTTTTTCGCCAAGTAATTGTTGTTCAAAGATCTCCTTAGTATTATTCAGAGATCACGACCGAACGTTCTGGCTGTTGACATCGCCCGATAAATAAAATTACGTTTCATCTGAAAAAAATATTATATCAATATTGTCTTCATTTTTTTTACTTCCTTGTACGAAGTAAAGGGAGTATTGAGATCGCGAAAAAATTCGGTTTTTAGATTTCAACGGAAATATCCATTTTGTTCATCCCTGAATCCATTTTGACTGGTTTCGGCGTGACGTCTGTATGTACGTACGTATGTATTTCGCATAACTCAAAAACGTTTAGTGACAGAATGTTGAAAGTTTGGATCTAGGACTGTTGTAACATGTAGCTGTGCACCTCCCCTTTTGATTGGATTCGACTGGACCAAAAGTGTTCTAAAAAGTGTAAAATCCAAAAGATTTTGACTGCAGTAATATGCCCTTATTTGAGAGCTTTTCAACTATGTGTACAAACTGGTACTTAATTCCATTGATTTCAGAGTTAAGCCAAATCAAATTTTAATTAGTGAAATATTTGAATCTTACAAGGAGAGAAGGCACATCGTTTTGAATCCGACTTCATTTACTTTTTTGATTTAAATATATTGATTTATCAATAATTATTAACCTGTGATCGTAAAACGATTTGTACAATAAATAATAATTCAATAATAAAAATAAAAATAGTTATTAAATAAAATTTTATGAACTTTTCATTTAAAAAAAATGTGTATATGTAATTTAAATGGCATACAAGGAAGTTATGTGGTGTCCACATCAGATTTTTATTAATAAAATCCAGAAACCACTTGCAATACGTCAAAAAAAAATCAGTATAGTGTAACCAATAAACTACAGTTTTTTTTTACTGGTGCATTTTAGATGTTTTGTCAGTGCTCTGTGCATACTACTCCTTGAGATTTCTGCTTGTGCCAGTTTTTTTATCATTTTTTTTTATCTTTGAACGATACGATTAGATATATCATCCGAGTTTTCATCTTTGATTGGATAGACCTTGTTTAAAAGGGAAAGAATAAAAATAATTGTATATGACGTAAAACTTAGTAACTCCCATTTTTAGTAGGGTGTGTAGTGGGTTGCCATTACTTGTTTGATAAGCTTTATCAACCCCTTGATAAGGGTTGAAATTATTCTCATGCTAACAGAACCACAATTACAGACCGCCTTCCGGCTTATACCGATAAATTTCTCAACATAGTTAATTCTTTGTAATTTTAATATCAGAATAACGAAAATTCTACACTTTTCTTTTGAATCATTTTTTTTTCTTTAAATTTCTGTTACCGACGAAATTTAATATGTTTATTAATTTCTACTTTAATTGTTACTCTGCAAATATATTTTTCTTTCATTCCTTGTTTACTTTTTATTATATATATATATTAATACAAGTAGATTAATTTCACCATAATTTGCTATATATATATATATATATATTTAATTTGTTTATAAAGGTTTATGTTGAAACATAAAAAAGTTAAATAATAACCAATTTAAAGGTTACATTTTATGTTCATACATTTATGCGTGTATATGAGTGTGTGTGTGTGTGTCTGTGTTTTGTATGTATTACTATTATGTGTTGTTTTGTTGTTTATATGTATGTCGAGAGAGAGAGAGAGAGAGAGAGAGAGAGAGAGAGAGAGAGAGAGAGCGAGAGAGAGAGACAGAGAGAGAGAGAGAGAGAGAGTGAGAGAGAGAGAGAGAGGGAGAGAGAGAGAGAGAGAGAGAGAGAGAAAGAGAAAGAAGGAGATGAAAAATAAGAACAAGTTAACGGAGTAACACCAAACGCCTGTCTTATAAGGTAAAATATATCGATCTATCAATACGTCAAGAACGCGTTAACATCTATATTAACAATGTATAATGATATGTGTAATAGTGCGCGCGCGTTTGTTTATACATTAAAGAAACATTTTATTATTAATTATCGATTTTAATATTTATTTTTATTAAATAAAATAAAAATTATATATATATATATATTATACTTAGATTAAGTTTTGATGTTTAATAATTCTATCATAATTTGTGATTCAATTAATTATTGTAACATCCATTTATCTTGAGAGCAACTCCCTTCCCTACACTGTACCTCAAACTGATGCAAAGGTAATAATGGCTAGCGATTTCATTTCAGTATCGTTACATCTTTGCATCAAATGTGTGTAAAAATATAATTAATTTTCCCATTACTATATGCTATAAATTTTATTTAAAAAATTTGTCCACAAAAATTTTTGAATAATTTAACATTATTTGAATTAACGCCTATGCACAAAAAGGATTTTTTTATAGTATTAATATGGGTTTAATAATCAAGCTTTTATGATTTTCTTACTAGATTATATATATGTTATCATATCCTGAAAGTTTCTCAGTTTTTCGTGGAACATTATGTTCTAGTGGTGGAAATAATGGGAAAAAAATTGTATAAACATAGGTCTAAAAACGTTTCTGAGTTACGGCTAGCGAAAGATTTCACCCGCATTTCAGCTCTTCTAAAAAAAAGAAACCCTACTATAATTTTAGGACCCAAATTATGGAGTATAGTTGGTGGTTTCGTTAGGTTGTAGTACAGTAGCTTTGTTAAATGGCTAATAAATTCGAAAGATTTAGTAACAATACGTGTACAGATTTAAATCTAAGAAAATTAATGTAAATACAGCATTATTAAAAAATAAATCGATAAAACATAAACAACAATTTTTTAAATTTTTATTGTTTGAATGGTTTTTTATTGAAGGAAAACAATCGAAAAATAGATAGAAGAAGGTCGTATTATTCTTTCTGTACCTAATAAACATTCTTAACGTAGCAAAACAAGAAAAAAAAATGATAAATGGTAATAGAATACGTAATCTCAGTACAGCAATTGTTAAAAATTTCCTCCTTCACATTATTCAGAGTACTCTGCCTGACGAAAAATAGTTCCGTGGCTTTCCGTATCATCTTCGAATCGTTTAGTAATTTTTTCATTATTTTATCCAGTAGAACTTTATCCATTTCTTCGTGAGACACTGTATATATATATATGTACACAATATATATTGTAATAATCGGACATAAAAATTTATTCATGGGATAAGTATTGGTAGCTTGTGAAAAATTGATCATGGAGATCCACTTCAGGATCTCTTTATTTCTTTATTCAGGGGTTCACGAAACTTCTAGATCTGGTAAAAATTCGCTTATAAAAATATATATATATAAATATATATATATATATATATATAACTTTTTCGTATCAGGCAATAATTCTGTTCAATTTTTTTATTTATTCGCTTTTAGGATGGGTAGATACAAAATTAGAAGTTATTACATTTCGATTAAACTATCCGAAGGGTAGATCTTTTTTTTTATTATCTTTGTGTTCCCTGTCTCCGTTACTTTTTAATCTTTACATGGAACTAGCAGTTAATGATGTTAAAGAACAATTTAGATTCGGAGTAACAGTATAAGGTGAAAAGATAAAGATGCTACGATTTGCTGATGATATAGTAATTCTAGCCGAGAGTAAAAAGGATTTAGAAGAAAAAATGAACGGCATAGATGAAGTCCTACGCAAGAACTATCGCATGAAAATAAACAAGAACAAAACGAAAGTAATGAAATGTAGTAGAAATAACAAAGACGGACCACTGAATGTGAAAATAGGAGGAGAAAAGATTATGGAGGTAGAAGAATTTTGTTATTTGGGAAGTAGAATTACTAAAGATGGACGAAGCAGGAGCGATATAAAATGCCGAATAGCACAAGCTAAACGAGCTATGTTTGGAGTGTCGCTTTATATGGAAGTGAAACTTGGACAATCGGAGTATCTGAGAAGAAAAGGTTAGAAGCTTTTGAAATGTGGTGCTATAGGAGAATGTTAAAAATCAGATGAGTGGATAAAGTGACAAATGAAGTGGTATTGCGGCAAATAGATGAAGAAAGAAGCATTTGGAAAAATGTAGTTAAAAAAAAGAGACAGACTTATAGGCCACATACTAAGGCATCTTGGAATAGTCGCTTTAATATTGGAAGGACAGGTAGAAGGAAAAGATTGTGTTGGCAGGCCACTTTTGGAATATGTAAAACAAATTGTTAAGGATGTAGGATGTAGAGGGTATACTGAAATTAAACGATTAGCACTAGATAGGGAATCTTGGAGAGCTGCATCAAACCAGTCAAATGACTGAAGACAAAAAGAAAAAGAGAAATTTTAAAAATCTCCTTTTAACAGCAAGAGCTTCCTTTGGAAACTGCGTGTGAGGCTAGACTGGTGAGGTATACGAGCACCTCGTGGGAGACTAGACCGATCATTTCCATCAACTAGTGTGGATTACCATCAACAAACGGCGTGCCCCTGAGGCGCTGTTTTGGGAGCTGCAATGGAGTGCTTTTATAATAAATATCTCTGCAAACAACCATCTCATTTTCAAAATTCAAACGTGGTATTTGTTAGCAAATTGAAGGCTAACTTTTGCACCCATCAGGTACACTCTCTCTCTGATAGATCACGGTTATTCGAAAATGTTATCTAAAATTAAAAATGATTTATTAAAACGTGTAAGTAATAAATAATCCGTTACGGTGCTGTACTTCTAATTCGGGCCGCTAAATTCTCATGCTAATTTTTTACAGTGAGCCGCTCCCAAAATATTTTTCAGTAGAGATATTTTCAATAGAGATGTAATTGAAATTGTAGACAACGTATCGTGGGCGATTCATAATCAACGCCAAGCAAAGGCTACTAAAGATAAATTGATGAAAATTTGTATACTTGTTCTTATGATGTAACTGCACACTATGAAGGGATTTTTTGAAATTCCGAGTTTGAAGGGGTAAATTGGAGTAACAATGAAAAAACCTTTTTTTTTATCGGTAAAAAAATGAAGAAATCAACCTGATTTTTGGCGAGTATAATCTTCATTTGAATAAACCAATTTATAGTTTTACGAAATTCGACCTAGAAAGGAGGTGAAGAAAGGTAAAAAAATATCTTGAACACTGATTGTAAATTTTCTCCATCCCGACTATACTAAACGAGATATTTAGTAGATCTGGGCTTGAAAATACTGATCAGATAAATATTTAAAAACCATTTTCGGGTTTCTTCAATTTCGATTTTTTAAGGGGTACAAAGGCAGTGGCTGTGTATCAACACATCCCAACCCCGTAGGGGAAGACACCCGCCTAGTGACATTCCGGTCGCCACCCCTCCCCCCTTTCGAAGCTCTGTTTGGTTTTAACGGGAGTCGTCTATCGCCCTCTAACTTTTTACATCTCATAGTAATAAGCCTGGCTTCGTTGAGATGCCACCGATGTAAATGCCTCTGTAGGCTTTTGCATCGGTGATTTATTAACTCAGCTTTTGCCTTCGCTGTAGGTCTCGTCCGGACATCTTGAATGTCCTACATCATATCCCTCTGAACTAGCTAACCGAGTTCGCAGAAGCACGAACCCCGCGTTTAGTTCTACTTATTATTAGCCAATTTCGTGAATGTTTCGTTAATCGAGGCAAATTAAACACAAAATACCACTAAAGAAGTTGATCGCAACAACGAAATTTAGTTCTAGTTTTCCTTACTGAACTTAGTTCAAACCCCAGACTTGGGTTAAATTAAATTATGGACTCCGGTCTGGTCCACTAGTGAGAGGCGGACAGATCTCCTACTCGGGTCCATCGTAGAGTCCCGCGTGACATTTACCTCGTAAACCATCGTCAAGATGCCGCTACACCTCACGGCTGTTTGGATCCCATGCCCACCGGCTGTGCAGTCGCCGTTCCGCCGACAGCTTTTACAATTACAATACCTCTTGTCTAACTAACCGTGGCTCGCTGCCAAAGCGACTATCTTCGACCAATCAAACTTCCAGGCGGACCCTAGCCACCAGGTTCCTACTCTACTAGATCCTCTCGGCCGTCTACTGCCACCGTTACTGTAAGTGTGATTGGCTGCATTTGCCTCCGGTTACTTGACTAAAAAATATAAAATAAAAAGATTGACCGCTGCGAGAAACGAAAGTAACCGTATAACGCAGACGAAACTGAGACGGGGAACTAGTTGAGTTATATATCTGAATAACTATGCCAAAAATTAAATTTTTTCGTACATTTTTATTGCCTTTTTAATTAAGTAATATTCTATAAAAAAATCATTCAGAAAACTATTACCTCTCCCAAAGATTTTAGTTGTCATCCGGATTCCTTTTTTTTTAGTACTCGGGTTGGTTTTTTCATTTTTAACAGATTTAAAACTTGCTTTATTGAATGACATTACACCAAATCGGGTTAATTTAGCCTAATAAAGTAAATAATTAAACCGGTAAATAACCTTTAATATCCTAAAAAATAAATGGGCTGAATGAGACCCGTACTTAAAATATCCGTTTTGTAAACTTTAATTTCAGGATAAAAGTCTAACTGTATCTAGTGTTAATGTATATGATACGGGAACTTTTTTAAAATAGAAGTCCCATGAGATCCGACTTAAAAATTAATTTGTTTTTGAATTTTATATAATCTCTGATTCTTTTTCCGTATTTCAAGCCGTGACTGTTATTAAAAATGTTACATGTGGTAGCTGTCCATCAAGGAAGTCAAGTAGGAATAACATGTTTTTTACCAAAAGTTTTATTACGTTATGGTAATCAAGTAGCTATTCTAACAATAAGTGTCTTAATTGGCTACTCAAAATAGTAGTACACTAAAAATACATCTTTTCTTTTTATTAAGCTCTATTAATCACCTAATAGAGTTGTATGGATCAACTTTTGCTTAAAAGCTATTTTCAAAATTTGATGATTAAATTTTGTTGGCAAAAGAACTATTTAGATTTGACCTGTGGATTTTTCAGTTTTAAGAGACAAATTGTTACTATGATCTAAAGTAAATAAAGTATTTTTAAATAACAATAAAAAATAGATTATTTCAAGACTAGATAAAAATTTTAAAGAAACATAAACTAGTAAAAGATACGTACACCAAAAAAAAAATTATGTAGACTGTCATAAAATATTATTAAATAGAAATGATAGCTTAGTATTTTTTTGAAATTATTAAAAACAACCTAGGAGAATATTGATAGAATAGTGCATTGGAGTATTTTAACGTTTCCTACGATATTTGCTTAGGGGAGAATCGTGTATTGCGTGCAATAGACAAGATGGCGACAACGAATGGCACACAATATAACCAAATAAAAAAAAGAGGAAAACTCCGGTAAACGTAAACGGTCTAACCTATCAGATAAGAAATCAAACTGCTTGCAGCGTGCAGTTACGCACGCAGTTATACATATATTTATTTCTTTTTCGTCTTATTCCATCAAACGTTTTTACTTATTGCATTAAATAAAATAGTTTTTTCACTATTTTTATTGAACTTAGAGGGTGATTTTAGGTAATAATATTAAATAATACAATTATTGGGTGTGCAGTAGAACTTAAACAGAAATCGTGTGTTATGTTGGTATTTTTCATATTAAAATATGGTGAATTATTTCATTTAATATATATATATATATATATATATATATATACAGAGTTATCATAAAAGAATTGTGCGATTTGGAATATGGTTTAAATTAAAAGAGAATTACTTACAGTTAATGTTTTTTATTTTTTAAATTTGTCGTCTCAAACATTTTTTTACATAATTAATAAATTTCAATATGTGCGCCCTTAGTCGCTCGACAAATGTCCAAACGATACTCAACTTCTCTCCAAACATTAGTTGACATTTCTTCGCTAATGGTTGTCATCGCTTCATTAATCCTGTTTTTTAAGCGGTTTAGGTCGCGAATTTTTTGTGTATAAACAACGCTTTTACCCCCATAAGAAAAAATCGCAAGGTGTCAGGTCTGGACTCCTTGGAGGCCAAAGTATGGGTCCTTGCCGGCTTATCCATCGATCTCCAAATTTTATTACTACATATGGTGCATTGATGCCTTCAATTTTCAATTTATAAGGTCAAGGGAGTGAGACTGTAGAACAAGGTCACCCTCAGTATCTCAAGATTTCGCCTAATTAAGGTCATATTTTTCTTAACGATTAAAAAATAATAATATATGCCAAAAAAAAAAAAAAATTGCAACATCGCACACCCACCCAAAAAATGCTCTAAACTAGTGGCTGAGTGGACATACTGCATCAATAGTACCCTTTATCACCACAAGGAGTGCTAATGTAGCACCGACTTACAGATATTGTAGTCGACTGCTGTGTTGTGACGTCACAGCTGAGCGGTAGAATTAAGTAAATGGATAATAATTTAAAGTGTAAATAAGTAACTCGTCTGGCAAGGTTTCGAACTCGATCGCCGGTTGGCTCGGTACCTGGTGCGGTAATCCTTGCGGCTAACCCTATCTGTCGACCTCACAAGCGAAATTTGTTCTATGGAAGTTGTAAAATTACATTAGTTTAGTTATTGACGACCGTCGCCGCTACTACCGCCACATTCCCGCGAATTAAATACTATATGCGCGCGCTTGTTAGAAATTAAATAAACGAAAAAAATATTATATTTATATAAAATGATAAATATTTTAAATTAAGACGTGTAGGTGTATGTGTGTATAAGCCGTGCGCTTCATAAATAACACACAGCACGAGTTTTACTAATAACGGCTTTAGCCGCGTGACGGCTAAAGCCATAAAGTCATACAACTGTGTTGTCAGCTTTTTTTTTTTACCTTTCTTTACATCGTTCAAGGTCGAATTTCAAAAGATCTAGCAATTTGTTTTTAGATATTCACTTGAAAATTACACGTATCATAAATTATACGTATTACATGTATCAAATCATATTGATATCTCTTCATTTGTTACCGAGAAATTAAAAATATAAAATAATTTCATTTAAAATATAATAAATTTTATTGTTACTCCATTTTAACATTTTAAATCCGAATTTCAAAAAATTATTTTTTAGTGTGTAATTTATATCGTAATAAGAAAGTGTATCCAAATTTTCATCGATTTGTTTAAAGTAGTTTTTGTTGGTATTGGTTATGAATTAGACCACCCTCATGTTCTGTTATATATATATAACAGAACAGATATATAACAGAATATATATATATATATAATGTAGTTTTTTTCTTTTTTATGTAATAGTATCCATATTTATAAACATTTTTTCCGCGAATAATAATTTATTAAAATAAAATCAAATTGTATTATTTGTGATGGAAAGCAGAAGTAAAAAATAAATTGATAACCTGTTTCAAAGGTTAGTTGTTGAACGAAAAATAACTGTACTAACAGTCAGCGTCCTTCGTTTTAAATCATTTATAAATTCATTTTATAATCAAAATATAAATAACAGAAATATATTTGTTATAACAATTTTGTTAACCTAAAATTTAATTAAGAATATTAAAAATGTAAGATAATTTAAAGTGAAATATATAGGTCTATTATTTGGAAGGTGTGTGTGTATGTGTCAAGGAGAACTGGGTGGTCAAATAACTATTAGTAAAAACATTTGGCAACAGAATTACCTTGACATAATTAAATGCAAATAACAACAAACTAAGTAACAAATAAAATTTAATTTGCGTTTAAGCCTTCATTCAGCTTTACATCAAAACATTTACGTTTCATTTATTTATTTTTTTCTGTTAATAATTTTTATTTAATTATTTATAACTAGTAGACACAGTAACGCTTCGCTATTGCTAAATTTGAGTATATAAATTAAATACATTTTATATTATGATATGTATAATCTACCGTGTTTCGTACATATCGGTGTACTGTTTCTTCCTCTGTCTCATTTCTTCTGTGTTTTCTTATTCTGTTGGCTCGAATTGTGTGTCGATAAATATTTTGTCGTTTTAGACGCGTTCCTAATAATAAAAGTATTATCTTCTATACTGATGTTAATATTTACTATTATAGATATTACTGTACTATTAGTAGTAGATATTACTAGTATACTTGATATTACTTATAGATATTACTATTTACGTGTTTTTTGTACATTTTCGTATCTTACGAAAACAATAAGATGTACAATACATGGCGTTTCATAATGTTCTTAGGAGTTACAAAAATTCAGTACAAAAAAAGTATTTCTCTTACCTAAATGAAAGTTGTACGAGGATGCAGGGACTCAAACAGTTTTTGTTAAAATCTATAAATGTTCAATATTTGCTCCTCTGGTGACACGGCACACATCAACACGAAACTCTAGCTCTTGCCAAACTCGTTCTAGCATGTCATTTTCGATAGAGTTGATTGCATCTATTATGAGATCCTTTAGCTCAGCGATATCGTGCGGCATCGGTGGGATAAACACCTTATCTTTCACGTATCTCCAGAGAAAGAAATCACATGGCATGAGGTCTGGTGATCTTTGTGGCCACAGCATAATGTGTTGGTCTTCTTTAGACGCACGTCGTATCCAGCGCCTAGGTAATGTTGTGTTAAGGTACTGTCGAACCTCGTTATGAAATCGGGCAGAACAACTGTCTTGCTGGAAAATGAAGTCATTGAGTAGCTGAAGCATAAGCCATAATTGTAACATATCCAGGTATATCATGTCGGTTACTGTCGTTTCCATAAAAAAGAACGGCCCATACACTGCCTCATGAGAGATCCCACAAAAAACGTTTACTTTCGGAGAATCCCGAATGTGTTCCACATAAACGTCTGGGTTTTCAGTTCCCCAAACTCGCACGTTATGACGGTTTACTTTGCCGCTAATATATAAAGTAGCTTCATCGCTGAAAATTATCTTGTTTAGAAAATCTTCATCTAACAACATCTTTTCCTGTAACTGTAAACAAAAATCGAGCCTACGTGTTTTATCTCCATGAGAAAGACGCTGGATTAGTTGAAGACGGTACGGTTTGCATAATAAACGTTTACGGAGAACTCTCCACACTGTTGTTTTCGGAATTCCTAATTCTCTGCCTGTAGCCGCAGTCGATTTTGACGGGCTGCGAATGAAACTTACACGCACACGTTCGACATTGACTTCTGAGGTTGATGGACGACCGGTTGATTTTCGCTCGCACAAGTAACCGGTTTCACCGAATTGTTTATACCGTGCACGAATTGAATTGTCACTCCTTATGAAATTTCAACCGAAACGCACGTTGCACAGAAATTACTGACTTTGAAAAGTGAAATTATAACACACAAAACGACTTCTCGCTTCCCGTGGCAGCCATTTTTTCTACTGTCGACGCCTAGCGAGAAAATGGTTTATTAACTACCTACTATATGTGGAAAAAACTATTTGAGATACTCTTTCGTACAGTACTTGTTTTATTCTTATGAGTGAAATAGTTTTTTGTTAATGAATCTTCGAAACTCCAAAGAACATTACGAAACGCTCTGTATTAATTTTCTGATTGTTTTCCACAGTTCAAATCTCATCAATCTTACTATTAAATAAATCATAAAAAATACGTGTAAATAAATGACCTAACATTTCTTTTACTAAATTTAATTCGTTGTATATATATATATATATCGAGAGATGTCGTCTAATCGATTGTCATTGTCTCTATCGATCGTTGTCTATGTCAATAATGACTTCCTCAGACAGTTATTATGTTATTAAATTATTTAATATTATGGAACTGAACTTCCGGAACAAATAAATTGTGAAATCGGTTGAGTAATTTTTTAGTTATTAGCACGAATATTTATATAGAAGATAACTACAGGGTTATGCTAAAAAAAAAGAAAAAAAAGTCTCTAATAGATGATAATAAATGCTGTTTCTTTATTAAATATTGTTTTTAAATGTTGTCGAGTTCTTATCGGGACTCTAACTTGAAACCTCCGGGTGGAGGATATTGATCAAAAGAGTAATGAAAAAGAACGGACGAAAAGTGACCGAGAAATTTTATTTACTTTTCTTCAAAGATTATTTTTAATATGTATAGAACTATAATAATCATTAGATTACACTACAATAGAATGCCGATAATCCGAACGCCGATTTTCTGGATACCCAAACTATTTTGACTGCTTACATCCATATTAGGCATTAAAAAAAAAAAAAAATTAGCACACCATTTAAAAACGCTGACAACTGTAGATTGTTTGGGATGTAGTTTACACACACATATATGCAAAAGTTAATTTAAAATATTTATAATTTTATTTAAACAATATTTTTTCGTTTATTTAATTTAATGATTCTAACTAAAACTCGCGCGCATAACGTATTTAATTCGCGCGGGTGTTTAGTGTTCTTTGTACTTTCTACCACGATTTTAATCAATTTTTCATCTCTCGTGATTTGTCTAGGCCATTTAAATTTGTTTTTTCAGGATTGCTCTGATTGAGCTTCTTTTTTCATTCACTCAACTCATTATTTCTGCACTTTTCATCTTGTCCAATTAGTTTTCTTCGTGTAATTAAAAAAATATCACGCAAAGTTTTACGGTTTTAGGTTTAAGTGTTCCTGATCCACCGGTTTGGTCTAGTAGTGAACTCGTCTTCCCAAATCAAATGATTTGGTAGTCGAGAGTTCCAGCGTTCAAGTCCTAGTAAAGTTAGTTATTTTTACACGGATTTGAATACTAGATCGTGGATACCGGTGTTCTTTGGTGGTTGGAATCGCACATCTCAGAAATGGTCGAACTGAGACTGTACAAGATTGCACTTCATTTACACTCATAATATCATCCTCTAAGTATTATCTGAACGGTAATTACCAGAAGCTAAACAGGAAAAAGAAAAGATTTAATTATTCCTGATTTTTATCAACTGTCATATAGTATAAATTCTGTTATAGTTTTTTTTTTTTTTTTTTTTTTTTTTTTGTATATGTCGGACGGTCTTCATTAACATCGAAAATTAAAAAAAATAAGGAATAGTTATTTCGATTAATTAATACTACATACCAATACCCAGAAAAGTAAATAAAAATTATTAAATTTTACATCCTTATCGGTAATAATGTGTAAATATTTTTTTCAGATGAAAGTAATAATAATAATAATAATAATTAATACGGATTCGGTGTAAGGTAAATTTAACGAATAATTCAAGCTACAGTTAGTAAAAGGGGTGGTTCGGTCAGACGGGCAACGGCCTAAGGCGCCAAAACAACCAACCCCCTTCCTTATAACTTTCACAGGTAGGATAGCAGTATTGATTTTTATTTGTCTATAATATAACAATAAGAAAAAATCAACCTCCCCATCTCCATTGCAAATTTTGAAATATTATATTATCATTAGATATATTAGTAATAATTGCGGTGAACGTTTCTTTTCTTATTACCATAAAGGTTTTTATAAGTTAAAAGGAATTTAAAAAAGTTTGGATACATTCGTAATTATTATTATTATTATTATTAATGTATGGAAATGTTTAAGTCTTAATTTTAATTAATATCGGTCATAATTGTAATACTTAACTAATAAATATAAGTTAATTAACTTATATTTAGTTTAGTTAGTTAAGCAACTAATTCTCACCGTTCAAAAAAAGATTCTTTTTTGTATCAAAGTCTTATTCTTTCTTCAAAATCATGCTTTCTTTTTCTGAATTTGTCCAGAGAAGTAATATATTAGAGCAGATATATATCTTAGATATAATTAATTTTTTTTTAACTATTACTTATTATTTTTTGTTGTAACAGTAGCAAAACTCCAATTTGTTGTTAATTTAAAATGTAAGAACAGTAGTTTAATAAAGATGTACAAAATAAAACATTACTGATCTATGACAAATAACGTAATAAATTTTCAAATTAAGTAACTTAAAGATTAAATTTACCCCAATGTCTGCCAAACTGATTAAAAAAAATTTAATTTTTCAGCTTTGTAAATACTTTTCATTATTGGCCAAAAGATTTAAATTTAAATAATTATTCGGATACTTATTTCTTTCCACTTTCTATTAAACCGAATATAGTATTATATAAATTAATTTTTAATATACTATAAATACCCTTAGATATTTTACCAGGAAACGTTTTAGAATTTCAGTATTTAAATTACTCGTTTGTATCCCGAATATTCGGCTGGATTTCACAATTCGCTTTCATGTAGCCATCTTTTTTTCTAGGCTCCAAGACTACCGTTAGGTATTACTTCAGAGAATGAGACGAAATGAAATTTTGTAGCGTGTGAAAATGCCACACCTGACCGGGACTCGAACCCGGAACCTCCAGATGAAAGGCCGAGACGCCACGGAGGATGAGTATAGCTATCTTCGATTCTCTTGAAAGTTGACATAACTATTTTTTTCAATTCCTTTGTAAAAAATAGTAGAATATATAATTACTCTACTATTTAGGTAGTGTAAGACTATTCCACTTTTATAAATTTAGTTATGACGGTTTAGAACCGGTAAGAAAAAGAAAAAAGAAACTTACCACCTATATTTTATTGTAATATTTTATTATCTATAAAAGGCAGTAAGCCAAATGATAGTTTAGATTTTATAAAGTCTTAAGTCAACAGTTCCTAAAAAAATATCGGTCATTGATCCCCAACGATTTACACAAAACCTAATACAGCTTTTCAATATAATAATGATTCAGACATCCAGTAATGCAGTTGTTATCAAATTGAAAACTTTGGAGAAGTTTTAGTCTTGAATACTTTAATTGCAATAACGGGATTTTTAAAAAATATCATGTTGGTAGAATTGATTTTAAAATATCGTTATAGTACGTTTATTTAGCAGCAAGATTCAATAAAGTAAATAAAAAGAGGTATGGTTTTTTTTTATGTAGTTTGGGAAATATTTATGTTAAAAAAGGAAATTTTAACTTTCTTGTAGTGTCAATACTGTTTGATAACTGCTCAAAATTGAACAAAATTCTTTGGATTTTACTTTTCTGTCTAGATAGCGCTATAACAGAGCTGTTGCTCTAGAAGGGGAATAAAGTATTATAATCGGTCCAATTTGGGCATATGTGGGTTTTTACCGGATTTTGACGTTTTCACACCTAAGGAATCCAAAAAAAACCGGTTGGAAATTTTCCGGAGGTTAATTTTCGTATGTACGCGTGTTTGTGTTCGGTTTCGGCCTCTAAATTACCTTATATCTCCCTAACTACTGGACTTTTGACCAAACTTGGTCAGATTATTTCTATCTATGGGGCATTGATGCCATTAAATCTGCAACTTAAAGATCAACGGGGTGAAGCTGTAGAGCAAGGTCTTCCTCAGTATCTCGAGATTTCGCCTAATTAAGGTCATATTTCTCTTAGGCGCATTTGTTAAAGATTAAAAATAATATCTGAAAAAAAAGACTTTTACAAAATTGCACCCCTACCCTATATATGTTCTAACTACTGCTACGTTGTGACGTCACAGATAAACGGTAAGATTAAATAAATGAATAATAAAGTGTACAAAATAACTCGTTCTGGCCGGATCTCGGAAGTCGATAGCCCTGTCGACTCTGTACCTGGAACGTTAAACCTCTCGGCTACCGACCGTTCAAGTGAAATCTTTTCTATGTAAGTCGTGAAGTTACATTAGTTTAGTCAGTGCCGACCCTTCCCAAATCAGCTGATTTGGAAGTCGAGAGTTACAGCGTTCAAGTCCTAGTAAAGCCAGTTATTTTTACACGGATTTGAATACTAGATCGTGGATACCGGTGTTCTTTGGTGGTTGGATTTCAATCAACCACACATCTCAGGTATGGTCGAACTGAGAATGTACAAGACTACACTCATACATATCATCCTCATTCATCCTCTGAAGAATTATCTAAACGGTAGTTACCGGAGGCTATACAGGAAAAAGAAAGAAAGAAAGAAAGTCTGTGTCGACCGTCGCCGCTAGTACCGCCACATATGCGCGCAATACGGTATGCGCGCGCACTGAATCATTGAAGCAAATAAACGAAAAAATATATTTAAACAAAATGATAAATATTTTAAATAAACTTGTATGTTTAAACCGCGCATCAAAAATAATTGTGTTACCTTTTTTTTTACAGAATAGGATGTTAAATCTAAATTTAATTCCAGTGATTTATAAGGCTGTAAAGTATAATTATGATTTAATTTAATAATAGTTTGTTTTATTCTTGGGAAAAAGGTTTTCTAAGCTTGTTTTCAAGTTAAAAAAAATAAATTTTAAAATATTTTACAATTTAATATTAATGGTTATAAGTAAATTCAGTATGTCATATTTTTGTTACATTCCGTCCCACCAAGAAACGTGCCTGAAATTATGCCAAAGAAAGACATCCTTTTATGAATCGAATACAAATTAACAAGTGAAGGTTTGTGAATTTAGGCGTTGTTGTTTTGTATGAGATAAGCATGTTTATTTTATAATACGATTTTAATAATATTCTGTAACTTTTTTTTAATTAAAAAAAAAGTATAATTTGATTATTTACTCTTAGAATTTAAAATATTTATAGTCGTTTTGTGAGGGAAAAATCTAGTGTTAAATACGAATTATTTATAAATAAGTTTCTTTATTAAGTTGCTGTATATTTTTTTGGAAATCATTTTTTCTTTGAATTTCATGTAATGTTGAAAAAAAGTATTTTTCTAATATTGATACTTGTGCCTTTTTGTTTTTAATTAAAATAGTTTTGAAGAAGGTTTTACCGGATTAATTTATTATTAGAAACTTGATTAAAATTTTCAAATTCTCTTTTGAAATTGTTTTTTTACATTATCAATCAATAAATTTCAATATGTACGCCCTTCGTCCTCGGCAAACATGATATAGATGTTAAATTTCTGCTAATACACGATGTAACATATCTGATACGATTGTAATAGCTTCTTTAATTTATTCCTTTACGTGATTCTGATCACGTAATTTCTGCAAGTAAACAATTGTTATACATATACTTACAAGAAAATACCACAGCGGTTTGGTCCGGATTTCTTGGAGGTCAGGTTATTAGGACTTTCTCCTTTTCTTTTTCCTGTTTAACCTCCGGTAACTACCTTTCAGATAATAGTTCAGAGGATGAATGAGGATGATATGTATGAGTGTAAACGAAGTGCAGTCTTGTACAGTCTCAGGTGGACCATTCCGGAGATGTGTGGTTAATTGAAACCCAACTACCAAAGAACACCGGTATCCACGATCTAGTATTCAAATCCGTGTAAAAATAACTGGCTTTACTAGGACTTGAACGCTAGAACTCTCGACTTCCAAATCAGCTGATTTCGGAAGACGCGTTCACCACTAGACCAACCCGGTGTGTTATTAGGACTTTCTAACCCTATCCAACTAACTGCAGTTAAAAGCCTGCCTAAAAAACGTGTTAAAGCTATAGATGCATCATCTTGTTGGAAATAAATTTGAATACATTTTCGAGTTCATACCGTTGAGGTAAGCGATGGTCATTTAAGTTATAAATTTTACATGCATTCGAATGAATAAGGTAAACGCGTACTTATGCGACTACGGCCACGGTGGAAAACAGCTGACCGTAAGTGGCCAGTTTGTATAGAACTCGTATGAATGAAAACGCACGTGGCCGGTGCGCCCGACTGGTCGCTACGGCCAGAGATTTGTCGTAGTACCGACTTGACCAACCGAAATCTTGCGGCAAAAATTTATATTAATTGTAATGGGACAATGCGTACGCCAGACGGCTGCCGGTACGCGATCAGAAAGCGACCTGTTTAGTTTTGTGCAAAGGTATGCAACATTTTATTAAATTGTTATTTTAGCGCATAATTTAGCAAAAAAGTGTAAATATTTTTCAAATTCGATTTTACTCTTGCATATGTTTTTTTTAAATGGACATTGTTTTCTATACAAAAAAATGAATTTCTGAAGTTCAATAAATATCAAGTTTATAGGATCTGTCTTCCGACAGATCCCAGAAAACTTGAAAGTTCCCAGGAAGGAAAGTTTGTTTCAATGTTCATTGAAACAAACTTTCCTTTATACAGACGCAATGATGTGACTATTCCTCTTACGTTGTCTGCAATTTTATTTAATAAATCATCAAAATTCTTTGACTGATTTTCTTCTGAAATTAAAAAAATTCTTTTTGTGTTGACGCAGATCACAAAAACAATTATGAAACATTCCTTTTAAAAAATTATTTTGTAAAATGGGATGTATCCAATACATTTTTCTTTACCGTTTTCAGGCGATTGTATAAATACACAAATGCACCTATCTCGGTGATATTCATCTTATAACTGGGCGGCTGAGACGCGGCCACCACCTTGTTGGCTGCTTGTTTGGTCGTATGCAATGCGGCCATAATAGGCCGCTAGTCGTGGCTGCAGCCGCATAGTGCACATTTGTCCACGTTGAAATTTATTAATGGTTTTTTTCGAAATTATTAATTCTAGGTTTTCATTACAGATCGTCTAAATCGTTTAAATACTTTCTTCTGGTACCGATGGCCTTTCAGGAGATTCCAGTTTTGAAAACAGATTCTGTTTCTTTCAATCGACATCGTAAACTGTTTCCAAGCTTTGGCTCATTTACATATTTATGTCAAACTATGACTTCAGTTCGGCTTACCATCAAATAAACTGTAATTTTTCTGGAACAGAAAACATCAAAGTAACACACTTCAGCACCGGTTCAAAAAACAGATGCAGTGGTTAAAATGGCTATAGCAACACCTTTTCGAGTTGAGACTTTCAGTGCTACCAACATAATTTCTCAAAACGTTCCTAATTCCTTGATCTGGACTGTTGAACTCCCATCATTCTTTTATGATGTAAGATTTTCAATTATGAAAATTTAAAAAAAGTTCATTCATTCATAAGCTGGTTATAAAGAAATTAAAGCTTATAAAATATGGAATAAATTTTATTTGAAATGATTTTTTTAAAATTTAATAGGAATTCTATTCGTTTTTTTGAGCAGAAGAGACTTTATAAATTATATTCTACATCATACATTTAAAGAAAATACTTTTAAAGAAAAACTAAAGAAAATAACAACCTTAATTAGAAACGTTTATCAGAATTCTGATTGGGTAAATTTCCTTCAACCGATCCCGCAAATCCAGCAACTCAATTTTGGGGCAGCATTGGGAGCAAGAAGTCACGTTTTCCTACTCCCTTCAAATTGGGTTGGGTGTACAAATTTTTATACACTTTTATTGGATACTTGTACATACTATATTCTGAACTATTTTTAAGTAGGAAAATTCGTTTAACCGATCGTGATGATGCTGTAAAAGAAGCAAAAAGGGAGGGTTTCGGCAAAACCAAAAAAGCGCTTAAGTTTCTTCAATTTTGTTTGGATTTATAAAAATTAAGCTTTAAGTTATTCGAAGGACCCTCACGGGGACTCCAAAAGCTAAATTAACTTTAAGTTCGGACTGTAAAGTCCTAACAATTGCCATGCAAACAATTAAAATTATATAATAATATAAGATGAGATGAAAAATAATAAAATGAAGCTTTAAATTAAGTAAATTTTTATTTCAATATTTACAATTAATATATTACAATCCAAAATTTTACACATTTAATTTCATACAATAATTTATTTACAAAATAAATTCATTTTGATGATTACGCATCTTAGAACACAGATCGATAATGCTATATATATTAAATTTGATGTTATGAAAATGCATTATAGCAAGTAACATCAGCCTCTCTTAATTACCAATTAAGAAAAAAAAAAAATTACTTTAATTACAGAGTTGCAAAACTTGTAACCGGTTACTTTGACAATATAGTATTAGTAAAATGTTTCAATTCTTTTAAACCTGGTTTTCAAAATGCAAGGCCTTCGAGCCTTTGAGGGGGTTTATGGCCCCCTTGGATCCGCCACTGCTTATATGTAACTACTATTGCCTGAAAGAGCGCCCTCTCTTACCATCCGACCTTAATTCATGTAGTATATGGGTAGATAATTTGGATTTTTCAGATTTTTCAACAAAAAAATATGAAATCAGAAGAGATTTTCAATCAGATCGTAATTTCGTCCAGAATATCAAAAATTGTGATTTAATAAATGGAAAAATATGCATATATATAGATACATCCGGAAAAATATTTAAGGCGTGAAACATCGAGATTTGTAAAAAACCCGGTAGATGGTTTTTTTTTTAGCATCACCGTACTTACCCTATATAAATACAGAATGTATCCCAAAGTTTACCTGGGGCTTTCATAACCTATTCTACTCGTAAAAATAATGGAAAAAGAAGTTCATAGAAACATATACCTTAAAAAGCTTCGTTTGCGAGTTACGTCTAGTAAGTAAAAGATTTCGTTCGGATTTCAGCTACACCGGTGAAATGAGGTCGTACTGAAACTTTTAGAATGTTAATTAAGTGATCTATTATGGTGTTTGATCTGAAAAATCCAATAAAATTCAGTGGTCCATCTTTGTTATTTCTACTACATTTCATTACTTTTGTTTTGTTCTTGTTTATTTTCATGCGATAGTTCTTGCGTAGGACTTCATCTATGCCGTTCATTTTTTCTTCTAAATCCTTTTTACTCTCGGCTAGAATTACTATATCATAAGCAAATCGTAGCATCTTTATCTTTTCACCTTGTACTGTTACTCCGAATCTAAATTTATCATTAACTGCCAGATCCATGTAAAGATTAAAAAGTAACGGAGATAGGGAACATCCTTTTCGGACTCCCTTTCTTATTACGGCTTCTTTCTTATGTTCTTCAATTGTTACTGTTGCTGTTTGGTTCCTGTACATGTTAGCAATTGTTCTTCTATCTCTGTATTTGAACCCTAATTTTTTTAAAATGCTGAACATATAAAACCTTTAAACAAAACTTACAGAGAATTTAATTTTGAACAAAGTGGTGTAATATAATTGGAATAAAATAATGAAAAGTTAGAAAAATTCGAATTTTATTTAGAAATAGTATATTAGACCAAAGTGCATTTTACATAATAGTTTATAATAAATTTTCAAAAATGATTCCGCCATTTTAAACACGTTTCTTGACTCGCTTCTATTCTGTATTTTTTGTTCTTATTAGTTCTTCAGGACTATCCTTAATTTGCTCAGCCGTATCTATAATGCGGACAATCAATTCTTCACAAGAATATATTTTTGTTTGGTATATAATGTTTTTCATTCATTCCCAGACGTAAAAATCTAAAGATGTTAGATCTTGTTTGCCAAAAATATGGACTTTCATGACCGATCCTCACATTCTATATATACAGTATATAATATCGCGAAAGTAAAGATAACAATATAAAATGTAATAAGCCCTAAAAATTTAATGTAGTCGCGATTATATAAAACAAAAATCACAATTTTTTCCCATTAATATCCAAGTTGTACTGCAACAGTGTCGTAATAATTGTTTAGAATTCTTCGACCACAATACAATACAAAACACCCAATCTTAGGTTATAAAGCTTAACTGGTAATGCCGTAATTCCCTTAAAAAAAAACAAAAATAAGAATAGATAAAACTTTTTGCAAATTTAATTTGTTCTTTAATAATAATTATTTCCTTAATTATACTTTCTAATCAAGAAATAATAAATCAATATGTATATCATTGTCTTGTTGATAATATCAAGAAAACATCCTAAGCGTAAAATAAAAAAAAATAAAAATAAATAAATAATTAGAAAACGGATTTAGAATACAGACGTTTTTACTTACTCTCTCACTGTGTGTGTGTGTGTGTGTGTGTGTGTGTGTGTGTGTGTTAGGGTTTTTAAAGGTGTACTTTGATGACTCATTGTTAACTATTATCTTCCGGTCGAAATTGAAAATATTAGTGTGGGATGATATGAACTTGTTTGTTTTGTTTATTATTTTTTTTATTTTTTAGAATAATCAGGTTTAATTTGAGTAGGTGTATCAAGATTTTAATAAAAATGCTTATTTCAAACAAAATAACGAACAATTTTATTTTAAATTAAAAAAAAAAAAGAAGAAAAGTATCATGTATATCGAAAACATAATCAATTCATTGAAATAAATGAAATATTTAAAAATTTAAACATGTAATTTGGTAAAAAAAAAGAATTTATTATTATAATTGAATTAATAATAAATGTTAAGGGTGAACAGTTTATTTAGCTAAAAATTAAATTTTTTTTTATTCAAGAATATTACATTTACAAAATGTACATTTTGTTAATCCTGGAATAGTCGCTTTAATATTGGAGGGACAAGTAAAAGGAAAAAATTGTGTAGGCAGGCAACGTTTGGAATATGTAAAACAAATTGTTAGGGATGTAGGATGTAGGTGGTATACCGAAATTAAACGACTGGCACTAGATAGTGAATCTTGGAGAGCTACATCAAACCAGTCAAATGACTAAAGACAAAAAAAAAGCAGTGTCACCATTTCGTTATGTAGACATATGAATACGTTTATTAGAGGTAAATTATACGTACTTTTATTAAAATGTCACGGTGCAATAAAACAAAATTATAAAATCGAGGTTTTCGTAATATCGAGTTCCGATAGTATCTAGAAATTCATTTTGTAGAAGCAGACGCCAATTCAAAAAAATATCTAAGGAATTAATTAATTATTTTGACAATATTATTTCTTACTATTTTGATGTCGGTTCCAGTTTTTTTTTTTTTTTTTTTTTTTTTTTTTTAATAGTTATTTTAACTTTTATTTGTTAATCGAAAAATTTATTTGATTAATATCTTTAAACAGGGTCTCCAATTTTTTCATTTGAAATATTTTCAATAGATATTTTTCATTACAACCGAAGACTTTATTTGGAATTTAATCGAACAGGATGCTATTTACGAAAAAATATGCTCCACTGTAGGTTCTTTTGATTTTGTATATTTTAAATTTATTTGTTCTGAATGAATTATGAAATTAAAATTCAAAAATTATTTTGTAATTTTAGAAGGGTGGATCGTTCCTTCACATTTAATTTTAAAAAAACTTATTTTGTAATTTGCGTATTGTGAGTGAATTTTCGTAAAAAATGTTTAAACGACAAAAACTTAAGAAAATAATATTTACCGATTTTTTTGAGGTTTTATTTTTGAGTAATAAATAATTTCTACTATTGGAAAGAATACTGGGAAGTTTGTTTATTTAAACAGTACTCGTAGTAGGACAATTTTACCACTTTGAAACGGTTATGAGAAAAATAATAAATTTTGAGAAATTAATAATTACAAAAGATCAGAATAAAGTTCTATGTTAAAATGGAACGTAAGTTCGATAAGGATAGAGAATAGATAAACTTGTCTGGTGGGGTAGATTCACTCTACGTAGAAGAAATCCATTAATATGTTACACGATGCAACATTTTATATGCATAGGGTGACTAAGAGAGATGTTTCTCAATGTAATATTCTGTCGTTCGCATGCGTTGTCGAACAGATCGCGTTGGTTATATTACGACAACGAGAAAAAGGATGAGAAAAGTGAGGACTCGCCGTCGACGACGGCGACCTTGGCCAAGCCCTGAGCCCGGAGAAGCGAGTGTAATTCCCTCCGCCCCCTCGCTGTTCATCATAAGCCGACTTCACCTCCACCCCAAATTTAGCTCAATCAACTTCCTCACCTCTTCCTCTTCACCTCCTACTTGACCGCACCGCACACTAGAACCACCCTTCTTTTTCCTGACATTATATACCCACGTCTCTTTCTTCGTATTACACTTACCTCCTTACTAGATGTCGCTTCGCCGGAGCAAAGAGTTAACTTTCTTTAGATGCACATAGGCACACGTTTTTTGTTTACTCATTTATTCTTTGCAAATGATCGATTGATAATATAAGAAAATAGTTTTTAAACTTTCCGTAACTATACTAAAACTGAAAACAAATTGAAAAGCTCTGTTTAATTGGTATGTAATATAAAAAGTTAGTTGTAGGAAAGAGACGTTACGTCGAAAATTTACTACAGGATGCCCTTCCGGATGGCGACATATTGGTTGGTGTATGCTAATATAATCACGTATTATAAATGAACCACTGTGATTACCCATTCATTTTCTGTTCATATCTGATGTTAATTATCGTACAAAAAAATATTTAAAATTATTTGTAATGCTGTCACTCATTGCTTGTCATGTAATATAAATATTACTTTTAGTTCAAATTTCTTTTATTTTTAAATATAAAACTTTTAGAACAAAAAAAAAACACTCCGACTCATTTTTAAAGGTAGAAAATATTTCACATTGATAACGTCTTGTCTTCATTATCATATAATTATCTGCTTTTAAACAGGTCCTTGATACCATGTAGATATCCATTCTCCTTTATTTCCAGCCTTATCACTACAATTTCTATTAGCGCCCACTTCTTTTTGGGACGTTTATCAATTTTACTTTTTTTACATCCTTTTTTTTTGCATTTTCTAATACTGTTTTAATATCAGTCCTTCTCCTTTAATGATAATTAGCTTTCCAGATCTGAATTGGTCTAATTAAGCTACTATTTTTATTCATTCATCTCATTACGTCATCATTTTTCAGTCGGTTCGTCCATTTAATATTTTCCTACTTCCTCCCTTTGCCCAGTATAAAACGCCTCAAATCTTTCATCTTCTCTATGTGGGTTGTAACACTCTATGTGTTACAACCCTACAGAAATACAAACAAAAAAATAAATAAATAAATAAATTAAAAAGATAATTCTTTAGTCTAACTAACTTACTGGGTTATTTTTTTATCCGTGGTGTTCTGGTTTTCATTTCGCTTTCATTTTTGTAATGATTGATTTTTCGTATTTTTGAGTAGATATTGGTTTTGATAATTTTGTAAAAAAAAAATGAGCCTTTGGAGGCCAACATTGAGAATGCATTTATTGTTATTGGAAAATAATATTATGAGACCTACACCTACACCATTATTTTTATGAACTTCTGCCATTTTTCCAAAACACCATAATTCCTTCGCTATAGAACTTATGTTGTTTCTGGTTGAAACATTTAATACCATTTAATTGAAACTAATTTAATACCATTCAGGTAGTTCTTGAGAGACCGGAACAAATGATAGTCTGACGATGCCAGATCCGGGTTTTACAGTGGATGTATTAAAATCTTCCGGTCAACTTTTCTCGATCTCTGACGGGTAGTTAAAATATGTATGCGGTCTGGCCAAGTCAGCGAGGTATATGACATCCTTTCTATTGACCGATTCAGGTCTTTCTTTTGAATTGCTAAATGCAATCACGCTAATCGTTGGCAGTACAGGTTTGAGTTTATCGTTCTGCCTGGCGGCAGCAGCTCATAATACCCTAACCCCCCGGGTTGGTCTAGTGGTGAACGCGTCTTCCCAAATCAGCTGATTTGGAAGTCGAGAGTTCCAGCGTTCAAGTCCTAGTAAAGCCAGCTATTTTTACACGGACTTGAATACTAGATCGTGGATACCGGTGTTCTTTGGTGGTTGGGTTTCAATTAACCAGGACTTGAACGCTGGAACTCTCGACTTCCAAATCACCTGATTTGGGAAGACGCGTTCACCACTAGACCAACCCCGTGGGTTAGAACAGTAGTAACTATGTTAACTAAACTACACACACATTCAACAACGAAAAATTTATAATTTATTTCTTTGCCATGGTGGCAGAAATAATAAAGAAAAAGGATTACTCTATTTATACGACTGTTTGCAGAGATATTATAACAGCACTCCATTGCACTTCCCAAAACAGCGCCCCAGGGGGCACCCCATTTGTCACCGGCTGATGGTGATGATTGGTCTAGCCTCCCACGAGGTGCTCGCATACGTCACCACGCTAGCCTCTCACACAGTCCCCACGGGAAGTCCATTACTGTTAAACAGAAATTTTTTGAATTTATTTAATATTATTTTATTTGACGTAAATTTAATTCTATTATTTTTGTAATGTTATTCATTCGAATCATTTAGTTCAAACCCAGCCCGCACAGTGATAGACTCATTAATCACACATTAATTCACAGTTCATTAATTCATTTCATGAAGTTTACGCTTCAATCGGCAAATCTCCATTAGTTTCGAGATGAAATATATTTAGAAACCTTCTCAGTTATGCCAAGAAACATGGGTAAAAATTTGATTGATTGATCGATTAGCTTTGTTGTTTATCCCGAACAAACAAAAACCCCCTCTTCCTGTTTATAGTAGTATAGATAACTAACCCGCCGGATGAGTCAAATGGTTAAACTAGTCATCACAAAATCAGTTGATTTTCGTAGTCGAGAGTTCTTATAAAGGCAGTAGTGACTTTTATGTGGATTTGAATGCTAGATTGTAGATACCGGTATTCTTTGGTGGTTGGGTTTCAATTAACTACACCCATCAGGTCGACCTGAGTCTGATCTGAGGCCGACATCGAACACACACATGTACATACGAACATTAACATCCGAAAAATTTCCATCCCGTTTTTGGGTTCTTTAGGTGTGAAAATTTCAAGATCCGGTGAAAACCGCATACGCCCAAATCGGACCGATTACAATATTTTCCATTCTAGAGATTTCCCTTCTAGAGCTTCCCGTCTAGAGCTATCTGAACGGGAAAGTAAAAAGATGTTAATTGTTTATTAATAACAATTTTAACTTTTTTCCAGAGTAATATATTACATTAAAATCTTTTATTTACCAAAAAAGTAGATTTAAAAAAAATAAGTTAGGTAAATCAATATGATTATATATTCATCAACTATGTATTTGTATTAATAGATAGGTTTATGGAAAGAAAATTGCTAAGAAAAACAAGTAAACTAAATATAAAATTCATGTATTTTTTTTTTAAACTACGGTAATATAAACTTCTTTTAGTAAAATAAACTATTGTAATATTATTTCAGTCGCTATACAAACCATTTAAAAAGAAAAATGATACGTAATTATTAGTTTAGAGAAGAAAGTGGTCGATAGATAAATACATTTATTGTAATACGTACTTGTTTTGTAAAAACCACTATCTTTTCATAAAAAATTAATAAATTTGAATTACAAATTATAATAGTTTTTTTTTTTTGTACTAATCGGAAACTGTTCCTCGAAATTCTACAGCAAAAAAAAAAAATTATTGTATGAAAACCGTATTAAATATTTGTATGTAATAGAAGAAACTATAACAGGTTAAAAGTTTTTTCTTTTATAATTTATGTTTATAAAGTACGATCTGAAAAGTTATTGTTGTTCTAAAAATAAATTATTATTTTAAACCACATATAATAAGTTTTCAAGTTTATATATTACCTTAACTGTTTAGTTAAGGAAAAAATATAATATTTTTACAATAAGTTGGCAGTAATGTTGTTTTACTTTATTTTCAGACCTTAAAATGAACCCCTTTTTCCTCGGTAATAGTTGTAAATTATTATTATTATTACCTAATAATCTCACTTCTTTTCTTAACGAAAAAGTTAACATACATTTTTCTTAATAAACTATTATTAAAAAAAAAAATCAAAAAATCTTCAGTAATGATATTTTTAAATAAGATATAAAATTAGCAGAATTTCATTGATATTCTTTGCTGTAAGGTGCTATGTTTTAATAAATCACAAACGTAATACAAAAACTTAAAACATTAAATATATTGGGGGATTTATCTCAAAAAATTTATGTTAATTTTTAAATGTTTAATAATATTATACGATAAAACTTTCGCAAATCAAACAAACAAAAACGTTTTAACTATCCTGAATTAAATAAAATTCACACGATGGTAAAACTATTCCCGAGAATAAAAAATATTCCGTGTCAGGCTTACTAGAGAATTAGAAAAGTGAAGCTGTTTTCTGTAGTCTTCTCTTCTGTTTCGCCATACTAAAAACGCTTTTTTAGTTTATTAGTGATTCGTAAAGTTTCCTTACCGTTGGGTCTGATATTTTGTAAACAACATTACTTTTACAGAAAGCAATTGCGGCTAATATATCATTTACCTATCCTAGGTACTTTATATATATAGAAACAGTTTGAAAGATGGTCTAAATAAATTAATAAGTCTAATAATAATACAAAAAAGTCTTCTTTTTGTATGAAACAATCCGAAAATAAATAGAGTTAACCAAGTTTTGTGTCTGTGTGTGTATATATATATATATATACACACACACACAAAACTTTACACAAACAGACAAAAGTAGTTGTAGTTATATATATATATATATATATATACTACCTGCTCAGCCCGGCTTTGCAGCTTTGCAGGCAGGCCCTCCGGGCGAGTTGCCCTGGCAGGCGGTGTCTCGGAGTTGTATCATTAGGTGTCCAAAATTGATAACCGCTTGTGTAAAATTTTTTTTTTTTTAATGATGAAAATTGATATAAGGAAAGTTAAATTAGAAATGTAACTCTAGAAATTGATACTAACGAATCAGAATTTTTTGCTAGTGATCGGTATATTCCGATCACTAGTAAAACGTTTTGGTTATAGTTCATTATTTTATGAAGAAAATCTGACGTGGACAACACATGAGTACGCCTATTAAAAGTTACCTTTATTTACAAATTTTTTTTTAAATTAAAAATACATAAAAAATTTATTCATTAAAAATTTAAGATATTTTTTCTTTTTTTTTTTACTATTGAATTATTATTTATCATAAACATTTTTTTACAGAGATTAATAATTATTAATAAATCAATATATTTAAATTAAAAAAAAAAGGATATGAAGTCTGATTCGAACCGATGTGCCTACACCTAAGATCCAAATAATTCATTAATTAAAATTTTATTTGGCTATAACTCTTGAATCAATGAAAATAAGTACTACTTATGATGTATTGAAAAGATATCAATGAGGGCTTATTACTGCAGTTAAGAAAAATTTCAAAATACAATTTTTTTGGATTTTGGACACTTTTGGTCCAGTCGATTGCAATAAAATGGGAGGTGCACAACTAGACGTTACAACAGTCCTAAATCCAAAATTTCAACATCTTACGGCTAATCGTTTTTGAGTTATGCGAGATACATACATACATACTGACCGTCACGCCGAAACTAGTCAAAATGGATTCAGGGATGATCAAAATGTATATTTCTGTTGTAATCTGGAAACCAAATTTTTTGCAATCACTATACTTCCTTTACTTCGTACAAGGAAGTATATATATCGATATGTAATAAAATAACTACATACCTGACCACCAGGAGACATGTATTAACAATTCGGGATTTTCCGCTACTGATCAGTACTATCCAGTGCAAGCTAAGGAGGACACAGACACACACACACACACACACACACACACACACACACACACACACACACACACACACACACACACACACACACACACACATAGAGAGAGAGAGAGAGAGAGAGAGAGAGAGAGAGAGCGAGAGAGAGAGAGAGAGCGAGCGAGAGAGAGAGAGAGAGAGAGAGAGAGAGAGAGAGAGAGAGAGAGAGAGAGAGAGAGAGAGAGAGAGAGAGAGAGAGAGAGAGAGAGAGAGAGAGAGAGAGAGAGAGAGAGAGATAAATGCCCTTCAGTAGAGTAGGACATATATATATATATAAAAGTGTGCACGCGAGCCAATGCGTAAGAGATTTTAATATGAAACATCATCATAATATGAAATTGAAATCATCATTTTTCAAGAATAATGAGGGGTGAAGTAATTTTCTGTTGTGGGTTTATTGACCGAGTAAAGATCTTCATATTAGCACGTCAAACATATCGAATTACGGATGCTATTAAGTTTTACAGGTATGAAACGACAGGCATACAGGTTTTACAGGCATACGAATTTCTTGTTTGATCAACCTCATTACTTTCAAGGAAAGCAACTTTTATTACTTGTATCGCTTATACTACAAATGTTTTACATGATATGTAGTAACCATGAGAATGTTTTGGTCGCATAGTGTAAAGCAAACGATTAATATAATCTTTTTTATAAAGAAAATATACTTAAAATATATGATAAAAAAAAGTTTTAACACGTGAAACAGTAAAAGGTTAGAGAAACTCCTATTTTTAATGTGAGAAAGGAGTTTAATAATTAGCTCAGTAATACGACACCAAAGCGGCTCAGATTGTCATTTAAAGACAATATTTTTAAAAGACTTCAAAGCTTAGGTTGAAAACATTAAACAGTTACGGATAGATATTCGATAATTTGTTTTTTTTTTTTTTGTATTTGTTATATATATATATATATATATATATATATATATATATCTTTAATGATGTTGATTACATTTATATAATTATCGTCATGAACATCTGGTGTTCTGCCTTTTGACAAGTCCCTTAAGCCATCTATTCCACCTATTTCCCCATCTATTGCTGTCCCAAACCATCTTCTTCGTCCCCTTGAAGTTTCCAGCCTTCACCTCATCTGTTATCTTGATCCTTGTTCTTCCTCGTCTCCTTTTTCCTTCTGATGCGTTTGTTAGGATTCCACTTGTAACTACATGTTCTAACCGGTTTCCTTTTCTTTTGTGTACTTCCCTTTCTTTTGTGTACTGTGGTTACAATTTTTTGCAATACGTTTACAACAGTAATGAGTAATTTGTAGCATAATTTTCAATCTCATTTGTTATTTACAACCCCTGACGTAGGGGTTGAATTGGTAAAAACAGTGATTAGCTACAGATATCATAATTTCATTAGTATTGAAACAATAACAGCAAAATTAGTGTCATTTAAAAGGCCTAACTTGGTTTTATAAACTTTAAAAACGGAATAAATATACACTGTTTGTAAGCAGCTATTTATTTTTATTTTATTTTTAAAACAAAGTCAAGTCATTGATGTAACTATAAACAAAAAAAAAAATTACCTTATACCAAAAACACTATATATGTTTCTATCAGAATGTAGATCAGGGAATGCTGAACACTAAGAAAAAAAACACTTATTTTTCTACCTAAAGATATGATTGATCTAGGAAATGAAAACATGGAAAAAATAAATTTTCGCGAAAAACAACAAAATAAAAAGTAATTAAACGGTAAAGCTCATTCTGAATCAGAACTTCCCTGTTCCGTGTGTTACATCTTCTTCCTGCACTTGTTTTTCTTTATCTTTTATATTCTTTAAACGTAACCTTCTCTTTCTTTTTTGGTATGTACTTGACTGCATTTTAGTGATTCACCGTTTTCTTCTCCTGTCCATTTTTCATCCAAGAATACCGGATAAACTCCCTGGGGGAACCCCAGCTCTATTCATCGCTGATAAAATTTATATATTTCCAAAATTGTACTCACCGATACCTTCTGCTACAGCCCACAATTTTCGTGAAATACTCCAGGTTTTGTTACATCTTCGCCGTATGCAAATATTCAAACTTTCATTAGCGTTTTGGATTACCCTGTAATGCATCTTGAAAGCGGTCGGCTATCTGTTAGTCTTTCTTAAATAGGGGCGATAAGCTGGAAAACAAACAAACCGATCGGCGTTTTCATATTATCTTTATATTTTCCAGGAGTTTTACCGTTTGCTTGCGGTCCATAACAAAATCACTAAAATCCGTTTCATATTGGGCACTTATAATGTGTAGGTTTATTAGCAGTTGATGTGCGATGTATAAGTGTAGCTAAAATTGATCACTTCATTTCTGTTGCACTTTTATTTGTTTTAGCCAAAATATTATTTCCATAATGTATTTAGGTTTTTAATTGTGGTGTTTGTAAGGACGCTCTACTGTTTTCTTTATGCCTTATGTTTTAAAGGGTTTGACCACTTTTGGTAAACAATATCGTAAGCGCTTACAACTGACTGTGCTACCGCCGCATAAAAAAATATATGAAACAAAAAAATTTCCTACAAAATAAAAAAAGGAACCATCTTGCTTGAATTTATCAAATGTTATTGACATTTTATAAACGTTCGTTTTTTTTATAGAATTGGAAGAAATTTTTACAATGACACATACCACGCAGTTTTAAAATTTTCCATTTACTTAGATTTTTTTAATGAATGTTTTCTTTTTCAGTATTTTTAACGTACCCCCTCCCCATAAATGCTATTTCTTCTTCAATCCTGTTCATTACTTCCTCATTCCTCACTTTAACTATCCATCTGTTTTCCATTTGGTGTAAAATGACATTTACGGCAGATGGAAGTCACAGCTACGTTATTTGGAATTCTCATGATGTCCTGTGGTGCTTAAAGATTTCCTGCAAAAAGCCAGGACCATTACCTGCAAGTATTACGCTTTACTACTGGATCAATTCATCTTTAAAATTCTAGTCAGACGTCCACACCTCGACAAAATGTCTCTTTCAGTACGAAAAAAGGTCTCTTTCAGTACGATAATGCACAAACGTCTCGGATTGTTGCTGCAAAACTTCTACGCTTCAAAGCTTTGAAGTGCTTCCACATGTGTTTTTTTTGCTACCAGCGATTACTTTCTCTTCTCAAAGCTGAAGAAATAGCCCGGTAGACGTAGATTCACTTAGAAAGATAACGTCAAAGCTGAGACAATCGCTTATTTTGGAGATCTGACAAATCGCATTACACTGAAGGTACTGAATTGTAAGGTGTTTACATTGAAAAACAGAAATAAATATTTTTGAAAAAATTCTGTGTTTTCTTTTTCAAGCAGAGAATTTTCTTTTTATTGTCATGTCAGTTTTGTAAAGTTAATTTATAGGAAAAAAAGGTTTTTTTATTTAATTTTATAGGTCGAAAAACTATATAAATACGTGAAATCAGTCCCTGGTTTTCCCCCCAAGAATTTCAGTATCGCCTCATTTTAAATTTTCAGCAGAAATTACAACTTAATAATTCGATTTCTGAAATTTGAATACAAAAATTTTTTTCGCATATTTGTTTATCGAATGCTTTTTTCTTATACTTATCATGTTAAAATTTTCCGGATGTATTGCCGTGCAATTTTGTATCAAATTATATTTTATTAACAAATGATAGATTGATTTTTTTAATATTTTTTTATTATTTATTAAATAGATGTCCCTTCCCACGAGAACAGGATTTGATGTATCTATGGAAGAATTTTCCTATTCCTTGGGATGAAATTTTTTGACTCATGAATTTGTCGAGCTAAATATAATAAATGTATGAGTTGTGTAAATGTCAGTAATTTTCATTTTCTCTCTCTGTTTTGTGTGTGTGTGTGTGCGTGTGTATGTGCGCGCGAGTTATAAAAAATAATTAGTGTATCACATGTTAGCTGCAACTGTTTTTTTAAATATTAAATACCATATGACACCCAATATTGTTCTAATTTATAGAACCTACATGTATATTTTGTTTTGTGAGTGTGTGTGTGTGTGTGTGTGTGTGTGTGTTTGTTTGATATTAATTTATCATTATTAAATGGCTGTCACATGCAAATACAGTATTTATATTAATAGATAACTTAAATTACGATATTGGTTCTAATTTAAAATTAGAATTAGAAAAAGTCATTTATTTTAACATTAGCGTGAATGTAGAGTGTAGTATATATTGATGAATTATTTAAAAACACATTGTGCAAGTAAGTGACGACTCTTGTTATTATTATTATTATTTTTATAAGATATAAGTAACATGACATATTGCAATTTCATATAACAAAAGAAAAAATGGTACAAATTGGTTTTTTACTTTTTTTTTTACGGCAAAGAGTAATACGTGTAGGTTGGTAATACTGTTAAATATTTATAAATAACAATTGTATTTTGTATTCTGCTATTATTATAATAATAGCAGTAACAGTAATAATAATAAGCCCTATCTCTATTAATGTTGCAAACATTTAAAGTTATTCTTTAAAGTGACTATTAATAACTTTTGAAATGTAAGGAAAATTAACGGTTGAACGAGTACATTCAGAAAAAGAATATTTTTAAAATTTATGTACTTAAAATAGTCCAACGGGCTGGTCTAGTGGGCAACTCGAAATTTCTGAGGTTCATATCCTAGTAAATGATACTGGCTTTTATTCGGATTTGAATTCTGCATAGTGGATACCGATGTAATTTGATGGTCGGGGTTCAGTTAACTACACGTCTCAGAAATGGTCGGCCTGTGTCCGTAGAAGACTACACTTCATACACTTATCATCCACATCTCTTTGGGCCGTGGAATGGGGTTGTTTAATGTTCATTAGTTGAACAGATTGTAACCTACACATTAAGGGGGGAAATGTACTTAAAAACAAAATTTAATAAAATTTTTATTAGAAAAGGTTTTATAATTTATCTGTGTTTGTTTTAATTTTTATATGTAAGATCCTTTTTTACTTCTTTATTCGAAGTAAAGGAAGTATTGTGATCGTGAAAAATTTCGGTTTTCAAATTTCAACGGAAATATCCATTTTGACCATTCCTAAATCCATTTTGACTAGTTTCGGTGTGACGTCTGTACGTATGTATATATCGCATAACGAAAACGATTACCCGTAGGATGTTGAAATTTTGGATTTAGAACTGTTGTAACATATAGTTGTGCGTCTCCCCTTTTTATTGCAATCGACTGAACCAAAACAGTCCAAAAAAGCCCAAAATCACAAAAATTTGGATTTTGTATTTCTCTTCACTGCAATAAGACCTCATTGAGAGCTTTTCAACGATATATCATAAGTAATACTTATTTTCATAGGTTCCAGAGTAATAGCTAAATAAAATTTTAATTAATGAAATATTTGGATCTTACAAGGGTAAAGTACATCGGTTCGAATCAGACTTCATCTCCTTTTTTTTTTTTTGATTTAAATTTATTGATTTATTAATAATTATTAACTTCTGATTGTAAAAATGTTTTTACGATAAATAATTCAATAGACAAATGAAACATTATATATTTGTAATATGTTTTGTGTTCCTTAGGTATGAAAACGTTAAGACCCGGTGAAAAACCGCGTATGCCTAAACTGGACCGATTACAATAGTTTGCGTTCTAGAGCTATAGCTGTGATATAGCGCTGTCTACTCGTGAAAGTAATAGGTGTGATTAAAGTCCACATTAATTAGTTAGAAAAAAAATTAGTTAATATATAAACAACACATGAAATAATGTTATATGAAGATATATAACACAAAACATAATTCATAATTCAGGAAGATTTAATGAAAATTCTTTTAGCCCTAATTTATATACGCGTATACAGAAAATTTAGCTTCTTAAAAAAAAAAAAAACAGTTTTAATTTTTTTTATTTACTGACAAAATTATATTTACTTTGGTTGTACGTGGCCTAACTATTATTTATGTGAAATTAAAAATTTTCTTTCTGCTAAATATAAACGAATAAATACAATTTTATTGTGTGTGTGTGTGTATATATATATATTTTATCAAACATAATTGTTTTATTATTAATGTTATATTGCTTTTATTATCTTAAAAGTCTTATTATCATTGATATCTGAATATCATAAAACAATTTAGCAAGTTACGGGAAATATTAATGATTTTTATATATATATATATAAAACATATAAAATATAATATATATATATATATATATATATATATATATATGACTAACCTACATCACAAAATAATGCGTTAAAAAAATTCATTATCAATAAAAAAATAATAATAAAATAAATCAATTTCATAACCATTGTAAAACAGTTATAACTATGTTTTTTGTTGTTTTTTTAAAGAAATTTCGCATAATACGATTATTTAAATGTTATCTAATAAATACTTTCTTTTATCATATATACGTAATAACTTTAAAGGATATTACTTTATAATTTTTCTGAACATGTTGGTATTTAAATTATTTAACGTGCATTTTCATGAAGCTATACTACAAATATTTATTTGCAAATAGTAAACTTATGAAGGATGGTAAAGGAAGGGGATCGAAGATATTTCTTGGGTTGCCTACGGTTTATATAGATTATAAATTTTTATTTATTAGGCCTTTGTAAATCATATCATTCTTTTGGTGTATATATATATATTATCGTGAAAGACCGATATCTGTTAAATGTCGATATTCTTCGGTGAACGTCGACACATACCAAATACTTCGGTGAAAGACCAAAATAATTGCTTATTCGAATTTTCAGCGGTATATGTCGACAAACACAGATAATCTCTGGTGAGGATCGAAACGATAACTAAAAATTAAAAAAAAAAAATCATCCGATACCAATTTCTAAGGTAAATAGATTACGAGAAACCCTCGTAAAAAAATGAAGTTTAAATTTAAGCCAAACATAACCTACGCTCTCTAACTTCGTCTAGTTAACGTTAAATATACAAATTATATATGTTATACACCAATATTGGAGGCGATTAATCAAATCCACCACATTTATAAAAACATTTTATCAAATTTCCAGCATTTTATAAATTGAAAGGGCTGATAAGGATATACAAGTTATTTTAACTGTACGAATGAACGATAACGATACAAATAAATGGCCACATAGTTTACCCTTTGTTCAGTTTTTTTATAAAGATATTTTTATTCAACTTTTACCATCAGTGAATGCTGAATGAAATGAATTTGATTAATCGCCTCCAACGTTGGAGAATAATATATATAATTTGTATATTTAACGGTAATTAGACGATGTTATCGGGCGTAGGTTATGTTTGGCTTAAATTTAAACTTACTTATTTTTACGAGGATTTCTCGTAATGTAAAAAAATACAAAAAAAAAGAATTAACCTGGGTGATTTTTTTTAATTTCTAGTTATTGTTTCAACACCCACCAAAGCTTATCTATGTCAAAATTTACCGGAGAAGGTCCGAATAAGAAAATATTTCCGTCTTTCACCGACGTATTTGGTATATGACGACATTAATCGGAGATATTGGCATTCTGATGCTACGATTTGCTGATGATATAGTAATTCTAGCTGAGAGTAAAAAGGATTTAGAAGAAATAATGAATGGCATGGATGAAGTCCTACGCATGAACTACCGCATGAAAATAAACAAGAACAAAACGAAAGTAATGAAATGTAGTACAAATAACAAATATGGTCCACTGAATATGAAAATAGGAGGAGAAAAGATTATGGAGGTAGAAGAATTTTGTTATTTGGGAAGTAGAATTACTAAAGATCGACGAAGCAGGAGCGAATTTTAATTTTTATTATTAATAGGCATCAAAAATCTTAGCTAGAATTCTATACAGAATTCTAAAAACAATGAACGGCATAGATGAAGTCCTACGCAAGAACTATCGCATGAAAATAAATAAGAACAAAACAAAAGTAATGAAATGTAGTACGAATAGCACAAGCTAAACTAGCTTTCAGTCAGAAATATAATTTGTTTACATCAAAAATTAATTTAAATGTCAGGAAAAGATTTTTGAAAGTATATGTTTGGAGCGTCGCTTTATATGGAAGTGAAACTTGGACGATCGGAGTACCTGAGAAGAAAAGATTAGACGCTTTTGAAATGCGGTGCTGTAGGAGAATGTTAAAAATCAGATGAGTGGATGAAGAGATAAATGAACAGGTGTTGCGGCAAATAGATGAAGAAAGAAGCGTTTGAAAAAATATAGCTAAAAGAAGATACAGACTTATAGGCCACATATTAACGCATCCTGGAATAGTCGCTTTAATATTGGGATGGACACGTAAAAGGAAAAAATTGTGTAGGCAGGCAATGTTTGGAATATGTAAAACAAATTGTTAGGGATGTAGGATGTAGGGGGTAAACCGAAATGAAACGACTAGCACTAGATAGGGAATCTTGAAGAGCTGCATCAAACCAGTCAAATGACTGAAGACAAAAAATAAAAAAATTGACATTCTCTAATTTTGGTCTTTCATAGTAACACATATATTATTTGTAGTTAATAAACGGTGATGTTATCTCTTATTACCGAACACTTCCTCAGTATATATAAGCATAAAATAAAACAAATTATTCAACCCCCTCCCCCTCAAAAAAAGAGACGATATGGGTAGTATATTATTTATCCATGAAACTTTTACGGAAAATTTATCAAAATATACGCAATAAAACTTTCAAAACTTGTCCAAATTTGAGGTTTTTTAAAGTATTTAAAGAGATTAACAAATCAAGGTAAGTAGTTATAACAAAGACAAGAATTAGTTTGGTATTACAGTAATTCGTTTTTTGTTGACTGGTTTGAAATTTCTTTGTAGTTAGAAAAACCTAATTTATACAATTTTTTTTTTCTATATTGTTTTAAAGCTTATTTAAAACCGGTTACGGTTATAGGCAGAATGTCCTACGAAGAAACTTAGAAACTTTCAGGACATGTTCTATTGGTAAAAATAATGAAAAAAGTTCATAAACATTGGTCTGGAATACGAAATGTTATTGATTTTATACTAAGTGATCCTGAGATGACACGGAAAGCCATCGGAAATATTTTACGTCGGGCAGAGGCATGTATTTTTTTTGCTGTATTAAGAATAATATTCATTAGGTACAGAATAATTCGATTCTCTTTTTGTTTTTCGTTTGTTTAGCTTCAGTAACTAAAACAAAGCGTAGTAATTTTGAAAGGTAACATTACTGAGTATTTTTATAAAGTTACGATCATATTAGTTTATTTATTGTGTCTTGAAAATGAGAAAAAATTCGATAAGTTTTAATATTATATTATGAAAAACTGATTTGGACACCACATGACTTCCTTGTACGCCAATTCAGTTTCATATACACATTTTTTTTAAATGAAAAATACATAAAATTTATTTTATTAATAACTTCTGATATTTATTTTTGTTTTTTGTTACTGAATTATTATTTATTGTAAACATTTTTTTTTACAATTATTAATAAATCAATATATTTAAATTAAGAAAAGGGGATGAAGTCGGATTTGAACCAATATGCCTTCTCCTTGTAAGATCAAAATATTTTATTAATTAAAATTTTATTTGGCTATAATTCTGGAATCGAAGAAAATAAATACCACTTATGATATATCGTTGACAAGCTTTCAATGAGGGCTTTTAGTGTAGTTAAGAAAAGGTCAAAATTCCTAATTTTTGGGCTTTTTTGGACACTTTTGGTTCAGTCGATTGCAATCAAAAGGGGAGGCGCACAAATAGGTGTTACAACAGTCCTAAATCCAAAATATCAAAATTCTAAGGCTAATCGTTTTTGAGTTATGGGAGATACATACGTACGTACGTACAGACGTCACGCCGAACTAGTCAAAATGGATTCAGGGATGGTCAAAATGGATATTTCCGTTGTAATCTGAAAACCGAAATTTTTCACGATCACAATACTTCCTTTACTTCATACAAGGAAGTAAAAAAATGAAAGAATTCAATTCGGGCTGCTAAAAAACATTTCGATGCTTATAAAATGTTGCGTTTTCAAAACATACGGCAAAAAACTGGTTCAAGCGTTTTCAGTGATATAAGAATCGGACTAAACGTCAACCACAAAACAGTTTTAAACTGTTTAAAGAACAGTTAGATACATAAAAATGATCGTGTGGATTAACAATGAAATATTTAATGGATTGAATTTCCATCTGCAAATTATTGTCATTACGGAACGAAATTGAACCCTTTATGAAAAACGGTTCATTACAGGTGATGAAAAATATATCGCTTACGATGACAATGTTCGGAAAGCATAGTGGAAGAAACGATTTGAAGTTTCGTAATTTCTGGAAAAGCCTGAATTGAAACCAAGAAATGTTATGTTTTGTGTTTGTGGTTGGATCGGAAGCAATTGTTTGCTGTGAGCTGCTGCCGGTCGGTCAAACGGTCAGTTTTAATCTCTACTGACAATTGGAAAGATTGCCATTAGAAATCGCGATAAAACGTCCAGAATTTATCGGTAAAAAAGGCGTCGTCCTCTCATCTTGAAGACAGGGCCAGACCCTCCACATTTTTGTGATCTTTCGAAAGTTTAGAGAGCTTGACCGGGATGTTTTGATGCATCCTTTGTATTGTTCTGATCTTGCACCATCAGACTACCATTAGTTTTCGTCTCAACAGAACTCACTTAACGGTATAATGTTTGCTTCGAATGAGGCCTGTAAAAATTATTTACACGGTTTTTCGTTCAGAAAAAACACAGATGTTCTACAGAATGGAATTATGACTTTTCCTTAAAAATTATAGAAGTGTTATTATATTTGAAATATAAAAAAAAAACTTTGTTTTACTTTTGCATTAAAATAGAAGTAATCTTTTCCGAAAGTCGTTGTTATTTAGTCAATATATTTTTAAAGGATTTCTGAAATAGTGTAGACATAAAACACAGAAAAGAAAAAATGAAAAGAAATATAAATGTGGGAAATATTCAATCGCATTTGGCTAGTTTTTTCGTATAACAATACTAAGGGTAGGAAAATGTCCCGTTTTTCTAATTTTACTAATTATTTAACTTTTGTACATCTCCTTTAATTATTAATTAAATAAAATGTCTATTATTATAAAATACGACTAGTCAAATTTTAATCATAATAAATATTAATAAAAAAAACATTTATTAAAAGGACTAATTATAAATACAGTAATAAAAATAATTAAATATAAAACCCTATTCCGTTGAACTGAAGATCGGCAGAATAAATTAAACATGCGCAGATGTAAAATTGTGGTAGGACATTTCAACCCCCTCCAATTTATTTATAGATTAGACTATCTTTATACCGATCTACCCCCACCCCTTAAAAAATAACTAAAGGTGAAGAAAATATAAGTAATATTTTAAGTTTGTCTTAAGAAGACAATCGTTGCGTTTATTCACGCGAGGTGGGTTTGATATTTTACCGAAGTGTCCTTTTTTTATCCGATAAAAATCTCTTTTTTTGTGTTTTCTTTATCTTTATATATTGATTTACATGTTATTTGAATTATTTTGGTTTTATCCAGTTAATAATTCTTAGCTGTTGCGAAGTTTATTTATTTATTTATTTATATAATATTTTATATAAATTTAAATTCAACAATCAACTAACAGCCATCTAAAATTATAAAGAGGTAAGCGAAATTAAATTAAAAAAACTTAAGTATTTTCTCAGTAAAGAAATATTGGGAGTTGATAAAAAAATATTAAGTAAAACGTTGAAATTTCATATTGAGAAAAACTGTTTAACAAGTTGGGATAAAAAAGCCTCTTAACAAGATTAATTTATATATATTGAATTATAATACTGTTACCTGGCTGATGTAAGATGTTATTTATTGCCTGGACGGTACCGATCGGTCAAAAAAAATTCATGCGAAAATTTGTTACATATTTTCGTAAGCTATCTTAAATTGTTATCCCTATAAATTCTTTACAAAACCTTTTACCTCGTTTAACTCAAAAAAAACTCTTCTCCGCATGAGAGAAATGAACCAAAGTTTTGAAATTCCAACTTTAATTTTCATCGATTAGATGTTTTTTTTTTCAGTATAAATAGAAAACCAAAATAGGATTGGTTTTATTAATTTTACGTATTTATTTTTTCTATATGTTACCGTGAAAGACCGATATCTGGAAAAATGTTGATATTCTCCGGTTAATGTCGACACATACCAAATAATACCTCGGTAAAAGACCGAGATATTTGCTTATTCGTAACTTCACCGCTTTAAGTCGACAAACACAGATAAGCAATGGTAGATAGGTGTCGAAACGATAGCTATAGAAATTAAAAATATTCACCCGATACCAATCTCTAAGGTAGATAGATTACAAGAAACCTCCTAAAAAAAAGTAAGTTTAAATTTAAGCCAAACATTAACCTAACTTCGTCTAATTAACGTTAAATGTATAAATTATATATGTTATTCTTCAACACTGGGGGCTGTTATTCAAATTCATTGAATTTATAAAAAAAAATTAATCAAATATTTAGCATTTTATAAATTGAAAGGGCTATCAAAATATACAGAATATGTTGATTGCACGGGTGACGATAACTATACAAATAAATGGTCATGTGGTTTGTCCGTTCAATTTTTTTATAAAAATATTTTTATTCAACTTTCACCATCACTGCATGCGGTGAATTTGATTAATCGCATACAATTTTGGAAAATAACGTATATAATCTGTATATTTAAGGTTAATTAGACAAGGTTAGCGAGCGTAAATATGTTTGGCTTAAATTTAACTTCCTTTTTTACGAGGATATCTCGTAATCTATTTACCTTATAGATTGGTATCGGGTAACTTTTTTTTGATTTCTAGTTATCGTTTCAACCCCTACCAGAGCTTATCTGTGTTTGTCGACATAAACCAGCGAAGGTTCGAATAAACAAATATTTCGGTTTTTCACCGACGAATTTGGTATGTTTGAAATTCACCGGAGAATATTGGCATTCTCTAATTTCGGTCTTTCACGGAAACATATATATTTCAACAACCAGTTTTTAGCTACTTTCGTATGTGTGTGTTTGTATAGGCAAATTCAATTACTGCTACCGCATTCTGAGCGAATAAATGTCAAAAATATTTATCTCGTCAAGCGTTAGCGGCCCAAAGGTAAATTTTCCACGCGAAGAAAAATTTGTATGATTTTAACTTGTTTTTTCTAATTAAGTTTATTTTTTCGTTTAAACTGTTTTTGTTATTCATATTTTAATCGAATAATTACAGTAAAACAGGTTTAAAATTTAATAAATTAAGTAAGGCGTTGATGTAAAATCCGTTTCTATTAATTCCTCTGCTTAAACTTTACTACTCAGCTTTTATATTTATGTATAAAATCAAATAAATTAAAAATCTAAAATCTTGAGTTTCGAACTTCCATCCTAAGAAACAACATACGTTCTATTTATATATATATATATAGATAATCCATGTCATAAAGGAACACCTTTTATGAACAGAAATTAAAAAAAAATTCTAAAAAAGGAAGGTTTTGTTCAATTCATTCCACATGAATGTTATATAGTAAATTATTTTTCTCTGCTAGTACAGAATGTAAAAGAGCAAAACTATTACTATTTGTAACTAAAAAACGACACTTCTGTAGAAATTTGTATTTTTACTAGCTTTTCTTTAACTCACAATGATTTTTTTCATGTTTGTCCTCAAATCTTGCATCCGTAATTTAATATACTTCCTGACATTGCCGATTAATGAAATTTTGCACAGTTACTGAGGTCGAGTGACAGTACAATATTCCACCATTACTTTTGCAAACATCCCCTGAACGGGGGTAAATTTGTAAAATCTATATAAGGACAAAAAAGTTTTGCCAATTTACATTTATATTTCAATAATCCAAAACTTCGTTACTTTGTATAGTACATGTATGACTGGAAATTTATTTGATATTTTATAAATATATTAGAGATTTTAATATATAATGGTATCTTTTGAAATCCAAATTAACCTACTAATTAAACTCATGCAATATATGATAATAATTTGATTAAAATATGAATAAACAAGGCAAGTTTTTTAAAAATTTTTGTAATATAAATAAATACATTAAAATTATGGTTAAAAAGCTAGAAAATTATAACATGATTTTTCTGCCTATTAATTTTTTTTTTTCTTCAGTCATTTGACTGGTTTGATGCAGCTCTCCAAGATTCCCTATCTAGTGCTAGTATTTTCATTTCAGTATACCCTCTGCATCCTACATCCCTAACAATTTGTTTTACATATTCCAAACGTGGCCTGCCTACACAACTTTTTCCTTCTACCTGTCCTTCCAATATTAAAGCGACTATTCTAGGATGCCTTAGTATGTAGCCTATAAGTCTGTCTCTTCGTTTAACTATATTTTTCCAAATGCTTCTTTTATCATCTATTTGCCGCAATACCTCTTCATCTGTCACTTTATCCACCCATCTGATTTTTAACATTCTCCTATAGGACCACATTTCAAAAGCTTTTAATCTTTTCTTCTCAGATACTCCGATCGTCCAAGTTTCACTTCCATATAAAGCGACACTCCAAACATATACTTCCAAAAATCTTTTCCTGACATTTAAATTAATTTTTGATGTAAACAAATTATATTTCTTACTGAAGGCTCGTTTAGCTTGTGCTATTCGTACTACATTTCATTACTTTTGTTTTGTTCTTATTTATTTTCATGCGATAGTTCTTGCGTAGGACTTCATCTATGCCGTTCATTGTTTTTAGAATTCTGTATAGAATTCTAGTTAAGATTTTTGATGCCTATTAATAATAAAAATTAAAATGTTTGAGTAAAAAAAAAAAAAAGAATATATATTTTTTATTAGCGGTGAGGAATAAATAGATAAAAACGTCTTTCTAAAAATATTTATATATACACGTAGGTTAAGCCCCCCTTCAATAGAGCCTGAAATAAGAAAAAATTTCAAATTTTGTTTTTCTTATTTATCTGTGTAATTGTAACTAATTTTGGATTTTTATTTTTTTTGGTACAGTAAAATTTGTTTTAGATTAAAAAAAGATTTTCTGTGTACAACTTCTTGCAGGTCTAAATTCATCTTGAAATTTTACGATTTCTTTTTCTATTGTCGGTTGTATTTTGCTTAAAAATATTTTACTGCGAAATACTTTCTATGTGACTGACAGCAGTGAAATTCCTCTGATGTTTGTTTTATTTACTTTTCGAGTTTATTATAATCACTTATTTTTTTTAATTTTTAAATACCGCTGAGTATCTGCTATTGATAGTTCTTTTTACAAATTTCATAAAAGCAGTTCTTCACTTCAAATTTTCGAATTTATCTAAGTAATACAATTATATTGTTCTAAATTTTTTTTCTTTCAATATGAAATTGAAATTTTTATTAATTTTTTATACTCGGTATATTATGAGTGTGGAAATAGTTCTCATCTGTAACAAATATGCACTGTTTTTTTTTATCACAGCAAATAACTGTTATTTTATTTAATTCTGTGTTCTTCAATTTTATGTTATATGTAAAGTCCAAATAATCCCGCAGTATTTTATCCTTTCCTCTCTAAAGATATAAGGATCTCTACGACCGATGCAACCTTAATGTGATACGGTGGACGCACCTACCTCCGTCTAGTAGCTGCGAAATAATTTTATTCGATGAAATGCTTATCGGATAAAGCCAGGTTACGTAATTCCCTTCTGATACTGAGATAAAATTAGCATGTTTCATTAAGAGAAAAAAGATGATAAAAATGAATTAAATAATTTAATTTGTTAATTAAACTGAAAGATTTAATGGATGTATGTTATAAAATGGGGGAAAAACATTGATTGGGTTAAGAAGAAGTTTCTCTACGAGAAACCAGAAATTTTATTCATTTAAAAAAAAAAGTATTAAATTAAAAAATCCAATAAAATACAATCATTATTTTAAAATTTTATTAAAAATATAATTGTAATGAAATTTTTCACTTTTGACCGACTGAAGCGAGATTCTATTTTGAGATCTTTACGAACAAATACGTTTTACAATTTTTTTCAATGAAATTATAAAGTGAGGTTTCTTGTTATTAGGTAGGTCCGTGGCATGGTCGAACTGAGACTGTACAAGACTACACTTCATTTACACTCATAGATATGATCCTCATTCATCCTCTGAAGTAATCTTGACGATGATTCCGGAGGCTAGAAAAAAAAGAAAAAAGAGGTCCGTGGCGCGAGTGGTAGCGTCTCAGCCTTCCATCCAGAGGTCCCGGGTTCGAATCTCGGTCAGGAATGGCATTTTTACACACGCTTCAAATCATTCATATCATCCTCTAAAGCACTACCTAACAGTAGTCCAAGAGGTTAAACAAAAAAAAAAAAAGAAAAAGGTAGAATAATATGTAATAACCCACCTGGTCGATCTATTTATGAACTCGTCATCGCAAATCAGCTGATTTCGAAGTCGAGTGTTCTAAGGTTCAAATCCTAGTAAAGGCAGTTAGTTTTATACGGATTTGAATATTAGGTCGTGGATACCGGTGTTCTTTGGTGGTCGGGTTTCAATTAACCACACATCTCAGGAACGGTCGACCTGTGATTGCACACGACTACATTTCATTTACATTCATACACATCATCTTCATTGATCCTCTAAAGTAATACCTTACCGTGGTTTCGGAGGCTAAACAGAAAAGAGAGATTACCAAAAAAAGTACGGCATTTGTGAACAGTTTCCGTATACTTTTCATCATTTTTAAAGTGATTTTTTATAATTTCTTCGCGTTGTTCAAGTATGTATCTTTCCATAATTTAAACACAATGTTTACTGAAAACATCTTATAAAAATCTCTGCTCTGGTTTTACCGCGAAAAAAATGGCGGCAAATTTAAAATATCAGTTCATTTTCGGGTACCTTTATATACTGCAGTTGAAATTTTTAGTTTTAATTTTTTTTTCAGTTGATTTTAATGTACTGGAACATCACTTTATAGAATATAGTGCCTGAATAAAATCACCTGTCAAAAAATAAAAATTCGGCAGTCTAGAAATTATATTTTTTAAATATTTTTTTATTACTTATTTATTTATTTTATATCTTGTGATAATGTTCTGACCGTGGTTTTTCCGATGAAGTAAATGCTGGAGGAAATATTTTTATTAGTCCTAGAATAACAGACCCACCTATATTTTCTGTATGCATAATTCTATATGGATACTGATCTAAAAAACGTTATTTATTTTTTTGGCAATATTTTTTAAAAATTTCATTGTCATCTTGAATAAAAAATAAATGTATTTATGTATACTATTTTTATGTATTATTTGTTTGTTAATTTATATATTTTTAAAATAGTTAAATATGCTATGTAATTTAATGAGGTTAAACTAGTTTTACAACTATTTTGTATTTACTGTTATATTTTATATTTAAGTATTAATTTTACGTATAAATAAAATTAAAAAATATAATTATTAAATAATATCAATAACAGTTAAAGGGAAATTATTTATTTTTTAAAAAATTAAATAAAATTTTAAGAAAATAAAAGAATATTTAGTGTAATTTCAAATAGTCAGGTTGGTAATATTGTTTTGTAGTTCATAGCGTAGTGCGTATAGTGCGTGCGTGTGTAACCAGCTGCATGATAGAATGAAATGCGTAACGCAGCTTGTGAACGTTTGTGAAGTGAGCGAACCAGCGAGCCTAGCCTAGCCTAGCAAGAGATAGGACAGACATAACTAGCGAGCATTATTTATTTAATTTTTTTTTTCCAAATCAAAACTATGTTTATTAGTAGGAAAATTTATAGTAAATAACCATTACAGAACTAATCAAAAACTTCTTTTTTTTAAATTTTGTTTACGTGAAATTTAACTAAAATTTATTACTAAAATAAGTGTATACATACTAAAAATTAGGTTATATTAATTTTTATTTTGGAAAATAGTTTTTTTTGTCTTTTTATAAAAATATGATCGTTTTTTTTTTTAAATATGTATATAGTTTTAAGTGTTAATTTATAAGTGATAACAAATTACTTATGTGACATTAATTTTCTTTAAAAATATTACGAATTAACAAAAATAGTTACGAAAAAATATTTACCTAATAATGAAATCAAAACGATATAAATTATAAAAAAAAGAAAAACTGAACGATAAATAAATTTGTAAAATATAACAGTGTGTGGATTTTATATTTGTGTTAGTTATTTAATTTTATACGTTTAACATACAAAATAACTGTTCTATTAAAACAGACAGACACACCCAAAATATTTTTTAAATCAAATCAACAGTTGTGACAATTTATTTTTTTAATTCGACATACTTATTCATATGAACAGAAAAGAAAAATCAATCTATTTACAAACAGGGTAAGTATATTTATTTTAATAATAAATTTTTGTATAATATTAACGACGATAGTTTTAATCTAACTCTGTTAGAATTTGAAACTAAAAAAAACTTTAAAGGTTGTTTTTCCAAAACTATTATCTGTAACTTCAAGGACATTTCATTAGCTTAACTAAAGTTTAAAGACCTCGGTTTTTTTTCAATAACTTGTTTAAAAATAGAATAAATAACATTACAAAAGATATGCATGTTTTATAAATTTACGTTTTTAATAAAAATAAATAAATTTGTTCCGTTTTCTTCTATTAATTTTATTATTATTATACTAAATCCATATGGATGTTAATACGTATAGCTTAGCGTTATATATAGAATATATTAAATATATAAATTGATTTTAGAAATAAAACTTAATTTTTTAATGTAAAATATAAATAATCAAATAAAATAATAAATGAATATTTCGTAAACATAAAAAAGATTTAACCTCAAAGTAACACGGTCGACATTTTTAATACTAGTAAAAATAGGTTACCAGTTTACTTTTTAATAAATACTTACAATAAGGACAAATTAAAGTAAAAATTGTATGTATTATCTTTAAATTTGTTTTAAAATTTAAACAACAATTATTTGTTTTAAAAAGATTGAAATTTTTATACAATACAAATGTGTGACTGAGAATAAAATTTATCTATTTTCTTATACTAAATATTAATTGTTGTTATGAATATTATTTGTATTTTAACCACAAAAAAAGTTTTTAATATATATATATATATATATATAATTATATATTATATATATTATATATATATATAATTAGGTGTGATTTTTTGAAATACATGTTAAAAAAAAATCAATGACACAATGACATCAATGAATTTACTTACATTTTCTCACCCACCCAACTCATTTTCTTTCATTTTCTTAATTATATATATATATATATAATTCTATAAATGTTTTACAGATATTTTATTGTCATTTTTTGATTATATTATCTTTATAACATTTAACAATTAATTTTTATTAATTTATAAAATGGTCCATTGTTTATATCAAACCATTAATTTTTAATTTATATATTACCGATAGAAATTAATAATTACATTTCTTTTCTATTTGATTTGAATAAGAATTTTATAGTTTTTAAATTACATATAAAATCACTTAATATTACTAACAAATCATCTAACTTGTTAGGTTAGTTTAAATAATATTACAAAAGTTTTTAAAAACTTACTTTATACTTTTTAGTCATACTTTAATCAAATTATTATCATACATTGCATGATGAGTTTAATTAGTAGATTAATTTGGATTTCAAAAAATAACATCATATATTGAAATTTCTAATATACTTATAAAATATCAATCAAATATTTACTATACAAAGTAAAGAAATAGTGAAGTTTTTGATTATTGAAATACAATTATAGATTAACAAAACGTTTTTGTCCTTATATAAATTTTACAAATTTAACCCCCGTAGGGAGGGATGTTTGCTAAACTAATGGTGGAATATTGTATTGTCACCCGACCTTATTATCTGTGCAAATTTTCATCAATAGGCAATCTCAGGAAGTATGTTAAATTAAGGATGCAAGATTTGAGGATAAACATTAAAAAAAAACAGTCTGTGTTAAAGAACAGCAAATAAAAATGGTAAATTGATCATTCAAATTTCAATCAAAGTTTTTTAAAATCTTTTTTTTTAATTTTCAAAAAAATTGGTGACCATATTTTTAGATTTTTTATTAATATTCTTATTATAAGTTAAAATTTAAATTCTATATCTTAGCAGTAATATATTTGAAATAAAAATTATCCATATGATCTGAACTGTTTGTTGTTTTGTTTTTATTTATGCCAACATTTTCTTAACTAAATTGAAAAATAAGTTTATTAAGAGAGGTTTTATAAACTTTATAATGTTTAAAAAATAAACAGAATTTACAAAGAGAAAAAAATAATCTTTTTCTTTGATCTTAAGGACATCATAAACATTTTCAAAATATTTATATCTGTTTTATATGTCCTTTTACAAATATATATATATATTTTTTAAATTTCATAGATAAATTAATTATAATTTGTAAACCACAATATGAAATTATATATAAATATAGGTTAGATTATCTATATTGTTATATAAATAAAAAGAGGGGTTTTTTTTTGTTTGGGATAAACAAAAATAACTACTCCATCGATCACAACGAAATTTTTACTCATGTTCTTGGCATAAATGAGATGATTTTTAAATATATCTCATCTCAAAAATATCGGAAGATCAACCGATCGATCGATTTCAAATTTTCAGGATACACTAGTTTTATCCGAGGGAAGGTTTTAAGCCACAGACCGAGGCCGTAGGTTCCTTGATGGTTGAAATATTAAAAATATTCCATTAAGGAAAAAAAAGATTTAGGTACTTCATTATTATATTTGTGTCACCACGGCAAAGAAATGATTATGAATTATTCGTCGTCACAGGTATGTGTACTTTAGTTACCGTAATTACTATTATTATTATTCTCGCTAGAAAAATTATCATTCGTCTCATCCTCTGAAATAATATCTAACGGTGGTCCCGGATGTTAAAATAAACCAAAAAAATAAAAAAGTTATTATTTTATGTTTTGAAACTTAGTTTCTATTCCAGGTTTCTAAAAAGCCGAATAATATAATTATTATTTAACAGAATTAATCTCATGCAAGTGAGGATAACGAAAAGAGCGAGGATCCAGGGGGTGGAGTCCTCTTGATAGACGGGAATGACGACCGAAGCGAGCTCTGCGGGTATTCAAGGCGCCATCCCCCCGCAACACGGGAATGGCGTGCACGGGAAACGAGCTATGAGGCCCTGAGGTAACCCCGGGAGGTCCCGAGTAGCCCATGAGTTGATTCGGGATTCGCTTGGGCTGTGAGGGTACAGGTTCGGGCTACAAGGGTGGGCTAGTTGAAATATAAAGTCGTGTACAGGTCAAAAAGTGTGATTACATTCAAATGTTAACTGTGTATAATAGTATTTTTGAAATAATGAGATTTCTAAACGTGGAAATATAGAAAAAGATCTAAGGAGATTTTGTTATTTTTGGAATAGAATAATACTTTTTTTTATTTGTACTACATTATTACTATTTTTTTAGAATGAAAAATAAAAAATAAATGGTGTACATAATATAAATTTAAGCACATATTTTCTTACTATACACTACATACAAGTAAAATTCCCGAGCATTTCATTCAGGTTCAGAACTCAGTAGGGTTATTAATTTTTAATGAAAATTTGTTATTATTGCTTTTTTTGAAAGTTTTATTATATGACATTTATTTCTTTTTTTAAATGCATTTCTTAGCTGAAAATTATGGAAAGAAAATTTTGATCACCCTTAAAAAGGAAACCCTTGAATTTTTCCAGATATTGAGATTATACCAGTTATATCATCATAAAGTAGTATTATATTTTTAAATTTTCAAACAAATTGTTACAACTCTATCTAATTTTTCTTATTATTTGAGGTAATATAGAGAAGGGCAGTAAACTACACTTATATATCAATTTTTCAAATAAAAATTTAAAAAAATGACTGGAAATATTGCAAAATTAACCCATATGCCAAATTTCATCAAAATTAGTTGAATTGTTCAGGCAATAGTTTTGTTCATAGATCTTTAGTGTACAAATATTATTATAAAAATAATTTTTATGGACTCATTGAATACACTATAACTTATTTTCAAATTAATATCCTTTTTAATATAATTTGTTTACATCAAAAATTAATTTAAATGTCAGGAAAAGATTTTTGAAAGTATATGTTTGGAGTGTCGCTTTATATGGAAGTGAAACTTGGACAATCGGAGTATCTGAGAAGAAAAGATTAGAAGCTTTTGAAATGCGGTGCTATAGGAGAATGTTAAAAATCAGACGGGTGGATAAAGTGACAAATGAAGAGGTATTGCGGCAAATAGATGAAGAAAGAAGCATTTGGAAAAATATAGTTAAAAGAACAGACAGACTTATAGGCCACATATTAAGGCATCCTGGAATAGTCGCTTTAATATTGGAAGGACAGGTAGAAGGAAAAAATTGTGTAGGCAGGCCACGTTTAGAATATGTAAAACAAATTGTTAGGGATGTAGGATGTAGAAGGTATACTGAAATGAAACGACTGGCACTAGAAAAGGAATCTTTGAGAGCTGCATCAAACTGAAGACTGTATGACTGAAGACAAAAAAAAATCCTTTTTAAAAATAATAAACATTTTACGTCAAGCTTTTTTAATGAATTGAGGAATGAAGTGATTTTCCCGTTGATTTTTTTATCGAGTAGTATATATTGTTGTATATTTCCAATCAGATTTAAAAGCAGATGATACTCGATCCTTGAACTAATATTCTCAGTTTATCAAATAACAAGAATTGAGTGTACAGTAAAAACATGATTAATTTCAGTGAAAGCTATTGTATATTTTTTATGACCATAAAAAAGTATTCGGTTGGTAGTAAGAAATAACAAATTAATGTACTTTTTCCTGTCCGTAAATAATACAGTAAATATATTATCTTTATTCTGTAGGATTTTTTAGAATTATATTTATTAATTAATTATTTTATATCTACTGATATTTATAGTAAGTACTTAAAACATGTAATACTTGTTATAATAGGAAAAATCATAATTATTGTAGTCGACTTGAATAAAAAACAAGCCTCGTAAACATGATAGTCATTTTTACTTCCCTGTTTACATAACGTTTTTGCACAGTGTAGCTTTAGAAGGGAAAGTATTGTAATCGGTCCAATTTGGGCATATGTTGTTTTCACTGGATCTTGACATTTTCACACCGAAGAAACCCAAAAAGCCGGATGGAAATTTTCCGGATGTTCGTATGTATGTTCGGTGTTGGTAACTAAATAACCTTACCTTTCCAGAACTACTGGACCGACTTTGGCCAAACTTGGACAGACTACCTGTGTGTATGAGGCATTGATCCATTAAATTTTCAACTTAAAAGATCAAGCGGGTGAAACTGTACAGCAAGGTTACCTTCAATGTATCGAGATTTCGCCTAATAAAGGTCATATTTCTTTTAGGTACATTTGTTAACGGTTAAAAAATATTTGCAAAATAATTTTTGAAAAATCGCACCCTCATCCCAAATACTACTTGCAGTCGACTGCTATGTTGTGAACTCACAGTAAGCGGTAGAATTAAATAAATGAATAATATTTAAAGTGTAAAAAAACACTCGTTCTGGCTGGATCTCAAGCTCGACCGTCCGGTCGACTCGGTCCTGGTGCGTTAAGTCCCACCGCTACACCGGTCTGCCGACTACACGAGCGAAACTTTTTTTTATGTTACTTGTGAAATTACATTAGTTTAGTTATTCCCAACCTAACCTACCGGGTTGGTATAGTGGTGAACACGTCTTCACAAGTCAGCTGATTTCGAGGTCGAGATTTCCAACGTTCAAATCCTAGTAAAGGCAAGTGCTTTTACTTTTACACGGATTTGAATACTAGATCGTGGATACCGATGTGCTTTGGTGGTTGGGTTTCAATTAACTACACATCTCAGAAATGGTCGACCCGAGACTGTACAAGATTTCACTTCATTTACACTTATACATATCATCCTCATTCATCCTCTTAAGTAATACCTGACGGTGATTCCCGGAGGGTAAATAGGAAAAAAAAACAAAAAAGTTATTCTCGATCGTTACCGCTAGTACCGTCAAAACCGCGCACATTAAATACGGTATGCGCGCGCGCTTTAGTTAGAATCATTGAATTAAACCAAAAAATATTATATTTAAATGAAATTATAAATATTTTAAATTAAGTTCTGTGTGTAAGGCGTGCAACAGAAACAAAGCACAATTAAGACCTTTCCTGGAACGCAATTTTAGCCGCGTGACACGAAATTCCTACGACTCTGTTGCCAGGAATCTAACGCAAGGAAAATAATAAGGAAAGTGGGTTTTCCTTTTTCCTTCACCGATACGATTGTTTACAAACATACAAAACCCGTTTGATATTTAATCCTTCCAAGTAATACTTTGACACATTGTTCACTAGTTGTATAATTAACATCATTAATTTCAGAGAAAGTAATTTTAACTAGTACTACTTACATTTCAAACGTTTGTGGGATGTTAAGCCGCAATAAACACTGCATCGGAAAGAGTAAAATGATAAGTTAATTTGCTACGTTCTGTTTGAAGCAGTATAATAAACATACAATTTTGACAGAATTTAAGGTAGATGTATAATTAGTTTTATTTTATATTTGCTTTAAGATTACACTGCCTTATTAATTGTGTATACACGATCAAAATTCACCAATTATTATTACTCTACGGTAGTAAACGGAAAATTCCATCGACAGACTGAAAGCAAATGCCAAGGTCGCTTTAATCAAAGTTTTTAAAACATCGCTTTAATGTTTTTAAATTATATTTGAACCGGGTTCCTACACTATTAGATAATAGTTGATCTCATTTACTAGACCGATATTTAATAAAGTATTTTAAATATTAAAATAGAATTGGCAACCGTGTAGCTTAACTTTCGCCCGTTTATAATATAGATTAAAATATAATTTTTCGATAAAATTGAAAATAATAATTACCCTTATGACATTAATTTATTTTATCAAAAGAAAAATAATTAAAAAAAAAAAAAGAACTTTCTATAATTGTTTGTTACAGTAGTTAAGATAAATTAGCAGAAATTAAATTCTGCTGTTTATTTTGTTCTAAAATATAGTTAAAATTACGTCAACTTACAATTATTTTGGATATATTTGAATATCTATTATTTTTATTTTTTTTTTTAAATATCATTCCATAAAACAAAAAAAAAAGAATGATGTGTAATGTTTTTATCTGTGTTGGAGTGTTTGTAGCTTAATAATTTTTGACTGGTTAAACAAATTTTGATGAAATTTGGCACAGAGACTCGTGTATTTGGGGCAATCTGTTGATAAATATTTGGGATCAATATTTCCCCTCGATGGGGTAGATAATGACTTCGGAGTCAATTTTAAAAAAAAATTATACTTAACATGCTTAATTATACTTAATTAAGTATTAACATACTTAATTATACTTATCATGCTTATTTTACCAGTTTTTTTTTTTTTTTTTTTTTAATTTGTATACCCACTGAATATTTTAAATTATGGTAGAATTTTTTGTTTCTTTTGAAAACTTATTCTAGGAACAAATAAAAAATCAATGTAAGCAAAGTCTTGCTTACAATGTGTTAAGCATTACTATGTGTAAGCATAGATTTTGGATTTATAAATAGAATAAGTTTTAACAAGAAATGAAAAATTCTTCATAGTCTTGACTTCTTTCTTTTCCAAAATTTTTTCATTTTTTCCCTTGAATTTTCTCTCCTTTCTTTCATCTACTGTGATTCCTATTCTATTTGTCTGGAAACTTCTATCACTGCACTATTTTTTTGAAATGTTAGCTAGGGAAAATTATTTAATTGAAAATAATAGTTTTAAATCTTTTTCAGTTTTTTTAAACCAGATTATTTTGGTTTTTATTTTTTCGTATTGCTTTGTTAATCAAGCTTCATCTTTTCTATATAAGTGACGACCGTAAAATTTGAGTCTTCTTTTTCTCATTGTGTGGTATAATTTTTCAAAATTTTCGTAAATTTTTTCTGATTTTCTTAATTTATAAATATTTTCAAGTTGTGGACGGTGGATTTAAAATTTTGACGTGAAACGTCTTTAAAATCACACCGAAACATACGGGTACCAGAACAGAAATTTGTAGCGTAACGAAAACATCTATATCGTTCTGCCTTAATAACTCCCTAACTATTAGTCTCAGACACGTAAATGCGGTATCATTTTATAACTTACACGATCAGCTTGCCGTTAGGACTTTGAAATTGCGTCACTGGTGACCGGGTTGGCGGGGTGGGACCACAGCGCATATCGGCCAAAACTGGCGCTCTCGCTCATTTCCATTCAGTGTAGCTCACGACTTAGACGTGATGACGTGGTGATTCTTGTGTTTGTGTTCAGAGTTTTGCGAAATAGGTAGATTTAAGTAGTAATAATCGATTTTAAGTATAACAAATTCAATATCTCAGCCTTAGCCCGCGCGAAAGCCAGCCGAAAATATAAATTACGCATATCGTTGGAAAGGCAAGGTACCACGATGTCCGCTGCCGAGCGAGTGAGACTGTTTCGGGAGCGTCGCAAAGCTGGCATGACGCGCTCAGTGAACGACGCCGACGGTACTCCTTTACTGTTCTTTATTGTGCCTTATATCTCTTCTCATATTGTAGACCGATGTTGAACTAAACTGTCGTCGAATATTAGTCGGAAAAAATATCACGTACCATTTAGTATGTATCTGTTTTATGTAAAAATTAAATTCAGTACGCAGTCAATGTCTCGTTTTTATATCAACCCGATACACTAGAAGCGACTATTTCAATTTTATATTTCAAACGGTTTGAAAATTTCACCTAAAAGTTTAACTTTTGATAATATTAATAGCTCACCGGGTTGATCTAGTGACAAATAAAGCTATCCCTAACTTCAAATGTCAATTTAATGCAAAAAAACAAAAAAACAAAATGGTTCAAATGCATTAAATATGGTTAATTTGTCGCAATTCGGTTGTTTAACAGCTGACTTTCGACGTCAAAGGTTTCGAGATTTGATCCTAGTAAAAGCTAGCTGCTTTTATACGGATCTGAAGACTACACAGTGGATACCGGTGCATTTTGGTGGTTGAAGTTCAATTAAATACATTTCTCAGGAATGGTCGACCTGAGTCTGTACAAGACTGCACCATATATACATGTCCCACATATCACTCTCATCTGATTGGATCGTGAGGGGTTTGTTTATTATTCACTAGTTGAACTAATTGAAACGTACACATTAAGAAAAAATATATATTTCTGTTAATGTATCCTTTAATATGTTCTCTGTTTTATTAGAGTCTCAAAATTTCATTTGTTCCAAGGATTAATCGTCAAATATTAAAGAAATTTGATAACTAAATTCTTTTTAAAAAAGCTTACAACACAGTTATAGACCTTAAGTTGTAGTCCTACAACTGTGACTTGTTTCTGATGCACACTTACACACACAATTTAATTTAAAATTTATCATTTTATTTAAATATAATATTTTATTCGTTCATTTAATTTAATAATTCCAACTAAAGCGCGCGCGCAAACTGTATTTATTTCGCGGGGTCTGTGGTGGTACTGGCGCCGACAGCCGGCACTAACTAAACTAATGTAATTTCACAACTTTCATGGAACAAATTTCGCTTGTACTGTCACGAGAACGATATAGTCCAAGGCTTAACGCACTAGGTACCGAGTCGACCGGACGATCGAGTTCGAGACCTAACCACAGAGCGAGTTCTTTTTTACACTTTAAATATTATTCATTTATTTAATTCTACCGCTCACCTTTGACGTCACAACTTAGCAGTAGTTTACAGCATTTATTGGGGTGAGGGTGCAATTTTGCAAATATTGTTAACAAATTGTTTTATTCGTTAACAAATGCGCCTAAGAAAAATATGACCTTAATCAGGCGAAATCTCGAGATACTGAGGAACACCTTGCTATATAGCCTCACCCCCTTGACCTACCAAGTTGAAAATTTAATGGCAATCAATGTTTTATATATAGAATTAATCTGACCGATTTTGGTCAAAATCGGTCCAGTAGTTCTGGAGATATAAGGTAATTTAGAGGCCAACACCGAAAAAACGCGCGTGCGCGTACATATGAACATTTACACCCGGAAAGTTTCAATCCGGTTTTTTGAGTTCGTTAGGTATAAAAACGTCAAGATCCGGAAACCGCATATACGCAAATTGGACGGATTACAATACTTTCCGATTTATAGCGCTATGTATACGGGAAAGTAAAAAATTTTCTTTCTTAATGTATCTTTTTGATTTAAATGGCAGAAAGGCTCTTGGAATAGACAGAATACCTGTAGAATTACTGCGCAGTGCAGGGGAGGAGGCGATTGATAGATTATACAAACTGGTGTGTAATATTTATGAAAAAGGGGAATTTCCGTCAGACTTCAAAAAAAGTGTTATCGTAATGATACCTAAGAAATCAGGGGCAGATAAATGTGAAGAATACAGAACAATTAGTTTAACTAGTCATGCATCAAAAATCTTAACTAGAATTCTATACAGAAGAATTGAGAGGAGAGTGGAGGAACTGTTAGGAGAAGACCAATTTGGTTTCAGGAAAAGTATAGGGACAAGGGAAGCAATTTTAGGGAAGCAATTTTAGGCCTCAGATTAATAGTAGAAGGAAGATTAAAGAAAAACAAACCAACATACTTGGCGTTTATAGACCTAGAAAAGGCATTCGATAACGTAGACTGGAATAAAATGTTCACCATTTTAAAAAAATTAGGGTTCAAATACAGAGATAGAAGAACAATTGCTAACATGTACAGGAACCAAACAGCAACAGTAGCAATTGAAGAACATAAGAAAGAAGCCGTAATAAGAAAGGGAGTCCGACAAGGATGTTCCCTATCCCCGTTACTTTTTAATCTTTACATGGAACTAGCAGTTAATGATGTTAAAGAACAATTTAGATTCGGAGTAACAGTACAAGGTGAAAAGGTAAAGATGCTACGATTTCCTGATGATATAGTAATTCTAGCCGAGAGTAAAAAGGATTTAGAAGAAACAATGAACGGCATAGATTCTTCCTACGCAAGAACTATCGCATGAAAATAAACAAGAACAAAACAAAAGTAATGAAATGTAGTAGAAATAACAAAGACGGACCACTGAATGTGAAAATAGGAGGAGAAAAGATTATGGAGGTAGAAGAATTTTGTTATTTGGGAAGTAGAATTACTAAAGATGGACGAAGCAGGAGCGATATAAAATGCCGAATAGCACAAGCTAAACGAGCCTTCAGTAAGAAATATAATTTGTTTACATCAAAAATTAATTTAAATGTCAGGAAAAGATTTTTGAAAGTGTATGTTTGGAGTGTCGCTTTATATGGAAGTGAAACTTGGACAATCGGAGTATCTGAGAAGAAAAGGTTAGAAGCTTTTGAAATGCGGTGCTATAGGAGAATGTTAAAAATCAGATGGGTGGATAAAGTGAAAAATGAGGAGGTATTGCGGCAAATAGATGAAGAAAGAAGCATTTGGAAAAATATAGTTAAAAGAAGAGACAGACTTATAGGCCACATACTAAGGCATCCTGGAATAGTCGCTTTAATTTTGGAAGGACAGGTAGAAGGGAAAAATTGTGTAGGCAGGCCACGTTTGGAATATGTAAAACAAATTGTTAGTGATGTAGGATGTAGAGGGTATACCGAAATGAAACGACTAGCACTAGATAGGGAATCTTGGAGAGCTGCATCAAACCAGTCAAATGACTGACCCAAAAAAAAAAAAAATGTATCTTTTACTATGTTCACTATTTTATTAGTTTCAAAATTTCATTTATTACAAGATTTAATCGTGAAATATTAAAGAAATTCGATAATTAAATTCCTTTTGTAATTAATTATTAAAAAGGATTTCCCATAACATTCGACCGTAATAAATATATACTCTTTAACGCTTTATACGCTTTAAAATTTACGATTTGTGTGTTCATGCACTTAACCAGGCGCGCACTCTCCCACATTCACGTAGACTTATGCACATTTACACTTTGATACTTTGGTAAGATTATTAATTTCTATTATATTATTAACTGAACATACAATTATTTACTATTTATATTTTATAATTAATTTAAATTTAATTATAATAATCAATTATAATTTAGAAAATCAATTTTTTTGTTTTATTATTTAATTTCTAATTTCAAACAAAATATGCTACTACTCTTTTAATATAAATATAGATTATCAGCAAAGTACGACATAAATCGATGTTAAGCCACATACAGTTACCCACAATTCGTGCAGTTGGGATTGTTTATTTACTCTTTATTATTTATTTATATAAAATATAACGATTGCCGTCATACCGTGCAACTTTTGTATTTTCCTTTTATTTATCGGTGTCTGTAATGTTTGTTTGTCTTTATGTCCTAAACCGTTCATCCGATAGCGATGAAACTTTGGGGAATGGTTGGACGCATGCCAGGGAAGGTTTCTGAATTAGTTTGGACCCGCTAGGTGGCCCTGGCGTCGAGATATTTCGAAAAATTGTATTTATGATCCGATTTGCCTCATATTCAGAATACATGTTACATACGTGAAAAGAATTATCTCTGCAAAAAATGAATCCGCTAGATGGCGCTAGGGTTGACACATTAGAAAAATTATATTTATGGACCGATTTGGTTCATATTCAGAATATGAATATTAGTTACGTGAAAAGAAATATTTTTGCAAAAACTATACCCGCTAGGTGGGGCCGGCGTCGAGATATTTACGAAACAAACAAATACACAAACAGACTTTTTTATTCTATATATATATATATATATATATATATATACATATAAAAGGCATGTTCGCATGTGTGTCCGCTAAAGACCAAAAAACTAATGGACCTATTTACGCGCGGGCGAAAGGGAAAAAGGGGAAAATGGTAAAGGGTAAAAAGGAGACTAAGAGAGGGGCGAGGGAGAAGGGTGAAAGGGAGAAGTTGGAAAGGGAAAAGGGGAAGGAGAATAAGTGAAAGGTAAAATTAGTGAAGTTCAGGTATTTAATTTTTTTAACAAATTTTCAATTGTGTTCATTTAAACTCTCGCTCTCTCTCTCTCTCTCTCTCTCTCTCTCTCTCTATATATATATATATATATATATATATATATATATATATAGAGCAATAGCGAAGCATTGCCGGGTCTGTTAGTTTTAATATATATTTTAATTAAAATAATGAAATGTTACTTTTAGATTACATATGGAAATAAAAAAATATCTTCTTTATTTGTTGTTTTAAGTTTTTAATGCGTGTAATACAGTCATTTTTTTTCTACAGATATGTTTGTTGACATTAATTTGTTGATTTAAATTATTTCCTATTATATTTACACTTGTAAATCGTAAATATAATTTACAACGTTAGTAAAGCGGCATTTATCACACACAATTCCTTTATCTACAAATTACGATGATGTTCCGTGTGCAGCTTTTGCTGAAGTGTTATTCACTAGGCTGAATATCTCCAAGATTTTAGTCGACAGGTATGCAACAATATATTATTCTACATATTGAGAAATCAATAACAGAGCTCTAGCGTAATTTTCCATAGTAAACCCGGCAATTACTACTTTCCCGGCAATTGCTACTGCTGTTCGTGGTACAACGTAGCTAAAAAGCGGAAGTCAACGTTTTTTCGTGTCGAGTTTACATGTTTTAAGATCCCTTTACGCCAAAAAAAAAACACAAAAAGATTTATAGAAATTTCTGTACGTGTATTGGCTTGTATTTTTATTTACATCTCTGGATTGGCTCTACCTAAATTCTCTGAAAATGGCTCAAATATTTCTATATATTGTCCTATTATTTCTCTTCTTATACCTTCTTCTGATATATCACGTCCCCCCCCCCCCCCGACACACTACTTTCGTCACTACACGGAAGGATACTACACTCTCACGGGACTCCGGGTGGTTTGAAGAGTCCTGAACGCATCAACAGCAGTGACGACACCTAGGGGCTCTGCTTCCTCCACGCACAGGTTGTTCTCTCTCCACCCAGCGCGATAGCAGTTAACGGTGCTACCATTCTGCGGTTCTACCGTTCTGCTGCCGTTCTTTGGGAATTTTCGTTTGATATTGTTCTGATCACTTTCCAGCAGCATCTATATCAAGTTGGCAACGGTCAGTCTCCCAATGACAGATACTCACCCTTGTAATCCTCAGCCCACCTGAAGAATTAAGATATGCCTTAATGCCTTACTATGTCTTCAAGGCCGCAGTAGGCACAACCGGCATCGTCCCATCTTCTCCTGAACTCCAGGTGGGTGTTGAAGGCGCCATCTCCGTTTAAGAACTAGGTGAGCCAAAAATTGATCTCTCCATGCCCCAGACTGATCCACCTTCTTATTTTAAGGATGACTTCGTGAGTCTACCGTCCGGAAGAGGCCCCATCCCACCTTTCCTGCCACCGTTCGAGCGGTGTATCCGATGCATCCTTGTTCAAGATGCCCCTCCACCTTTCAACTTCCTCGAGTATCTTGAACTCTAAAGGGGTTACTCCAGCAACCATGAAAGCCACACTCTCCATACTATCATGTACGCGGAAGCAACCCGCAGTGCCAGGATGAGGCCTTTCTGCACCAGTGTGGCACTGTGCATTGAGGTTACTCAATGCACAGTGCCACACCTTAGCTGCATACGCGACTGTGGATTCCTCCACAGTGGCCAGCAGTTTCCTTTTTCACTGTCTTGGTTTTCCTACATTTATCGTAAGTCTATGAGCTGTAAAGCTATCTTCTCGGCCTTCTCAACCGTTTTGTGGACAGTAAAGCTCCTTCTTTTATTCAGCCATATACCCAGGTATTTGACAGACACAGCCGGATATATGATCGACTCGCCTATCTGGACAATCTTACGTGGAAGCTTTCGCCTGCCAGCCAGAATGAGAACTTCTCCACGGCTAATCTCAGCCCCTAGTATTTTAGCCATGTTTTCGCCATTTCGAGGGACCTGTTGGACAAATTTAATTTTTGGACAAAATTAAAAAAGATGGAATAGTTTTCATTACTATAAATTTTTTTATTTTTATTTCCTTGTACGAAGTAAAGGAAGTACTGTAATCACAAAATTTTCGGATATCAGATTCCAATGGTAGTATCCATTTTGACCATCCCTGAATCCATTTTGACTAGTTCCCGCGTGACGTCTGTACGTATGTACATTATTATCTCGCATAATTAAAAAAAACGATTAGCCGTTTTAGGATGCTGAAATTTTAGATTTAGGACTGCTGTAATATCAAGTTGTGTACCTTTCCTTTTGATTGTAGTCGACTGGACCAAAGTGTTCAAAAAGGCCCAAAATCCAAAAACTTTAAATTTTGGACTACAATAAACCAAAATCTTTTTTTCTTAACTGCAATAATAAGCCCTCATTGAGAGCTTTTCAATAATATATCATAAGTGGTACTTATTTTAATCGGTTCCAGAATTGTAGCCAAATAAAATTTTAATTAATGAAATATTTTGATCTTACAAGGGAAAGGCACATGGTTCGAATCAGACTTCACTCCTTTTTTTTTTCTTTAATTTTTTAATTTAAATATACTGATTTATTAATAATTAGTAACCTCTCTACAATAATTTTTACAAAAAATAACAATTCAATAATAATAATAAACAGATATGAAAAATATCAGAAGTTATTAATGAAAGAGAATTTTAGGTACTTTTCATTTAATAAAAATATGTTATGTAATTTAATAGGTGTACAAGGAAATCATTTGGTGTCCACATATGAATTTTTATAAAAAATAAAGCTGTATTTTATTACTCGATGGTAAAATTAAAAATTTATTGAATCTTTTTCAGCACATGTATGTTAAGTAAGTATAAGGATTAGGGTATAACTTCAAATTTTGTTGAATATTTTAGTAATCAGATAAATTATACAAATTGGAAAACTTTTCAATTTTTAGATAAAATGTTCGCCTGCATAGGACAAACTGGACGTATATTCACCCACACGTACAAGGGACAAGTACAAGAATTATAAACTATAACAGAATCAACTTTTTCAAATCATCTAATAAAATTAAGACACAAAACGTTAACTAAAATATGATATAACCTTTACACATAATACTTCAACAACCAAGATATTAACATGCTTGAACAGTATGACATTTTTATTTTTTTTTACAAATTACCTAAATTTTACAAAAAAAACAATATATTATTACGTGGACAAAACAACATAGTTGAAATATTTTTTTTTTTCAATTACATACTTAAAACGTTTCATAACCTTTATGAGTCGGGCGCCATTAATTACATTGCTATTATATATACTGTTGAAGATAATGCTAATTAAATGCTTGGAAAGATAGTTGGAAGAAAATATCATTTAATATTTAATAATTTTAAAGTGTTACCATGTTTCGTCATAGTATTTGAAAATAGTTTAGATTAAACTAACAGAAAAAAAAGAAATGTTTAATAAAATAAATTCCAAGACTAGAGTATTTGTGATGTTATTGTCATTCTTTGATATGAATTCAAATAAAATTAATCAAGAATTTATTATCGTAGGTATCATATTACAAAACGAAAACGATAAATAACATTTAACAACGACTTAAGAATTTCCGGGAAAATGATAATTTTATTTTTAAATATTTTACAGGAATATAATTGAATTGAATACAAGTCGTAGTCTTGTTAGATTAAAGGAGTCTTTGCTTTGTTAAGATAGACCAGCGGTTTCCTACCTTTATGGTACTACGCCTCCCTAAATTTTTTTTCCGTGCCGTCCTATCTTTTAATAGATATAATAATACGTTTTAAATAATAATAACTTTATTACAAAAAAATATTGAAAACTACAATTAGTAGAATAATAACAAGCTTTTGCTACATAATATTTTTATATTTATGTTTTTTTGTCTTCAGTCATTTGACTGGTTTGATGTAGCTCTCCAAGATTCACTATCTAGTGCCAGTCGTTTCATTTCGGTATACCACCTACATGCTACATCCCTAACAATTTGTTTTACATATTCCAAACGTTGCCTGCCTACACAATGTTTTCCTTCTACCTGTCCATCCAATATTAAAGCGACTATTCCAGGATGCCTTAATATGTGGCCTATAAGTCTGTCTCTTCTTTTAGCTATATTTTTCCAAATGCTTCTTTCTTCATCTATTTGCCGCAATACCTCTTCATTTGTCACTTTATCCACCCATCTGATTTTTAACATTCTCCTATAGGACCGCATTTCAAAAGCTTCTAATTTTTTCTTCTCAGATACTCCGATCGTCCAAGTTTCACTTCTATATAAAGCGACGCTCCAAACATTTACTTTCAAAAATCTTTTCCTGACGTTTAAATTAATTTTTGATGTAAACAAATTATATTTCTTACTGAAGGCTCGTTTCGCTTGTGCTATTCGGCATTTTATATCGCTCCTGCTTCGTCCATCTTTAGTAATTCTACTTCCCAAATAACAAAATTCTTTTACCTCCATAATCTTTTCTCCTCCTATTTTCACATTCAGTGGTCCATCTTTGTTATTTCTACTACATTTCATTACTTTCGTTGTTCTTATTTATTTTCATGCGGTAGTTCTTGCGTAGGACTTCATCCATGCCGTTCATTGTTTCTTTTTAATCCTTTTTACTCTCAGCTAGAATTACTATATCATCAGGAAATCGTAGCATCTTTATATTTTCACCTTGTACTGTTACTCCGGATCTAAATTGTTCTTTAATATCATTAACTGCTAGTTCTACGTAAAAATTAAAAAGTAACGGGTATAAGGAACATCCTTAAATTTCGTTCAGCTTGCCAGCAAGCTGAACGAAATTTAAACGATATTCAATCCTATCAGATGACACCTTCATTTTATTTACCGTAGAACATCATTACTATCAGAGAAAGGAGATTATATTTAGTGTCTTTTAAGTATCTCGGATACTTAACATATGTTCTGTAATTAATAAATACTGTAATTGATTGTATAAATTAACATAAATTTTACCTCTACTCAACAGAAATAATATGTGTTATATTTACGTTCAGAGTGTAGGAAAGAGAGTAGGTCTTATGTCATTGAAAAACAAAATTTTTTTGTTATGAAATCAATTGAGACAATTTAATTAAATTTTATAAAAGACTGATTTTAAATAAATTTAAATTCAAGAAAAAATTTCAAGAACGTTAATGTTAAGTAATACCGTAAGGGTTGCGGTCAGCGTACTGTCTTATAGATCCTCATATTTCCTGTTCAATTCTTGGGAAAGGTCTGTATTTTTTCACCTATCATTTTAATATTTTTTGAAAAATACTTCACATCATAAACGCGAAGATTATGCTGTAGGACTACGAAATGGAAATTTTGTAGCATATGAAAAATACCTTGTCTGATCGGGATTTGAACCCGAAACCTCCTGGTTGCCTCATATGTCTCGTTAAGATATGAGTGTAATCATGTCCGTGGTTGTTATTATATTAAAATAAAATAGAAGATAAATCATCGACTTAACAAAGTTACGCTGAAATTTTCCTTGAAATCTCTTATCTATTTATTTATAAACAAGCAATCATGGCGACAGATTATGCATTGCAAGACAATATGGCATCGTCTTGCAATATAAATAATTTTGTAGTCTACAGTAGGAATTTAAAAAAAAGAGGATTTAAAAATTAAATTAAGAGAAGAACATTAAATATGTATGTGCGTCATAGGTGATTATTCCTGTTGAATTTCGTTCCTATAATTTGGCATTATTAGTGTGTAATATATATTCCTAGAAATTTAGCTATTTTTGTAACCATTAGTAGGCATACTAATTAAACTATCGCCGAAGGAATTTTTACAAACAAAAAATCTACGCACATAATAATATTGTAGTATTTTTCTGAACATATTATTAAAAAGATTGGTTATTTAATTCTTAATTTTTCACGTAAATTTCTTTACCAATTTTTTTTTAATTCAGAGTGAGTCAATGGAATCTAAAAACATTAAAAATGAATTTTTTTTTTGTCTTCAGTTATTTGACTGGTTTGCAGCTCTCCAAGATTCCCTATCTAGTGCTACTCGTTTCATTTCGGTATACCACCTGCATCCTACATCCCAAACAATTTGTTTTACATATTCCAAACGTGACCTGCGTACACAATTTTTTCCTTCTACCTTTCCTTTCCTTCCAATATTAAAGCGACTATTCCAGGATGCCTTAATATGTGGCCTATAAGTCTGTCTCTTCGTTTAGCTATATTTTTCCAAATGCTTCTTTCTTCATCTATTTGCCGCAATACCTCTTCATTTGCCAATTTATCCACTCGTCTGATTTTAACGTTCTTCTATAGCACCACATTTCAAAAGCTTCTAATCTTTTTTTCTCAGATACTCCGATCGTCCAAGTTTCACTTCTATATATAGCGACACTCCAAACATATATTTTCAAAAATCTTTTCCTGACGTTTAATTTAATTTTTGATGTAAACAAATTACATTTCTAACTAAAGGCTCGTTTCGCATGTGCTATTCGGTATTTTATATCGTTCTTGCTTCCTTCATATTTAATAATTCTGCTTCCCAAATAACAAAATTCTTCTACCTCCATAATCTATTCTCCTCCTATTTTCACATTCAGTGGTCCATCATTGTTATTTCTACTACATTTCATTACTTTCGTTTTGTTCTTGTTTATTTTCCTGCGGTAGTTCTTGCGTAGGACTTCATCCATGCCGTTCATTGTTCCTTCTAAATCCTTTTTACTCTCGGCTAGAATTACTATATCATCAGGAAATCGTAGCATCTTTATCTTTTCACTTGTACTGTTACTCCGAATCTAAATTGTTCTTTAACATCATTAACTGCTAGTTCCATGTAAAGATTAAAAAGTAACGGGGATAGGGAACATCCTTGTCGGACTCCCTTTCTTATTACGGCTTCTTTCTTATGTTCTTCTATTATTACTGTTGCCGTTTGGTTCCTGTACATGTTAGCAATTGTTCTTCCATCTCTGTATTTGAACCCTAATTTTTTTTTTAAATGCTGAACATTTTATTCCAGTCTACGTTATCGAATGTCTTTTCTAGGTTTATAAATGCTAAGTATGTTGGTTGTTTCTTTAATCTTCCTTCTACTATTAATCTGAAGCATAAAATTGCTTCCCTTGTCCCTATACTTAAATGAAATAAAAATACAAAAAATATAATTTATCTAAGCATATTTAATATGCTATTACAAAAATAAATATATAGCAATCTTTTTTTGCGAAACTTTATTTTTTAAATAACATATCAGATTTTCTATACACTTTTGTAGTTTACCTCGCAGATTTCGCACCTCTCTTTTGCACCATATTGTCTGGAATCTCTCTGACTCCTTGTGTGGACTTAGTTAATTTTATTAGATCTACCGATGAACACTCTAGACTTTAGATAGCTTATAGAAAATAATCGCAAACTGATAGGACTTTAGTGTATGCCATATAACATCTCCTCCACTGGAAATCCCGTTGCCTGAAAACATCTCTCAAACTACCGCTATGAATGCTTTGTTGCTCCATCCTACAGAAACTATATCTCATTCAAATTGATTCCATGACAAAGCGGTTCAGGAGAAAGAAAATCTAGTAAAATACTTATGTACCGGTTGGAACTGGTGTCATCATGTGCTGATCTTCCTTGAAGAAATAAGAAACTATGTTTCCAGTACTTGCTAGAGCACACCAAACTCGTGGAACGTGAAGATGACGCATATGAAGCTGCTTGGGATTCGTATCAGACAAAAATTTTGTTAATCTTGTTTTTTCACTACCCCCGAAAAATGAAAATAAGCGTCGTTACTTTTTGTTGCTTATTGCCTACCTAACCCGTCAATATTTGGCGACATTTCACGGAGTGCACAGGACTTGGTGGATTGTTTTTCATTTTAGAAGCATTAATTCGGAAATGCATTAACAACTTTATCGTATTGCGGCTAGAAATGGAAGCTTGACGTGGAATATCGAAATTCCGATAGAATAATCCCTGCGTAATTGCAATCGAATCATTATTTCTATAATACGTTTCCACTATGAATACTCGGTGTACAGAAAAACACTAGTTTTCCTTTCTCGTCTAAATATCGCTATAGCTCCCTTTAGCTCTGGAAGGCAAAGTATGGTAATCAGTCCAATTAGGGTATATACGGTTTTCGCGGGATCTTGACGTTTTAACGTCTAAGGAACCCAAAAAACCGGATGGAAATTTTCCGGATGTTAATATTCGTACGTATATATTCAGTGTTGACCTCCAAATTACCATATATCTCAGAACTACTGGACCGATTTAAACCAAACTTGATCAGATTACTTCAATATACTTCAATGTTGATGACATTAAATTTTCAACTTAAAAGATCAATGAAGGTATCAGTATCGCAAATATTTCGCCTAATTAAGGTTTTCTTTTTCTTCGGCACATTTGATAAAAACTAAATTCTAACAATATTTGCAACAAAAAAGAATTTTTGCAAAATCGCATCCCCACCCCAAAAAATTTTGTAAACTACAGCTGTGTTGTGACGTCACAGATGAGCGGTAGAGTTAGATAAATGAATAATATTTAAAGTTTAAAAAAGGTAACTTCCTCTGGGCGAGTATGGAACTAAATCGCCCGGTCGACTCGATACCTAGTGCACTAAGCTTCGCGGTTACACCAGTCTGCCAACCGTACAAACGAAATTTATTGTATGTAAGTTGTGAAAATACAATAGTTTAGTTAGTGCCGACCGTCGCCGCTAGTACCGCCACACCCGTGCGAATTAAGTAGGGTAAGCGCACGAACTTTATTTAGAATCATTGAATTAAATAAACGAAAAAATATTATATTTAAATAATATTATAAATATTTTTAATTAAGTTGTGTATGTAATTCGTGCATAAGAAACATCTCCCACTTGTAGAATTTTCCGGGAACACGGCTTTAGCCTTCCGGGAAAGTTCTACAACTGTATTGTCAGCTTTTTTTATTGTTAATGAAATAACAACTGGTATTCTTAGTCACAGCTACTTTGATTAGAAGTCTGGTTTACCAACTTATTTTGTTTTAAAAATCTTCAGGTTTCTGCTACTCAAAAATGACGCAGAATTAGTGGGTGTCCCACGAACAACCGAAAAAAATTCTGGAAATGTATTACAAGTAATAAACATCATACAAATATGAGTTTGGAAACCCTTCTTTTCGAAAAAAAACACTTGTTATAGCTTGCGAAAAATTTTCCCCCCGATATCTGTACCTAGGATAAAGTGAAGTCATACTGAAATCCTTTGAATTTAAAATAAAGAGGTAAATCTGATGGTTTCATATGTGGTTTTTGCCTTGTCCCGGAAAAGTTAATAAAACAGGTCTCGACTATTATTTTTCTATTAATTTTTCAGAAAATTATTGTAAAATACAATAATGTTTAAACTATTTTTCGTGTTCAGCGTACATTACTTTCATAGATTTTCTTAGAATTAAATTCTCTAAAAATTTTATTTGTTGACTGGTAATTTCAAAATTCAAATTATTATGAATCAAACCTAAAAAAATTGTTTTATGATACCAATTTTTCTCTGTTAATTTAAGTTAAAAGAATATAAGAATTAGTCCGTCCATTTTATCCTTGGAGCAGAAATCAGGAATTTGTTATAAAACCTATATAACTCGAAATCGGTTGTTTTTAAACCCATATTTATTCGAAGTTTGTTCTTTATTTTTATTTCTAGAACATTTCATGAAATTGTTCTTGTTTCTTTATGATATCTATACTATTATATAAAGAGGAAGAGAGCTTTTGTTTGTTAGGGATAAAAGAAACTACTCGATTAATCGCAACCAAATGTTCACCTATGATTCTTGCCATAACTAAGAACGTTTTTTAGATATATCTTATCTCGACAAATGTCGAAGAACCAACCGATCAATCGCTTTCACATTTTCGGGATACATTCATACTATACCGTGGAAGGTTTTAAGCCACAGATCGAAGCCCTAGTTCCCTTAAGGTTGAAATATTAAAAATATTCATTAAGGAAAAAAAAGATTATTTTTTTTCACTTTGATATTACATTTCTGTCTCCATGGCAAAGAAATGTTACGTCGTCAAAGGTATGTGTATTTTAGTTACCGTAGCTGGCTACTATTATTCTGTCTTTTGTAATTTAATTTCTTATTCAGTTTTTATAAACCCTGAATACTGTAATTGTTATTTATCAGTATTTTTCTCACAATCATGAGGATAACGAACAGTGCAGAGGTCCAGGGAGCGGAGTCCTCTGGGTAGACGGGAATAGTGACCGAAGCGAGCTCTGCGCGTGTCCAAGCCGCTATCCTCCTGCAACACGGGAATGGCGAGCGAAGCAAGCTCTGTAGCCCTGGGGGTAAGCCCCGTGTCCCAGGGAGGCCCCGAGAAGCCCCTGAGTTGGCTTCGGGGTTTGCCTGGGCCGACCTGGGCCCTGAGGGTCAAGGTTCTGTTTAGACGGGCCGGCTGGTTATATAAACTTTATAGGGGGCGCTTGAAAAAAAAAAAAAAAATGGAAGAAAACAAGTAAATAATCCGTTTTTTTAATCACAAATGAAACTGAAATTCTCTTCTAATTTTAGTATTAAAATAGAATTCATGATGTATTGTTATTTCAATAATCAAGTGTTAATGTAAATATTACGAACAGTATTGTTAAATATTCTTATCCCTGTACTATTAAAACAAATAAAATAACAATGATGCAAATTCCAAAGGCGAAGTCAAGAACAAATAACTACTTATTTACATATAGAGCAATAATAAGTTTATATGCTGTAATCACGATATATAAAAATAAATTATTATAAGATATTGCTTAAACTGTGCAATTAAAATTATTTGATGTAATTTGTGCAAGATAATTTGACCGGATGTAATAACTCGTTTAATTATTTGTTTATTTATTTATTCTTAAAAAACAAACAGGCTTACGCTAGATTACAATAACGTAACGATAAATTGATTATATAAGGCATGAATAATTCCAGCCCTCATCAGGATTTGAACTCAGAACGTTCTGGATGAAAAGCAGAGATGCTACCATTCTGTCACGAAGTGGTCGACATTAATAATAATAATAATAAAACATGCAGATTGGTCTTATTTTATTCCCACAATTATGTTTCAATTAATCTATCTAATTTTCTTTCATTATAAAATACAGAAGAAATATTTCGGGAATGAAATAATATTAGAAAATAAAGGTAATTTTCAAAATATATCTATTAGTTAACCGATACTGGTATGGAAAGTGTTGTAATAACCACTAATTAGGATGGTTTTATTTCTAAAAAATGTAATTATTCTTTACTGTATAGGATGATCACATTTTATATCGGTTTTGAATTTTTAGCGTTTTATAATTACAAGTGAACTTAATTCTATCGTAGAAAACAAAGAACTAGAACGGCAGGCCCGGAAATTAATAAATAGTGTGTATGAGTTTATGAAACAAGAAGGTGATCGATTTCCGAAGTCACAAAAAGAAGATAAATACCTTATGATTTATATTAAAAAATGTGAAGGAAGAACAGCAGCTACGTGTGGTGGGTCGTAATCCCAAGCTCAAAGAGTGAGAAAAGATAAAAAGCGGTTGCTAGAAAAATTAACCGAAAATTCAAGGGAGATTTCTTTCTCTGCTCCAGTAAAATACAGACCCGTGAAATGCCTGCAACGGAATTAGATGACTTTGACAAGTGTACGATGGTCTCAAAAATTGGAAGGTGTATTGTGTTAAGGAAAGAGAAGCCGAATGTATGCGACAAGAACATATTATTGACAATATTATGGAATCATTTATTACTTTCTTACAAGAAGATAGTGAAAGTGGAAGTGATGATTATCATGACAGTAACCTCGGAAATACTAATATTTCTTGCGGAGTGGATGGCGTTCACCCTTTTTAATTATAAGACAATAGTTTTATTTTATTTTAACATTTAAAAATAGTCATTTCTGGTGCAACTTCCGATTGCATTATTTAGTGTATTTAATTGTTATCTTGCATTAACTTTTGAATATCTGTTTGAAAATAAAATGGAACACACTAAATGAAGGTAATACATTTTGTTTTGCATGTTACACCGTTTTATGTGTAGCCCTACTATTGTAAAATTCCCGGCTTCACGTAAGCGCTTTTGTAATTCTTGTCACTTTTACCATTTTTTAAAAACGCGTAAAATATATTTTGCAAAAACGGTCGGATATTAATAAAAGGTTTTTCAGTGAGCTAATTAAATTTCACGTAACATATTTATACAGTGTGTCCCACGAAAAGGTATACGCTTTTGATTTAGTATCACACGCCCATTCCTTCACCGATCCTATTGAAACTTTATAGCCATTTTAACGAAGGTTTGAAAAATGTTTTGTAAAAATTTCAACCCTTTAGAATTTACAGAAACAAAATGGCGGTTCTCAAATCAAAACAAAAATTTCAGAAAAACCACATTTTTATTCATTACAAAATAGCTGGTAAAAATGATTAAAAACAGATGATATATTGTTAAACAACTGTTCAAATTGAATAAAACAAGTTAATAATTAGTTATAACCACGAATAATTATCTAACTGTTTTTAATTATTGTAGTTCTATTCTAATTATCATCTGTAAGATAATAATTACACTGGCCCATCGCTGTTACGAAGGCACATTCACTGTTGTAATAAAGCAAGTGTTATGCTAAAATGGTAATAGAATGATTCTAATTGCCGCTGTGTCGTGGCACCAACAATAAAGATTTGTTGTGCCGTCTGAAAATGTTTACGCAGAATATTGTTAAATGAAAAATGGGCATCCATATTTAATTAATACGATAATTCAGAAAATAGAGAAGGATAAAAACAATAAAAATTTGTTAAATATACGGAATAACCGCAAGAAATACGCGTTATCGCATTGAACTTACTGATAATCAAAATAAAAAAAAAGTTTACTAGGAAAATATTTATAAGATAAAAAGCATATAAAATTCATACAGTTTCCGATTAATGTTAATTCCGTACAGAATAATAATAATGTTAAAATTAAATGGTAATTTCCGTATCGTATCGGGAAAAAATAAATTATATTTATAAACGAGTACGTAACCAGTTAAGCAAGCTATCTTTGCAACAATGTTACGTAAATAGAATTTCACAACAGTGGAATTTAGAGCGAATCTTTATAAGTTTTATGTACTAAATATGTTTAATCTTATCGTTTGTAAATATTATTACGTATTAATATTTTACAATATTTCTTTCTCTGTTTTTATAAAATAAAAATTATCTAATGAAATCTCTTTCTATATATATATATATATATATATATATATATATATAGTCGTATATATTAAAATAATGAATGAATTATTTACCACTTGCGCCGGTCTCAATGACGCGACATACATAAATTGTGTCATTAATTTAAAAAAAAAAAATATATAGATACCTCTGTTCTTTTATGATTTTTCCATTCTAAGACAAAATTTTAAAGAATATAGTGCGTTCGGAAGTCGAAGTGCGGTATGCTTTAGAATTTTGTGGTGCATTCTGTTCTTTCGGCGTTAGATTGGTTGACTTGTGGGTTCGTTTGGGGTTCTCACCGAGAAATCAGTTGATCGAACGCGCTTCATTTGGTTTATCGGAATCAATTGTTGAAAGAAACGTAACGGTTCTTTCGGTAGAGGAACGCAATTTTCTCGTCGAATACGTCTTTCGTGAAGATGACAACAAGTATACTGATTTAGAAAAGCACAAGTTTTCTGAAAAGTTTCCAAATACTCCTATTCCTCACAGCAATGCAGTTCGAAATCTTATCGAAAAATTCCGGATTTTGTTGAAGACGCTGATCGAAGCGGAAGATCATCTAAACTAAACAAACAGAAGCCTCTTAATATGTCGGATGCTACGACCGACAGTCCGTCAAAGTCAACGCATAAATTAGCTTAGCAGCAAGATATCAGACTTGCTATCACAAATAAAGCTGTAAGAAAAGAACTGAAACTTTTACCCTACAAAGTAATGCGCGTTCAAGAACTGAATCCTACAGATCGTGCGAAAAGATTAAATTATTGTCAACGTTTAATCGACCAAAATTCCTAAGGTACCCTCGTCAATACTTTTTTTCGGATGAAGCGTGATTTCATCCGGGAGGGTATATTAATTTACAAAATCACGACTGTGATCGGCAACTAACCCCCGTGAATTATACGAATAATATTTACACGAAGCGAAAATTGGAGTCGGTGCGAGCAGAACGCGCATTGCGGATTCAATTTTTTTTTTTGTTGAAAATACAGTTAATAGTGAGCGTTATCATTTTGTTTTAACAAACTTCATTAGTCGATTAACAGCAGTGGAAAACAATCACAGTTGGTTCCAACAAGATGGCGCCACAGCGCATACAACTAACAGGTCAATGAGATTTTACGAAATATCTTTGGTGAACGAATCTTTTCGATGGCTTTGTGGCCTACATGGTCTGTCTCTCCGAGATTATTCTCAATGGGAGCAGCGGTACAAACAATGTATATCACGCGTGATTGACCAACTAAAAACCTTAATAACGGTATACTTACGACACACTCCAGTACATCAGCTGATTAAAACGTTTGAAAATAAATTGAAACGTGTGCACTATTGTATTGATGTTGGAGGAGGTCATTTGCAACACCTTTTATAAACTATTCCAGTTATTATAATATCAGTCTCTATAAAGTAATGAAATAAAAATATAAAGTAATCTTTAACGAAGTAATTTAGGACATATGTTTGTATGAACTTTTTCCATTATTTTCACGAGTAATAAGCTGCCCCCGGGAGGACTTCGTGATTCTCTCTCTCTCTCTCTCTCTCTCTCTATATATATATATATATATATATATATATATATGTAAATAAATGTTTTATAACTTATTAGTGTAAAATAATAATTCATTAATGTGAGGAAAACTTAAAGTTTGTTTTTATAATTTTACATTGTGTAGATATGTATTAATTGTGTGGAGTGTGTTGCAGTTGCACGTGTGATAGTGTTATTCTTGAGAATGTAAATACTATTTTAAGTTGTTAAGAGGCACTTCAAAAAAATAATAAACGATCTGTTAATATAGAATTTAATGGATGTAACATTTTTTATGTACTACTTTTAAATACTTGTTTCATATTATTTATATCGATATATAATGTAATGTATTTAATTTTTATTTTTCCAGTTTCTTATGTACTACCGAATGTACATCAAAAGATTTGTGATTTTATAAAAGATTAATAAAATATTTTCTAATAACCCTTTAACCACACGGTTCAATCTAAAAAGCAGAATTTTTTTCAGTTAATTCTTATTATTTATTTATTTAAATTTTTAAGCAACTAAAAGGGTAACTGCCTGATTACAGCCGCTTTTTAAAAATGAATTTATTATGATATATGAAAAATGTCTAACCGGGATTCGAACACAGAACCACCTGATTAAAGATAGAATATTGAAGTTATTGTTTTTAAATGTTGGGTTTTCATTCACCTTTTTCTCTTCACTAAAATAAACTTAAATTCCATCCGAAACGTCTACTAACGTTTTGGATAGTTCCTTAAATTCCGTGACAGGGTAACCTGGTGGAAAGAATAACTACTGCGTCACCATCATTCCCAGATTTCTTTATTATCCTGGTATTTTCTGGGAGATTTTACATGTTTTAAAACCACCAATCTACTGCTGATCGGGGGATCTACGGTTTTTATTAAAACAGATAACTTTAATTTAAATACTTTTAAAATAACATAGAAATTTTTTAAATATGTAATAAAAAGCCAGAACCTAGAAGTACACTTTAAAAAAAATCATTAACCAAAAACCATTATAACCGAAAAAAAGCTGACGCAGCTAAAGCTGCGTTACGGGAAAGTCTTACAACTGTGGGATATTTCTGATGCACGACTTACTCACACATATTAATTGAAAATATTTATCATTTTATTTAAATATAATATTTTTTCGTTTATTTTATTAAATGATTCTAACTAAAGCGCGCGTACATATATCGTATTTAATTCGCGCGGGTGTAGTGATACTAGCAACGGCGGTCGGCACTAACTAAATTAATGTAATTTCACAACTTACATAGAGCAAATTTCGCTTATAGAGTTGTCACTGGTGTAGCCGCGAGGCTTAACGCACTAGGTACTGAGTCGTCCGGGCGGTGGAGTTCTAGACCCGGCCAGAACAAGTTACTTTTTTACGCTTTAAATATTATTCATTTATTTAATTGTACCGCTCACCTGTGACGTCACAACATAGCAGACGATTACAACAGCATTTTTTGGCGTGGAGGTGCGATTTTTCGAAATCTTTTTGAACATATTGTTATTTTTTAATCGTTAACAAATGTGCTTAAAAAAAAAATATGACCTTAATTAGGCGAAATTTCGAGATATTTTCTCTACAGCAAGTAGATCTTTTCAAGTGAAAATTTAACGGTATCAGTGGCTCATATATAGAAATAATCTGATTAATTTTGGTCAAAATCGGTCCAGTAGTTCTGGAAATATAAGGTGATTTAGTGGGCGACATCGAAATCGTATATACGAACATCCGGAAAATTTCTATCCGGTTTTTTGTGTTCCTTAGGTATCAAAACGTCAAGTTCCGGTAAAAAACTACATATGCCCAAATTGGACGGATTACATTACTTTCTTTCTAAAGTTATAGCGTAAGACGGGAAAGTAAAAGTAGTAAAAAATAAATCCGGAAATGTATTGTTTTTGAGCTACGGTTGCTGAAAGATTTTTACCTGAGCTTTGCTTCGAAGATAATGCAACACTAAATTTGTGTTTAATCAATATTTATACTAATTAAATATTAGTTGGCGTGAAAATTAAAAAAAAAGTTTCCTAAAAAATTATCTTTTTACTTTTTATTTTATTATATATCTTATACAAGTGATTATCTAGATCGAAAATCTGGATAATTTTCTCGGTATTCACGCACAGCAACTAATCCATTTTTATTTCTTTACTATAAATTAACAACACGTCCGTCAATTTTCCAAATGAAAATAGATTCGGGGTGTCACCCATTGTAACCAACTGACCGAACAATAACAGCAGAAACATAACAATAAACAGCAAACAACAAACAGCACAAACATAACAATTTTTAATAAGTTTTAGAAGGCTCAAATTAATTTTTTATAATTTTTAGCATTTGTATGTAAATTGTTCTGTTTAAAATCGTATCACTTAACCTATCCAATTTATGTTTTGTTTATAATTAAAGTTTGAACTTTTTCAGTTTTTCTTTTATTTTAATAAAGGTTATTTAAATAAATAAATTTTCACAGAATTAAATTCTCTACAAAATTAACAGAAAAATTTTGTTAACAAAGCTATTTTATTCAAAACCTAAAAAAGTGTATTTTCCGACAAAACGTTTTCATGTTTTACTCCTTTTTTTCTTAAAACCTAAGTAAGATAGAGGTTTAGGATCGCTTTTATTCAATTTCTTAGATCATAAACCATAAGGAAATATCAAATTTATCCCTCGATTTGTACTCCAAGAATTTTAGTACTGTTTAATTTCACAGAGGGAGCACAAAGCAGGACTGAATGTTTCGCGATCGGGAACTCGCTAACGAACCGTTTTTTGACTTATGTTTATATGAACTTTTTTTTATTTTTGACTGTAGAATCATCTTCTGAGAGATTGACGTGCAATTTTGAACCATTCTGTATATATTAAAGTAGTGCAATTCAAGTGAATACAAATTCTTTTTAGATTTGGCATAAAATAGTTTTTTAAATCTCAAATTAATAAATAAATAAATATTTCCGCTTTGTCTTGCTATAAATAAATTCGAATTTTTCTAAATCTATTTGTTTTGTTATTGAGTTTATTTAAGTTAATTTTGTCATAATTTTTATTGCCTATAAAATTTATTACAAATTACGGTTTGTTAATCAACTAAGTTTAATTGAGTTTATAGTTTAATTTTACCTCAAACCTTAAGAACTATTTTACTTTTGTTTTACGTGACTTTTCTCTAAGAAACTAAAGAAACTGTTTTTATAGTTTTTTTTATCATAATTAGTGACTAAAACGTAATCTGTATTATAAATTATCTGCGAAGCAAAAATCAGGATGAAATGTTTACAGTAGCAGTAACTGGAAACATTTTTATGAATTATTATTTCTCTTTTTTTTAGATTTAGAATCAACTCCTGAAATAGTATCCTTTGTTGGTGGAACAACCTGTCTGGATAAATCGCCGCGTGTATGAAAAACGAAACACGTTATGAGATACGAAAAAGGTAAAAACCTTAGTCTTTATTAAAACAAAGTATGGAAATACGAGAGTCGTTTTAAAGATTAAAGAGACAAATAACTAGAAAAATTACTGTTTATTAAACGACATTAAAATTAACGCCACATTTAATCCCCGGCTATATTTAGTCATTTATCCCATCTTTAGTTTCTTATTTCCCATCTTTAAGCTTTCTTATTCCAATAGTAAAGAATTGTTCACCTTTGAGCCGTTTTTGTACTGGATTACTGACCTACTTGTTATTGTCTAACAATTACATAAAATTTGATTGTGTGATATCGGGACTGTAAGATGGATGAGCCAACATTTCCCGAACCGACGTTTGAATAGCTCTCTTGTTTTTTGAACGGTATGGATGCGGACGTTGTCATACAGAAGAATTATGCCTTTCAAGAAAGTTCCTTTCTTATCGAAGGGTTTCAATTTATTTATTTATTTTTTTAAGGTATCGTAAAGCTATTTACTGTCGATTATAATTATTTTCTAATTGCAATAAATTGAGCTTTTATAATCCCAAAACACCGTTAGCATCACTTTACCGGTTGACGAATAGGTTTTGATTGTTTTCTTGGTAGGCGAATATTTCCATTTCATACGCTGACGTTCGGATTCCGGCTAAAAATGATGGATTCTAGTTCCATATCTAAGAAAAAATAAAACCGTCGTATTAAGTCCCGTACAAATAAGAATTCGGGTTATTTAGTAATTAAGATTTAAGTCGACCGTCTTGGAACCCCCTTCAAATACATTTTCTTGTAATTCAGCTTATCACGGATAATGGAACGTACAGTACCGATATTCGCACTACAAATTTCAGCAATTTACATGATTTTTATTCGTATGTCCACGCGAATAAGATGATTAATGCGATTTTGCAAAGCGTCAGTCGGAACTTCCACTGGTATTCCTCTACGATGAAAATCTGTGACATTTGTTCTGTCTGATTTAAAGTTTTTGATTCACTTAACAAGAACAAAACAAAAGTAATGAAATGTAGTAGAAATAACAAAGATAGACCACTGAATGTGAAAATAGGAGGAGAAAAGATTATGGAGGTAAAAGAATTTTGTTATTTGGGAAGTAAAATTACTAAAGATGGACGAAGCAGGAGCGATATAAAATGCCGAATAACAGAAGCTAAACAAGCCTTCAGTAAGAAATATAATTTGTTTACATCAAAAATTAATTTAAATGTCAAGAAAAGATTTTTGAAAGTGTATGTTTGGAGTGTCGCTTTATATGGAAGTGAAACTTGGACAATCGGAGTATCTGAAAAGAAAAGGTTAGAAGCTTTTGAAATGTGGTGCTATAGGAGAATGTTAAAAATCAGATGAGTGGATAAAGTGACAAATGAAGAGGTATTGCGGCAAATAGATGAAGAAAGAAGCATTTGGAAAAGTATAATTAAAAGAAGAGACAGACTTATAGGCCACATATTAAGGCATCCTGGAATAGTCGCTTTAATATTGGAGGGACAAGTAAAAGGAAAAAATTGTGTAGGCAGGCCACGTTTGGAATATGTAAAACAAATTGTTAGGGATGCAGGATTAGGGGGTATACTGAAATGAAATAACTAGCACTAGATAGGGAATCTTAGAGAGCTGCATCAAACCAGTCAAATGACTAAAGACAAAAAAAAAATACATTTTGACCATCCCTGAATCCATTTTGATTAGTTTCGGCGTGACGTCTGTACGTACATATCTCGCGCAAGTCAAAAACGATTAGCCGTAGGAAGTTAAAATTTTGGATTTAGGATTGTTGTAACATCTAGTTGTGCATCTTCCCTTTTGATTGCAATCGACTGAACCAAAAGTGTCCAAAATTCCAAAATATTTTGATTTTGGACTTTTTTTTAACTGCAGTAATAAGCCCTCATTGAGAGCTTTTCAACGATATAAATAGTATTTATTTTCATTTGTTTTAGAGTTATAGCCAAATAAAATTGTAATTAATGATATATTTTGATCTTACGGGAAATCTTACGGCATCCTGGAATAGTCGCTTTAATATTGGAAGGACAGGTAGAAGGGAAAAATTGTGTAGGCAGGTCACGTTTGGAATATGTAAAACAAATTGTTAGGGATGTAGGATGTAGAGGGTATACTGAAATGAAACGACTAGCACTAGATAGGGAATCTTGGAGAGCTGCATCAAACCAGTCAAATGACTGAAGACAAAAAAAAAAAGATTCACTTATAAAATAGTATACGGTTTATAAAAGTTTTATCGTACCGTTTCAACATTTACGCAATATTAAACGTGAATTTCACAATATTACACGTTTAGAAAATAATACTATATCACAGCACGCTGTTTTTCTATACTACACGATTCAAGCGGAGATTATATTTAGAAATAAACAAAAGGGATTATAATAATGGAAACTCTTTGCAAACAGTTGATATTTTCTATTTCAGGGATGCCAATTTGAAGGTCAATAATGTCAGTTAATTCTATTAAATAACTTTTCCGCTGTTGCCATTTATCTTTTAATTATTAAACGACCTTCGTATATTAAACCGAATCTAAATTAAGGATATTTAAAATTCGACACGTACTAATTTATTTAAATCTCTACAACTTACAAATTAATTTTTCATAGTGTTTAATATGAAAAATAATTTGAATAATTCTTAATTCTTTAAACTATAAATTAGGTTTATTAGAAAAAAATAACAAAATATTCAAAGACAAAGTATTTTTTTTTAATTTTATTAAATGCGATTTAGAAACAAAAATGGGAGATATAAAAATTAAAACTGAATCAAACTAGTTAATTTAATTAATTATTAAAAAAAGTGAATATGTAAGTTTGCAATTTGTAAGTAAAGAAAAGGTAATGGTTGAAGTTGTGTGTTCGTTTGTGTGTTTACGCACGTACCTGTTTGAGCAATAAATTAAGTTGTAATAAAAGAAAGATTAGTAGTGCAGGTGTAGTTAGAGAGGGGGAGAGAGAGAGAGAGAGAGTGAGCAAGTGTGAAAAAGTATATGCGTCAGTGGATGCGAGAGATTGGGAGCAGGGTGAGGTCCAATGTCATTTTATAGCTTAAATTTTTTATTACATTATAATGAATACAGTTAACAAATTTATTATATAATTTTGCACCTGCATCTCTTTTATTACACCTTAAATTCTACAATATCATTACAATATAAATCTTGTCAAAAGTTTATACTCGTAATAAAAATTTAGATGTAATTACAATAAGATTACAACGTACAGTGTATTTCAAATTAAAAACCGGGGTTTTAAAGTTATGCAATATTTACAAAGGTATATTTTCATTTATAAATTATACAAGAAATAAAAGAGCAACACAAACCGTTTTTCCTGTAAGTGTTCAATCTGAACACTATTCATCGCACGGCACACATTCAGCCGATAAGAGAGTTCATCCCACACTTTAATCAGCAAGTCTGGGGTAATCAATGCTACAGCAAATTTAATCCTATGTTCCAAGTCGGGTAGGTCGGCCGGAAACGGTGGTGGAACGCAAAAGTGGCGGGAGTATCACAAATTCTCCCTTCGAATCGCAGAGCCTGGACAGTGTCCCTTGGTGCTGTAAGATTCTATAATCGGGCGTGTTTCAAGGGTTTATTTTAATGTCGGTTATAAGTTTCAAGTTTTGTTATATTTTATGGACGGATTTGTGATTAGCTAACGGCGGTGCATACACTTGATCCTTTATAAACCCCTAAAGAAAAAAAATACACGGGCTCAGATCGGGCAAACGCGGAGACCACAGCAAACAAGCCCTGTTATCTGGTGTCAGGCGACCGATCAAGCCGTCCGGGAGAATTTCATTCGACGTTATACCAGGTAGGAGATTCACCATCCTGTTGCCAAATAAAGTTCTGTGGTCGAGGAAAGAGCGGGTAGTTGTAGCATATCAAGATACGTAGTTCATTCCAGGCGCACTTTCTTCCTCGAAAAAGAACGGTCCGTAAACTTGCAGTCGGGATACGAGATAAAAAACATTCAGTTTCGGGGAGTTTCGTTCACTCTACAATATTTCGTGAGGATTTTTTGACCCCGGATATACATATTATAATTGTTTACTTTTCTATTAACATGAAATATCGATACGTCGCCGAATACGATACGATAAAGAAAGTCTTCATCGTAAATGTAATTGTAATTTAATTTGCAAAGCCGGCGCGCAAACCGTAATCTATATGCTTTAGAGGTTCTAACAGCTGTAAATAGTACGGATGCAGTTGTAAGCGTTTCCTTAAAACCGCTGATTCGCGGCTAGCCTTTCAATGCATTTCCTAGGACTGCACACAAAAGACTTTATTACGCTTTCAACATCATCTTCAGATGCACTCGGTCGTCCTTGTACTCTTTCCTTTACAAATACAATCGACGGTTTCAATTCGTTTTTACCATCTACGAATGTTACTGTCACGCGCAGAATCGCAATATAACTTCAAACGAAACGCACGTTGAACGATTATTACAGATTCACACTTTGTAAACCGCGAAACACAGAACGCTTTCTGTCGGGAGTCGCCGTCTTTGCTACTAGCGCTTTCAAGCGTAAGGTACAGGAAACAGTTTATGAGCTTGCGCACAGCTAAAGCTGATCAAGTTGCTCTTTCATTCACGTAATTAATTAATGTACGTAAAACATACATTAATAATCGTATAATTAATCAATGTAAGTGAACTTTAGAAATATTACATAGATTTAAAACCCGGATATTCATTTTTAAACATTCGGTATATTTGTTTACGCTCTCAATTATCCGGAACATTCCTATGATTATTTATTCTTATCGTTAACCGGAGTTAAATAAACCTATCCGGAATAAAATTATTTTGTTATTTTTATTTTTATAAATTTGTTCCAAATTTGCTTGTAATTTCCCTCCTCCCGTCTTATATAGTAGTATCCCACTGGTGTTGGCCAAACTTAGGGAACTGATATAAGGTCTGCAAAGTATAAAAAAAAACAAAAAAAAAACGTATAAATTATGTTTCCAATTACCAACAATTAGAAAGTGTAAATCCTAGTACTTTCGGAGCTGTTACTCCATCTTCAGGGATTTTCTAAAAGATGTTAATTTAAATTCAAATCAATCTTTTAAAATTATACTGTTAAGTACTAAGATTTACACTTTTTTATTTGTTTGTAAGTGGAAACTTAATTTATACAATTGTACTAATACCATCGGTGCCAAATACTTTTTTTGTCTTCAATCATTTGACTGGTTTGATGCAGCTGACCAAGATTCCCTATCTATTGCTAGTCGTTTCATTTCGGTATACTCCCTACATCCTACATCCCTAACAATTTTTTTTACATATTCCAAACATTGTCTGCACAGACAATGTTCCCCCCCCCCCAATATTAAAGCGACTATCCCAGGATTCCTTAATATGTGGCCTCTAAGTCTGTCCCTTCTTTTAGATATATTTTTCCAAATGCTTTTTTCTTCATCTATTTGCCGCAACAACTCTTCATTTGTCACTTTATCCACCCATCTGATTTTTAACATTCTCCTATAGCACCGAATTTCAAAAGCTTCTAATCTTTTCTTCTCAGGTACTCCGATCGTTCAAGTTTCACTTCCATATAAAGTAACGCTCCAAACATATACTTTCAATAATCTTTTCCTGACATTTAAGTTAATTTTTGTTGTAAACAAATTATATTTCTGACTGAAGGCTCGTTTCGCGTGTGCTATTCGGAATTTTATATCGCTCGTCCATCTTTAATAATTCTACTTCCCAAATAACAAAATTCTTCTACCTCCATAATCTTTTCTCCTCCTATTTTCACATTCAGTGGTCCATCTTTGTTATTTCTACTACATTTCATTACTTTCGTTTTGTTCTTGTTTATTTTCATGCGGTAGTTCTTGCACAGGACTTCATCAATGCCATTCATTGTTTCTTCTAAATCCCTTTTACTCTCAGCTAGAATTACTATATCATCAGCAAATCGTAGCATCTTTATCTTTTCATCTTGTACTGTTACTTCGAATCTAAACTGTTGCTGTTTGGTTCCTGTAAATGTTAGCAATTTTTCTTCTATCTCTGTATTTGAACCTTAATATTTTTTAAATGCTGAACAGTTTATTCCAGTCTACCTTATCGAATGCCTTTTCTAGGTTTATAAATGCCAAGTATGTTTGTTTGTTTTTCTTTAATCTTCCTTCTACTATTAATCTGAAGCCTAAAATTGCTTCCCTTGTTCCTATACTTTTCCTGAAACCAAATTGGTCTTCTCCTAACACTTCTTCCACTCTCCTCTCTCAATTTCTTCTCAAACAAAAAAAAAATTATTTGAATAAATGATCCGTTAAGATGCAATTAATTTTATATTTTATGATGCTATTCTGATGATAATTTTATTTTATTTCGTTGATTCATTTTGGAAGATACTGATGCGGTTTCTTTTTTTATACATAGGTTTGCGTACAGTGATGTACGAGTATATAATGTATTATTATGGATCTATTGCAATAAAATAGTTTAAAGAAACTTTTTTTAAAAGCTGTAAGAAATAACTGACATTTAATAATAATATTATTTAAAATTTGTGCGTATTACCGGGTAGTTAATTTTAAATCGATTATAATTAGGGGCAATGTCAAATAGCTGTATAATTAATTATTATTTACTTCGGGCAAAATTTCGCATTATCTGCCAATTAGTGAATTCCTGTTATATATAATGGTATATGGTATACTTACTGTTTGTTTCACCGTTTATTCTTTGACTGGAAACGATTAAAAATAGAATTAACTAAAAGCCTTATACCTCAATAACCATTGTAAATTCAAAATACCACGAATATGGAATAGTAATGTTAAATAGTTAGAAATTATTTAAGGTAATTTCTTATGAGTCGTACATCGATCACGAAAATTTATTTGCAATTACTAAATTAATAGTAAATCGATGTAATTGTTATTCGATAAAACGGGTAGTAAATTATTTTCCTGTTACTTTTAATAAAATAATGATTTAATTTTATACATCAGATTTATTTAGCGGATAACAAATGAATCTACTCAGCACGTATAGTGGAAATCATCTCTTTTATAGAAAGAAACTCGAATGATTAACAATATATCTTGTAAGCTCACCGGGCCGGTGTAGTGGTTAACTGGTCATCGCCAATTAGCTGATTTCGAAGTCGAGATTTCTAAGTTTCAAATCCCAGTAAAGGCAAGTTACTTTTATACGGATTTGAATACTAAATCGTGGATACCGTTGTTCTTTGGTGCGCGGGTTTCAATTAACCACATATTTCAGGAATGGTCAACGTGAGACTGTATAAGACTACACTTCATTTACATTCACATATATATAATCCTCTGAAGTAATATCTAAACGGTAATTCCCGGAGGCTAAACAGAAAAAAAACCTGTACCTCATTTTGGTTTATGCGCGTTACAAAAGTAGTAAAAACTGGGAGTTATAGTGAAAAATAAAAAATTAATATAACAGGTTATCTAAAAATTATTGCGTCTTTGAAGTATTGGTCTTCTGCCAATTTTACCTACGTTAGGTGTGCATTCTTTTAGACTAGTTCCTAATATCTATTCTCATGAAGATTGTTTTAAAATAGAATTAGTCATCTAATTTTATACGTAATTAAATTCTTTAGACTGCTTTTGAATTTGTTACTGTGTAGTGAGTTTATCGACTCTCAAACATATTTTATTAATAACTGTTGTTCGTTAGATACTGTTACGTACAAACAGTTTTGAAAATTAGTAGTTTATGTCGGCATTATTTTAAATTTCTTGGTATAATAAAATGTATAATATATTTTTATTATCTTCCATAAATAGCGCTTTCTATGGATTGCCATCGATATCATCTCTTTTTCGAAGTAAGTTTGAAATTAAAAAATATCTTTTGAACCGATAAGGAAATTTTTAAACTCAAAGTCGACGATTTTAATTCTTGAAACGATTTGATTTATTAAAATAAAAATATAACTGATTCTAAAAAATTAAAATCTTCCTGTATTAGCAACATTGTAAACTATATTTTCAGGGACAGTGGATATTACTGACCGATGATTATCGAGAATGTATTTCTATTATAGTCTCATATAATTTGTATTATTCGAAGTCGTTTATACAGACTGCCAAAAAAGGAGTGTAATGTATTTAGAATTCATGTTTGTATGTATATTTGTTCCACCGTAGCAGCTCAACGGCTGAACCCATTTGGATGTATGACCCTGCGTTGGAATCTTTACATTACTGCGAGTGTCACAGACTACATATATATGTTTAATTTAAAAAAATTATATCATATACAAAATTGTCACACGCATGCTCTTTAATTATTCTCTATTAAAGAGGAATGTATACTTTTCACAGTCGTGTTTTTTTAATTTAGATTTTGTTTTGTAAGTAAAACAAAACAATATTAATATTTCAATTCCTGACCGCATAGAGGAAGACACCCGCCATGCGACGGTTATGGTGGCCATGCCACCCCTCGTTCCTAGCCCTGACGGGCCTTACAGGTCATCTTCAAAACCTCGGCAAAAGGGATCTATCATTATCCATCTTGCCTCGGTCAGGATACCGCCATGGGAATGTCAAATACGACATTCCCATCGGTGTACTACTAGCTAAAAACTCGTTAAACAAAACGCGTCATAGTCTTGAACAAGACTGATCTAACAAACAAAATTCGAAGGAACTGATCCACCTAACCGATATAGAATATATAAGTTGAGTTCAACACGCTGCAATAAAAAAAAAATGATGACAAATCGTAAAAACATAAACAGGCCGAGGCGGCTTCGGTTATAGCTGGAGTACCGCCCATAGACTTACAAGCGCAAATGAGAGCTTCAATAGTGAATGGAGGGGACAGAAAGGAGGCAATTGACGGTCTCTACATGGCTTAGCGTGACAGATGGCGCGCTTCGGACAAAGGAAGGTGGACCTATGGACTCATAAGCGACGTTAGGAACTGGGTGGAGCGAAAGCATTATAACACAGGCTACGAATTCACCCGTTCCTGTCTGGACATGGATGTTTTCGGGACTATCTGTACAGGATGGGCAGATGCCATACAAGTCGCTGTCACGATTGCGGCGGACTGGATACAGCGGAGCATGTAGTGTTTTTTGCCCTAGATGGCGCAACTTACGAGTAGTCCTCAAGGATCAGGGTGTGGAGGGGGCCAACAATATAATCGAGGTAATGCTCAGCAATAGCAACAAGTGGGAATGTATCTCGACTACGATCACATCAGTGATAGAATAGAAGGCCAATGAAGAGAGGTGACGGCAGGCTGAGTAGATGCGAATCTATGCAAGCTTATCAAGCTATATCAAGCTTCTGGTGGTGGGCGGTGGGGGCTCCTCGGAGTCGTCGCTCGTCGGTCGCCCCCTAGGGACGCCTTCCGGTCACACGGATTCGGATAGTAGAGTGCCTGGGTGATCATGCAGGGGCTGGCACTCATACAAACCATATGGCTTAGATCCGGCCCCTGCATGATAGGAGGGGAGGTTTTTTAGCGGGTGAGAGCCCTGCACTGCCGTCAGTGTGGGCCTGACGGCGGCTGGCAGAGCTTTTTCCTCCCCCTACGGAAAGAAAAAAAAACATAAACAGAAACAACGCAAAAACATAAATCCTAAAACCAAATGACAACATGAACCCAGGCGGAACCCTAAGCCCCTCTGCAATCCTTTCCTTTGCCAAGTAGACAAGAAAATCTATTACATTCGCCCACTCGGCCTGTTCTCCAATTCCTACGGAGATTCAACGTCGACCCAATGATATCGAGACAAGTATTATCCACGCGCGCATTAACTCGTACTTTGCGTATTCATACAGCACGTGGAAGGCGTCTATCAATTTTCCACACTGCGGCCACATACCACAGTCTACCAGGCTAAAGAAATCGCGTCACATACCTGTACAGGTTCACCCAAGAGGCGTCCCCCAAATCAACAACATTAGGGAAAATATCATGCGTATAACGCCCACACTCTGTCTTATCCCATCTGGCCTGCCACAGAGCAACACAGTACTGTTCCATCTCCTTTATCTTCTACGTAGTCAATTCACCTGACTTAGCAACATAACGCTGTTGTCTCTCAGACGCAATCAATTTTACCGGTTTTACGCCTGCAATCACCTCCCGTTCAATATTTAGAAATGTAATATACACAAAATAAACCAGCCAGGCGGTACTCGAAGAGCCAGGAATAACAGTCGGCATTCTTCTTAACAGTTGTATCGGTCGCCATATTGAAACACAACATTTTATGAAGAATCATTCCCCATTTTTCTTTTAACTTCATAATAAAGAACCTTTATGCAAAATTTCATAAAAATGGAAAAAAGCGTTCAACCGTAATTTGTCTTGCATTATAGATTACATTTAGTTATTCCTGATTAAATACTATTCCTAAAATTTAGAAACATTCTGTAACAAAACTCATAGTAAACTGATTTTTGTTTAAAAAATTTGATGTGGATATCACATGACTTCCTTGTACGCGTATTAAATTATGTATACACATTTTATTTAAAATGAAACGTACATAAAATTTTATTTCATTGATAACTTCTTATATTTTTTTATTGTTATTATTGAATTATTATTTGTCGTTAATTTTTTTTACAATCAGAGATTAATAATTGTTATTAAATCAATATATTTAAATAAAAACAAAATTAAAAAAAAGAAGATGAAGTCTGATTCGAACCGATGTGCCTTCCCGTAAGATCAAAATATATCATTAATTAAAATTTTATTTGGCTATAACTCTAAAACAAATGAAAATAAATACTATTTATAATATATCGTTGAAAAGCTCTCAATGAGGGCTTATTACTGCAGTTAAAAAAAAGTCCAAAATCAAAATATTTTGGGATTTTGGACACTTTTGGTTCAGTCGATTGCAATTAAAAGGGAAGATGCACAACTAGATGTTACAACAATCCTAAATCCAAAATTTTAACATCCTACGGCTAATCGTTTTTGAGTTGTACATACAGACGTCACGCCGAAACTAATCAAAATGGATTCAGGGATGGTCAAAATGTATTTTTTTTTTGTCTTCAGTCATTTGACTGGTTTGATGCAGCTCTCCAAGATTCCCTATCTAGTGCTAGTCGTTTCATTTCGGTATACTCCCTACATCCTACATCCCTAACAAATTTTTACATATTCCAAACATTGTCTGCACAGATAATGTTCCCCCCCCCCCCAATATTAAAGCGACTATCCCAGGATTCCTTAATATGTGGCCTCTAAGTCTGTCCCTTCTTTTAGATATATTTTTCCAAATGCTTTTTTCTTCATCTATTTGCCGCAACAACTCTTCATTTGTCACTTTATCCACCCATCTGATTTTTAACATTCTCCTATACACCGCATTTCAAAAGCTTCTAATCTTTTCTTCTCAGATACTCCGATCGTCCAAGTTTCACTTCCATATAAAGCTACACTCCAAACATACACTTTCAATAATCTTTTCCTGACATTTAAATTAATTTTTGTTGTAAACAAATTATATTTCTGACTGAAGGCTCGTTTCGCCTGTGCTATTCGGAATTTTATATCGCTCGTCCATCTTTAATAATTCTACTTCCCAAATAACAAAATTCTTCTACCTCCATAATCTTTTCTCCTCCTATTTTCACATTCAGTGGTCCATCTTTGTTATTTCTACTACATTTCATTACTTTCGTTTTCTTCTTGTTTATTTTCATGCGGTAGTTCTTGCACAGGACTTCATCAATGCCATTCATTGTTTCTTCTAAATCCCTTTTACTCTCAGCTAGAATTACTATATCATCAGCAAATCGTAGCATCTTTATCTTTTCATCTTGTACTGTTACTCCGAATCTAAACTGTTGCTGTTTGGTTCCTGTAAATGTTAGCAATTTTTCTTCCATCTCTGTATTTGAACCTTAATATTTTTTAAATGCTGAACAGTTTATTCTAGTCTACCTTATCGAATGCCTTTTCTAGGTCTATAAACGCCAAGTATGTCGGTTTGTTTTTCTTTAATCTTCCTTCTACTATTAATCTGAGGCTTAAAATTGCTACATTTATATTATCAAAATCTGTTAGTAATTTAGAATTTTGTTTAAAAAAAAAATTGTTAAATATATGTAATAGACAATAAATATACAATAATAGACAAAAAATGTGTAAGCGTTCCATATAATAGCAAAAAAAAAATCAAAATTTTTACCGGCCAGATTTCATTTATTAAACAACGAATAAACGGTATTAGATGATAAATTTGTGACAGCGAATTTATATTTGTCAAATTTAAATAAAATAATGGTTATTATTTTATACTATCCCTGCTAATTACATGAATTTGTTTAATAAATGAAATCGGTCGGGTAAGAATTTTATAACAAATTTTTCTATTTTTTGCTTATTATATGGAACGCATAAACATTTTTTTTTGTATTATTGTACTTCTATTGTATATTACATATATTTAAATGCATTTTTTTTTTTTAATTCTAAATTAATAACAGATTTTGGTAACAGAAATGTAGTCTCTTAATTATTTTTGATATCAGTATTATTTTTGAGCAGAAGAAATGATATCTACGAGACTCTTACCGTACGGTTTACAATTTCATTGTAATTTTTTTGGAAATCACTGGGTTTTGTTAGATTATTCTTTTTTTTATGAATTTTATCTTATGGGTTTTAAATTATTAAAATTTATTGCGTTTCTAGAACAAACAAATATACATTTTTTTTTTTTTTTTTTTTTGATTTCTCGCCAAATGTTTTTTTGTCGATAGTCATATCATTCACTTCATACTCTATTTTTTTCTTTTTTAACAAAACTAGTATAATTGGTCTTTACGAATCGAAGATCCGTAATGTAATATTGCACTTATTACTTTGTAAGTGTAACCCTTGATTTTTATCCTTGGACACACTTTTTTATATTATTATTAAATGAACTTTTCTTTATTTCTCCATCAATCAGTTCAAATAGTTCTAATTGTAGAATAAAAATTTTACCAATCGAATTTATTTCTGTTTTATGTAACAAATCTTTGTTGCCACATTTGCAACACTTTCCTACTGTTCGTGTTTTTTAGTGTATTATTAACGGCTATAATCTCATTAAACCAATACTTTTATTTATTTATTTTTTAAGAAATGATGGGAATTAATAAAATTGTTTCATTTTCAGTACTTTCATTTTCATAAGAGCATTTATTATTAAAACAAGCTGTAGTATATTTTCTTTTAAATTTTATTATTTCAAGTACATTATCAAGTTTTTGTACTCTACCTAGTACTATCAAGTACTGCTACCTAGCGGCGCGATTCGTAAACCGACCTTTTTGAGGAAAAGTGACATATTCGAATCTCACGGTTTAACAAATGCAAGAAAAAACATTTAAAGACCGTACGGGAAGAAGTAAGAAGATATTGGGTTTTTTCTAAGATATTTCTACTCAATAATTAATTTTTAAAAGAATTAAATACGAAGATCGCATAACTATTAATCATCGTAACTTATAGAAAAACGTATAAAAGTCAGATATATTTTCAAATTAGTGATAAATTAACGGAATAATAAAATTGTATTGAATTGAAGGAATTTTATAATCGTACCGCACTGACCGATAATGGTATGATGGTGTTACTTCCTTGTCTAATTATATACTATCTCTTGGAAAATATGATAAAATAATAGTACAAGGAAATTATGCACTACAAATTTTCACGTACATATCGGCAAACGGATTATTCGCTATTTAGCTTTTGATGACGGCGAAAATTATCGAATTAATTTGCTTAATTAAAACCATCTACGAGTCAAATAAGGTTAGTAATACCAGTATAAATATTTATTATATAACAGATTTCATAGAATAAGAATATATATATATATATACCGAGTGAACATTTGAAAGGTTCTTTAATTACTCAACAGCTATCAGTCCTATCATATTCTGTTTACAGGCATGTACATTAGAGTGGTCGAAATAGGGCAACATTTTTGTCGAAAAACGTGCACGCCCTGATTTAAAAGTACTCTCAAAAACAAAATTTTTGACGCGTTGATGAACCCTTTCCGTTCGAAAAAAGTCATTCCCCACTCCACTTTAATTTTAAAGGGGATTTATCATGGGTTTTAGGTTATTTTCAAGTCGTTACGATATAGCGCTAGCATGTTTTATCACAAAACTTCAGAAATAACGTATATAAGGGTTTTTGGGGTCGGAGAACACGAATTTGAAGTAAAAAACTTATAAAAATCCCTTTTAAAATTCAAGTGGAATGGGGGATGACTTTTTTCGAACGGAAAGGGTTCATCAACGCGTCAAAAATTTTGTTTTTGAGAGTACTTTTAAATCAGGGGGTGCACGTTTTTCGACAAAAATTTTTCCCTATTTGGACCACTCTAATGTACATCATGCTTGGGGGGAACCTTTTCAAAATTATTTTGAAAAGGGTGGAACCCACCCTCTCTACTACACCTACCTCAAACTCAAAAATCTTAAATAGTAATGGTTACATTATAATCACAAATAATAACATGTTGCCAGCTAAGAAGTAGGTAACTTATTATTGGTTTTTCGTATGTTTAACTGATATAATGCTGTTTTCACTGGTACGTATTTTTAGTGCTGGAGAAACCTAAAACCCATATTTTTACAAGAACGGACGATTTCAGACCTAATGTTTTGGGTCAGTAATACTGTATCCGAATATAATCTAAAAAAACACATTTTTAATCATAACTTCAATACCAGTGAATTGATTTTTATTTTATTTGTACCAAATTACTTGTCATTCATAGGACCTTCCGATGATGTCACAAGTTACATCGTCCCATCTAAAAAAAATAAGTTTTCAACCCTTGAAAATAAAAAAAAAATCTTAGGGAAAAATTTTGGCTTGGTAATTTCAAAAATAATTTTCACAGTTTTAATCCACCGATTATGATTATTTCAAATAGTTTAAGAAGTAATATCGCGTAATTTTATAATTATTTCTGTTGGATTAAAATTAAAAAAAAAAAAAAAAAATACTATCCCAAATGGTTTTTCGCACCTGCCGAGCGAAGGGGTGAGCGGATTTTAATTTTCTTTTCACCAAAATTCATTATTTTTTTCGGGTTATCAAATAATGTAATTAAATGTTACCAATGCCATTTAAGATATTTTAGTTGGGGTAGGTGTACCGGACAGGGTGGGTTCCACCACTTTGAAAATAATTTTAAAAACGTTCCCCCCGAGAATGGTGTACATGCCTATGCCTAGAAACAAAAATACGGTGGGACTGATAGCTGTTGAATAACAAATTTGGTAACTTCTCCAATGATCACCAATTTTTATATCTTTCTTGGAGTTTGAAGTCTTTATAATTTTTTTTTTTTTAATTTTATTATTACAAGCTGAAAGATCACCTTCGGTTCGTTATCACTAAATACTACTTAATTATGGTTAAAATAAAGCGTTACTATGGAAACCAGATGTCCAACCAGGTGAAGTAAGGTTTAAGATATGTAAATAATTATTGTTCTAAGTAAATAATTATAAAACAATAACAGCAATCGAATTATAACTAAAAAACTAAAACATTTTCCAAATTTTCAGTGATATTAATCATTTTGCTGATACAAAATATTTACAAGGCAATGACACAAAAAAAATGAGATGATGCTTTGTATAACAATACAAATGATGAAATGTATGCGGCCGTGATTTCGTTTAGCTAATAAAAGTTTAACCGATATACTATAACTAACAGATTTCGAATTATGTACATTAATTAACCTAAATTTTATCCTTACTATCGATACATTAAAAAAGAGAATCGATTAGTCATGGAGGTTGTGTGTAAAAAACTAGAATTTCCGTTAAACCTTTGTTGATAATTTGAATGGCAATTTCATTTCTTTATTAGTACTTATTTATTCGAGTGATGACATTCGGCATGAATGGAAGTTAGGAAATATAACATCTGTATTTAATAAAGGTGATGAATTGGACTGTAGAAATTACAGAGGTGTCAGCGTGACAAGTTAGGTGGGTAGATTGTACAGCAAGTGGCGTATAGCTATGCACATTGCGTGCAAGAGAGATAGAATAACAGGACGGGTGAAACAGTTAGATAATCATTCCTTTACGAAAACTTCTCGTATAGCTCCATATACTCGTTTTTATAATATATTTTCAGGATAGTTAATAACGCAGTAAGCCAGGCTATGTGCATAGCAATACGTCGCCCGTTATACGGGCGGGTATTAGAGCAGCGTATCGAAAGTCAGATGCAAGAATCTGAGGAGCAGAGTGGTTTTAGACCTGGCCGTTCTCGTATACTTAATTTTTTCTGCATAAAATAGGTTATTGAAAATTCATCAGCCTACAAAACAGAGGTGTATATAGTATTTACTGACTTGGATAAAGCATACGATAGTGTTTCCTTTAGACGGCTGTGAAAGAGTTAAAGAAATTTATTTATAAATGCGGTTACAGAAGAAAATTAACTAGACTCATAGGAAGTCGCTACTGGGCGTAGTTTCGGGATACGGAACCTTATCGTATGATGCACTGTGCGTGCTTTCTTCGGTGCCCCCGATAGAACTGAAGATTAAAGGACGAAAACTAAGGGAGTCCGGTGTAGCCAAGGATGAGGCCAATTCTATAATACGGGAACAGTGGAAGGTGGTATGGGCGGGTTCAGCAGTGGCCGCATGAAGCAGAAGAATTATCCCGGACTTGGATGCTTGGCTAGATCGCTCTCATGGCGAATTAGATTACCACACAACGCAATTCATGTCGGGACATGGTGCGTTTGAACAATACGTGCATAGGTTTGGCAGGAGAGTGTCACGCATCTGCTGTTACTGCGATGCGGTTGACGATCCCGAACACACTATTTTCGTGTGCAGACGATGGGAGGAACATAGTATAAATGCAGGACTGATGCATACCTGACCGGAGTGGCTCTTGGCTATATCCGGAAACCGACATAATTTTGCAATATTTGCAAGAGCAGTCCTCAGAATAAAAGAAGATGATGCAAGACGACTAGGATACTGAGGGTTTTAGTTTATAGCAGGGCTGGGCGGACAGCCCCGTTCCTGAGGGCTCACATGCCCTGGTGTGTGGGTTCCCGTGATGGAGTGGGGACTCCTGGGGTCCGTTAGGTGTGAATTAATGAAAATACTGAGACCCGGCCGGCGGTGTGGATTCCCGGATACGCTTTGGCGGCTTCGACTCCTGCGCCGTCGTTTTGAGGCTGGCAAAAGGATAGACCGGAGGGTTGGGAACGGCATAGCCGGGCCTGGTTTCTTCCGTCGGAGATTAGAGGCAGGCAATTAAAAGATCCGAAAAGGACACGTCCCAGAGTCGAGTATACTTAATTGGATGTCCGGCTTGGGGATGTAGGGGGGGGGGGAAATATATATATATATGTATATAAATGCGTTTAAAATTTTTTATTAGGGTTCTAAAAGCCGGGTAAAGGAAGATTATTACTCTTAATTAGTTATTGCACATTCGTGTGACGACTTCGTTGTCGCTAAGAATTTACGGTAGAGGCATTGTATTTCTCCGACGTTATTTAAAATTTATACGCAGAAGGTTCTGAATTATTGGACTGGTAGATGCGGTCAAACGGGAGGTTCTGATGGAGGAAAACTATATTTACAATTTATTGTTTGCGTACGATCATGTTATTTTGACAGAGATGATATCTTTTATATGATGGAGAGTTTAATTACCTAGTACAAGAAATGTGGACTGGAAATTAATGTAGAAAAGAGGCGGTAGATGATGGTCGGATGAAAAGGAGAGAATTTAGAAACGTTGTTAGGAACTGTGAAGTGTTTCGACGAATTTAAATGCCTTGGGATAACATTAATATCTGTTGGAAGAGATGCTGCGCATGTTACGACTAAAATTATAAAGGAAAGGGAATTGTAAGAATGTCGCATTCGGTTTTGTGGAGCAACCGTATCTCGGTGAAAATTAAATATACTTTTAAAAAACTATAGTGGAAAGCGGTGTGGCATATGGCTCTGAGCTATAAGCTGTACATGAAATGATGAAACAGAGACTGACGGCTGTAAAGAAGATGTACTGGAGGAGGTGTTGCCAAGTTACACTGATGGATAGAGTCAGAAGTGATAGAATAAGAGAAATTGTGAAGGTCGTATCACCTTTGACAAAGAATGTAGCAGTTAGACGGCTACTACAGTAGGGTCATATGGAGTGGTGGCTCGTGGCTAAAATCAGTGGGGGTGCTGCTCCAGAAAATTTATTTCTGGGCCTTTTCAAGGCCATAGTTAAAGTTTTCTGTAAATTAAATGAACCGAAATAAATAAATGATACTTTATCGCATTCAAGAATATGGTACACGGTTTTAAGCACATTGTGCTTAAAAACCTTATTCGGTTTTACGGAATAAATAATAAAATGTCAATATAAATAATATTTTTAAGTATTATTATATAATAACTTTATAAAATGCCCGCTTAAAAACACTATAGTCTCACGGTGCTTAATTTAAATTTCAATATACAGAGAAACGAATACACAATTAGGTTTCATTAACTACTTTCTCTTTCACGCGCGCGCGCGTGTGTGTATTTGGTCAGATTTTCAAGAGCATCACGGTATCCATTTTTTTTCTTTTAGATACATTTAATAAGAAAGCTATCTATTGTAATGGGTACCATGATTCGACTTCCGGAAAACTTCGACATATCTTCGCGTTTCACATCCCCCAAACCCCAAAACCACTGTCAGCTCAAATGTTTATATATATATATATTTACATATTTATCTATATATATGTAGTTTACTTTATTGTGGACACGATAACTGCCGTAATTTTGCGCCAATCACTTTCAAATTTTTCCGTAAAAATAACTCGTTCCAAAATCTTGGTTGAGTTCGTTAACGGCCAAATTTGGACCAAGGGGGTGGAAATGGGGGCCTTTTTCGAAAAAAAAAACAAAATATCGCTATAACTTTCTTATTAAGTAAAATATGGGATTCCGTTAAAGTTTTTACTATTCTATGGATAAGGGTCTAAAACTTAAGTAATTAAAGTTTTTTGATATCCCCAACCATTGGTCCAAGGGATGGAAAAAATAGGGTTTTGAAGACAAAAAAAATCATATCTCCCTGAATATGCACAGTATCGAATCTGTTTAAAATGGTCGTCAGTTCTCTAAACATTACCTAAAACTTTTGTGTGAAACAATTTTTGATATTACCAACCGTTGCGGCAAGGGATGACCAAAATATTGCTGGAATTTTAAGAAGATGGGTTTGTTGTATACTAAACATGGGAAACTTCTTTTCACATGCAACAGTTGTCGTATTGAGTAAATTTGAAGTTTTTCTTAACTTTAAGATAAAAATCGTTTTTAACCCCTTACTTCGTACTGGTGAAATCTACCTCCGTCTTCCTGCGTGCCGAAAGGGATTTTTTTTTTAAGTGTACATATTTTTTAACCTTATTGAATAATATTTGGACTGAATCAGACAGACCTATTGAAGTAAATAATTACTTTGATAAATAACTTTACAGCTTCAAAAAATAAGTGGGCTGAATCCGACTTGTTAGGTTGACCCAGTAATTGAACTGGAATTCAACCCCGTAGGGTGATCTGTGGGGTTGAATCCTGAAGCAGCCCTTCTTGCGGATTAAAATGAACGAATAGTAGAGGCATCCAAGAAGGAGATTCGTGAAATCTCCTTCTTGGATATTTAATACGTCCTATTCTTAGAATTTTTTCCTTTACTTAAGTATCTTTGGATTAGCCTTTTTTTTTTTTTTTTACATACGAAAACCTTTTAATCTGTTAATCTAGTAGGTTGAAAAATAAGCTAACGGTTATTTTTCTTTACTTTTTTAAGATAAATTTAAAAAATGAAATAATTTTCATATGTCCGTGAAATGAATAGGGTTGTTATTCTGAAGTAGATTATTTAACCTTGAACTCATCGGAAAATATATCGTCTGATTTTAATGGTGCATTATTCACTGCAGATGTTACCGATCATCCTGGCCCGTATAAGTATGTAATTCAGACTGTGTTTGTTAAAATATAAAATAAATCGATGAACGAATCTGTAAATTTCTTGTATAATTAAGAACTGTCAAGCCAAAAATGATGTAATGTTTTACGTTATTTTGAAAACATGTATTTATTGCGTAATCAAACGCCAGCCTTACTGACTGACCTTCACTGTACACTTTCATATTTCCTTTCAAGCTCCTCTTTTGAAATAGTTTTTTTATCGTTCCATAATTTTATTTTATGAATTATTTTTATACACGTATTAGATATTTTTGTTCGTATCTTGTTTGCTGTTTGTACAATTGAATAACTTTTATAAAAAATTATCGGATGTGGTTATTTTAACCTAAATTGATATTTATTACATCTGGTTAATCAGGCTGTGTTTCACGTTGATTAAAAATCTCTTTTTCTTTGTTGGATATACTCTATCAAAGTGATTTTTTTTTTACGACAACAATTGAAAAAGATAAAATTTGCAAAAAGTATTTATACGATTTTTTTTTAACGGGACCAAAATGTAGCACGAATTCTTCTTATTAACTGATTCATAATCGTTTTTGCATATTGGAATGGGCTAATTGCTACGCTTCGTTAAATAGGTTTCACATATTTAAATGTTTACTTATCTAATTTTTTATTAGTGGTTAAAGTCGTCATCGCGAAATCAACTAGGCCTACTTTTAGACAGGCCGAAAGATGTTATAAAATATTTTTTTTTTTGAGATGACTGGCATCGACTTCTTTTAGTCATTTTTCCTAATCAAAATGGTAATTTTTAGTATGAAAAATGGAATGCCTAACCGGGATTCGAACCTAGGACCTCCGGATGAAAGGCTGAAACGCTACCACTTCGCAACGGAGATCGGCAAATTTTTCTTTTTTTAATTGTAAATTTTTGTTTATTCCAATAAATTTTAAACAGATTATTCTTTACATTTAAAATTTGAGTTATAACTTTTGAGTTTAACAAAAATGTAAATATTTTTTAAAAATTAAAGGGCGAACTTTTAAATTTCTGTTGGTATTTTCTTTTTACTTCCTTGTACGAAGTAAAGAAAGTACTGTAATCGCGAAAAATGTCGGTTATCATATTTCAACGGAAATATCCATTTTGACCATACCCTGAATCCATTTTGACTATTTTCGGTGTAACGTCTGTACGTAAGTACGTATGTGACTCCTTCCCGGAAGCGGCTTTAGCCGCGTGACGGGAAAGTCCTCCAACTATGGTCTCAGTTTTTTTTTTTTTTTTGTATATACAGATGAGTCAGGAAGTTTGTATCATATTTTACAGGGGTATTCATTCATCTCATTAAAACCAATGAAAAAAGCTCATATAGATATAAGGCTGGAAATGGTTGTTTTTGAATTACACTTAGGAAACGATTTCATCAAGATTTATTCTATAACGGTCAAACAATATTAAATTAAAACCGCAGAGAGAGAGAGAGAAATTCTTTTTTCTTCTTTTCTTCTTTTTGGTATTAATATTAGTCTAGTTACAACTCGACTACGAATATAAACAGTAATTACTGCTGAATTTATTATTTTAATAATCAAAACATTACTGTTAATTAGTCAAGGTTAGCGAGCGAAGCGAACGTAGATTATATTTGGTTAGATTATCATAACCTAGTCCACCGAAATGGTTTAGTCGTTAACTCGTCATCGTAAATCAGCTGATTTCGAAGTCGGAGTTCTAAGGTTCAGATCCTAGTAAAGGCTACTTTTATACGTATTTAAATACTAGATCGTAGATACCGGTGTTCTTTGGTGGTCGAGTTTCAATTAATTACACATCTCAGGAACGGTTGACCTGAGACTGTACATTTACATTCATACATATCATTCTCATTCATCCTCTGAATTCAATCGCATTACGGTGTTACACGGCGTTACGAGGGTAAACAGAAAAAGAAAAGATTATCATAACCTAACCAAACATAACCTACGTTCCCCTCGCTCGAATACCATCTAATTAATGCTAAAATGATATATAATATTCTCCAACATTGGAGACTATTAATCAAATTTTTACTAATTTTTTTAAATACAGAGTGATTCAATGGAATCTAAAAACATTAAAAATGAATTTTTTTTTGTCTTCAGTTATTTGACTGGTTTGCAGCTCTCCAAGATTCCCTATCTAGTGCTACTCGTTTCATTTCGGTATACCACCTACATCCTACATCTATAACAATTTGTTTTACATATACCAAACGTGGCCTGCTTAGACAATTTTTTCCGTCTACCTGTCCTTCCAATATTAAAGCGACTATTCCAGGATGCCTTAGTATGTGGCCTATAAGTCTGTCTCTTCTTTTAACTGTATTTTTCCAAACGCTTCTTTCTTCATCTATTTACCGCAATACCTCTTCATGTGTCACTTTATCCACCCATCTGATTTTTAACATTCTCCTATAGCACCGCATTTCAAAAGCTTCTAATCTTTTCTTCTCAGATACTCCGATCGTCCAAGTTTCACTTCCATATAAAGCGACACTCCAAACATACACTTTCAAAAATCTTTTCCTGACATTTAAATTAATTTTTGATGTAAACAAATTATATTTCTTATTGAAGGCTCGTTTAGCTTGTGCTATTCGGCATTTTATATCGCTCCTGCTTCGTCCGTCTTTAGTAATTCTACTTCCCAAATAACAAAATTCTTCTACCTCTATAATCTTTTCTCCTCCTATTTTCACATTCAGTGGTCCAACTTTGTTATTTCTACTACATTTCATTACTTTTGTTTTGTTCTTGTTTATTTTCATGCGACAGTTCTTGCGTAGGACTTCATCTATGCCGTTCATTGTCTTCTAAATCCTTTTTACTCTCGGCTAGAATTACTATATCATCAGCAAATCGTAGCAACTTTATCTTTTCACCTTGTACTGTTACTCTGAATCTAAATTGTTCTTTAACATCATTAACTGCTAGTTCCATGTAAAGATTAAAAAGTAACGGGGATAGGGAACATCCTTGTCGGACTCCTTTTCTTATTACGGCTTCTTTCTTATGTTCTTCAATTATTACTGTTGCTGTTTCGTTCCTGTACATGTTAGCTATTGTTCTTCTATCTCTATATTTGAACCCTAATTTTTTTAGAATGCTGAACATTTTATTCCATCTACTTCTTCCACTCTCCTCTAATCAAATTAACCAGTAATTATTCATAATCTTCGGATCCATAAACTTTACCGTAGCATATATATATATATATATATATATATATATATATATATGTATATATATAGTTACGGAAGAGCGGGCATTAACATCTATGGTCATTAGCCCGGTGGAAATTGGGAGCGTATGAAAAAGTGCAGTGCCTGACTAAGATTCGAACCCTGGACCTCCGCACGAAATTCCGAAATAGGCACTTTTATATATTATTTTCTTTTGAGTTATTAAGTATATATATATATATATATATATATATATATATACAATTTTATCTACCGTTTTTTTTATTTATTTACTTTTTTTTTATTTATTTAATACTATTTCTCGAAAATATTAGACAAACTTTTTTATAATATTGTTCAACTTGTTGGGCATGTATGTGGTTCATAATTTTAATTAAATAAGGGATGAAGCTATGGTTGTAAATTAACAAAAAAATTCTATGGAGGTTACTAGCAATGTTGTACAAATAAATAGGAAAGTAATATAAAGCATTAATGTAAATGATATTTTTCCGAAAAAAAGTTGTTAAACGAGAATTTTTTTTAATGTAAATTTCTTCATTTCCCTCAAATTTTCCTTAAAAAAAATACAAATTGAAATTGGCCTTTAATCGATGCAGAAAGTAGTCACCACTTAATGGTGAGGTTGGATGATCTGCCCGTACGTCAGTACGTCACTGCTGTGCTATTATTTCCTGAAACATCGGCATACCATGAATAAGTCATCTCTTAGTAGGATAAAAATGATACGACTGTTTTTTACGAAGCGATGTATTTTTTTTGTATTTACAGTAGTAAGAAAGCGACATCATGTTACAAATACAAAACTATTATTTTTATTCTACTTTTACGCCCTCACTCGAAGCTCGCCGTTGTGACCGCTGTACATCAAGTTTGTAAAATACTTGCCGTTTAGTATTGTAAAGACGTTTTCTTCTTTCATGATAGATATTAATTTTAATTCCGTTATAATTAACTACTGGTGATGACTGTTAAACAATCGAAATGCGCATTCATTATTATTAGTTTATATATAGACAATTATTGATAAGCCTTATAATAATTTTATTCCAATAACCGTTTAATTTTGTTAATTTTATTATTTTTTGTTAAAATAATTTTTTTTTTCAAAAAATTAGTAACAGTATTAAAATGAAATAGAAAATAAAGCTAAAGTATTTCAATTTGAACAATGATACATTAAAATCGGGTTATAGACGAGTAAATTACTCATAACATCAGAGCATTACAAAGCAGTGCTTTCTTTCTTTTTCCTGTTTAGCCTCCGGTAGCTACCGTTTAGATAATACTTCAGAGGATGAATGAGGATGATATATAATGAGTGTGAATGAAGTGTAGTCTTGTACATTCTCAGTTCGACCATACCTGAGATGTATTGGTTAATTGAAACCCAACCACCAAAGAACACCGGTATCCACGATCTAGTATTCAAGTCCGTGTAAAAATAGCTGGCTTCACTAGGACTTGAACGCTGGAACTTTCGACTTCCTAATAGCTGATTTGGGAAGACGGGTTCACCACTAGACCAACCCGGTGGGTTTACAAAGCAGTGCTAATTTACTGCAATCACACTGCATTATAAAAAGTGTTTTGACACGTCATGTGGCTTTGTTTAAATTCATTAGTTGATTGCAATATTTAAAAAAAAAAAAAAAATCATTTATCCATAATTTTTTAAACGATATTACTTTTAGTTATTATTTTTTTTTATGTCGTAAAAGAAAATTTATAATTTACATCCTCATAGGAACCTTTTCATGTTACTGAGGTTAAAAATAAAATGACTTTTACAAGAAATCTCGGTTACACGGTACTGTAGTATACCGTCTGCATATGTCAGGAACAGTTTACTTTTATTCAAAAACTTTAGTATTTGTGTAAGTAAAATTTATATTGGAAATCCTCGATGATATCTTTACTGGTGAACATAACGTATGGCATGAAATTTTCGGTGTTAGTGTCTGGTTACTGATTGACAGATGTATCTATAATTAACTTATGCGACTTAAAATTACAAGGAAAAAAATTATTTCCCGGAAAAAAACGCCAATATATTATAATCAGATGGCTAGATAGGGTATTAGCGGTCTGGGTACGTCAGCAGCTAAACCATACCGTAAATGTCTCTTCCGGTTAGATCCTGTAGAAATTATTTTAATTTTATTTAAATTTCGGATGATAAGAAAAGCGGTATATGTATATTTAACACGAATTTGGCAATGGAAGCTAAATTACATTTATTATCATTGCAAATAATCCCCCTTAGAATTCAAAATAAGCATCAGCATTATTAATACACTAATATAAATGTTTTGGTACATTTTCTACGACTTTTCTGAGGAAATCATGGGGTACTACGATCAAAACATTTGAACAAAAGTTTCTTCAAGTGTTCTCGGATGAGTCTTGTAAACGTCTTCTTTAGTTCAACTCCACAAGAAAAAGGTACATGATGTCACATCAGGGCTTCTAGTCCACCGGGGTGATCTAGTGGTTAACTCGTCATCGCAAATCAGCTGATTTCGAAGTCGACAGTTCTAAGGTTTAAATCCTAGTAAAGGCAGTTACTTTTATACGGATTTGAATACTAGATCGTTGACACCGTTCTTTGGTGGTTGGGTTTCATTAAATCACACGTCTCAGGAACGGTCGACCTGAGACTTCATTTATATTCATACTTATCATCCTCACTCATCATCTGAAGTAATACCTTACGGTGGTTCCGGAGGCTAAACAGAAAAAAAGAGAGAGGTCAGAGCTTCTAGTAGGCCAATCTGTTGGTCTACGACGGCTTATCCATCTTCCTGGAAACTGATTTCCAGCTATTCGCGAAAAACAATAGCAAAGTGTCCCGTGTAGATGCACCGTCCTAAATAAATATGAGCTCTGCAATGTTATTCCTCATTGAGTAATAATAGGCAATTCGAAGTTCATAAGCATATACAATTAGCGATCACTGTACATCTTGTTCCGTAAAAGATGAGGACCCACCGCATCGATCTCTTTTCACACCACACTGTTACTTTTGAACGTGACTGCCCTTTTTCAACAGCATCACCTAGATTAGTATTACTCCAATAGTGACAGTCATGCCGATTAAAAAATACACCGACATGGAAAATTACCTAATCAGTCCATAAAATATTAGCAAAGATTATTTTTCTTCCCTTCTAAAATGATTTCTTTAAAATTTCATTCGGTAATCGCAGTCTTCAGGAAAGATGCTGGACGTAATGGAGGCTTCCAAGGATGGAAATTTAAATCTTTATTTAAAACAGTGTGAATGGTATAGCGTGTTACTTCGCTTTCTTTAGATGCCTGACGGATGTATACTTTGTAGGGCTTCTTTCAAAAATAAACTGAACTCGGATAACAATTTCTTCTGACCGTGAAGTCGACGGTCCACCAGAACGTAACAAATCCAATACAGAACCTGTTGTCGTTATTTTACGGTGGTAGATTGTAATATTATTTGGATTAATTGTTACATTTATACTGTTCTCAGCTCTCCACCGACGCTGGATTTGAGCCACCGATTTTCATATTTCGTAACTTCCTGCGATGATTGCTCTTTCTTTGTTAAAAATTGGAGGCGTTTTCAGTTACCTGAAACATAAGTAGTAAGGAATAAGCTTCCTTTCTGTATAATAGTTACCCTTAAAATGACGTTCCGATATTATTATGTATTTTCAATTTATAAATAAGTATTAACTTATCAGACATTTTGTATAATCTGTAGCGAAAAAATTAAGGCTATTAAAGAAACACACTAGTTGTTGTTATCGGCCAAAATAAATAACATGACTTGGTTACACTACGCTGCTTAAATATTATAATTTTTTCGTTAATTGTAACTGATGAAAGGTATCCTTGAATAGGTCATTGAACTGAGCGATTGTAAAATTTGCAGAAATATATTTTTAATCGGCAACGAAAATTAAATAGAAAAATTTCCTAATTTTAAAACTAACAAGTCTAAAAATAAAATTATAGTATATGTTTCACCGAAGTATTATCGATGGCAATCTTATTATTATAGCAGTAAATGAAACCTACAAAAGTGTTGTAGTAATAGAATAATTTTAACCATGTTGCCAAACTACTTCGTACATTTACATTGATGTACTTATATCACGTACAGGCGGCGCAACCGATCTTTATGCTCGCTGCCACGGAGCAGCGAACCCCGCAATTCGAATCATTGTACTATCCTTTTAGCATAATACTAGCTCCGGAGGCGTACCGTAGGCACGCCTTGGTGTGCGGTATCTCGTAATAGGATTATTAGGTATCCGAAATTGATTACCTCTTGTGTAAAAATAATTATTTTTGAATGATGAAAATTGATATAACCAAATTTAACTCTAGAAATTGATAGTAACGAATCGGGATTTTTCGCTAGTGATCGGTAAATTCCGGTGCCTACTTTTTAATAATAATTCATTATTTTATAAGAAAAATCAATTACATAATTAAATAAAAAATATGTAAAAAAAATTTAAAACCGCTATTAAATTAAACGCACTAAAATGTAAAAAATAATTTTGGGATGATATCTCAGAATGGATTTGACAATAAACGTTGATGATGATATGTAAGATTATGTGAAAGTCAAATGGCCTAATGGCCAAAAGTCAAATGGCATTCAAATGGCCTAAAGAGTGGGTGCTCCAGCACCCCATCCTTTAGGCCATTCATCACGCATATGAAAAAATTTGCAAAAACATCAAATTTTTAATTTGAAGTATAGACAGAATTTTCGAAATGAGGCGTGGCCCCATATTGCAGTTAATGATGTTAAAGAACAATTTAGATTCGGAGTAACAGTACAAGGTGAAAAGATAAAGATGCTACGATTTGCTGATGATATAGTAATTCTAGCCGAGAGTAAAAAGGATTTAGAAGAAACAATGAACGGCATAGATGAAGTCCTACGCAAGAACTATCGCATGAAAATAAACAAGAACAAAACAAAAGTAATGAAATATAGTAGAAATAACAAAGATGGACCACTGAATGTGAAAATAGGAGGAGAAAAGATTATGGAGGTAAAAGAATTTTGTTATTTGGGAAGTAGAATTACTAAAGATGGACGAAGCAGGAGCGATATAAAATGCCGAATAGCACAAGCGAAACGAGCCTTCAGTAAGAAATATAATTTGTTTACATCAAAAATTAATTTAAATGTCAGGAAAAGATTTTTGAAAGTATATGTTTGGAATGTCGCTTTATATGGAAGTGAAACTTGGACAATCGGAGTATCTGAGAAGAAAAGATTAGAAGCTTTTGAAATGCGCTGTTATAGGAGAACGTTAAAAATCAGACGAGTGGATTAAGTGGCAAATGAAGAGGTGTTGCGGCAAATAGATGAAGAAAGAAGCATTTGGAAAAATATAGCTAAACGAAGAGACAGACTTATAGGCCACATATTAAGGCATCCTGGAATAGTCGCTTTAATATTGGAAGGACAGGTAGAAAGAAAAAATTGTGTGGGCGGGCCACGTTTGGAATATGTAAAACAATTTGTTAGGGATGTAGGATGTAGAGGGTATAATGAAATGAAACGACTAGCACTAGATAGGGAATCTTGAAGAGCTGCATCAAACCAGTCAAATGACTGAAGACCAAAAAAAAAAACATGTCAAATAAATACAATTAATATAAAAAAGTTTTAAATTTGTTAAAAATTAAAAAGACATGACTGCAAAAAAAAAAAAAATAGGATGTCCGGCCAGTGCAGATCATTGCTATTAGATCCGTGAAGGATTTTTGCCAATACAACTTAGTTCCTTGAATATTACGGATCACAAGATGAACAACATAATAAGGTTCGACTACATTTTGGCGTAAGCGACCGTAAACAGATACATTTTTTCTGAAATTTATGAAGTCTACATTTGAGAGGACGTAGAAAAATATACGTGTTGGTTTGTAATCTCCTTTTGTTACTCATTACGCTTTATTGGAAGTAGTCTGGAAGTAGTCGAGTGAGTTATGAGCACTGACCAGTATTCTCTGAACCCATTCCAACTGTTTAGAAACATTACTCTTTAATGTAGGATAATTAAAGCGTATTCGGTGACAATTTTATTTTTTTTCAATTTATTTAAACACACACACACACACACACACACATATATATATATATATATATATATATATATATATATATACAGCCTATGGCATTCCGGATGACGTAAGGATCCCAATGCGAGATCATGCATGTAAATCGGTTCAGCCGATGAGCTGCTGTAAAGGAACAAATATTTATACATACATACTACCTAAATATATTACACTCTTCTCTGGGCAGTTGTATAGTTATTTCAGTACATATTTAAGTAACGGTACATGTATAACAAACTGCAGAAAATACAAAGTTTTTTATTTTATTATTTATAAGTTCATAGATAGAATAATATTGTTTAAATAAAAGAAAAATTTATGATTGTATTTTAAATACATTAGTGAGAAGATTTTCTTAAAAGATGGTTCAGTAGTTGATTAAAAAAAATAATAATAAAACTGACAACACAGTTCTAGAACACGTCACACGGCTAAAGCCGCGTTCGGGGAAAGTCTTACAACTGCGGGTTGTTTCTGATTCACGGCTTACACATACAACTTAATTAAAAATATTTATCATATTATTTAAATATAATATTTTTTCGTTTATTTAATTGAATTATTTTAACTAAAGCTGGCCCGCATATAATATTTAATCCGCGCACGTGTGGCGGTACTAGTAGCGACGGTCGGTAGACCGGTGTATCCGCGAGGCTTAACGCACGAGGTACCGAGTCGACCGGGGGATCGAGTTCGAGACCCGGCCGGACCTAGTTACATTTTTACACTTAAAATCTTATTCATTTATTTAATTCTGTCGTACACCTGTGACGTCACAACATAGCGGTCGACTACAACAGCAATTTTTTGTGGTGGGGTGCAATTTTGGGAAAAGTTTTTTTTAAAAATATTGTTATTTTTTAATCGTTAACAAATGGACCTAAGAAAAATATGACCCTAATTAGGCGAAATCTCGAAATACTGAGGGTAACCTTGCTTTACAGTCTCATCCCCCGTGACCTTTTAAGTTGAAAATTTAACGGGATCTAGCCCTATATACAGGTTGATTCAGGAGGATAGGCCAATACTTTGACAACTCATTCTAGAGGCTAAAAATAAGAAAAAAGTTCATATAAACATAGGTCCGAAAACGCTTCGTTAGCGAGTTATACAGCATGAAATATTTCGCCCGAGTTTCAGTTCCTCCGGGTAAATTAAGGCTTTCTGAAATTCTGGGAAGGTCAATTAAGGGACAAATTCAATTGTTTCTTATGATTTTTGAGCTGGGAAATCGAAAAAAATAGGTCCTAGAACTGTATCTCTGTTAGTTTCTAAGATATCCCATGTAAAACGCCAAAAATAGGGTCAAAAAACACATTTTTTTATGTTTGATGTACAATAACGCTGTTAAATTGGCAATAAATCATACATTTTTTAAACATAAATTGTAGAGAATTTAATTATAAGAAGATTGATGTAAATAATGTCAACAGAAAAGAAATAAAATATTTTAAAATTTTCGACTTTTATTATTATTTTCTTCTAAGTTTTCGTCGGTTTTGTTGTTAATATGAAGTGTTTTCTTATTTTAAGCCTCTAGAATGAGTTGTCAAAGTATTTGCCCTATCCTCCTGAATAACTCTGTATAGAAGTAATCTGACCAAGTTTCGTAAAAATCGGTGAAATAGTTTTGAAGATATAAGGTGATTTAGAGGCCGACACCAAACACACACACACACGTACACACGAATCTGAAAAATTTCCATCCGGTTTTTTGGATTCCTTAGGTATAAAAACGTCGAGAACCGGTGTATTCAACGCGGTATGGCCGTTGGCAGAGATCGTGGATACCGGTATTTTTTGGTGGTTGGGTTTCAATTAACCACACATCTCAGAAATTGTCGACCTGAGATTATACAAGACTACACTTCATTTACAGTTATACATATCATCCTCATTCATCCTCTGAAGTAATAACTGACGGTAATTCCTGGAAGCTAACCAGGAAAACGGAAAAAAGGAAGGTATAAAAACGTCAAATTCCGGTGAAAACCGCATATCCTTTAATTACTTACCTTTCTTCTTCTTTTTATAGCTGTAGCTCTGTTATACGGCTATCTAGTATCTAGACGGGAAAGTAAATATAACGTGGAAGCATATTTAGGCTCTTTTTCATTGGACGAAATATTGAGGTGAGTTATAAGAAACGGTAAAATAAAATTAATAGTAATAATAAAAACTGAATTCGGTCTAAGGCGTTAACGTATTCAAAAAAAAAGCAAAACAAAGCAAAAAAAAAAGAAAACTTTAAAATTATTTAATGAAGAAAAAGAAAGACTACGTAGATAAAATTAACTTCTGCTATAGCCTAACGATAATCATCATACAGCTGTTATGCTTTAAGCTAAAAAAAAAGCGTATAGCATGTTCAAAATTTGTTATTATTAAATAGGTTATGAAAAAAAGTATTTTTGCGCACGGGTATATGTTGTGTGTTCGCGGGTTATTTGTTTCATTTGAATGATGCATCAAGAAAAAAAATAGTTAAATGTCGTAGTCAAACATATAATTTTGTGCGTGATATAATGGAGTACAGAACAGGTTTCTTTTATTTTTGCCTTAGGTATTAAAGCTTATTTCAGTTCATGCCTTCAGGTTTACATACGTAAGACTTCTATTCTATATACAATGCATGCGTAGAAATCTTATCATTTTTATTGAATTTACAATAATAAAAAACGAAATATAAAAATTTTTTATGAACGATTTACAGTGAGTGATCTTTTTGAATAATTATATTTTCCACGCGATTTGACCACTCCTTGAGGTTAAGGGAGGGGGTGTTTCTATTTTGGTGTTATCAAATCTTTATCGGCTACCTAACTGATAATCCCCTTCTAAATGAAATTCGTAAAATGTTTAAAACGGTTGAAAACTGATAATTTACAAAACTATTTTCGTATATAAATAAATTTTATTTATTAACAATATTCTTGCATTATCCAATAACGGTTAAACCATTTTTAAAATAACCAAATGATTTATTTATCTTTAAACAGATTGACATCTTGACCGCAATATAATTTTAAAAATAATTAACTACAGAGTGATTCAGGAGGATAAGGCAATACTTTGACAACTCATTCTAGAGGCTAAAAATAAGAAAAAAGTGCATATAAATATAGGTCCGAAAACGCTTTGTTAGCGAGTTATACAGGATGAAAGATTTCGCCCGAGTTTCAGTTCCTCCGGGTAAATTAAGGCTTTCTGAACTTATGGGAAGGTCAATTAACTTGTTTTCCGTAGATCTAAAATTATTGTACCTAATAGACGTCTGTTTTCTTTTTTGTAACATTTTCTTCTAAGTTTTCGTCGGTTTTGTTGTTAATAAAAGCCGACATTTTTAACATTTTATTTCTTTTTTCTTCTTATAATTAAATTCTCTACAATTTATGTTTAAAAAATTATGATTTATTGCCAATTTAACAAAGTTATTGTACGTCAAACGTAAAAAAAAATGTGTTTCTGACCCTATTTTTGGCGTTTTATATGGGATATCTTAGAAACTAAGAGAAATACAGTTCTGGGACCTATTTTTTTCGATTTCTCAGTTCAAAAACCATAAGAAACAATTGAATTTTCTCCTTAATTGACCTTCCCAGAATTTCAGAAAGCCTTAATTTACCCGGAGGAACTGAAACTCGGGCGAAATCTTTCATCTTGTATAACTCGCTAACGAAGCGTTTTCGGACCTATGTTTTTATGAACTTTTTTCTTTTTTTTTAGCCTCTAGAATGTGTTGTCAAAGTATTGCTCTATCCTCGTGAATCATTCTGTATATACGTAACTTTTCAATAAAATGTTTTTTCCTTTTTTGATCGTTTTTAGGATAAGGAATGAGGGTTTTAGAAAATGAATTAATCTGAAAAAATTTCAGTTTAGTCAATCCAGTTTAATTTTTTTATTTCAGAAATAATTCAATATGTCCATTTTATTTTTTTGAGTATCATATTTCTCGGGAATTACTGAAGAAATATACAACTGTGGGATCATCTTTTTACTTTCTTAGCGTCATAGATCTACGCGCTGCAAGAAGGAAAGTATTGTAATCAGTAGAAAAATGGGTTATGGATTTTTTTTCGTTTCTCTACCCGAGGATCCAAAGAAAAGGGTGGTATATTCGTTCCTGTGTTGCGTGTTTGAAGATCAATAACGTTTGATTCGATAAACGGATTTTGATGAAATTTTATACCGAGACTCGTGTATATGGGACAATTTGTTGGTTTATTTTTTGTTTTTTTTATTTAGGGAAAGCTTCAATATTAGAGGAAGACGCGGGGATTCAGCTTCCGCGAATCGATTAATTTGTTAGTTGAGGATTATAACTTACTGTAGGTATTTGTAGTTGGAAGAGACCATACGGACATAAGATAGTAAGTACTACATTGATGAAAATGTCTGGCTCTCAACTATTAGCTCCCTACCGTACTCTACGAAAATTACGTTAAACTGTAGTTGTTGATTGCAAATCGTAAAACCAATACACATACCGAACACATTCCGCACCGATAAATGTGTTCATTTTTTTAACACTGGTGACAGCGTTTGGTGGCCGAATTCGGTACTAATTCGAGTCTAAACTTGTGTGTTTTGCTATGAAATATGATCTCAACCGAATCTGTAAGTTGCTTAAATACATTTTTATACGCTTTTAAAGTTGTGCTTTAAATCACCCGGGTTTACCCTATCGACCTATTCATCATAAAACATTCTGTTACAAATATCTGTACAGTCGAATGTATCTTATGATGTCTTGATTTCAAATTTGCCGGCGGCCAGAACAGAAAGTACACGAATGCCGGCGACCCGCCGGCATTCGTGTACTTTCTGTTTTTTATCTTGCACATATTTTTAGTTATCGTAAAGCGCTATAGATAGTTCCAAAAATTTATTTTTAATTCTTGTATCTCTTATTATCTAATGCCAGCGTTTTTCTCCGTGAGGCTGTCCTTTCTGGTGTCGATCAGCTTGTGTATTCTACATTATTTTGGTCTATCCTTTATAATTTTTGTATCTAAATAAGAAACTTCTCTAAGTTCTGATTTTTCTCGTGTTCCTTTATCCTTAATATTTAATTCTTTATTAACCTTCTTTCTGGTTACACTTCATTACTTTTGCCTTAATTTTTATATATTTCCAAATTAGCGTAGGAAGAAATTAGATCAAAGTTTTTCGCTAACAGTAACTCTATAAAAAAGAATTCGGAGATATGTTTGTTTGTTTATATCACATCATTACTTTATTTTTACAAGTAGAACATATCTTAAAATTATTTTCGTTTTTATTTGTGATACATTTTCTCCTCTCACACTCTCTCTCACACCCTCTCTCGCTCTCTCTCTCTCTCGCTCTCTCTCTCTCGCTCTCTCTCTCTCGCTCTCTCTCACTCTCTCTCTCTCTCTCTCTCTCTCTCTCTCTCTCTCTCTCTCTCTCTCTCTCTCTCTCTCTCTCTGTGTGTGTGTGTGTGTGAGTGTTTTCATTTCATTTATATATTTTTCATTTTTATTTAATGATTTACTTGGTTGTAATGGTGCATTTTTACCATTGATTAAAATATTGTAAAAAAGCGGAAGTAAGTTTCAATAGATGTATCTTTTTTAAATTTTTCCGTTACGTTCCATCCATATGTTTATTATTTAATAAAGTTAATAACGATCATAGAAACCAATAGTAATCAGTAAAAAATCGGGGTAATTTCTTAATTTATTTAATAATAATAATAATGAAAAAAAATGAACATTTAAAATGAATATTAGGTTTACAAATTTCTTTCGTAAAAACAAAAAGTTCTCCAATGATAAAAAAAAATAAATTACAAACTCTAAAAATTTTCGAAAATAGGAAATTAAAAGAGTATCAAAGTTTAAATATCTCTGAGAAATAATAACGGGGAACGCTCCAAAAAAGAAAGCGCTAAGAGAGCGAACGCAGAAAACGGCATTAGCGTTCAACAACAAGAAATTTACGTAATAAAAAGTCGGTTTCACATAACGCTGAACATTACAAAACGGTAATTCGAAAAATTTTTCGGATAAGACATTTTTACTTCCTTGTACGAAGTAAAGGAAGTATTATGATCGTGAAAAATATCGGTTTTCAAATTTCAACGGAAATATCCGTTTTGACCATCCCTGAATCCATTTTGACTAGTTTCAGCGTAACGTATGTATGTATCTGGAGTAATTCAAAAACGATTAGTCGTAGGAGAAATTTTGTATTTAGGACTGTTGTAACATCTAGTTTTGTACCTCCCCTTTTGATTGTAATCGACTGGACCAAAAGTAACTAAAAAAAAAAACCAAAATCCAAAAATTTGGATTTTGGACATTTTCTTAATTGCAGTAATAAGCCCTCATTGAGATCTTTCCAATGTATATCATAAGTGGTACTAGTTTCATCGGTTCCAGTGTTATAGCCAAATAAAATTTTAATTTAATGAAATATTTGGATCTTACAAGGGAAAAGTATATCTCTTCGAATCAGACTTCATATCATTTTTTCCCTAATTTTTTATTTAAATGTATTGATTTATTAATAATTATTAACCGCTTATTGTAAAAAAAAAATTACAATAAATATTAATATAATAATAACAATAAAATTTTTTTAAAAAATGAAAAAATCAGAAGTAAATAGTGAAATAAAATTTATGTATGATTACCCGTAGGATGTTGAAATTGGTATTTAGGACAGTTGTAACATCTAGTTGTGCATCTCCCTTTTTTATTGCAAGCGACTGAACCAAAAAAGCCCAAAATCCAATTTTTTTTTTGATTTTGGACTTATTAACTGCAGTAATAAGCCCTCATTCAGAACTTTTCAACGATATAAGTGGTACTTATTGTAATTTGTTCCAGAGTTACCTACAAATAAAATTTTAACTAATGAAATGTTTGAATCTTACAAGGGGAAGCACATCGGTTCGAATCCGACTTTATATACATATATATATATATATTTTTTTTTTAATTTAAATATATTTATTTATTATTAATTATTAATTCCGATTGTAAAAAAAGTGTTACAATAAATAATAGAATAAAAAAAAGTACGAAAAAATATTAGAAGTTATTAATGAAATAAAACTTTATGTACTTTTCATTTTAAAAACCTGTTTATACGTAATTTAATACGTGTACAAGGAAGTCATGTGGTGTCCACATCAGATTTAATAAAAAAAGAAAATAATTTTAGAAAACATATACGGATCCGATTACCGGAACGGAATTTATATACTAAAAAGTGAAACAGAGATTTATAAATATTTAGAAAAAAGTAAAAGACACCATCTGGAGTAGAAGATAACAATTTTATGGGCATTTTCGCAGAACGAGCGAAAATAGATTAACTAAGCAAATATTTAACTTTTATAACAGTGGAATTAGTAAAACTAGCCGGTTAAAGTGGTAGAAAAAGTTCTTAAAACTTTAAAAATCTTAAGAAACCTGCTTAAATAGAGACCGATTTAAAAAATTAATCAAAGAATCTAGGTTTCCAGTGAAGTTACTCAAACAGGGAATAAAAAACAACAAATATTGAGAAAACAAGAGAAGTTTCTCTTAACGAGAGAGAGAGAGAGAGAGCGGGAGAGAGAGAGAGAGAGAGAGAGCGAGTGAGAGGGAGAGATAGAAAGATGGATAGGGATAATGAGAAAGACAGAGAGAGGGTGTGATAGAAAGAGGGAGAGGGATAATGAGAGAGAGAGAGAGTGAGAGAGTGATAATGAGAGGGTGAGTGGGAGGGGGCGGGAGAGGGGCGAGAATGGGACGGAGAGGGGGCGGGAGAGAGAGATGGTGAGAGAGAGTGAGAGAGAGAGAGTGTGTGTTGGGTTGTCGGAGGGAGGGGAGAAGAAGATAAATTAAAATTGGTCATTTAAATATTTTTGATAAAAGCTAACAATGGATACAAAAATTTATATTTGAAAAAAAAATTGTATTTGTATAATTACGAAAAATTTGACTGTAATGAACCGAGACCTTCAGAATGGTATTTAAATGTTATAACAATATATATTCATCAAATACAAGTATTTACAAAAGAATCACCTTACATTTTTCTATACTGTATACTTTAATATTAATTTAAAAAAATAAAATCAATACAGCTCTACGCAACTAATTAATATTTACATACGCACAAACATAAACAAATGAGCGTACTCACTCGCGCATAAATGAATACTGTTAATCACAGTAAAAGGTCAAACTATTTAATTTCGTGCAACGTACTTTCTTTTTCCTTGTCATAAATATCTACCTTTAATTCTTTTTTTACATAATTGAAGGCGACCTGAAAAACTATTCTAAATAAAAACAAAAAACATACACAGATATATTCACACAATCACTCTCTCAATCTCTCTCTCTCTCTCTCTCTCTCTCTCTCTCTCTCTCTCTCTCTGTCAACGCATGCCAGCTGTGATGGAACTAGATGCCTCCTAAGAGCTGAAGGCCAAAAATAATCGTGTACATTTTAGAATGGCGCTAAAAATGGTTTACGAGGAGGGGGAAAGGAGTCTGAAGTATAAGTAAATTTTTCTATCTATTGACATTGACCCAATGAGTAAATCGATTTTAATTTGATATAAGTATTTTTAAAATAATTAAGTAGTATTACTTCATACCTAAAATACGTTACCGGATACGTAGTTATATTGTATAACTATATAAGGGAAAATATACTAATCGTGGGTCAAATTTTGCATGTCAGGGTTTTAATAGGATTTGACGTTTAATTAAAAAAAAAAAAAAAATCTGATGTGGACACCACATGACTTCCTTGTATGCCTATTAAATTACATATTCACATTTTTTTGCTGCACTTTATTTAAACTTATTTCATTTGAAAATGAAATACTATCCTTCAATTCATTAATATAGTGGACAGTTACACAATTGCATTGTGGTGAACACCATATTGAATAATTTTTTTTTGTGGTGTCACTATCAGCATTTTATATTAGTTTATATATTAATTTTGTTTCTCGTCGCTCAAGTAGTTATGTGGTGTACGTGAGAACGTGTCGGATCCGTAATTATGTACACATCGGTTCGAATCCGACTTCATATACAGCTTTCTTTTTTTAATTTAAATATTCTGATTATTACACTCTGTAAAATTTTTGAATTAAAATGAAAAGTACATAAAATTTTATTTCACTAATACCTTCTGATATTTTTTCAAATTTTATTATTATTATTATTATTACTGAATTATTATTTATTGGAAAAGTTTTTTTACAATCAGAGGTTAATGATTATTAAAAATCAATATATATTTTTTTTAAATGTATATAAAGTCGGATTCGAACCGATGTGCCTTCCCCTTGTAAGATCCAAACATTTCATTAATTAAAATTTTATTTGTAGATAACTCTGGAACAAATGAAAATAAGTACCACTTATATCGTTGAAAAGTTCTCAGTGAGGGCTTATTACTGGAGTTAAGAAGTCCAAAATCCAAATTTTTGGGATTTTGAGCTTTTTTGGTTCAGTCGATTGCAATCAAAAAGAGAGGTGCGCAACTAGATGTTACAACAGTTCTAAATACAAATTTTAACACGGCTAATCGTTTTTGAGTTATACGAGATACATACGTACGTACAGATGTCACGCCGAAACTAGTCAGAATGGATTCAGGAATGTTGAAAATTGATACTTTCGTTGAAATTTGAAAACCGAAATTTATCCCGATCACAATACTTACTTTACTTCGTAAAAGGAAGTAAAAAAAAAATAAAAATGAAACAAAAACAATCTTAGCATTGTGAGGGTTGTATATGCAGAGTGTCCCACGAGGAAACGGGAATACTTTACAGGTGTATTCCTCTCATCAAAATAATGAAAAAAGTTCACATAAACATACGTCTGGAAACGTTTCGTTAGCGAGTTACGGTTAGCGAAAGATTTCGCTCAGAATTCATGTTCCCTGGTGAAATGAGGACGTACTGAAATATCTAGGACGTTAATTGAGGGGCAAAATTAATGCTTTCCTGTGGTTTTTGACCTGAAAATTGAATAAATTTGTCTGTGGTATGTATTTTTTTTACCATCCTCATATTACGGCTGAAGAGTTGGTGGATTATATTTGGTTAACTTTATTTAAATATTTGGTAGAAGATGCGAGAATTATTTTTGTTGAAGTTTTCATTTATTTGGTTTAAATTTTTTTCTCATTATTTTTGTTGGCTCGTTTTATCTTTTTTGTGACTTATTTTTCGGATCTTAAAGGAATTTTTCCTTTTTTCCTCATATTTAATGGAGTTCCATTTTTACCCGATAGACGTTTTGTTTTTATAAACTTCAAAATTGTAATCATCGCAAGCCTCCGTGGCGCGAGTAGTAGCGTATCGGCCTTTAATCCGGAGGTCCCGGATTCGAATCCCGGTCAGGCATGGCATTTTTCACACGCTACAAAAATTGTCATCCATTTCATCCTCTAAAGCAATACCTGAACGGTGGTCTCGGAGGTTAAAACAAATTGTAATCATCGTAATTTTTTCATTTCATAATAGAAGTAAAACTTTTATTTTCATGATTAAAGAAAAATACCAGTTTGCTTCATTTTTCAAATCGTACTTCAACTAGCCAAGTTATAATGGAACATGTTAGTTCTAGGCTCAAATTTAGAAGATAATTTTTAATTACTAGAACCTATGTTTATTGGGATATTTTCTTTGTATTGATGTTGGGGAACAGGTTACCGAAATGTTAGACGATTTTTTTTATATAAGAACCACACAATGTCTCACTAAGAAATAGGAAAAATTTCAGAACATGTTCCATAAGGGATAATAAGAAAAAAATTCACAAAAAAATGGATTCGAAGCCTCTTCGTTTTCGAGTTATAGGTCCAAAAATTAATTGACCTTCCCAGAATTTCAGAAAGCCTTAATTTACCAGGAGGAACTGAAACTCGGGCGAAATCTTTCATCCTGTATAACTCGCTAACGAAGCGTTTTCGGACCTATGTTTATATGAATATTTTTCTTATTTTTAGCCTCTAGAATGAGTTGTCAACGTATTGCCCTATCCTCCTGAATCATGCTGTATACTGCAGAAATGATGACAGTCAAAGAATTGAGTGTGAAAAAAAAAATTTTTTAAAAAATAAAAATTATGACAGATTTTACATGCCAAGTGTAAAAATAATTAAAATATATCAAGATCAAATGAAGAAATTGTAACACAAATTTGAAAAAAAGACAATAACGGACTCTTTAAATAAAGAAGATTAGGCTTTTATGAACACTGAAAAAGAATAGAGCAACACATTACGCAGCCAACTTTATTTAACATTTCATCATTTTATTTAAATATAATTTTTTTTTCGTTTATTTAATTCAATGATTCAAAAGCGTACTTAATTCGCGCGGGTATGGCGTTACTAGCGGCGACAGTCGGCACTAATGTAATTTCGCAATTTACGTAGAACAAATTTCGCTTTTACGTTCGGCAGACCGATGTAGCTGCGAGTCTTAACGCACCAGCTACCGATTCGACCCGGCATTCTAGTTCGAGATCCGGCCAGACAGAGTTACTTATTTAAATTTTAAATATTATCTATTTATTTAATTCTACCAGTGAAGCCACAATACAGCAGACGACTACAACAGTATTTTTTGTGGTGGGGTTGCGATTTTACAAAAAAAACGTTTTATCCACATATTTTTATTTTTTAACCGTTAACCGTGTTTTAGAATATTACCTTAATTAGGCGAAATCTCAAAATATTGAGGGTAACCTTACTATACAGTCTCACCTCTTGACTTTTCAAATTGAAAATTTAATGGCGTCAATGCCTTATATATAGAAGTGAACCGATTATCTTTGGTCAAAATCATAGTTGTGGAAATATAAGGTGATTTAGAAGTCGACACTGACCACACAAACGTACATACGAACATTTAACATTTGGTTTTATTGGTTTCTTAGGTGTCAAAACGTCAAGATCCAGTAAAAACAGCATATGCCGAATTAAACGGATTACAATATTTTCCCTTTCAGAGCTTAAGCTTTGTTATAACGCTAGACGGAAAAGTAGTAGGATAATTACTAATTTAGGTTAATTAAAGAACGTGCGGGTGACGTAAGGATTCCAACGCGGGGACGTACATCTAAATCGGTACAGCCGTTGAGCTGCTACGGTGGAACAAATATACATACATACACCCTAAAAATATTCCACCCTTTTTTGGGTAGTCGTGTAAAAATAACTGGTTTTGAGAGTTTTAAAAAGATATAAAGGAATTGAATATTAAATAAAAATACATTTTTATGTCGAAATATTTCTAGAATTAAAATAAAGTAAAAGTTTTAAAAGGGTTTTTCCTGTTGGAAAAACCAAGAGGAATATGAGAAAGAGAATTTTCCCAGAGAAGAGGAGAGGTTAATCCTCATAGATTTAAAGAGTACTGACAAAAAAGGAAATGAACAGCAAACTTGTTTTTTAATGCGACAGTCCAAACGAAATAAAATTTTATAATAGTAATAAATTGTTAATTTTTAACGCTAATTTATAAACAGAAATATCTTAGATGATAAATATGTTTTTTATGAATGAATTTTTTCCTATGTCACTACTTAAGTCGCATGCGGCTTACGTAAAAGTTTATAAGGGAACTTTTTTCCTTATATAAATGGGGGAATAATATAAATTTTTGTGGTAGGAAGATTTTTTCCAGGCTCTTTATAATTGTATTTTTTTTGTTTTACTTGAAAATTTAGATTAATATTATGCATATTTGATATTTTATGGTGTGGTATATTTTTTTGTGGGATTAAAATTTTCATTATCCATTATTTAATAAAGTTTTATCGGTAAAAAAATACATATATATATAGGTTACAAGTTATTAAAATACTGTATCGATTTATGAATGCGTTTTATATACATCTAGAAATTCTTATTCATGTAGTATTCGTATGTATATAAAAATAATGTACGTGTAGTATATTGGGCGTACGAATGTGCGTGATAATAAAAGTAGTGTTGGTGGTGATGAGGTGGTGAAGAATGACTGTGCCGGAGGGAAGGGGGGGCTTTAAAATAAAAAAATGGGAGGGGTCGCGAAGCGAAGCAGCAACAACGCAACGCAACGCAACCCAAGGAAAGCAAGCAAGGCGAGAGTGCAACACGCACTCTGTTTCCCCCATCAGAAACGCAACTACGACTACAAAACGCATGGCATAGCGGCGAAGGCGATGTCGAAAGAAGAAATAAACAAGGAAGGAAATAATATTATAATGTAAAAAGAGATAAAGATAGAAATAGTTTACACGAAGGGAAGGGTAGGGTAAAAAACGAACAAGCTAGAAGACCCGCGTCGAGCAGCGCACGCATGATAAAAAAAAAAACTAAAAAAAAAAACAAAATAGTATACGACGACACGCACAAAGATGGCAGCACTATCGATAGTTGTACGTAATAGCATAGAAGTGAACGGTGAACGGGCCGTCCTGAGGCGGGATCAGAACTACACTAACACCAGTTTAGTCAGAAGAGGGTTAGACTTGGGCGGGGTGCTAAGGGACTCTCCTGTCGCGCGCGATACACGTCGACACACCACGCGTAAAGATGCAGGAGACCTAAAACTCTGCAGGTGAGTGAATAGTTTTCGCCGATCAGTTTAATTATTTTAAGTTTTTATTTAATTTATCGATTGCATAAATAAAATTAAAAAAAAAATCTGATAGGAAGTGAAATGTAAATAAAATTTGTTGCAGTGCATTTGATTTTATACGGTTTCTAGATTCACACACGCGCATGTACGATCGTATAAGTGCATAGCAATATACTTTGACCAAATCGATAATAATTTATTTGAAAATTTTAATAGTTATTAACAAAATTTAATTAAATTTATTTTATATATTTTAATGTAATCTATTAAAACTGATAACATTTATACATTTTAAAATCGAATTTATAAAAATACAATACTGGTTTACTCAAACGGGACATTTTAAAAATATGAAATAAATAATTAGATAATTTTAATTAACTTATCAAATTTATTTTATAATTAATTTACTTTAATAAATTTTAAATGTTTTCGTATATATATAGTATTTAATTTATTGACCATTATTTCATTTTTTCTAACAATTATATTTTTTATTTGTGTAATACAAAATGAAGAATTAAATTTACGTAATTTTTTTTATTACTTTTATTAATTGCGCGTTCTGGATTATCAAGTTAGATGTTAAATTACATTTAAATATTATTAAATTTGAACAAAATAAATGTATAGCAACTAATATATATATATATCTCAAAATTATGATATATATATTGATATATATAATATTATTATATTTTATAATTCAGATTAAAATAATAAATATTATTTATATATATTACGAATTAGTTTAACGAAATAAAAATATATCTTTTCATTTTTTATGCATTGTTTAATTTTCATTTGCTTATTTTTTGAAATATCGAAATTTTATTTAATAGAAAAATAAAACCTTAGCAGTTAAAAAAAAAAATAATAATTTATATACTCTAAAATCGCTATATTATTTTTTTTTAAATCTCTGAAATAAGTGTATTTACATATATATTATGTTCTTTAGCTTCAATTGTGACACTGTCTTTGAATTTTCCGGTATTTTTACACACAATATCAACTGTCCCCATCTGTTTTACTTTATTACTCGTATAATTCTTTTTAATAAGTTAATTACCACAATATTATTATCAAAAAAAGAAAAATTGTTTTAGAATTTATATTAAGTCAACATTATTTAATAATAAAAAATTAATATATAATGATTTAAAATAAAGTACGATTTACGAAATTGTATCGATAAAAAAAAGAAAAATTGATTACGGTGCGACTGAAATTCATAGTAAAAATTTATGAATCATAAATAAATAAATAAATTTAGATATTAATAGCAGTAATACGTTATAAAAAAACTATCTTGCCTGTTATTATTTTTATTTTTTGTACATAAAATAAACATATTCGCACAAGAAAGTTCTAAATAATATTAGTATGATGAAATTAACATATATATATATAAAATCTGATCGGTACATAACAATACATTTTATATAGATTACGTCAATAATGAATAGGTATGCTACTTTACGGATAAAAAAGGAACTCCCTCCATCATTTAGTCTTGGATGGATCAAGGGAAACCATGCTCAAACACCTTGATCTGAGCAACAACACAAAATACATCACAATTAATTACAAATTAAAAAAAAGTACATGGGGATTAAATTACACACATAATAATAAGGTAAATTTCAGGAAGAAATATTAAAAAATAACCACAAAATAATTCACAATTTAGAAGGTGTTTATTATAAAAATATTTGAAAGTTTAAAATAGCAGGATCTGGAAAATTCGGGGTTTTTACATTTTTTTTTTTTTTTTAATTAGTATCGTTTAATGAAGATTCATCGACAGAGAAATGTTTGTGCATAAAAAAACTTGTTAAATGTATTTTTAGTAGATTTACGGGAAGATTATTGTCTACATTTAAAACCGTTCTGTTATCTGATTTGGTAGAAGTGGATATTGTTATTTTTTAAGCTGTTTGTTGTTGTAATATGTGTTCCACTCTTATGCAACTGGACCAAGTTCGGCATATTTTTTTTTTGTAAACTGAAATCACCTCGTGGTACGTTTTTTAAGTGTTTTTTTTTCCACATTAACTTAGAGAAAAAATGTAACATACAGCAAAAATAAGTATTACGTGCAATTCATATACAAATTTTTATTAGCAAATTACATTAACAATTTGAAAATACTTTTTTTTTATAAATTTTAATTAACTGTTTTTATTGAATTTTAATGGGGTTATAAAATGTAACCTTGATTTTATTTCGTTGTTTCATTGGATTTTGCACGAAAATCTATAAGCGTACAAATTAATCAAACATTGTATAGAATAAAAAAATAATTCATATTGCGGGGCATTCCAGACATTCTTTTAATTCATGCTTTGTAACGGACTCTTTTACGTCGTTTTTCTCTGTGTTTATTTTGTATCAGATCATAGACCTAACCATGTAAAAAAGAAAATCAGATAAATTTAAAAAGTAATAAAATATACTTAAAAAGCCCTAAAATATAAAATACCGTACAACGTTTTGTTCTTAAATTTATTTATTTTTTGAAATCGGCATCAAATTGAAGTTTAGTAAAATATCGGTATTTTTTCGTACCTTACTATTATTATTATTATATACTTTTAAGGCCGCAAAGGACCACTTTAGTCAGAAAAATTCAAGTCTTTTTTGCCGATCTTACTTTAAGATCTTAGCTTTTACTTTCTCCCAATATTTTAGTCATTCTTAATGATCTTGCTTTACGATCCTCTTCTGAATAAACCCTTTTTGTATAATTAAAAGTGCTTAATTTAATGTTGGTATTAAGATCTTTAATAACAAATTTTAATTTTTCGGATTTATTATGTAAATCTTCGTAAGTCAAATTTAATTCTTGCATGTCTTCTTTAATTTCTTTGATCCATAATGGCGGATTTTTTAAAGACCAAAATCGATCGATAATTCTCTTAGTAATCCTATCCTGCGGTAATCTTAACAAGTGTGCACAGAAAGAAATTCGCTTCTTTTTCATAGTATCAATTAAGGATTCCAAGTTTTCGTACAGAAATCTATTAGGCGATAATCTGTACTGATTTTCGTGTTTAAATTTTTTGTTTATGCAGGTTCTAAGAATCCTGTGTTCAACTTTAAGCAAAGGTTCAGTCCTATTTATCTGATTTAATCTAAATAAAATCTCGCTCGCGTAAGTAATTACTGGTTTAACCACAGTTTTGTAATGTCTAATTTTAGTGTTAATCGAGAGCGATTTATACCTTAATATATTTTACGTATTAATTATTGAAAAAAGGTTTATATACGCGACATATCGTTTTATTAATCTGTTGTAATTAATAATTACTAAAGTATAAAATTATATATATGTATATATATATATATATATATATATATCATATGTATTATCTTTATTAATGTCTTGGGTTAACCAATTAACTATACAAACTTATAAATTAAATCATCAGGTGATAATACACATTCTTACACACATCATACAAGATTCTGTTGCATATATATATATATATATATATATTAAATTATAATTGTAAACAAGGATTCCCGTAAACTAATAATAATAATATTTAACAAAGATTCAAATAATCGGATATTTATTGTATTTTAAATTAAAAAAATAATATTAAAACTAAAAATAAGTAATTTAAAATTATACATAACTTTAAGAGCTAAATTACATTAAAAAAAATAATAACTAAATAACAATTCGGAATTTTCCAATCTGTTATTTTATTTATTTTGTAACTTTATAAAATTTAATAATAATAATAATAATAATATCAACAAAAATATAATTAGTTTTTTTTGTCTTAAAACAATATTTATGGATTTAATTAATAAATTTCGATGTTTTGCTACGGATTTTAACTTTTAAATGTACGATTCTTCAGTTACAAGTAGCTTTTAATAATTAAATATTAAATTATTAATAACATTAAAAATTGAATGAAAAAAGCAATCAGGATTAAAAAAAAAATTGTGGTTATTCTCCTTCAATAATGTATGTAACAATTTTTCGTGCGGAGTTCCCGGGTTCGATTCTCGGTTAGATATGTCATCTTTTCAATACGCTACCAATATCCATCGGGCTGATAATTCTTCTGTTATAAATTAAATTTAATATAACTTAAAAATTAATTATTTTACTTTTAAAGTGTATTTTTTAATTTATTTCCGTTTTATTTCTTACAATGATAATTATTTACTTTTATTATAACATTACAATTCAAAGTTTTTTATTAATCGACTCAAAAATAAAAGAGACCGTTTCTGTAGCAGAATATCTATTAAAAATCGTAATTTCTTTTATGGATCGAATCTAGGTTAGATAGGGAAGTTTTGTTATATGTATATTAACAATTTCATGTTAAAATATTCCCGTGTAACGTACAATTCATTCTGATGATGAATTATTTATTAATTTAACCTTTATCGTATAAAATAAAATCAAAATTATGTTATATTTACATTAACACGTGTATTATTTGAAGAAATATTTCTTTGCCTATTCTTCATCACTTAAAAATATTTTTATAAAATCTATTTATAATAATTTTATAACAATTATTTATATATATTTACAGTAAAATGGTTTTTGTTTCTGTTTATGCGCGTGCGCAGATTATATTATTTTTTGTGCACGATTACTTTAATGAATTTAAAAAAGTTGACTAAAAAAAGTAAATTTTCCAATATCGTAACTCCCGTTGTTTAAGTAAAAGAAGATAATTTGGCACGATATTGAAAAGAATTTCTTTACAACAGTCTAGCCAACATAAAATTATTCCATTACTAAAGCAAATTATTAAGCTAAATTATAAAATAATTTAACAATAATAAATATAACATTTATTACAAATCCTAGTGTTTTGCAACGGATTTTAAATGTTAAATGTACGATTCTTCAATAACAAGTAGATTTTAATAAAAAAAATACAGTTACAATTGCTATGATATTGAAAAAAGAAATATTCTTTTAATTTTATTGTTTCGTATTTCGACATTTAAAGATGTCGAATTTTTTTTAAACAAAAAAAAATTATTAATTAAAATTGAGATATTCTTTAAAGCACAATTTTATCTCGTTGAACCGATTTGAAAATAGTAAACTTTTGGCGCTAATGTAATAAACCTAAAAAAAGCTAAATGTAAAATTTTATAAAGGCAAACAAACCATTTTTATGTAATCAAACATTAGGTTTGATTATACTTAGGTAAGAAAAAATTAGGGCAGATTGTAGATTAGCACCATGTTTAATTGTTAAACGCTATTTTCCGATTTCTTAATGTCTCTACTTATCTTTTAATAAATAAATAACCAGAAATACTGCAGGCCCTCGCCAAATTTATTGTTTTATTATTTTTTTAAGAGGTATTACTTTAGATCGATTTTTTTTTTTTTGTTGAAATCGGTTAGGACATATTAAATGTGTTGCCCGAAATTTTGATCCAATATTTAAAGGAGAACTTTTTTAAATAACATATTGCATAAATAACATAGATTTAAAATTTTACTACGATTAGTTACATAAGTTATAAAATTTGTTAATAAATTAATAATTAATTCGGACAGAAAATGAATTACGGCTAAATTTAAATTTTACCTTTTTTATCCCTTCGAAATAAATTAATAAAAATAATTCGACTCATAATTATTAATAAATATTCAGGGATAACTATAAATTTTATATCCCGAGTTTTCAAAAAGATAACTCTCCTGCCCCTTAATGCTTCGTTTTCCTAACATTTCAAACATTTTCAACAAGAAACCAAGAAGTTAGAGTGAATCAATTACACAGTAAATCAGCGAGGGCTTTCCCACATATATATATGTATTAGGTTTTCAATTACTACGGTTTTTTCTTCTGCCTCCGATCAGTAGATTTACAAAAATATAATAATCAAAAATGATGTTACATTTTTGATGTAAGTAGGGAAATAAAATTAAAATATTCTAGCTTAGAAAACCTAATAATAGTAAAAATCAGTTATGTCAAATTTAAATCTCTTACACTAGAAAAAAAATCTTTTAAATTATTATTAATGAACAAGTAAAAATTTTAAATGTTACGGTTAGTTTAGGGAGATCCTAGTAATAAATTTAATTATAATATTTTATTCTACCAAAGTAATATTTTGTATTATCTAACAGTTGACTGAAATAGTAAAATACATAATTCATTTCATTTCATCGTGTCGGTTCTGAAGATCCTATCTCTATATTTAACTTCTTTTTTTTTTCTTTTATATATTTAAAAAAAATTTCTTCTGAAAAGTTTCTGCGAAAACCTTGAACGAGACAAAAAAATGCAGTAAATAACAAAATTTCTTAATTAATGTTTATTATTTCCTAGTTGTTGCCCGCGACTTCGTTCGTCTGGATTTTGGTATTCATGCGTAGAATAAGTTTTCAAAAGAAATATACGTTTTTTGTTTTACTTGCTTTTCTTTAACTCACAATGTTTTCTTATGTTTGTTCTCAAATCTTAACATACTTCCTGACATTGCTTGTTGATGAAATTTTATACAGTTACTAAGGTCGGGTGACAATACAATATTCCATCCTTACTTTTGTAAACATCCTTCCGTACGGGGGTAAATTAAGGGTGCAGGTGTAATAATGTAACATACTTCCTGACATTGTTGAAAGTTTTCACAGTTACTAAGGTCGGGTGGAATACAATATTCCATCATTACTTTTGCAAATATCCTCCGTACGGGGGTAAATTAAGGGTGGAAATTACTCGTGCAATGTATGATAATAATTTGATTAAAGTATGACTAAAAAGTATAAAGCTAGTTTTTTAAAATTTTTGTAATATTATTATATTTACAATAATTTAAAAGTTGGCTTTTTGGTGGATGTATTGCCAAATCGGTTTATTTATATTTAAATTAATCTAAATCTTACTTGAACTTCAAAGTAATAATATTTCTCATCGTAAATAAAACGATGGAGGAAGCGGACTGGAGTCGTCTCATATAATAAAAATTATTATTCATTACATATTGTTGAGATTTAGAATTTTCATACAAAACTTTGGTTCGTCTCCTCGCCCCCCATATTACATTTTTGAAAAATTGTAAAATATGTGCCTTTTTTCAAAGAAAAATTTAATACTTATTTTTACGAATGTACCACTTTTGGCTTATAAGTTCCATGAAAAATTACCGTCCTTTTCACCTCCAAGATTTTATTTTTCAAATATTGTAAAGCCCATCTAAATTTGTTTTTAAAGAATATTCTAAATACCAAATTTCACGATTGTAACACTTGTCAGTTCCAGACACCACGTTCAGGGCACCTTATTTTCTCTATATACGAGTATATATACATATATGTAGTATTCTGTTACTATATTATTTTTATGTGTATTATAAACAAAATAAAACTATAAACTAAAAGGAAGCGACATCTGGTTGTTTTATTTATTAATTTTTATTTAGAACTTAAAAAAATATTACGTGGCAGCAACATACTCGTATATGTATAAATGTTTGAAAATTATTTGTAATGTGGAATGGATACATTAAAACTTAATAAATTAGAAAAATAAATTGTTCTCAAATCTCTTTATTTCCAGTTTGGTTCTTAAATAAATTGTTCTGTTGAAATAACTTATTTTAATCTTTAAACAAAGAAACCCCAACGGCTTAATAAAATATTATTTGTATTGATGATTTATTTATTTAGCGTATGACACTAAAACATAACACCAATTACAGTCAAAATTATAAACAAAGATTTAACAAACTAATATATGCTATCGATTCTGGAGCCGCCATCAGGAAATCTTCAGGATTCCCTTCGTAATCTGTCCTAGGGCAAACCTCTGTGATGTGTCTGATAGTTTGTTTTTTACTACACTCACAAAGGGGCGTCGGTGTTTTACCCTATTTATACAGGAAATAGGCGCACCTACCATACTGAGTCCGTATTCTGTTTAGTTTTGACCATGTCTTACGTGGCAAGTAAAAACCCGGCTGCCTTTGAGTAATACATGGGATTTTGTTATTCTGCTTTGTGATCCATTCTCGACGCCAGGCGTCAATTAGGTCAAATCCGTCATCTGTGGCAGCAATTGCTGTTTTGATAGGTGGCTTTCTAGGTCGAATGCGACCACGATTGGCATCCTCAATGTCCTCATGTATTGGCAGGTTTCGATTGTCCATTATCTTCTTGTACTTTTTTACAAGAGCGGTCATACGGCGCAGGTTCGGGGATGATATGTGACTCAATACCGGGACCCATTCCACAGGAGTAGACCTGATAACCCCGGCAATCATTCTTCTAGTGTTATTAAGTTGAGCATCAATTCTACAAGCATAAGGGCTGTTAAGCCACACTGACGCACAATATTTAGCAGCCGAGAAGACCAGGTTCAGAGCCAATGTGCGCACAGTGGAAGCCGATGCTCCCCACGTTGTTCCACAGAGCTTATGTATAATGTTTCTCGCTTTCAATGTCTCTGCAGTTTTCATTAGGTGCTCCTTAAATGAAACGTTCTATCAGGTGTCATGCCTAGGTATTTTGGTGTCTTACTGTGAAAGAGCCATGTATCTTCGAATAGAATTTTAAACTCCCCTCTTAGCAATTTTTTTACTCAGATGGAAGCTTGACACCTCTGTAAAGCTAGTTCGCCTCCTCGTGGTGCACCATGGGTAACGCTAAATGAACTAGCGAACAAGAAATCTTGGACCTTCGGTCTGAATTTGCCACATAGATATGTATTGATAATATTTACACCATACACACTCAATTTCAGAATTGAATGGTTGTTTAATCTTTCCACAACAGTAATACTAGGAGTACCTTTTCCTTTGAGAATTTTGTTTTACAATTTATATATATATATATATATATATATATATATATATATATATATATAAGCAATTGATTCGTTTTCTTTTCTGTAGGTTTTTGCGGTGTTCTAATATTTCTCTAACGGAAATAAATTAACCGCATAAACATACGCAAAGTAATAAAATTTATTGCCAATGTGTAATATTATTGAAAAATGCGAACTATTTCCTGCACTTGCATTTAATATCTTCAATAATATTACTTTTAATATCTTTAATTTTTACTTCCTTGCACGAAGCAAAGGAAGTATTGTGATCGCTAAAAATTTTGTTTTTTAGATTTCAACGGAAATAACCATTTTAAAACTAGTTTCGGCGTGATCTCTGTACGTACTATGTATCTCGCATAACTCAAAAACGATTAGCCGTAGGATGTTGAAATTTTGGATTTAGGATTGTTGTAACATCTAGTTGGCACCTCTCCTTTTCATTGTAATCGACTGAGCCAAAAGTGTCCAAAAAAGTCCAAAATCCAAAACATTTGGATTTTGCGCTTTTTTTTAACTGCATTAATAAGCCCTAATTGAGAGCTTTTCAACGAAGTATCATAAGTGATACTTATTTTCATCGGTTCCGGAGTTATAGCCAAATAAAATTTTAATTAATAAAATATTTTTATCTTATAAGAGGAAGACACATCGGTTCAAATCCAACTTCATCTTCTTTTTTTAACTTTTTTTTTAATTTAAATACATTGATTTATTAATAATTATTAATCTCGGATTTTAAAAAAAATTTAACAATAAATAATAATTCAATAATAAGAAAAAAATGAAAAAAATATCAGAAGTTATTAATGAAATAAAATATTATGTACTTTTCTTTTAAAAAAAAATGTGTATATGTAATTTAATAGGCGTACAAGGAAGTTATGTGTTGTCCACATCAGATTTTTTTCTGCGGTTGGAGCTCGTATCCAAATATTTAATTTTAAAAAAGATGGCATAAATGTCGCTGTTATTTCACAGTTGCTGTAGAGAGCTTCAAATTTAACTCTTCCGTTAGCGATAAGCTTACAGATAATTATTAATACTGGAATGATTCTATTACTTTGTAATAAATTTATTTTATTTATTAATTAAAAAACAGTAATTAAAAAAAAATCTCTTGCTAAATTTTTTTAAATATAAAATAAGCTTAAACATTGCTATGCGTTGCTATTGTTGTATTAATAATTATAGTTTATATTGATCGCGTCAGAAATAAGGCTACGCATGCTACTTTAGAGATAGAAAAAAAGGATCTACCCTACTGTATGGATTAAATGAAACCGTGGTTAAACATTCATCAGAGCAATATTATACAATACACAATAGAATGTCGATCTTAATGGTGGAGTGGTAGCGTCTCGGCCTTTCATCCGGAGGTCCCGGGTTCAAAACCCAGTCACGCGTGGCATTTTTCACATGCACAAAAATTCATTTATCATTGAACTAAATAAAATTAAAAAACTAAAATACAAAATTAATTATAAAAAAAAGATTAAATTTAATAAAGTCCTTATTTACTCGCATTTATTTAAAATATAAAACATGAATCATATTAAGATAAATAAATGATGTTTGTAAATAATAACTAGAAAATAATTCAAAATTTAGAAGGCGTTAACGGAAATTATTTTTTTACATATTTATTTATGCATTGAACGAGATGAAAAAAATTCGAAGATTTTTTTTGTAATTAATGTTATTATAAAACTAATCAACAAAGTTTTTTCTGTAAAATAAAACCGTTTAATTCTATTTTAAAATAACTACGTTTAAATAGCGTCTCTCTGATTTCCCTCTAACCCGAACACAAAACAAGCCCTAAACAGTTCGATTATCCGAACTCCGATCATTTGAATGTTTAAGTATCCGTATCGCTTATATCCGTTCTAGGCAATTTAAAAAAAAAAATGAATGTACTATATAAAACATCGAAAATATAATTCAAATAAAGCTTTAGCTCCAAAGGAAATGTATTTTTTATCGATTTTTGTTTTTACTGGGATTTTTAATTGGATTTTTTGGAATTCATATAGCGCAAAACGTACGTAAATTTAGGCTTTGTTAAACTAATTATATTATTAATTGATCAAGCGTGACTATGTCTTGCATCCAGGGCCGTCACTCGAAAAAGCTCATGAATGTTATCTATCGTTATAGACTGGTTAGCGCGTCAAAAGAATGCTACTGTACACAGATTCTTTGTTTTAAAACGATTACACCTCATAAAAAAAAAAACATCATTAAAGTCTGTACAGATTAGTTTTTTAAGAAGAAGAATGATTATTGGCTGGTACTAAGTTTTAATCTGTTAAACGTAGTTTAATTTTTCGCGTTTTTTTTTTTTATTAATTTTTAAGAAATTAATTTTTTTAATCAGACAATAACTTCACTCAATTTCTCTTCAATAGGTTTACTTTTTAAATCTTTTAAATACATTTTTTTATAAAACAGTATAGGGTAGTAAATTTTAATTTCTTCCAGATAATTTTTATAAATTCAGATTTTTTTAATGGTAAATTTCTACTCGATAGATTTTTTGAAACGTATTGTATTACTCTTATCTTTTTTTTACACGACTGCCCAAAAAAGGAATTTTTAATGTGTTTAGGGTTTATGTACGCATGTTTGTTCCAACGATTTAGATATATGACTCCGCTTAGGAATCCTTACGTTACTGAGTGTGCCATAGGCTGTAGAGATTTTCCGGTAAAAATTACAAACTTTAATGAATATAATTAATGAACTGTGAGTATCAATTGCTATGTGAGCTGGGTTTGAACTGAACGATTCGAATGAATAATATTACGAAAATATACCCTGTTAAATATACCCTAAATTATTACCTGTTATTTAATGTTTTGAATATCTTTTTTATTTTAGTGATCTTTTAATTTAAATTTTAAATATCTTTTAAATTTATTTATTTTTTTACTTCTTTTTTTCCATCCTTTTGTTAAGTGTGATACACATTAAACATTAAAATGATAAGTCCAGTAGTATGATTAACCTTTCTCATTTTCGAATTTACTGAATTTTTGATTATTCGAATTCGGTGTTGGTAATACTCAGTCCGGATAATCGGTATTACATTGTATATCATCATACTGTGATTTCTCTATGAAATTTATTTCTATCTATATAATAAAGATTACATTTAAATAATTTTATTACATAGATCTCCAAAAATCTCCTTGTTCATATATAATAAAAACGGGTGACTAAATTTCATTCAAAATTTTTCTTCCTGAATTCGGTTATTGCTTCACAAATAAATAATGGAAAAAAAAATCTTGTGTAGTTCTACATATGAAGACTGAAATTTCGTTATTTTATTTTTCTTTCCTTTTAAAAAAGTATTAACTCATTTAAAATGTTACAAAAAAAACCTTTGATCCATAACAAATAGTTATATGTCAAAAAAGCAATGGAATAATAAAAAAATTAAAAAAACAAGTTTCAACTCGCTCACCGCTGTGACTCACTGCATAAACGGGTATGATAAGGACATTGCTACACTGCCTCGGATTAACATAACCTCAAATAAATTTTCGACCTTAAATTGAAGGTTATTCGAGATTTACATTAAGCGTTACTCAAGAACCACATATCCAGTCTTAATCAAATTTTCACATGTACAACTTCAGATACACTACTATAGTATATATTCATAAATTGCATAGTAATTGATCAAACAGTTATGGAGATTTTCCGAGCCACAATATTTTATAAAAAAAATCCCTTTTGGTACGCCGGAAGGCGGAGGTAGATACAACCGGTGCAAAGTAGGAAATAAGAAATTCCACCTTAAAGTTAACAAAAACTTCAAATTTACTCGATACGACATTAGTTCCATGTGAAAAAGAGTTTCACCTGTTTAGGATACGATAAGCCTCATCTTCTTAAAATTCCAGCAACATTTTGGTCACTACCCTTACCGTAAGGGTTGGTCATATCAAAAATCGTTGCAGACAAAAGTTTTAGGTAATGTTTAGAGGACTGACATCATTTTAAATCTATTCGATACTGTGCCTATTACGGGAGGTATAATTTTTGTTGTCTTCCAACACCTGATTTTTTCCACCACTTGGGCAAATGGTTGGGGATATAAAAAAACTTTACTTAAGTTTTAAGCCCTTATCCAAAGAATAGTAAAACCTTTAACAGAATTCCATATTTTGCTTAATAAGAGATTTATAACGATATTTTGTTTTTTCGAAAAAGCCCCCCATTTCCACCCCCATGGTCCAACTTCGGCCGTTAATGAACTCAACCGAGATTTTGGGACGAGTTATTTTTACGGAACAATTTGAAAGTGATTGGCGCAAAATTACGGCAGTAATCGTGTCCACAAGAAAGTTATATATATATATATAAGATCTTGAACTGACAGTGGTTTTGGGAACTGGGGGATATGAAATGTGAAGATATATCGAAATTTTCCGAAAGTCAAATCATAATACACATTACAATAGGTAGCTTTCTTATGAAATATACCTAAAAATAAATCTTTATAGGATATATATATATATATATAAAACTTTCAGAACATGTTCTACTGGTGAAAATAATGAAAAAAAAATCATATAAATATAAATCTGGAAAAGCTTTGTTTTCGAGTTACGGCTAGCGAAAAGATTTCGCCCGGATTTCAGCTGTTCTAATAAAAAGAAACCATATTATAATTTTTGGGACCCAAATTAAGAAGTAAAGTTGGTAGTTTCTTATGTAATTTGAGCTGGGAAATAAAATAAAACAGGTCCCAGAACTGTAACTCCAGTGGTTTTTAAAATACCCGACGTAAAGCACAAAATTCGGAGTCTAGAAACAAATTTCTTTCTAGGTTTGTAGTACAGTAGCTTTGTTAATTGACCAATAAATGAGGAAACCCGGCGTAAAATATTTCCAGAGGTTTTCCACATCATTTGAGGATCGTTTCGAATAAGTTAAATAGCATTTCGTATTTTAATGAATAACTCTTCTTAAATATTAACCTTTTGTCGGTACACTATCTTAAGAAAAGTACGGTATTTTACTTTAATTCGGAAATTCGCTAAAACTTAATAGTAGATTTTTATTAGAGATCAACTCCTGATTTTATTTATTCTTTTTCCTAACATTTATCTAACGGCTTTCTTCTTTTTTTTCTTCATTTCTTCACTTTAATTCCATTTTCTTAGGAAGCTTAGCCCGGGATGCTCTTAATTTTTTTAAAGATATTTCTTTTTTCACGAATTGTTTCGTGTCAGATCGGTATATCTATTACGGTTACGTAAATATTTTTAATCTGTTCTTTAGGTAAGATTGTTCTCAAGTTTATCGGCTCCTTTTATTCTACCGTTCGTTCCTTTTGTTATCATCCAAATTTTTTCCCTATAGTTTTGATCCCTTTTTTCTCGATAGTTTTCTATAAATTTTATTTTAAACGGTCGCTCGATATAAGTTTAGTTATCGTTTCCTTTTTATTTTTATTCCTCAGCCTACAGTGAATTTACTCAGCCTACTGAGTAATTTATCGAATAAAATTTAGTTTCTTAGAAATCTTCGGTATAGTGGTATCTTTATCGTCCTTTCATACGGTAAGTTCTAGGTTCGAATCCCGGTTACGTTTGTTATTACCCTCTAAAAAAAAACTTTCAAAAATCTACCGATATTTCGGGAAGTGTTGCTCCATTTAAGGGACCGATTTAAACCTAAAAATAAAAAAAAATTCATGTAAACAAATAATTCTCATTATTTATTATTATTGCCCCTTTGACCACCATTTTTTTGTTTTCCAATAAAAAGTTATGTCTTAAGAACGGATCGATTTTATTTTAATTTTAATTGAATTTGATGTACATTTGCCCAATATATTTTCTATAAAATAAATACGTTTGAAATTTCAAAAATGGTTGTCATTTAAATTTGTTAATCTTTAGCTCCGTAAATATAAATTTTATCGAATTTAGATTAAATAAATATAATAATTAAGTATTTTGTTTCGAGTAAAATGACACCTTATTTGTTCATATGGATCGATAAACTGCTGAGATATAGTTGCAATTGTTAAACCTTGAATCATAAAATTTATGTCACGGCACAATTTTGTGTCTGTTTTACTAATCAAATTAAAAATGATTAATAATAATTTATATTTTTATTAATAATAGAAGAATTTTTTATTTATATTATTTCACATTTTTTCGATTTTAAATTGAGCGTTACTCAAGAAAGACTCGACCAGCCTTCATCAAATTTTCACATACACTATTGCAACATATCTGACTTATATTGTAGTTTTGGAGATTTTCCAAGCCATAAAATTTTATATCTATATATATGTATCTATATATATATATATATATATATATAAAGAATCCCTTTTACTTCCTTGTACGAAATAAAGAAACTAGTATTGTGATTGGGAAAAATTTCGGTTTTCATATTTCAATGGAAAAATCAATTTTAACCATCCCTGAACCCATTTTGATTAGTTTCGGCGATACATATGTATCTTGTATGAATCAAAAACGATTACCGTAGGATGTTGAAAATTTGAGATTTTGGATAGGATTGTTGTAACATCTAGTTTTGCACCTCCCCTTTTGATTGTAATCGACTGAACCAAAAGCGTCCAAAAAAAAGCCCAAAATCTCCAAAATTTAAATTTTGGAATTTTTCTTAACTGCAGTAATAAGCCCTCATTGAGAGCTTTTCAACGACGACGTGTCATAAGTTGTATTTATTTTCATTAGTTCCAGAGTTATAGCCAAATAAAACTTTAATTAATGAAATATTTGGATCGTATAACGGGAAGACGCCACATCTATTCGAATCCGACTTCTTTTCCTTTTTTTAATTTTTTTTTTTTTTAATTTAAATATATTAATAACTATATATTATTATAACTATATTAATAACTATTAACTTCTGATTCTAAAAAAGTGTGTGTATATGTAATTTAATAGGCTTACAAGGACGTCATGTGGTGTTCACATCAGATTTTTTAGTAAATTATCCTTTCGTACTCCTCATACCTCGAAATAATTTATTTTCACTACTCACTCCCACCATACGATCGAAGGTAATACCGCACTTTTCTTCGAAAAGTCGGTAAAAAACATTTATTAATATTAGATTTTTATTAGACTAACTAGAAATTTATATATATATATATATATATATATATATATATATAACTGTGTTTTTATATATATAAAAGCACAGTTGTATGACTATATTTGTGTGTTAAATAACTTTGTAAGAAGATTCTAGAAAACAAATTACAGGTAGGTCTAAAAAGAACAGAACTAGATGCATTATAAGATGACCTATTTTTATAATATAAGAAGTGAAAAAAAGAAAGTTGCTGTAGCCACCCTAGTGGCTAGAAGATGATCCAAATAAAAACAAGTTCTTAGAACAAAAATAAAAAAAAAATAAAAAAAGCGGTTTTTATGAATAATATATGATTAAAGATAGGACATAAAAATTCTGTAGTCATTTATGAAATTTAAAAAAAAATTTTATTGATAATAGATAATGTATATATGAATAATCCTGTTATAAAATATTATTATTACAATGCATATATATATATATAGTCACATGATAGAGAAATCGTTTTAGAGATCCGCATATAAAAACATGGTGCAACAGCCTACAACAGGATGTCGTGTTGAAAAAAATTTACATGTATCTCTTTTATTCAATGTCAACGTACTTGATAATTTGTTGGTAGTTTTAATAGAGGGTTAAATTAACTTTTTACTTATCTAAAAAGCAGAAAACATATATATATATATATAGTGTATTCCGTGAAATATTGAGCAAATTTAAGTTACAAATTCAGAACATCAAAATAAACAAAAACGTTCACGTAGACAAATATTTCATTTTAGCTCTGCCCATAGTTTTGTGTTTGACCGGATCGATAATGAAATTCTGTAAATATTTACTTTACAATACCTTGTACAAAATTAACAATAATGAAAATTCCAATAATGATTAATACTAGTTTTATAAAATTGTGTTTTTTTCCCTCCGTAAGTAGGACTTAAAGGACCACGCAAATATTTCATTTTTTTCTTTTTCTTCCAGAAGTTGTTAATTCTTTCGGACTGTTTAGCTGTTTTTCTTCAGTTCATTCTCTCCTGTCGAGTTTTATTTTCCCGTCTACATAGCGCTATAATAGAGCTATCTAGATGGGAATTTCTTTTTCTTCCAGAAGTTGTTAATTCTTTCGGACTGTTTAGCTGTTTTTCTTCATTTCATTCTCTCCTGTCGAGTGTTACTTTCCCGTCTACATAGCGCTATCTAGATGGGAAAGGAAAACTCAACAGAAGCCTCTAGAAGGGATAGTAATTTAATCGAACCTATTTGGGATATGCAGTTTTTAACGGATCTTGACGTATTAACACCTAAGGAACCCCAAAAAACCTGATGGAAATTTTCCGCACGTTAATGTTCGTATGTACGTGTTTTCAGAGTTGGCCTCTAAATCACTTATATCTCTAGAACTACCGAGCCGATTTTGACCAAACTTGGCCGGATTAATTCTATATATAGGACATTGATGCCATTAAATTTTCAACTTAAAAGGTCAAAGAGGTGAGGATGTACAGCAAGGTCACCCTCAGTATCTCGAAATTTCGCCTAATTAAGGTCATATTTTTTTTAACGAAGCACATTTGTTAACGATTAAAAAAATAACAATATTGGTAAAAAAGATTTTGCAAAATCGCACCTCCACCCCAAAAAAATGCTGTTGTAGTCGCCTGCTATGTTATGACATCACAGGTGAGCGATAGAATTAAATAAATGAATAATATTTAAAGTGTAAAAAAGTAATTCGATTTGGCCGGTCGACTCGGTACTTGGTGCATTAAGCCTTGTGGCTGCTATATTGGTCTGCCAACTGAACTGGCGAATTTTTTTTTATATAAGTTGTAAAATTAAATTGGTTTATTTAATACGGCTAGTATTAAATAAACCACCGCTAGTACCGCTACACCCGCGCGAATGAAATACCGTATTCGCGCGCGCTTTAGTTAGAATCATTGAATTAAATAAACGGAAAAATATATTTAAACGAAATGATAAATATTTTAAATTAAGTTGTGTGTGTAAGGCGTGAATCATAAATAACTCGCAGTTGTAGAACAGCCTTTTTTTTTTATTTAAAGAAATAAAAACTTAAAATTAAAAAATTTCAAAATTTACATAAAGAAAAGTTTGATATAAAACAACGCAAAAATTAATTGTTCAAGTAAATAATAACCCAAAATTAAAATGTTTTGACTTGATCAGTTATTGCTAATTTGTATGCAAGTCAAACAATTTTGATTTCTTGTATAATAGAAAACAATTGATTAAAAAACGTAAAATACCTTAAAAATCAAAATTATGGTGTAAGACGTTTTCCAAAAAAAAAGAGCAGGAAAGAAAATCCGGAAATGGAATGGTCGGAAAAATACAAAGAAAATTCTTTTCTGTTTAAAATCTTATTTTTTGTTCCAGTTTGTGCGTTTTGTTTTGTTTTAATTCTCAAATTAATTTTAATAGATGTTATTTACATGAATTTTCTCAGAATTAAATTTTCTACAAGTTCCGTAGAAACTTTTATTTGTTTATCGGTAAATTAATAGTTATTTCATTCTAAATTTAAAAAGTGTATTTTCCGATAAAAATTTTTCGTTTTTCCCCTCATTTTTCTTAAACAGATACGTGAGGTAGAGGTGTGAGACCACTTATTAAATTTCTTAGATAAAAAATCCCTCGATTCGTACCTCAACATTTTTCGTACGGTTTAATTTTACATAGGGAACAGAAAGCAGGGCTGAATGTTTCAGGAGCCGAAATTCTCTAAGGAACCGTTTTTTGACCTATATTTATATGAGCGTTTTTCTTATTTTTGGCTATAGAATCACTCCCGAGAAATTTCTATGTAATTTGGAATCAAGACTGTATATTAAATGTCTATAAAGAAGAAGAATTATTATATAGCTGGAGAACTTTATAAAAAAAATAATGGGAAAATAGAATAATTTAAAAAAATTTAAATGGAAATAGGCAGTATACCTAATAATTTTTTTAAATTTTAAATAAATTCCCTAAAAATTATGTTATGTAAATTTTTTTTATATAAAAATATTAAATTTTATCCATTGGAGGGAATAGTTTTTTTTTTGTTATGATTTGTATCTATTCTTTTACAACTCCATAAAAAAGACGAGATTTATGTCGTGGTGGATAATCTGATTGGAAATTTCATAACTGGGCGCCATGGCGCACGCGCTTATTTGTCAATTTTTAATACTAATTCACATTTCAAAATAATATTATATTTTACGTCTTAAAAACTATATAAAAAATACATTTTAGCCGTTATATTTTCCAGTAGTTCAACAACAGAAGTAATTCTGCCGGCCTTTGTATCACGTGTTCATGTCTTTGTCATTATTGTTAACAAATTCATTTCCTTTATAATGGTATTTTATTTGTAATGTTATAAGTAGGTATAAAGATCCTCGTAGCAGGGAGTCTAGCACGACAGAACAAAATACCTAATTGTCACTCATTTGGTGGTCTGTTCTCTACTCAAACTACTAAACTTCTTTGTATTAAATTCGAAACTGATATTCTTTGCTGTTCTTTGGTAAAATTGAGTTGCTTTCGTTATTTGTATTTCTTAACATCGATTTTAATAAATTTTAACTTGACATTCCTAAAATAGAAACAGATAATTCTCGTGAGGGAGAGTTTTTGAATTAATTTGCATGTGGGTGTAGCCAGTGAATTTTCTGTTATTTCGGAAAACCAATTAGCTTTTATCTTTCAACATAATTAAGTCTTCAGCTAATAAAGAGATGAATTTGACACATTTTAACAATTCTGACTGTCTGAGTGCCATCCAATTCTTATATTTTAATTTCAGTATAATTTGGTAGTTGTGAATTGTAGTAGGCCTACGTTCTGCTGGTACAATTTATTACGTTGTCTCGTGTTGTGATATGTTTTACATTCCACGTATTATCAGTTTTTAAAGGGATGTTTTTAAAATTATTAGATGTTATTTTAACATAATATCTAGTGTAGTCTTAACATGGCTAAAAGACAAAAGAATTTACAGTTTTAACAGTGAATGGGAAAAACAATACTGTTTTACTGAATATAAGGGAAAATCTGTAAGTTTATTGTATAGTGCTAACGTGTCTGTTCCTAAAAAAGTAATGTAGAACGACTTTTTTGACTAATCACAAACAGTTTAATAACGAATTTCCTGTCAGTTCTGAACTGAGAAAACACAAAGTGAAGCACACGTGAACTTAAATATAAATTACAATTGTAACAATCCGTGTTTACGAAACCTGTTCAGGGCACCAGTAACTTCACAGAAGATTCTTACAAAATCTGTTACGTATTAGCTAAAAGGGAAAAAACCGTTTAGCGATGGGGAAGCAATGATCAGTGCCGCTGAATCTCTGCTCGAAAGTCACAAAGATAAATCTGCATTTATGTCTTCCTTTGAAGGTATACAATTGTCTCACCAATCTGTTGCTAGGCGGGTTGAAGATATTTCTATTAATTTGGAATCTCAAACGTTATATCAGGATTTGCAATTATATGAATATTCTTCACTCCAGTTTGATGAAAGTACTGACATGTCTGATATTGTCAAATTATGTGTATTTATTAGAATGGTTTTCTATGATTTCACAGTAAAGAAAGAGTTTGTCAAACTGTTGACACTTCGTGGATAAACTAGGGGGGCGTAGACGTATTTAATGCGTTCCTTAAACCTGTCAAAGATAGTAACGTTCCACTTTCAAACCTTGTTGCTATAACAATAGCGCTGGGGCGCCTTCTATGACTGATAGGAATAATGGATTTCTACCTACTTGTGCTAAGGATGAATATTTTCAAAATTTATTTATTATCATTGCATTATCCACCAGGAAGTTTTATGCGCAAAGGTTTTAAAGTTTGATCATGTCATGAAAGTTGTAACTCGTGCAGTGAACTATTTCAGATCATCTTCTACACGTCATCGATTATTTCGAAGTATTTTGAATATATCAGATACTCATTTTTTTGTCTTCAGTCACTTGACTGGTTTGATGCAGCTCTCCAAGATTCCCTATCTAGTGCTAGTCGTTTCATTTCGGTATACCCCCTACATCCTACATCCCTAACAATTTGTTTTACATATTCCAAACTTTGCCTGCCTACATAATTTTTTCCTTCTACCTGTCCCTCCAATATTAAAGCGATTATTCTAGGATGCCTTAATATGTGGCCTATAACTCTGTCTCTTCTTTTAGCTATATTTTTCCAAATGCTTCTTTCTTCATCTATTTGCCGCAACACCTCTTCATTTGTCACTTTATCCACTCATCTGATTTTTAACATTCTCCTATAGCACCGCATTTCAAAAGCTTCTAATCTTTTCTTCTCAGGTACTCCGTTCGTCCAAGTTTCACATCCATATAAACAGACGCCCCAAACATATACTTTCAAAAATCTTTTCCTGAGGTTTAAATTAATTTTTGATGTAAACAAATTATATTTCTGACTGAAGGCTCGTTTCGCCTGTGCTATTCGGCATTTTATATCGCTCCTGCTTCGTCCATCTTTAGTAATTCTACTTCCCAAATAACAAAATTCATCTACCTCCATAATCTTTTCTCCTCCTATTTTTACATTCAGTGGTCCATCTTCGTTATTTCTACTACATTTCATTACTTTCGTTTTGTTCTTGTTTATTTTCATTCGGTAGTTCTTGCGTAGAACTTCATCCATGCCGTTCATTGTTTCTTCTAAATCCTTTTTACTCTCAGTTAGAATTACTATGTCATCAGCAAATCGTAGCATCTTTATCTTTTCACCTTGTACTGTTACTCCGAATCTAAATTGTTCTTTAACATCATTAACTGCTAGTTCCATGTAAAGATTAAAAAGTAAAGGGGATAGGGAACATCCTTGTCTGACTCCCTTTCTTATTACTCAGTATGGCTACGTAATTCTTTATGAAGATTTATAGTGGTTAGTAGGGGTAAAACACTGGAACGATTCTACTGTCTGCTAGATGAAATAAGAGACTTTATGAAGTCATCTTCCGGACCATATTAACACGAAATTGATGATACATTATGACTATTAGATTTACATTTTCTGGCAGATGTCACCTCAAAATTAAACGAGTTAAATCTCGAATTGCTAGGGAACACATTTAAACTGAAATTCCCTCTCAGACTTTCAAAATACTTTTATATCAATTCTAAGAACAGTAAATGACGGTGAGTTTGATCTTTCCTCTTACGCAAAGCATCTTGAAACTTTTGTGTTTGAATTTGACAATAGATTTAGCCAGTTTTCAGTACTTGAACCAGTGATATTTTTTGTTAATAATCTATTCGCTTTCGTTGACGTTAGTGAACTTAGAAATCAGGGTGTGTGAAATATTTTGAAAGTATAAAACTGAATAATTTGAAATTGAAATTTTAAATTTTCTAGAAGATCTTTCTTATATTCAACGTGTAGCAATATATGGACTCTGGTGGACAGAGAAAAGTACCCCATTCTCTTTAGTATTGCACTGAAAATATATTCATGCTTTGGTTCAACGTATCTTTTTGAAGTTGAATTTTCATCAATAAAGAAATACCAATCCTGCCTGATAAGACTCCTCCCACCTTGATGAAGCGTTAAAAACAGCTTGTTCCAGCGCACACCAGTTATTCCTTAACTTGCAGCGAGAATGCATTGTTAAAGTTCAAATTAATTATATATCCAAAATACAATTCAAATAAAGCTTTGTTTCAACAAGAAATTTATTTTTATAGATTTTTGTTTTTACTGGATTTATTTTTGCAATTGTGTCGCATTTTGAGTTCTAAAGTATCTTTTTAATTTTACTAAAGTACATGAATTTTTTTAGCCTTTTTAAGTGTAATGCCCATATATATATTAACATGATATGTCCAGTACGGATCGTGCTACGTGAAACCTTTTTAATTTTTTCCATTATGCGATATCTGATTATCCGCAGTCTTGCAAAGGTCATCCGGATAATCGGTGTTCTACTATATATTGTTCCCTTATCATTTAGTGATGATGATTGTTTAACAATTAAATTGAGTTTTATATTTTTGAGGGTTTTCTTGTTTTCCGATTTATTTTTTAATTATACAAATAACAGAAGTAATCGACTTAATGTAATTGATGTAACTGCCGCATAAGGAGATTCAACGTAGAGGATATTTTGTTCAAAATGCCACTTTGAATAATGTTTTTGAAACTTTAATTAATGGGTCAGATAACGATATTTCTATTTGTACCAAACTCTCTGTTAATCCATATTGTTTTATATTTTCGCTCTTTATCTAATGAAGTAACATTTTTTCGTAGCAAACTCTAGTTATTATACTCTATGTCTAATTAAAGTTTTTTATATAAAAAATTTCTGAGATTTCGTTTTCTAAAAAAAAAGTGAAGAAAATGCAGTTTTGTGTTACCCCAATACATATCTGATTTTCTTATAGTACAGTGATATTCATTAATGTCAAAACACTTATCAACGAACTCGTCAAATAAATTTATTTTACCCAGACGTAGCAATTTACACGATTAAAAGCTTAACTATTTGTTATATAAATTCGTTTAAATTCTTTGTCTTTATCTAAATTGTGTACCCTCTTGCTGAAAAATGGATAAAAGAAGAGATATATATTAAACATTAAAAAACACAACTGCTAAACAGCATATAAAAAAACTTGAAACTTAGACCCGACATTAAAATTAACCTTTGAAACACGCCCGATTAACAGAATCATACAGCAGCAAGGGACATTGTCCAGGCTTTACGATTCGAAGGGAGAATTTGTGAAACTTCCGCCACTTTTGCGTTCCGTTCCGTTCCCAAACAGCATGCGGGTGACAATTTTGTATCTAGCATAATTTTTTAAATCTATTTAAACATATATATCTATAGCCTATGAAACTTCCGCTAACGTAAGGATTCCAACGCGGGGATCTTACATCTAAATCGGTTCAGCCGTTGAGCTGCTACGGTGAAACAAACGTACAAACACATATACACCCTAAATACATTACACTCTTTTTTGGATAAAAAAATATTTCAAGAACACCTGCAGTTTAATAAAACTGTAGATGTCATTAAAATAAGTGAAAATATACAAATCTCATTAATAAGTGGTGGCACCTTTTCATAAGTAATAGATGCTTCGCATGAGGTCCGCATCACCTCACCACTGTAGTCACACACGCAATCCCCACGGAAGCCCATTATTGTTAAAGAGAAATATTTTTAATTTATTTAAAATTATTTTATTTAACGTAAATTTAATTCTATTATTTTTGTAATAATATTCATTCGATTGATTCGAATCAGTGGGTTCAAATCCAGCTCACAGTTATAGTTCACAGTTCATTAATTGAATTCATTAAAGTTTGTGCTTCAACTGAAACCGGAAAATCTGCACACCAATCTATATATATATATATATATATATATATATATATATATATATATAAAAATCAATGTTTGTTTGTCTGTCTGTTCCAACTTAACTCGAGATCTACCGGACAGATTTGTCTAAAGTTTTGCACACCTACACTTTAAAGCCCTGCGGTGAACATAGGTTAATTTTTTTGGACCTCCGACATAACGGTTGCGAGTTATCGGCGTTAAAGTTACTTTTTTCCATTTTGACATTGGATTTATTTGTTCGCATGCTTTAAAAGTTAAATTTCATGTGATTTTAGTTTGTTTTTTCAATTCTTGATTATGTTTTTTGTAACTTTTATAAATTTCCATGAAAAGTATCCGTGTAGCATTGGAAAATTTCGAATTCGTAGTCTCTAATCCATCAATTTTTCAAATTAAGGTATTTAAATTAAATGTAAAAGTTACAAAAAGTTTTTAGTTACAAAATTTAGGTTGAAAATGTATTAAAAAGGATAGCTGAGTAAAAATGAACTAACTAAGAAAAGTATTGTATTTATTTAAAAGCGATTCATGTAAAAATCTTGAAGTTATTTTTCCAGACTGTATGCAAATATTAGTAGGTAGTGGGTTGCGGTGGGTGGGGTGTTGAATGGGGGGGGGGTTTCCCCCCTCAGTTAAAAACAAATTAAAAATCGCGTTGTTTTTTCCAAATTATTTACCGAAAATGTTTTCACAGTTGTTATATGGGATTTATTTTTTGAGTGGGGGTTTGGGGGCGCAGCCCCCATGTCGGTAAATTAAAAAAAAATGGATTTTCTGTTATCAGATAACGTATCTAAATTGCATGAAATTTTTTCTAAATAACATTAAGCTTTTAACTTGGAAAAATATTTTCCAGTTGAAAAAAAAACTTTGGAAACCTGGAAAACCAAAGCGCCGAGCGAAGCAAGGCCTGGACGCGACTAGTATATATATATATATATATATATATACTGGTTTAGCCTTTGAGCTGCTACGATGGAACATATACATACATACACACACCCTAAATACAATACACTCCTTTTTGGGAGTCGTGTATATAGAGAAAATCGTCACGTATTCTCTTTTAAATGAAATTTTTAAATTTATATGTAAAGTATACATTTTAGCAAAAATTTTCCGAACAGAAATAAATCTTTTTTTCTCTTTTCTATCGTCTTTTGCTTTACAAAACGTTCTTTTTTTTATATATTTGATGAATAAATTTTGTACAGTCAACGTTAATTATAAAACCATATATAGATAGCGAAAGCTATAAAGATAAAAAATGACAACAAAGTTGTTGTACTTTCCTGACATTGGTTATTTATTATTATATAGACTGCAAAAATATTTTTTATTACGAAAAATGTTTCAAAAATACAAAAAATTTATATTTTTAAACTTTGATTGGCTCTTCAACCCAATATTACCCCCAAAATATATTTTTTACACAACTTACTTATTTTTTTACAGAACTTACACTACTTCTCTGCCTAGGAAGACATAAAAAAAACTGTTTCTATCGATTTTTGGGTAAGGCGGAAATTTTGGGGCAAATTTTTTTTTTAAATGGTTAGTAAAATAACCATGCTCATTTTCTGTTGCTTAATATAAAGTTATGTTTGCAAAATATTCAGAAAATTGATCCCAAAAAATTATCTATCTCATACCCTGGGGTGAGACAGACCAAATATTTTACTTAGAATTTTATTATCAAAATTTCCATCAGAATTACACTAACACTTATTTATTTATTTACTACAGAAACTGAAACCTGATTATATAGTTAATAGTTGAATTTTATTGCCGATAAATAATGTCAAGCTTGTCCGGGATTCGAACGTAGAATGTTCCGAATGAAATATAGAGACGCTACTACTTCGCCAAGAAATATTAATATGATATAGTTGTGTGATATTATTATCCAGGTACGTGTAATTTTTATTTATGATAGAATCGTTCTAAAATTTACACGTGCAAAAACATGCGTGCGTATAAGTGAATGTTGTTTACACGTGTATTACGGTCATATTTAATGACAAAAAAAGAAAAGAAATTTTGCATGCAGAAATAAACGTCCTGTGAACATTATTAACAATGATTTGTTACCGAAACACGCAATGCGTTCACTTCTTTCTTTTGTGTATTATCTATTCTGGTTTTTTTTATTTATAATTTATGCATTTTGCAAAGTTATATATAGATCTATGAATAGATATCTTATGGAATTTATAGCATTTCAAGTTTTTTTTTTCTTATAAGAATACAAGTCACTGTAAAATACATAAAAGTATAAATCGTACAAGAATCGAATTTTTGTTGTTGTATTTTTATATATTCTAGATGTGCTATTTCTGTCAAATAAAAGTGTATTTCAAATACAAAAATAGTATTAAATATTAGTCATACTGGTTACGTTATATTTGTTTCATTTTCGTAAACCCAGTCCTTTTTTTTAGCAAAAAGAAACTTTTAAATAAGTAACAATGAAAATAATAATAATAATAATACTAAAAATATCGTTTCCTGTTTCAGAAATGCGCATTTTATTTTTCAGTCGGCATCATCAATTGCTATTGTCATCAACCATTAATTGATACCATTGATAAAACTCTACTCAATTTTTTTTTTAAATTTGTTGATGTAGGGAAATTATTTTATTTAAACATATTACTTTTAACAATCAGTTCTAGTCAAAGCTTTTATTAAATAATAGTATTTAACATAGATCAATCCCTGTCTTTAAAAGAGTGATGTCGTTTTCTTAAAAAAAAGATTCTTCTAATCTAAAAACAATAGAAATAAAAAAGAAATGCAAAAAAATTGCTCAAAAACAATTTTCTTTGTATATAAAAAAAATAATAAAATAAAAACTGAAATACAAAATATTTTAATGAGTAAGAAATTGGGAAATTGATAAATATTTCGTAACTTTGAGCATATCGAAGCTTAAATTTTAAATTCCTTTAAGTTGAATAAATTTATACTATTATATAAAGAGGAAGAGGGTTTTCCTTTGTTCGGGATAAACAAAAAAACTACTCGATCAATCGCAACCAAATTTTTACCCATGTTTCTTGGCATAACTGCGAAGGTTTTTAGATATATTTCATCTCTAAAATTCTCTAAAATACATATATATATATATATATATATATATATATATATATATGTAGTAGTGGAGATTTGCCGGTTGATGCACAAATTTTAATGAATTGAATTAATGTACCTTGAACTCTGAGTTTTCATCACTGTATGAGCTGCTTTTGAACTGAATGATTCGAATCAATCGTGTGAATAATATTACAAAAATAATAGAATTATATTTACGTTAAATAAAATAATATTAAATAAACAAATTTCCGTTTAACAAGAATGGGTTTCCATGTGGACTGCGTGTGAGAGGCTAGAGTGGTGAGGTAAAATGGAATGGGTGCAATGGGGTGCTCTTATAATATCTCTGCAAACAATCGTCCGATTTTCAAAATTCAAACAGGGGTATTTGTTAGTAGATTGAAAGTTAATTTTTTCATCAGGTACACTGTCGATCTAATAGATGGTTATTTGGGAATGTGTATATATTTAAAGTTTGTCTGTTTGTTATCGCGAGAACCAACCGATCGATTACTTTCAGATTTTCAGGGTGCATTCGTGTTATCCCAGGCTAGGTTTTAAGTTATAGACCGAGGCTCTAGGTTATGCTCTCTTGAAGGTTAAGATTTATAGATATTCAATTATTTCTTTGCTCCTAAGGAGGGTGAAGTTGTGAATTAAAGATAATTATTAAGGAAAAAATAAGTCAATCTGTTTACCTCATTATTATATTTCTACCACCACGGCAGAAATCTTTTATAATTTACATTTATTATTCTCATAACCTTGAGGATAACATACAGTGCGGAGGTCCATGGGGTGGAAACTCTGGGTAGACGGGAATGGCGACCGAAATGAGCTCTACGGGTATTCAGGGCGTCGGTACCCCTGGCAAATTGAGAATGCCGAGCTCTGCGGTCACGGGGTAAGCCTTTTGGCCCGGGAAGCCTTCGCCTTAGTTGACCTGAGCCCCGAGAATCTAGGTTCTGGTTAGAATGCCTGTCTAATGCAAGTATAAACGATTGAAAATCTTTGCTAATCCAACAGAAATATGTTCTTAAATTATCAAAAAAATATTTAATTCCTTGTACAAACATACAAACGTTTTTTAAACTTATTTTATTTATTTTTTAAAACGAATATCTTTTTTAACGTTTGATATCATTTATATATACCCTACATGGTAGTCTCTGCTAATTACTTTTAATTATGATTGACGTCAACTTTTTTTTAACATTTTTGACTGAATGTATTTTTATCTCGTATCCAAAATGATTAAAATGATAAAATTTGTTAATAATATAACCATTAAATAACAAACAGTATTAATGAGTAGATAACTACAAAAATGTATCTGATTGTTTTTTTTTTTTTGCGTGTCTTTATCAAGATACATATGCGTGTGTTTAGTATCAAGTCTATGTTTTTATATATATATATATATATATATACTCTTATAAAGCAGATATGCGTATTGTATTTAGCATGTGGTTGGGTGTGTCCTTCCGAACATATGAAAGTACAGAATATATATTTTAGCTACACTAGCTGTCAAGTTAAATTATGACATTTGTGGCTGGTGTTGTATAGCCGGCCCTATCTCATTATCTGTGTTTATTGTCCTTCATTATTATACTATACTATACTGGTTAGGGGTTGATAAAATTATTAACAAAAACAGGAAGGATATAATCAGTTTTGTGGTATTAAAAAAAAAATTAAAGCTTAACAGACTATCGTGTTAGGCTATAGCAAAAGTTAAAATTATCTACCATAGTTTTTTTTTCTTTAAATGATTTCAGAATGTTCTTATCTTTATGTTTTGTTTTGTGTTGTTTTTTTTGTATAAGTTTACTAATTACTTTTTACCAAATGGACCGATTTCGACTTTTATTATTACTTATTATTATTTCTTTTAACTCGTCACAGTATTTTGCGTAACCAGAAAGGAGCCTTAATATGTATTTGTTGTAATTTTTAGTAAATTATCAAACCATTTTTAAAGAAAATATTCCCAACAGTTTATTTAAAATACAATTTTTCAGATTTAAAATATTTAAAACTAGCAGACCCGGCAATGCTTCGCTATTGCTCTTTATACATATATAATATATAAAGAGAGTGGGAGAGAGAAATTTTAAATGAACACAATTGAAAATTTGATAAAAAAATTAAAAAATTGACCTTTTCGCTTTCCAACTTCTCCCTTTCACCCTTCTCCCTCGACCCTCTCCCAGTTTCCTTTTTACCCTTTCCCATTTTCCCTTTTTCTTTGCACCTTTTCCCAGTTTTCCATTTTCCTCTTTTTCCCTTTTGCCCGCGCTTAAATCGCTCCATTAGTTTTTTTGTCTTTAGCGGACACAAATACGAACATGCCTTTTATATATATATATATATATATATATATATATATATATATATATATGTAGAATAAAAAAGTCTGTTTGTATATTTGTTTGTTTGTTTGTTTCGTAAATATCTCGACACCGGCCCCACCTAGCGGGTATAGTTTTTGCAAAAATATTTCTTTTCACGTAACTAATATTCATATTCCTGAATATGAACCAAATCGGTCCATAAATATAATTTTTCTAAATATCTCAACCCCAGCGCCATCTAGCGAGTTCATTTTTTGCAGAGATAATTCTTTCCACGTAAGTAAAATGTATTCTGAATACGAGGCAAATCGGACCATAAATATAATTTTTCGAAATATCTCGACGCCAGCGCCACGTAGCGGGTCCAAACTAATTCGAAAACCTTCCCTGGCATGCGTCCAACCATTCCCCAAACTTTCATCGCTATCGGATGAACGGTTTAGGAAGGCATAAGTGACATACAGGCAGACAAACATTCATTTTTATACATATATAGATAATGTTTTATGGAAGCAATATAATTCTACCGATGAATTTTTAATAGTAATAAATAAGTCCCGAATTTTCTGTATCTCATTAAACAAATATATTTAAATATGTGCCCTTCTCAATAATGAATTATTTTTAGTTATTTTATATATTTAATAATACCGTGTATTTGTCTTAATATTATTTCACGCATTTATATTTTAAATAATTAACGTTGATTTTTATCGTACAAATCTTTTATCTAATAATAATTAAAAATCTGAAAAAAATAGAAGGGAAAATTTTGTAAACAAAAATTTATACTATAATTGAAAAACTGCCAGACACAATAAGAAAAAGACGAATTGAATTTTACTCCCGTTTTTGTAGAATGAATAACAGTAGATTAACAAAAATTTTTTTTTTATTTCTTCGGAAGTAAAAAAAATAAAGACAAACGGTTCACGCAGCTCCAAGAAGATCTAAAAGAACTAAAGAAATTACAAGAGAAAGAAAAATATTAAAGAGAATATTAAAAGATGAAAATAAAAGGTTCCAAAAAGCGCCAAAACGCAAGAACAACAGATCTGAACTTTCTGAAGAACGAAGGAAAGAAATATCAGAAAGAGGTACTGGGCAGATAGAACAAAATAGAAACAACCAAAAATAAATTATCTAATTTTTCTAAGGTGGTTTCTTCCGTCCATATTCAGCGAGGGGGGTGGTATTGCTTTTATACGGATTTGAATACTATATAGTGGATACAGGTGTATTTTGGTGGTCGGGGTTCAATTAACCACACATTTCAGTAATGGTCGGTCTGAGTTTGTACAAGACTTCACCTCATTTAAATGTCATACATATCATCCTCATCTCGATGGTCCGTGGGGAGCCCAATGTTGAAACAGATTGCAACTTACACGTTAGGAAAAGTAAAAAAAATATATTTATGCAATATAGATATATTATATTCATATCTTACTTTGGTGGTATATATATATAAATAATATTATGTTATCATGTACCGAGTGGAATAAAATATTTTTATTGTTTAGACACTGTAGATTTCACTATTTCAACTAATTAACTATTCCAGTTTCTTTTTCTTCTACATCTCCTTCATCATTTCCCGGTATTTTTATTTCGTTCTTCTATCCAGGTATACTTTTTCTTCCTTTATACTTTTTTTTCGAAATCTGTTATGTTACGCCATTTTTTTCTCAGTGGTGGACGTTATTTGATGTCTTGCGTTATTTTATTTTCTTCCAAGTTTTTGTCAGTTTCTCTGATCCAAATCCGATAATTTAAAGTGTGTAAATAGACTGTTAGAGTTCATTTTTTGTAGTGATCTTAGAAGGCGATTTTTATTTTTCTGATTAAATCCAATACTTTCTCTATTTGCATGTACAGTTCATTATTGTGTATTCTTGTGTCTATCTTTGATGGGCCTTAGGATCTTTCTTAGTATTGTTCATTTTTTGTTTTTAGTTTATCGACTCAAAGTTTCTTATTAAATATCAAATAGCCGGCTGCATATAGTGCTTCCAGGAGAACAACTGTACTGTTAGTTTAGCCTTTGTGTAGATAGGTAGATTCCATTCGATAGGCTAGTTACAGTTTATTGATTCTTGATCTGATAAGTTAAAATATACAGTTAATACAAATACATATAATACGTTAAAATATAAAATTAATATTCACCCCTTACTCTCAAAAATAGGAGTTATAGCAGAATTTATGATAATTCTCAAATTGTCATTTGAGGTTTTTAATTACGAGGGTTATTTTTTTTCAAGGTCCGATCGGTCACGAAATAAAAATCCGTGCAAAAGTCGGATGAAAATTTGCGCATATGTGTTGCGCAGCATCTCTAGTACGGCCTTCAATCACGCCGCGTCACTTCGTTTAGTTCTCAACACACAGCTAGCACGTAAACATGTCTACAACAATAGCATCTCCCGCCAAGTGTGAAGTGCGTGCGGTAATTCGATTTCTTCAGGCTGAGAGGTGTAATGCAGCTGAAATTCGTCGACGAATAAGTAATGTGTACGGTGAAACTTAAATGAGTGACAGCAAAGTACGACAATGATGTAAGAACTTGAAAGCAGGATGTACAGATGTTCATGATGCAGGCGGTCAAGGAAGGAAGCGAATGTCAACGTTTTCGTTAGGAAATGTTTAATCACTCACCATACAGCCAGAACTTGGCTCCATCCGATTTTCACCTCTTTGCTCACATGAAACGCTAGGAGGACAACATTTTGATACAGACATCGAGCTGCAGACCAGTGTAGAAACATGGCTGAAAACACAGGCGGCTCCGTTTTATGACGAGGGTATTGGAAAGTTGGTACCACGCTACGACATATGTCTAAATCGGAGTGGCGACTATGTAGAGAAATAGCGTAACTATGTAAGTACTTGTTACAAATAAAAAAAATTTTATTTTCACTGTGGTTTTAATTCCGTGACCAATCGGACCTTGAAAAAAAATAACCGTCGTATATTTTATGACCTCTGAATACTTCAGCGTTGAACTTGGTAGATTTTGTTATTTATTTTATTAATTTAGCACATATGTTTTTGACCTTTTAAGTAACTCTCACTCCTCTCTCTCTCTCTCTCGCCATCATTCTTTCTCTCTTACTCTCACTTTCTCAAAGTATTGTAATCGGTCCAGTTTGGATATATGCGGTTTTCACACAATCTTGACGTTTTGACAACTAACGAACCCGAAAAACCAAAACAAACAGGATGGAAACATTCCCATGTCGCACTCTAAATCACCTTATTTTTAAAACTATTCGAACAATTTTGACCAAATCTCGTCAGATTACTTCTTTTGCAAATCACACCCATAACCCAAAAAATTCTGAAAATAAACTAGCGGCTAAGTGGGTATAATGAGTCACTAGTGTACCCCCTTTCAAAACTAGGGAGTATAACACATACCTACAGCTGCTGAAGTCATTTGCTATGTTTTTACGTCACAGGTGAGCGGTAGAATTAAATAAATGAAAAATATATAAGACGTAAAAAAGTATTTAAAGTGGTCGCTAGTATCGTCACCCCCACGCGAATGAAATACGGTATACGAGCGTTAGTTAGAATCATTGAATTAATTAACAGAAAATATTATATTTAAATAAAATGATAAATACTTTAAATAAATGTGTGTGGGCAGATAAATGTGAAGAATATAGAACAATTAGTTTAACTAGTCATGCATCAAAAATCTTAACTAGAATTTTATACAGAAGAATTGAGAGGAGAGTGAAAGAAGTGTTAGGAGAAGACCAACTTGGTTTCAGGAAAAGTATAGGGACAAGGGAAGCAATTTTAGGCCTCACATTAATTAATGGAAGATTAAAGAAAAACAAACCAACATACTTGGTGTTTATAGACCTAGAAAAGGCTTTCGATAACGTAGACTGGAATAAAATGTTCAGCATTTAAAAAAAATTATGGTTCAAATACAGAGATAGAAGGACAATTGCTAACATGTACAGGAACCAAACAACAACAATAACAATTGAAGAACATAAGAAAGAAGCCCTAATAAGAAAGGGAGTCCGACAAGGATGTTCCCTATCTCCGTTACTTTTTAATCTTTACGTGGAACTAGCAGTTAATGATGTTAAAGAACAATTTAGATTCGGAGTAACAGTACAAGGTGAAAAGATAAAGATGCTACGATTTGCTGATGATATAGTAATTCTAGCCGAGAGTAAAAAGGATTTAGAAGAAATAATGAACGGCATAGATGAAGACCTACGCAAGAACTATCGCAAGAAATTAACAAAACAAAAGTAATGAAATGTAGTAGAAATAACAAAGATTGACCACTGAATGTGAAAATAGGAGGAGAAAAGATTATGGAGGTAGAAGAATTTTGTTATTTGGGAAGTAGAATTACTAAAGATGGACGAAGCAGGAGCGATATAAAATGCCGAATAGCACAAGCTAAACGAGCCTTCAGTAGGAAATATAATTTATTTACATCAAAAATTAATTTAAATGTCAGGAAAAGATTTTTGAAAGTATATGTTTGGAGTGTCGCTTTATATGGAAGTGAAACTTGGACAATCGGAGTTTCTGAGAAGAAAAGATTAGAAGCTTTTGAAATGCGGTGCTATAGGAGAATGTTAAAAATCAGACGGGTGGATAAAGTGACAAATGAAGAGGTATTGCGACAAATAGATGAAGAATGAAACATTTGGAAAAATATAGTTAAAAAAAAAAAAAAGACAGACTTATAGGCCACATACTAAGGCATCCTGGAATAGTCGCTTTAATATTGGAAGGACAGGTAGAAGGGAAAAATTGTGTAGGCAGGCCACGTTTGAAGTATGTAAAACAAATTGTTAGGGATGTAGGATGTAGAGGGTATACTGAAATGAAACGACTAGCACTAGATAGGGAATCGTGGAGAGCTGCATCAAACCAGTCAAATGACTGAAGACAAAAAAAAAACTTTAAATTAAGTAGTGTGTGTAAGCTATGTATCAGAAAAAAGCCGTGTGGCGGGAAATTTATAAAAATGTGCTACCAACTCTTCTTATTATAAATTTATCCGAATATCACGAATTTTTTTTTTTTGATAATTATTATTTTAATTTTAGCCGGATAGTAAACAAATTAAAGAATTTATTTTTAATTAAATATTCATTGTGGTTTTAAATATGCTAATGACTGTGTATAAAAAGCTTTTTATTGAATATTACATAATTTTGCTATTAAAATATTCGTATACCGAATATATACATATTTGTTTTTTTATTGATCTAATAATAATAAAAATTAAACAAAAATCAGATAAGACAAAAAATAAGTGATAGAAAAAGTAAACGGTTGTAAATATTCCGAAATCGTAAGAATATTGATTGATTTTTACTAATTACTTATCTCTCAGTACTGGAAAATGTTTAACGAGTACTATTATAATAATCAAAATAATACAAATTACTAATATTATTATTTTATCTGATAAAATTTAAGTGGAAAAAATAGATTTATTTAATAAATAACTGGTCTTCGTTCCTTCGGGGATTGGATCAACTTTGCCCGAATTCACTTAAACGTTTGCTCATAAAACACTTCAAACCTCCTATCACAAAAAAATCAACCCCAAAAACTGACTACATCTCTGAGATTTCAACTCTAACGGCAAACTCATGACTTTTGCTATAGCGTAGATTTTGTCTTAAAACTGGGCCATAAAATAAAAGAACATAATAAAATAACGATTATCAGAAATTCGATTATCCGAGACATATAAATAACCGATAATCAATCATCAGTTCATTTTTTTTTAAGCTGGAAAATTTATGCGCTAAACGTTTCCTAATCTATATATATAAAAAATTAATGTTTGTCTGTCTGTATGTCTCTTATGCCTTCCTAAACCGTTCATCCGATAGCGATGAAACTTTGGGGAATGGTTGGATGCATGCCAGCGAAGGTTTCTGAATTAGTTTGGGCCCGCTAGGTGGCGCTGGCGTCGAGATATTTAGAAAAATTATATTTATGGTCCGATTTGCCAAATATTCAGAATACATGTTACTTACGTGGAAAGAATTATCTCTGCAAAAAATGAATCCGCTAGATGGCGCTAGGGTTGACACATTAGAAAAATTATATTTATGGACCGATTTGGTTCATATTCAGTATATGAGTATTAGTTACGTGAAAAGAAATATTTTTGCAAAAACTATACCCGCTAGGTGGCGCCGGTGTCGAGATATTTACGAAACAAACAAACAAATATACAAACAGACTTTTTTATTCTATACATATATATATAAAAGGCATGTTCGTATGTGTGTCCGCTAAAGACCAAAAAACTAATGGACCGATTTACGCGCGGGCAAAAGGGAAAACGTGGAAAGGTGGAAAGAGAAAAGGGGAAAACGGAAAAGGGTAAAAAGGAACTGGGAGATGGGGAGGGAGAAGTTGGAAAAGGAAAGGGGGAAGGAGAATAAGTGAAAAGGAAAATTTGTGAAGTTCAGTTTTTTAATTTTATTAAATTTTCAATTGTTTTCATTTAAACTCTCTCTCTCTCTTCCGCTCACTCACTCTCTCTCTCTCTCTCTATATATATATATAAATATATATATATATATAGCAATAGCGAAAGCATTGCCGGAGGTCTGCTAGGTTTTTATAAAATAATGACGTTATTAAAAGAGTAAATATAAAAATATATCTTATTTTAAATTTTCACAAACTCAAACCTTTTTTGTGATATTTGTACATACTTTTTTAACAAATTATTAATAAATATAATTACAGATTTCTCAAGTAAACAAAATTCTAGGTTATTTAATAAAAACAAATATTTAAAAAAATTAAATCTACCCTTTGAAAGAACTAATTTTATCCTGAATAACGCTCATCCTTGCAGAAAAAAAAATTAATTTCGATAAGTAATAAACAATTTAAATCAGTTCTTTTATCTTAATTCTTTTAAATAACTTGTTTCTGATCATATTATGTTAACTTAAGTCATACTTGTTCATATCATTATCGTAAAATATAGAGAAAACAAAGATTAATATAAATACCTTCTTGTTTGTCCGCCTTATTTCAATCAGCATATTGATCCAATATTACAAAAGAATTTTTTTAAGAATTTATTTTCTATCTGTTGATTCCCCCTTCGGAACAAATGCCTGAAAAACCACTTAATTGATGGATAATTTATGGAATCGTATATTTAATCATATTATTACTAAAATTTGTTGGACTGAAATATATTTTCGAACCAAATTTGGTTGAACAGAGGTTGCAATTAAGTTACCGCAGATTTCTAATAATTCTAGGAATTAGCGAGAGTCTTCTAAGTCAAACCGTTTTTAGTAATTTATTTCTTTAACGTTTGAAGGAAAGTAAATCTGTTTTAGCATGTACTTGAGCCGGTCAACGCTAAATCTTTAATCAGTAATGTGCACGTCTTAGATTCATTTCCTCTTCTCTATCCCGATTTCCTAAAGATTTTTACTTTCCCGTCTAAATAGCTCTAGAAGGGAAAGTATTATATTCTGTCAAATTCGGGCATATGCGGTTTCACCGGATCTTCACGTTTTGAAACCTTTCTTTTTCCTGTTTAGCCTCCGGTAACAACCGTTTAGATAATTCTTCAGAGGATGAATGACGATGATATGTATGAGTGTAAATGAAGTGTAATCTTGTTCATTCTCAGTTCGACCATTCCTGAAATGTGTGGTTAATTGAAACCCAACCACCAAAGAACACCGGTATCCACGATCTAGTATTCAAATCCGTGTAAAAATAACTGGCTTTACTAGGACTTGAACGCTGTAACTCTCGACTTCCCAAATCAGGTGATTTGGGAAGACGCGTTAACTACTAGACCAACCCGATGGGTTGAAACCTAATAAACCACGTTTTGAAACCTAATGAACCCAAAAAACCGGATGGAAATTTCCAGATGTTAATGTTCGTATGTACGTGTGTGTATTCGGTGTCGGCCTCGAAATCACCGTATATCTCCAGAACTACTTGACCGATTTCAACCAAACTCGGTCAGATTACTTCTATATATGGGGCATTGATGCCATTAAATTTTTAACTTCAAAGGTCAAGAGGGTGAAGCTGTAGAGCAAGATCACCCTAAGTATCTCAAGATTTTGTCTAATTAAGGTCATATTTTTCTTAGGCGCATTTTTTAAGGGTTATAAAATAACAATATTTGCAAAAAAAGTATTACAAAATCACACTCCACCCAAAAAAATATTTTAAATTAAGTTGGATGTGTAAGCGGTACATCAGAAACACTACAGTTGTAGATCCTTTCCCAGAACGTGATTTTAGCCGCGTGACGGGAAAATATTACGAGTGTGTTGTCAGCTTTTTTTTTAAAGGTACGAATGATCAGTACCAGTAAAATGTTTATAAAATTTCTATAAAATAGAAATCTCTACCTTTATCATTTATCATTTCGCTAGTCCTTTTTGAGTATATCTACCCTTTATAAGTATCTAATACCCTTTTATCTGTGATTTTATCTTCCATAGGTTTTGATAATACGGTCATTTCATCATTATACAGGATGTAAGGGGATTTTAGAAATTTTGTTCTTGAAATGTTTGCAGTTTTATGAAAACGGCTCTGTGTATAGCTTTGTTTCACCATTCATTGTTTCTTACCGTATACCGGTTCAAATACCTCAATTATGAGCCCGAGCCGATAATCAAAAAATAATAAGTTTTTTGTTTCTTATTCCATTCTAAAAACTTATATTTTTTAGTTTTCTGTGTCATTTTCTTATATATGTCCTTCTGTTAAACGTATAAAGCAGAAAATATGATATTAAATATATGTTGATTTAATTCCAGGTTGCATCCGGTTTAGTAATACAATAATAATTGCATATTAAAGTTATGCAGTCTATGACAGTCAGGTACAACGTATGTTAGTCTACGTCCTTGACCCCTAAAATGAAATTCATAAAAAAGGTGAACAATTTTTTTTTTAAGAGTGTAGTTTTTTAATGTAAATACTTTTTGTTTTTAATAAAGCAAATCGGCAATAGCTGATAGTTGCATTTCCGCTCTATTTTGGCTAATTTATGGATGCATTTCGCTCTTGTTTTAATTTTAATGAAGTAATCATTTTCATTTAAACGATTCGTTTTCATATCCGTTCGTAATCCAAACGTCCCAGTGATTGTTTTCCTATAGCACCGAGCATATAACATAAAGCAAGAGGACTTACAAGAAGGGAAACTTCTAATCTAGCCTTTCCGTTACCTAAAGGAGCCGTTAGGAGGGAACTCCACCTTGCTGAAAGAGGATATCTAGGACGTCTATGTTAATTTGGAAGAAAAAACTTCTCCGACATGTCAATATTCCTGGTTTGTGGATCGGAAGATGTGATTCAATTCCCTAGCCGCCCAGATCGCCAAACATAATCCCTTTAGACTTCTTCTTCCAGGGTTATGCCGAAGACATTTTGTATAGACAAAAGAAGTAAATATCCAGGAGCCGTGTGAGGGCGTAAGCAATGCCATTTCATCCATCACACCTGCAGCGCTTTGACAAACACGGCAAGAAAACGCCTACCGGTTGGATATTTTTCGTGACTGGTGGGCCACATGTGGAAGTGACCTGATGTAATGTGATTTTTTGTTATAACTTGATAAGACAGTTTAATTAATTTAATTTTTTTTTAATATAGATATATATAATATTTTGGGAAATACTGAGTAAAAATACGGCGCACTCTGTATTATAAATTTTCAATCTTCGGTATTTTCTAAGTTTTTGTTTAACGAATTCGATTCATTTTTAAAATATTTTTCAACAATTTATTTGTATCAAGTTTCTATCAACTTATATCAAGTATTGTCAGTCGGTTTTCCCCCCGCTAATTTATTGAGAAAATTAAGTAAAATTTATCTGATTCAAATTGGGGTTAGAAGTAGCCAAATCATTCGTAAAAGCTGAAGAGTTAATTTTAATTATATTTTTTCATCTCTAGAATTACTTTACTAGAATTAATTCTCTAATTGAAGATTACAAAGTTAATATTATTTATTTATTTAAAAAAAATTATATATTTCTAATATTTTGTTTTATTGAAAACATGTACATAGTTATGTAAAAATGTTCTGTTCTCCAAATAGGGATAAATAAATTTTGGAAGTTGCATTGTTTATGTATTAAAAGATATTAAAAATAAGCGATAAAAACATTTTTTTATTTATATGGTAAGAAAAATAAAAATAAATATTTTGAGTAACTTAAATTGAACAAAAATAAACACTAGTACAATCATTTTATATCGGTGATTGTTCGAAATCGAAAAAGTGAATTTTTGAATGCCAAAATTGTTATCGATCTCAGTTGCTTCAAATTGTTATTGTAATAATGATGTATTTAAAAAAAATATTATTTTTTAATAATATATTGCGTTGATATAGGGAATTTTATGATATATAACTTATTTTTGTTAGATGTAAATGTTTTTTAAAGTTGTAGGTCTGAGTAGATGAAAATAAGAAATGGTGTTGCAGCTTAATTCGGGACTAGTTAATCGCCAAAGTTAATATTTGACTCCACGCACAAGGCTATATTTAACCTAGACTTGAGGAAGTGTAGGCATATGAATACACCGCGTTCTACTACTCCTGGTGCAGTGTGCACTATATCCGTAGTATTAGTCTGTTTTTGTGGATTTTATAGAAATAATTCAGTAATCTTTTCAAAACTAAATAATATGAAAATATTGTTCATAGAAATATATATTTCTCTTTAGGCTAATGTTTTATTTTTTTTAAAGAATTAAAAATAATATTTTTTTTAATCATTTTCATTTTTCATAGTAATTTTTCATATAATTATTTTTATATATTTATTTTAATTCATCCCATGTAATTCAAAAAAGACATTTTTACAACTTTAAAAGCATGTAAAGGTTTATCTTGATAAATTATAGATTCGGTTTAGATCTCATTTCATAGAGAAACAAATCAAGTTTGTCACATGACATTCACTTTGTTTCGATATGGCTGCTGTTTGTAATGCGACGTAAATACCATCTGAAGTCGATTTAATTCCAAACTGTAGTCGGCAGGTCGGGCGACCTCTACACTTTTACACCGTACCTCTACAGCTACGGTGTTAATTCGAAGTCTTAGCTCGACAAGATCGACAAGCAAAGGGGGTACATAAAGTTGATCTTTAGTGAAACCCCACAAGAAAAAAATCTAGCGGGATCAAATATGGGGAAGTGCGATTTTATCTTCACGACCCATCCACCGACATTGTAATCGTGTATCAAGAAAATATCGGTTTTCTAGGCGTTAGTGAGCTGTTGCCTCGTCCTGTTGATTATAATGGCGTCTATCTTGATCATCATCGTGTAACTAAAGAATTAGAAAATTTTGATGCTTGTCCAGATAAACAATACCGTTTGGGGTTGCCTCCTGCATGAAGAACGTGCCAAACAGTCTTTGTTCGCTTAGAGCGCAAAAAACATTGACTTAGGTCTATCACGAACGTGCTGCAAAGTTTCATAAGGGTTTTCGTTGCCCATTATTCGGCAGTTATGTGTGTCCTTCTTGCCGTTGATGTGAAAATTTAACTCATCACTAAAAATTGCATCGTCTAACAGCATATAGTGTATGCAATTCTATCCATTATTTACACACAAAACTGCAGCCGAGTAACTTTGTCGTCATTTGTAATGTATTGAACCGTGTATAATTTGTACGGCTTCAAGTGCAATCGATTACGTAATACGCACCAAACAGTATTTTGTGATATGCCTGTCTCGCGTGACGCACGTCGATTTGATTTCTTCGTACTACGTTCAAAGCTTTCTCTGAGTTCTTCCATCGCAACTTCAGGCATGCGTCGGCGTCCTGGGTATTTTGTATCTTTAACATAAAAACAAACGACATAACAACAAAAGTTTGTTGCCAAGAGTAAACTGTATGCCTATTAGAAAGCTTCCTACCGTACTCTACGAAAATTACACTGAACTCAAGTTCGGACTACGAATCGTGAAACCAAAAAACTCAGCGAACACGGTCAGAACCAGTAAATGTATCCATTTTTAATACTGGTGAAAGCGCTGGTGGGAGAATTCGGTACTAGTGAACTGCGTGAGTAAAACCTTGATGTGTTTTACTATGAAGTGAGACTCAATCCAATCTGTAAGTTACAAATTTTTATATGCTATTAAAGTTGTGAAATCCTATTTCAATCACCCACTATTTATAATGTAAATTACTGAAACGGATGGATTTTAACCACAACTATTCTCTATTTTATAATTAATTTTAAATAACTGTGTATTTTTTATCGCTGCTCTGATTCAAGGGTTTCCTTGATACATCCAGACAAATATTTGGACATTTCCTTTTTACTACCGGTGAAGTAACATATCTATACATTCCTGACGTAACTATATAGTATATTACTACTATTAACTACAGATCGATTTGATTAAATTTTAATTTTTTAAATAATCATACTATCTAAAACGTTATTTCTTGAAAAATTGATTTACAATTAGAATAAAATTGGTAGAAAAACCTTTTAATTAAGAAAGCAATGAAAAAATATTGATTGTTTTACATAATATTATTCCATATGTGGTCGTCAGATATTCATTGCAGATTTCTTGATTCGGGGTCCGTAGATAGCTGCGTTCCTTGTTCGTGTAATGAGTGTACTTGTAGTTTATTACACGCAAGGGTCACCAATACTTAGATATTTTATTAATTATGACAATACATTATCGATTGGTGGCAATATCCAGCAACTTTTTTAGTTAAAATATTAGTCGTTCGAGCGCGTCTCGTACTACTAGCATCACCTTACTGAAAGTAGCATTTCAACTATATATGTCACTGCGTCACCCATTAAAAATGATTAGTTCCTAAGCAGTCATATTTTTAAAAATTTTTCGCCCGTTTAGTAGAGCTAACTTAAAATGTAGTCAAAAAGGTTAATAGTACTTTTCTTATATTTTTTTAAAAATAAAATCGTAGCAATGATATGAAATTACGAGTTGAAAAATTGTATATTTGTCATTTTGGTATAAGATAGATGATTTTTACTTCCTTGTACGAAGTAAAAAAGTATTGCGATCGCGAAAAATTTCGGTTTTCAGATTTCAACTAAAATATCCATTTTGACCATCCCTGAATAAATTTTGACTAGTTTCGGCGTGACGTCTTTATGTATGTATGTATGTGCGTATGTATCTCGCATAACTCAAAAACGATTAGCCGTAAGATGTTGAAATTTTGGATTTAGGATTGTTGTAACATTTAGTTGTGCACCTTCCCTTTTGATTGCAACCGATTGAGCCAAAAGTGTCCAAAAAAGCTTAAAATTAAAATAAATTTTGGATTTTATACTTTTCCTAAACTGCAGTAATAAGCCCTCTTTGAGAGCTTTTTAACGATATATCATAAGTGGTACTTATGTTCATTGGTTCCAGAGTTACAGCTAAATAACATTTTAATTAATGAAATATTTGGATGTAAGGGGAAGGCACATCGGTTCGAAGATCTCCTTTTTTTAACTTTTTCTTAAATTTAAATATTTTTATTTATTAATAATTATTAACTTTTCAATATAAACTAAATTTTTTCGATGAATAATAATTCAATAATAATAAAAAAAATAAAAAAAATCAAAAGTTTTTAATGAAATTAAATTTGTATGTACTTTTCAGAAAAAAACGTGAAAATGTAATTTAGTAGGCGTACTAGAAAGTCACGTATTGTCCACATCAGAATTTTTTTTACCTTTATTATGAAGCGAATTTTAAACTTCAAAGTCATGACGCTATTATTATTTTTATAAAAAAATTAATGGAGTGTTCAAAAAGTTAATCGCATAATTGAATACGACGATTACATACTCTTAAATACATGTTTTAATGTTTTTTGAGGAATTGCAGCGATGCATCGTTCAATTTCGCTCTGCAATTCGGGAAAGGTATGAGGACAAACTTTATAAGCGGCATTCTTAAGGTATCTTCACAACAAAAAGTATGAAGGGGATAAATCGTCAGACCGAGGGGGCCACAACCCCTTTGAAATCACTCGTCCATAAAACGTTGATCCAAGAAAGTCGTATTGTTTTTGGGCAAAGCATCGTCCTGTTGAAACCACGGCCGGTCTGCAGGTATAGTTTTACAGATTGTTGTACCATCTGTATGTCGCGCTCGCTGTTCACGGTACCGTGGAAGAATGTCACCTACGTGACAATGGACATTACAAATTCACTATTTGTCCGTGTAAAGGAGATTCGTCTATCTGATATGGGTTTTTCGAACACCAAACGAGTAAATTCTGTGCATTTGCGTATCCATCAAGATGGAGCCGCGCGCCTCGTCAGGCTGAAACCGATCGTCGAGTTCTTTCCCATCGGGCGTTACAGTTGATAAACCGATGACAGAAAGCTACACGTTTTCCCAGCGTTTGCAGGTAACAACTCGTTAACAAAGGGAATTCTACACGGATTCATCTTAAACAGCCCGATGGAGGACCGGACCGGCTAGATACCGGCATAGACTTCTTTGGACTAACAGAATATGAAGCTTATCGATCAACTTGTTAGCATTTTCGATCGACCATCTTTGGCTGCATCTTCCGTATTCTCAGTCTCTTGAAACTTCTTGTTCAGCCGTTTGATGAACGACTTGTTTGGTGCATCCACACCGTACTTTCCTGTGAAAGCATTATGGATCTGGACATAACTGGCGGCAGCACATCTAATGTATCGGGAGGCAATGGATATTCTCTGCTGCATTGTGTAATCAATTTTTTCTCAATTAAACCTACAAGAAAAGAAGGAAACATTCTTCCGAAAGGTCGCGTCTTTAGTAACCTTTTACATTTTTTTAAAAAGTTAATGTAATGCGGTCGATGTTTAATTCTTACTGTTATCACAACCGCTAATTAGAGATTGTCTTGCTCAATTTTTTCCGTGATTTCATTGAAATCGGCATAAAGATTTCTTTATGCCGATGATGCAGTTCAAGTGTAAACCCTTGAACTAGCTTTATGCTATACGTGTATCGTGTTTATAATTAATCAAGAAATTTTTTTAGTAGCCCAAGTTGCATTCTTCCCTTTTTTGTATATAATTTTAAAATATATCGAATTTTTTATTTATTTTTACTTATTTTGAAGACGCAATAACTTTAACGCAAATAAAAAAACTAATATAATTATAACCTTTTCTAAAACGCTCAGATACATGTCACCTTTCAAAAGCATGTAAGTATTGCCACATTTTATTAATATTACTAGAGTTATCGATCCTAAAGCCATCTACCAATAGAATATGAAAAAAACTTTTTTTCAACCTATATAATAAAATTGTACAATGAAAAACCGATACCTTATATATATAAAAGGGATCTGCTGTTAATCAAAGTTTTTTGTTTAATTAAACTCGGTTGAATAATTTTAGAGACGCAAACTTAAGATTGTATCTAATAGAAAGACACAAAAACAAACCGAACAGGTATTGTTTTTTTCCTTTTCTTTGTTGTGATTTACCTTAGATATGAATCTAACTGATCTAAAACTTTTTTTTTAAGGACGTCAAATGTTAGGGAAAATTTTTCATCAGTATTTATATAAATAATATGTTTTTACTAAATACTACTGTACCTTGTTTCTTTAAAAATAATATTGCAGTAAATTATAAAAACACAAGTGGATATTATTAATAATTTAAATTTGAAACCGTATCCTGCAACGAATGTATAACAACCATTTTTTTTTTTGTCTTCAGTCATTTGACTGGTTTGATGCAGCTCTCCAAGATTCCCTATCTAGTGCTAGTAGTTTCATTTCAGTATACCCTCTACATCCTACATCCCTAACAATTTGTTTTACATATTCCAAACGTGGGCTGCCTACACAATTTTTTCCTTCTACCTGTCCTTCCAATATTAAAGCGACTATTCCAGGATGCCTTAGTATGTGGCCTATAAGTCTGTCTCTTCTTTTAACTATATTTTTCCAAATGCTTCTTTCTTCATCTATTTGTCGCAATACCTCTTCATTTGTCACTTTATCCACCCGTCTGATTTTTAACATTCTCCTATAACACCGCATTTCAAAAGCTTCTAATCTTTTCTTCTCAGATACTCCGATTGTCCAAGTTTCACTTCCACATAAAGCGACGCTCCAAACATATACTTTCAAAAATCTTTTCCTGACATTTAAATTAATTTTTGATGTAAACAAATTATATTTCTTACTGAAGGCTCGTTTAGGTTGTGCTATTCGGCATTTTATATCGCTCCTGCTTCGTCCATCTTTAGTAATTCTACTTCCCAAATAACAAAATTCTTCTACCTCCATAATCTTTTCTCCTCCTATTTTCATATTCAGTGGTCCATCTTTGTTATTTCTACTACATTTAATTACTTTTGTTTTGTTCTTGTTAACAACCAAAAGTACTGAAAAACCGAGATGTCTTAATTATTGCGATTTGTTTCTCCAAAACATTATCCTTTGACAATGAGAATAAAGAAAAAAAAAGAGATAAATATTAAAACGACTGCTAAAAAAAATATAGACTAATTAAAGAGCGTGCGGGTGACAATTTTGTACACAATATAATCTTTTTTAAAATCTTTTAAATTTATTTAAACATATATATAGTCATGACACTCTCGGTAACATAAGGATTCCAACGCGGGGTCATATGTCTAAATCGGTTCAGCCGTTGATTTACTACGGTGGAACGTACATACCCCCTAAATACATTACACTCCTTTTTGGGCAATCGTGTAATAAATTATTATAATAAAGTATAAATCTCAGTGAATATTTTCTAAAAGTAAAATATATTCTAATTTTTCAAAGGTCTAAATTTGTTTTACTAAAAATAGCTGTTTTTTATTTTTACTAATGCATAAGATTTGGTTGTTTTGTCATATAAAAGTTGATTTTTTTTTTTACTTTTCATAGACTTTATTAAATCAATTTTCGTAGAATAAAATTTTCTACAAGTTTTGATTATAAAATTTACTCTTTTATTAGTCATTTAACAAAGTTATTGTATTTCAAATCTAAAAATGTTTTTCGTCACTGAATTTTTATTTTTTTACGTTGGCTATCATGAAAATTTCGTAAAATACACTTCTGGGACCTGTTTTATTCAATTTTTCAGATCAAAAACCATAAGAAACCATCAAGTTTACCCCTAATATACTGAAATTTCATCGGGGGAACTAAAATCACGCGAAATTTTTCGCTAGCTCTATAACAAATTATTTTCGGATATTTGTTTGTATAAAATTTTTTCCATATTTCAAGCTCTAGAATCAGTTTCCAGATTGTTTCTCTTTCCTTTTGAATCACCTGCATATACAGGTCATTCACGGGAACCGGATGTTTTTGAAGTGGGTTGTACTCGGGCGTTCGTAGTGGGAGGGGTACGTGGCTGGTGTCTGACGTTTCCTTTGTTCATAGCATTTACATTTTAGTCGTTGAAATGGAGCCGTGGACGCTAGACCAACGCTTGTACGCGTATGACAGTTTTGTGCGAAATGACGAATCCGTAACTGCTGTTCAGCGAGATTTCCGCCGTCAGTTTAATATCCATCGTAATGCAAGTGTCCATTCTCGTAACACAATATTGCGACGGGTAAACAACCTTGGAACAAGCGGTTCAATATTGAAGAAAAAACCACCGGGTCCTCGACGAACTGCTACCACTCCGGAGAACATCGAACGAGTAAGGGAAGCCATTGTCAGAAGCCCACGCGCCGCTCTATTCAGAGGCATTCAGCAGCGCTTCAAATGAGCACAAGTACGGTAAGACGAATTCTCCATAAAGACCTGCATTTCCATCTTTACAAGACAGCCGTCGTGCAGCAGTTAAACGAGCAAGATTTCACGCAGCGATTACAATTTTGTCGACAAATGCTAACCGTTTTTGAAGAAAATGAAAATTTGTTATTGTTAATGAGTAATGAAGCTCATTTTCATCTGAATGGCTTCGTCAACAAACAGAATTGCCGGTATTGGGCAGAAAGAAACCCACATCAGCTTCACGAGAGACCACTTTATATCCCAAAGGTGACTGTCCTGGTGTGCAATAGGAAAGGTCGGTGTTAATGGATCATATTTTGTTTTGAAGAAATGACGCTGCCGTAACTGTAACAGCTGATCGTTACATTGCGATGTTGAATACGTTTTTCATCCCTGAGTTACGAAATCGGGGAATCGATTTTCAAAATGTGTTATTCCAGCAGGATGGAGCTACAGCACACACAGCGAGGGCAACGATGGCTGTTCTCCGTAACTTGTTTCCGGGACGGATCGTTTCCAGATTCGGCGACATTCCTTGGCCCCCTCGGTCCCCCGACTTGAGTAGTTCTGATTTTTTTCTGTGGGGGTTTCTGAAATCGCGTGTCTACGGCGATAAACCGCGTACATTGGAGGACCTAAAGATCGCAATTCGTCATAACGTCACCCAGATTGATGTAGACATGCTGCAAAGAATTGAGGCCAGTTACCGTGAAAGGCTACAACAATCTATTTCCCCAAAATGGACATCACTTGCCGGACATAATTTTTCGTTGATGAGTAAGTAACAAATGCTTTGATTTAACAAGTGTTTCAGTACCAATAAAACGTTTTTAAAGTAAATATTCAATTTTTTATGATTATTTTAAAAACATCCGGTTCCCGTGAATGATCCTGTATATATATTCTATGACACTCCCGGTAACGTAAGAATTCCAATGCGGGGTCATACATCTAAATGGGTTGAGCCATTGAGCTGCTACGGAGAAGCATATACGGTACATACATTCACCCTAAATACATTATAATCTATTTCTGGTAATCGTATAACGGGATTATTATTTTTGATCGTCTCTTAATAAACAAGTGTACCGTACAATTTCGAAGAATTCTGTCCTGACCTAAGAAATCGTAAAAGATCATAGAATGGTTTCTTCTGAAAAGACAGAGCAACATTCCACACATCAAACGATTCATTAGCCACGCATTTATGCGGCTTTTATTCATGAACGAACTCAGCAGAGGGCGATGGCATCCGCGAACCACAATTTTGTCTAGTCACGATATTTTACTTTTGGGCTATCTAACGGATAGAGTTTATGAATCAAATTTCTGGAGGCAAACATTCAACAAGAAATCGACGGCATTGACGACTCAAGCCTAAAAAGACATCCCTGCCCAGGACGCTTACTTAGAACATTTTTTTTTCACTTCGAACAATTTTTTTTTTTAAATATGATGTATATTTAAACTTTTGCTAATTTAAATACATAATTTAATTTATTTTGCGTTTTCTTTTCATTCGTAAAATGTTTAATATTGCGTCTGCATTAATTTTGTAACGATTGATTTTAAGTTGTTGGCTCTGTGCAGATATAAAACAAACCAAATAAGATTTTGAAACATAGATTAATTTAAATTAAAACTTAACGGTTAAATTAACTTAATCATTAATTAAATTAAATTAGTTTTGAAACTTTATGTAAATTAAAGTTAAAAAAAAAAGAAGAAATTGACGCTAATTAATAAATTACACTTTAATTTTCATTATTTATCTATTTTATTAATTAACTAATGAACGTAGTTTTAAAGGATTTTAATTTTTTTGTTTAACTGAAATTGATATAATAGTACTTAAACTATTAAATTTAATAAAAAAAAGCGAATTAATAAATTTATTGTTTTGTCAGTTTTATTTTGAGGTTAATTTTTATTTTATGTAAAGTTTATCATAGAGGAAATTTTAACAAAACTACTAATTAATCCCATAAAGTAAACACGTGAAAGAAAATAAAATCTCATACTTTGCAAGGCTGTATTTTAATATTTGTTCGACAAAATACCGTGAATTATTTTACGAGTAACGACATCATTAATAATGTTTATAATGAATCATTATAATTAAATCTACATGATTATTGGCCTAAAAAAGAATCCCGTTTAAAAAGTATTTTGTTTTCTTTCTTTTTTTAAGCCGTTACATAACATCTATCTATCATTGATTTACGTATTAGTATACAACGCATTCTGTTGGATTTTTTAAAAAGTTATTACAGCAATGTTAATGAATAAAAAATAACAATATAAAAGTTTGATTATATTTAATTAGCCTAATTAATTATTTATATTTTTTATTATAATTTTAGACTAACAATTTTTTAATATAAATATCTACTCTTATTAAAGAAATATTTACATTTTTTTTTATGTATATACTCCAAATTAAAAACAGTATGGTATTTTTTTTTTCATTTTCCTATTGTGTACGTTGCAATCAGTTTAATTAATGAACTATAAGAACCCCCCCCCCCACAGTATAATGATATGAGGATGATATGTATGACATATAAATGAAGTGTAGTCTTGTACAAACTCAGGCTGACCATTCTTGAAATGTATAGTTAATTAAACCCCAACCACCAATATACACCGGTATCCGCTGTTATTATTCTTAAAATGTGCCTAGTATTCAAATTCGAATAAAAGCAATCAACATTTACCAGGATTTGAAGCTGAAAACCTTCGACTTCGAAAATCAGATGTTAAACAATTGATTAGCGACGACAGTTAACCAGTAGATCAGCCGGGTATATGCACGTAGCGAGCTGGAGGCTAAGGAGGCTTAGCCCCCGCCGACAATAATTAGACTTTATCATTCAGGGGTAAAATCAATGAAGTTGGGTCCAAACAATTTTTAGCATTTTACATTTTCGTAATGTATAATATCTCAAAAGTCCTTTCACAAAATTTGAGATAAATCTGTACATAATCATCTCCCTAGTTATTAATTCCCTCCTTTATACCTTAACCCGCCTTTACTCGACCCTGCAAGAGTAACGCCGTTACTCGACGTGTGAGCGCCGCGTTTACTCTGACGCAATACTAATAAAAAAAAATCTGATCTGGACATCACACAACTTCATTTTACGCCTATTAAATTACATATATTCTTTATATATTTATATATTTTATTACATTTTTCTTTATTAAATTATATATTGTAAAAACATTTTTGCAGTCATAAGTTAAAAATTATTAATAAATCAATATGTTTAAATTAAAAAACAAAAAGTTAAAAAAAAGGAAAGTCAAATCCCACTGATGTGCCTTCCCATTATAAAATCCAAATATTTCATTAATTAAATTTTTTATTGGGCTATAACTCTGGAACCAATGAAAATAAGTACTACTTATGATATATCGTTGAAAAGCTCACAATGAGGGCTTATTACTGCATTTAAGAAAAAGTCAAAAATCCAATTTTTTTTATTTTGGGCTATTTATGGACACTTTTGATCCACTCGATTGAAATTAAAAGGAAAGGTGTACAACTAGATGTTACAATAGTCCTAAATCCAAAATTTCCACATCCTGTAGCTACTCGTTTTTTAGTTATGCGAGATACATACGTACAGACGTCACGCCAAAATTAGTCAAAATGGATTCAGAAATGGTTAAAATGGATATTTCCGGTGAAATCTGAAAATCGAAATTTTTTCGCGATTACAAAACTTCCTTGTACGAAGTACAAGTAAGTAATAATTGATTACTGGGGATTTCACACTAGCCAGAAATGGAATACCTTTACCTTTCTTTTCCCTGTTTAGCCTCCGGTAACTACCGTTCAGATAATTCTTCAGAGGATGATATGTATGAGTGTAAATGAAGTGTAGTCTTGTACATTCTCAGTTCGACCATTCCTGAGATGTGTGGTTAATTGAAATCCAACTACCAAATAACACCGGTATCCACGATGTAGTATTCAAATCCGTGTAAAAATAACTGGCTTTACTAGGACTTGAACGCTGGAACTCTCGAGTTCCAAATCAGCTGATTTGGGAAGACGCGTTCATCACTAGACCAACCCGGTGGGTTAGAAATGGAATACCTGCTTATCACATTCCAAACACATGATTAGACAGCTAGACAGCGTTCTAAGAATCTTCAAAAAGTTTTCAATTTCGTTTACCACGTTCTGAAAAACTCCTGAAAAATTGGATGAACTAAAAATCTTAGCGATGTATTATGATAATAAATATTCTGAATCTGTTTTCCAAGCGGAGTATCTTATTTCGTGTGAAGAGATAAAGTCATTAAATTCAAAATTCGATCTAGAAACGATTGAAGTATTGGGTCACTGCAATAAAGAATATTTGCCGAATATCCATAATCTCGTGCATGTTTTAGCGACTCTTCCGGTAACAATATGTACTAATGAACGAGTACATATTGTTACTCTCTCCACAATGAAAAGAGTCAAAACGATTGCGCCTAACAAATCTGGGGTTGCAAGATTAAGTTCGTTAGTTTCTTTGTCAGTACATAGAGATATTACTGTTAATCCTTCATATTAATGAAGTTTTAGATAATATGGCGAGAAAGAAAAATCGACAACTAGCTTTCTAATAATCGATAGCTTTTATCTGATTGTAAATGTGTAAGTGTGAAGTATAAATGTGGATTATAAAAAAATGATATACTAACATTATGATTCTTGTTTGCGTAGCAGATTATGTATTAAATCTAAGCATAGTTTTGTATTCTTCAAACGCAATAAAGTAAAAAAAAAAAAAACAAAATAAATGGTTTTAATGAAAATGATTTTCATTATTATTATTGTTATTATTATCGAGCTGTGTCTGGTTTTCGTGGCAGTTGGACGTATAGTCGGTTCCTTGTCTAGTGCTGTATTCTTTGTTGGTAGTGCATACTGTTTTTAAGTGAGTAAATATGTAGTGCAACCACTGCGGAGGCCCAATATCATGTGAAGAAATTAATTGCCAAGGTTCTAATTTGTTTTATCATTACAACTATTCCATTTCGGATGCAAATACCGAGCTAAATTTAAAGAGAATCGGGCGTCCTGGCGCTGTGAAACATGTGAAAAAAAAAGGAACTACTATGAAGGTAAGACCACGTTCAGGGTCGGGAAGTTCTACGGAAAATGATGGTGAAGTAACTAGTGTTGCTGATATTGAAAAAGAATTAGCGGAAATTAAAGCTGATATAGCACCATCAATTAATATATTACTTGTAAAATTATTAAGATCGATTCGGTTTATGTCCGACAAATTTGACGAAATAATAAAAATGTTGGAGGCAAATATGAAAGAAAATAAAAAAATAAATAAAATATATAAAGTAAATATTACAAGGCAAAGATAATGAATCTAAATTTTAACTAATAAAATATAATAGTACAAGAGAAAAAAATTTGGAAATTCTCGGTGTTGAAGCTAAAGAAAATGTGACTCCTACAGAACAATTTAATGATATTGCACAGGACGTTGGTATTACCGATTTCGAAGTTAAGGAAGCTTATAAAATTAAAACAAAAAGTTTTTCTACTTTATCGGTTAAACTTGGTGATAAGAAACAACGTAATGACAATATTTTAATAGGAAAAAATGGTGGAATACAAAATCTATTGAAGATAAAAAAAGAATTCTAAACGTTTTATTTTTTAACGAGTCATTAATGTCTGAACTACAAAGTTTTTACAGGGAAGTACACATCAAATGTAGTCTAACAAACATTTGGTTTGGAATAAGAACGGTCGAATTTTAGTTAGAAAAGAAAAAAAAATGTAAATTTTTTTTAATATTGCTTCTCTGAAGGGTCTAGAAAAATAATGTTGTGAATCTTTTTGTTATTTGTTGTTCAAGTTTAAAATTAAGGAATAATAGTTTGTGTTAAGTAGGCATAATCAGTATTTTACAAGATAAAATATCTATAAATTTTGTTTCATTTACTGGATCAGATATCGGCTTTTAAAAATAATGAAATAAATTTTAATGTTTATAAAAATATAGATAAATGGAATGAATGTAGATCAGTGTAAGAGGATTTGGAAAATTAATCATTTAAATTCTGGTTTGAATACATATTTATAGTTCAATAATGTATGATTGTTATTTACGGTAGGGGTTGTTTAATAAGAGCTATTGAATACTAGATCTTGGATACCGGTGTTCTTTGGTTGTTGGGTTTCAATTAACCGCACATCTCAGGAATGGTCGAACTGAGAATGTACAAGACTGCACTTCATTTACACTCATACATATCATCCTCTAAAATAATATCCGAACGGTAATTCCCGGAGGCTAAACAGGAAAAAGAAAGAAAGTAAGCGCTATTGAAAGAGCAACTAAAAAAGAAATTAGGAATGGGTACTTTATCTCCTACCTTTATTATACATTCTGCTATAATACAGATTAAAATCATCAGTCGTTATACGATTGTAATAGATTTTCATTCTAATTTGGTAACTGAGGAAAGTACATCTCAGGAGCAGATGGAAGTTAAATACAGGATGATTCAGGAGGATAAGGCAATACTTTGACAACTCATTCTAGAGGCTAAAAATAAGAAAAACGTTCATAAACATAGGTCCGAAAACGCTTCGTTAGCGAGTTATACAGGATGAAAGATTTCGCCCGAGTTTCAGTTCCTCCGGGTAAATTAAGGCTTTCTGAAATTCTGGGAAGTTCAATTAAGGGGCAAATTCAATTGTTTCTTATGGTGTTTGAGCTGGGAAATCGAAAAAAATAGGTCCCAGAACTGTATATCTCTTATCTTCTAAGATATTCCATGTAAAACGCCAAAAATAGGGTCAAAAAACACTTTTTTTTACGTTTGACGTACAATAACGTTATTAATTGGCAATAAATCATACATTTTTTAACATAAATTGTAGAGAATTTAATTATAAGAAGATTGATGTAAATAACAGTAAACAAATAAAATTTAGACATGTCGACTTCTGTTAACAACAAAACCGACGATAACTTAGAAGAAAATGTTACAAAAAAAGAAAACAGATGTGTCTAGTAGGTACAATAATTTTAGACCTACGGAAAACAAGTTGGTAGCACTGATTTTTTTCATCACAATTTTTTTAAATATACTCATTGTTGTCAGTTAATTGTGGTAATGTGTTAAATAACCTTTCGCTGATCAATCGTATTTGCAGTATTACGTCGAATTCTTATCGTAAAAATTTCAGAAATCTGTTAACAAGTGTAATTTTGTATTCATTTTACAGTGCATAAAAATCAAGTCTGTTAAAAAAAGTGAAATTCTTTTTAGTTTTGTTTTGAAAAATGCCGCGTATCTCTTCACTAATGCCGAATATACCGACATGATTTTCATCTATGGATTTTGCAATGTAAGTGCTGCGGCAGAGGTTACGGAATATTGACATAGATATCCTGGGGTCATGTTATACCAAATCGTAAAGTATTTATTAGAATTTTTAATAATCTTTGTGAGAGTGGTACACTTCCCAGCGCTCATATTTCATCTGAACGACAAGCAAATCATGTTGATGAAGGTGAAAACATTCTGCACATGGTTCAATGTAGTCCAGCAACGAGCACACGATTAATTGCAACACGGCTCAATATTTCACAAAGTAGAGTATGGAGGACATTAAATAATAATGGATTGCATCCTTTTCATATTAAGAAAGTGCAACATCTCCAGCCTGGTGACTACGCCAGCCGGCTGCAGTTTTGTCAATGGGTTAATAGGAATCAACATTTAATTTCATTTATACTATTTTCGGATGAAGCTACTCACTCGTAAACAACACACGGTATGTGCATCGGTGGTCTGAAGAAAACCCACATGCTACACTGGAAAAAAATTTCCAGCAACGATTTTCAGTGAATGTTTGGTTTGGTATCATAGATGACCAATTAATCGGACCTTTCATACTACAACATCGTGTCACAGGGAGAAATTATCTGGAATTTTTACGTAATGAATTTATTATATTGCTGGAAAATATCCCCTTAGCAAAACGAATTGAAATGTATTACAAACTTGATGGAGCTCCTACGCATTTCACATTTCTTTTTTTGTAACATTTTCTTCTGTTTTCGTCGGTTTTCTTGTTAATAAAAGTCGACATGTTTAAAATTTTATTTCTTTTTTGTTGACATTATTTACATCAATCTTCTTATAATTAAATTCTCTACAATTTACGTTTAAAAAATGTATGATTTATTGCCAATTTAACAACGTTATTGTACGTCAAACGTAAACAAATGTGTTTTTGACTCTATTATTGGGGTTTTACAGGAGATATCTTAGAAACTAAGATAGATACAGTTCTGGGACCTATTTTTTCGATTTCCCAGCTCAAAAACCATAATAAACAATTGAATTTGCCCCGTAATTGACCTTCCCAGAATTTCAGAAAGCCATATTTACCCGTAGGAACTGAAACTCGGACGAAATCTTTCACTCTGTATAATTCGATAACGAAGCGTTTTCGGACCTATGTTTATATGAACGTTTTTCTTATTTTTAGCGTCTAGAATGAGTTGTCAAAGTATTTCCCTATGCTCCTGAATCACTCTGTAACAAAAATATTTAAAAGTTAATTGAGAAATATGACTGGTTTTTGCGGATTAATTCGGATCCTCAGATATTTGCAAGAAATTTAATTAGTAGATTAGCTAATTTTTATTATAATAATTTTTTAATTGTTGATAATATAATTTTATATAAATAAAAAAGAAATAATAAAATAAAAAGTTGGATTACTGCTGAATTGTATAATAATATAGCAAAAGATAGGCTGTAGAAAATGGAAATTCAATTCCAATAATAATCAGTATAAATTAAATTATAAGAGATTTAGAAATAAAATAACAAAGTAAATAGAGCTAAAAAAATTATATTATAAACGAAAATTTGAATTTAATGTTAAAAACTAAAAAGAAATGGTTTCTTTTAAATGTAGGAAGTTAAATCATTTGGATCAGACAAAAGTATAAATAAAGTAGTAAATGGTTTTGCGCTTAATTTCGTTTAACGGATTGAAGATTTAATTATAAAAACACATAAAAGTAATGTTGATGTTCAGTGTAACATTAATTATCGATACTTAGGTCTAATTATACACAACTGTAAAATGTTCATGTACGCTGATAATGCTGTATTTTTGTACTTGCATTAAGATAATCAAACTTTGATTAACTTACTCCAGAATGAATTTAATTTACTTGTACGTCTTATGAAAATAATTTATTTGTAAATTATAGTAAAACAAAAATATTACATTTTAGATCATTTCATGCTGAAAAAAGTGTACAAAAAATATTTTTATGCGTAAATTTATTTGTGTTGGGAATGAAATGATATATAATTGGCCAAGATTGGATTTTGTAACCGATGTTTGTTACTTGGGTGTTATTTTTTATACACAAGTTTTACAAAATTATTGATTTTGTATTTAATAGAATTAAAAAAATCTTGGGGTATATTTACGCAGTAAAATTTTATGTTAGGCAAAAGAAATTAAAAGTAGTGTACAAGTCATTAGTAGAGTCAATTTTACGTTATGGAGAACAGATCTGAGTTGGTACAAGTTATAACCATTTAAGCAAACTAATTGTTTTATAAATAAAAATTCTAAAGATTATAACAGGAAATAGATAGAGTTACATCTATGACAGATTTACTGAACACTGATACCGCTCGGTTTTTGTAAAATTACGCTGACTATCGTTTTAAAGATGTAGCGGTACATAGGTATGTAACTAGAAAAAAAAGTATTTTATACCCAGCCAGGTCATTTAATAAATATGATGAAAAATTTTAAAATGTCTAATACCAATCTTATATAATACTGTACCTCATGACATTGACCGTTTTTGGGACGGAGGTGGAAATGCATTTACGCACGAAGTGTCGAACTCGTGCTGGTGGTCTAATCCAACCGCCATCAACAGACTACCGACTAAAACCACCCCTTTTGGAGTAACCCTACGCATCCCGGAATCACCCCGAGGTATTGTAGGCCCCCTTACGAACTCACTCGTACCAACAACACGTCTGGAATGCTCAGTCATAAAAGTGAAATCACAAAACTAGTAACACGTCATCATGACATTGACCTGCATATTAAATACGATAAATTTGCGAGCGGTATTAAATTATGGCTTCAAAATACATAAAATCTACTGGATTGCCACAATAGATAACAAACTTCAACATGTCAAAGAATACTGTGTTGCCGTGGGATTCATCCCGCAGGAAAATCCGCCGAGTGGAAGCTGTCCTTTGCCGAATGCGTATAGGACATACGAGGGCTACTCACGGGTAAGAAGAAAGTGCACCGATATGCGTATGATGCAAGTGCCGCTTGACTGTGCGCCGCGTCCTTGTGGATTGAATGTTTTATGGTCCGGTTGTGGTGTAGTGGTCACCATAGCCTTATAAATGAATTGGATATATTATGCGGCCTTACATCGTAAATTTAAATTGCCCTTACATCATAAATTTAAATTGCCCTGAAATTTTGGTCTGGGCAATAATAAAGTAATTTTGGACCGGGTTTTTTCCATTTCTCCGAAGTGTTTGTATTTTTTTTTACAGTTGTATGCTTTTGTTTCGAACATTTTGGCTTGTGTTTCATTTTGTCTTTGTTTTTAATATTTTAGTTTAAGTTTTAATTTTTTGTTTTTAAATTTCTACTTTAAGTTTTTATTTTATTTTAATTTTTGCTATTGTTTTATTAGATTTTATTTTTATATTTCATATTTTTGTTTTCTGGGATATGATAAAAAAAAATTTTTTTCGCTCAAAAAACAAATAAAAAATACGTAAAATAAAAAATAATATAGAAACGTAAAGAATGAATGAACTATAAGGCCGCTGGACAATAATAAAGTTTTGGGCCGGATATTTTTATTTCTTCGAGCTATTTATTATTTTGCAAACCTTTTAAGTGTTCTTATATTTTTATTGTGCGGTAGTTGTATGTTTTTGTGTTTAACGTTTTAGTTTATGTTTTTTAGATTTCTACTTTACGTTCTTATTTTATTTTATTTTAATTTTGTTGTCTTATTAGATTTTATAGTTTATTTTAATATTCCATATTTTTGTTTTCCGGGCGATGGTAACACGAAAATGTTTTTCGCTCAAAAAAAAAAATGTAGTTTAAGTTTATTGTATTGTCTTTGTTTTTAATATTTTCGGTTGTTTTGATTTTGTTTTTAACTTTCTACTTTAAGTTGTTATTTTGTTTTAATTTTTTTATTCTATTAGGTTTTGTATTCATACTTCATGTTTTGTTTTCTGGGCGTATCTATTTTATTTTTAATTGTGAAATTCTAAAATTTAATTTTTTTAAAGTAAATAGATCGTGTTCAGGCGATGATAACGGCGGATCGTTTTTCGCCCAGCAAAAAATCAAATAAAAAAAAATTGATAATTTAGATTACTAAATATGTCTAATATTTAATGTATTATGTTCTGATTGTATTATACTTATTGCTATCTGCGTAATGGCTGCCCGTGCGCCATTTCAGAACTAATCAAAATAACCTTGTATTAATTTTTTCATTTGTATATTTAAATGACTGTATTTTTGGGCAGGTGATGTTAAATTTCTTATCAGGACCCTAAACTGAATGGAAACAATAAAAAATTATTTCATTTCATTATTATTATTATTATTTTATCATCATCAGCCCCCTTAGCCATCCCCCCGGAAAAAAATCCAAGTTACCCTCCTTCGATGGTAGGGTTTTGTCTATTTTACGGTGTCTATGTTTTACCATTTTCTTTATAAATAAATAAATCTTTATTGTAATCGGTTCATAATAATAATAATAGATTAATAAATAACATAAGGAATGGGTAAATATTATAGATATTCCACTAATGAAGAACAGAGACACAGACAGACACACACACACACACACACACACACACACAATTGTGTATAAAATTAAAAAAAAAATTGATTAAATTACATATTAATTATTTTAAATATAAAGGTCACTATTATTTATTAGTATTTTATATATAAAGGTTTCCAATACGACATTATTTTTTTATAATTTTCAAAATAATTTCCACCACATATTACACAAAAAAAAACCTTTGAAACCAATCCAACCTTTGAAACCAGTCTTATCGTTCCAAGCCCTTAGGACGTCATCATCGTCCGTAAAACGCCTTCCTTTCTATCTCTTCTTCATCTGAAGAAACAGCGTAAGTCACACGGAGCGAGATCAGAACTTTAGGGAGGGGACTCTAATAGTTTTATTCCAGTACTGGCCAAATAATCGGAGCAATCTTTGGAGAGTTATCCCGGAGCGTTATCGCGGTGAAAAAAATTATTTAGGGCGCAGCTTCTTGACAGTTTCGACGACTTTTGAGAGAGGCCTTCCTCGGTATATCAATTCCCTGTTACAGAGAATTGTAACCTTCTAAGTTTTCAATACTACTAGCTTTAAAATTTTTATCGCGCTAAAAAATACGGCCACCATTCACCTATTCACCGATCTGGATTTTTGAACAGCCACGGGGGTCTTCTCATCTTCGAACATCCACACTTTGTTCTGACCCTCTGCCACAATACTGTTCACATAGAGAGATTATACATTTTCAGCATTTTACGGCAACGTGAAACACGGCGTACTATTTGATCGACGATTGATTATCGATGATCAGATCGATTACTTCTTCCCAAGCCTGAAAAAATGATTCGCCGGATGAAGATTAAGTTCAGGTGAAAAGACAGTCGATTATTTTGCAGTGTTGGACAAATAAAATTATACTGAGAATATTGAAAATTTGGAAATATCGAATTTCAAAGGGCTACGTTGAAAAAATCTTGTTTTTTCTTTGTCAGGCCAAGAAATTTCCAAAAGACCTGAACAGCATTCCAACCCCGCTGAAATTCATTTCATAGTCGGCCCTATCTATTGGACTGTCCTGTTGTGACATCACTATTCTCAGAAAAAGTAACTTTAACTCTACTGTACTTCAGATATCTCACAGCCGTAATAAATACTAGCTCCATTTAATAAAGAAAAGTTTTACCTACCGAGCTTTATTATCTGCGTATTCTTTTTTGATGATAATGACATTTTTTGTTACTAATCACGGTTTTACATTCATTTTACCTCGTTGTGTACCGTTGGCAGTTTTTTTTTCTACTGAGAATGTTGAATTCATATAAACTCAAGAATTCTGTCTAATTTTGCGTCGACATCAAATAAAATTTATACTTCTGTTAATCGTTTTTATATAACTCTGGGGTATATATATCATTGTAAATAAAAAATTAATTAATTAAACAAAGAAAAATTATTACGCAACACAAATCAAGCAGGAATTAATTTTACACGCTTTAAAAATAAAAAAAATAAAAATGAAAGCATTTATTTGAAAGATGTTAGTTAGATCGACAGGTGTACGCTACTAGTAAAGTTTACTATGAAGCTGGCTGTTTTTAGAACTTATGTTTCCAACATTTGTATATACAAATAAAGGGAAGCTGTCTTGCCTTATGTTATTGATGCGATGTAATGTATATTTCACTAGATTTAACTAACCCTTTTGGTTACTGTTGTTTCCAGATAGTATGAAAGCATCCTTCCCCTCTTATAACTGAACGATGATTGTAATGCGATTGAAACAGTCTAAACGGAATTTAAAAAAAAAAAATTAATTTAATTTTTTTAAAACTGTTGGTGTGATTTTAATTTATTTATTGTTGTTTAAAATAAAACATTTTCTAAAAATGAAATACATTTTTTTAATTTTATTTCACTTTACATTATCGGTTGTCGTATAAAACTAAGTAATCCAGAAGAGATCGATCTAGGGACCAACATAGAGGAGCTCCTGTACGTCTTATCCGGCAATTTGGAGATTCTTCATTTAAAATTTGCGTGCCCTTAGATAATAATGAGGTGTTAACCCTTTTTTCTTTTCTTTCTTTTTTTTCTTTTTCCTGTTTAGCCTCCGGTAACTACCGTTTAGATAATACTTGAAGATGAATGAGGATGATGTGTATGAAGTTGTAGTCTTGTACATTCTCAGTTCGACCATATCTGAGATGTTTGGCTAATTGAAACCCAACCACCAAAGAACACCGGTATCCACGATCTAGTATTCAAATCTGTGTAAAAATAACTGGCTTTACTAGGACTTGAACGCTGGAACTCTCGACTTCCAAATCAGCTGATTTGGGAAGACGCGTTCACCACTAGACCAACCCGGTGGGTTGGTGGCTTACCCCGTCTTGATGAAACCATACGTTATTATTTAATTCTTGACCAACATTTTCCCGGATATTTGGTAAAATCCTATCGGTTAACAAGTTAAAGTAAGCATCTCCTATAAGATTTTCATCTAAAATAAAAGGCCCTACAGTACAATGATCGAGGATTCCCGCCAAAGCGTTCACTTTCTGAAGGTTCAATGTGTATAAACTTACGACATCCATCTGGATGTCCAGTATCGACAGTTTTGCTTATTCACATGGCCGTTTAACATAAGTCGCTTTATCAATAAATATTATTGAATTATAAAAATTTGCGTCTACAGTCTAATTTTTGCATTATAATATCACAATATTCAAGTCGGCGGTCACAATCTTCTTCCAACAGTTCTTGCACCGGGTGTAGCTTATAAGGGTTAAATTCATTTGTTTTAGGAATTATTTAGAAACCCACCGGGTTGGTCTAGTGGTTAACGCGTCTTCCCAAATCAGCTGATTTGGAAGTCGAGAGTTACAGGTACAGGACGCGTTCACCACTAGACCAACCCGGTGGGTTAAATCAGTCATAACCTAACACGCCCGATAGTAATCTATAGATATTTGTTTGTTGTTAATTCTTATCGAGGGGCAGGTTTATTTACTGTTGTTTTTTTGTTTTTTTTTTTTTTATTATAAACGGCTTATTTTCGTAAAGATAGCTTATTTTGCGGACTTATTTGTATCCTACCCTACTAAATGGCATTTGTATGTGTGTCTGTGTTTGCGTCCACCTTAGCTTAGCACCGGAATTTACCGATCACTAGCGGAAAATCCCGATTCTTAAGTACATGTCTCGTGGTAGTCAGGTGTATAATTTTTATATTATTATATATCGATATACCATATATATATATATATATATATATAGAAGTTTTAGAAAAATTTAGTTCTTGTTAACTGGATCCGAATTTTCGGACGAAAATCGCAAATATCTCAAAAACAGTCGGTCCTGGCGCTCTGAAAAATTGTTCGACCTTCTTTGGATGATAAACCCATTTGATCCCAGTGGTACACGTCGGACAATAATATTTTCAAGTGCCCCCGGGGCGCCGTTTGGAAATTGGAAAGGGGATGCGGTGGGGTGTCACCGAATATATCGGCAACCGCTCGTCCGAATCTTTCGCTAAATATGGTCAAACCTGTGCAATAGCGCAGCTGTAACGTGTAAAATAGGATAAAAAGTACAAAATAAAAAATTTATAATAAAAAACTTTTTTTTTTCAATGGAAGAGTGGGGTGCCGTTGGCAACCCACTCCTACATTGAAAAATCAATCCATTCTGAGATACCGTCCTAAAATTATGCTTTACCTTTTAGTTGCTCTAATTAAAAGTGGTGTTTTTAAATTTCTTTTTTTTTGTATTTATTTATGAGGTGGTTTCTTCATAAAATAATGAAATATAACCAAAAAGTAAGCACCGGAATCTACCGATCACTAGCGGAAAATTCCGATTCGTTAGTATCAATTTCTAGAGTTAAATTTCTAAATTAACTTTCGTTATATCAATTTTCATCATTCAAAAAAAAATATTTTCACACAAGTGGTAATCAATTTTTGACACCTAGTAGTAATCCCATTTCGAGACGCCGTCCGCCAGGGAACCCGCCCGGAGGACCTATCTACGGAGGTGTGTCGTAGGCACGCCCTGGAGCTGTTTAAAATAAAATATGTTTTAATAATAAAATAAAAATTATTTTTAAAAAGTTATTGTTACATTTTTAATAATTAAAATAAAGTTTCTTCTTACGGTTAAATCTTCTTTTCAATATGAGTCTGCAACCTTCTAACCTCAGTCTAAAAAGGTCCTTTGATTACCAGTTTAACCATTACTTCGAGTTCTGAAGAGCTACGATATACGTCACTCCTTGACGTATTCACTCCTTTTTCACTCCTTTTTTTTGGCTTTATAATTTCGCCACATAAGCTTGAAGCTTGTGCGTGGGATATAGAAATCAAATTTTTTAGCGTATAAGAAATGCCTTTTCTGACTGGGATTTGAACTTGGCGACCTCCGCATTGAAGACGAAGACGTTACCATTCCGCCAAAACATTTTATACGTATATAATAACTAATATTTTTGTCCTTTCAAATAATGACCTAAACATTACAATTTCCTTGCTTAAGTTTGATGACCGCTCCATTTACCATGTTCCATTTTCTTGTCTATTCTACGTAAAATCTCTTAAAAAACGTTAGTGTTTTTTATCACTTTAATCAGGATAGCAGACTTCACATCATATACGGAGTCAGAGAAATTATAGCATTTTAACATGTATAATTTAACGTCCATGTTTATTTTTTTATTACAAAAGAACCGTTTCATATTTAAGAATTAATTACGAAAAAGTTTTATTCATGTTTTCAATTATCAATTATTTGTACTTATAAACACGACAGCCTCGACCAAAGACTGAATGAAATTCGAATTTTTCCAACTTTTGTTTGTTTTATTCAACTTATCTTCTACCATTTTATTCATAATTAACAAGTTTTTTTTAAAAACTTTACGTGTTTATTTTACCAATTTAACAAGTTATTGTACGTCAAACATAAAAAAAAGTGTTTTTTACCCCAATTTATTGGTTTCACTCCAGATTTTTAAAAAAATACTGAAAATAGTTTATCGGGCCTATATTATTCGGATCAAAAACCGTAAGAAATCACTAATTCTATGCGTTAATTAACGTCCGAAAAATTTCAGTACGAACTTATATCACCGGGATAGCTGAAATCCGAGCGAAATTTTTCACTAGCTATAACTGACAAACGAAGGATTTCAGTATATACGTTTATATAGACTTTTTTTTTCATTATTTTCACGAGAAGAATAGGTTATGAAAGTCCCGGGAAAAATTCGTGATTCACTCCGTGTATATATATATATATATATATATTTATTTATATATATATATATATTATATATATATATATATATATATATATATATATTTATTTATATATAAATAAAAACAAGGATAAGAACATATTTCGTATGTTCTTGCAGCGTAACTTTACTAGAGCTATACTGCAAAGTATGCGAAGAAAAGAATGCAATTAATCGATAAATGGGTGTGGATTTTTCCATTTCTGCAAAAACCAGGGACGTTTCATAACCCAGGGACTTCAAAAGCCAAAAAAAGTGTAGGTAATGTTCATGTGTTTCCAAGTTTGATATATTATAAAACTTTGACTGAAAACCGATTTTGATGAAATTTGGTACAGACTCGTATATACGGAACAATTTGTTGGTAAATGTTTGTAATCAATATCTTCAGGGGATGAGGAGATAGTGTCTTGGGGTTTAGTTTTAAAAAAATTCACAAACGTTACCCAACTTTACATTAAGCTCAGTATATGCGTAAATACGCTTGTCTTGCCAGTTTTTATTAATTTTGCTCCCAAATTCTTCTCCCTTTCTCCAAAAATCGAAAAAAAAACTATTTTTTATTTATTGTGTGTTTTTTAGCCGAATATTTTTTACGTCTTCCTAACCGTACTAGTACTGCAAGTGGCTGAAAAAAATTTTTTGACAATATTGGGGATAGGGAGCCGATGAAACTTTAAAAATATCGATATTTTGAATTTTTGAATTTTTTTTCCATAAATAATTATTTTTCCACTATATAAAAATAAACAATCAATGAAAGTATTACAACTTTGTTGTGAGCTTTTATTTTAATTTAAATTGCATATTGATAAATATATTATTTCAAGATTCATACACACTAACACACACGCGCGCGCGCTCGCATACGAAAAGAAATAAATTAAACAAAGATGGCCGTCGGTAAAATTTTGTTAAGTCTGGTGATGGTCTTCTGTAAAAAAAAAAGAGTAGTTTAATGTAGAACAAAATATTATTAAAAAGAAAAAAATGTATAGTTTAATGTAAAACCAAACTAAACTGATGGAAATTAATGTACTTTAACCTCCTCAGCCCTATTCTATACTACAAAGATGCTGCCAACATTATCACTGTAAATATACCACGCAATATTATTTTACGTATGCCTGTACAAAGATTAATTTAGTATTTAAAAAAACAATAACTGTTGAATTAATATATTTTAAAAATGCGATGAATTTTTATTTTTTTATGGATTATTATAATAAATAATTTGCTAGAAATTATTTAAAAACGTATGAAAGGAATATTTTATAATTAAAATAATAATAAATGAATAAAATGATTCTTGACTTTTTGTCGGCAATTATTTTTATATTTCTTTATTAGTTGACATTATTGTTTCGATAACAATCATTATTATTCATTTCTAATTTTTTTGGTCTTCAGTCATTAATTTCTGTATAAACAGTTAACCTCATAATGAAATTGAAAAAAATAATTAATTTATAAATTCAATTTTTATCTATTTTTCGAAGAAAGTGTGGTATTATTTTCGTCGACTGGAGGGTGAAATAACGTCTACGATTTATTCTCCTTAGAGACTAGCAAAAAAAGCTTTCTAGAATTGCGCGCGCGCATACACACACACACACACACACACACACACACACACACACACACACACACACACACACACACACACAATTTTTCTAACTTTTTTTGTTTTATTCAACTAATCATACACCACTTTGTTTAGAATTAAATTTGCTACAAGTTTTATTAAAAGGTTTTATATGTTTATTACCCATTTAACAGTTATTGTACGTCAAACAAAAAACCGGGGTTTTTAGCACAATTTATTGACTTTAACCCAAGATTTCTAAAAAAAACTGTTGTAAGTACGGTTCTGGGACCTATTTTATTCGATTTTACAAATCAAAAACCATAAAAAATCACTAATTCTGTTCCTTAATTAACGTCCTAAAAATTTCGTCCTAAAAAAGTACGACCTCATTTCACCGGGTAGCAGAAATCCGACTGAAATCTTTCACTAGTCGTGACTCACAAAAGAAACATTTATATGAACTTTTTCCATTATTTTCACGAGTAGAATAGGCTGTGAAAGTCCCGGGAGAAATTCGTGATACGCTCTGTATATATTCTTTTTTGAAATATTTTTCTTTGGGTTCTTTGAAAAAAATCAAACGATTTTTCAAGATACAAAAAAGGGCTGTCAGATCATAATTTTGCCTCTGTAAATAGAATTCATGTTAGCCCAATATTAGAAAAATAATAATTGTTAACTTATCCGTTTGTTTTTATTTATGAATGTACAATTTTTGATAAAAAGAATAGTTAGTCATTTATTCTTTAAAAATTTCAAAATTTAACAATAACCGTCTCTGTTAAACTAACCTAAATAACTGTTTTCGTTTAACTTAACATAATATTTTATGAGAAAGGTCTTTTTGATAAGTTATTGAATCACTTTAAGAAATTTTCCTGCCGATTTATTTGAAATAAGATTAAAAAAAATTATTTTAAAGAAACATTATTACTCTCGGTACACTTTTAAATAATAATAATTTAAAAAGATAATATTAATTTTAAAAAACTGAATTTTCTACATCCCGTTTACTATTTACATTAATACTTTATTAAATAATTTTCATGATCGCTCTCTGAATAGTGAATTATTTTGAAGTTATTATTTAGTAACTTCATGTACTGGGTCTGGCATATAAATCTGACGATTTTGTAGTAATTGTTATGTTGGTACCATTGTCAATGAGAAGGCGGGAGTGTTGTACATCGACAGGTCTATTCATGCTATTCCAGTAGCCAGTATGTCGTGGTCGGGTGAATAACAAGCGTTTGTGATTGAAGCCTATTTTAAAAATAACGACTCTGTTATTGTAACACATCGTTTATTTCGCAGACATTTCAATTTAAATCGAAACGCGTCTATTCCTAGTAGGATTACGATATTGTTGTGGGTGAAGAATTTTAGGAACACATCGTCTGGTTTAAAAATGAAACCGACAGGACGAAAACGGACTGTGAGAACGCCTGAAAACATTAACGTTGTAAGGTTAGCTGTTACGCGGTCTCCACGACGTTCAGCAGCGAGACATGCTGCTGCGCTAGCCGTTTCTGATCGAAGTATACGACGAATTGTTCAAGATGATGTTAGTGCAGCAACTTAATGCAAATGATCGGGCGTCTCGCAAAACAGCTTGCGAGGTCATCCTCGAAAATTTCCACCAGGATGCCATTATTCTTTTAAGTAACGAGACGCATTTTCATCTGTCAGGATTTGTGAATAAACAAAATTACCGTTATTGGGCTTCGCATAATCCACGGAAAATTCTTCAAAAACCACTTCACAGTCGATATATTACAGTGCGGTAAGCGGTTTCAAAGTTCGACATAATTGGCCCATATTTTTTTGAGGAGTTAAATCGCAGAGTAACAGTAACATCTCATCGATACGTAAACATGTTGAATGAATTTCTGCTACCAAACCGAATGACATTCAAGGACGTCAAATTTGGTTTCAACAGGATGGTGCCACCGTCCATACGGCGAGAATCGCAATGGATGTTCTGCGAGAAACCTTTCCTGGACGTTTGATTTCCCGATATGGCGACATTCCTTGGCCAGCACGTTCACCTGATCTGGCTGTTTGTGATTTTTTCAAACATAAAGTCTTCATTAGTCGGCCACAGTCAATTGCAGAACTCAAGGAAGCCATTCAACGAGAAATTGAAGCGGTTCCACAAGTGATGATTGAGCGAGCAATGTCAAATTTTAGAATGAGGTTAAGTGAGTGTGTGAGGAGTAATGGTAAACATTTAGACGACATAATATTCAAATTAAAAAAAAATCTATGTAAGTAATTCACTATAAACTGTAAAAATTGATCTTTAATTTGATATATTAAATGTTTTAATAGTACGAAACACAGTTTAATTATTATCCCTCAAAAATCGTCAGGTTTATATGGCGGACCCTGTATTTATTTCTCCAATCAAAAAGCACGGTGCATTGGTTTGTTTGTTTGTTTACTTATACGATCGCATTTTTATTTTGAATGAAGTGCCCGAAAGATTCATTCGTTCGAACGATTTATATTTCTTGATACAAACGATTTATCTAAAATTATATTTGTGTTTCAGGGATAAAAGAGAATATCAGGAATAGAGCTGTGTTAAAAGATCACAGCCCAAGAAATAACTAAACTTGTTCAGGATTTCGAAGCTTTTGTCGTAAAAGTTTTTGTTATTGTTAGTACGCTAAATACATGAACGATATGTAGTTAAAATTCGCAAAAACATTTAACAAAATCACGTGTAATGAAACATAAACCGTATAATATTTCGCGGAGGGCCTTAGGCCCCAGCCTTTTTTTAAGTCTTAAGCAATTAATTTGGACTTTAATCACATGATGTTTTTTAAATTTTATAATTATTTGTGTATTGTATAATATTGCTCTGATGAAGGTTTTATCACGTTTCCTTCGATATATCTAGACATATGGTAGGGTATCCTTTTTTTTATCTTAGAGTACCATACATACACTTATTTCCGATGCGATCACTATAATAATTAATACAGCAATAGTAACGCATGTGCGTTACTATTGCGAGTTAATTTTATATTTAAACGATAATATCAATAGAGATTTTTATGAAATTACTGTTCTTTAATTAATAAATAAAATAAATTTATAACAAAGTTATAAGATCGATGTAATAATAATCTATAAATTTATCACTGACGGTAGGGTTAAGTTTGAAGTTCTAACAGAAACCAGGAAATATCAACATCTTTGCCACCATTTTTAAAATGAAATATTTGGATACGAGCTCCAACCATAGAAAAGAATTAAAGATAATTAGTCCATATACAGGAAATAATTTGCATTTTAATTTGATGCTTTAATAACATTAAACATCGGCGTTAAATTTTATTACTTTGTGTATGTTTATGCGGTTAATTTATTTCCGTTAGAGAAATATTAGAACACCGCAAAAACTTATAAAAAACAAAACGAATCAATTGTTTATGTGTGTGTGTGTGTGTGTGTGTGTGTATATATATATATATATATATATATATATATATATATATATATATATGCACACACATAAAATTATAGAATTGTAAAACACAATTCTCAAAGGAAAGGTTTTCCTAGAATTACGGTTGTGGGGAGATTAAAGAACCATTTAATTCCGAAACTGGGTGTGTGTGTGTGTGTGTGTGTGTGTGGTGTAAATATCATTAATACAAATAATAATTTATTAAGCCGTTGGGGTTTCTTTGTATAAAGATTAAAATAAATTATTTCAACAGAACAATTTATTTAAGAGAACCAAATATGAAATAAATATAATATTTTTGTGAACAATATTGTTTTCTAATTTATTAAATTTTAATGTTTCCATTCCAAATTACAAATAATTCTCGAACACTTATACATATACGAGTGTAAAGTTATTGCTACCACAAGTTCTTAAATAAAATTAAATACATGAAACAACCACATGTCTCTTCCTCCTGTTTCTGTTTCAATACATTCTAACAGAATATACATAGGCACAAACTAAGGTAAAATACCTTCTACAACGGGGCGAAAATGTGGAAGCTAATTTTTTTTAATGAAAATTTTACTTGTTAGGAACCGAAGGTGCAATCATGTAATTCGGTATTTAGATTATTCTTTAAAAACAAATTGACACGGGGTTCAACATTTTTCAAAAATCGAATTTTTAGGGTAGGAAAGAGAGTAATTTTTCACGAAGCTATTTGAAGCGGTAGATGGTACACTCAAGAAAATTGAAAATTGGTATTTAATTTGTTTTTTTTTTTAAATGTTTTACCATTTTACAAAATCCAATTTTGGGGGGAAGAAGGCTGATCAAATTTGTTTTTGAAAATTATGTATCTCAACATTACATAATGAATAATGATTGTTTGCTAAGAGACGACTCCAGACCACTTTCATCATAATTTTATCGTTAAAATTCGTTACGAAATATCGATTACTTTGATTCTCGATTAAAATTTAGAATAATTTAAACGTAAATATTTGACATTTGACTGTAAATATATAAAAATAATTATTATAGAAAATTTGAATAATTTCCCCTTATTCAGATTAAAGTTAAATTTTATAAAACTTTTTTTTAAGAGATGAAGGGTAGGCAAAGAAATATTTCTTCAAATAATATATATTACACGTGTTATTGTAAATTTAACATAATTTTGTTTTTATTTTATAAGAAGAAGGCTAAACTAATAAAAAATTCATTACCAGAAAGACTTGTATGTTACACGGGAATATTTTAACATGAAATTGTTAATATATAAATATATATATATAACAAAACTTCCCTATCTAACCTAGATTCGTTCCAATAAAAAAAAAAGTAAACATGTTATATATTCTGCTACAGAGATCGGTATTTTGTTTTAAAGTCGATTGATAAAAAATCCTTTGAAGTGTAATGTAATAATAAAAGCAGTGGCGGCTCGTAGCTAAAATTAGTGAGGGGGGTGCTGCTCCAGAAAAGTTTTTTCTAGGCCTTTTCAAGGCCATGCATGGTTAAAGTTTTCGGTGAAATAAAAGAACCGAAAAAAAATGAATCAAATAGAATTGCTTGAAGCAGGATAATAATCTACACTTTATCATATTCAAGAATATTTACACTCGGTGTAATCGAATAAATAATAAAATGTCAATACAGAACTGTAATCGTTAGCATCGACACACTGGAGAATGAAAAGGAGTTTGGTTTGAACGAACAAACTTCGATAAACCAGGTTTTACTTGTATAGTCCGCTTTTTATTAAATTTAGTATTTTACGGTGGTGTTTTCATTATATTTTCGCTAATTCCTTGGAACTTCCAGAATCCTTTTGAAGTTATTTCTTTATTTTTATCTGTCGAGTAGTACATCTACCCGTTCCTGATATAATTTACATAGCGTGTATTGTATAATAGATATAATCTTTAATTATATATTGTTTTGAATGAAATATTTCATTATTTATTCCAGCTGATAGGATAAAATAACAGAGCATAAAACAAATAAAAGTATTATTGTAAAATAAAGTATATAATGCGGTATTGAAACCCGTATTTCTGTATTATGGCACAAAAACCTCCAATATTACAAATCAAAGAATCACTTTTAGAAAAAGAAAAGAAAATTTTAAGAACGATCCATGCCCTAAGAAAAAGGAAAGACGGCTGCAGAATGAAGTCAAATAGAGAAATTTATAAAATTAAAGAAAAAAAGGAAAATTTTTGAAGATTTAGAAACCACAATCTGAAAGAAAAAAAACTAAGTTTTACGGGATGTATGAGTTGAATGGATTTAGATAGATTGAACAAAAAACCTTTTGTTAAATTTTAGAATTATAAAACTTCACCCCCATATGTAAAACAAGTAAAGTAAGATCAAAATAAAGCAAAGATAAAAATAAAGATTGTAAAAATAAACTAAAGAAAAAATCTAAAGAATTCAGGTTCTTGCAATTGGAAAAATAAAAGAAAGCGCCTGTGCTGGGCAGAGGGGAACTAGAAACACAGCATGGTGAAATAACGAAAAAATTCTGGTGGAAAAACAAAGAACTGAAATATTTGTGTGGTTCTCTGCAGGCCTGTTCGGAAAAAAAGATAGAAATACGTACATAATTTTAAAAACCATACTTTTTAACCGGTTTTCTAAAAAAGGTAAATTAATCCGATACGTATGAAATTTCTTTTAATTTGAATTTTACTCAGCTTTACTAATAACCTGTCTAGATAACGCTATAGCTCTAAAAGGCAAAGTATTGTAATCGGTCCAATTTAGGCATTTGCGATTTTCACCGAATATTGACCTTTTGACACCTAAGAAATAAAAAAACCTGGATGTAAATTGTCCGAGTTTTAATGATCGTATGTACGTGTGTGTGTTCGGTGTCGCTCTCTAAATCACCTTATATCTCCAGAACTATTTAACCGATTTTGACCAAACTTGGTCAGATTACTTCTACGTATGGGAATTGATGTTTTTACATTTTTAACTTAAAAAATCAAGTGGGATGAATTTGTAGAGCAGGGTTACACCCTCAATATCTCGAGATTTCATCTAATTAAGGTCATATTTTTCTTAAGCGCATTTGTTAACGATTTAAAAATAACAATATTTGGCAAGAACATTTTGCATAATCGCACGTCCACCCCAAAAATTGTTGTAGTCTGCTATGTTGTGACGTTACAGTTGAGCGGTAAAATTAAATAAATGAATAATATTTAAAGTGTAAAAAAGTAACTCGGCCTGACCGGGTCTCCAACTCGATTGCCCGGTGCTTAACGCACTAGTACCTAGTGCGTTAAGCCTCGCGGATATACCAGTCCGTCGACCACACGAGCAAAATTTGTTCTGTGTAAGTTGAGAGATTACTTCAGTTTAATTAGTGTCGACCGTTGCCGCTAGTACCGCCACACTCGCGCTAATTTAATACAGTATGCGCGCGCGCTTTAGTTAGAATCATTGAAATAAATAAACGAAAAAATATTATATTTAAATCAAATATTTTTTCGTTTATTTAATCCAATGATTCTAACTAAAGCACGCGCGCATACCGTATTTAATTCGCGCGGGTGTGACGAAACTAGCGGCGATGCTCGGCACTAACTAAAGTAATGTAATTTTACATAGAACATAGAACAAATTTCGCCTGTACGGTCGGCAAACCGGTGTAGCCGCGAGGTTTAACGAACCAGGTACCGAGACGACCGGGCAATCGATTTCGAGACCCGGCAGACTGATTTACATTTTTACGCTTTAAATATTATTCATTTATTTAATTCTACCGCTCTCCTCTGACGTCACAACATAGGCGACTATTTTTTTCAGGTTTGAATACAATAATTTTTTTAAATTACTAACACGTGTGTAAATTTTTTTACCAAAACGTGTAAAAAATTTTATTCTGTCAAAATTGAGTATGAAAATCCAAAATAAAAAAAATCAACTTATATTAATAACAAACTTAACAAGAATTTTTATGAATTTATAAAAAATTAAAAACAGCTGTTTGTACCCCAATAAATTAAAACCTTCATGTAGTTAAAACATTTTTAATTTACTTTCAAAAATAATTTACTACACGTCTGCCCAAAAACGGGTGTCATTTATTTAAGATTTATGTATGTATGTTTGTTACACCGTAACATCGGTTCAGCTCAACGGCTGAACCGATTTAGATGTATGATCCCGCGTTGGAATCCTTACATTACCGGGACTGTCAGGCTATATAAACGCGCGCGTGCGCGCGCGCGTGTGTGTGTGTATGAACAATTTTAAAACAAAATTGTACTACACACAAAATTGTCACCGGCACGCTCCTTAATTATCCTACATTAAAGAGCAATGTTTTTTTTTTTATGGCAGTCGTGTTTTTTAATTTTTAATATTTATCTCTTGTTAACCGGCTTCAAAAAAGGAGTTGATGTATTCGACCCGTACATATTTTTTGTGTTCTCGCAAAACGTTTTTCCTATTAATACGATTGAAATAAATTTTATTGCAATCGACTCAACTGCTTTTCGCGGTGATATCATGATATTAAAAATTTTTAAACACAAAAAATCGGCCTGAAAATTGACAATTATAAAGTGTTTGCCGTCCAGCGGGTAGGTAGGGACACTGGGAATCCTTATATGCTATATATTTATGCGTCACTTTATATGGTGTTCTGTAGGGCAGATGATGAAATGTAGAGATAAAGCAAATGGACCATTAATATTAAAATAGGACGAGAAAAGACTATGGAGGTAGAAGAATTTTGTTATTTGGAAAGTAGAATTACCAAAGACGGAGAAGCAGGAGCGATAAAAAAAATGCCGAATATTACAGGCGAAACGAGATTTCAGTCAGAAATTTTATTTGTTTACATCAAAAATTAATTCAAACATCAGGAAAGCATTTTTGAAATTACATGTTTGGAACGTAGCTTTGTATGAAAATGAAAGTTGGACGATCAGAGTACCTGAGAAGAAAAGATTAGAAGCTTTTGAAATGCAGGGCTATAGGAGAATGTTAAAAATCAGATGGGTGGATAAAGTGACAAACGAAGAGTTGTTGTGGCAAATAGATGAAGAAAGAAGCATTTGGAAAAATATATCTAAAAGAAGGGACAGACTTAGAGGCCACATCTCAAGCCATCCTGGAATAGTCGCTTTAATATTGGAGGGACAGGTAGAAGGAAAAAATTGTCTGTGCAGACAATGTTTGGAATATGTAAAAAAAATTGTTAGAGATGTAGGATGTAGGGAGTATACCGAAATGAAACGACTAGCAATAGGTAGGGAATCTTGGACAGCAGCATCAAACCAGTCAAATGATTGAACACAAAAAAAAGTATTTGGCACCGTTGGTATTAGTACAATTGTATAAATTAAGTTTCTACTTACAAACAATTAAAAAAGTGTAAATCTTAGTACTTTACAGTTTAATTTTAAAAGATTGATTTGAATTTAAATTAACATCTTTTAGAAAATCCCTGAAGATGGAATAACAGCTCCGAAAGTACTAGGATTTACACTTTTTAAATTGTTGGTAATTGGAAACATAATTTATACGATTTTTTTTTTTTTTTTTATACTTTGCTGACCTTATGTCAGTTCCCTAAGTTTGGCCAACACCAGTGGGATACTACTATATATGACAGGAGGAGGGAAATTACAAGCAAATTTGGAACAAATTTATAAAAATGAAAATAAAAAAATAATTTTATCCCAGATAGGTTTATTTAACTCCGGTTAACGATAAGAATAAATAATCATAGGAATGTTCCGGATAATTGAGAGCGTAAACAAATATACCGAGTATTTAAATATGAATATCGGGGTTTTAAATCTACGTAATATTTCTAAAGTTTCACGTACATTGATTAATTATACCATTATTAATGTACGTTTTACGTACATTAATTAATTACATGAATGAAAGAGCAACTTGATCAGCTTTAGCTGTGCGCAAGCTCATAAACTGTTTCCTGTACCTTCCGCTTGAAAGCGCTAGTAGCAAAGACGGCGACTCCCGACAGAAAGCGTTCTGTGTTTCGCGGTTTACAAAGTGTGACTCTGTAATAATCGTTCAACGTGCGTTCCGTTTGAAGTTATATTGCGATTCTACGCGTGACAGTAACATTCGTAGATGGTATAAACGAATTGAAACCGTCGATTGTATTTGTAAAGGGAAGAGTACAGGACGACCGAGTGTATCTGAAGATGATGTTGAACGTGTAATAAAGTCTTTTGTGTGAAGTCCTAGGAAATCCATTGGAAGGCTAGCCGCCAAAAATTAATTCAAACATCAGGAAAGCATTTTTGAAAGTACATGTTTGGAACGTAGCTTTATATGAAAATGAAAGATGGACGATCAGAGTAACTGAGAAGGAAAGATTAGAAGCTTTTGAAATGCAGGGCTATGACAAAATGTTAAAAATCAGTTGGGTGGATAAACTGACAAATGAAGAGGTGTTGCGGCAAATCGATGAAGAAAGAAAGATTTGGAAAAATATAATTAAAAGAAGAGACAGAATTACAGGCCACGTCCAAGGCATCCTGGAATAGTCGCTTTGATATTGGAGGGGCAGGTGGAAGGAAAAAATTGTGCAGGCAGGCAACGTTTGGATATGTAAAACAAATTGTTAGGGATGTAGGGGGTAAATGAAACGACTGGCAGTTGATTGTGAATCTTGGGAGAGCGCATCAAACCAATCATGAAGATAAAAAAAAAAATGTAGGACAGGTAATGTGAGTTTTTGTACAAGATATGTTGAACCGTTAATAAAATCATCAAAACTCGAGATATATTATCTTAAACTTTTCAAATCTTATATAATATACAGCATCGGTAGGGACAGTGGGAATTTTATACATGTGCATCACATTATACGGTTTTCGATGTCGCTTCAATTTTTTTTTTTTTAAATAATTATTTCTTATGTTCATGGTGCTTCTTTTTTGGGAGAAGGAGATGATTTGTTTCGGAATCCTTTCATGTTTTTGATCATTTTTCTCTATTTTAATATCTTCTGTGGTTATTTGGTTTTTTTTTTTTTTTATTCCTTAAAGGCTCCTGAAAACCTAAAAAAGTTCCACTTTTTTATTTAGTAAGCGGTCGATTATTATCTTTTTTAGTATATTGTTATTCATTGTATAAATTTCGACGTATAATTATAGTTTCTCCTTTTAATTCTACTTGAAAATTTTTCAGTTTCTTTATATATTGTTTTCTTCGGTTTGTATTTTCCAGTGTGGTTTTTGTATGTGGGTCACACCATTAATCCTTTGTTATTTTTTCTACTAAATCTTTCAAGAGGTATACTAAACATACAGATGTATGATCTTCAGGATTTAACTCAGTATTCTAGCGTCTTAATTTTGCATTTCTGGATAAAAGGTTTAGGTTAATTCATAATTGAAGTGTTATTTAATTCATAAGTTTTATTTAGTTTTGTTTTTCTTCTTTCTAGAGATATCTAGTCAACTTTTTTCTATTATTTTACCAATATACTGGTATTTGGATAGATACTATTTTATTTCTCCTATTTCTGTTTTTTATAGTTTGAAATTTTTTTAAATTATTTATTTTTTGAGCTTATTTTATTTTGTAGTGAAAAAAAAGAAAATATTTATTTTTATTAGAATTTAAAAAAGAATATCGTTATTTTTTTTATTAAACGATAAAACTATTGATAGAGAATCTTTAATTCTACTTTTGAGTAACTGGGCATTGACCTCCCGTTTTACCTTTATTATTATTAAAAAAAAAAGAAAAGAATATGTAATAAAGTCGCCGTTGAATGCTATCCTAACTGTTGATACTTGTTTCTTAGTTGATGTACCAGTTTATATATATATATATATATATATGCATATGCAAGGGTATGTTTTGTGTATATGTTGAGTGTGCAAAATAAATTTTCATCACACAACAACGACGGCGAGAGAATATATATATATATTCTCTCTCTTCTCCTCTCTCCCTCTCTCTCTCTCTCTATATATATATATATATATATATAGGGGGTAGAATTAGTAGTAATAGTAATAATAATAGTAATAATAGATTTCTTGTCCCGGTATTTCTATTCTTACCTACCGTTTTTTTATTTTATTTTATGCAGAATTCGTTTTTTGTTCTTTCTTTAAGCGTATTCTACTAGCTTTATCATTACTATTACTATGTGGGGTGTCCCACCCTGGAAATTCTAAACAGGTTAATCTGGATAGGCGAGGCACAAACTAAAAACTACCCCCGTTCGAGAGACCGTCCCGTAATGTTATAGTGGTAGAGATATAACTTAAAAAAGAGGGGTTGTTATGTTTGGTTGCGTTATACGCAGGCTTTCTTGTCGTCTCTATAGATGCTTGTATATTTCACGTTAGCACACTATATATATATAAAATTTACCAAACTCGCATTCACGAGCACGCAATATTCGATCTAACAACTGTTAGTAGGTACTCCACCATAGTCACCGTTCTGTATAAACTAAACTCACCCTTTCTTTGTATAATATGTGGGTTTGAAAATATTGCAGTATCCATGGTTATTAATAAACAGTTTGTCTTTTTTTTATATTCAGTTATTGGGAAATCTGTTTTAAAATTACATTATTATATTGATTTACATTAAAATGTATTCGATTAATAAAAAAAAATGGGTATACAATACTCGATCGATTTATTGGCTTTTATTCAAATATTTAATCGCTAATTAGATGAATAAACCGTCTTTACTTATGTGATTTCAGAAAAAAAATTTCCAAGTCTCTTTTATTTCCAATTCCGTACTATTCTTTACGTATCATTTATTTACTTTTAATATTGTCTTGTACTCTTTTTATCCATTACTCTTCCACCTACAACTAAATTTATCAATCCTTAATTCCTTAATATGTTTTAATCCGTTTGCATTTTTAGAAAAATTATACTATAAACAAACGCGTTTCTTTTACAGATTAATTTTAATACTTCTTTACTTCGTACTACATCGATCCGGTTAATTTTCTATACATTACATTAAAATACGAGTATACCTTATTCTTTATCGTACGGTTTTTCTGTTGCCTAAATTTCGTTGTGATTTCATCATATCTATAAACTCTACTAATTCGTGTGACAACCGGGAAAAGAAGTAAGAATGTGCTAAATAAATAGGGAGTAGCCGAAAATATTCATTGTGATGACAGAAACCATATACACTGAAATTTCGTGAAACAGAAAGAGAGGTCGAAATATCAACAATATATTTGAGACGTAGTATAAAATACTTAACTTTAACCTTTCTTTAAAAATAAAAAAATAAATATGTTGTACATCAAATGTACGATATATATACAGAGTGTCCCACGAGGGAACCGACAAACTTCAATGTGTATTCCTCTCATTAAAATAATGAAAAAATTTCAGTCTGGAAACGCTTCGTTAATGAGTTACAGCTAGCAAAATATTTCGCCGGAATTCAGCTCCCCTGGATGATATTAGATCATCCTGAAATTTTTATGACGTTAATTGAGGGGCAAAATTAATAGTTCCTAGGATTTTTGAACTGAAAAATTGAATAAAATAGGTTTCAGAATTGTATATCCAGCAGTTTTTCATGATATTCGAAGTAAAACTGAAACTTTATCGTCTGAAAACCGTTTATATAGCTTTGAAGTACATATAACTTTATTAAATGACTGATAAATACGTAAAATGTATTAACAAAACTTGTAGAGAATTTAATTCTAAAAATAATGATGTAAATAAATCCAATAGTAATCAAATAAAACATTTAAAAAAATTAAATATCACGAAGGAAGAGAAGAAAATGACTTATTCTGGAAATTTTTGCAATCTATTCATTTGTGTGTTTAAAAAAAGATAGTTAATAATAAACAAATACTATAAAATTTAGTTAATTAAATACTTACAAAACAATTTTAAAACATTCTACAGAAACAGGCTTTTAAGAATATTTTATTAACTGAAATTCTTTATTAGTTTATTGAAAAACTAAAGTTGGCAGCACTGTCCTTTTCAGAAACAAAATTTGAATCAAAGCACTGATCTCTATATAACTGGATAGGGGATCCTTCTGGCGTAAAATACCATTAAGTGTTCAATATTGAAGCATACTCCAGCGCCGCAGAATGAGCGGCTAAGAACTAAATAAAACCATTGTACGTTTGTGCGATATAATCATGATGGTAGAGATGTTTATTTTAGTCAAGTAAGATAATCAAAAGAACGGTCATTTTCGCAACACAAACAGAAAATTTACGGACAGTTGTAGAAAATTTATACAAAATCAGAACACTTCTAGTGCATAGGTTTAAAACGTGGTTTTATCCCTACTGTTACACTTCTACGCGTGCGCAGTTTCATTTTATTTAGTTCTACCACTCATTTGATGGCGCTCGTTTATGCTTAAAATTTTACCAATTCCAATATAAGGGATTCCCTATCCAGTTATATACAAATCAGTGAATCGAAGATATTGTACAACTGTTCAACATTTAATTTATTATTAATCGTAACTTATCTGTGATTTGTGTAGTGTACTGCGCTTTTTGTTGTGATTTTATAAAGTATTCGAGCTTTTTTTAAAAAAGCGAGATGCCGTTAAAATTTTCAAATCAAGAATATACAGATGTTATTTTGATTTTCCGATTTTGCTAATTAAAATATCCGGGCTGCAAAACGTGAATATCCGGTCGACTGAAAATTCGAATGAAATTAAGAGTCAAACTTTCAAATTAAATTTCCAATAAATGTACGATGTAGTTTAATCAGGGACCGGTTAATCGGACCATTTATTTTTCAAAATCGCCTTTCTGATATCGTTTACAAATATTTTTTCAAAATGAATTGCCGGTTACCCGTTAAATGTACCTCATGAAAAAAGGTTGCAAATATTATTCCAACATGACGGTGCACCACTTCATTATTCGCAACACGTTAGACGGCATTTAAATTTAAGTTTTCCGAGCAGATGGATCGGTCGAGTAGGGGGGGACCAGTTAATCGGCCTTGTAGATCCCCCGATTTAAATCATTTGGACCTTTGGGGTCATTTAAAGAAACTTGTTTTCGCAGAAAGGGTTAATTCTAAAGAAGAATTATTGAAACGAATTTTAAACGCGTTTGTATATCTTAAGAAGGACAGGGCTACCATTAGAAAAATTTCCTTTGATGTTATACGTCGCACTAGATTTTGCGTAAACTATCAAGGACATCATTTTGAACAGAATTTTTAAGGTATGAGAGTTAAATTTAAAAAATAAAACAAAATTAAATACAATAATTCATCCTTAAATACTAAAAAATAAGCCGTTTCCAACGGGCTAGTTATTTAATTTATTTTTTATTTTGTTTCTTCTTCAGTAAAATTTAATTTTTTTAAATGTTATATTTGATTATTATTGGACTTATTTACATCACTTTTTTAAAATTAAATTCTCTACAAGTTTTTTAATAGATTTTACGCATTTATTAATCATTAAACAAAGTTATTGTATTGCAAACCTAAAAAAACGGTTTTCACACAATAAATTTTTCATTTTTACTTCGGATATCTATTTTATTCAATTTTTCAGGTAAAAAACCTAGGAAACCATTAATTTCGCTCCTCAATTAACGTCCTAAAAATTTCAGTACGACCTAATAACACCGGGAGGGCTGAATTCCGGGCGAAATCTTTCGCTGGGCGTAACTGGCTAACGAAGCGTTTCCAGACGTATGTTTATATGACCTTTTTTCATTATTTTGATGAAAGGAATACACCTGAGAAGTATGTCTATTTCCTTGAACATTCTGTATATTGCATACGTAAAAACATTACGGTTAAGAAAGAAAGAGAACGTCATGATCACAATGCAATGAATAAAACTCTTCAGATATAATAACAAAAATTATATTTTATATTATAAGATGTTAAAAAAAAAAACGATTAAATAAACAAAATGCTCTTACCTATAAATAATTTATTTGTCTGTCTAAAATCACCACACTCCCAAGTACCCATCGGAAAGGGGGTGATAACTAAACAATTTCAAATAGAAAGGGGCACGGTTTCGACAGTCATTTTAAAATAGATTGAAAGGCAACAATTTCAACGTTACAAAAATTCAGATTAAGGTTATGACTACACTAAATAAAATGGCGGCTATTTAATATTTTTCACAGTTAATTTCAACAGTTGGTGTCATACCGAAAATGGTTTTTAACCGAAAAAATATAATATAATATATATATTTATAGAAGAGCACTGGTTAACACTGGTTATAGCTGGTCTACTGATTAATTTGTCGTCCTAATCAGTTGTTTTAATAGCTGATTTTCGAAGTCCAAATTCTGAGGTTCAAATCCAAATAAAGGCAGTTATTTTTATACGGATTTGAATACTAGATCATGGATACCGGTGTACATAGGTGGTTGGGGTATAATTAACCACATATCTCACCAACGGTCGGCCTGTGTCTGTACAAGACTACACTTCATTTACACTGTCGTTATACTGTTGTTATACTTCACTGTTAGTATACACTGTTGTTATACTTCATTTACATGTCGTATATATCGTCCTGATCTAAATAAGCAGAGGGGGGGGATGCTTATTGTTCACCGGTTGAACAAATTGCAACGTACATTTTAGAAAAAAAAAATCTGATGTGAAAACCCATGACTTCCTTGTACGCCTATTAAATTATAAATACACATTTTTTGAAATGAAAACTACATAAGATTTTATTTCATTAATAACTTCTGTTAATTTTTCATATTTTTTTTTTATTGTTATTATTTATTTTAAAACTTTTTTACAATCAGAGGATAATAATCTATATATTTGTATAAATGAATGTTCATCTTCTTATGTCTCTTATGCCTTCCTAAACCGTTCATCCGATAGCGATGAAACTTTGATGAGTAGTTGTGGGCACGCCTGCGAAGGTTTCTGAATTAGCTTGATCCTGCTAGGTAGCGCTGGGGTCGATATATTTCGAAAAATTGTATTTATGGTCCGATTTGGCTCATATTCAGAATATACATTAGTTAGGTGAAAAGACAAATTTTTGCAAAAAACTGTAACCGCTAGGTGACATCGGTATCGAAATATTTACGAAACAAACAAATATACAAACAGACTTTTTTCTTCTGTATATATAAAAGGTAATGTTTGTATGTATGTCCGCTATAAAATAAAAACTGCTGGAACGATTTACGTGCCGGAAAAAGGGAAATAGGGAAAAAAGGTAAATAGGGGAAAAGTGAAGAAGGTAAAAAGGAAATAGGTAAAAGGGGAAAAGGGAAATAGGGGAAAAGTGAAGAAGGAAGAAGGAAAATAGGGAATAAGGAAAAAAGAGGCAAAGGGGAAAAAGAGATAAAGGGGAAAAGCATAAAGAAAGGTTAAATTTTGTGATGTTCCGTAGTGTTCATTTTTGTAATGTTTTATCAAATTATCAATTGTGTTCATTTAATATATATATATACATATAAAATGATATAGCAATAGCGAAGCATTGCCGGATCTGCTAATTATTAATAAATCAATACATTTAAATTAAAAAAAAAGGAGAAAGTCCTTTTCGAACCGATGTGCCATGCCTTCTCCTTGTAAAATCTAAATATTTCATTAATTAAGATTTTATTTGGTTATAACTCTGGAACCGATGAAAATAAATACCACCTATGGATATATCGTTGAGAAGCTCTCAATTAGGACTTATTACTACAGTTAAGAAAAAGTCCAAAATCCCTTTTTTTTTTTGATTTAGTGCTTTTTTCGATTGCAATCAAAAGGGAAGGTGCATAACTACATGTTACAACAGTCCTAAGTCCAAAATTTCAACATCCTATGGCTAATCGGTTACATGCATACGTACGTACAGACGTCACACCGAAACAAGTCAAAATGGATTCAGGGATGGTCAAAATGGATATTTCCGTTAAAATCTGAAAACCGAAATTTTTCGCGATCACAAAAATTCCTTCACTTCGTACAAGGAAGTAAAAATTGAATCAATTATGAGGTATTTGAATTCGCTAATTTTTTTAAACTACTTACTGTTAAGAAGTTTATTTGAGATTAAGTCTAATGCGTATCACTTTTGAAATTATGACTGAAAAATATTAATTGGCAGTCATTTTGGTTTAGTAGTCATAACATGAATTTTTTGACGTAAAAATTTTATTTTTCAATACTCCTTAGTGATCTGTCACTATTACGCCGTTTCAATTTATTTTTTTATGTTACTCCAACACGGAAATTTGGGGGTGTGTTGTTGGTCTGTTAAGAAAATAAATTGATCGTTTCAAGGTAGGAGTACTGTTAAATTTTAGTTTTCTACGTTTAACTTCTGAAAAGTTATTTAAAAATTCTCATACATGTTATCTTTAGCGAAAGAGAGAGAGAGGGGGAGAGAGAAACTGAAAGGGGGAGAAAACAAAAGGGGCATAAAATTTTTTAACAAAATTTAGTTAGGAATTGTCTTCTTTTTTGCTGAACTTATTCTTTCTATTTTTATTATCATGACATCACATTACTTCAATTAATAAGCCGAAGTAATAAAAATTATGTTAGAAAATAATTTCTTGTTTAAATGAAAATCATTAATAATATTTTATAGATATTTGTTTATTTAATTAAATATAATAAAAATTGACACATATTTTATTCACTGGAAAATTGTCAAATTTGTCCGCAAAACATTTTAAAGACCAGAGTAAAAATATTTTGATTTATTTACAGTAAATAATATATATATATATATATATATATATATATATATTTTTACTTCTGTAAAAAGTATAATTATTATATGTCGTTTGATTGTCATCATTGACAACCACATACAAAGTATTTTGAAGTGATTTTTAAATGCTTGACAGAAAGATGATTTTTTAAATTATTATTAAAATTAATTTATAAAATTTAAACTTATTTCACGTTTTATATATATATATATATATATATATATTCCACGAAGAAACCTTCAGGATATTTTCCACTGGTGAAAATAATGAAAAACTTTCATATAAATATAGGACTGGTAACGCTTTTTGTTTTCGAGTTATGGCTAGCGAAACTTTTGACCGGATTTCAACTCTTCTAATAAAAAGAAGACTAGCAGTTAATGATGTTAAAGAACAATTTAGATTCGGAATAACAGTACAAGGTGAAAAGATAAAGATGGACCACTGAATGTGAAAATAGGAGGAGAAAAGATTATGGAGGTAGAAGAATTTTTTTATTTGGGAAGTAGAATTACTAAAGATGGACGAAGCAGGAGCGATATAAAATGCCGAATAGCACAGGCGAAACGAGCCTTCAGTCAGAAATATAATTAGTTTTCATCAAAAATGAATTTAAACGTCAGGAAAAGATTTTTGAAAGTATATGTTTAGAGCGTCGCTTTATATGAAAGTGAAACTTGGACGATCGGAGTATCTGAGAAGAAAAGACCGCTTTTGAAATGCGGTGCTAAGGAGAATATTAAAAATCAGATGGGTGGATAAAGTGACAAATGAAGAGGTGTTGCGGCAAATAGATGAAGAAAGAAGCATTTGGAAAAATATAGCTAAACGAAGAGACAGACTTATATATAGGCCACATCTCAAGCCATCCTGGAATAGTCGCTTTGATATTGGAGGGACAGGTAGAAGGAAAAAATTGTGTAGGCAGGCCACGTTTGGAATATGTAAAACAAATTGCTAGGGATGTAGGATGTAGGGGGTATACCGAAATGAAACGACTAGCACTAGATAGGGAATCTTGGAGAGCTGCATCAAACCAGTCAAATGACTGAAGACAAAAAAAAATAAAAATAAGCCTTACTGTAATTTTTAGGACCCAAATTAACGAGTAAATTTGGTGGTTTCTTATGTAATTTGAGGTGGGAAATAGGATAAAACAGGTCGATATTTATATATTTTTATGTTAAATGTCTAATAAATACGGATGATTTACTAACAAAACTTGTACAGAATTTAATTCTGAGAAAATTAATGTAAATACAGCCGACAAAAAAAAAATAAAAAATCGGTTTTTTTATTGAAGCAAACAGACAAAAGATAGACAGAAAATCATATTATTATTTTTTTGTACCTAATAAATATTATTCTTAATATAGTAAAACAAAAAAATAAAGTAATAAATGGTAACAGAATAAAAAACCTCGATTACAGTAATCGTTCGAAATTCCCTCCTTCAGAATATACACAGCATTCTGCCCGACATAAAATATTTCCTGTGGTTTCCGTATCATTTCAGGATAATTTCGTATAAATTCAATAGCATTTCACATTTTAACGAGGAATTCCTTTTTAGTATTAACTTTTGTCGGTACATTACCGTTTTCATACGGTCCCAAATTAAAAAAAATCTATTGGCGTTAAGTCAAGTGATCGTGGGGGCCGTTCTATCGGTCCCCCGCGTCCAATACGGTTTAACAAAATTAGCATTCAAGTAATTTCTAACTACTAAAAAAAAATTTGGCGTTCCACCATCGAGCTGCAAAACCAGCCTTGTTCGTCGAAGTGAATATGAAAATTTTGTCACAGAACCGTTGAAAATATTAATTCCTTTCTTACCTCTGTGAAAAGGACTTTTCGTCTACGGTCGCGATGAAAGCTAAAATATATGAATCGTCTTTTATCACTTAAAAACCATTTGATTTTGTGTATTTCTAACATAGATTCACGCGTGGAGAAACTTTTAAATGAAAAATAAACGCAACCAAATTTATTTTCTTTACACTTGTACGTATAATAAGTAAAATGTTTATAATAAATGATTTGCTCCTTGTAAAATAATTTCTTTATTGTTTATATGTAAATTGTTCGCTAATTGTGCAGTCTCTAGTTCCAGAAACGGTGATCTAAACCATTGATTTAGACTATTTCTTCGTAAACACTTTTTATTAGTTTAATTTTGTTTTCTTTAATATAATTTTTGTTTTTTTTTTTAATTTTCTTGACTTTTTGGAACATTTTTTTGATTTTTTAATCGTAAAAGACAAAACAATATCATTTATTACTTCTTTTAACATTTATTTCCAATTTATAATATTTCAATATTAAGCAATGATTACGTCAAATATATATATATACCCATCATCTAAGTAGTATGTAATTTCTCTTTAAAAAATCTTCCATCCAAGTTATTTGTAAATCAAAATATAACGCATCAGTCAGTTGAAATTCATGTACAAAACGCAAAAAGAATCATCCAACCGTCCCGTTTGGAGTAAAGTAAAGCTTAAACATTTTTTTTTTTAAACATTTTTTGTTTAAAGCTTAAACATTTTTTTTTTTTTTTTAAACATTTTTATCTACATTGTAGATACTTCTTTTCTTAAAGTCGATTAACCGTATGAAAGTAGTTGTACATTATAAACAGAATGAATTAATGGAGATATACAGATTGTTCAGTCGTTTATGGATACACAATATGAAATGATGTACTTGAAAATTTAAATGTATCTTAACATTTTAAAAGAAATATTTTAATTAAAAAAGTGGATTTAAACAAAATAAATAAATTACTATAAAAGTTGATTTCTTGTTTTACTCGTATATGACTATCTTAGCTGTGCGTAAAGACTAGTATTTGTGTGTTAATATCGATGCTTGTTTTGAGGTTGTATGCACACGCGTGTATGTATATGTATATATAAATGTTGTTGTCTAGTTTAGTGTGGCTAAAAATACGTATTGCTCCCCCTCCAAGTTAACATATACAGGAAAGCAAAGCAAAGCATGGCATGCATCCATGCACTGTACACAATGTTATCTTGTATGTTACAATCTTCAACAGTGTTAAAAAAAAAAAAAAAAAAAAATAGATATATATATACACGCATTACTATATATATTCTGTGTACAACCATTTTTGTTTCTTTATATTAAAACTTTTGTATTATTATTATTATTTTTTTTTGTAATATCATTATATTGGTTTGTAAAATAAACAAGTAACAATTAGTAAAACCTTTGATTACGACATGTAAAACTTCAACACGCACGCACGCGCGCGTGCGTGTATATACGCACGAGAATATTTTAATTCCATAATTGTAACGGCTATAGACGATTTGATATGAGTCATAAAACATTCCCTAAGTAACATGCTATCCACGAATAACAAGCATCCTATTTAAGTTTATTACAAAAAGTAAGAATTGAGGTGGTTTACCGTTTGCTTCTTCATCTATATAATATACGGTTGTATATCATGTTAGGTAATTCGTAGCCTTACAAGTGACACCATTGTTATTTTAACTAAAGTGACTAACTGTTTAATGACATCATTACTGTTAGGGATAGCAGCACAGAATGGTTCTTCTTGCACCTTAGTTGCATTAGATATATTTCTGTCATAAAACTGGATTGACAGATTGTGTAAAGCACAGGGTAAAGGTATTAATGTGTACCCCATTTCTTTATGAAATTTCTTCAACACAGGTGAGACAAAAATGCAGTTTCATACCGCAGGATAAGAAACTATTTTGAGAACTGATTATACAGCTTAAAATGAGAAAAAACGTCAATGTAGATATATGTGCGAAAATGCTTTATTTCCAGTTACGGCTGCCGAAAGATTTCATCCTGATTTTTGTTTCTTTTGTACGTACATAATATTTTTTTGGGCAATAATTCGTAATTGTTGTCTAGTTTAGTTTATTAAGCCAAATATTTTTTTTAAATATTAGAGTATTTTTATTTTACTTTGCAAAAAATCATTAAAAAATTGTTAAGCTATAATTTCTTTTACTTTAATATTTCGTGTAGATAGCGATATAGCTCTAGGAGGCAAAGCATTGTAACCTGTCCGATTTCAACATGTGCGGTTTTCATCGGGTCTTGACGTATAATAGATACTTAAAGAACCGGTTGGATCTAAAATACCGGTTGGAAATTTTCTGGATGGTAATGTTCGTATTAACGTGTGCGTCTTCGATGCTGACCTCTAAATTACCTAATATTTCCAGAACTGCAGAACTACCAGACCGATTTTAACCAAATTTGTCAGATTACTTCTACATATCGGACATCGATGCCATTAAATTTTCAATTTTCAAGCAAGGTTACCCTCAATATCTCGAGATTTCACTTAATTAAGGTAATATTTTACTTAGGTACATATGTAAACGATTAAAAAAACAATATTTGCAAAAAACTTCTTGCAAAATCGCATTCTACCCCAAAATATACTCTTAAACTATGTTGTGACGTCACAGGTGAGCGGTAAAATTAAATAAATGAATAATATTGAAAGCGTAAAGAAGTAACTCGGTCTGTCTTGGGTCTCGAACTCGATCGTCCGGTCGACTCAGTACCTGATGCGTTAAGCCTCGCGGTTACACAAGTCTGCCGACCGTATGAGCGAAATTTGTTCTATGTTCTATGTGAAATTACATTAGTTTAGTTAGTGCCAAGCGTCACCTCTAGTTTTGTCACACCTCCGTGAATTAAATACGGTATGAGCGCGCGCTTTAGTTAGAATCACTGGATTAAATAAAAGAAAATATATTTTATTTAAATATATTATTTTTTCGTTTAATTCAATGATTCTCACTAAAGCGCGCACGCATACCTTATTTAATTCGCGCGGGTGTGGCGGTACTAGCGGCAACGGTCGAGACTAACTAAACTAATGTAATCTCACAACTTACATAGAACAAAAATTTGCTCGCACGGTCGGCTGGTTGGTATATCCGCGAGGCTTAACCCACCAGGTACTAAGTCGACCGGGCGATCGAGTTAGAGACCCGGCCAGACCGAGTTACTTTTTTACACTTTAAATATTATTCATTTATTTAATTTTACCGCTAAACTGTGACGTCACAACATAGCAGACGACTACAACATTTTTTGGGGTGGAGGTGAGAGTTTGCAAAATGTTTTTGCCAAATATTGTTATTTTTAAATCGTTAACAAATGTGCTTAAGAAAAATATGACCTTAATTAGATGAAATCTCGAAATATTGAGGGTGACCCTGCTCTACAAATTCACCCCCCTTGATATTTTAAGTTAAAAATGTAAAAACATCAATTCCCATACGTAGAAGTAATCTGACCAAGTTTGATCAAAATCGGTCGAGTAGTTGTGGAGATATAAGATGATTTAGAAAGCGACACCGAACACACACACGTACATACGAACATTAACATCCGTTTTTTTTTGTTTTGTTTCTTAGGTGTCAAAAGGTCAAATTCGAAATTTGTTGTATGAAAGTTGTGAAATTACATTAGTTTAGTTAATGCCGACCGTTGCCGCTAGTACCCCCATACCCGCGCGAATTAAATAGGGTATGCGCGCGCGCTGTAGTTAGAATCGTTGAATTAAAAGAAAAAAAATATTATATTTAAGTAAAATGATAAATATTTTAAATTAAGTTGTGTAATAATATTGCGGTATTTTCATATTTTTTAATCTCTTAGTAAACAAAAACAAAATTGTATCTTGATCTGTATCCCCGTTTGTCTGTTCAGGAATCATTCAGGAATGAAGAAAATAAAATCAATTTTCCTAAAAATTTTAAAATAATTCTGATTAAAGTTTCAGTTGTAATTTAAAATATTTTAACGGGAAATCTATTCACGTCTTTTAGAAAAGTAATTTATTGGCACCGGCTTACTCACCAGAAAAAAAACTAATAGAATTCTCCAATACGTAAAACGTTATTTATATTTTAAACGGGAATAATACCTTATTTTCAACAGAAATATTTTTTTTTTATATTTATTTGCAATAAATACGTTTAAAAAATAATCTCAAAGATAAAAATTATAGTGGAATCGCATTTTGATGATTTTGATTTTTATACCATTTAAACCTGTAAACAATTTTTATTATTTATTAGGAATACAATTTAATCAACAATTACAAAAAATAATAATAAAAATCATTTATTGTATAAAAGTTTTTACGGTAATTTTAATAAAAAAATTCCTTTCCGGAAAATAGTAAACCTTGAAGAATACCTCAATTCAAATAATTTTATAATATATTAGAATTACAAAAGCTGTGAATCATTGTTGAAAAGGAAGTAGCTCGCGGTTAGGTTAGAATTTCTCTTACATAGTAGCTACGTGGCTTATGCGCTACGATAATGATATGCTGAGCTAGCGATGGTGGGACCTACTATACTGGCGACGTAGGCTTACCACCAGTAGTGGTGTCAGCCAGCCAGTCAGTTATACTTGTTGGTTCAATTGCAGTACAATCAGTAACTTCCTGTCTGTAGTCTTTTTCTTTTACACAACACATACACACATTTATATATTATATCTATGAATATATGTCCTTGATCTATGACGTTTCCAATTTTTTTATATTATTATCGTATTTTCAGGTGTTTTTTTTTTTAATGAAATATTAGTTTATAATCTAAAAAAGAAAACTAGTACTGTATAGTTTTCCAAGTTTTAATATAAATTTACGTACAAGTAATAATATTTTTACTTTATTTTGATACCTAACAAAAATAGTATAAACGGTTAAAGGTTGATAATAAATGAATCTTTTATTCTGGTCGGTACATAATACATTACCGTAGGTACGGTGTATTTACGCGAGTAAATACTCGCGTAATTCTCGCACTTTTTTGACCAACGTTTTATTTAAAAGTAGGTGCGTTATGCGAGGAGACGATTTTACTTAGAATTATAATGTAAGTAAAATGTGATTCATGAGAAAATAGTATTTAAAAAAAAATTAAGGTGTGTGAATTTCATTAGTAAATAGATATTTAGATCACGTCATTATAAGGATAAATTATAAACGTAAATACATAAATAACATAAAAAATAAATGTAATCTAAGTCCATATTAATTATTTAAAATAGAAAGGCAGTGTTGTGCAAATTAATGTGAACAAGAGTAGATTTAAAAAAAATAATCAAATTTACTGCATGTAAAGAATGTAATTTTATACAGGGCGTTTCATAATGTTCTTAAGAGTTACAAAAATTCAGTACAAGAAAAGTATTTCACTTACCTAAATGAAAGTTGTACGAGGTGATGCAGGGACTTAAACAGTTTTTGTTAAAATCTATAAATGTTCAATATGTGCTCCTTTGGTGACACGGCACACATCAACACGAAAGTCTAGCTCTTGCCAAACTCGTTCTAACATGTAATTTTCGATAGAGTTAATTGCATCGATTATGGGATCCTTTAACTCAGCGATATCGTGGGCGTCTGTGGGATAAACACCTTATCTTTCACGTATCTCCAGAGAAAGAAATCACATGGCGTGAGGTCTGGTGATCTTGGTGGCCACAGCATAACGTGTTGGTCTTCATCAGACGCACGTCCTATCCAGCGCCGAGGTAATGTTGTGTTAAGGTACTGTCGAACCTTGTTATGAAAACGGGCAGGACAACCATCTTGCTGGAAAATGAAGTCGTTGAGTAGCTGAGGCGTAAGCCATAATTGTAACATATCCGGGTATATCATGCCGGTTAATGTCGTTTCCGTAAAAAAGAACGGCCCATACACTGCCTCACAAGAGATCGCACAAAAAAGCGTTTACTTTCGAAGAATCCCGAATGCGTTCCAGATAAGCGTATGGGTTTTCAGTTCCCCAAACTCGCACGTTATGACGGTTTACTTTGCCGCTAATACGGAAAGTAGCTTCCTCGCTGAAAATTATCTTGTTTAGAAAACCTTCATCTAACAACACCTTTGTCTGTAACTGTAAACAAAACTCGAGCCTACGTGTTTTATCTCCATCAGAAAGACGCCGGATTAATTGAAGACGGTACGGTTTGCATAATAAACGTTTACGGAGAACTCTCCACACTGTTGTTTTCGGAATTCCTATTTCTCTGCCTGCAGCCGCAGTCGATTTTGACGGGCTGCGAATGAAACTTGCACGCACACGTTCGAAATTGATTTCTGAGGTTGGTGGACGACCGGTTGATTTTCGCTTGCACAAGCGACCGGTTTCACTGAATTGTTTATACTGTGCACGAATTGAATTGTCACTTGGTGGTTCCTTATGAAATTTCAACCGCAACGCACGTTGCACAGAAATTTCACTTTGACAAGTGAAATTCTAACACACAAAACGACTTCTCGCTTCCCGTGGCAGTCATTTTCTCTACTGTAGACGCCTAGCGAGCAAATGGTTTACTAACTGCGTAGCATATGTGGAAAAAACTTTTTGAAGTACCCCTTGGTACAGTACTTGTTTTATTCTTATGAGTGAAATAGTTTTTTGTTAATGAATTTTCGAAACTCCGAAGAACATTATGAAACGCCCTGTTTTTATTACAGTATTTAATATGTCCTTCTCGTTCTTTAATAACCGTTTCAATTCTTTTAGGCATTGAATCCTGTAAGTTTTTTACATATTTCTTTAATTTCTTGATCGTGAATCCACACCTTTATCACAGCACAAATCATCTTCTCTTTGGTAGTGCGGTCCGTTTTTCTCAATCTTTTTTTCACAATTGCCCACAGATTTTCAATCTGGTGAATTTCCAGACCGGGCCAAACTCTGAATCCATTTTTGAGATCTGAAAATTTTAACTTTCTTTGATGAGTGACAGGGGGCCAAATCTTGTTGAAAGATAGCGTTTTCGATTCCAAGTAAATCTGCAAATTCTGGTAGAGCCTTATTTTCTAATAACGGGATGTACTTTTCACTGTTAATTGTCCCAGAGATGGATACCAAAGTTTTAGATCCAGAGTATCTGGAGGCTCCCCAAAACATCTTCTTTAAAGATACGTCTTGTTTGATGTGTTTTAGCGAAACTGCTCATCATGGCTTCTTAGCATATGACATATTCTTAGTCTCTGAACTGGAAAATGACTGTAATCAGAGAAAAGAATTTTTCTCCAAGGCTCAGCGCTCCAGTTTTTGTAATTTTTGGCTCAAAGAAGCCTTTTCTTCTTCACGGCATGCGTGAGAAGTTATTTTCTTATAGACCTTCGTACCATGCGACCGCTTTCCAGAAGTCGTCTGCTTACATTAGAATCGTACATTTTCATACCGGCTGATTCTAAGTATTTTTGTTAAATCGAAACTATTTTTGTGAGGATTAATTTTACTTATTCTACGTAAAATAGCATCTTATTTTAAGGTTGTTTTACGTTTTCTTCGCAGCGATATTTTTGCCGGGATGAAATTGTACCCGTTTCAGAATTTTGTGTAATTATCTAATTAACTACAACTAGACGACCTTACACTCTGCTGTTATCTGTCTTTGAGTCGTACGAATATGTTCATCGAGTGTTATTCTCTTGCTTAGGAGTTGTTTTTTAAGGAGTTAAATCCATATTACTACTTTTCTAAATTTGTTTACAAAACCACAAGAAGATCACTTACACCAGAAGAAACGAAAATAAAATTGGTAAACGATACACATAACCGCTTAAAACAAACAAGATATTTTCAACCTATACTTTAGATGGAGGGAAACAGCTATACTACATCTGGAATCAATGATACAACATAACTAACCAAAACATTAATTTGTACAAGACTGTAATGTTAAGATAAATACAATAAATATTAAAAAAACTTATTAAAAAATAATTCACAATTCAGAAGCCAATATTGAAATTTATTTTTATCTTATTTTTATGTACGGGATGTCACGTTGCACGGAATGTAGATAAATCTTCTTTTTTTTTAATTAGTATTATTTTCAAAAATAAAATGTGTTGTAAATAAATTAGCGGGAAGATTTTTTTAACTGTTCCGACAAAAAAAGAAGAAAAAAACAACGGAAGCATAATATGGAAGTTTCTCGTAAACCGTATTGTTTTGTTAAGTTATAACAAGTTACATTGCCTGGGTTCATAAGGTTATTTGTTGACCATTCTTTTTAGCAAAGATTGGACATTCATATACATACTGTATCATGAAGTTCTCCCTGTTTTAATAACCTATTCTACTCTTGAAAATAATGGAAGAAATTCATATAAACATGTCCTAAAATACTTCGTTTGTAAGTTACGGCTAGTAAAAGATTTCGCTCGGATTTCAGCTATCCCGGTGAAATGAAGTCATACTGAAATTTTTTAGGACGTTAATTAACGGGCAGCATTAGTAATTTCTTATGGTTTTTGACCTGAAATACTGTGTTGCTAGTATAATAGTATAAATACTAATACAGGATAATTAAAGAGCGTGAAGATTGACAATTTTGTATATTTTATTTGTATAAAATGTAATTTTTAAAAATGTTTTAAACATAAATATATAGCCTATGACACGCCCGGTAATTTAAGGATTTCCACGCGGGGTCATACATATAAATCGGTTCAGCCGTTGAGCTGCTACGGTGGAAGACACATACATCCTAAATACATTGCACTCCTTTTTGAGCGGTCGTGTAAAAAAGGCGGCAATCGGATGGACCCGGCTTAAAACAGTTTTTACATTTTTTTCTCAGTTCCTAATTTTTATCTTTTTTTTTTTTTTTAAAAGAAACGATGTGATAGTCAAAGAATCGTGACTGGAAAAAATAATTACAAATAAAGAAAATTGTTTAAGATAGATTATAAAACCTAACTATAAAAATAATTAAAATATCTTAACATCAAACGAAAAAATTTGAAAAAAAATAATGGATTATAAGAAAACGATTTGGCTTTTAGGGATATTTAAAAAAAAGTGAAAACAAGAAATTAGAAACAAAAATCTTTAAAATTATTTTTATAATTTAAAAACTAAAAATTAAAATGTTTTCAAAAATTAAAAAATATCTAAAGGAATTATATATTAAAAAAAGAAGAAATTTTGGGCCGAAACTCTCTCAGAAATAATATTTAAAAAATTTCAAGTGTTTTCAGGAAAAAGGGGAAGAATTTTCCCAAAAATAGTGAACATATGTTTGTCAAAAAATGAAAGAGTACTGGCAGAAAAGGGAACAAAATGCAAAGTTGTTTTTTAATAGATAATTAAACTAAAAAAGATAAATCTCTAATACTAAACCTTGATAAAGAGAGAGAAAGAATGATGGTGTATGTATGTGCGCGCGCACGCGTGTTCGTAGTGAGGAAAAAAAGATGTATTGTTTTAAAAAACTGCATTAAAAGTAGTTACATGAATAAAAAACGAGAGAATAAGATAAAGAGTGTTTGTGTGTGTGTGTGTATGTGTATTCTGTTCAGTGTAATTTATAAGACTAGATTTTTTTTATTATACAAATGGTATATAACGTATTGAACTGTGTTAACTGTTGTAAACATAGCTTAAAATCATATAAAGTAAAATAAACGACAGCCGTCGTTGTCCAGCAAAGCTACTCCTCCTCTACTAGTGGATTGTGTAAAAACAAACCACATTCAGTTGCTTCGACATACAGTATTCGCTATAACACGTTGTAATTTCTATAGTTTAGTTAACGTACATACGTCTTGCTTATTTTTCTAACTTATTGTATTCTATCCTTATTTATTAGGCAATTTTTTTGTTCTTTTTTTTATTATATCTTTGAATTTTTTTTTTAAATTTATAATTAATAATTACTTTCTTTCTTTTAAACTCACTTTTTTTCATGTTTGTCCTCAAATCTTGCATCCTTAATTTAACATACCTCCTGACATTTTCTATAGATGAAATTTTGTACAGTTATTAAGGTCGGATGGCAATACAATATTCCACCATTACTTTTACAAACATCCTCCCGTACGGGGGCAAATTAAGAGTGTGGGTGTAAAAAATTTCAAAATCTGCAAAACGGCTGTGCGGGGTTTTTGGGATCGCAGATTACATCTCGTTTGACATAAATAAATGACAAAAACTTGATACAGCAATTTTTGTGGTTTTAAATTTGACAAAATTTCGTCACACACATATATATATATATATATATGTATATTCACTCTATTCACTCGACTTCGTACCATTCACACAGCGCTCCTGGTAATGATGCATTATCAGAGATGGATCGAATGAGAAATCTTTTATAAAAATTCATAAAAACCTTTGTCGAAAATTGTCATAGTTAATTAAGTAAATGAAATAAAAACTTTACTATTTCGTTACTTTGTATAGTAAATGTTTGATTGAAAATTTGTTTGATTACAATAATTTTTTATTGTTTTTAACATCTACAAAAAAGTACGAATAAAATAAGTAAAATAAAAAGGTTTTAATTTTTTGTTAGTTTGTAAATATGAAATAATTGTTTTTTTTTCTTTTTTATCCTACCATACTAAACGGCATTTGTATGTGTGTCTGTTTGTGCTTCCCTCTTAGGTTAGCACCGGAATGTATCGATGATTAGCGAAAAATCCCGATTCGTTAGTTCATGTCTCGTGGTGGTCAGGTGTATACTTGTTATATTTATTATATATGCGAAATATATATCGAAGTAAAAGAATAAAAATTTCATTTATATATAATATATATCACATTTACAAAAATAATACAATTCTTATGATTATTCGTTGTTTAATAAATGAAATCGGACCGGTAAGAGTTTTGTTAGAAATTTTTCCATTTTTTTGCACGGAACTCTTAAACAAGATTTATTATCTATTATTGTATATCTATTGTTTATTACATATATTTAACATGTATTTTTTTAAAGAAAATTCTAAATTAATAATAGATTTTGATAATAGAAATGTAATGCGTTACCTTTTTTGTTATCAGTATCGTTTTGTTAATACCCACCGGGTTGGTCTACTGGTGAACGCGTCTTCCCAAATCAGCTGATTTGGAAGTCGAGAGTTACAGCGTTCAAGTCCTAGTAAAGCCAGATATTTTTACATGGATTTGAATACTAGATCGTGGATACCGGTGTTCTTTGGTGGTTGGGTTTCAATTACCCACACATCTCAGGAACGGCCGAACTGAGAATGTACAAGACTACACTTCATTTACACTCATACAATATCATCCTCACTCATCCTCTGAAGAATTATCTAAACGGTAGTTACCGGAGGTTAAACAGGAAAAAAGAAAGAAAGAAGTATCGTTTTGTTAAAAACAGTTTTATTTATATTACAAAAAGATTTGTTTTTTGAGCGTAAGACATGTATCTTTTTTCTGTTTAGCCTCTGGTAATATACCTACCGTTCAGATAATACTTCAGAGGATGAATGAGGATGATATGTATAAGTGTAAATGAAGTGTAGTCTTGTACAGTCTCAGTTCGACCATTCCTGAGATGTGTGGTTAATTGAAACCCAACCACCAAAAAACACTAATATCAACGATCTATTATTCAAATCCGTGTAAAAATAATTGACTTTACTAGCACTTGAACGCTGGAACTATCGACTTACAAATCAGCTGATATGGGAAGACGCGTTCACCAGTAGACCAACCCGGTGGGTTAAGAAATTTTTTTTTTCTTTTTTTTAACCACCGTTAGATATTGCTTCAGAGGATGAGATGAATGATTTGTAGCGTGTGTTAAAGTGTCATGCCTGACCGGGGTTCGAACCCGGGACCTTCGGATGAAAGGCCGAGACGTTAACATTATCGCCACGGAGGCCGACAAGAAATAGACAGACCCACCGGGTTGGTCTAGTGGTGAACGCATCTTCCTAAATCAGCTGATTTGGAAGTCGAGAGTTCCGGCGTTCAAGAAATGTTATCTTCGAAACTCTTACCGTACGGTTTACAATTTCATTGTAATTTTTTTATTTTGATATGTAATTTAGGGATTTATTCTGTATTGGAAACTAAAATTACACTCTAAAGATTGTTTTAAAAAAATGATTAAAATCTAAATCTAGATGTTCATTTCGATTGTTTAGCGATCTTCATCAGTTGAACAATACATATATTAATAAATGTATAAAAACGTTTTTAATGAAATAATAATAATAACGTTTAGCCACAAATACCAACTAAAAATACTTGTTTTATAGTTTTCATATAAAATTTTTCAAATAATATTTAATTTTTTTATTTAGTTTTAGTAAAATCAACTAATGAAGATTGATTAACGATCGAAATTGTTATTAAGGGTTAGATTTAAAGTAAAATTTTATGTTATATATATATATATATATACATACAGTGAAGGTCAGTTTGACGACTATGATTAATATATATTGAGAGACTTCTTTCCCTTGTTCATCGTTACATGACTAACACAGCATAGCCGCCCTCTTACCCTGATGATGTTCAACAATATGTTTTTGTTGTAAAGGACGAATAAATGGACCGAAATTGGTTTCGCCCTATCTGTAGAGTTTACTCGAGGTAAAAACGCAATCATTTTTCTTTGTTTATAATTAAAATAAATTACAGGCTAGGATTTAGGCATATTATATCAAACACTGTTTGATATTTAAGTCAATTGTCTATTATTAATTTGATAAATTGAATTACCAAATCATTTTCCGGGTGTGGGTGTTGTTTGTTATCTGGAAGAGAATCCTCTGTAAAAAATCAAAAACGCTGACAACACAGTTGTAGGACTTACCTGAAACCCGGCTTTATCCGTGTGGGCTATTTCTGATGCACGGGTTACACATGAAACTTAATTCAAAATATTAATCATTTTATTTAAATATAATATTTTTTCGTTTATTTAATTCAATGATTCTAAATAACCGTATTTAATTCGCGCGGATGTGGCGGTACTAGCGGTGACGGTCGGCACTAACTGAAATAATGTAATTTCACAACTTACATACAACAAATTTCGCTTGTAAGGTCGGCAGACCGGTGTAGCCGCGAGGCTTAACGCACCACGTACAGAGTCGACCGGACGATCGAGTTCGAGACCCGGCCAGACCGAGTTACTTTTTTAAACTTTAAATATTATTCATTTACTTAATTCTACCGTTAACCTGTGACGTCACAGATAAAAAGTGTTTTAGAGGGCGACACCGTACACACACACACACACATACACGCGCGCTCGTACATACGAACATTAGAATCCGGAAAATTTCCATCTGGTTTTTAGATTCCTTAGGTGTCAAAACATCAAGATCCGGTGATACCCGCGTATACCCAAATTGGACCGATTACAATACTTTCCGTTCTAGAGCAATCGCACTGCTGTAGCGCTATCTAGACGGGGGAAAAAAAGGAGAAAATTCGTACATATTTCCCGAAGATTTAGGTTTTAATATCTGGAAGAAAATCACTTTGTTTCAGGTTAAATTTGTGCTGATTTATTTAAAAATATTAATATATCGCTCCCTGTCTAAAATTCCGAAATCAATAATATTGATTTCTTCAACAACATTGATCAGGGTGATGTTCAAAAATCAATTTGATCTTTATGTTCTATCCCTTTCATTTTGGTAATTTCCTGTATAGTTTTGATCAGTCTACCCCTGAATTCTTGTTTATGTTTCACGAATTTGCTTGATCTATTCGGGAACTTTCCGCCCAGTAGTAGCTATATAAAAAATCAGACCTAGGGCTGCGGTCTTGTCGGATAAACATAGATTGACATAAAAACTTTTAAAATTTTCTTTAACGGGTGTATAATTGATTCTGAATTCTTAGATTTTAATTCCTAATCCTCTAGTAGGAATACACCCACTTTTTAAAGATCTCGGTTGCCACACCACCCCCTTCCTACTCTAGCCATGAAAGGCTTTCCCGGAGATCTTCTTATTGGCTCTCAAACACCGATGCAGTCAACAGCCTAGGTCTCTAGTCAGGATGTTACCGATATAGATACCTCTGAAGATATCGATATCAGTAATGCTTCTTCGGACTTAATTTGTTTTTCTTTTCTACTTTGTTCCCGTTAGCTATTAATCTCTCTTCAGTAATTTAAGGGATATAAGACTCCAACCGCTTGCTGTAGGAAGCTACCCTCAAGAAATGGCTGGCCAATGGTCAAATATACCTCCAAGCGCTATAATATGGTGGACAGGGATACTTGCTGGTATTCAGCGACCTAGGCGTGGCAGCAAATTGCTGTCCTTGACGGAATAAATTTTAATTTATTGACAAGTCATATATTTTAGTGTGTAGACGGGGTGCGCCTACCCATTTTAGTAATGTATGATAAGTGAGCGGTGGGACACGCAAGCGAGTGGTGTAGGGCACCACGCTTATTTCCCTTACACAGTTAGCTAAGCTCTAGGAGCTAATTAGGATATTGGTCGCCAAACCGTTTTGAGGCACATTAACCGTTTGTGGCACGGACATTGGATCTTATGCTTTAGGGCGACCGAATGGGGTGGTCGTGGGAGAAATGCCAGGCAAATCAAATTACCTATTAATCATATCGCGTAAGCGTATACCACTATTTTACCACCTATGAAGTTTTCTAGATTTGGGCCCTGTTATATATTATTATTTAATTTTATAATAATTATTACTTCGTACTTTTTATAAAATCCATCCCCTATATATTCTTAATGTTACATGTATTTCAGTATTCCCTAAATGGAAATATTATGTTTTCACAGAATTTTTTTATGTAACCCCAATATTTGATCGAGCAATTCCCTTTGATTCTTTACCGGGAAGTATAGATTTCTTTCCAAAATCATGGACAAACAATAATAACAAATAGACGTTTGGGATATTTTTTTTTATAACAAGGGATGCTATATTGTCCGGATTCGTCGAGTCGATTATAACAAGATAATGTCGTATCCGAATCCGAAAGAGCAAATATTAGTTTTAGTTGCGAATATATCTTTAGGCGTTAGTGGAACGGGTAGAGAGGGATAGTTTTCCCTTTCACTCGATTCTAGTCAAGGTCAGACAGATTAAGCGGGTAGGTAGTTTTTAGTAATAGGAGGAATGAAAGAAGGTTTTAAGTTATAGGACAGTCTGGTGTAAAAGATTGGGGTGAGTTTAGTACATAGTGGTACGTGGCTGACAAGCGAATTCTATGAGGGTTGAAGGGCTGTTTTTTTTTGTTCCCTAGCAGGATGGAGTGATATCACACAAACACACAGATATAAATTTTAGTCCAGACCTGGGCTAGACATCAGCCGCATTCCACCCTCTTTCACAACATACACTCACCCACACACACATACAGAACACAACACACACACACATACGGTGCACAAAAGGTTTCCCTCATTTGCATTACGCCCACCGCCATGGTCTATGAGGTCACTCTCCCACCCCGCGTTGTGTACCTGCCGTAGTCTGAGCCCTTGCCGTCATCCACCATATCACCCACCCTTTTACGTGTTCAGTAACCTTCACACACACAGACACGCGCCCTCGCGCACACACTCTCCGCCTTCCCTTTCCTCTTCCTATTTAGAATTTCTCTTCCTGTACTATTAAATAAAAAAATTCAACGATAAAATTACTTCTTTATAGATAGATATATATATTTGAAATATAATGTTTACACTGATTAGATATTGCTCTCAATCCATCATATTCCATTTGATACGAAAGTAAAACAATCTATTGTAATACTATATATAATTATTTATCTGTCGTACATCATAAAAGAGCCACTGAACTATTTTTTAACTTGTATTATGTACTACATTTTTAATTCATAATTTTAGATATTTACTAATGTCTGTAATTATACGAGTATATCCATTTTTTTGTTCTTCTGGATCACCAAAGATCACGTTTGCATAATAGTTTGAAATTTCTTTCGTTTTCGCGGTATTTTTTAATTTTTTCACTCTGTTGTTGTTTTTCTTCCTATACTCTTCGTATCCTTCTCTCAAACTTAAGATTCTTTGAATTATTTTCTAAATCGGTTTCTATTGAATTCTTTGGAAATTTTAAAAGTTTTAAGATCATTTTCCATCTCTTTAAACCGACTAGTTTTAATAGTTCTATTGTTATGAAAGTTAAATATTTATTTTGCTAATCTGTTTTCGCTCATTCTGTATTAATGCCCGTAAAATTTTAATCTTCTCCGGACGGGTCTTTTATTTTTTACTTTTCTTTTTTTTTGTCTTCAGTCATTTGAATGGTTTGATGCAGCTCTCCAAGATTCCCTATCTAGTGCTAGTCGTTTCATTTCGGTATACCCCGTACATCCTACATCCTTAATAATTTGTTTTACATATTTCAAACGTGGCCTACCTACACAATTTTTTCCTTCTATTTTTTCTATATTTTTATAAATTTCTGTTTTACCTTTTAGTTTATAAATTCCAGTTTGGTTATCGGGTCCGTATATGTTTTCTAAAATTCCTTTTTCTACTTTAAAAATGTCTTTATCCGAAATTTTTTGCAAATGCTCAGCGTCATATAACGCTTCCGGAAGAATAACCTTTTTAAAATGTCGGAGTTTAGCATTGTGCAAAAGAGATTTTTATTATATAAATTTCGTGTTAAGTTGAACGTTAACGGAATTTTCTGCGTTCGCTCTTTTATATATGGATATATAAAAAAAATTACATTAAAATATAAATTATAGGATAAAATATGGATTTAATTAAAATTCATGTTAATTTTTTAAAATAGTAATACTGAAATAATATCCGAACATACTAAATATATTAAGTAAATCATAATTAAGGATGTATTGAAAATTATTTTGAACACAATTTTTTTTTTTTTTAGAATTAGTGTTATTTAAAAATTCATTGACTGTAAAAGAAAATTTTTTAATTGTATTTTAAACAATATAAATTGATTTTTTTTAAGGTTTCGGCAATTTATTAAAGATGGTAAAAGAAGCATAAAAAGGCACTTTTTGTTAATTTTAAGTATTTATTTTATAGGAAAATAGTTTTGGTTCCGATTTGATAGATATGGTTTGTATTGTTGATTACCTTTTTTTTTTTTTAGCAAAGATTGCTTGTATTTTAAATAAATGCGAGTGTATATAACCGACCCATTTAAAAGATATTCCAGTTTATTTAAAATAAAATTTCATAATTTTTACTTTTCCGTGTAGATAGCACTATAGCAGATCTATAGCTCTAGAATAGTAAGTATTGTAAGGGGTCCAATTTGGGCATACGCGGTTTTCACCTGATCCTGACGTTACGTAGGGAACCCAAAAAACCGAATGGAAATTTTCTGGATATCCGGACGTTCGTATGTACGCGCGCGCGCACTGTGTGGAGTCACAGGTGAGCGGTAGAATTAAGTAATTGAATAAAATTAAAAGTGTAAAAAAAATTAATTCGGTCTAGCCGCGTAAGTTGTAAATTGCAGTTGGCCGGGTTATTCTGTGTAAGTTGTGAAATTACATTAGCTTAGTTAGTGCGGACCGTCGCCGCTAGTACCGCCACACCCGCACGAATTGAATACGGTATACACGCGCGCTTTAATTAGAATCACTGAATTAAATGAACAAATATTATATTTAAATAAAATGATACATATTTTTAATTAAATTGTGTGTGTATGTGTGTGTAAGCCGTGCATCAGAAACAACCAACAGTGGTAGGACTTTCCCGAAACGCGGCTTAGCCACGTGACGGGAAGGTCCTACAGCGATGTTTTCAACTTTTTTTTCCATCCCGTTTAACTTACGTAATTATCAAATAAAACATTTTCGAAATAGTTTTTTTGCCTGATTCTATGAATTTTAATCACTTATTATTAGTATTTTTTTTTTTTTTTTATAAATTAATTGGGCATTTTATAATCTTGTTGTAATACAAAATTTGAACATGGTTTTCCTAGAATCAGTCCAGTCAAATGTTGGGACTATGTTTTCATTTTATCTTGGAACAGCACCCCTTCTACCATTCTTCACGTTATATTTATTATTTATTTATATTTCTGGATAAAACAGTTGTGTTTAATTTAGGATAATTAGGGAGAAAAACTAGAAATTGAAATCTGAAAACAATTTTATTAGCAAACTTTTTATGAATTTTGATAAATGTTTTCAATCTTCTAATTATAGATAGACATTTTTAAATGTGATTTTAATTAATCTAATTTAATAAACTGATATTTGTTATTCAAATACATGTAGTATTACAATTTTTTAGTTAAATGAATCACGCTAGTTGAACTTAGCGCTAAGAAAACCAAATTATTCTGACAAGTGATCTTTTCCACAACCGATTTGTTCCCTGAAACAATATTAATTGAGCAGAAACAACTGCAGCCTAATATGAACATCTAATTGAATTAGATAAAATCAAATCTAAATTTCTCGTTATTGTTAGTTTTTACTTATCGATTTGTTTTTAATAATATGGGATTCTATAAAATATATGTAGATCTGAAAAGTTTTAGTTTTTACTACGATTTAAACGTAAAGCCTTACTGAAGAAAAACGAAGATTCTATCGTTCCAACACGAAGATCAACTTTTTTTAAGAATGAACTACCACCTACCGACTGGGTGCTAACCCAATAATAGTTTTGCTTTTGATTTTATCTAGAATCGGGATCTCATTCTCGAGAAAGTGCAGTTTATCACTATAAAAATATTAAAGATAATTGTAACCAATGTTAATTTAAAAAATCACTTTAAAACAATTAACCTTTGTTAAAGTCTTGTTTATTTATAGTAGTTATTAATCGTTAAAATTATTTCCTTATTTTGTTTATTCGATTAAAGAGATAAAATAAACATTTTCTGATTTTTTTTCTTTTAGGCTTGCAGAGTTATTACGGAAAGAGTTGGCAACAGCTGGAGTGAGTTGAAAACGTATATAAATAAATTGACATCTCTTACCTCATTAATTAAAAGCAAATATTTATATATAAATATAAATAATATATTTTAATAATAACAATAAGAATTATTGTAGAACATTAATAAATAATAAACAAAATAAATATGGCCGTCCCACAACAATATTGTCTACGCTGGAATAATCATAGATCAAATCTTCTAACCGTATTTGACCAGTTATTACAGAACGAAGCATTTACTGACGTTACATTAGCTTGTGAGGGTGGAGCTTCTGTAAAATGCCACAAGATGGTGCTAGCTGCGTGCTCATCTTATTTTCAGTGCCTTTTCACCGAATTACCTTGCAGGTAATCAATTTTATACTATTAATTAATTAATAAATAATTAAATTTGAATTAATTAAAATAAATTTAGATAATATTATTTATAATTTTTATTACATATTATTGTAATGTGTTTTATTTTTCTATTAATAAATTAAGATAAATACATTACTTATGTATATTTACACAGTACTTATCCTACTCGATTTAGTAAACAAGCCGGTAAAGTTTCCTGTTATCTAAGAAAGGTTATGATGTACTTATTTTTATTATACGTTTTAAAGTTATGAAATATGATAGATAACGTGCAATACTTTTTAGAAAAAAAATGTAATTCTTTTGGAATTGTATTTTGTGTTACTGTGTCTTAGACTACAATTTCAGGTTATATCATACTCCTTTATTATAATATTAATAACACTGCATCATTTTATTAAAAAAAATACAAACAAATTGATTATCTCGTTGAATTATATTTAAGTAATATTAAATATTGTAATTTTTGATGGAATTATGTCGAATTTTAAATAATATTTCTGTTTTAGCAGATTAGATATGCTTATAAAATATTGTTTGTTTAATTATTCATTATAAATTTTTTTTTTCAATTTCTATTGATTTTTGTAGTGTTATTACTATTTGTTAATTCTTTATCTGTAAATTTTATATAATTTACATATATTTTTATCTGTTCTTGTAGTAAACTTACCTATTTGACAAAATATGGTCCACCATATAATAGTTATTACTGTTTACTAAATTATGCCAAAAATGCCTCCTTTTTGATTTACATCTTTTTGTTCCTCTATTACAAACTAAATTTACATATTTCCCTTCTAACTTTATTTTTTCAAAATCGTGTTTGAAAAGGTTTTTAATGTTCCTCAGACTTTGACCATTTTTAAATAATTTGTATTTTATGATATTCTGATAAGATTTTTCTTTTATCTTGATCCATCCAGGCATTGATTTATTGATCAGAATAAAATATTTATTTAATATTGTCTGTTTTCTAGTTCTGTTAAATGTTAAAATTAATTTTTTACCATTACTGCTTTTTTTATCCATGATTAGTTCTTTTGCAGAGTTCTTTATTCATCAGTGTGTTTTTAAACATCAATTTATTGAAAGTCAATTGAAGTATGTGTACCATATGAGTCACTGATATAAAATGAATAATCTGTGGCCAATAAGGAAACAATTGTTTTCACTACCATCATTTGAATATTTATTTTTAAATATAAATTTGAATACTTTAGATTAAATATACTATTTTATTAATTCAATCGTGTTCAAACTCTATTCCTTAATTATATTTTTGTTATAATTTTTATCATATGTATTTTCTTGAGAGTAAGGGAGGGATTTAAATTTATTTATTTTTAATATTTAATTGTAATCTACACTGATTGATGTATGTAAATATTATCAGCATAGTAAAATTTCTTTATTATATTTATATGCTTTTAAATATTTCTTAAAGCCTTTTTTAAATTTCTGTTTGTCATACCTATATAATTATTTTTACAATTTTGCTGTCTGAATTCTATTTTATAATCGGTTAATATTTCTTTGAAAAGCTCAATATTTCTCCTAATGTTATAATTTTTTTTTTTGTTCATAGGATCACATTTACATAATAGTTTGGAACTTCTTTCGTTTTGCCAATATTCTTTTCATTTTTTTTTTTTGCTTTTCTTCCTTGGTCTAGTTTCTTCCTATATTTTTCTTATCCTTCTCTGGAAACTTAGATTCTTTGATTAATTTTCTAAATTTGTTTCTATTTAAACAGCTTTCTTTGGAGATTTCTAAAGTTTTAAGACTGCTTTTCTACTTCTTTTAACTGACTATTTTTAATAGTTTTACTGTTATAAAAGTTAAATATTTGGTTTGTTAATCTGTTTTTGCTTGTTCTGTATACGATGTCTTTTATTTTTTCCCCATTTTTATAAATCTTTTTATCACTTTTTAGTGTATGAATTCTGTTCTGGAATTTATAAACAAATTTATTTATTTATTTTATATATTTATTCATTATTTGATTATTATTTTTTACATCACAACCATTTTTGTTTACTGTTATTTTTCTTCATTTCAACCAATTATTGACCGTGTATAACACATCTCTTAGCATCAAACTTAATCTTTTTTTTTGTTATATACAGATTCGCCTAATATTTAAAATAGTGCATTCCTAAGTACAAGAAAAAAAGGTGTCATTTTTTTCATAATGAAATACTTAAAATTTTGGCTAATAAATCAAGAATATTAGAACTTTTTGAGGTGTAACAAAGTGAAAAATCAAGATGGCTGCCATTTTGAAATTTTCTAATATAAAATTTCTATATTTTTATTTATCTTATAGTGAATATTATTGTTTTTAAATACAAACCAAATTTTATTAAAATACATCAATTCTTTCTCAAGTTGTAAATTTTGATCGAAAAAACAAAAAAAAAGACAGACTGATAAAAAAGACATTTTCAGAACTATTTTTTCTAAGAATACTCTACTGAAATAGTGGATAACTTTTTTTATTCACCGTTGTAGTCTTTCAGAGATCATAAAAGTATATCCATCATTTTTCTTTGATCATTACTGGCCATTATAGGACCATGTTTAATAGTTAATTTTTATTTGGTCTCTTATTTTTCCAACTTTCTTTCATATTCAAGGTGTGTTGTTTCTTTTTATTCTTATTACTATATGCTGTTAACTTTCTGGGTCCCATCTTTAGTTTTTACCGTATTTCTGAATAAGTTTTAGTTCTCTGTCTGTATATATCTGTAATTCTGAGATCTTGTTTGATTTATTAGAACCATTTGATGTTATTTTTGTCTTTGTTCAGTCCATTAAGCCAAAAATACTCTTGGTTATTCTGTTAATGAACTAATTCTAGTTAAATGTCCATAAAAAACTAGTAATCATTTTCATATGGCGTCTGTGTCTGTCTATTTTGAGGTAGAGTTAATTGTTCTTCTGCATTTTCAAACTCTTATCCGTTTTCCTTAATCAAAGTATCTTAATTAGTATCTTTCTGTTGTTAATTGATATTTTGTCTACTTCTCCTTGATTTAGTGTTACGCACTCTGCTATGTACAGGACTTAAGGTCAGATTTCGGTGTATTGCCTAATTTTACTCCACCTAGATATCCGTTTTTTGTAGTTTACCCTCTTTCTGCATTTTGTTGATGCTTACTTTATTTGATTTTTTTATATAACCCGTTCAATTGAATGATTTTAGTTAGATATTTGAATTTCTCTGTTTTCTTGATTTTTAAAAATTTTGATTCTAGATATTTGGGAGCTAATGTTTGTTATGTATTTTGTTTTTAAACAAATATCTGTAGCCTTGTTTTTTCTACCATCCCCGTCAGGATTTTCAATCGTACTTCTGCCATTTTTAAATCTTCTGCTAGGAATGCAAGGTCATCTACAAAAGCTAAGTAATGGTCAAGTTTTTTTTTTGCATAACCTAGTTTGAATTTTTTAGGTTTTTTCTCCATTCAATTATGACCTTCTCTAAGATTACATTCCATCTCCATGTCTAACTCCTCCTTTTTCTCTTTACCCTTCGGAACAGGCTTTTTCTGTTTAGTCTTGTACAGTCTCAGGTGGACCATTCCTGAGATGTGTAGTACCAAAGAACACCAATATCCATGATCTAGTATTCAAATCTGTAGTAAAAAATAACTGCCTTACTAGGATTTGAACCTTAGAACTCTTGACTTCAAAATCGGCTGATTTACAATGATAAATTCACCGCTAGACCAACCATGTGGGTTGATCTAATTGAAGACGACCAACCTGGTGGGTTGGTCTAACTCCTGTCTTAATTTAAAATGATTGTGAGATTTTTCTTTGAATTTAGTGTTTGCTTTACAAGATTTTCTATTTTCTCATCCGCACTGAATTCTTTACATATATTTTTTTCATTTTACACAGAACCAAATTACATACTGCAGGGATGTCAAGAACCCTTTCAATCTTCCAATAAGTAATTTCTAATATGTAAAATTACGTGTATTCTTTATTAGTTTATGAATGTAGTTGGAACATATTGAGTAGTTTTTTTATAATGTTTTCAGTTTTTTCTCCTTTTATGTGAAAATAACCTTTTGTATGTTAACTTGTATATTACTTTATATTTTATTAAGCTGTTTTGCATATTTAAGGATTATTATTTTTAATTGTTTAAATTACTGTTATTTTTTCCTTTTGTTTTAAATTTGTACAGTGTTTAATACAATTTAATTGTTTTAAACATAGGCTACTTATAAATTATTCATAAAAGAAAAATACTTCATGTACTGAAAATAGTAAAGATTTAGTATTTGAAAGTATCGCATTTATATTTATGATTTTTTTTTATGAAATCTGTTTTACGTATTTATTAAATTGGAGATAAAAGATGTAATAAATAAATGTATAGTTTTAGTTTTATTTTGTTAATTGACCTGCCTCAAAATCCTGAACCATTCATTGTAACTATCGTCACAGACGACTTAACCATATATATATCTGAAGATAATAAAGGAATTGGAAAATTTATGATAGCAGCTCAAAAAATTATGTACTCTGTAGATTGTAACTACCTAATTTTTAATATAGATAAAACTGTTGAAACAATTAAAAGATTTTCTTTTATAGAAACAATATTACTCTGTTGATGAATCTTTAAATAATACTAATTAAAGAAAAGCAAAAAGTGCAATTTACTCACATCTACATTCCATTCAATATGTGCTCAATATAATTTTATCATTTTCAAAAACGCTTTTTTTTTTAATGCTTTCTGAATTGTGAATTATTATTCTAGTAATTTTTAATATTTAATTTTTATACTGTACGTCTGAGAAGAAAAGGTTAGAAGCTTTTGAAATGTGGTGCTATAGGAGAATGTTAAAAATCAGATGGGTGGATAAAGTGACAAATGAGGAGGTATTGCGGCAAATAGATGAAGAAAGAAGCATTTGGAAAAATATAGTTAAAAGAAGAGACAGACTTATAGGCCACATACTAAGGCATCCTGGAATAGTCGCTTTAATTTTGGAAGGACAGGTAGAAGGGAAAAATTGTGTAGGCAGGCCACGTTTGGAATATGTAAAACAAATTGTTAGGGATGTAGGATGTAGAGGGTATACAGAAATGAAACGACTAGCACTAGATAGGGAATCTTGGAGAGCTGCATCAAACCAGTCAAATGACTGAAGACAAAAAAAAAAAAAAAAATACTGTACGTTAACATTATTACTTATGTTTGTACGCATATTTAAATAATTAATATTAATATCACATATTTTTTCTCTTATAATTTGCTTTTATATTATTATTTATCTTTGTATCGATCAAAATAAGTTTTATTTTATTTTATTATTTAAAGCAGATATATAATTTTCATTTAATGCTATAAATATCAAAAAAATATATTTTGTCACGGTCTGGAGAATAGGTAAAAAAGATATATATATATATTTTTCCAACATGAACTAATAAGTAACTAAATATAGGTTGTACAAGTGTTATCAAGAGCATTTTATTGTACGGGTCAGAAGCTTGGGAGATTTGAAAAAGAGATGAGGGAAGGTTATTGATTGTGGAGATGGATGACTGCGCAGAGATTGTAGAGTTTTTAGAATGTGGTGCCTGAGAAATGAGGAGTTCAGAAGAAGAATCGGGACAACTGGTATAGCAATTGATGTTTTGGAGGGAAAAAGACTACAACGGTATAGGCATGTTCGGAGAATGGAGGAGTTTAGGAAGATGGTGGCCTAGGAAGATGTTGGAGTGGACTCCAGCAGAGAGGCGAAAATGTTAATGAACTCCAAAGCAGTAGATTTCTGGAGTGATGGAGGCAATGGAGAGAAGGAATTTGGAGGAGAAAAGTTGGCAGGATAGAAGAGTTTGGTGGTTTGGATGTGAGAAATGGCCTTTCTGTGGCCATTTCTCACATCCAGAGAAATGGCCTTTCTGTGATGAGTGTTTACAGCTCAGCTGTAAACACTCGTCAGAAGAACTAATAACTTTGGTACTTACGTATTAACGCCACCGCAGCTACAGCTTTATTTAAAATTGAGTATTTATTTTATTGAGTCTCTTTATTAATTTTAAGAAATGGTTATTTATATTTACTTATTTTATAAATACAATTTAACCAAACTTAACCTACGCTTGCTAACCTTGACTAATTAACACCGTAATTTTTGAGTATTTATTAGTCAAGGTTAGCGAGCGAAGCGAGTGTAGGTTAAGTTTGGTTAAATTATATTTATAAAATAAATAAAAATTAATAAAGAGACTGTTTTGAATCTATGTTAAACTCTATATCGGCCCATTTTCCACTGCAATCCGATTGACTACTTTGTTTTTCAAATAAAGCTGTAGCTGCGGTGGCGTTAATACGTAACTACCATAACTTTTTTTAAATAATCAATGGATGGAGCTGTTCTTGATGAAAATCCATGTTAACTAAAAATAAATAAGTAAACAAATATGTTATTTGATCTTCATAAAATTATTTAAAAGTAAATTAAGATTATTTAAAATTTAATTTATTTATCAGTTTTTAAAGAAATTTTGTGAAAATCAAATAACATGTTTGTTTATTTTCTTTTGATAATAATTTTCTTTGAGAATCACTACTTTGATGCAATTGTAAACATTTTTTATCTCCAGTTTCTGGAAAATTTTAGTGACACATAAGTTATTAAAATTCTTCAAAATATTTGTCCAACGTAATATTTTTGTTATCTGTGATATAATAGCAGATGAGAATATTCCTTATAAATAATTAAGAAAATATTAATAATGTTTTTGAAACTTGGCATTATAAACATCTGCCCATTACTGGATCCAGGTGGGTTAATCGATTCATTTAGCGGTTATTCAAAATATTTGCGACAGTAGCATTCAAAATGTAGATTTAGAATTGTTTTACTTTTACCAAATAAAATAGTAAATAGAATTTATATTTTATCTTTTTTTAAGGTTTGATTATATTTAATATATGAACTTAGTGTTAAAGTTACAATAATTAGTAAAATTATAGCATTTATTATTATTATTATTATAAATATTAATTAAAAATTTTAACTTGCATTTGTGTTTATATTTATGAATGATTAGACTTAACTGAAAAGGATCATCACTTATTCTTAAATATTAACATTATCAACATCTACAAACCACAGAGCAGAACAGTTTTTGTATAGATCAGTACAATTCGTCGGCTTATAATAAAGGGTCTTGTTATGCTTTCTGTTGCTATTTTTAATAAATTACTGATGGTTTACAACCAATTCCTACCAATTTATATAAAATGTAATTAAAAAGTAGAAGATTTTCTTTTACAGAAACTGTATTAGTCTGTCGATGAATTTTTAAATAATACTAATTTAAAACTTAAAAAACTCTAGCTTTTCCGCTTCTCTGTTCAACAAGTACATAATATGTACTCAAATAATTTTCATTAACACTTTTGTTGTAATTTATTTGATAGTTATTTTTTATATGTAGTATATTCACATTAAAATTATTTCATGTGTTTGTATTTTAAATAACTTATATGGGATTTTAATCTCAAATTTTTTTTTACTTTATAATTTATGTGTGCATTTTGTCGTGCTACTCTGATGACGGTTTAATGATGATTTCCTTTGATTCACCAGACAAATATCTTGATAATTTCCTTTTTTTGTCTATGAGGTAGCATATCTACTTATTCTTGAAGTGATCTATCAAAGTATAATAATTTTTGATCTGAATAAAATATTTATTTTATTTTATTATTAAAAAAAATTAAACTAAAATGAAACCCATTAAAAGATAATAAATACTTTTTCAATTTTCATTCATTATTTTGAAGTGGGCATCATTTATTATAAAAGTTTAATTATATCTTTGATAATTGTTTATTTTTATTCTTAATTTGGCTTATATTCAATACTTAAATGACTCAAGTATTTCCTAATATAAGTCTATTTTGTGTAATTAAAAGAATATTTAATAATAAAAATAATAATAACAATGGTAATCTAGAATTTGGAACTGAAAATGGAGTAGGTATTCTATATAGTATTTTATATGCTGAATCTGAATATGTATTCCAGAACAACCCATCACATACCCCTTAAATTTATTTGTTCCATCACTTGTAGAATAAACAATGCAAATAAGTTAGTACATCTGTATGATAGCTTATTCATATCTGATTTATATTGTAATGCCCACTGTAGACCTGTATTTGATAAATAACACTGGAATAATGTTATTTCATGTCTAGCCACACATGTATAGATGTTTCAGTGAGACAAGTAATGAGTAATTCAACGTGATGAAATTTTCTTCAGTATGAGTTGCTGGGTTCATTACATGAGTTCTTTGTATGAGTTGCTGTGCTCTTGGTATGACATATTTTGAGTTGTGGTAGTGGTTTTATCGCACACAAATTATAAAAATTGTTTCATATCATAAATTTAGTGAAACAATTTTATGATAAAATAACATTTGGTATTATTTTATTGAACATCAAGATTTGTTAAGTTTTATGTTTGTGTGTGACACACACAAAAATTGTGTTTCTTCTGTTTGTGGGGTAGTCAGGTTATAGATAAACACTGTGCAGTTAAAAATTGACCAAAAAGATATCAGTTTAACTCAGGAAAGGGAAATGTTGTCAATATTCCTCTTGTCAAAGCAAATCATATTATTTTACCACCTCTATACATAAAACTAGTCTTCCTCTTGCTTACAAATGAACTCTTAGTGAAATACAAAATTTAGGCTGCAGAATGTCTTTGAAAATTAATTTTTTACTTTCTCATTTGGACTTGTTCCCTTTAAACTCGGGTGACATCAGCAATGAACAAAAAGAAAGATTCCACCAAATATATATTGCAAACTGAACAGTGTTATCAAGGCAGATGAGATGAACCTATGATGAGTGACTACTGCTGGATGTTAAAAAGAGAACTTCACTGAACACAATAGGAAAATAAGAAGAAAAACGTAAATGTCTGCAAAATAAAGGTAGGAATTTTAATTGTAATTATTGTTATCTTGGTATTCTATTATTTATGAAGTTTCGTAATATTTTAAAGAGTCATAACTAAAAATCTGAGGGTGATGAAGAAAAACTAATTTCATTTTAAGATTCAGCATAAAAAATACATTCTAATTCACTACTTTTATCTTAGTTCCAAATTATTATTATTATTTTTTTTTTGTTGACCTGTCTAGTTTTAAGCCCAGACCTAAAAGAATATGTGAATTTGTTCAAAATAAGACGAAGTATGATAAGAAACTATGTACGTTTTCTGATTAATTACTAAGTACTTAAATTTCTGTTCACCTAGTTGATTTATTTTATTTACAATTAATTATATTTTATTGTATTTTTTAGCCATCCTGTTGTTGTATTAAAAGATGTAAGATATTGTGAAATGAAAGCTATACTAGAATACATGTACCGTGGTGAAGTAAATGTCGCACAAGATCAATTAGCAGCTTTACTTAAAGTAGCTGAAGCTTTAAAAGTTAAAGGACTTGTAGAAGAAAATACAACAAAAGCGACTACAAATTCACCACCAAATAGTGAGGAACCTAATAATACCATAACGACATCGACTGCAGCTAATGTTTCATCAAATTTACCACATAGCAGTAACAATAACAATAATAATAGTAATAATAATAATAATGAATCAGCATCTCCACCGCACTCTACTGGTATTCATCAGCAATCAGGATTTCCAAAAAACCCATATAACATATATGGTAAGTCATATATATACATTTTTTTTTTTCACACAGATTGACATAAAAGACCATGCAAGTTATGCAGTATATGTCTCCAGCTGTTTCTATTCAGTTCCTTTCTTTCTAACGTTCTGCTTACCTTGATCTTGTACTGCCTATGTATGGGTCTTTATCCAAATGGATTAGCTGAAAAGGTCTTTTATCATAAAGTCGGTGCTTGTAATCTATTCAGTTTGAATTTTTTAATCACTGTTCTATTCCAAGCTCTCAAGATTTTCTTCTCCATATACTTTTTACAGTATTTTTTATCAGTTCTTAAATCTGCTTAAAATACTCAGTTTTCAAGTGCTTTTAGTCTTTCTGCATTCCAGTTTCTGAATGACCACTTTTCACAGCCGTAGAGCAATATTAACCAAACTGTTATCTTCTGCGCCATGAGCTCAGTACTTCTGTATCATTTATTACTGAGTAGAATCCTAATTAACCTTATTTTAGTGGCAATAGTATAATCTAAAATTAACAAATACTTTTTTAGGGTCATGCAGAATCTTTTTTTAAAAAATTACAAAAATTAAATTCTCATTTTTCATATATTATTTAGTCTATCACAACATTAAATGTAAAATTTTAAATTTAATTTACTATATTTAATAATAACATTCATTAAATGTTTAGGTAGTTTATCTTAAGAATTTTTACTTTTGGTAAAAATCAAATAAAAGAATTATTTATTTATTTATACGTAATTAAATTTAATATAAAACAATAGATTATATACAAATAGAATGGTGCTAAACATCTATTAAAAAATCATTTACAAATTTTTATTTAAACTTAAAAAGTAGATGACCATTTTGAAAAAAGAATGCACAATATGAATGCAACATATAAAGTAGCTTTTAATGTGAAGGTTTCCAGTAAAAGCTGGGTGCCAGTTATTGTGTAGGATTATCGCTTAGAAATCAATTCTATGAAAGACACAGCAGTTGAATTCAATGATTTTACTAATTTACTCTGTTGACAACATACAGAGAAGAATTGACAAATGTATTAAATTCAGTAAGATAACCTTACTTCCAAGCAATGGATCTGAGAAAATATAGTCAAAATATGTGTGTAGTCTTCTACATAATAGTAAGGTTAAAATTTATAACTTTAATATTAATGTGGCTAAAGAAATTGGTTTCTGTCCTAAAACTAAATCTATCAAATAATATAATAATAATAATCAGCAATCTTGCAATGAAAATATTCTTTTTAGATTCTTACAAGTATTACTATTATTATAATACTACATACAAAAAAAAATCTACATCAGTATTAAGTAAATTTGCATCAGTATCAGTAGTAAGAAAAACAAAAAAGGAAATTTGAAACCAAGACCTCTTAATTATGAAACTGGAACTCTTACCACTCAGCAGTTGTTGCTGCTGTGACTGTAAATATACAATTGCGCTACTTGAACCACTCGAAAATCTTTAAATGGAGTTTAACTTGAAGTGAGGCCAATTTGAAACTATCATTTTGGATTTAAAGTAGGGAATCGCTCTCCAAGCACCCTGCAAAATGGTATCAATAAATTGATTTATACCACTTGCTCTTATATCTTTCTTGTTAATATACATTTTAACAAATATTTCTTGTTTTATATATATATATATAGTTATTTCTTACTAATGGAATTTCAAAAAAAAAAATTTATTTATAATATATTTTTATTTGACACTAGAGCCAACAAAGTTTGGCCTCTATGCTTCAATAAAAAAGCAACTACTTTACGGGTGTAATCTTTTTAAGACCTTGGTTCTGCACATGGAGCTCTTGTAATAGCTTAATTAATCTTCATGATATACCTTGATTTCTGTGTGGACTTGACGCTTATTGATTGGCAAGTATATTCATGGTGTAATCAGTTTATCTCAGCCATTGCAGCTATACCAAGAAAATCATTGTGTAGTGAGAATTGAATGCCATTTTAATGCTACTTTTAATGAAAATAATTAATTTTATGCAAAATAGATATTAAATATATAACTGATAATAATACAATTTTCAGAGTTTCTTGTTCTTTCATTATAAATTAATTATCTGATTGTTTTACACATCTGCAAAAGCGATCACTAAAATTTATGTCACGACTGAGGATCTTATTTTAAATTATTTACAATATTTTAATATTTATAGCAGTTTGTTAACATGCCATGTTTGTCTTTATTTATTTTAATTTTAACATGTATTATACTCTCATAATGTTTTGAATTTGAGTATATCCTTGTTTCCATATCAGCTTTAGGGTCTATTATTACATTTTAGGTTATTCTTTAAATTCATCACTGTGAACAAATATTTTCAGTACGTGTAATTAGTTACTGAAACTTATCAATGTTAATATGCATCTAGAAATCATTTTTAATGGACATAAATTGCAATTAAGATAAAAAGTAAATGTTATTTAATCATTCCAAAAGTTTCTCACTACAGTAAGAAACAGTACTCAATATGTAAAAGGAAGAATTGTTCATGTTTATTTAACATGAACTGAGGACACGAAAGACTTTCTTCTTATAACTGCTCAACAAAGTCATGTACAAAGAGTTAGAATCCATTACTGATACCATGAATAAAAGGAGACAAGGATTCTTTGGATGTATCTTGAGGATGCAAGATTTGAGACTAATGAAACAACTAGTACAGTACAATCTCGACTCGAGAAACACCAAGATAGGATGGAGATGGTTCAGAGAAATAAGAGAGGATCTGAAGGAAATCGAATCAGCCTTACACCAGAAGACATTACAGACAAGATAAAATTAAATAAGAAAATCATGAACAAAAGTACTTGCTTCACACTCACAACACAAAATTTTCAACTCTAGAAAGGGCACAAATATCAGAACATATGAAAAAGTATTGGGAGGTCTGCCAGGCCCAAACAGTCCCATCGAAGAGACTTAGATAATAGACTGACCAAAGTGATCCTATACGATCATAAAACAATAATAATAATTTATAATTCTGCATATATACATTGATCTTTTACTTGATAATTAATCTTGTCTGTGGAATACATACATGTGTTAATGCTGATGTGTAAATCAGCATATAAAATGATAAAGTTTATTTAAAGATTAAACAATAAATAAACACATTAAAGATTGTTTATTTTATTTTCATTAATTTAGAATAAGAAAGAGATTTTATGTGTTTGTTTTGTTGAGTTACATTAGTATGCTTGATACTGTAAAGAAAATGTTTTAAGGTATTTAAGAGTATAAGAGTTGTAAATATAGTAAAACTTTCTTATTTAAATATTGAATTTTATTTTGCAATTTTAATTTGAATCGATGTGATCAAAATCACCGAAGATTGTGAAGATTTTTTATATTTTATCAACAATTTGATAAAACAATATCACATCGCCAAATGTAACAATCTTCGGAGTTATGAATTATTATTAGACAGTGCGCCCTTATAATATAGAATCTTTCTTCAGGATGGTAAACTTATGAAAAAATTATAATGAATGTAATTTTTATGTTTACAGGAAAGTCGCCGGTTTTGGATCGTCAGTCAAACCGTGTATCATTACCATTATGGGGTGTACCGGGTTTACCATTACCAACACCTCCTCCACCCGCTCTTAATAGTTGTTATGAATCGGCTGCTGCAATGTTTAGTTCGGATATGTCACCTCTACGACGTAAAAAATTATCAAGTATATTAATGAGTCGTGATACGCCGATATTAAGGACCGTATTAGGTCAAGGACAAGGTCAGGCAGATTCATCACAACCTGTACCGCTTGTCTGTCATCCAGATAGTCATGCGGCTCATGCTCGTAGTTATTCAAATGGATCTGGAGGTGCACATGAAACCGAAAAGGTATTAATTTTTATAAATATAGCTTATGAATTATTTTATGTTTATATTTTAATTTTTATTTTTTAATTGATTTTATGTACTAGCATTCATATGCAGTGCAGGAGCAAACTTTTGTATTGCATAAAGCTTTCTTCTGCATGACAACTTTTATTAGTTATTATCCAAACTGCAAAGAGTGATGATCTATTATTTTTTGAACTTTCTATAAATACGATTATGTACTCTAATCTAGCACCCAATTACATAATTGAGCTCACCAAGATTAGTTTACTATGATTCTGTATACATACTTATTTAACCCATATTTTACTGCACTCTAATGCACTGGTTGTAAAATGATTATTTAGGTTTGTAGATTTTCTGGATCATTTATATGATTTTTGACTCTCAGGTATGTTTATTTTTCGATTTATGAAATGTTTTGTAAACACAACTTCAACAAGAAAAAGGGTGTATAAACACAAATTGATTTAGCTTACAATTTTTTTATATTTTTACAAATCTAAAAAACTTAACAGAACAGAAATTAGGATACAATATAAATCAAATGTTTACATTTTATTTCAGTATGGGTCAATCCATTTGAAGTATCTCAAAAAAACATAAGCTGGTTGCTTGACCAAAAAAAAAATTAAAAACATACCCACTTGTTTCCTACATGTTTCAGAATCTTAAAGCTATTTATTTTTTTTTTTATTTTTTATTTTAGCAGTTTACCTGTTGCAGCAATTTTTGTGATTGTATGGGTTTATGAAACAAAATCATAACTAAAAAACTATTGGTACTAGAAGGATGAAACAAAAAGCAATTTAATCATATTTTCTCAAGGTAAAAGAGTAGTTCAGTGGTATATTTACCTATCTCTCTTCTTTCTACGATAAAATTACCAATAAAGTTGAACATGAAAAACAGTGACATTCCACTTTTGATAATTTTTTTCATGAGAAAGGGACGGCATACACATTTTGAATTATTTTTTTATGTGTAGGTATATGTTAGTTTTACCATAAATAATATTAATGGTGGTTACTTACCCCTAGATCCTTTTGAATTTTTGAAAACTAATTTTCTTTAAAAAATTCAAATTTAGCTTCAAATAACTCTGATGGGGCTGGTGATAAAAATCTCAAATTTGCACTACTGGCAGTGTTTTTGTAGGTGTTGTGGCAAATAAAAAAGGTTTCCTTTGTATTGTACTAATAAAAAAGTTATAACCTTTCAAAAATGATGATAAACCTGTTAAAAGCTTTACCATTTTGACAATATTTTTCAATATTTTTAAAATAGTTTTTTTTAAATTATTAATGATAGGTCGTAATTTAATGATAACTTAACCAACACCAGTAACCTGATACAATTTTGATTTAAAAATGCTTGTAAAACTTAACCCAAACTGAGATTTCAATGAGTAGCCTACATTTTTTTACAAGAATTCATTTTTATCTTTATTTTAGTTTAGTTTTGTAAACACTATCGAAGAAAAAATATATTGTATCAAACATTTTTTTTATTCTTCAATGAAACAGTCTGTTTTTATAGCAATGAAAGTTTATTATTTAGTGGGTTAACCAACAGCTGTGATATTTCTTCTAGTAATTCTCTTGAAATTGTGTGAGAATAACCCATCACTGTAGTTAGTTCAAGTGATGTCAATTTTCTCAGTACTTTGCAGATCGGTACCCACACTTTGTCTTGTTGAGACTTTTGAAATTATGTACGTGGTCCAGCTGAGTGGAAAAAAATGAACCTACATATCATCATTCTCAAGGTTAATATCTAACACTTCTTCTACCCGCCACTGATCTTCATACGCACAAGTAATAGACTCTTCTTTCCTTAATTGAAAGTGGTACATGCTTGACAAAGGATGGTCTTTCATAGTCCTTGGAGTCTGAAGTAAAGTAACATATTACAATGCCTTCTGACACAGGAACATACTTGTGGTAGTTTCTAGAACCAGCAATTCTTTCACAGCAGTCAGAACAGGTTTTTAGAGTTTCTGAAATCTTCTATCTTATTTATCAAAAAATACTTGATGTTTTTCACATTTTTATTATGAAATAAATTAATGCATTTACATAAATTCCTATGGAACATTGTTCTTACAGTGTTTTATGTGAAATTACTTGAAATAGTGTAAAAATTTAACTGATTTTAAAATTTGCAAATATAATATTATTAAGTAAAACTTATTTATTTAATAAACACTTCCAAACACAGGATGAAATTTGAGACACTCTGTAAAGATTAGAACAGGTCACTGACTAATGTCAAACTGACCAGTCTGTAACTGTAAAGCTAAATAATGCAACAAGCATAAATGAGCATAGTGCAACATGAATTTTCCTGACGACTAGAAATGACTTCGAGCTCCTGTTGAACATGAATGAATACTGCAGTTGAATAGTTCAGACAAGTCTATTTCAAGAAGACAAGAAACCCCCTCGGAGCACTTATTTAGTGAGTCGAAATGGTATTGCTTTTAACAGGTTTTTCATGATTTTTGTTAGGTTGTAACTTTTTTATTAGTACAATACACAAGAAACAATGGATATATCAATTTTTTTTTTTATGATAATCAATAAAACATTTTGGTTGAAGTCAACTGTACACTTATTACATGAAAATACTTTTGTATTTTACGTTGTCGGCAGCAGATTCTTCTATTATTTACATTTTTTCCAGGAAGATGCTTGTCAAATGTGTGTTGCAGAGTTGTTGCAGTTGAAAACATTGTTGGTTGTCCAAGTCTTCTGCATTTTGTGGACGTTTTGATAAAGCTACATCAAGAAAGTCTGAAAACCAAGGCCACTACCATTTTTTTTTCTTTTATTGTTATTTGCCAGTTGTTGATACCACTGTACAATGATTCAATCCCACCCATATGCCAATTGTACTGCTTGATGAGATCTAGCTATTGGATTGAAATTTTCATTTTTTTCACCTTAGAATACCTTTTGACATTATTTAGAGGTTCAGTGGACTGAAAATTTATAATTAGAGTAACAGAAGAATTGTCATTCTATTTTGTAAAAAAAATTGAATTGGTGTATCAAATTTGTAATCGTATATCCAATGAGGTTCCTTACACAAAGAACCAGAATCTTCCTAAGAGCAGTTTTGAATTCTCTTTTTCATTAATTGTTCCAGTTGCAAAAAAGCCTTCCCTCTTCAGTAAACTTTACAATTTATACAAACTAAAAAAAAAAATATCTATCAAAATAATTGCTGTTTTCCAGGATTGTTTACAATGCTTAATAAATTTTGAACAACTAAAGCACCTAATCCATGGTTAGAATCTGCTTCTACTTGAGAAAAGTTGCTTTCTATATATTTTTTATAGAAATCATTGTAACAGAATGATTAAAATGACTAACTGTATCAGAGAGAATTTTATGTGATGATAAACATGTCAATAACAATAAGTCATTCTGAATATTCATTGCTGATGAAGTTGCGAGGATGCAACATTAATTTTTTTCTGTCTAGATATAGACATAATAAATAATTGATGATAAGATAACTTTACATAGAAAAACTGTTGCTAATTTGAGTATGTAATAATCAGTTAAAGTAGTACTGTACATCAGAGTTAACTTTTATATACATTATTTATAAATCATTTCAGAAGAACCAGAATATGATTAAATTTAGTGAACAATAACATAAAATACTTATTAAAAACAAAAAGCTTTGCTATTATTTAATAATATGCAAGATTGTTATTAATACAGGTTGCTTAAAAACATTAAACAAATATTATTTCATCTAATAATAACAAAACAAATTACTTTGTGTTATCGCAACTTCAGCTGTATATGGGTTAAATTATTAAGTTTCTTTGCTTTTATCAAAACTCCCTATACTAACATTTAAATATTCTCTATATTTAACTAAAATTATTTGTCTTGTTGCTAATAAAAATTTTAAATATGCCATGAACTGTCTGTCGCTTATATAAAAATATAATGCTATTTTAAAATTTTTATGTTTTAAAAAAATTTCTAATTGTACTAGTTATCCATAAAAGATCTTTATAAACTGAAATCCATCATCAAAAATGGATGACGGATGTTTTTCAATTAATCTTCTTTCTAATAATAAAAATAAACAAAATAAAAATAAAAAAAATTGAAAAAACTTTACAAAAGTGTAGTAATATTTAAAGGTATATTACTAACCTATATATATTTATATTAAAGGCAAAGTTAGAATAACATGGGTATGACTAACACAATGATAATGAAATTAAATTTGGCGAGAGCCAGTAATACAGTAAGTAACATAATACATTACCTTGTCTTATATAAGAAAAAGTTCATAAATATTTTTAAAATATTTCTCCACGTAATCTTGAAAATATTTTACATTCAATGTATTATAAAATTCAAATAATTTTTTTAATAGTTGAGTGTTTTTTTTTTACGTACAAATTAGCAAACATTTTATACAGAGTGGTACAGAAAAATGGGAAAATTTGAACTTAATGTTGGCATCCCTGCAAGTGTACCATAAGTGGGATAAAGAGGTGGTTAAACTGTTTAGCATAATGGTCATTCTGTTGTGATGGAGCAGTGAAATGGTGTATAGTGGGTATTTGCCATAAGGGCATTTTACCGACACAGTGATAGTGTGGCAGCTTTGCAAAGAGTGCTTCAAAGAGTGTTACTGTCTTCAGAAAGACAGTATGAGATCCTGCCCCGCGGCCAAGTTCCTTCTTCACACGCAATCAAAACTTGGAAGAAACTGGTTCGGCATTGAAAAAAACCTAGTGTGCATGTATTGTCTGCACATATACCAGTCTGTACATATGTCATGAGCCACATCAGACACTACCCGACAGTCTATGGCAGCACTGAGACATTTATTTGGGGATCACATTATTTCAAGGATTGCTAACATCACTTGGCCACCCCGGTCATCTTGGAGAACACATTGCGCCATGCTATGCACAGTTTTCAGAACTAACTGAATATGTATGAAAAACGAACAATAGAAAAAAATTAAAGTGATGTAATTTTTAAAAAGTAGTATAATGAAATTTCTACTCTTGTAGAACATATTTTCAATATAAAATAAAGGTTAGTAACAATTACTTCATTTTTTTTTATTATTTAAAATTTTCCCATTTCTCCGCACCAACCTGTAGTTTAAGTTCTACAAAGCTTGAATTCATTTTGACAGGCTGGCTTCTAGATCAGCTGGTCTCAGGTATGATTTCTAGTAAAAGTTTGACATTTTTTCTCCAGTCTTTTCATCTGCCTAATGTTTTTTGTTGAAATATATGCAAAAGCTTGTCTAAGGTTAATGATAAAAAGAAATAAAATAAGATTTAACTGTTCTGTTTGATACGCAGACAAATAGTGAAAAATTTAGATTTTGGTTCAATTAATCTTCATATATATTTAAAAACCCTGATCTACAGAAAATAATTTACATTCAGGCAGTCCACTTAATTTGATTTATGTAGATCAAATTGATTGATGATTTTTTTAGTAGATGTTGTTCTGATATTATTTATTTTAATTTTAATAATTATAGTTTTTAGCTGCTAGATAACTTACATAGCATTTAATATTTCTGGTTATAGTTAAATAACAACTTTCTCCCTGTAGGCCTTTTTTTTAACATTATATATATATTAATATTATAAACAAGTTCTTTCAATTGCAATATTGTGTACTGTGGAAGACAGCATAATAATGGATTTATAATAATAATAATATAATTTACAGTAAATTATTTTAATCCTATTTGTTAGCAAAGAAGATGTTTAAACAGTTCTTATCTCTATCTTAGAATTTCATCTACCTACAAGTATCAGTGTTGTATATTTTTTTTTTTCATTTATTTACTAGAATCACAAAATTAGTAAAGAATTTCAGTGTTGTAAAATTATTAAAAGAAAAGAAGTGTCAGTTTTTAAAAGTTTAAAATTCAATAGAAATATAAGTCCACTGAAACTATGACAAAAGAGGAAAATTACAATTTTATAGATTTTGATTTAATGTAACTGTTAACAGGTATAATTAGAGATGAAGTGTAACTTCTAAATGGTTGTGTTTCGGACAAATTGTGTAACAATAAAAATGTTATAGAATTATGTATTGGGTCCAAAAATATTATTAAAAATTTGGGTTTTCTATTCAAAAAAATAAATAATTTAGACACTATATTGGAAAAATAATACAGATTTCAGACGTGCCTATAAGTTATTTTTACACCACTCTAAAATCAAGGAAAATTTTGACAATTTAAATTTGTTGTTAAAGATGGACCACTGAATGTGAAAATAGGAGGAGAAAAGATTATGGAGGTAGAAGAATTTTGTTATTTGGGAAGTAGAATTACTAAAGATGGACGAAGCAGGAGCGATATAAAATGCCGAATAGCACAAGCTAAACGAGCCTTCAGTAAGAAATATAAGTTGTTTACATCAAAAATTAATTTAAATGTCAGGAAAAGATTTTTGAAAGTGTATGTTTGGAGTGTCGCTTTATATGGAAGTGAAACTTGGACAATCGGAGTATCTGAGAAGAAAAGGTTAGAAGCTTTTGAAATGTGGTGCTATAGGAGAATGTTAAAAATCAGATGGGTGGATAAAGTGACAAATGAGGAGGTATTGCGGCAAATAGATGAAGAAAGAAGCATTTGGAAAAATATAGTTAAAAGAAGAGACAGACTTATAGGCCACATACTAAGGCATCCTGGAATAGTCACTTTAATTTTGGAAGGACAGGTAGAAGGGAAAAATTGTGTAGGCAGGCCACGTTTGGAATATGTAAAACAAATTGTTAGGGATGTAGGATGTAGAGGGTATACTGAAATGAAACGACTAGCACTAGATAGGGAATCTTGGAGAGCTGCATCAAACCAGTCAAATGACTGAAGACAAAAAAAAAAAAAATTTGTTGTATTTATGAGATTCCAAGAGTGACTATAATGAATACTGTATTTTTCCTGTTTAATATATATATTTATGTATTTCGGTTGCAATTGATCATTGTAAATAAATCCTCCATTTCTTATTAGTAAAATAATGTACTGGAGAATTAGTGTGAATGTTATCTTTAAAAAAATATTTGGTTAACGAGTAAGTTATTATTTTATTGAAAGGAAAGGCTCTGTTGTTATTCATAAACGACCTGTAATGTATATAACAGGTTTAAATCTGTTAAAAATTAAAAGAGACAATTGCCAAAAAAAAACCTAAAAAAAAAATTAGTTTGCCATCTAGCAGTCGAAATCAGAAACTTCTGGGCAAGATTTTTGAAATTCACATTTGATTTTCAAATGAGCACATTAAGCGTGCAGGTGACAAATATTGCTCTTTAATATAGGATAATTAAAGAGTATGCAGGTGACAATTTTGTACATAGTATTCATATATAGTATAATTTTTTTTTAAATTTTTAAAATTTATTTAAACATATATATATATATAGCCTATGATAGGCGTTCCCAGAAACACAAGCATTCCAATGCAAGGTCATGCATCTAAATTGGTTCAGTCATTGAGCTGCTACAGTGGAACAAAAAACATACATAACACACACCCTAAATACATTACCACCCTCCTTTTTGGGCAGTTATATAATAACAAACAACTATATTAAAGGTTATATCCCTTTGCAGACTACATTGTTTTAATTTTTTTATGATTCTACAGTTATGTGTTTCTTGTAAAGATTAGAGTCTTTCAGTAACTGACTTTGAACTGGAAAGAGTAAGATTTATTTAATTGATTCATATGATATCCAGATTGTGTGTAGCTTTCTTGATTCAGCTGCATCTTTTATTCGTTAATGAGTGTACCTTATTACAGTTATGGATTACTAAGCCAGGATGTGTTCTTGGCTAAAAGGTTTTCAGTAAACATATTTCACTTGTTCAGGAAAAGGTTCAGTACAATAGTTGTTGTTTCTCACAAGAAAGTTATGAAGAGTTTGTCAGACAATTAGCAAACTCAACAGCTGTCATTAATAAATATGTTCTTTAGTAAAGTAATGTCTGTTTTTAATTGGAATTTTATGATTTTTTTTTAAATTTAATTAACTTGCATGTTAATCGTGTTGTAAAATTCTACCAAAGTAATATCAAATTTTTCTCTTCATTCACATTAACTGTATTCAGAATTATCTTGACACAGTTTTAAAAATTTTTACTGTCTGGTTTTATTTTTTGTTGGATTCACAGTCAATTTTCGATTTAGCTTCTTTCATATGTTCACATCGGTGGTATTGAAGAAGCATCGGCAGAATTTAAACTGAATGAGATATAATTTTGACATGCTGAGAAACATTTTTGAGGTTTTAGTTAAAATTATTATCCATAAAAATATACCTAATCATAACTTGAAACCCAGAATATTTCAGGATCAGTTATCTTTAATTCAGCTTCAGCTTCCAGATAATAATGACTTAATCACAGACCTTGCAAGTTTAAATGATTTTTTTTGCATTCAAAAATTTTTAATGTTTGTTTTTTGCCACTATTTATGATGTGTTCTGTGCTACTTTTTACAAGATATTAAAAAACAGCCAGACTTTACTATTCCAAAGCTGCTCCATAATATTTTCTCATTTTTTTATTCATTGTTAATAAATTACTTAATTTTTTTTTTTTGTAAATTCTGTTGAGTAACCAATTTTCTTTGAATGAGATCGTAGAGTTATAAATTAAGTTAAACAAAAATTTCTTTGGCTTTGTACAAATATTGCTAAAAGATGTATTGAACAGTATCTTATAACTATATTTGTACTTTCCCAATGAGTATAGCCAAATTAGCTATGCTCCTACGTAATAATACCTATACTTAAAGGGAAAAGAATGCCAGCCTCTGTGGCATGAGTAGTGGTAGCATCTTGGCCTTTCATCCAGAGGTCCCAGGTTTGAATTCCAGTCAGGCATGGCATTTTCACATGCTACAAATCATTCATCTCATCCTTTGGATGAAGCAATACTTAATGGTGTACCCGGAGGTTAAAAAAAAGGGGGGGAAGAATGGTAATTGTGTCAAAAATGGGTATTGGATTTTTGTCAACAGTTCAACTAGATGAACTAGTTCATTTAGACCCAAAAATATGTGACCATACGTATGTGCCTACTTATGTGTCGCACTGCTTTTAGCCTTATATCTCAGGATTGACTGAACCAATTTTTGTTCAAATATTTCTATTTATGGGGCATATTAACTTTTTCAAATTTGTTAAGGGGGATATTCCAAAAAAACGGACTTTGATTCCTTTAGAGAAAACATTAAAAGTTTTAACTAGAGAAAATGTTTTTTGATTTTTAGAAAAAAACTTTATTGAAGGAAATTTGTTACCTATAATGCGTATGTAAATAATTCAAAAACATTTCTTTTTTTAAAATCAACCCCCACCTCTTAAAATTGAAATATGTTTTTTTTTCCCAATCATCTCCCTTAGGTTTAAAAATTTTTTGTAAGTATATACTTTATGTATAGAACTTTCAAGAAATGTGTACAGGTTTTTAAAATGACACACCACAGACCTAAAATACAAAAGTTTTTTGAAAATCTCCTTCTTTTATTTTAGTCTTTGTTGAAGGGTTTGTTAGAGTTTAGAGAAATTTTACCTAAGTGAACTTGTTAAGCTTAATCTATATATGGATATTTTTAGAAGATTTTTTTCTTAAAATTTATTCCTCATCTCTAAAAAAATTGTTTTTTGGCTCTAACAATTATTAGAAAATTTTTTTAAAATATTTCTCTTCGTCACTTACAAGACTACTCAAATTTAAGAGCTTTGGCACCTGTATTTTATTCTGGACCCAAAATGAGAAGCAATCTTTTTAATTTCTTTCATAAAAGCTATACTTTTATTTATACTTGACTTCAGCTTATACTTACTTTTACTTATACTTGAGAGGCATTTCCGATAAAGATGTATGGTACTTGTCAGCTTTTTAACATTTGTTTCCATAACTTTTTGATTGTCACCAATAAAATGAGTTCATATTAAAAATATAAATAATATATTTGTGTTTGTATATTAAATTTTATCAATCATTCTTTTATATATTTATTTGTTAAATATTTTTCAGACTGTAAAAATGGAACAGACATCAGAAGATGCCCATTCACCTTATACTGATATATCAATGATGGAAGAAGAAACAGAAAGGGTTTGTTTATATGTTTTTATTTAAGATTTTTCAAATAAGTTAAGTTCGGTAAATGTGTAAATAAATTTATTAAATACTGCAATTATTTATTGCTTTACACAAATTTTCCTCTACTTTCTTAGCTGCAGCTGTCAGTACATGAATGATAATACTGATGAACAGGGAGTAGATCAAAAGGCAGAATGTAGAGGCTCTATGTGCGTATGAATTCACAGTGAATAACGAAAGTAGTGTTTATTGAGAGAAATAATCATTATTCCTTACTGACCTTTAACATAACATTTCATTTTATTAATATTTCTCATCTATTGATTTCAGATGTATGTAAATCTAAGTTATTGGTAGTTACAATACACTTTCAGTTTCTGTTAGATTCTGTCCCATGTAGGGATTTCACACAACTGTAGTGATCAAAGAAGCTTGTATTCAGCTGATCTTGAACCAACCTCTGAATTACAGAGTATTTTTTTCCATTATAGACTATTGTTTTTCTGTCTTAAATTTCAGTGAGATCTCTTAAATTTCCCATTGGATCACATTAGGTTGTTTTGTATATGAATGTACATTTTCTTGCTTGTATATTTATTATTTTTTTGATGATGAATGACTTCCAATAGAACTCTTTAAATGTTTATAAATTGTATATGAAGCAAAAAGCTGCTGTGAAAATGAATAAGAATCTCACAAATTGGTTAAAATTAGGCAGAGGATGAGGCCAGGCCCTGTTTATCACCAACACTGTTCACCCTTTATGTCAAGGAAATGTTGAAAGAAATATTGGATGTCCAAAAAGAAGTAAGCATAGGTGGAAGAAATAATTTAAATTGTGTCGTATTTGCCAATGATTTACTGACTGTAGTTGAAGACACTCTGGCATTACAAGGAATTGGCATTATAAGTAATGATAAAAGCATTGGAAGTAGGGATGAAAATAAATGTGAGAAAAATGAAAGTTATGAAGATAAATGAGGGGAGGATAAGGATGTAATAAAAGAAGAAAAATTGAACAAAAAGAAAGATAAAGATAAAAAGATTCAGATGTCTCGGGACAGTACTACTGAGGACTGGAGGAATAAAGAAGAGATTGAGATAAGAATTGCAATGGGAAAAAAACCTTTTTTTAAAGAAAAACCTACTCTGCAGCAACATGGACCTGAATATGTGAAAGAGACGAGGAAAATGGTATTTGGATTATACTTTTATATGGTAGTGAAACATGGATGCTGGGGGAAAAGGAAAAATATAAAATTGAGATTTTGAGATGTGGGTCTGGAGGAGGATGAAGAAGATAAAGTGGGTAAGAAGATAAAATGAGATAGAGTAATTAACTTAGAAGTATTAAGAAGAATGAATGAAGATAGAACAATATTGGTGACTATCAGGTAGAAAGAGGCTGAAATTAATTTTAATAAATAAAGGATAGTGAAGGTTATGATGAGATGAAAATAAAAGCATGGGACAGAAACAGATGGAGACAACAGTGGTATCAGGGACCTGTCAACATGCAGAATACCACATGATGATGACCCACTTCTCTGTTCTATCATTTGGAAGGTTCTCAGTTTGAATCTCACAGGCTTTTTATTTTTCGTACACATGGTTCATCTAACATAAAGTGATTGTTACTGGGTGTAAGGTTGGTTGGTTTGAGAATAATTAAAAATATAAACTAAAAAATAAAGTTTTTCAAATATGTAAAGGAAAACTCGCATATAGAATTTAAATCTTACTTTTACTACTGACATATAAATATAAGTAAACATAAATAAATATGTTGATTTGACTTCTAGTTACAAATGCTTACCATTCAAGGATTTATAAAACTAAATTATTATTATTTTGTTTAATTATGAGTGTTTGCTTCTTTGGTTATTTGCCCTTTAAAAATTTAAAAAAGAAAAAGAAATTTATGTAAAACCCTTCTTAAAATTTTTTTGTCCACATTCAATGAAGCCCCTTTTTGTCTTCATTATCAAGTAAAACTATGATCATAACATATTATAACATAATTATTTTTGCATCTGTTTATCTTCATCTAAGATTTAATTAATTATACTTTTATAAAATTGTTAAACTTGAATTATTTATATGATTACAGAACAACAAGATGATGTTGCCATCCTCGTCGCCTCAATCAATTTACAGTGATGTGAAAGGTGAATTTTCGAAAATATTTTTTTTTTTGTTTGTGTTTGTGAAAATTTGCATGGATATTACAAAAATTGGGATTTACAAATTTTAAAAATGAATGTTAAATTTAAATCGTATTTTATGATTTTTTGTTCTTTTGCTCTTAAATTTTAATTTACTTTTTTTAATTTACTATTTTCAAGAATTCTAGAAAGCTAAGTTCTTTTATTTCATTAAAATAAAAATAAAAAATAATTTTATTTTTCTATTTGTTTTTTTTTTAATTTTTGTTGTATAGTTGTAAATAGATAAAATAATAAAAATTTGTAAAGGTTTTGTATTGATACAGTTATCTATTATCTGTTTATGTAATCTGCCATTAATTTTTGATTGATAAAATTGATTTAATTTTTTGATAAATGCAGTTTGAAAGAACTACAAATGTCATATAAATGTAGAGAACAGTGGAAAGCAAGAAGTAAAAGCCAATCCTTTTGCAGTTTTTGTTATGTTGACTTTTTGAAAGTCGATGTTAAATTAAAAACACTTTCAACAACTTAACCAAAAAATCTGAATATGACACTATCTTCAAAAATTCATATTTTAAGAAAAAGTTGTTTTTTATATTGCATAATGGATTTTTGAAGTTGTTTTTTTATTCTTAAAAGTGTCAAAATTTTTTTAAAATTATTTATCCATAAATATAGAGTACTCCTCTGAAACATTACGTGTATGAAAAAAATCTGGTAAAGGGTTGCTTTCTTGGCTTTGCCTTTGACAGATTTTTATTTCAAATATACCATAGTTTTTAAATATAGTCATCAAAAAAGTTTGCAGTAATTTAAAAAAATCATATTTCACAAACTGCTAGAGATAACCAAATGAGTATTCTTTTTTAAAATTTACCAACTCAAAAAGTTTTTTTACGTAACTTAGAATGTTTTAATATAAGCTTTGCAAACATCCATTGGATGTCTTGAATATTGGATCATTGCAGGTGTAACTGTGATCCGTTGTCTTAAATGTTGTACATCTCTGATTTTTTTTCACTGTAGACAGTGTTTTTAACGTATCCCCATAGAAAAAAGTCTAGGGGTGTCAAATCTGGGCGTCTTAGAGGCCAAAGCATGGGACTGGCCCTACCAATCCAATGATTAGGGAATCTTTCATTGAGAGCATTTCGAATGTCTAGGCTAAAGTGTGGAGGCACACCATCTTGTTAAAACATTACAGCAATGTTACTTTCTTGTTCAATTTGGTCAACTTGCGGGAAAACTACAGTTGTAGCATATGCAAATAAACATTCCCTGTGATAGTAGGCTCATGAAAAAGAAATGGGCCAATCACATGATCGGATATCAAACTGCACCACCCATTTATTTTTGGGGAATCTGACATTCTCAATAATTTCATCAGGTTGCTGAGATCCCCAAATCCTACAATTATGTCAGTTGACAAAACCACTGACATGGAAAATGGCTTCATTCATAAACATAACACGTTTTAAAAATGTTATGTCAACGTCAATGTTATTATTTTACCTGCAAATTCAACACATTTAAGACAATTTGTAGGTTTAAGTTGAATTTTGTGAGCGTAAAGGCATAAATGCTTGTGTAACACATTTTGAATAGTTGCCTTTGGAATTCCTAACTGTAAACTTTGTCTAAGAATTGTTTTTTTGTAGGTTCTTAAACAACTTTAGCACATATGCTCAACTGCATCGTCGCTCATTTTAAGCCATCTGGGGAACATTTTCACTTCCACATTGCCAGATTCCTTAAACTGCTTTTACCACCGACTACTGCTGTTTGCATGAGGGGAATCATTGCCATAAACATGACGTAAAGTCTGTTAAACAGTTATAATTGATTTATACTCTGCTAACCATAAAACACGCTGTGCTTTCTGCTGAATTGTCACAATTGCTGTGACTGACAGTGACATAGAAGCATTGTGCCATTGTGCATATCAGCTCAAGGACACAGCCGATCACATCTAAAAAAACTTGACGATATCCCGATTATTTTGCAGTTCCAATTAATTCTTTATTTCAGTTAAGTAGGGAGATATGATTTTATTTTTTATTTCTGCAATCTTTGTCGATGACCCACATTATTGACTTAATTATGTAATATTTACAGTGCAATTGTGAAAAAGATCAAAGTTTCAGTAAAAAACTTTAGGTCCTGTTTGACCCCTCTTGTTTGACAGCTACCTCATAAAACATTTTTAATTACTGTCAAAACTTGAAAAATGCATAAAATATCAGAAATAGGAAAAGCTCTAACAAATTTTTAATTCTTAAGCTGGGTCCAATGGGGCCAACGTTTTTGAGAAAGTCTTCATGTAATTTACATGAATACTAGATAAAGTTGAATTTTCTCTTTTAAGAATTTAAATTAAAAAAAAAATTATTTTTTTAAGTTCAGTTCCCATTTATACCCATTGTTTTTTGGGACTTAAAAGTCTATCGGAGTAATTATTTACTTCAGTAAATCAGCTTGATTCATTGTGATACTATTTAACAAAACTAAAAAAATTTATAATTTACTAAAATAAATACAATATAACTTACAATATTATATTATTGTATTGTTATATTGTATAACAATACAATATAACTTGATGCCCTCTTGTCTGATTGTTTCAAAAATCAGGTGTAAACTAGGATATTTATGCCAAATTTCAACTTCATGGTCAGCAGGTTTTTAAGATATGAGGCAAAAAATGTTTAGAAATAATGCTGAATATCCCCCACTGGTAAATATGATTTAACTTAAAACTCTGGAATTTTAAATACCTTAATAAGACTTTCATCATACTAAAGCTCAATATTTTATAACTACTATACCGTACAAAAATTAAGATTGATGAAAACCACCTTTACCTCTTTTTTAATTTCATCCAAAATTTAGTACCACCTTACCTTTATCTTACCTTTATTTTTTAAAATATGCTGATATTTTCACTTGATAACATTTTCACTTGTGTGTTGTTTGATCAGTTTCTCTGAATGACAAAACAAAATGATAGAGGTAGTGTAGGTGGTTCTGTCATTCATTTTGTGTTGTAAACATAATAACTTTTGTTTTCTCCGTTAAAAGACTCCACTATTGCAGTCTAGACCCCAGAAGTCCAGCTTGCTACTTTGAAAACTTTAAATCGTGAACTAAATCATTAAGTTCATGTTGTTGAATTAAATGAGGAAATTTCTCATCAGATACAGGAAGAAATTCTTCAACATCTACATCATCTGCTTCATTTTCAGATTCTTGTTCTAATATCGTATTAGATGGTGGTACAGGTACAGGTAACTCCTCTCCAGTTTTAGAGCTGAGGATATATCTGCATATTTTATGAAATTTCTATTTTTGAATGAAAATCCAAAAATATTTGTCTTACAAAAGTATCAGTTGGTGAAGTGGTCCTTAGGTTCATGCCAAACCATCGGTACAGCAAATGGCATGGCTTGTCGTTTCTCCTTCAACTATTCAGTTAAAGTTACTGTCTACGATATGCAGATAACATTAGGCGTTCAGATTTTATCTTGATCCCTGAGTATACAATCAAAATAAAATTTATAAGCTGTTTTTATCCATTCAGAAATAGTCTTTCTTTGAGATTTAATTTACCACAGACATAACAAAAATTGTCTGGATGATTTGAATATCCACAAACTTTCCAGAAGCCATGTTCTAACAAATAAAAATGCGAAAAATCACTTTTGTATTATAAAGAATTGATAAAAATACAGCGAAACACTAATAACTCTGTGTAACACAACACACAGTATAAACAAGTCAAGCTAGATTGAATAAGATTTTAAGCTCTGTAATAAGCAACAATAGATGTCTGTCATCATACAGACATGTTGTATGTGTCTGCTTCTCATGTTACAGTGTACATATTTATTTATTTTTTCTTTATTAAGTATATTGTTTAGGCATTCTTTAAGCATATTGTTTAAAAGTAAAAATACAGAAACTATTATATTAATTGTAACTAGCAGTTGATCAAAATAAGTATATTTTTTTTTAAATTTACGATTTATGTAAAACCTTTACATGGTAACAATTTCAATAGCATAATTGAAATCAGCACCCAAATTACAGTGAGAAAAGTTGTGTAACATGTTACAAATTTTTTGTTTACTTGTGTGTCATTTATTTTTGAAAGGTTTTTATTGGAATTATACATAAAATATTTGTTTTTTTTTCACTTTATAATTATTTTCTGTTGATTTAAATATTGAGAAAAATTAAAATTTTATTTATTTAATCATCAGAAATTATTGAAAAAAGTATTTAAATTCCAGTTATGAAAATAAAATTTGCATTGTAAACAGTTTTTAATAAATGTAAAAAAAAAACATGTTCTAATGTGTTTTACGTAAATGTTTCTTTTTATTACAACTTGTTGCAGTAAATTTACTTACATCCAATTTATTTTAAAATTAAATATTAGAGTACAATTTCTAAAGTAAATAAAAATATAATATTGTATTTTCTATTATTAATAAAATCAAACGACCTATTGTTGATATTACAGTGTCAGACTTTACGGATATTTAGTTAAACAACAACTGTAATTATTTCTTTACTTTTATTTTATAAAATAATTAGTACAAATTAAAATTTGTCATTATGGATTTAATTTCATTTTAATTACTATGTAGCATTCTCATTGCATTCAGATTTCCAATTTATAATATTTATTTGTAAGTTGTATCTCAAGTTATATTGTGATATAACATTAATTACTTTAATAGAAAATTCTATATACTCAATAGATATTTTAGCATAAATCTTTTGTTCTCTAGAATGAACTGATTTAGGAATATCATATAAAATTTTATGAAGGTTTAAAAGAAAGATGAACAAGGATCTTCTGTATTATGGTTTAAAAATTGTTATATTTTAAAATAATTTGGCAGTATAATAATTTTTTTACTATGAAGTTTGCCCAAGAAACTCTTATACTCCTAGACAACACACATTGTTAACTTAGTACATATTTTGAACATTTTTATTTATTTGTACGTAGAAATTATTTAGCTAGGGAATCTTACGTGCAGATTCTGTCTTTGCTAAATGCATATATGTATCACTGTGTTTTCCTAATGTTACAAAGCGTCTGTGGAGTTATAGTGTAAAAAGATTACATGACACTATTAATGTAATTTTTCATTTTTGCTTATCAATAATGAAATACATAAGCCTTTATTATTCTCTACAATAAGCTGTCAGGTCTTCTCAGTGTCGGTCGAGGCTTCTCAGTGGTCACATATGATGATTTGTGGTGGGTTCCTTTCTTACTCGTGTACAAAATCTGGGTTAAGGAGAATTCTCCTTAACCCAGAAAATCACAGTCCCGGTTTGTGAACTGTGATAAATTCCACTGTTTATCAAATAATACTTTTGTATGGGACACTACATTTAGAAATTGTTCTACTAAAGCATAGTAGGCTGCAAAAGGATGTTTAATGTCTCTACTTGATAATTAATTCATTCGAAGTCCAGAGTGCTAACCATTACACCATGGTTGATAATTCATTAAGAAAATTTGGTTGAAATGGTCTAAATTTAATTTTTTTTTTTAATATAATCTTGTGTTTTTGATCACAATATATTATTGAATTCAGCCACTCATTTAAAAATAGACTGATTGGAGAATGCCAATTTAATTGGCAATTACAACCACATGCTTGCACTCATGTCTCTTTCATTTACTAACTGGTCTTTCTTTAATACTGCCAAAAGCAAATGCACATTTCCCCCCCCTCAAACATTATTGCTTTACAAGTCAGGCCCTTGTTATTGTGTGAAAACAGTATACTTAATATATTATTAAACACGGTGTTACATGCATACCAGTCTTTTTACGGTTGTGATGAATCTGAATTAAAATTACTACTAGTCAGTGATATTTCTGTGAAAGTACACTGATCAAAATATAGTGTAGTTTACTATCAGATAGCTCTGCAGTGAAAAGAATAAACATATTACTTATAGGGGTGAATATAATATACGTTTTAGTGGGCTAGATATGCAATTGTTGTACGAAAGAGTACATTCATCTAAACACTTTCTCTAATAGCCCTGGTATGATATCTTTTTTATTTTTTTTTATTAACTATCCTGTTTTCAAAAGTGCCTGATATTTCATGGCAGGTTGCCATGAGATATCAGTTCTTTGTTGGTTGGGTTTAAGTTAACCACACATCCCAAGAATTGTCGACCTGAGACTGTACAAGACTACACCTTATTTACATTCATACATACATACATATCACCTTCATTCATCCTCTGAAATAATACCTTACGGTGGTTCCACAGGCTAAACAGAAAAAGATCAGCAGGTTGCCTATAATCTACCTTTTTATTGTTTGTTTTATCGAAAATAATATTAATCAGAATAATTGTACAGTATTGTTAGTTATTCATAACAGACCAAAAAAAACTTTTTTTCTACGGTAACATTTCCAGTTGTTGCAATATATTTCACAAGTATTGCAGTTTTTCACTATGGTTTCAAGTTACTGCTGTAAATTTTTTCTGGCATTATAATGCAACCTTTGACAGTTAGTGTAGAGTAGTGAAAATTATTTTATTAATGAATAAAAAAAATGTTATTTTTAAAATTTGGTTCGATAAAGTAATCTTATTCAAAATTATGTAGTATTTTATAAAATTACTAAATTACTAAATTTTATTTTAAAGTTTTCTATAAGAATTGATAATATTGAATTAACTTTTTTTATAGGCGGTGTTTCATCGGGAATAGCAACATATGTTCCAACACAGAAACCAGAATGGAAACGTTACAAACAATATACAAGGAATGATATAATGTCAGCCATTGAAGCAGTACGTACTGGTATGAGTGCACTACAAGCTGCACGCAAATATGGAGTTCCATCCAGAACGCTATATGATAAGGTAAAAAAACTTGGAATTACAACTAGTAGGCCGTTTAGACGCGGTTCGAATGGTAACGGTGGAGTAGTTTTCCCGTACAATCTTGCCAGCGGTGGCGGTGTTATGTTTACTAGTGGAGCAGGAGATGAAGAAAATTCTAGTTACTGTGGTATAGAGCATGGTTTTCTACATCAAGCACTGGAATCAGGAGGTAAAGTATGTATGGGTGGTGATAGAGGTGGCGGTGCCGGCGGTACTGATGATACAGAAAGAGAAGCTTTACCGTCGAACACCGTCATGACATTATCAACCGGACCCGGTAATAGTTCAAGCCCGAATAATAATATCCGTACGCCGAGTCCAAATTTAATTAAATACGCCCATCGTAATAGCTTAACTCCATCTCCTCCTCCGTCTGCACAACAACAAAGTTCTGTTCCGATGGACGATGAAGAAGATGAAGATATTTTACAGGATCAAGTTGAAGATTTATCGGTTACAAGAAAACCAGACCCTCCGCCACCTACATCGAGAGTTATAATGCCGCCGATGAGCCAGTCAACTGCCACATTAATCACTACCGGAGGTAGCGATACACATCAAGATTCAAGAGACTGAAAAATTATTATTATTATTAGATTATTTTTTTATTAAATAAAATTATTAATTATACTACAGTAAAATTTAATTTAAATCGCATAAATAATTCTGATGATTTAATTTTGGAAATATATAATCGGGTGTTTATATTTAAAAGAAAAATATTAAATTAAAAATTGTAATTCTCTTTATTAAACTAAACAAATTAATTAAGTTAAATTTTATTTATGACTAATTACAGTAGAAAGCAGTTGAGAACATCTATCATTACTAAGTAGCAGTTATTTAATTAGTTTTTTTTTTGCCAATTTTAATTATGTTTGACGCTATGGAAGTGAAGTTTCTTTATTTGCAGAAAAAATGTTACTGGAGTAACATTTTTAAATCAAATTTAAATATTTCATAAAAATATATTTATTTCTACTTGCTAAAATGTACATTAAGTGTATACAGCTTTATATTTTTATTATGTAAGTAATAGCGTGTATTGTATATCCAGAATGGTTTTAATTTTGAATTCATAAATAATTTTTTACTAAATAGAAAAGTAAATCCAGAAAAAAGATAATACGACTAAAGAAGGGGTGAGAAGTTCTAGAATTATAAAAAAATCCATAATGGTAAATTTTAAGTATTATTTTGTTTTAAGAATATTTGCTAATAGAAATACTTGTGTTATCACGATATGGGATTAAGGCATTATAAAAAGGTTCTGTGGGGGACACCCATTATAAAATAGTTTGTTTTATTGAAATTTTTTTATAAAAAATATAGCGATTATTTAATTTATGAGGTTACATGTAAACTTTGTTTGCTACTAACCAGTTTGGTTTTAAAGAATTAAAAACGTGCAGAAAGGTAATTTGAAAACACAAATCATTTAAAACATGATTGCAGTTACCTACCTGTGTGTTAATAAGAAACCAACAGTAGAACAATAGCCAGGAGATGGAAATGAGGGGGTTTTTATTGTTGCATTAATCTAGTACATTTGAAAATATTGTTTCCTTTTTTTTTTTAATAAATTTAATTTTGTCATAAAAAATGTTTACAGTCGTTCTGTAATTTTTTTTATTTTCAGACTAAAAGATAATTTTTTAAAATATATCTCAAGATTATTTTCACACTTATTAATTCCATATTCACTAATACATTTCAGTTGATTTTTGCATCGCTTAGTGCCATTTATTCAGGTAAAACACTTTGTTAAGACGTAACATAATTTGCTAATATGAGATCATCTAATAACAATAACATATTCAATATTACATCATACATGATTTCTTTATAATATCATACAATAATAATCTGTGTTACAGTAGTCAATAGAGTTGACTATTTATTAATTTATAACATTATCAAATCTGTGGAATTTGATTAGATTTTATATTTGTATTTCCTTATTTTTAACATTATAGCAGGTTTGTTCTAAAGATTTAGAGCATTCTACATTTTCAAAAGGTGCTATTTACTTTAAAATAACCATCTTCACTGAACACTATTAACTGATAGGCTGGGAAAAATAATAAATGGATTCGTCTTGTACATGAATATGAAATAATTTTTTTTTTAGATTGTACTCTGAGATTTTTTAAGGCACAAAGCCATCAGTTCTTAAACTATGAAGTAAATTTTTATTATAATGTATAAACTAAAAATATGTGGTAGTCTAGGTTGATGGTGTTTTATTGCCAACATTAAACCTTAGTTTCTGTAATGGAATTAAAATTTTCAATAATGTTTTTCATTATTTTATAATAATTTTAAATAATTATGAATTGGTAAGTTGCATGAAAGAACATGGCAATTTATTATAAAAATGAAGTGGTTTATATATCATGTTAAAATGAGGAAATGTAATTTGCAATTAAAATTAACTCATGTTCGGCTTTTGCTTTTAATGTCGGTTTTTTTATAATAAAATTTTGTTTATAATTGAGTGATTATCAGTTTTAATATGAATATTTTTTATATAATATGTGAGTAGCTCATAAAGCCCAAGTAAAATGTTTTATTGAGAATGAAATAACTTATATTATAAATATGAAAATAATCTTGAGGTGGCTATGAGGGGCCGCCTATTCAGTTTTTACAAAAACAATGAAGGAAAAAAAATTTTTGCATATATTGCGCCGTTCTTGGCCAACTACGCTTCGCCCTGCACCGATGATGTACCAAGAACGACACAAAAAAAAATGAAAATGAAAATTTTAAATGGTCTTATAAAATTATGACTGAAATTGTTTGATTTTTGAATGATCTTTTTTAAATGAAATGTAATACAACGCTGAGAAATTTGAATGTTCAAACAAAGAAATTTTATTAACATAATCTGTCATAAAATTAATACTTTTTATATTAGGATTCACCCTTTGATGCCGGCCGGACACTCGCTACATTATAAAGAGAAAGTCATCTTCACACACATTCACCACATTATTCATCTCCCGCCATTCACAGCATACACGATCGCCGATCTTGATTTCTTGATACTGCTTCTTCCATGTCCAGAGTGATAGTGTCGGTGCCCTTCCCACACACTTACTAGCCGGCCGGAGAAAAAAATGATTACCTTTCCCTTCCAACAAAGTTTCTTACATTACAGATCACATGCGCGAACGTCAACATCTTAACAATAATGCACATCTACTTAATACTAGTAAAAATCACGTTACTTATATTAAAGCTAATACATTGTCATACAATTAAATACAAGTTACAATGTCAGGTTTATTTTTTATTCATGAGGTTTGACATGCTTCAGTGTTTGAACCAATTCTCGAAACATTTTTTTCACTCTGAAGTTAGTACCTCAAAACATGGTTTTGGAAAGATTCAACAGCTTCTTGAGCATTCAACAGCTCTCTACACATTTTTTTTTTTGACATTCGGGTACAAAAAGAAATTGTTAAGTGATAAATCAAGTTAATACCGTTAATTATGAGACATTAATTCATTGTTTTTCTCCATCAAATTTTCAATTGTTTGATCTGCTGTGTGAGAGCTGGCATTATGAAGAATGATTCAAAGTTTTTGGTTACTTTTGTTGATTTGATGGATGACTTCTGGCAAAAAATTGTTGTAAACTGTTCAGCATTAACTGCTCTTCGATCCTCTAAAGCAGTGGTTGTTAATTGACCAGTATAACCGAAGAAACAACGATCATTTTCTTGGAAGTGCTTCGCAAACGGATCACTTTTGTTGGATTCAGTTCATCTTGGAACACCCAAACAATTGATTGTTGCTTAGTTTCTGGCTCGTACGTATATATCCAAGTTTTGTCTCCTGTTACGTTGTTGCATATGGATTTTGCATTTCCTCAGTTGAATTTTTTGAGCATTTTGTTACAAAAATTTACACAAACCTGTTTTTGAGCTTCGGTTAAATTATGTGGAATCCATCAGGAACAGATCTTTTTTTCAGCTAAATGTTCATGCAAAATCAAATGTACTGTAGTCTTTGATATGCTGAAGGATGCCTCTATCGCACGGTAAGTCACACGCCAATGCTCTTCAATCAAGTTATGTACAGCATCAATGTTCTTGGGAACAATAGCCGATTTGGTTGAAATCCATTACTGACAGAATCATAACTATAACAAAATTTTACAAACAGATTGTAAATAGTCTTTTCTTATGGTGAGTCATTACCAAAAGGTGAACGAAGCAATTCGAGGCATTGTTGTTGAGTTAGGCTTTTACAAAAACCGTAAAAAATCATCCACGAAAACCTTCACATGAAATTTCTATTTTTTTCACAAAACTGTTTTTTTTTTTAAACATTGATTGTAAACAAACTACTCGGCTGATTTCTGAGCTGCCACTGTTTAACAACAAAAAAAATTAAATTTAATAACAATAGTAATGTACATTTCAATTTGCCATCTATTGGTCGTTTGTAAAAACTTAAAAGGCGACCTCCATATCAAATACTTATTCAATTAATTTACTAGAACAGAATTTACCATTATGAGCGCTAAATATGTGATACTTTGATTTTAATAATATTAACAGACAATAAAAAAAAAAATGAAAGTTATAGATATGTGTTTTTTATGTATTATATTATTTTGTTTTTAAATTCCCTCTTTTCTTATAATATTTCGTGTAATTACTAGAGTTAATATGTGGAAGTTCTTTTACAGTCCAGAATTGATTAATTTGTCATATATTGCTCTTAAAAAATTTGATCTGTTGGTAATTATATTTATTAGTAAATATTTTTTAAATTGTTACGCATCGATTCATCTGTAGTACAGGGTTTTTTGTGGTGTAGACTATTGGGCAATGACCTGTTTGGTGGTTTGAGTCCTCCAAAAAAAAAAAAGAAAAGAAGTGTGCTACTTAGTATTGCTAAGTGTTCTTACTGCATTTTTTTATTGTAGTTAATAGTTAACTACAAATAACTATTATTTGAATTTGATTAAAAAAATTAATATATTTCATCTTCACTTTTTTTTTTAATTTTAATTTTTGACTACTTGTTTTAATCCCGTCCTAATGTATCTTATATAAATTTAGACTGATTTTTTTTCTCTTTATTATTTTTGGCCCAATTTGTGATTAAATTGTTTTCTTAATATTATTTGGATTATATAACATTATTTTGTAAATTTTTAAACGGTAAGAATTGATTACTGCTCTTATATATTATGTACAATATAATTTTTAATTTTTATTGTTATATAATGTTCCCATTTTCAGAAGCATAATATGAAAATAATTTTTTTTTCAATTATTAATTTTTGAACTATGTATTGTTTAAATTGTAATGGTAAATTTTTGGTTGTTCAGATAATTCATCACTGATTGGACTACACAATATTAATAAATGATATAGTAATTTTAATTTATGTTAATCTTTTTTTTATTAATTATGAAAGCACTTTTATAGTGCACTACTACTTAGCAAATGATTTATAATGCATCTGTCAATTTTTAATCAGACATTACTAATAGAAACTTAATATGTTTGGGAACCTTAAATATATTGGTGTGGAAAATTTTACTTTAAGGAGTAGTACCCAATCTGTTATAATAGAGATTAGTGTATTTCATTTTGTATTTATTTTTCATTAAATTTTTTAGTGTTTTACAATTCTATTAAAAATGTATACTGCAGGTATACAATTCCTATATTATCTTTTTCTCAGCAAGGTTTGTTTTTCTCATATGTATTAATGATTTTCTTTTACATTTTATTAACTTTTTATGAATATAATAAGTGTTTCAGTGGATATTAAATCTGTTTAAGTGTTATTTTACTAACGCATAAGTATTTATAAAAATGAAGTTTGTCAATAATTCTTGTTATTAAGATTAGTAAAAGTTTGACATTCTCATTTGAAAAAGATAATATATATATATATATATATATATATATATATATATATATATCTGTAAGAAGAAAAAATATATTTTTGTAACCTGCAGAATGAATGTGATCTGTTTGTTCACATCAGTAAACTACAGATTTACATTCATCCTCTGAAGTAATACCTTACAGTGGTTCCAGAGGCTAAACAGAAAAAGAAAGAAGTAAAGATTTACATTCATCCTCTGAAGTAATACCTTACAGTGGTTCCAGAGGCTAAACAGAAAAAGAAAGAAGTAAACTACAGATTATGTTGTAAAATGAAATAAAAATTTTATTTTTTAATAAATCCTCTAAAAGTATACCAGTTAGCTTAAAATTTAATACTTTTTTAATTTGTATTAAAATACCATTTAGAATTTTTTAGTATGATTTCATTGGTTCATTGTTTTTGGGCATGTGTCAACAAAAATTTGATTAATTAATCGGCAAAGTGTTTAATTAGAAAGTAGTGCCAGATTAATTTTAATTGTTTTGTTTCTGTTGTTGCATATATTGATTAGAAATCCGACTGTAATGGATTCGTTCCTATTTTCCCTGTCTAACAAAAATAAAGTTAAAATGCGTCTTAGTCAGGGATCTATCTATAACTGCCCATCATCTTCTTTTTTTTAAAAAAATAAAAATAAATGATTCAATTATTTCACAAATTAATTAATTCTACATAGAAAAGATTGTTTTTGTGTCTAATAGATCATTTTCAGCACTTTTTTAGTTAAAATGCATTTTGATGGATACATTTTATATCACAAAAACACACAGAGTAGTTACATAAAGTAAAGCAGGTTTTGTTTATCGGCTGAGAAACATTTGAGTATTGAAACAGGTTAACCGAATTATTTTATGAAGTATTTTTAAAAATAAAATAAAATTATTATAATAATGTTTTAAGGGCTCTACTATAAGTTATAATTTATGCGTAATTGTATCAAAATGATTACACAAAATTTTAATATTGTATATCATTTATATATTTTATGTGACATCTAGTGGGAGTAATAGGAACTGTTTTAAATTGTGTTAATCTATTTAAAATCCATTATTTAAATAAATACAAAAAGGTATATGCATAAACACAATTAGAAATGATACGAGTTTAAATAGCGGAAAGTGAGTTAGTCATACTCGTCAAAGTAAGTGAAAGGGTTAATATTGGTTAATAAAAATTAAAATAGGATGGTGTAGAGAAACAGGAAAATTTTAAATAGTTAGAAAAAATTAAGTAAAGTTACTAAGCTTTATTTGATATTGAAAATATGTTCTACAAGAGTGGAATTTCAATATTCATTATTTTTTAAAAAATACTTCATTTTCAAAAGTAAACTAAAAGATTACTTCACTTCACAAAATGGGCACTGTCCATTTTTATATACATATTCAGTAAGTTAATTCTGAAAATTGTGCATAGTGTTGCACACTGTGTTCTCCAGGGGATGTTCGTAATTTCCTGTTGAATCTGTGTTTTGAGCCAGGCAAGGTTTCTCAATCTAGTCTGATACACAAAACTCTTCAGTGTCTCCATAAAAAGAAGAAAGGTCTGGAGACTGGGGTGACCAAGCAATGTTAGCATTCCTTGAAATTGTGCGATCCCCAAACAAACATCTCACTGCTGCCATTGACTGTCAGCAATGTTTGAGATGTCTCCATCGTGTTGAAACCAGATTTGCTGAAGGTCAAGATTTTGAAGAGAATGGAGCCTAAGAGCAAAAAATGTCTCTAGCATGTCAACATAATGTTGAGGCATCACAGTGACAGCAGAGCCCCCTTCATCTTTACTTTACTTCAAAGAAGTAAAGGCATGACACAAAATCGACACCTTACATTAGTTTAGCATTGTGTATTGGATGCTGGTGAAGCTGAATAGGGTTTGTTTGCGCCTAATAATGGAAGTTCTGCTTTTTCTCTTATCTGCTTAAGTGAAAATGGGCTTCATCTGATATACAAAGATTTTTAATAAAGTTAGCATTCTCATTGATTTTAGACAACACTTCTTCACAAAATTGCAGATGTTAGGTTTACAAAGTTACTACAGGTTTACTTACCGCTATGCCCCCACTAGGTTTTTTCAAAGTTGAATGGATCTATTCAAAGTTACGAAACCAAGTTTTGATCATGTGAGAAGAAGGAACTTGACCACAGGACAGGCTCTCATAGTGTTGTTGAAACAGTTTTTGTGCAGCTGTCACATTGTCACCATGTCACTATAACTCCCTTATGACAACCGCACGCTCTACACTATATCACTGCTCCATCACAAATAAATGTCTGTTACTGCTATACAGTTTAATGTCTTTCTCCCACGTATGGTACACCTACAAGGCTGCAAATATCAAATTTAAAATTTCCTGTTATTTTGCACCATTCTGTACATGATTTATTTCAGCCAGCAGTATTTTTAAAAACAAATATTTTTAACAACTCCAAAAATTATCAATTTATGTAACAAAAGGGTTAACATCTATTTTATAATTGAATTATACATTTGTCTTGTTACAAGTAATTCAAGTAATAGTAAAAAGTTGTAGTGCATTATCGGCTTTCATAAAACAAAGAAGAAAAACTGAGGAGTTAATATAATTAATTAACTGTCTCTTCTGATAGGATAATAATGAAGTTTGATTAAAATATTTTTATTTATTTTAAAATTGTTGTCTGATCAGTGAAAATTTTTGTTTTTATATATGTGACAATTTTTTTAAATTGTATACATATTAAAGATTTTTATAAAAAAATCAATGTAATTTTCAAACAATTTTAATTAAATAAATTGATTGTTTGATTCATATTATTTTAATTAAAATGTTAATAATGATATATGTAATTACATTAAGTATCGACTAACTTTTCTTTTTTATTGGTGTTATTTTTTTTTTAAGTTTCTGATATTCTTCCCCATTTCTAAGTGCATTAAAATATTGATCTTTTATGATAATATAAAGTATTCATTCATCATAATATTTTTACTGTTATCCATAGACTATTTACCAAATACAAAATGTTATATATTTATAGATAATAAAACAAACAGTACAATTTTTTTTTAACAGATTTGCTCAATATTTTTTTTTTAATTTTATTTATCTTTGTTATTAAAGAAACATATCTCATATAAGACTGCTGTTCAGAATATATTTATATAAAATTCAATCATCTTTATATAATTTTTTTTTTTGTTTTCTGTTGTCATAATATATATTGTTATTATTATTTTTTTAATTAGACTGTAAATTTTAATTAAATAGTACAACATTATATTTATTATTTTGCATACCAATATATATATATACACATATAAATAGTGCAATATGTTTTTCCTTGTTCAATAGAAAACTTATCTACCTCATACAAGCCTAAGATTAATTAATAGTAATTATAATTAAATCCATATTAATGTTGTGTTATCTTATTTTTTTGTAAGCATGTAATATACTAATTGTGTGTAATATTCTTTATAGTTATATTAAATTCCGTGGGTTTTAAATTCTGGTAATAATGAATGAAGAATTGACATATTATTTATATTTTTTTTAGAATCCAGTCTAATATCAAATTTGATGGATCTGGATTAGCTTTTAATAATAAGGAAACCTGTAATTTAGCTTCTGTTGTTTTCTAAATTTCTAAATGTAGGATCTATAATTAAATGCTTACATGATGCTATTGATTTGGATATGTAGCTGTTCATTAAATTTCTCTTTTGTATGTAACTTATCATAATTAAACTTTCATGAAAGAAGTGTAATCTTATCGTAATTATTAATTTTCATACATATATATAATGTAATTTATATTTATTTACAATAATATTGTACTAGGAATGTTCAATAATTAATGAGACAAATTGATGTAGAGAAAACATTATTTATTTGATGACAATGAAACTTACACTGTTTTTCAACATAGTCTCCAGCTACATTTAGACTCTGTCCCACCATTCTGTTAGCTTTCCAGTTCACGCAGTGTAGAAGTCTTAATCTTGCTTTTGAACCATTCGTGTACCACTTTTTTGACTGCTCATTGTTGTCGAACTTCTTGCTGTGTAAAAAGTCTTTGAGCGAGCCAAACATATGAAAATCAGATGGGGCGAAGTCTAGGTTGTAAGGAGGATGTGGCAACACCTCCCGACCCGAATTCTTGAGCGTTTCTCCCGTTCTCTGTGTGATATGGAGAAGCACATTGTCGTGCAAGAGAATCACAGCTTTTGAGAGAGCACCCTGACGTTTTCACCTTATAGCGGGTCTCACTTTCTATAGGAGCTTGTTAGAATAGTACTCATTTTTCACAGTACGGTGTTCTTCTAATTAGTTACTAAAAATTGGGTGTTACGAGTATCAGAAGACCGTCAACATCACTTTACCTGCTGACATGTGATTTTGAATTTTTTTTTGTGAATGAATCTGTATGTTTCCACTCAAGAAACCATTTGGATTCAGGCTTAAAATGATGTATCCACGTTTCTTATGTAGAAAGTCAGTCTGCATCAAATCGTTTTTTGAGCTCAGAACAAATACGATTCTGGGTGTCTTTATGAGCTTGAATCGACTGTCTTGGAACCTATTTCAAACATGTTTTGTGATAATTCAGCACATCATGAATGATTGAATGCGCTGTCCCAATAATAATATTACATAAACTAGTAATTTGGGAAATTTTTATTCACCTGTCTTCACGAATAATTTTATTTATGCAATTTTTCTGCGCAGTATTCAAAACTTCAACCGGTCTTCCAGAGCAATGGAGATCAGTCACACTTTTTGTATTCAAATTAAACAGTTCCACCCACTTATACTCGTTACTGCAATTTAAACACTTTTCACCATATTGTTTCAACATTCTTGTGTAAATTTACCCCGGTTTCACACTTTCTTATAGCAAAAATCTTATCACTGAACTTTGCTCTTCTAGTGTAAGCGGAGCTTACATTCCGAAATCAACAAAACAGGTTATGTTTTTAGATTAATTATGATTAAATGTGTTCCTAAGGTTGCCAACTTTACCTTCAAAAAGTTTTATTGTCATTGAATGAACTGGTTTTTCTTTATGTTTGTCTCATTAATTATTGAATATCCTTCATAGATGATCTGTATGAAAAAATGATGTTTAAATTTTAATGAAATAATAAATTAAACATGATTTGCTTTTTAAATACTTGGAAATATGATTGTAGATGGATGACACTTCTTTCTTTTGCGGCCTTCCAACTCTTCTTCTAGCTATCCATTTAATCCACAGCAGAATGTACAGCCATCAAGTCTGGGATAGAATTTCATTTGGTACAGTAGAATCGCTATTACATTAGGTATCTTGTCCGAATTACTGTAAGATTCATAACTCTACATCTAAGCATCATTTATCATAAATTAGAAATTTAAGAAGTCAAAAATATATAAATTTCTTATACTGTAATAAATTAATGATTTAATTGAATTTAATGTAATAAATTAAATCAAATAAAGCAATTTTTGAGTTTAGATTAACTGAATTACTACCTTATACCTAGAAAAATTATACTAAGATTGTTTTCTAAGATCAGCTGAATTGTGAAGAGGATCATCAAGTATATTACCATTAATGTTAATCACTCACCCTGCTTAAGGTGACTTATAATCACTTATAATACTAATGGTATACTTTTTTAATTTCTAACATCATGCCCAGGTCCTCTAAGATCAATGTTCATAGGAATAATTCTTTCAATTTCAAAATCTGAAAAATCTACAATGTCGTTAAATATCTGGTGTTTTTTTCTTATTGTTGATCATAGCACATGACCTTACAGTTTTTATTTACTTGTTGATCGGAGAATTTGTTCTCCATATGAATAACAAATCTATGTTGGGATACTCTCAAACGATGCTTTTTTCTCTATTCCAAATAACTGTAATGACTTCCATATGACTCTGTACAAGATATTTGTACAACTTTTCAGACATGCATTCAGTAGAATTTTTTAAGATTGACAATTTAGATATTATTGTATAATTATCGCAACCTGTTGTGTTGCTTTTCTTTGATATTGTATGAAATCCAAAGGTACCTTTCTTTTTTCATAGCATCCTTGATAGTTTTAAACCGTTCTTTTGCTTCCACTCCAAATTCTAATGTATTTCTACAAGTATGTTGTCTGTGCCTCTCGCTTAGTTGTCTAAAGTTTACATTTTGTCCTTTTCAGATACCTTTTCATCTTCTTTATTATTCATCTACTTTACATTTATTATTCATCCACTTTATCATTTTTTAAAAATAATTTTTCATTTTTATGCCTAATCACATCTGCTCAAGTTGCATTGTACTTTAATTGCAATGATTTTATATTCTTGTTTGCTATCAGATATCAGATACCTATTTGATATCAGATATAAACATTTTACCAGTGTTTTCTGATTCATATAAACAAGTTTAATTTATTAAACCGCTGCTTTGTTCTATTTTGCTTAGCTATCTTATTATTTGATAATAGTGATGTCATTTTCTAGAAGCCTTTTACCTTTTAAAATATGGTATCACACGAATCATTTGATTTTAAATTTAATTTTGATTTCAATTTATGTCTCTAAACATTTTCTAAATTTTTCTTTTAATTTCTGGTATACTAATGACTCTTTACCTCATTTTTTTTTAAACTGTTAATATTTGCTAATTATTTCTTTGTAATACATAAGTGATAATTATATTTAATAAGTTGATTGACTGCACCAATCTTTGTGGCAGTATGGATAGCATCGGCATTTTATTTAGAAGGTTCAAGGTTTAAATCCTATTTAAACTTTCCATTTTTAATATGCTATAAAATTTTCACACTTTATTGCCATATAGACTGTTTTGTGCTTTGAAAGTGAATTTAATCATAAAATTAAAGAAATTATCTTACAGTCTTCGCACATAAATTAATTGTACGTCAATTCTTCATTTTTAATTTACACATTTATCTACCTATCTGTTCGGTGAAAATCATTTAAATTTATTTTCTCTGATTTATAATCATTTAAAAAAATTACTAGACATAATGTACTGTTCTTTTTTAATATAAATCGATACTGTTTTATGTTAAAATTTTTATCAGAAAAAAATTGTTCTGCTATAAATTTGTAGAAAAACATTTATGTAAAACTTAGCAGGGCCAAAAAGAAGAAATTTATAAATATGTATTATTTGATTATATACTAAAATAAAAGTAATTAGTGCCTAACATTATGTGCCTGAATATTTATGGTTATTATTAAAATTAAATAAAAATATGAATAAAAAAAAATAAATCGCAAAATAAAATATTTTAAACACGATAATATCAGTTATAGTATAATATCTAGAAAAGTATCTTGGAAAGTGGATTTTAAAAATTATAAACAAAAAGGAGTTATTATTGCTTAGAACTTATAATGCTAGCTTACAGCATTGCCATACTTAACTAGTAAGATAAGACGTGGAGTCTTAAGCGCTTAACCAGTTAGCTTTCTAATTACTAAGAGTATAAAAGATGGTTTGCTAGTCAGATAAATTACTGCAGCGATAATTACACTGGAACAACTTCAAACTCTTGAAATTTTATTTTCCAGGTTACATTTCTAAGTGTTATAACTACAGTTTAATAGAATTTTTGTATTAGATTATGATGATAATAATAATTACTGTTTATGTTATTACATATAGTATATTTTTTGTTTGTTATATTTTATTGCGTTATTATATGTTATTATTTATGTTCTACCCCACTACTTTTTATTGTTATTATTACAAAATATAATATAACATCAAAAGAAGTTGTTTCTTTTCTTTTATTACAGGAATTTCTTCATAAAAATTAATCACCATCTCTTAATTTGCTCATTTTAATGTTTATTGTGTTAATATTTACTTTCAGGGTTATTGTTTATTCAACCCTTCTCTGATTTACCATTTTTTCCCCTTTTCTAGAAACAAAGTAAAATTTTTGTATTAGTACAATGCATTTAAATTATATTTAAGTATTTTTCATTAATTTACTTAAATTCTATCCCTAACCATTCTCCACCATTTCCTCCTCCCCTTTACATAGTCAATTTACATTCTCGTCATCCAACCATTATTTCCTAGGACAACTCTTCTTTCCTTCCTGAACAACTCCTGTCTAAAATATTACTATCTCTTTACAGTTAGCTATAATTTTTGTTTTTTATCTACCGTTCAAGTATTTTTTAATAAATGTTCATGCTAAAACTGCTAGAAGTATGAAAGTGGGCTGAAAAATTATGAGTACGGTGGCATGACTTTTATAAGAATGCAAATACAACAAATCTGGTGATCTTGGGGGCCAGTGAATTTTGCCAAACTCTGAAATTATGTGGTTACCAAAAAGCTGTAGAACGGCTGTCATTGACATTGGTAGTGTGTGCTGTGGTTCCATCTTGCTGAAATCTAGAATTATGAAGATCAGGAAAGTTTTGAAGTTCTACTGCTACAAAACTTTGAGCATATCAACATATTCAGATGTACTGTTATTGCATTCCCTCTCAGATTCTCAAAATTGCTCTAGAGAAAGGCTCAATCACACCTTGTGTTGTGTGCAAAATGTTGTGTGCACACCAAACTGTAACCTTCTGGGTATGTAATGGTCATTCGTGCAATAGACAAAGAGTTTTCAGCTGCCCAATATCTACAATTCTGCTTGTTTATATACCCGCTGATATGGAAATGAGCCTCATCCAACATGAAAAGTTTGTCAATAAAATTGGGAGTCATCACTAATCTTTTCAGTCATTTTATCACAGAATTTTCAGTCATTTCACCACGTCGTCTGATGGTTTCAGTTCCTGTACAACTTCAGTTTTGGGTGAAACTTCTAATCACTGTGAAGTATTCTGCAGATGGTTGTTTGGTTTAGGTTTAAGGCTGCTGGGCGTTTTTTTGCCGATCGTCGTGGGCTTCCGATCGATGCCTGAACTTCTTCAATGTTTTTTGGGGTTCATTGATCTCCTGGTGGCTTTTTTTAGAGCTGAACCCATCTCCTTGAAATTCTTAATCCATGTCTTGATGGCATGGCCAGATGGAATGTGATTGTGACGTTCTAAATTGTAATGATGTCGGAATTCCCGTCGAGCAGCAGCCACAGTTTTATCATTCTTGTAAAATGCCTTCACGGTAAATACACGTTGTGTACCTACTTGCTGGTCCACGATTACTAAATGGCAGGTAGTTGTGTACAGAAGGATGCAATTCCTCCCACCTTTCCATCACCTCCTCAGGACTGCCACTACTACTTTCCAAATTTCTCGTTTCCTTGTACCACTCTGTAGTAACATAAATATGTTAACTTGCGTTACACTAATCACAATTTATTTTTAAATTGGCTGATGTTTGTATTACTTATCAATATATATTTAATAAAAATTACTAACTTTTCATTTAAATTACTGCATTTGAGCACAGTTCTTTGTCATTCTATTTTATTTGTTTTTCCACATTACTTTTTAAACCTAAATTAAATTTTTGTCTGGTCATATGTACAATTAATTATTAAAAACTGATTGTTCTTTTCTCATTTCAGCAAGCTATGGACCACATTTAATGCTTTTCTTAGTAACTCTTCTCTTCGTTTCCTCCCAGTATTTTTTTAGTCTCCCAAGCTTTTTTTTCTTGAATTCTTGTATTGCTACTGTTTTTATTTTTAGCTTTTTGAGTAAAAAAAACCTCCTTTTAATTCTTTCTTGATTAATTCCCAATTTTGAAAATCCGGAATTTCTATTCCTGCTTTGTTTAAAGTCTTTAACTTTATCACAATATATGCTTCTAGTTTTTTCTCTGTATAAAAAAAAGAGGAGGATTTTCTTTGGAATTCTATTATTATTCATCCTTAAAATGCGACCTATGAAAGCCAACCTCATCTCATGCTCTTATTTCCATTGTTTTTTTAAATTTCTCGTATAGCATTTTGTGACCGAAGAGTATATATGTTAAATTTGTTGTCCTTTATCGAACCAAATATTTTCGATAAAAATTTCCTCTCGTCTGAATTTCTTTTAAAAGGCTTGCACCAATCGTTATCAAACATTCTGTTACGTACAACACAAACATTCTGAATGAATCACAATATCGAAATGCTTTATTTTTCATTTATAAAGGTATTTTTTATTGCGCATGTTCTGTTTTAGATGATCGATGACACTGTTCTGGTAATCAAATTTCTTTTTATTTGCCGTTACATTTTATAGCTTATTGTTAATTCTTATATTATCTTCTATTGTTTTATGTATGTTTTCTCTCTTGTAGGTAATTCAATAAATCTTATTCTGTATTTTGTTCTGTTATTTCTATTAATATTTTTATCAAAATGTAAGTCGGTGATCTCTAAATTTTATTATCTGACCATCTTGTCCTGCATCTTATCACTTTATCTTCTTCTATATATTTATAGTCATCGATATAAACATCGAACCAAGATGATATTTATTTACCCTTTTGTTCTATTTCTTTAGAATAGTTAAATAAATTTTATGAAGAAATTCCTTTTTTTATAAATAAAAGAAACACATTGCAACGTATAAGACTGATTATAATTAATTTAATTAATTACATTATATATATATATTTATATAAATCTAATTAATTATTAATTAATTAATAATAATAATATTAATATTATTATGTATTTTTGTTAAATTAAAAAATTGATAGTTTTTTCGTTCATATACATTTATTTGTTTTTGTTTGATTTTTGATTTTTTTTTTTTTTAATATAATTTGTAATTTAGGATCGTAGTATTTTTTGTCGTATAAGATTTTTTTCTTTTTCAGTCGATAAACTTTAGGTATATTTATGTACATAGTTACAGTAAATTAATTATAATTGTATTATATAATTATTTAAATAATCATAATAATAGTATATATTTAACTATAATGTTATTTACAAGGGCCAACATTTTTTTTATTTAAAAAAGAAATGTTAAAATTCATATAGTTAAAAAAAAAAATTAAAAATCTAGAGACTGATTATTTGTAATATTATATATATTATTTAAAATTTAAATGTTAATCTGTCCGATTAACCTTTAAAATTTATATGCAATTTCTTGCATTTTTGTATATATTGTAATTATATTATTATTGTGCTATAATTATTACATTATTTTACCTTAGAAAATTATTATTTTTTACATATTAATAAATAAAAATAAATATATTAATTAGTTTGTTTTTCGTTAGTTTTATTATAATATTTGTTTAATATGTACTACATGTTGATAGTTGTGTTTTAATAATTATATGTATACAGATGTCTTTTTTTTTCGTTTTTAATCAACTATATTTATACTTTTTATGTAATTTTATTCAAATTAAAAGGCGACATGTGAAATTTGATAAATTTAAACAAATTTACGAACATTTTAATCCGATTATCAACTGAAGACGATGACAAGGCATTGAAAATCCTAACTGCTGAATAAATTAAAAATTAAATAAAAAATTTATATATACAAAATTATTGTGCAGAAATCTATTTTTAAAACTTTTATGTTTAGGGGGCTATCAATCCATCTAGAGATAACGAGATTAAAAAAAATATTTCAGTAGGTTTTGATATGACCGTCTGACCACAGAATTTTATTTTCTTTATAACTAAAACCACAACTTTAATGCCATTAAGTTTTTCATATATACTCTCTGTATATAAAACTTTTATCGATTTCCTCCACCTTTTAATAAAATGGCTTACAGTTTTTTTTTTAAACTTAAAATATCAGAATAATCATCATTGAGCAAAATTGTAAATTAAACTGTATCATCTTATGATGTTTGTTCTATTGTTCTGGAATGGCTTTTAAATACACTGTGGCACAAGGAAACGGGAAATTTAGAAGTAACTCTCACAAAAGTAAAGAAAAAAATGAATTTACAAGTTTTATTGTTGAAAAAAAAAATTCCCAATACAAAAAAATTTCTAAAAACAATGCCCATAATATGATGGCGTTCGAACTTATGCATTCCTGGAAACGAATGCTGCACGGCACTTTTAAGGATGAAACTTCAAACCGATGTGGAGTATTCTGCGGACGGTTGTTGGGTTCAATGCTGCTTCTTGTTTCGTTGTCGATCGTGATGGGCTCCTTCCAATCGAGGCCCCGAACCGCTTCAATATTTTCTGGGGTTCTTTGACTTGCTGGTGGTTTTGTTTTTTAGAACTGAACCCGTCTCCTCGAAATTCTCAAACCGGTTCTTGATATTGTAGCAAGATGGAACGCGACCATGAAATTGGAATTCCCTTTGAGTAACAGTTACACTGTCACCATTCTTGTAAAATGCCTTCACGGCAAATGCACTTTAAATACCGATCCGCTGGTCCACGATTAACTACCAGTAGTCGCGCATAGAAGTAATGCCGCTCCATCTTTTTACCGGTTCCTCAGGGCTGTAACTACAAGTTTCAAAATTTCCCGTTTCCTGCCACCCTCACTGTTATTCTAGTTATTGGGAAGATGTGAAGTAAGGATATTTTCCCGTGAATGCTAAATTAGAAAATTTAATAAGCCGGTTTCTGTAGATTATTGAAGCTAAAAAATTGTTTAAATCTGTGGTCAGGTTTCATCGCTTTGCATTTTTTGTGATTAGCGATCGTAACTTTGCGCCACCGTTTAAAAAAAAAGAAAATCGTTTTCTTGTGTAGTAGAATGTTTCAACGCACGTTTACGTTATTAATATTTTAATATCTGTTATATGGTACTTTCAATGCTTTATTTTTCTCCTTTCTCTTTATCGCGTCTGACGCGAGATTATCTCTATAAATCAACGTTATCTTTGCTCCAATCAAGGTAATGTCTTTTCTGTTACTATACAAAGAAATATCTATTCAAAATTCATTTAAATGAGTGCCAGCCGCATTCCTTTCCTTATTCTTATCGATTCGACATTCACAGAGTTCGAATCCGTCTGACTTTTACTCGTCTAAGTGTACTTCCTTCCAAGACAAAAAAGTTTTTTAGTATATTCTTTACATTCCCTAGTTTACTTTAAACTTTTTTAATTACGAATGGCAGTTTCATTATCTATCTGTTCTTTTCCGCATATTTAAAAATCTATAACGGAGTTTTATCTAGTAAAATATTAGTGTATTTTGTTCGATAAGCGTTTATTTTATGTATTACGGTTCCTATGTTTGTACACGCGAACTGCTGAATTAAAATGAGAAAAACCTGTCGGGTTCTCGTACATTGCGACTGTTTCTGTAATCTAAAAAAAATTAATTAGTAATTTTTTATATACGGGAAACTTTAAAATTTGATTAACATTATTAAAATTAGTTTTTTCTTCCTATATGTTTGTTTTTAATAATTAGATATGGAAGTCCATCCGTATACCGTGTGCGTATTTCGATCAGATTTGAATTATTTTTAATCTTACATTTAAAAAAAATAATAGTAATACTAAATGATTGAAATATATTTTTTTCTTGTTCGTTATACTGATTAAAATTAAAATACCGATAATTAAATACTAATGTAAAATAATAAAAACAAAAAAAAACAGTTATTTGATATTATCAGTAAACGTGTATTCTACATATCGGCTCACAATAGAGTATAAAATTAAAAAAATTAAATTGTTCAAGTTATGAATTTTAAAAATCTAATATGTTTTAAAGATTAAGGTCGATACTACTCTGTCCATGTTATATCGATAGTTTCTCTGCCTTTCATCTGGAAGATCCAGGTTTGAGTACCGGTCAAACGTGTCGTTTTTCACGCGTTACAAAATTCATTATCAATCAGCAACTGTTATCGTCCGTCAGCCTTTTTTTTACGCGAGTAAAAAATGTTATTTATTATATTAATAAGAAATAAATAAAACATCTGTGTATCATATATAAGAAATGAACGACTATTGCGTAGGTGTTGGGCAGATGCAATTATATAATGTGAAAAATATAATATTATATTATATATATTATCGTACTAAATATAATAACCGTTATTTTATAATTATTTTTAAATGTAGCTTCATTTTTTTTCTAATTATTTATTAACGATAAATTTATTACTACACGAATCAGTTATTTAAAAAACATCAATAAATACGTATATTTTTATCGTAATAAAATATAAATATAATTTTTAAATAAAGAAAATAATTATAAATTATGTTTCATTGTTAATTTAAAAAATTAAAAATATCAAGAAAACAGTCTTGGCAAAAAAATATAATCAGAATGTTATTATTATTGTAATATATCTTTAAAAGATATAAAATAAAGATCCTGTATATTTAATTTTACACTAAAGAAAATTTGATAATAAGAAATCATAATTATATTTGCAGAGATGCGTTAAGCCTAAAATAAATTATAATTTAAAAAAAATGTATTTCTTTTAATAATTTCAGGATTTAAACTACTGAATTTCATCGTAGTATACAAGAAGGGGATCGGTCGTGTGACCTTCAAATGTTACGGGGTAAAAGGTATTTCGTATAATTAGAAAAAAAGTATATTTATCATATATAATATTACAAATTATGTTAAATCTAAATTTTCACAAATTTTTTTAAAAATTTACATATGATTTATAGGCGTATAATGCAATCATTGTACTGGAAATAGAATCGCCGGATGAAACCACTCGACGAAAAAACTATTAGATTGAAAGGGACCGAGTAGCGAGCGAAATGATTAACCCGTAAAGTAATTAATAAGTTACCGAAATTAGAGTTTATGAAAAATAAGTTGGCTGCCTGTCTAGTTTTCCCTAGTTAGTACTTAAGTTACTAGTCTTACACTTTGTACGACCTAAAAGTATGAAATAAAGCTTTTAGACTGTTCACAGGTTTCTGTTGTTTTTTTTTTAACAAACTATAGCCTGTCGTCGTCCCCCGCCGGATTGCTAAAACGATTTCGCTGCTTTTTATCACAGATAGAACCGAGATGTAGGTAAGCGATACTTGTCCTAGAATGAAAGAATAAACTATAAGGAAAAGGAACGATGATTACGTAAAAAGGGACAAGTAATAAAGAATAAAATTTGAAAATAAAGATATTCGGTTCAACGGTTAAATTTCATACTGTTTAAAATCGAAGCGTTTAAATATATTTGCGGTGTAATCGTATCGTTTTTTTTTCTGTATACGTCAAGTAGCGTCAAGCATCCCGTTAATTTTGCGAATTGTATCACGTCCAAATTCAATCTTTTACTCTCGCGAACTCTTCTCGTGTTACCGTTTACCGTTTTTATTCTTTCCAGAGCTTTTCCAGAATAAAAACTTATTTCTTTCTATCTTTAATCGTCCGTTAGGTTGTTCTCCGCCGGTCTTAATCTTATAAACCCACCGGGTTGGTCTAGTGGTGAACGCATCTTCCCAATTCAGCTGATTTGGAAGTCGAGAGTTCCAACGTTCAAGTCCTAGTAAAGTCAGTTATTTTTACACGGATTTGAATACTAGATTGTGGATACCGGTGTTCTTTGGTGGTTGGGTTCCAATTAACCACACATCTCAGGAATGGTCGACCTGAGACTATACAAGACTACACTTCATTTACACTCATACATATCATCCTCTGAAGTATTATCTGAACGGTAATTACCGGAGGCTAAACAGGAAAAAGAAAGGTCTTAATCTTATATTTATTTAGCAGGCTTTTTCATCGTTCATTTGTTAATTATAACTATATTTTTATCTGTCTTTTAATTTCTCCAATCGGTGTGTCAGATTAGTTGTAACATTTGTCATGTAGTACTGTATTTTATTCTTTATTCCGCTATTTTTTTAATTTCCTCATCTTTTGTCGTTTACTATATTACTTGTCTTTTATAAAGCGCCGCCGATTCCTGCGGCAAAGTAGTTGCGTTTTGGCCTTTCATCCAGAGATTCGGGGTTCGAATCCCCGGGTCAGGATTGGAATTTTTCATACGCCACAAAATTTCAATTGTCATATACCCACACGCAAGCTTTGAGCTTGTACGGTGAATTAAGTTGTCAAGCGAAAAGAAAATTATACAAGTGATGCATAATCGCCAGATATTTTCGTTCGTTGCTTTAATTCGCTATATTATCAATTATAAAATTATCAGATAACTCAGATTATTTAATTATCCGTCTTTACAACTTACAATTTACACATACATAACTGTTTTTTATGAATTATTCATATTTCCTATTGTCTCGCTGCTTTCTTTCCCAGATTTTATTGATGTTTAAAATATTCATTTTTATTGACTTTTTTTAAAACTTTAGCTGATTATAGCTAAATAAACCATTATTTATATTTAATTTAAAATACTGATATCCATGTAATATATATTCAAACAATTTTTGCCGTTTAGTTAGAGGAAAAGAGTGGGAGAGAGTATTTAAAAAAACGTTTTAAAATGATATATTTTAAATCAATTTAGTTATTTCTAATTAATTAACTTCGTTAATTTAATATTAACCCTATATATATATATATATATATATATATTCACACACGTATGTGTTTGTATCGGTGTACAGGTTTCTAACTTACCCTTTACTCACTCATCATCAGATGATTGGTTTATACGGCATTTCTCCTCTGCCACCACCCCATTCTGTCGCCCTAAAGCATAAGACTGAATGTCTGTGTCACAAACGGCTACTGAGCCTCGAAAAAGTTTAGCAATCAGTGTTCTAAATAGCTCCTAGAGCTTACCTAATAGCGTGAACGGACTAGGCGCGGTGCCATATACCACCAGCTTACGTGTCCCAACCGCTCACTTGTCATATATTTACTAAAACGGGTAGACGCACCCCGTCAACTACTAAAAATGACATCCATAAATTAAAATTTACTTTGTTAGACAGCGATTCGTTGCCACGCCTAGGTCGTTGAATGTCAGCAAGTACCTGTCCACCATATTAAAGCGCTTGGAGTATTAATTGGCTGGTGGTCAGCCATATATATTTCTCGGTTAGCTTAACAAAGAAGTACGGTAAGTCTTTTCCCTTAGGTAAACCGCTGATGTCGGTTGAACATAGAAATCGTATTTAGGAACTCCTACACGGTCGACAATGCGGCTCTCGCCGCTTGTGAGTGGCCAATTTTCCCCCTTGACCTCTAAGTTCCAGGGTGTCTCGGTCTAAAAAGAGCAGGACAGTCAAACATCAGGTGTTCATTTGACTGGACCTCCCCGCATACGCACAGCTCATCAGATGATAAGAGAAGTACTAGACGATGTGTAACAGATTTCATGACCGTTTTCTATCCGTCTTAGCAGCATACATTATCAAATATTATCGACCGCACTTTATTCACATTAGGTTTTACATGACAGATGTAATGTTTCTGCTTCATATCCTAAATAATATTATTTATATCGTTACATTAACAATAACAATAAAAGTTTTTCCATAATATTTAATTAACGGTCTAAACTGGCCGAGGCTACTGGTAAATTGAACGTTTTTATTAACATTATATATACAGGTGTTTACACCGAGTCATATGTAAATTTCTATATATAATTTTAAATAAAAAAATAAATAAAACGTCACCGAACGGGATCATAGATCTAAAAACACTAGATTTATTTTTTACCACAAAAAATATCTATTATTTCTTATCTCTGTGTAAAGAAAAAATTTAAAAACTATAAAAAATAAAATCACTTTAGTAAAAAAATTGATATCTCCTTTTTAATCGTTTTGTTTCTTAACATTTTTTTTTTTTTTTTTAAATAAAATAAGACGAGTAAGAAATAGTATTAAAAATTTTACACTGTTGTCAATTAAACAATTTTAAAGATATATTATTTCTAGAGTATACCGTTTAAAAAATTATATTTTATTAGTTTTAGTTAAATATCTTATCTAAATGAGATAAATCTTAAAGAAAAAATAATATAAAAAGACAAAAGGAAATGAGTCATTTTTATCTCTGTGTTCATTGAATCCTGTTTTTTTGGTTTTTTTTTGTTAATATGTAGAATTTTTTTTCAAAGTTTGACATAACTTTTATGAATATATACTTATAAAATAGATTTTTTTCTCAATAATATACATTTTTTTAAAAATTTTCTTATGAATTAAACAAGAGATAAATATTAAAAATTAAAAAACATGACTGCTAAAAAAATGTTTTTAGCTGTTTTTTGCTGACAAAATGAGCGTACGGGTAACAATTTTATAATAGTGACACTCCCGATAACGTAAGGATTACAACGCGGGGAAGTACATCTAAATCAGTTCAGCCGTTGGGCTGCTACGGTGGAACATACATACACACATCCTAAGTACATTACAGACCTTTTTGGGCAGTCGTGTAAAAAATACTAGTAAGACAAACAACTTCACCGAGTGTTAGCGTCTCGACCTTTCATCCGGAGGTCCCGGGGTTCAAATCCCGGTTAAGTATGGCTTTTTCACCACGCTACAAATCATTCATCTCATCCTCTGAAGCAATACTTAACGGTGGTTCCGGAAGTTAAAAAAAAAACTTCACAATTTTCAGGTACGAGGTTTCCGAATCTTTCAAAATGAAGCGTTGAGATATTCAAAAACGAATCATTGATCTGATATATTATTTTAAAGTTTTTTTAAATTTATTTAAACATATATATATATATAAGAGGAATATGGATCTTGAGATTTTAGAAAAAAAATATGTGTACATATATATATAATCTTTTCAAGATCCATATTCCTCTGTACTATTATACAAATTATAAACCAAATTGATCAACTTAAATACAGAAATATACATTAAACATGACGACACTTACCTTACTTCATATTCACAAAAACGTTTTCGTTGAAATACACATCTTCAATTGTAATTATTTTATTTTAAACTGTTCGTATTAAACTACATTCCATACTTAAATACATTCAAATTTATCAAAAATATAATTTTTTATTTATTTATAATTAAAACTTTTTTAAATATAGATATAGAAGTTAAAAATTAAAAACTACATATATATAATAAGACGTCAAATCTAGTAAAAATTAAATGAATAATTAAGATTGGCTAGCCAAGTTACATGTTACTTCTAATCCTAGTTATTAATTTATTTTCATTTTTACTAAATTTGCCGTCGTATTTTTTTATATACGTAGTGTTTAATTTTTAACTTCTATATTTATATTTTAAAAAAATTTAATTTTATAAATAAAAAAAATATATTTTTTAATAAATTTGAATGTATTTAAGTGTGGAATACAGTTTGATACGAACAGTTTAAAATAAAATAATTACAACTGAAGATGTGGGTTTCCACGAAAACGTTTTAGTAAAATATGAAAGAAGGTAAATGTCGTCTTGTTTAATGTATATTTCTTTATTTAGGTAGATCAATTTGGTTTATAATATACATATATATTTATATACCCTATGACACTCCCAGTAAGATAAGGATTCCAACGCGGAATCATACATATAAATCGGTTTAGCAGTTGAGCTGCTACGGTGGAACATACATACACACATCCTAAATACATTACAGACCTTTCTGGACAGTCGTGTAAAAATACTAGTAAGACAAACAACTTCACCGAGTGATAACGTCTCGACCTTTCATCCGGAGGTCTTGGGTTCGAATCCCGGTTAAGTATGACATTTTAACAAGCTATAAATCATTCATCTTGAGCTTTCTACGGTGCAACAAACTTACATATATACACTTCTTTTTGGGCAGTCGTATAATAAAAGATTCTTTTATAATTTAAAAATAATTTAGTGTAAAATTAATTATGTTAATTTATGTGAAAAAAGATTGTCAAGGCTTGTTTTTTGAGTAATATTGACAAATTATATAACAAAATACTATAGAATAGATTTTTTATTATTATTATTATTAAAATTGATTTAGTTTTTGTTTTTTAATTTATATCGTTTTTCCCCGTATAAAATTATTTTATTTTATTTTTTTTTTTAAGTGCACGATGAATATAATTAAGTTGATTGATGTTTTGTCGTAGTTTAAGTAGAGTTAACTTACAGTGCATAGTAGGATAAAGTTAGCTTATTATTCGATGAAAAAAAAACCGGTTAACTTTTTTATAATCATATAAACTGGATTATAAAAGAACAAAGATCAAAGACTAAATGATTTCATATGTATATAAATATCTTCAATGTTCAATTATTTTTTTTTTTTTAGGGGAAATGGGATATAGGTAGATTTTCTTTAATTTTTGCTCGTTTGATTATTTTATTTACTTGTATTTATTTACTTCAGTTTTTTATAACTTTCTTTAATTACATTTTTTTTTTAATTTTTCCTCAAGTGTGTATTATTATAATTGTATTATATTAAAAAAAGTAAATAATTTTTAATAATATTACTCTCTCATAATGGTTTTTATTATTATTAATGTATGAACATATGTATAAATAATTAACTTATAAAAAATTGTTAATTAATTTTTTTTTTTTTAATATTATTTCTTTTCGCTAATTGCTTTGTTAGTTATGTAGTTTGAAAAATGATTAGTTATTGTGTTATTATTATTGCTTTGTTTATTTGTTTGTTTGTTTATATTGTTATACGATTTCAAAATTATTATATTATTATTATTTCTATTAACTATGTTTAATCTTTAAGAATTTTTTTTTATTCATAATATAATTATTTGCACTTATAAAAAATTAATAATAATTATAAAATTTTGTATTTTATAATCGTACCGCTGATGTTAACGGTTGTATAAATATCTTATTGACTAATTTTTGATGATGTAACTCATAAAAAGGGCTGTTTAAAATTTAAATTATATTCTAAGTAGCCAAATTCATTTATATTACCGACTTTCCTGATCGATTTTATTTTGACGTGAAACGTCTTTAAGATCACACCGAAACATACGAGTACCAAAACAGAAATTTGGAGCGTAAATAAAACGTCTATATCGTTCTACTTTATAACTCTGGAACTATTAGTCTCAGAGACGTAAATACGGTGTTATTTTATAACTTACACGGTCAGCTCGCCGATACGACTTTGAGTTTACGTCACTGGAAAGCGGGTTGCCGGGGAGGGACACAGCACAGATCGGCAAAAATCATTTCCATACGTGATTTTGTTTAGAGCTTGTTGATATAAATCGGATTTAAGTAATAATAAATATATTTTGGACAATATTTACGTATAAAAAATTAAAGTAAACATATAACAAAGCAAAAAAATTCAATTTGCAAGCCTCAGCCCGCTCTAAAGCCAGCCGGAAATATAAATTACGCATATCGTAGGGTTATGGGTCACGCATAGATACCCCGATGTCCGGTGCCGAGCAAGCGAGACTGTTTCCGGAGCGTCGCAAAGCCGGCACGGCGCGCCCAATGAACGACACCGACGGCGCGAACACCTCTACCGCTGCTTATTACGCCTTATGTCTCTTCTTATATCGCAGATCGATTTTTAACAAAATTTTGGTCGAATATTAGTCGAAATAAATATCACGTACCATTTAGCGTCTACTTTATGTTAAAATTAAATGAAGTAGTCCGTCAGCGTCTCGTTTTTATTTCTATTCGATACAATAAAAGCGACTCGCTTACATACAGACCGACCAATTTATCTGTAGAGTCGGTCAAATGAAGGAACTAAAATTTTCCTTCGGAGACTTTCGGTTTTATTTTTTAAAAATACGATGCTGATTCTCCCATTTAACTCTACAGATAAGCTGGTCGGCCTGTAGCTCGTAGGAACTCATCAAAGATCTGTAACGTTTTATGTTAAACCAACGACCGGAACCAGTCCCATCCGATTTTCCAGGTTTCTCCAGGGTTATTTAAATAGTAATTAACATAATTCCAACTGTTTCACCTATCAAAAAAACTATACCGTCGCTGTGATTTTTATTTACTTTTTGATCATCTCTTCTTCGTACTTCTAAAAATATATAATATTATATCGGCTCTTCCTGAATTTTCCTTTATATCGGATATCTTACTTTTTTATTTAAAAAAAACTCCAGCGGCAACCTCAGATGTTCCTGATTAATAAAATAATTTGCCACTTTTTTTCACAACAGATTGTTCCCGGTATTTTTTATCCGTTCCCATTTCATTTGTTATTTTGTGTCGCGGTGTTTCCCCAGTATTCTTTTTAATTTTTGCCGTTTGGTTGTACTTTATTTTTACGATAATATTTCTTTTATAAAATTATATTACAGAATAGTTATTTTATTTTTCGCAGTTATTACAGAAAGAAAAGGGTTATAATATCATTATAGAGTAGAAAAAGAGTATACAAGGATTAAAAATTAAAATCTGTGATTTGTATCAGGAGACTACAGGACATTAAAATAATAACGCTTGTTTTTCATCGACGAAAAAACCTAAAAATGTAACCTGATGTTTTCTTTGAACTTGACTTTATTATAATTTTTTCTTTGATGAGTTTACACAATTGATTCTCAAACATTTTCGCCCACCACCCACATTGAGAATCAAAAATTTTCTAGCGGACCTCAAAATTTTTAAACTTACCATCTGTTAAAAATAATAATTACAATTGCTGTTTTTAAGATACGCTCATAAAAAGAGCAATTGCAAATTTTGATCTAGCTTCTAGATCAAAACCCTTTAATTTTCATATTTATTTTTATCAATACGTTGCTTAGATCGGGAGATAATGACAAATGTGGCCTTTTCTCTTTAAACTGAAATTTTTCGGTTCAGAAGAATCGTAGAGAGGCCTACAAAAAAAGAAATTAAAGCTAATGTTAAGTTTTTAAACGATTTTAATGCAGTTTACTGAAAAAAAAAATTCGTTTCCCCCAGGCGCTCGATCAAACACAAAGAAAAACTTACAAATTTTTAAAACTTTTCATTAATTTTATTTTTTTAATTGATAATTTTGGAAATCTGAAATATACTGTCAAAAAGTAGAGTATTCAAGCTTTATTATTTTTTTATTCTTCTCTAAGCCCCTCGGTTGCAAAGTTAAAGTAATTGGAATACAATTATTTTTTATCATGAAATATCCCTTTATTTTTTTGTTCTAGTGTAGTAGATATGTAATTTTAGTTTGAAATATCAAGAAAATATCATTTTTGGCTTTTTTTTAATCAGCCATGTCGGGCTTCTTAGACCGAAACCGAATGAACCCCCTTAATTTTCTGTGGACCTTCTACCGCCCCCATCTCTGAAGGCCTCCAGCGCCCACCAGGAGGCGCTATCACCCACTTTGAGAACGAATGGTTTACACTATTTACCTGTGCGTAAACGATCGACTCTTTTGCTATTAACGTGTCTATTTACACGTGCTGCATCGTCTTTTGGTACGCAGTAAACGCTTTATATAAAAATATTTTTATATATTTATCTCATATTAAATCTCTAAAGGATGACTTGATCAGTTGTATGATTTTGGTGGATTAAAAATTATACAATCGAATATTAAAAATTCACCGATAAAGTAAATTGAAATAACATTTTTTAAATAATTTGAATTTATCTTTATTACATTGCGAGTAAATATTTTCTTTCGAAATATAAATTTGGCTATGTCGAGTAAAATTTATAAAATTTTCTTTGCAGTTTTTTTGAGACCAGTTTATATAATTTCTTATTAAATTTAGTTTTTTTGTTTTTTTTTTAATTTTTAACTTGTATATTCTATTAACAATTCATCTATGGATAAAAGCTAAATTTAAATCACAAATTAAGTGTTACACGCCTTATATTCTCATATCGTAAATGAACGATTAATAGAAATAATAAGTATTTTTGCTAACCGTTATGAAAGCATGCGATCAATGTTATTTTTGAACATTAAAAGAAATTTCTTAAAACCATTTTTTTTTTTTTTTTTTTTTTTAATAAATTTATAAAAAAACTGATTTTAAATTATATAAAAATATGTTACGTTTCAGATGAATTCTGTATATCAGTGCGTTAAAAGCTAGAATACAATAGCTTGGAAAATAATTTCTTAAAATATATTTCCACGTATTTTAGAATTCTCTAATACTACACGCAAAAGAATTTTTTTTTTTGAATTTATAGTAAGTTATATACTTAAATACCAAAGTACTAAAGAAAAACAAAACTTTTTAATTTTAAAGCACGCATAACAGAAATTAGCAAAAATATTAGTAAAAAAAAACTTATTTTGATAATTAGCTCGTTCAATTGTAATATATGTTTATGCTTACATAGTGTATTATTGTGGATTACAACATTCTACCTCGATGTATAAAAAAATCTACCTCGTTTTATAGAATCTTTTTTATAGTTAGGCGGCATCTTTTTTTTTAATAAAAAAATTAATATTAAGTTATTTTATTTCTCATTTTAATTTATTTATTTACAAGTAAGCATCTATTTCCGGTAATGCAATATGTGTATAGTAAAAACTTGGATATATGTAAACGTTTCTTTATCCGTTATATTGATTTTTATCTCTGCAAAGCTGTTTTTATGGATGTAATACTCTTACATATCGTTCCAGATGGTACTGGAATGATGCCCAAATATTATTAGCAAAAACATCCACCCGTGTTAATTAGCTAAAGTTGTTCTAACCAGCTGAGCGTTATATTTTGAAAACTATCTTACACATCTATTATTATTTGTTGGAAAACCTATCGGGCCTAATTTCCAGTTTTATACCGTGAATGAACTTTTATTTAAACCTTGAAGCTTAATTAAACATTTCGACCGCGATGCTAGTCTCAAAATAGTTTCGGTATAAAAGATTATTTATCGGCTAGTTTTCATTATTGTAATATTTCTATAAAATTTCATTAGGCGCAGATTGATTTTCTATAAAGAAAAATGTTCTTTAATTTTTCGTGGAACACTGATTACCCGGATCGACCTTTGCCAGGCTGAATCAGAATAAACGGAAATCCTAACGGTTGGAAGATAAAAAAAATGATTTTTTTTTTTGTACGCATTGGACGTTTCATTCTAATAATTAACGGGTATCGCGCTTAATAAAAAAAATAAAAATATATTTCAGTAAAATCAAAAAGACACTGGGAATATTTATACGATGTAATAATAAAAAAAAAAAAACAAATGTAATAAATACGTTACAAAAATCCAATTTGTAAAAATTTGCTAATAAAAGAATCAGAAAAATTTACTACGTTACAATTTATAAAAAATATCTTTTAAAAAAACTTTTAAGAGAAAACTTACAAAAAATTAAAGAAAAATTGAGTCGCGCGTTATAAAAAGATATAATTTCTATCGATAATCAAAATAAACCTTTAAAACATTATTTGTTCTTACAAAATCTCTGATCTGTTCCCGCTTTAATGTCGAGTTTTGTTTATTTGTTGGAAAATCGTGTAATCGTTTTAAATAAAAGTGTATGGAATCGCATTCTTTTTATCACTTCAACCGCAGCGATAGGCAACACATTCATGACCTTTTTCGTGCGATAATCCTGGATACAAGTCGTTAAATCATAGTTCTTGCTTGACCAATTAATATGTTTCTATCGATCTTTTCAGAAGTTAATGTTACAATTAGATTAATTAAAGTATAAATTTCCACGTTTTGTGGGAAAACCTGGAAATAAGTCGATTAAAAAAAAACCAGTAAATAAAAGTGCATTTCCTATCGAAGTAAATCTATTTAAATACTATTTATTTTTTTAAAAATAAGTATTAATTTTTTTTTTTTTAATTTCCTGGGATAGATGGGATCTATCCAGATGATTGTTGTACATCCAGAAAATCAGCGTTCGTATAATTACATTTTAGTTGGAAATTATAGAACGGTAGTGTTTTTCAATACCGATTTTTAATTAAGTGACATATTCTCTCAGCAGCGCGTGGAAATGAATTTTTTTAAATCTTGTCACCTTGAGTTTGAATATCGAAACGTTTTAATGATACCAAACCGTCATTTATTTGTTAAAATTACATTTTCTCCGGTTCGCTTTGATAAATTCCTGTTTGTATCTTATATTTTATTTTAAAAATTGAGTAACTTTAAAACTGTACGTTTTAAATTGTACGTTAGTTAGGTTTCTATTGAAATTTTATTGATATAGTAAAATATAAGAGTTTAAATATAAATTTTCATAACGATTATAAACTCTCTCCAAAGATTAAAGAATGTCAAGTTTTTTAACCTCCGAAACCACCCTTAGGTATTGCTTCAGTGGATGAGATGAATGATTAGTAGCGTGTGTGAAAATCCTGCCTGACCGGGATTCGAACCCGAGACTTCCGGATGAAAGGCCGAGACGCTATCACTCGCGCCACGGAGGCCGGCTCTGCTATTTTTTTCCCCCTACATTCCCGAGCCGGACATCCAATTAAGTATACTCGATTCGAGGACGTGTCCTTTCCGGATCTTTTAATTACCTGCCTCTAATCTCCAACGGAAGAAATCAGGCCCGGCTATGCCGTTCCCAGCCACCCGCCGGAGACCGGATCTCGGTCTTTCCTTTTGCCAGCCTCAAACCGACGGCGTAGGAGCCGAAGCGTACCCGGGAACCCACACCGCCGGCCGGGTCTAGGTCTTTTCATTAATTCACACGTAACGGACCCCAGGAGTCCCCGCTCCATCACGGGAACCCACACACCAGGGCATGTGAGCCCTCAGGAACGGGGCTGTCCGCCCAGCCCTGCTATAAACTAAAACCCTCAGTATCCCAGTCGTCTTGCATCATCTTTTATTCTGAGGACTGCTCTTGCAAATATTGCAAAATTATGCCAGTTTCCGGACATAGCGAAGAGCTGCTCCGGTCGAGTATGCATCAGTCCTGTATTTATACGATGTTCCTCCCATCGTCTGCACACGAAAATAGTGTATTCGGCATCGCAGTAACAGCAGATGGGTCACTTTCTCCTGCCAAACCTATGCAGGTATTGTTCAAACGCACCATGTCCCGACATGAGTTGCGTTGTGTGGTAATCTAATTCGCCATCAGAGCGATCTAGCCAAGCATCCAGGTTCGGGATAATTCTTCTGGTCTATGCGGCCGCTGCTGAACCCGACCATGCCACCTTCCATAGTTTCCGTATTATAGAATTGGCCTCATCTTTGGCTACACCGGATGCCCTTAGTTTTCGTCCTTTAATCTGCAATTCCGGCTCTGCTATTAAGTACGCATTAGTTTCACATAGCTTTACAGTCCGTAGAAATTCTTTTGTCTCCGTTACTCTTTTCCGTTATGCATTCATATTGAATTATCCAACCGCAATCTATTTCTGAAAACCAGTTTTGGTAGCCTAGATTTTCTGCAATCATTTCACCCGTTTTATGTGTTATTATCCATTAATTTTTATTTGATCATAATTTTTTTAATTTTTTAACTTAACATAATTATTGCACTCTTTATCGTTGATATTATGTTTTATTTATAGCACTTTTTTGTTTTTAAAATTAAAAATTGATACCTTCTTATATCATATGTTATAAAACTAAATCTGGATGTCTTAATACATAGCCAGCCGACTTATATCTTATTCAGTTAGCTTATTGAGTTCAAGTAAAGAAACTGCGCGTGCGAGTGTAAACAGGCGGCCGATCATAAGCATTTCCAGTAAATCCTGATGCATAGGAAAAAAACTACGTGACATTAATATTTACTAACCACGCGCTATTATACTTTTAATTCAAATAAATTAAGACATTTTATTTGAGATTTTTAAGAGTTTTGAAATTGTCTACAAATGGTAAAAGTTCACTTATATCTGCGAGAAATCCGTAGTGCTGTCATTATTAAGAGATACAATTAGAGGGCCAATTTTGTTTTCTATTTTATTATCCGATTTCCAATAATCGGTTCAGTAGTACTGATATTAATAGATATTATTTAACAGATATTTTAAAAGTAGTATTTTCTGACGCTACGTAACTTTTGATTTTTCCCCAAATTAACTCGTTCGGGTCGAGTATACGACGTATAGGGAAGTACTCGCACGGTTTTGCCACTGTATTTTGTTTATTCATCGATTTTATACGCATTAAAATTATTTTTAATACGCGAAACCCTTTGCAATAATCGGACCTTAAATTCACCCTTTTCAAAAATCACTTCTTTTGAACTGAACCTCAGATCACATTGTAAACTGAAGCAGCACAACTTCCACTTATGTTTGTAGTTTATTAACGACATCCGAAATCAACGCCGTTGGATTACTCTGTGATTCCTTTTTTTAAGCGTTTAAAATGATGTGTTTTCCACATGCTTCAGAGCTTTTTTCGGAGGGGATATCGATGATCGTGCTTTGTTATCAACTGAATCGGTATCAGATACGGTGTCAAAATAATGGTATAACTCGAGTCGTACAAACGAAATATGCTACAATCGGGTTTCCAGTAAACTTAAAAAAAATGCGTTATTTTAACTTTAACATTACGGTAAATAAATAAGTAACAGAAACACAAAAATTGAAGGCGAGAGTAAAATAGTGATCGTGTAAAGATGGAGGGTTTTAATAGAACCGAGAAGATATTACGTTACATAAAGGTTTGATTACATCGAATACTATATGATAAATTAGCTATACGGTGACTAGAATATGAATAACAATTATTGTGTTGTATGTAGATACGGCCGCTTTGTGAATCAGCACTGATATAAGGGACGTGACTCAGCTGAATCGTGAAGAACTTTTCTTTTTTTTTCCCCTACATCCCCGAGCCGGACATCCAATTAAGTATACTCGACTCGGAGACGTGTCCTTTCCGGATCTTTTAATTGCGTGCATCTAATCTCCAACGTAAGAACCAGGCCCGGCTATGCCGTTATCAGCCCCCCCGCCGGAGACCGGGTCTCGGTCATTCTTTTTGCCAGCCTCAAACCGACGGCGCAGGAGCCGAAGCCGCCAAAGCGTATCCGGGAACCCACACCGCCGGCCGGGTCTCGGTCTTTTCATTCATTCGCACCTAACGGACCTCAGGAGTCCCCACTTCATCAAGGGAACCCACACACCAGGGCGTGTGAGCCCTCAGGAACGGGGCTGTCCGCCCAGCCCTACTATAAACTACACCCCTCAGTATCCCAGTCGTCTTGCCTCATCTTCTTTTATTCTGATAACTGTTCTTGCAAATATTGCAAAATTATTCCAGTTTCCGGACATAGCCAAGAGCCACTCCGAGAGCTGCTCCGGTCGGGTATGCATCAGTCCTGCATTTATACGTTGTTCCTCCCATCGTCTGCACTCAAAAATAGTGTGTTCGGCATCATTAACCGCATCGCAGTAACAACATGTTGGTGACTCTCTCCTGCCAAACCTGTGCAGGTATTGTTCAAACCCACCATGTCCCGACATGAGTTGCGTTGTGTGGTAATCTATTTCATCATGAGAGCGATCTAGCCAAGCATCCAGGTTCGGGATAATTCTTCTTGTCCATGCGGCCACTGCTGAACCCACCAAATCGTGAAGAACTAACATTGCGTTTGTGTTAACGCAATGTTTATTTATTCTTCACTCTATAAGCTAACCGAATACAGTATAGTTTCTCTACAGGATTCTTATGTAAACTTTTGTACCCCCCTGTTTCTATAAGACTTGAATTCTATTGACTCATCTAATTTTCAACATCCTCCCGCTACATTTCAGAGGATTTTATCCTTTTCCTTTCTGGTTTAATTATTGTTTACCTAAAGAGCTCTACACTCGACAGAATTTTTTTCCTTGAATTTCACGTTAGGTTGTACCGGATTGCTTTTGATTTTTACCGTTAATTCGTTCATTCTTTGTGATTTTACTAACAGTATTTTGATACTTCTGATATCTTCTGTACCTACCACCGACCTTCATATTTAATTCTTTATTATCCTCCCTTCTAATATATTTTATGCAATTTATTTTTATTTTCAAAGTGAATTTTTATCCTATCGATAAACTCATGCTTCTCAGAATGTATTTTTTTAACTCCTTTAATTTTGTTTCTCCTTAAAGAACGATTGTCAAATCTTAAAAATTTTTATTTATTTTTTTCTGAATAATTACTAGAATTATTGAATTCATTCTTCAATTTCTATACTACTTCTTCCATATATAAGAAAAGAAATGAAAGTACACCATTTTTTTGTCTTATTTCTTTTTGTATTACTTTTATTTATTTTTTATTTTTTTACTCTTTATTATTAATTACTACCCTATTTAAAAAAGAATAAAAAGAAAACTTAAACAATCTATTAATGATGATCCAAAAATCTGGATTTGCAGGATCTCTTGGATAAATAAGTTTTTACTGTACAACATATTTATATATATTGGATCTCTTGTATTTTTATCTATTTTTTATTTTTATTTTGTTATAATATTTTATTTAAGACGAATTAAATAACGAAGATGTTTGTCATTTTTTATTAATTTCTTTTATCATCTTTATATTATATATAAAGGAATGATACCAGTTATCTGTGAGTACATATAATGAGATGTATATTGTAATGTTATTTTTTTTACCATTTTAATAATATTTATAATATACTGATTTTCATATAAGACTGATTTATATATTGTAATTATTATTATTAATTTAATAAATACAGTATAATTATTTTAATATGTTATATTAATGTAATTATTTTATTATTATTATTACGTGATATGTTTATTGGAATAAATGTGTTCTTTTTTGTTTATTTATTTTATTTTATTTTTGTAATAATAATGAAATAAATAATACTAACTGATATTTATAAAAGTACTAACTGCTGCCTTACTTATTAATATGTTGTTTGTTTTTCTTCTTTTTTTATATTTTATTCAAGTTAAAATTAAATTAAAAAAAGATTATAATAAAAATAAATTTGTTGTAAATATATCATTTTTGCATCATTAAATTAATATAATATTATTATTATCAGGGTGGCGTTATTTAATACTTCTTTTATTTTTTTAATTATTCGCTTTTAAAGAATATTTTGTTTGTATTATGGTTTTCTGTTAATTATTACTCATGTAAGTATTAATTTTTTGTAGGTACCTTGATTTAAAACTTAGTTCATTATAAAATTTGAATTTTAACGGGTACCTTAACGTATTTATTTATAACATTACATAGGTTTCATAACAATGTACAAATTTTTATTTTCCCAAATATCTGTTCTATATGATCTACAGCTCTTAGATTTATTCAATATTGCCTATAATTTTTCACATATTTATAACTATAAAATGTGCTATGTATGATGTACTCGGATGAAAAATAACCATTTGCTAACATTTCGTATGTTAAACATTTTTTTAACCAAAGATTTCAGTCGGTTATTTGAATACATTCTTCGTAATCTTTTCTCTCTCTTACAGCTATTAATATTTTGGGAAGAAACTTAAAATCATTTGGAAACAGACTGGTGTCAAATTTAAAATTATTTTATGCACTTTTGAAATGAATTAGCAAATGTAAGTTGATATTATTTATTTTTGTCTTTTTCTTTGATGGAAAAAGAGTTTATATTTCTTCTTTTAGAAGACTGCCACAGAATTTTTTATTATGTTTAAATTAAAGAATTATGATTGGCCATAGCTATATAAAAAAGTAAATAAGTGTTTAATGCAACCTTATTGTTTTATTTGAGTTAAGACAGTATGGGTTTTATAGAAAAAGTGTATGTCTCATTTTGACTAAGCAGATGTTTTTAATTTCTTTTAGAAACTGAATATTGTTACACATTAAAATTACATCTTTGTTATATTTATTTTTATTGAATTGCATAAAATAGAACCCGAAAAAGAGTGTACAATACTTTTTTTTTTAAATTTAACACGTTTACAAGATTCATGTGATTTAATAAAAAATATAGTATTAAAAAAATAAATATTCAAAATACATAAACTAGGATTCTGAAATGTGTAACTACTCTGAAGATTTTCTATTTATTTCTCAATTAAATTTTTTCTTTTTTTATATTGTTACAGTAACCAACGGTCATAATTCCTTTTAGCTCAGTTCAGAATACATCTGAATATAAGCATATATATGCAGTACGTAATCCTTTTGAAAATATAAATTTGCAAATGTAGTGTACAGTTAGTAATTTGTTATGTATTTAATTATACGGAAGTTATGATTAAAAGTTATTTACTAAATTTTCACGACTGACTGGGTATGGGGGAAATCTTCCCCCCAATAGAAATTACAATCATATAGGAATGATTCTGTATATATATATTTTTTATGTTTGTATTCATAAAATCTATTATAAAGAAATTATGGAAATTAGTTTAGAACAACACATTCAGTATATATATTTTTGTATTTAAAAGTTTTATAAACTAACAAACCATTATAAATGAGGTAAAAGATAAACCATTCCATATTATGAGCAATAGTTTTTGAAGGTATGTAGAGATATAATATTATTTAGGTGTAGGATACCTGATTTTATACAGTAGACATCTCAGCTAGTTGCCTTTTTGTATAATCCCTGGTTAGGAATATACTCCTTGGATGGATGAAGGTCATATACCTGTTGATCCTCAATAATAAAGTGGCTGCTCTGTTTGCCACTAAAAGATATCAGGCATGACATCACCGATGGAATTAAGACTGTGACTGAATGCCAGTTCTCGTGGCATTCATATGAAGAAGAAGGAAAAAAGGATAAAACATGGGGAGGAAATACAAAAGGAATGATCAAAATACAAAAGGAACAAGAACTCTCTGTGTTCGGGATAGTCTTTCTAAAGTCTTTCCAAAAAAAAAAAATCAATTTTTTTTAAATTTTGATTTTAAATAAATTTAAAAAAAATTGATTTTTTTTTTTTTTTTTTAATTGGGAGCTCCATCATCAGGGGAGTGGTATTAAGTTATTTTAATGATTTTACTTGGCCAAATACATTTTGGGAATTAAAAATTTGAAAATGAAAAAATTTTTTTTTTATCTTGTGGGCTCCAATATTCAAGGGGAAGAATAAAGGTAAAATTAATTTTTAAGAAAATAATATGTGTGGTGATAAGAAATAAAAAAAAAAATAATAATAATTGTTTAAAAAAAAATACAACCATTATCCTAAATAAATTGTAATTTTCTAGGAAGGGATGAAAAAATTTGGTTAACTTTTTTTTTCAAGAAAAGCTAAATTTTACATTTTAAATGCAATGGGTGCCTTGGAAGATGGATTTAAATTTTAAATAATTTTTTAAAAATTAAAATTATTTTTTTCTACAGACTATTGGAGTGGGACGAACAAAAAAATTACTTTTCAAAAAAAGTAATTTGAAGGCTTATCAATGTAGAGAATATAGATGCAAAAAAACTCTGTATAACTCCTTTTCTAAAGCAAGATATAACTAAAAGAAGAAGAAATATATAAAATCATTTTTTGGGTAGGGGGAATATTAAATAATTTTTTTGGAAATTGTAATCTTGATAAAAAAACCTTCAACTATTGTAAGAAAAATTTCTATTAAAATGTCCAGTAAGATTTGAAATATTATTTTTGCCAAAACACTCCCACCTTTTTAACATTTTTGCAGAAATTTAACACATTCTTTCCCCCTGAAGGTAGTAACTGCCTATCAAGTTTGAAGAATATTGGTCAACAAGAACCCATAACACCAAATATATGCTAACATGTAAACACAAAACTAACAAACATATATTAAGATACAAACATACTCGCAAACATCCGTCTGACAAAAATAGATTTTTTAGACCCTTGTGCACTGGAATAAAATCTTTTTTCACAGATTTACAATTCTTTCTTTTTTATAATGTCTCCTTAAGGCACAAAACTTAAAAAAGACCAATTTTTTTACCGATTTATATACTTTCCTAATATAACTGCCGTAGCAACAATATGTCACTATAACCACGAAAGTAAAAAACGGCATTGGTTAAAGAAATTCAGACCTATTGTTAGTCATGTTATGAAAGAAAGGGAAATAAAACAATATCTGAGTAGTACTCACAGTAAAATTTATTTATTTCAACAACACTTTATTTTTAATGATAATTTCTCCTCCTTTTTTTTTTTGAATTTTATAACATATGAAAATTGTTATTTCTAACTGGGATTCTCAAACCCAGAAATTTCTGGATGAAAGGCAGTAGCATTATTACTACAATATGCAGGTTAGCTTATTTAATAATCATTTAATTAAAAAGTCTGTAATGGTATAATACACTAAGGTTCCTTTTATTTTTAATCAAGTATAACAGATGATTTTTTAGGGGTAATAATTTAAAAAATAAATGCAGCCCATTTTGTGTTTTTTTTTAACTCTTTGTCTGGTCATCAAGAAAAATAAAAATAAATAAATTATTTTACTATTATTTCAATTGTTCATTATTACAATTTTTTTAAATATTATACTTATTAGAAATTGCAATACCTATTTATTCTTTTCGATAATAAAATAAGGATTATACATATAACTTTTTACCTTAAAAACTTCCTTATGAAGATTTATAATAATAATGTTATAAAAATTATATTCATATTAATTTTTCTTACCTAAAATCCTTTTTGGTATTTTTTTAGAATTTAAAATTTAATAAATTTGAGAATTTGTATTAACGTTTGGATATTATTTATTATTTTATCACTGAATTTTTTAACAAATAATAAAACAATGAAAAAATAATTCTAGAATGATTTGTTAAGTTAATAAATAGTGATAAAAATACCAGCTTTCTATCCCAGATCCAAGAGGAATTTCTATCGATTATATGTGTTGCATTTCTATTTAAAAACTGTAAACAATGGACAGTAAGGTAGTTAGGGATGATTTTCAAATTTTTTTCTTTACATTATTTTTAATAGTCATTAAAAGTTTACTGATAAATTTTTTAATCAAATTGCGCTCAAGTTAAGTAATAGTGTGGGTCCATTAAGGGATACCCCATAAATTTTTGTTCAGTTTTCTGGTATTTTGGATGAGAGATTTTCAAAAATTTTTTATTTTGTTACTATTAATATTTTTCAAATTTTTTCTTACAAAGTTTTCATTAAAATGTACATACCTATTTCAAAATAGTAATTACAGGTTTTGGTGGCAGTATCCCACTTTCTTGTTCAATTTTCTAAAAATTTTAGTAGTATTGGTGCCTTTTATATACAAGTACATCAAATTTAATTATGTAAATTTCAACCAGCAGAATGGATGCTTCTATACATAAATCCACATGCATAAAGATCTGTGCTTTAGTTTTTTTTTATATCTTTGAACTCGTAGACATAAAAAGTTGACATTTAGAAAACCAAGTACCCAACGCCATCGCCATCCATTTAATCCATCGCCATCCTTTTTTGAATGTAAAATGTACTTCTGATTTATGTTTGTGTTACTTGATAGTTTTTCAATACATATTATATTGAGTTTTAAGTGTTTCTTAATTGAGCATATTTCCAATTATAGTTGGGTATTGGTTGTGCTCAAATTATTGGAGTTTATTTCCAAATAGTAAAATAGTAATGCAATAACTTCTTATTATATGAAATAAGTAATGGTTTTTAACTAGGGATATTTGGCATCACTAATATCTTTAATAATGAATAAAAATTGAACAAGAGGTAGCCATCATTGATTGATACTAATATATCAATTTATCAATGATAAATGAAAAAAAATTTCTTAAATATATTTGCTAAGTTCTTGTATTATATTCTTAATTTCATGTTAATATCTTCATTGCAATCTTTTACTCCCACCAACTCCTTCCTATATTGGTAATTAATTTTTGATTACAAATATTTGGATATCCATCCAAAGGGAAAATACATTAAATGCAGGTGATCTTTGAGAAGACAATTTGGTATTTGTTGGTTATGATGGTCCTCCCATTTTGTATTATTTATTATCAAAATATTGGTTAATAATATTTGAATATTTAAAAAACTTAAGAGCATTTCCAATGTAATTTAAATAAAGAAGATGTACATTTTAAAATTAAAAATTATACTTTTATTATGAAAGTATGTAGTATGTTTTATTTTACAGGTAATGTAATAAAAAATTTCACAACGATGGCATAAATTTGTGAGTATCTTTTGGAAACTTAATTAAATTTATCCAAGTTGTTTTTACTCAGCGATGACACATAGAGACACAAATAAGCATTCCTCTTTATGTTCAACCGATTGATTTATTTTTCATTTCTATTGAATACAGTCTTTTGATATTTTATGTATATATTTTTATTGACGGATTTAACAAATTTATTTTATCATTGACCACAAAATGATGGTTCATGTAGCCTTTTCCCTGTTTATTTTAACTTCTCAGTCAAATCTAAAATTACTGTTGCTCTCTGCCTGTCATATTTACATCCTAACTGAAAAAGAATTTTTGAAATATGATTTGAAAGAACAATAAGAAATATTTTCTTACTTTCCCCAAATATGTTTTCAAAGAAAGAGCATTATGTCAAAACCATTTTAGTTATTTAACTCCTTGGCTAGTCACTTGGTCAGTTAGGGTGCTTTTGTCATGATCAGTTGATTTCAGATTTGATTGCTGGTAAGGGTCTGAGTTTTTTACCTTTCATTTTATCGCTTCATTTCCTCAATAAAATAACAGTATATACATGTCCAATGTTTTATCATTTTCATAATAAATTTTTTTTAATTATTACGATTAGTTGACCTTTTAATAATTATATGTTCCACTAATACTGACGCGGCACATATCTCACAACGTTAATTATTCCAGTTGATGACATTATTATATTTATTTCTAATTCTCAAGTGCAAAATTTAATGGATTTTGCAGTGTATATTTTTCAAAAGGGTAACCAATAGTTAGAAAACAAATTAAATTATTTTCCCTTATATCATGAGATGTTTTACTCATAGAAATAAAATGGCCACACAATTTTTATTTCCATTCATTGCATGTTAAGATTATCAAATATAACCTTCTTTAATAAAGTAGACCTTTTAGTGTTATGTTCTTTTCTTAATGATTAATTTACCAATTAGGCCTAATATTTGAGTGGGAATATGAAATTTTGTAGCATATGAAAAATGCTATGCTTGATTGGGATCAGATTCTAATCTTGGGGGCTTGCAGATGAAAGGCTGAAGATGCTACTATTACACACAGATAAAATTATTTTCATAATACCTAATTAATAAATGGATCTACCAGGTAACATTTCCGCACAATTTAGTTGAAATATATACATACAATATTATTTTTCTGATTATTTACGTGATTCCAAGTATGAATTGGAGGACATGATTGTTTTGGGATTTAAATTGTCACACACACACACCTTGTAAATGGTAGGAAAACAGAACAGGTTAGTAATTTTTTATTCAGCATGTAGTGGAAATTTATTAATTTTAAAATTTTCCGCAGTTTTTGCATCAAGAATTACTATAAGTAGATGTTGCTGTGGCTTGGAAAGGAATTGCATCACTACTACGATGTTCTGCATCTGCTACATCTAGCCAGTAAGCCAGTGTTTAAGGGCTGTGTAAAACTTGCTAGTTACATTGATGAGGGTAATACTGGCCTTTTAGGTACAGTACACAATATATACATTTTATACTTTTCATGTTAGTTTATTATTTATTTTTCAAGATACTACTTATGAAAAATATTAAAATTATCATATTTCATAAATTCAAAGTTAACAATTTTTCTTAGATGAAAAATTAAATATTAAAACATTTTTAATAAAATTAATTTTAAAATTAAAATTGAGATAAAAATAAAACTAAAAATTAATTTTCTGGTAATTAAGCTTTAAAAGTGTAATTTATAATTTAATTACAATTAAAAAAGGAAGTATATACAGATATAAATATTGTAGTATTATAATAATAATAATAAAGATAAGAATAATAACATATTCATGTACAAGTATGATGCCATTTTCATTTATTGTGTTTAACAATTTTCTCATCTTATTTTTGATTGTATTTTATATCACTAAAAATAATTATTACTAAAATAAGAAAATAAGACTGATTCTGTTAGTTTAATATAATACAGTACCATATTAGTAAAAAATATATATATGAATATATAAATGTATTTTGTGTGTGTATATAAATATATAAAATTAATATTTAAAAAAAATATATTGTAAAAAAAAAATTATATATTAATCTTATATTATAATAATATATATTATATTTTAGTAAGCTTGTATGTTGTACTAGGACATAATATATGTCCTAACAATCTTGCTGATAACACTTACATATACATTTATTTTTACTTTTAATTTATTCATTATTATAATTGAAATGTGGATAAATATACATGGAGGGATTCAAATAACACTAAGTCAATGATAGAACATCGGAATTCTAACACAACATGTATTTAATCTGTTTTAAATTAGTTGAAATATGTAATCTAATGAATGGCACCATAGCTAACATAATTATAATTTGTATCTTATCTACATCTGATAGGAGAAACTAGAGATTGGTCATTAGGCAAGATACTACTAATGTCATATCCTTTTGTACCTCTAACTGTGTAAGTTGATGTAACTGTATCTATCTCAACAAAATACATTAAAAAAATAGATACAGCCTCTGGTTTAAAAAATGTTTTACTAATAATATAAATACTGCTATCAGATAATAAATCTTTTTCCCAAAAAATTTACTTTCTTTTATTTATTTTATGTTAAAATTGTTAATTTAATTAAACTTTATTGATTGTATTTAAATCAAGACTGATGTGTAGATGTAAATAATTTTTTCTCTCTTGCGATTAAATTTTTAATTATTCTCTTTATTATTAATACTTTTTATTTTGTCTTGTTCTAATATTTCCTTTTTAATACATAAACTGGAAAAAAAATTACTAGAAACATGTTAGAGGAAGTATTTTAAATTATTAGAGGAGAGAACTATTCTCCTGCTAAGTAGAAGCATCGTGTTTATTTATTTCCAAAATTAATTTGTTAATTTACATTATATGTTCCAATCCTTCTTATGGCTTTAATTTATTTGAAGCATCTGAGTTTAAAAGAAACTTACTCGAATTGCTCTTCCTGATAGTAATAATGTTCATTATACATCTAATCCATTTACTGAACAGATTGAAGGTGTCCCTTATACAGCTAAATGTCTCTTCTGTTTCAATTGACTTGGCTTGATAATGTGCAACAGTAACTGTTCCATGAAGAACGATATGGAAAACCATTTTACTCCTCATTTTCCTTAGTAAGCCTGCATGGGATCTTATTAACGTAGTTATACCATTTTCAAATTGATATACCGGGTCATAACTTCTGTTTATGACACCCAACATGTGTACTGCATGACCAAATTAACACTGCATCTGGACTTGATCGGCAAGGTGCTGTGATTGACACCATCCTATACTGCTTGCAATTTAACTTCACGTGCAGGAAAAATGTGAACTAACAGCTTGTAATTGATATAGGTGAAATTATCTATCTTTTTTCTTCATCATTGTGTTTAATAATATTTCTACCTTTGTTATGAGTACATGGTTTTCTCATAATTGTGAACTAGTCTTATTGCAATATAAATATTAAAAAGGCGTGAGATAAAATAACAAAAAAAACTTGTAGATCAAATTTAATGATAACTGAAAATTCTATAAATAAACAATGCAAAATTAAATATTAATACCCAAACTGAATATAGATAATAATAATAATAATAATAATAATAAAAATTTGTTATATTAGTAATAATGAAAAAAAAAGAAAAAAAAATTAATATATAAAACCTGAACAGCTGTAATAAGTGCTTGCAACCTATCTGTACTTTTCATCCGGAGATCCCAGGTTCGGATCCCGGTCAGGCATGGCATTTTCACACACGCTACAAATAATCATCTCATCCTCTTAAGCATGCCTAAGGTGGACCATTAAGGTTAAAAAAAACCTATCTGTACTTGCTTGGAACCATATATTATTGAATTCAACTGATGGTTTAAAAGTCTTTAGTTCATATTTTTTCGCATTCATTGCTAACTTTGGTTGTGTTGCACATTATGTTGATGAATTAAACTTATTGTTATGGATTTTTATTTTCTATCTTTTCAGAAGATCAAATAAGGAGATTTTTGCATAGTAATTGCTGACCAGACTTAACTTTGAGGATGTTTGAAAAACAAGTAGTTAAGTGCAGTTTTCCTTTGTTGGTTCTTTAATTTTTAAATAGCCTCTTATATTTCAATATACACCTGCTTTTGAAACATTATTGTTATTGTAAGAACAATCAGGTTATAAAAAGGAAGGAACTTTCCAGAACTGTATAACATCTCTCTACATTCTTAATATTGAATAAATTGTTTTGCTTGAAAATAAATTTAATATTGATTAATATTAAATTTATTTTACTTCAGATATTACTTTTAAACTGTAACTCTCCAAAGGAATTAATCTCAGATATTTTATTAAAAGTTGTGCACTTCCTGATAAATTTTTTTCTAACCATTATTTTCACAAATGTTTACCCTTTTGGATACATATTTTACACAGAAATATGGTACAAAGTGTTATCAGTATATTATTTTGAATATGAACCAGTGATGCTTTTATATTTTTTATTATTAATTAAATTAAAAATATATAAATAAAATAGTTATTAATTATTTTTAAAGAAATGTTGTTTAATTTTATTATTTTTTTTATTTTAAAATTTACTTGTTTTTTTTTTTTTTAGTTAATTATTATTATTATTTGGTGTATTATTCATTAAGAAGAAAGAAAAAGAATAGTTAAAGGCTGATAATTAAATAATTATATTATTATTAATGAATAAGAATTATTATTATCACTATTAAATATATTACTATTAATATTTTTAAAAAATAAGGAGGTTGTTTTATTTTTATTTAAATACCTTACTTTCCCATTTATTACGAGGACTGTTTAAAAAGTTCTCAGTCTGACGAGGAAAATATGATATTTTTCCAGATTTTTTTTTCAACAAATCACCTTGCAATTCGATACATTTAGACCAACAACTTTCCAACTTTTTAATGGACTCACTATGTATAATGCGATTGGTCTAACTCTGTAAAATAAGAGGTTGTCTCAGCTTTGACTATATCATTTGAAGTGAATTTTCTCCCAGAGAGACATTTCTTCATATTTGGGAACAGAAGTAGCTGGTAAATGAAGAAGTCAAATGTGGCAAATGGCACCTATGAAATTTCTTTGAAGTTTATGTCATGGAAATTTATAATAGCAACCCGAGATGTGTGTGAAAACTGATTAATGTGGTGAAAGAGTACTTTCTTTTTGGCCAGATGTAGACATTTAGTCTGAATAGCTCTCTTCAATTGGATCAGTAGTGAAGTGTAATTCTTCCCAGTGATGATCCTGCCTTTTACTAATAGTCTATGAGTACTGCATAGTGAGAATCCAAATACCAAATCTGTGACTTTTCTTTCTAATGGAACCATTTTTGCTGTCTTTGGCGTGTGTTCTCATCCTCTGTTGGGACTGCTGTTTGATTTCTGGGATATAATGATGAATTTGTGTTTCATGTAGTGTTAAGAAACGTAGTAAAGAAACTCAACCAATCGCGCTTTAAATAAGACTAAACACCCTTGAGAATTGTTCAGTCAAATGAATTTTTGGTTGACTGTTAACCATTGAACAAAAGGATTTCCATATGCAAAATATTGTGTAAAATACAGTGGATATGGTCTATTGAGATGTTTGCAATGGCAGCAAGTTCATGTACCTAGTCAGTAATCAGTTAATTTGGCACTGTGGATTTTTGTGATAATTTTGCGATTTTTGGACCTCCTGAGGGGTTCATCATCTTGAATGCCTGTACGACCACGTTTAGATTCAGCAGCCCGCTTTTCCACCATTGGAAAATGAAGGGGAACAATCCTTTAAAGTGGAATCTAACTCTTTTTGTACATCTATCAAGATTAAACCTTTTAAAATAAAGTTCAGGTATAGTTTTTCCATTTTTTAGTAAATGTTACTTATTTACTTTACTTGATAGCCACAAACAAACAACTAAAATTACATGCATCTGAAACTTTGCAGCACAGAATTTAAAGAATCTTACTTGACTCATATAGTCATTTGGCTATACCTGTGCTATCTTTGAATCAGGTCAAAAACGTTCTGAACAACCCTGGTAATTTAAACTTTAATAATACCAAACCAAAAAAACACAGGTCAACAAAAAAAAAAAAAAAAGTTGGAACTGAGATAAAAGTAGGTGAATTAGAATATATTTTTTATGCCAAATCTTAAAATGAAATCAGTTTTACTTAATCCCACACAGATTTTTAGTTATGACCCTTTAAATTATTCAAAACTTCTTAAATAATAGAAAATAAAAATAATAATAATTACAATTAAAATTCCTATGTTTACTAAGCAGACATTTATGTTTAAATTAATTTCTTTTTTCTTATTTTCCTTTGGTGTTCATTGAAGTCTTCTGTTTTTATCATCCAGCAGTAGTCGCTGATCATAGATTCATCCCATCTGCCTTGATAATGTTGTTCCATCTGCAGTATTTCTTGGTGGAACCTTTCTCCTTGTTTGTTGCTGATGTCAGTCACCCAAGTTTAAGAGAAAAAATCCAAATGAGAGTGTAAAAAATGAATTTTCAATGATATTCTGCCGCCTAAATTTTTGTAGTTCACGAAGAGTTCATTTATAAGCTGATCATTGTTTTCAGCTTTTTTGTTTTCAAGAAAGCCAGTTAATGACATCTTTGAATGACTTCCACACTAGTTTTTTAAGATTCAGTTTGCCGTTAAATATATTTTCACGAATTAATTTTCTTATTTGCGACTCGATGAATATTCTCTCTTTTAATCTGGCTTCACTTAACTGTGGAAAAACCTCAGCTAAATAAAAACCATCTACATCTTTATCTAATGCATTTACAAAATTCTTCATCAGGCTTAGTTTTATGTGTACAGGTGGTAAAATAATACGATCTGCTTTGACATGAAGACTATTGACAATTTTTTTTCTTTTCCTGGGGTAAAACAATTTCTTTTTGGCCAGTCTTTAACTGTGTACTGTTTATCTGTAGCCTGACCCACAAACACAAGAAACACATATGTTGTAAAGCCACTCTGGAGACCAAGCAGAAGCGTTATTGCTTTCAGGTTAGAGATGATTTGCCTTGAATGTTCATCATACGTAATATTTAAAAAAATTTTTGAAATACATTCATATATTTTTTTTCATTCCTACAGCATTGCTATCATTATAAAAGAAAATTTACTCAAGTTATGCAACACGCTATCTTTAAGCTTCTTCTTGATGAGTCTATAAATAAATACCGATCATGAATAACATCTTTAATGTCCAGATCAGACATTAGCCCCCTAACATCATGACAGTAACAAATCAGACCATTCTTTTAAAGTATTTCAGTAAGTTTTCATTTCAATTTCTATATATTGAAATTTTAGTATCCTCATTTAATAAATTCCTTTCTGTAAGATGTAAACCTAGGAGTTCTGCATGTTGTTTCGTCAAATATAAGTGACAAATTAGGTTGCCCAGTTCTGCTTGTGTGATGAGGTGAAGTTCAGTATTTGATTCTTCTGGAATGTAATTAGTATCTATAGAAGATGAGGATTCATCGATCAAGCCTTCTGGGGAATCAGAAATTTCTTTCCAAGAAGTTGGAGCAATCAGAATTGGTAAATCAACACCATGAAGTACAGGTCTCATAGCCGAATGAACATTTGGGTATATGCAATACTGCTTTTATTGTTTGAATTGAAACCTAACATTTGTTAAGCAAAAACAGCAGTCACCATAATAGTTAGTAAGCTCTCGCCAAATCATAGGTACGCCAAAAGGTAATTTCTCTATTTTTCCTTTTAACCACTGGGTTCGTTTAACTTAGTACTTGTTGCTTGCTACAGTCAAAATAATGTTTGTAAGCGGTTTTCAGCAGATTCAACACTAGTTTTCGTTGATTTTTCATGGTGAATTCTCTGCAAATGTAACAAAAAATATTTGGAGATTTTTACAAGCTCGATTTTTATTCATTTTAAAATTCAAAATTTTTTAATGAATGAAAGTTTTAATTTATAAATACTTAATTATGAAATTGTTTCATCATGGAGTGCAATAAAACACAGCTTGAAACAAACACATACCCCTAGCCTTTGCTGATGATATTACAATTTTCTCAGAGAATCTCAAAATGGCAGTAGAACAACCACCTAACTGAAATTACAAAGAAAATTGGACTAAAAATTTCTTTCAAAAAGACAGAATTCATGACCGATATGAAATTTCCTCCAAGTCCCTAACTATTGGAAAAATCAACAGTCAGTAAATATCTCAGAGAAAAAAAGCAATTAATGATTTAGGTACAGAAGCTGATCAAACAAGAACAAAGAAAATGGAATTGGCCGACCAACTAACAAAAAAAAAAATTTTAACAAAAAAAACATCTCAGTAAAAGTAAAAATCAGGCATTTCAATTCGGTAATCAAACCAGAAGCCTGTATGCATCTTCAGTTTGAAATCCGATGAGTTAATTAAATGCAATAGAAAAAAGAAAGGAAAATCTTGGGAAAAATCCAAAGGACCAATAAAAATAAATTAATGAAAATTCAGAAGTAATAAGATTTTACAAAAACAGTGAATCTGAGAAAATATTAGATTCCATCAAAATAAGCTGAAACTGACTTTCCCGGAATGCGGCTTTATACGCGTGGCGGGAAAGTCCTATAATTGTGGGTTATCTCTGATGCACGGCTTACACACACAACTTAATTAAAAATATTTATCATTTTATTTAAATATAATAATTTTTCGTTAATTTAATTCAATGATTCTAACTAAAGCGGGCGCGAATATCGTATTTAATTCGCGCGAGTGTGGTGGTACTAGCGGCGACGGTTGGCACTAACTACACTAACGTAATTTCACAGCATACATAGAACAAATTTCTTTTGTTCCATCGGCAGACTGGTATAGCCGTGAGGTTTAATTCACCAGGTACCGAGTTAACCGGGCGATCGAGTTTGAGGGCCAGAGAGGACGAGTTCCTTTTTTAAACTTTAAATATTATTCATTTACTTAATAAATTCATTCATTTACTTAATTCATTTTATCGTTCACCTGTGACGTCACATAACAATAATTTAGAGCATTTTTTGGGGTGGGGGTGCGATTTTGCTGCAAACATTTTTTTTGTAAATATTATTATGAGTATTTTTCAATTGTTAACAAATGTGCCTAAGAAAAATATGACTTTAATTAGGCGAAATCGTGAGATATTGAGGGTGACTTTGCTCTACAGCCATACCCTCTTGACCTTTTAAGTTAAAAATTTAATGGTATCAATGCATAGAAGTAATCTGACCATATTCGGTGAAAATTGGTCCAGTAGTTCTAGAGATATAAGGTGATTTAGAGGCCAACACATGTACACATGTACATACAAATATTAACATTCAGAAAATTTTCAAACAGTTTTTTGGGTTCTTAGATGTCAAAACGTCAAGATCCATTGAAAATAGCATATTCCCTAATAGGGCTGATTACAATACTTTCCTTTCTAGAGCTCTAGCACTAACTAGATGGGAAAGTAAAAAGAAGGGCTAAATGCTTAGGCCATCTTATTAAAATGTATGACAACAGGCTTACAAAAGAAATCTTCAACTACATTTACAATAAAAAGAATGGAAATTAATGAATTTCATTGGTTCAAAAAGATTTAAAAGAAATTAAAAATCTGAAGAAATATGGAAGATTGAACAATGTATAGAAAACTGGTACAAGATTTCAAGAATCTCCAAGAGAAGGAGAAAAAAGAATCTAAAATCTGGTGAGAAGAGAGAAGACAAAAACAAAGCAAAAGAATGATAAACTATTGGAAAGTTGAAAATAAAATGTCCAGAAGAATGATAAATAAATGCAAAATGTTGCTTTACTTGGTCCTAAATTGGTCAAACTCAAAAAAAAAGTATCTCCAAATTAAATAAAAAAACACATTTATAACGCCATGACTTATCAACCTAAACACATCCTGTTGTGTCATTTGATTAGCAATTTCATAAATTGATATAGATTAAAAATTATAATATTTAAATGAATGTTTCATATTCATTCATACCTTCACTGTGTACACGAATAATACATACACAATGTGTGCTCATTTATAAAATTATTAAACTGTGTTCTGAATTCAAGTAAGAGATATGTATTCAGTTATTGAACATAGATGGGAAACACATAAGTACACAATAGAAGCTGACAATTGCTTGGCAAAAGTAAGTTTAATACTCCACCAACTTAGAAAACCATAAGAAATTGAAAAAGATTTCAAGAAAATTTTACATTTCTTAAAATATTAATACAATAAAGTCATCTTTAATGATCAGAGATTGGTACCACTATGGCAACCCATTTGGTGGAGTGGAAGCATCTCCGTCTTTCATCTAGAAGTTTCTAGGTTCAAATGAGACTTGGCATATTTTCATTTACTATAAAATTCATTTCTCATTTAAAAAAATAAAATATTTTAGAAAACAGAAGAACTGAAATATATATGTCAACAAAAATCCTAATATACGAATGAAATTGTTGTGAAAGAAGAAAAAATATTTATTTTGTAAGTATCTTTCAAAAATATTTATTTTTAAAGTACTTTCTTAGTAATTATTACGTTTCTTGAGTATTTTAAGAAATACTTAACTTCAGAAGTATTAAGTTTTGAAGTATTTTCTTAGCTGTTTTATGAAAAGTCATAGTCTGAAAATGCTTATCAAACATAGTTTCGTCGAAATTAAGAGAATAAAAAACTAGTAGAATATAAAGATAAAATCCTTGTTTTTCACATGCATTTTTTCAATAAGAGAAAACATATTTCAAGTATCAAAGACTGGAAATATTGATATTTCTGATCGGATTATGAATAAATACATTCTTGCAATCATCAGTGCAATTATTCTGTTTTTAATTATTATTTTCTTCCACTTACTTGAAGCAATATGTTTAATGAGTAATTTCATAACCAGAAGTTACTTTACATTATCTACCCCCACACAATTTAGATCACAATTTATTTGTTTTTCGTGTAATGAAGAGTGATTTTTGAAAATAAATGGAATTTTACGTAGATTTATATGTGTTGGCACTTATCGTTGTAGAGTAGAACCAAATTGAATATAATTTTATAAATTTTAAAAATTGGATTTGTCATTTTTCTTGAAAAACTGTATTCTTTTGGTATTTGCAAAAAGTCCACTTTGCCCCTTCATCACCAGCATTACGGACTGAGAGGTTATAAACAAAAAATGTGCATGAGTATATAAACTTTTATACCGGATTTAGTTTCATAAAATATTAATATTTAATAATATGGGGTAAATTTACATCGACTTTTGTCTAATTTCCCTCACCTAAATTACAATAAAGGTAAGTAATTATATGCAATTTAAATTACGCGCCCGGCTATGCGTGTTGGATACGTTCAATAATATAGTTTTTTTATTATACAAAGAGACTTCTTTTCAAAATATACACTAGCGCATTATTTTAATTTAATTAGGTAGTCTGTTCTATCATTAAAGTTAATACAATTTTTGTAGAAAGCAATAAATATTAATTCTTTCACTTTTCCAATTCTTTAAGTATCAAGTATAAACTACATTCATTTTTCTTTCTGATTGATTTGAATTAGTGATTGAAAATATCATTGGTTTTAATAATTTTGAAAACAAAATTTGTTAAAATATTTTTTTATATAATTAAAAAAAAATATAAGTATTCATCCTATAATTATTGAAAAACAATAAAAAATATAATAATATATGCTCAAGTATTTTTCAATAATAATTTAAAATGATTTTCTGTTACGAAATTTAAATTTTGAAAATGAGATTTTTGGTTACTCAACATTCATAAACATGACGGCCATGGCTATGCAATAAGCAACTAGCTAGAAGACGGAATGAAATGAAACAATGGCTATGGAAGTGCGACGGCAGGAATGGTGTATTGGGTTTCTGTGTAGTGATTTCTATGTTGTGTGAATTTTTGTGACTTACATCGTCTGTTTGTTGTTTTATTGTAACACAGTGTAGTTTTATATTAATTTTAAAGTAAATAACAGATTGTTTATTTTAAAACTGTTATCGTTTTAATTAAACGACAACCTGTTGTTCTGTTCTTAAAAATATTGTCATTGTATTCCATTGAGTAACATTTAATATACATTAATTATTACAGAATTTGTATGTTGTATTAAAATGGTGATGTTAGTAAAGTTATTTACTCCGTTTAATGAAATATTTAAACGAAATAAAACGAATTAGTTCGTCATGTTGGAATAATACTTGTTGTGCGTAAATTACATACGATAATGATAGTGTGTTACAGGACCACAATTTAGATTATTTTTAAACAATGTACCATAATTAAATTTCATGATAATAATGTGAAAGATTTTTAAGAAGTTGAGTTAGGTTAGGTTGCGGATTGTTTTTGAAAGGTTAGGTTAAACTGGCGTCCTATCCTCTGACTGATTGTGTTCCTGAGGGGGTGGAGGGAGCTGTTGCTCGTGGGGGTGGTTGTAGTATATTACAAAGAACTGCCCCCAGTTCGGGTGATGTGTTACCCCCTAAGCGACAGGCTGTTGTCGACAGACTTAGGAGACGAATAGAGAATTACAGACGTCATCAAAGTGATTGTATACCTCGGTTTGATCAGACATTCAATGGACTTGTGGAACAAAACCTACAAGATACATTAATTCTAAAACAAAGGTTTCTTGAAAATAAAGCTAAACGTGCTGCTAAAAAAACAGAAAAGAAGACACCAGATTCATCGCTCCAAAATAGTGTTCACTCAGTTTCTGTAAGTATATTGTTGTATTCGTAATTTACCTTAAATTCTTTTGTAGCTATTTTTGTTTGGTAATGTTATGTTTGTGTCTTTTAGATATTTTTTAAAATTAAATTTGCTGAATGTTCATCATTATTAGCTGATTAATGACAATCAGAGATAGTGCAGTTTTTATATTTATAGTGGCATTCGTCTACCAAATCACAGGAAGCATTGTGTATAAACCTAAGAGTCTGTATTACATTTTGATCTTGCTCAAGGTGTATACTCGTATAGGACTAAAAATAGTACAAAAAAGCATTAGGTTACCATTTTATTACAAAATTTCGAATAACTCATGTTCATGTGTAAGGCTATTTTATTTTATTATTATCCAACTACTTAATAGTTAAGTTAAACTCCATTATTTGTCCAGCAAACTGTACTATGTCAAGATCACATCTCAGTTTTGAAAGTCTACATTAGATGACTTTAGTCATCTAGTAACAATTAATGGTTTGTTAGTCGTATGAACATTTATCACTATCTCTACCATACCATTGTGTATGTAATTTGTGTATTTAATGTTAATTAGATGAAGTTAGTAATCGAAGCGAGCTGTTGGTTAAGTTTGGTTAGCTTATGTTAATATCGTATGTTGTTAAGTACATGAAAAACCTAACACTCACTTTGTTCGCTAATCTTGTATAATAACATTAAATATACAGTAAAATTAACATTAAATATACAACCTATATAGAATCTGTATATAATTTATTATATTAGTTTATTATTTACAATAAATCAGGTGGGAAGCTACCAAGTAGGTGGGACGGTGCTACTTTAGACCTCATGATGATGGTAGACTACATGCTAAAGTAGCAAAAAAAAATATTTAAATTAATCTGTGTACTAAACTTTTTATGATATCAACTTAATATAACCAAACTTAACTTAACTCTCACTTTGATCGCTGATTTTGTGTAGTAAACATTAAATATTCAAATTACGTACAACCTATTTCCAACAAAAGTGATATTTAAACCGAATACAAAATGACGTTATATTAAATTGTGAAAACTGATAAATTAACGGAAAAGAACCAAGTTAAGTTTAAGTTAATTTTAGCAGGTAAAATAATAAATCACTAATTAAGCTTAAAGTAAAAACACATGATAATGACATACTATCAACTAACAAACTGTGAATTACTGTGTTACTTGAGAATTAATGCCATCTAGTAGAGACTTGCAAAACAGATGTTATCTAGATATAATACAATGTCTGCTGGGTATATAATTTAACTTTAACTGACAATTTCTATGGAGGGATGAAAGATATAAATCACAGTGCTTTTTAAAATGGATTAAAAAAAATTAGTAAATTTTAGCTTGTAGCTGATGTGTCATAAATTTATAGGTTAAGAAGATCTAAAGTTGAACAAACATTTATTATTTACAGATTTACTAGAAAAGTTTTAGAGATACATTTATATGAAAGTTGATAAGGAAATGGCCAAAAATTTTAATCTATTACTGGTAAGAAAATCAGTTTAGTTAGAAGTCAATTATTCTGGTTGCCAAAAATTGTAATGTTCTACATAATTTGAAAAAAAAAAACAAATCTTACTTCCTAGAATTTTCATTGTCACAAAAATTCAACAGATTGAAGTCTAGTAGATTTTTATTTGTACCGGATTCTTTCTTATCGTGATGCTTAGCAGCTGCCAAAAATGATAACAGATGAATATTTATTATAATATAAAACATAAACAATATAAGATAAAGAAAAGAAATTGGTTATTCAAAAAAGAAGTGAGTTATAGTGGTGTCTATATAACCAGTGAAACCCAATTTTTATATTGGCCAACTGGACTTTGTCAAACTTGAGAGATATTAAATTTGTAGAATTTAAAAATTCTTGTTTGGTGCATTTTTTAAATAAGAGGATCGTTCAGTATTTAAAGAGTTAAACTCAACAACAGCAAAACTATTAAGTAGAATAAACTGAAATTATCTGATGTTTAAGTTAATGTTGTAATTATCAGCTGTTCAAAAGAAATTTCCATCACGTTATATATATTTTTTTTTTTTTATTTCAAAATATCTGCTCTACTTGAATTGTGTATCGTGTAAGAACAGTGCGTTGTGATAAGATATTTATTCTATGAAGTTGTAAAATTGGTTGAAGTTTACATGTGGATGTTAAAACAGTATTGAAAAACTTTATTAACGATTCAAATTTTTATAAGAAAATTTGACATTTTGCAAAATCACATTAATGATTTTATTTACGGGGACAAACAATTAACAATTTACAGTTACAGATATTTAACAATTTATTCACAATTTGTAGTGTGAATAATACACTGTCCATTCCGTTATTCATGATAACTGAACTATTGCAAAACATATTGAGGTTGGATCTGAGACAGTTGATTCAAAATCACAGACACCCAAATTCACATTTGTATAGAACTTAAATAGCAGTTTTATTTTTTTAGAGTGCATGATAATTCATCATGAGAACTGGATTCCAAATGTTAGCATGCATGAAAATATATGAATTCACCCACTAGAAAAAATTCTAAATATCACTTGATAAAATGATGATTAAATTGTTTTCATACTACAAAGGCCAATTTATAATCAACTCAGAGTAGTGTTTTGATATTCTAGAAAATAAAGTGAGACTTGCAATAAGGAAGAAATAACCTGGTTCTCTCTCAAAATGTGTTATTGTTCTGGACGATAGCGTCTGACCCCATATTGCTCAAATGACAGAAAGATATTCAAATAATTGAATTGTGTAATAGGAAAATACTATTTGAAAATAAGTTGCGGGTTTTTTTTTTGTTTTATGCTATGGAGTCACAATGAGTAGGTGTTTAATTAGTTTCAAAGCAAATGTGAATTTATTGTTCCATTGGCATAAAAATTAAATTAAATTAAAATTCAATTGAAACAGAAGCATTAAATTGCATACGCAAAGTTGCATAAAAGCTTATAACTAAAGTCAGTGACTACAAAGAGGCCTTTTTGTCCAAAAAATCATGGTCTTGAACATATTTATGTACAGGATTTCCCACGAGGAAATCAACATACTTCTCAGGTGTATTTCTCTCATCAACGTAATGAAAAAAGTTCATATAAACATAGGTCTGGAAACGCTTCATTAACAAGTACGGCTAGCGAAAGCTTTCGCCCAGAATTCAGCTCCCTCCTGTGAAATGAGGTTGTACTGAAATTTTTTTAGGAAGAATTTTTTTCAGAAGTCATAGATTAACTATAATCTGTGAATTTATATTATGAATGTCTAACAATCTTTGCTAATTTAGTCTTAACTTATAATATCTACATCTATCAAACCAGAAAACAGAACTGTTTTCATATAACTTGACATTTCTGTTTCCATTTTTAATAAATCGCTGAACCGTTAAAAAAAATTCCCACTGGTTTATTTGAAGTATGAATAAAACAGTTTTCTTTAACAGAAATAATATTAATCTGTGATACATTTTTAAATAATACTAATTAAAAAAAAAAGAAGAATTTTCTTTATGTGTTGAACGTACAGATAAATCTGTTAAAAGTTATTTTCATTAGTGCCTTATACATTACGGATTATCTTGTAGTTGTTTTTTTATATTTATTATCGTCATATATTTACTTTATTATCATTTTGTGTGTTTATATTTTGAATAATTAACATGGACTTAAATCACATTTTTTATTTTGCGATGCTGCTCTGATTCAAGATTTTAACACAATTTTCCTTGATTCTCCTGGAAAATGCTGGGGCAGTTCATTATTTCTATCCATGAGTAGCATATCTATCCAATCTTGTTGATCTATTTAATATATTATTATGAACAGATCAAAACAAAAAAAAATTCTTCAGTCTTGAAAGTTTTTGAATCAGCCCATTCCATTTGTTGTCATTTACTATATGTGCTTTCATGACTTTTTAATATCATATTTAAGCTAAGATTTAGAAATGTGTTATCTTTCTTATATTGATTGATATTTATGAAAAATATTATATTGACCGTTTCTATTGCGTTTTCTTCTCTTCTGTAGTTAGTCTCGAGGAATCCATCTGAAGTAAACTTTTTTACGCATAAGATGTTTAATCAACAATTTTGTGTTGGATAGACTTCGAAATTTGAGGAAATGAAATATATATAATCAATTGATAGTGAAATGTCTGTCCTTGTAAAATTTATTTTTAAGATCTTGTATCATTTCATGAGTTATTCAATTGCATATGTACGTGATTTTTTTTGTATACATTTAAATTTATCAGAAAAACAGTATGACATATTTACAGTTTTAAAACTTTGTTGAGAGGCCAAATCGAGAACTAATTTCATTTTGGAATTACATGGATAGATATTATTACTTTCTGTCAACCATCTGCAGTATTGTATAAAAGTAGAGTTGTCTGATTTCATTTAGAGCTGTTAGATTACAGCAGCTACACTTGTGTGTAGCTGCTGTAATCTGAGATACTAATCTCAGATTAAAAAAATATCTGTACGGCATATTTTAGATACAGCTAGAAACTTAATTATCTTTTACTGATTTTACCTTATCAAACGTTAACAGATAAAAGTATAGTATAACATATATACATCATTTAGTTAACTGATGTATATTAATTAGTATCAACAAAATAAAGTTTTAATACTAACATCCTGAAATATGTGTAAATCATATCTACTAGAAATAACAAAAATATACAAAATAGAATTTTAATTTTATTATTTTTTTCTCTTAAAAATATTTTGGATCTGATTAACATTCTTCCTTAACATTATTATTTGTGAAAGATAATTTTTCCAAGTTTGTCCTTTCATTAGCAATGATATTGCTGCAGTTGATTTTCGATCCAAGACTTGCCATGATTTTGTGAGTGGGTTTCATAATTTCCTGTTTGAATTGTTCATTTGTTTCTTTAACACTGGCTTACTCTAGTTGAAAACTGTGTTATTGAAATAGTCTGGTAGAAAGAAGTGTAGTATGTCAAAACTGATGTTCTCAAAGGTCTAGAAATGGTAGCAAAATATAAATTGATGTGATCTATGAGAATTCTTGTTGTTTATTTATTGTAAAATCGAATGAATATTATGCAGTATTGTCCTATCGGTTCTGTAGACTGCAGTTTGTTTTGTTAAATCCTGGAATGATAAAATTTGCAGTTGGAGTTTTCCATTCATAGTGATTGGCCGTCTACTCTTATAATTCTTTATTGTAGTTGTTGAACACAGTCTTTTTGTTGCTGTACTTTTCTGTTTTGTTTGCTTTTTGAGGATTGTTCAATTCCCAGAACCTGAATGAAATTCTGTTTATTTACAAACTTTGTCAGGTGAAAATTTGGCTCTTCAGTTGTCACTAGAGAGGTAATAAAATCGTGATCCCCTAATCTGCTTAGTAGAAATTTAGTGGCCTTACACGTAAGATTTTGTTGTGATCATTTTGTTAGAATAAATTTGAATTATATATGAATGGATGTAAGGGTTAAATCGTATGCAAGCTTTGACTTGTTAACAGAGGATTGCTCTCGTGTGACGCTGTTAAAATGGCTTGTGTTCAAAAGCATAGCAGGTTATACTTGCTCAGATATTCTCATAATTTTTTATCTTGAACACTTCTAAACACTTTTATCTTACCAAAACTACATACTCGGTTTGATTAAACTTCTCCAAGAAAATACATATCATAGCATGGGCCTCTGCTTCATAGTTATTGATATTTGGGTTTACATCACACTATAAAATCTCACTTTGTTAACCAACTCTTCCTGTAATTCAGTGACATCAGTTAGAAACTGGGAGATGTACTGACTTTTTAAAACTCTAAATTAAATAAAATAATAACCTTTTTATTAGCAGTAGATAAAGCATTTCAAACTGCATGGATAGAATCCCCATCTATTATAACTGTAGTATCTGTTACCTATAAAGAAAAATTTCTGAGTGTTTTATTAGATGACATCTTTTAGGAAGAAATAATTGAATTTTTTTTTTTTTTAATATAACAATTGATTTCTTTTGTTCCGAGTTCCGTAAATTAAACACTTTAACTTATCTGTATGTTTATACTAATAAAAGTGCAATCTTTTCTAAACAGAAAGTGGTTACTTATCCTGAAATAAAAAAATATCCTGTCACAAAACAGACAAAAAAACTTCTGTAACAACACAATATTTCTGCTTATAAGAAAGGGCTTTAGTATGTCTGAAAGGAAATTAATAGACATTCAAGATTTTTTTGTTTGTCTAGAAGGGTAGATAATACTTTAGTGTTTAGCATTTTATGTTATGTTCGTTACACTTATTCACATGTGTGGTGTTAGGTATATGAGAATAAATGGCTAATAAACCTGGCCATAGCACCTTAGCAACAGATTCTATTTAATAAAAATTATTTATAACTTATAATAAAAACAGGAAAAACGTATACAAGAAGATAAACAGATGCTAGTAACTATATACCCTCGATGGGGAGTCTTACTCTTTAAGACTTAGTGGGTTGGGAACCCCACGTCTGCGCTCCTTTTCTTCCCACTACACACTAAGCTGCTGAACCTTTTACACCATACACATCCACTAAATCGCAAACACTACACAACTTACAACATACACATACAGCAACACAGGAAAACTTTGTTTCTTTTTACACTTACACTCAGTGATGTTGCGACATCTTACGAAACGCAACCGTAACCCAAGGTAGAAACTATCGTGCCTATGGATGTTTGACTGTACCTAGTGAGTTTTGAACGATGTCCTAGGGACATCTGAGCGATCCCAGTTGTATTTACTTCTAGTTTCTGTACGCGTGGGTTCTGCAGGGTGATCTTATATTTACCCTGTACTCGTGGGACCAAGATTAGTAATTCCCGAAAAACCCCTGTGATTGTTGGTGGTCCATCTGAAAAACCACCACCCGAAGTTATGTGAAAAGACCTCACCCAGCGTTGTCCGATGAGAACAGTTTAACTGGTGACACATCCCGTTCTTAGTATAAGAATGTAAGATTTGTTTGTTCTTAAAAACAATCAGGAAGGAGGCTTCCTTTTCCTCACTCTTTCTCATAAAAAAGACCTCACTTTTCCTGAAATAAAGGGATAGCAGGCTCAAGTGGTTTACCTAAAAAGTTAGGAAATTAAGAGACGGAATGACACTGGTTGAGACATTTAGTGAGGAACAGAGTCGATTAGTCTTGCTTCTCACCAACATAGGTGATAACATAAAATCAGTATACCACAAATTCTTGAATAACAGCTGAGGAGTAATCTTTTTGCTGGGATCTTTTGGAAATCGATATTAGTGAGATTACCGATGAAATTCGTCCGAGGTGTTGTAGAGGTAATTATGAAATGTCAGAGCGGAACGGAGGAATCTACTCCCTCTCTTGTACTAACGTTTAATCTTCCCGTACCATCGGAGAAAATAAGTTACGTGTCTATTCGAGTGTGACCATTCATTCCCAATCCTAGGCGATATTCCAGTGTCAAGGTATGTTCACACTACAACTTGCTCGAACTCTGCAGTATGTGCTCGATGCGCAAAAGAAGGCCATATCGACTCTGAATGCCAGGAGAAAGAAAAATATGTTAACTTGGGGGATCACATTCGATTTGCTCACGAGATTGACCAAATTTTAAAGAAAAGAGGGTAATTATCAAAATTTGTACCGAGCACTAGCTTTCTTTTCCGGTCCGGTATCCTGGTAAAAACAGATGTCTCTTCTCCAGCCGCTACATCAAAACAAACTCATAGAAATTCTGGTAATCAACAGTGCGGATCCTGCATTGAATTGAAACAGCTTGTTCAGATGTTACCTGATCAGGTGGCCTCGCTCAAAACCATTATTTTAGAGCTAAGAACTCAAACAAGAAGGATAGTTTTGGTGGAAAGACCAACTGTTGTGTACCGAAAACCACTTCAGTCAGTACATTAAATAAAACTCCTGCTGCACAACAACTCAGCAAAAAACCAAGATGCCAATGAAGAGATCTACAAGAAATCGTCACCTGGTACGGTATTTCGGTCCTCCTAGGTTTCAAAATCCCCCTACCACCTTCTCGAGGTCGATGAAGTGTCTGAAGAAGTCAAGCACTTGTTAAAAATTATTAATACAAATAAGAAAAACCGGATAAACAAATAATATGCACAGAGTTTTGTAATAACAGTAGAAGAGTATTTACGGGTACAAAAATTATTCAATGGAATGTTTGCCGTCTCCGTTCCCACCATGAGGATATTGAAATCCTGATAAAGGAAGAATCCTTTAATACTGGGTCCGAAGGAGACTCGCCTCCGTCCACAGGATGATGCGTCCTTTCGCGGATACGTTTGCGAATATCAAACTGAGGGCGAAGGATTAGAAGGTGTGGTTATTTTCCTAAAGGAAGTAGTATTGGCCACGCGGATACCATTGGATACAAACATCCCTGCAGTCTCAGTGAAGTTATTATGGGCATTCAACATAATATCTGCAACGTATACCTTCCACTGAATTTGGATATTAGTGAGGATTATCTGTCCAATCTGTTTTCCCAGATTCCTTCACCCTACTTAATATTTGGCGATTCATGGGGTTCACCGTCATGATCTCACCGAGGAAATATTGTTGATCTATTGGGTCAGAATTTAGATCTTTGCTTATTGAACGATGGATGGTACACGTTTGTATCATCTTCATCAGGTACATCTTCATGCATTCATCTGTTGTGTTTAGCACACATCTTTACTTTCACGTCTTAACTGGTGCGTTTCCAAAAACGTTTTTGGAAGCGATCACAGACCGCGTGTTTTCTTAATAATGATTTGCTTCATAGTTAGCTATGCAGATGGGTGTTTGAGAAGGCAGATTGGAACGGATACAAAGAGTTTTAGCCAATACGATGAAGTTGATGCCGCGATCCACCTACTGCCAAGTTTACACACCAAATTCTCGATAGTGGGAACGAATTCATCCCTTTTAACGTCTGGAAAGCCAAGGCGACCTGCTGTTTCTTTGTTGGATGGAGACTGCAGGCGTGCACTAAGAGATCGGCGTAGGGCTTTATGTCATTTCGATCGAAGGAAGACACACCTACCTTGTGACGTTACCGGTCGCTATACCAGCCCCTCCGTTCCGAGTCCTGAGGGGCTGAGGTAAATAAGGTAAAATGTCTAAAAAGGTTAGACAGGCTGAGAGTTCTATCTAATACCCGTTGGGGAGCCGATCGTATATGCATGTTTCACTTCTACCGAGCCCGGTCCGTTCCCGCTTAGACTAAGGCTGCGTAGCTTATTCATCGGCACGGGCCACCGCCTCAAAGATACTCGATGCAGTTTCGTCATCATTCATCCGTCTTCCCGCGGGTGCGTTTCGCAGAGGCTCCGTGGTAAGTCTGCTGATGGACAGTGGTGAGCCACCTCTTCAGAAAAGGCGAAAGCCGATGATATACAACTATGTGGCTCGGAATAAAGCGCGATTAGCTCATCCAACCTTTGATGCGGTATTCTCTAACCAGCTTGTTAATCGATACCTTGAACAGCCGAAATCTACTGCTCCGCTAGGCATCAGAGCTCAGCGCTTTTTCTCAGCTCTAAATATACGATTACCTCCATTCCTTACTGTTGCTCCATGTTATTACCCCTCTTGGCGGCCTTCTGTCGTTAATTATTGCTTTGATCTTTGTCAATATAATAAAAAGAACACAAATCCGGTTATTTTGCGGAACAAATTTTATAATATTATAAATAGCGTGAATCCTGATGTTACAGTTTATACGGTTGATTCTAAAATCGTTAATTCTGTTGGTTGTGCGTTTGTGGTTGGCAACAGACAATACACGTTTGGCCTCCCCAGCATCGTCAGTATTTTCGTTGCGGTGCTGTTTGCTACTAATAAGGCCGTAAGTATAATAGGTCCAACATTTCGACATGTACTTGTTTGCTTGATTTCCATGAGTGCCTTACAGGCGATTCGTGACGTGTACTTCAAACACCCTGTTGTCTGTAAGATTCAGGTGCTATTTCGCAAATGACTAAACGTAATACAACTGTGAGCTTCTGCTGGATCTCGAGGCATATTGCAATTTCGAGCAATGAGCGCGCAGATAGTGCGGCAAAAGAGGCTTATTTTCAGCCTGCTTTTACCAATCGCTTTGCTTCTAACGATCTTGTCTGTTTCCTGAAAAAGGTGGTTCACGATGAGTGGCAAAGCGATTAACAATTTCTTCAATTAAGCACACTGTGTCACCTTGGAGCTCCTCTTCAGAAATAACCGTCAAGTGAAGGTTATTTGTGAATAGAGCACACTAGGCTTACAGAATGATATCTGATGACTCAAACAGATGCACCCGTTTGTCTACGTTGCGACTGCCAAATGACAGCGCGCCCCATCCTTGTGGACTGTATCTGTTATGCGTTATTGCGTCAGAAGTTTAAACTAGGGGTTCTCATGCGAAATATCTTAGGGAACAATTCAATAATGCATTTTATTCTTTTAACTTACTTTTTTAATGTTGTATCCACTGCGGATACCATTTTGTATATTTCGTCTTTAGCATACGTTACAGGCTTTTCCGTTTTAATATGTATTTTTACGTTGCTAGGTTTTAGTTTTTAATTGTCAGTTGTTATCATCTACTTACAACAAATATATCGTGTCCTGGCGATGGTAACGGGAAAGTGTTTTTCGTCCAGAAAAAAAAAGAAAAGACAGCTGCCAACCAAATCATGTACATATTGAGGATGCTGCTAATAACATATGTACATTCTAATAATAAATGCAGTTAATGTATATCCAAAAGCCAAAGAATCTCACAGAAAAAGGAAACATGGTAAGGGGGAAAGAAATGATCTACCCGTACGTGATTATCCACAACTCACAGCTGGACGGATCTGTATACCCATTAATGAAAAATATATTATTCCTCAGACACTCCTACCCGATCGGTTGGGAGTCTGAAAGGAACATATTAGGTTCGAATTTGTTACGGATATTTACACCTATTTCTGTATTTATAAAAAATATTTTGAAAATAATTTTTAGCCACATCGGACCCAAAAAAAGAAAAACGTATTTGTAAATATTGTAATAAAAAATCATCCATATTGTTTCAGAAAACTCTTTCGGAATCAAATTTTTTGTTTTTGTTTTATGGTAATCTTTTTTCACATTTATCCGAACAAAATGGTGCAGTTAATTAATTATATGATGCACTTATTTAAAAGATTACATCTTTTTAATGAATTTTTACTTTCCCGTCTAGATAGCGGTATAGCTCTAGGAGGGAAAGTATTGTAATCGGTCCAATTTGGGCATATGCTATTTTCACCGGATCTTGACGTTTTGACATGTAAGGAACCCAAAAAAACCGATTGAAAATTTTCCGGATGTTAATATTCGTATGTACATGTGTGTGTTTGGTGTTGTCCTCTAAATCACCTTATATCTCCAGAACTACTCGGCTAATTTTGACCAAACTTGATCGAATTACTTCTCTAAACGGGGCATTGTTGCCGTTAAATTTTCAATTTTCAACTTAAAAGATCAAAGGGTTAGACTGTAGAGTAAGTTCACGCTCAGTATCTTGAGAATTTGCTTAATTAAGATAATTTTTTTCTGAGGCGTATTTGTTAATTAAAAAATAACAATATTTGCAAAAATAAAGTTTTACAAAATCGCACTCCCACACCAAAAATGCTGTTGTAGTCGTCAGCTGTATTGTGTCGTCATAAGTGAGCGGTTAGAATTAAATAAATGAATAATACTGTGTAAAAACCAAACTAGGTTTGGCTGGGTCTCTAAACTCGATCGCCCGATCGACTCGTTTTTTGGTGTTCCTCGCGGCTACACCGGTTTGCTGATTGTACAAGCGAAATTTGTTTCTGAAAGTTGTGAAATTACATCGGTTTAGTTAGTGGCGACCGTCGCCGCTAGTACCGCCACAACCGCGCGAATTAAATACGGTATGCGCGCGCGCTTTAGTTAGAATCATTGAATTAAATAAACGAAAAAGTTTTGTATTTAGATAAAATTTTAAATTAAGTTGTGTGTGTAAGCCGCGCATCAGAAAAAACCTTCTTTAGCCGCGTGACGGGAAAGTCCTAACACTGTTTTTTTTTAAATAATGCTTCCAAAATGCATTAAAACAGTTGCACACATTAAGTCTACCTCTTTTGCGTTTTAGTCTACTAAGCAGCGGCTGCTAGTGTTGTGTATCCCGTGTATTTTTTTCACAGAAGTATTGATGGATATCACTCGTGTAATTTAAAGTTCTGTATAATTGGGTTCCCGTTAAAGACCAACATAACTTTGAACGGGGGGAGGGGGTGTGGCGACCGGAAAGTAACTTGGTGGGTGTCTTTTCTTACGGGGTCGGGATGCTGCTTTAGAAATGTTTGTGGACTATAATATTGTGTAATGTTAAGTCTGTTATAGTCCATTCAGAAAAATATTATCAATATTTTGGTGTTTTTTTAACAAAATTGATAGATATAGATTCCTCATACATTACTCGATGTAGGTTCTGAATTAACCCAAAACTACAGGGTGAGCAACATAAAACCGTACCGATACCGCTGCAGAATCGGTAGGTTATGTTGGAATGAAATTTAATGAATGATACCGATAAATTAAATAATAAAAACATAAAACGTAATTTAAATGTTGCATTTATTTACCTCATTGTTAGAAAAAATATGTTCAAAATGACCACCCTGGGCATCGATGCTCGACTGATCATATTGAGAGTCGTCTTGACGCAAAACGTTGTCAATTGCATTATTGATTTCTTCTTGAATGTACACCTTCAGTTCATCAACATTGTGGGGTTTAGATGCATAAACTCTCTCCTTTAAGCAGCCCCAAAGGAAAAAATGGCAAGTAGACAACTGTAGGGAACGTGGAGGCCACCGTCGTCCGCTGGCAGCTCGTTCATTTGTGAAAGCTGCATGAACGCGATTCAGTGAAACGCTTGATGTGCGACACGTTGCTCTGTGTTGTTTAAAGAAGCTGTATTCTTTCTCCTTGTTAGTTAATTGGGTATAGAATTCGAAAATTGTGAGGTTAACTTGTGCATTGACAGTCGGGTCAAAAGATATCGGTCCCGCTATACGATTACCGGAAACGGTACACCAAACACCAATCTTCTCATCGTGATGTGGACGCTCGAATATCTCGTGAGGATTCCTTGGCATCCAATACCTGGTGTTCTGCGAATTAACATAGTCGGATAGATGAAATTGTCTGACGTGAAATACGACGTCGGGTTTATCTGTCCACCAACAATGTTTTTCGAGAAGCCAGTTGTAATAATTAAGTCGTTTCGGTTTGTCTGTCTCCTTCAGTTGTACACGGTATGGTTTCAATTTTAATTCATGAAGAATTTTACGACAAGATGTGTATTTAACACCGGATTGTTGGGATAACTTTCGTAGTGATTTTTTTGGACCGGCAGTAATTCTCCTTTCAGTATCGGCAATGCCCTGTGAAGTTCTAACGGAAAATCTTACGTTAGAACAGGCAATCGTCTTCGTTTTGCATTTGAAACCGAACCTGTTGTACGGCTTTTTTTAAGTAAATCGTGTGTGCTGTACTCTTCCAAGCATAAGGAATTTCTACGAATTCACGACGTGATTCTTCAAACGATCCAGAACGAATATCGGCCTCAACTATAGCTATCCTCTCTCTGATTGAATAAAGCATTTTACACAAACGCAACTCTTTCTTTTCCTGTTTAGCCTCCGGTTACTACCGTTTAGATAATACTTCAAAGGATGAATGAGGATGATATGTATGAGTGAATGAAGCGTAGTCTTGTACATTCTCAGTTCGACCATACCTGAGATGTGTGGTTAATTGAAACCCAACCACCAAAGAACACCGGTATCCACGATCTAGTATTCAAGTCCGTGTAAAAATAACTGACTTTACTAGGACTTGAACGTTGGAACTCTCGATTTCCAAATCAGCTGATTTGGGACGATGCGTTCACCACTAGACCAACACGGTGGGTTACACAAACACAACTGCACTCGCTATACTGCTCTGCAAATAAACGTATACTGCACAGACAGGTAACCACCTGATCAGTAGTAATCAATAGTATTATATAGAATCACTAGTCGCGCTAGTTGTGCAAGAGTTATTCATAAATAGTGTTGGGTTGCGGTTTCATTATGGGTTCGATTTTATGTTGCTCACCTCATGTATATTTTTTATTTATTTATTGAAAGCTGATTGTATTAGAAAGTTTTTTATTTGCTGATCTAAATATAATGTGGCACTCGGCTTATCTGTTTCTAGAATGATATTTATAGAAATTAAATAATTTGATTATATTGCTCACATTGTCACACAAAATACTGATAATTATGTATGTTTTTTCGAATTTAGGCCCTGCTATCATTTGTATACATATTGTCATATTGTAAAAAAAATCTCACGTGTTTGTTAAACATATATTGTTTATTTAACACGACCTAATTATATAAGAAATTTACGATCGAGTGTATAATTCATCCAGATAAGCAGCACATGTTGCGTGTGATTTACGTCGGAGACAGATAGTGTTTTTTAAAGAGTGGACAGTCTGTTCCCCTGGATGTGTACGGTTAGATTATTTCTTACAGATTACTAAAATTATCACAACATTTTTTTTTCACTAAAGAAAATGAAAAATAAAGGTTAAAATAGTAGCGGTTATGGGCATCGAGGAGGTCGGAGAAGATTAAATTAAAAACAGAGCGAAAAATAAATTCATTTAGAAGTAATTAGGAGAGTGAATAGGAATCGAAGCTGAACCGGAAGGGGAAAGCTTTTGTTGATCGACCGGGTCGTACGAGAAGAGAACGGTCGATCGGTGCTGAAAGGATCAGTAGATGGTGGAAAACAGAGCGGCCAGAAAAATTAAAACCGATTGACAATCTAAAAAGAAATGATAGATGTCGAAAATGTAAACTTTTAGCCGGGAGTAAAAGAGAATCAACGTAGACGTGGTGCAAGCGACCTGTCACGGGATAGATAACCGTATGATGATATTATTTTATTCAGATGAATCATTAATTAATAAATTATAATTTACTTTTATTACGTAGTAGTAATTAATCTAGCGTATACAAACGATACGCGTTAATTGTATATTTGAACGGTTTTAAAAACGATGTACTAAAGTTGTATTAAAAAAAAAAAAACTGGAAGTAAAAATAAATAAATTAGAAATAACAGTACTGTATCCTGATTATGACAAGCCTGCGATTAATTTTATAGCGGTCTATTATTTATAAGTAGAAAATTTCGTACTTGTGTTGTCACATTAACCGGTTAGGTCTAGTAAATAGTCAATTTACCGATCGTTTTTTTTTCAGCCTTTAAACAATCTTTACTTTCTTGTACGAACTAAAGGAAGTAATGTGATCGTGAAAAATTTCGGTTTTCAGATTTCAACGGAAATATTTATTTTGAACTTCTATCAATCCATTTTTACTAGTTTCGGCATGACGTCTGTACGTACGTATGTATCGCATATCTAAAAAACGATGAACCTTAGGACGTTGAAATTTTGGATTTAGGACTGTTGTAACATCTATTTGTGCACCTCCTCTTTTGATTGCAATCGACTGTGTCAAAAGTGTCCAAAAAAACCTAAAATCCAAAAGAATTAGGATTTTGAAGTAGTAAGTCCTCATTGAGAGTTTTTCAACGATATGTCATAAGTGGTACTTATTTTTATTGGTTCCAGAATTATAGTCAAATGAAATTTTAATTAATGAAATATTTGAATATTATAAGTGGGAAGGCACATCGGTTCGAATTCGACTAAATTTCCTTTCTTTTATTTTAATATATTGATTTATTAATAATTACAATCGCATTAATATGCGATTGTAAAAGAAATGGGTACTTACGTATTAACGCCACCGCAGCTACAGCTTTATTTAAAAACAAAGTAGTCAATCGGATTCAAAACAGAATATAAATGGTTATTTATATTTATTTATTTTATAAATATAATTTAACCCAACTTAACCTACGCTCGCTTCGCTCGCTAACCTTGACTAATTAACAGGAGTGTTTTGATTATTTAAATAAGAAATAATTGCAATAATTACTGAATTTATTAAATAAATACTCAAAAAATTACGGTGTTAATTAGTCAAGGTTAGCGAGCGTAGGTTAAGTTTGGTTAAATTATATTTATAAAATAAATAAATATAAATAACCATTTATTAGAATTAATAAAGAGACTGTTAATTTTCCACCGAAATCCGATTGACTACTTTGTTTTTAAATAAAGCTGTAGCTGCGGTGACGTTAATACGTAAGTACCAAGAAATGTTTACAATAAATAATATAATTCGATAAAAAAAAATGAAAAAATCAGAATTTATTAGAGAAATAACATTTTATGTACTTTTAAAAATGTATATATGCAATTTAACAGGCGTACAATCTTGATTTCACAGGTCAAACTTTGCCTTCTTCTCTCTTTGTCTGTTTAGCCTCCGGAACCACCGTAAGGTATTATTACTTCAGAGAATGAATGAGGATGATATGTATGAATGTAAATGAAGTGTGTGGTCTTGTTCAGTCTCAGGTCGACCATTCCTGAGACGGTGGTTAATTGAAACCCTACCTCCAAAGAACACCGGTATCCACGATCTACATGTAGTATTCGAATGCGTATAAAAGTAACCGCCTGCCAAATTTACTAGGTCAAATATAATTGTATAGATAGCATCGGCTGTATATACGCATGATTTTCGATATCGCTGATGGGATAGACAGTGATTAGTTAATTTTAAAGCTGTATTTATTTAAATGTAAGAAAAATAAAAGTATTCTTTTAATTTTTTGTGTGTCAATTATTCTGTTGAATTGCGTTAGTGTTTATTAAAAGAAATAAGGTGTATATGTGCAGCTGCATAATTAGTTAAAGTTCTGTGTTTCTTTGTTGCTGTTAAACTTAGTTATATAATTACAGCGGTATTACTGTGTTACATTCTTCATTGTAAATTAATTAGTTAATATTATTATGTAGAACATGAAACCGTGTAATTAAATGAAATTGTGCATGGGAATCGGTTCAATTTTTTTACAATAGATTTGTTATTGTTGTGTAGTACACGAATTCTATTTCTACATACTGTCTGTATTGTTTTTCTTTTATTTATGTATCGTAAGAGCAGGACGGTTGTTGAAAGACTAAAACAGAAGGGGCTTATAAATTTATGAATTTGAAAGTATCTGATATTGTAGGTTTTGGAGTAATGTTTTTATATATTTATGTGTGTTTGTTAATTTATCCCTTTTAACGATTTAGACAGAAATCTATTAAAAGATTTTTATATAATTGTTTTTTTTAAACTGTTGAAAAAACATAGATTCACCACGTTCATTGTAATTATTTAAAAAAAAGGCTTTTTCGGTAAGCGGGTGCTCCTTTTTTCTTCTTTCAAATCAGTGGGTATCTGAAGATATTTGCAGAAAAATATTTGCGTAGCTTAAGTTTGGTTAGATTATATTTGTAATTATAAGAAATAATGTTTGTATTGGACCTCTGGAAGACCCATGCTTCAATAAAATCGGTGGGAGAAATAAAAAAAACGTCGAAGACTAATCAAAGATTGATTGTTAATATGGAAAATTGCTACTTTTTCAGTAAAAATGTTATTTGGTTATTTTTATATAAATGTAGAAATGCGCATTTTTATTGTTATTTTTGAGAAAAAACATAAAAAAGGTACTCGCTTACCGCGAAAGGCCCCTCCCCCCCCCCCAAAAAAAAAATACTAATTCCAATTTATTTGTCATAACATTTATAATTACAACTGATGTTAATGCACGCGTCAGAATCCATTGTAAAACGTTTTGATTATATCAATTTACTTGCAGAAAACTGCAAGCAACTGATTAAAAAAAAATATATATCGATGAATAGTTTTTATTATCTTTTTTTTTTTGAGTCATCAGTCCATAAAACGAATGATTATATCCTTTTCTTTAGTCGTGCTGAAATCATTCCGTTATAGCCTCGCATCTTTATCATCAGCTTAGTCTTCGGTTTAAATTAAATTTCAGTGAATCGTTTGAAAAAAATTACTTGAAAAAGTAATTTTGGTGGTAGATTATACTTTGATGGTGTTTCCTCTCATCCGAAAAATTTCGTTTTTTATTCAGGAGTTCAGGTTTTAGAAACTTATGTTTTGAAATTTATCAGATGATATAAAAAAATTCATTCTTTAACTTATTATAAGGTAATAAATAATAACAAAACAGAAAAAAAAGTCTGATGTGGGCACCACATGACTTCCTTTTACGCCCATTAAATTATATATACACATTCTTTTTTACAATGAGGTTAATAATTATTAATAAATCAATATATTTAAATAAAAAATAAAGAAGTTGGATTCGAATCGATTTTTCCTTGTAAGATCCATATATTTCATTGATTAAACTTTTATTTGTCTATAACTCTGGAAACAATGAAAATAAGTACCACTTATGTCGTTGAAAAGCTTTCAATGAGGACTGATTACTGCAGTTAAGAAAAAGTTCAAAATCCAAATTCGTTTGGGTTTTGGGCCTTTTTGGACTCCTTTGGTCCAGTCGATTGCAATCAAAAGAGGAGATGCACAACTAGATGTTACAACAGTCTTAAATCCAAAATTTCTATATCCTTTGGGAAATCGTTTTTGAGTTATGTGAGATTCATTCGTACGTACGTACAGACGTCACGTCGAAACTAGTCAAAATGGATTGAGTGATGGTAAAAACGGATGTTTCCGTTGAAATCTGAGAACCGAAATTTTTCACGATACTTCGTACAAGGAAGTGAAAAGGTGATGTTATAGTGATATCGTTCGAAGTTCAGTACACGGAATCGTTAGTTAACATAACCTTAGCCTTGTCCTAAACCTAACAAATTCAAACGAATTTCATTTAACTAAGTTGTATTTGTAAATTTACAAGTTATTTTCTACGTAAATAATGTATATTGCACGTGTACAATGCGGAATTACGAAAGTTTTGGTGACGATACTGTGTAACTTACGAGCGATATAACTCTGGTGAAAGGCGTTTCCAACGAATAATTTCAATTGTAACGAATAACTTATATCATAAATAGGTACTTTTTCGGAATTCACAGCCAAAAAATATAATTATAATTTGTATAGTTAACATTAATTACACGTGGTTGGCGTGTGAAGTGAGCGTAACTTATGTTGATAGACGTACGATTTGTCAGTACACGGTATCAACAAATATAACCATGTTTAACCTCTACTAATTAACGTTAAATATACATGCAAATTATGTACAACCAACTAATATTGTAAAGTATAATACGTGAAAAATTGTAAGAATTTGGCATAAATTCCGAAAAAGTACTACCCTTAAATAAGATATATTCCTATATTCCAAATTTCATAAAAATTTGCGGCGAATCCCTTTATTATATATATATATATATATATACCTATTAATTTTAGATGTAATTTCAGTTTGTAATATTATAATTGTTTTTTTTTTTTTTTTTGTATAAACTGTAGTTAAACTTGTGTTTATAAATCAAAAAATGAATATTCAATTAAGAAATTTAATATTTTGATTAATAAAAAATGGATATCCGTTATTATTTTTTTAAATTTATATATATAGCATTAACATGTTTTTTTTTTTAGAATAAAGCTTCAAATATTTTAAATAAAATACGAGTAAATAATTACATTATTTTTCTTTTTTGGTTGTAGAAGTTGGTCAACAATGTTAACAAGAGGCCTGCAGAGGATACACAACCGGTACAGTGCGGTGGAACCAACAACGGTGCCGACGGCCTGACGAAATTTTCAGTAGAAATAGTACAGCAGTTAGAATTTACAACATGTTCGAACAGTTCGCAGATCTCAACAAATGTAACCGTCAAAGCGTTGAATACATCGGTGAAAACCGCACCTTCGCGAACAAATTCGCCCGGCTGCGGAACAGGAGGACCGGGTGCACCGCCAGGATCTCATACGGTACCGCCTACGACGACAAGTATAGGACAAGATGTCTCGTGCAAACAAGAACCGTCTTCGCAAGACTGCCCTGAATTTGTCGATCTCGAACAGTGTGCGGCGGCGTTAGAAAAAGATGCTGCCGCCAACGGTGGAAGTTCTTTTCCTGGATTCTCCGATCTTATCGGCGACGATACGTCCGATGCGATTATTACATCGGATGCTTTTAAAGACCTGATCTCAGAAATATCAGATTTTCCATCGGAATTCATGAAAGACTTTGATTTCGACGGTGATAATAAAAGTAGTATACCGACGGCCGATGATTTACAGCCTCATCCTGCAGTTCCTCCACCGCCACCTCATAATCAAAGTAGGAATACGGCGGGATCCATGTACGGTAATACTGCTAATACTAATGCTGTCGGTCCGGGTATGACGGAATTAAGTCCGGCCGCCCAGACGTTAAAACAAATGGCCGAACAGCATCAACATAAGACTCAATTAGGATTAAATTATGGCAGCCATCCTCGGAATCCGAATCAAACAACGCAGGCAGCAACTCCACCTCAGCCGCAAACGCCAAACATCAAACAAGAGGTAAGATGTTTTCTTAGTTCAAGTCTGATATCTGTTATTTTAGTGTATAACATTTTAATTCTTCTGTTTATGTTTTCCTTGTATCGTGTAAGTAGCATGAATCCATAAATCTGATACATGAATATTTTATGTTCTGGTCTCCTTGTTATAATAATTAATAATATTATATTATAATAATAATAATTAAAAATAAATAATTATTAATTAATACTAAATATTAATTAGTGTATACTAACAAATTAGTAAATACTAATTTGTTAGTAATTAGAGCAACAAGTAATCTATATATATAAAAATATTATTTGTCTGTCTGTTCCAACTTACTCGAGATCTACCGGACAGATTTGTTTAAAATTGTGCACACCTACACTTTGAAGCCCTGCGATGAACATAGGCAAATTTTTTTGGACCTCCGACATAAAGGTTGCAAGTTATCAGCGTTAAAGTTACTTTTTTCCATTTTGACAACATTGGATTCATTTGTTCGCATGCTTTAAAAGTTAAATTTCGTGTGATTTTAGTTTGTTTTTTCAATTCGATGCGGATTCGAGTTCCAATTTTGATGACACTTAACGATTGTGATAATAGCAAAGTACTTTTTTGTAGATTCTTCATATTGCTGCTGGTAGGAGATTTAAATCAGAGGTGGCAGAGAAATTAGGTTTTTACAATGGCCGAGTCGTATGAAATTACTTTTAATGTAGGCTATCTATTTTTTTCATGCGATTTGGCGTTATTGAGTTATACGTGTAAAAGTTAATTTTTTACAATTTTGACATTTTTGCATTTATTTGTTCGTATGCTTGAAAAGTTTAATAAATGGTTTTATGCAGTATTCAATTTCTACACAATTATCCAAATTAAGATACATTTTCTCTACTCAAGTTCTCATTTCAGGTCTTCTTAAATTTATCTCCAATACTTTGTTTTTCCGGATATTTTAGCTTTTCTATCAATTAGAGTAATGGGCGATTTTATTAATACACGTGCGGATTTACAACCTTTTAAAAGTTCTTTAATGTTGATTTCTACCTTTTTAATATGGTTTAGCTCTTTTCTTTTACTTTATTCAAATTTTCTATTACTATTTTTGAATAAATATTCTTTAAATGTACAATGTACAGGGAAAATAAAGTGTAAAATTTTACAACAAAATTTAAAACACTTTATTTCTTCCTTAAAGCTTATTTAATTTTCAAAATGACTTTGATTTTCAAGAAATATTTAATTTTTAGCTAACATTTCGCCGGCTGGGAGGTTCGGTGAAGCCGGGCCGAGCGGCTAGTTAGTAATAAAGTAATTTACTAATTACTTTGTTAGTAACAAAACATTTACTAACGAAGTAAATGTTTTGTTACTGAATAATTTAATTATTAACACATTCATGAGTATGATTATGATGGTCTTCTGTTATGGATTCACTGATAGACAGTGGCTGACCATCGTTGTCCTGGTTTATACAAATTTTTTATTCATTTTGGGTGAAATGTAGTCCTAATGAATTCTTTTAGTGCTCTTGCTCTAAGTACTATTTATTTTGTAGTTGTTTCACTGTATTTTCAACATTTTTTTTTGTGAATTTTAATAGATTAAGTTTTTTTTTATGTTTTAAGTTCATTTGCTCTTGCAAAAAGTAATTATTTTAAATACTAACAATTCTTTAATATTTACTGTTGAAAATAAAGCAAAATCTACTTAGTTGATTCTGTATTATATAAAAAATTATGTCATTTTTACAGTACAGCTACATTCAACAATTTATTGGTGTAATTTGTATAATTTCCTTCTTTGTTTTTTAAAAATATTTTATAATTAATAGAACAAGAACAAAACAAAAGTAATGAAATGTAGTAGAAATAGCGAAGATGGACCACTGAATGTGAAAATAGGAGGAGAAAAGATTATGGAGGTAGAAGAATTACTAAAGATGGACGAAGCAGGAGTGATATAAAATGCCGAATAGCACACAAACGAGCCTTCAGTCAGAAATATAATTTGTTTACATCAAAAATTAATTTAAATGTCAGGAAAAGATTTATGAAAGTATATGTTTGGGACATCGCTTTATATGGATGTGAAACTTGGATGATCTGAGTACCTGAGAAGAAAAGATTAGAAGCTTTTGAAATGCGGTGCTACAGGAGAATATTAAAAATCAGATGGGTGGATAAAGTGACAAATGAAGAGGTGTTGCGGCAAATAGATGAAGAAAGAAGCATTTGGAAAAATATAGCTAAAAGAAAAGACAGACTTGTAGGCCACATATTAAGGCATCCTGGAATAGTCGCTTTAATTTTTTGAGGGACATGTAGAAGGAAAAAATTGTGTAGGCAGGCAACATTTGGAATATGTAAAACAAATTGTTAGGGATGTAGGACGTAGGGGCTATACCGAAATGAAACGACTAGCACTAGATAGGGAATCTTGGAGAGCTGCAACAAACCAGTCAAATGACTGAAGACCAAAAAAAAAATTAATAGTAATTCTTTGATTTTTGATGTTTCAAAATAAATGTAGAGCTTAATTAACAAAACATGCTGGTTGAAGATAAAAACAATGGTATCTAGTCATTTGTGGGTCGAGCACTGAGTAGTGTCTATATTGCCCAAAGAAGGGTATGTGGTTGCCAAGATTACATCCAAGTGAAGGAAAGACTGCAAATTCAGGCTGTCAGAAACTGTGACTTTGTAATGGAAATCTTCCTCAGCTTTCTTTCCTGTTTAAAAAAAAAAATATTAATGCTGTTCTGAAATAGAAGTCTTTTTTTAAAATTAATACACATTTTCATTTATCTGATAGCGAGTAACCTTTCAAAAAGTTTCTTAAAAATCTGAAAACACATTTGGCTGTAGAAATATATTTTATTACCTTTGTGATAAATGTAGTTGTATCTGAAAGTACAGTGCTATAGTATGTCATCTTGGTAGTGACTGTGTTAAATTCAAGTTTCATTTTTATTAGATAGTTTCATTATAACTGTTTTACTTACTGCTTGGAGTAATTACTTCTTGAGCACAGCATACTTAAAGGGATCAATAATAATCATTAACAGGTTTGCTTCTTTTTAACTTTTACTTAAAAATATTGAAAAAAGAATATTTGTAAGGTTTTAATATGATGTAAGGGATTTTTAACCATCATAACAATCTTTGTATTAATAACATTTTGTACAATTTTTTCCTAATATTTTAATTTTTTATCTCTTTGCTACAAGTACTTAAATATTTTTGTTAATTTTTTTAGCCCTTTTATGTGTTAATGTAGTCTTTTGATACAGTTGAAAAGGTTATGCATATAATTTAGGAGTTTTATGTATATATATATATATATGCGTGTGCGCATGAACACAGGTGTCCCACAAAGAAACTTGAGAAACTTTCAGAACATGTTCTTTTTTCTCGTTTTTTGTCTTCAGTCATTTGACTAGTTTGTTGATGCAGCCTTCAAAGATTCCCTATCTAGTGCTAGTTGTTTCATTTCAGTATATCCCCTACATCCTACATCCCTAACAGTTGTCTGCCTGCACAATTTTTCCCATCTATCTGCCCCTCCAATATCAAAGCAACTATTCCAGGATGCCTTAAGATGTGGCCAAACAAGTCTGTTTATTCTTTTAGCTATATTTTTCCAAACGCTTATTTCTTCATCAATTTTCCGCAACACCTCTTCATTTGTCGCTTTATCCACCCATTTTATTTTTAACATTCTCCTATAGCACTGCATTTCAAAAATCTTTTCTAATCTAATCCTTTCTTCTCAGGTACTGCGATCGTCCAAGTTTCACTTCCACATAAAGCTACGTTCCATACATATACTTTCAAAAATGCTTTCCTGATGTTTAAATTAATCTTTGATGTAAGCAAATTATATTACTAACTGAAAGCTCATTTTGCCTGTGCTATTCGGCGTTTTATAATTGTTCCTGCTTCATTCATCTTTATTAATTCTTCCCAAATAACAAAATTGTTCTACCTCCATAGTCTTTTCTCATCCTATTTTTATTATTTTCCTGTTTACATTATAAAGTTTAAGAGTCTAAATATTCATATTTTATTTCTTATTTATTTATTGTATTGTGTTTAGGACAATGTATAACACTCAAGTGTTTATAAAATTTACTAAAAATTTCTATAATTGAGTTCATGTAGGTAATTTTTTGTTTTTTTCTTTGCTGTAGATTGTCTACAGTCCTGGAAATCCAGGTACACCTCAAGGTAGCACAAGGTTAACTGGAGGTTATTCACCTTACGGCAGTCCAAGCAGTAACCATAATCCTAGTAGTAATAATACAAATAATAATGCTGCTAACAGCGGTAATAATAGCGGTAATAATGTGCCTCGATCGCAACAGCAGCCACCGCAACAAAAGCCACAACCTCCTAGGCCGCCTTCTGGACCCGGACCACCAAATCATCCGAATCATTCGCAAGCGACTCTTCAGATTAATCAAGCACAGCAGTTACATATATCGCAGTCACAAGGACAACCTATACAAGTGAGTTATTAGTAACAATTCGATAATTTATTTTTTTTAAATTAATTTTTTTGTTCAATGTTTGTTACGATAAAAATTGTTTTTTTTTTTCAGTTCAACAAATAAATTTCTATTTTTTTTTCTTTTTTCTTTCATTATCTATAATTCGGTCCTGTGAAATTAAAAAAAAAAAATTCTCCAGTTTATTTTTTTTGACAACTGTTAAGTTTGATTTGTTTTTGTTTTTGATTAAGATGATTCTATAATTTTTGAAGTTTCAAATCATTTTCTTTCTAATCCTTCTTTTCTCTTCACATTTCTCTTTAACAGCCTAGATTCCAAGAAATATCAGTCTACATATCATTGGTATCTAGTCAAATTTTGTGTGACTCGATTGTTTTCTTATTCATTATCATCCCCATCAGGCTGTTTTCTTCTATTGTCCTTTTATTTTTGACCATCCATTACAATTTTTTATTTTTTTAATTCTGTTTGCAAAGCATGAGTCAGTGTTTAAATAATTATTAATCATATTAAGTTGGATATTAATGATACTACATTACATTACATTACCTATATTACATTATTTCTACCTATGTAGTTAGTTAGTTCTTAGATGGTGCCACTAAAATATTGTATTGAAATAAGAAAATAAATTCAAAAAAGAATAATAAATGGACTAATTTAAGAATAAATGGAATTATTTTTATTTGATTAGTATTGAAATTATAGATGTAATTAACCAAACTAAACGTACACTCGCTTCACTCACTATTCAAGGTTATTTCAAGTGTAGGTTAAGTTTGGTTAGATTATATTTATAATTATAAGCATGTAATTATAACATGAGCAAGGTTAATTTATTCTTAAATTAGTCCATTTATTCATATATTTTTTTTGTATTTATTTTCTTATTGCAATATAATGTTTCAGTGGTGCCATCTAAGAATTAACTAACTACAGAAGCAGATCACTTACTACATTAATACCTTAAACTATATTGGATATTTATCCACATTACCAGTTCTAATACCTTCCCTTCTCTCCTGAAGCTCAATATCGATCACCATTCCTATCTTTTTACTTAGTTCCATTAGTGCCAGTAAGGCCATCATCATATGACAAGAGTACATGTTACGATTTATGTTTTTTCTCACTAATCTAAATTTACAAACGGTAGTTTTTATTTAATATTTTATTAGTGTTTAAGTTGGGTGACAGACTAAATACTAGTTTTGAAATAAACAAAGTGCTTTCCCAATGTGAAAGGGAGGACTGTGATGAACAAGATACTTTAAATTTTTTTATGGAATACTGAACAGTATTATAGTAATCAACTTTTTTGTGATATATGTACATCACTCAGTCACAAACGATAAAGCCAATGACAAGAAGAGCATTTGCAAAGAAAATCAGCATGGATTTTACTATTCCGAACATTCAAGAGAGACAAAAGATGCCAAACTTGTCAAGGCCTCTTTTAGAGAAACATAAGTGACGTTGTTGGTTAATTGACTTCTCAAGCTGATAATGATCATCAAGAAGTCAGAACAGAATTGTTATGATTTTGCTCTGTTAAGAAGCGAAGAATGGTGCATTTTCATAGAAAAACTGTAGAACATATATTTGCATGGATCACTGAGGAATGATGTGTGTTGTAGAGTGCATAGAAAAGTTGTAAATGGACAAAAACACATTAAAAATAAAGGATTTGAATTAGTTAAAATTTATATTAAATTTTTTTCAGTTCTTGACAATTTTTTCTATTTTGTGTAAAAGCAGTATGACCGTTAGGGTTAACAGGGTCCATCTTCAAATAAAAAAAATCTGATGTGGACACTAAATGACTTACTTGTATGCCTAATTAATTACAAATACTCATTTTTAAAAATCTTATTTCACTAATAACTTCTGATTTTTTTTCACATTTTTTTTATTGTTATTCAATTATGTATTGTAAATTTTTTTTTATAACCACAGGTTAAAAATTATTAATAAATCAATATATTTAAATTAAAAACAAAAAGATAAAAAAATATATGTATATGAAGTCGAATTCGAATCAATGTGCCCGTCCCCTTGTAAGATCCAAATATTTCATTAATTAACATTTTATTTGGCTATAACTCTGGAACCAATGAAATAAGTACCACTTATGATATATTATGGAAAAGCTCTCGGTGAGGGCTTATTACTACAGTTAAGAAAAAGTAAAAAATCCAAATTTTGTTGATTTTGGGCTTTGAACATTTTTGGTCAAGTCAAACAATCAAAAGGAGGATAGGTGCACAACTAGATGTTACAACAGTCCTAAATCCAAAATTTCAACATCCTACGCCTTATAATTTTTGAGTTATGCGAGAGATATATATGTACGTACATATGCCACACCGAAACCATTCAAAATGGATTCAGGGATGGTCAAAATAGATATTTCCATTGAAATCTGAAAACAGAAATTTTTCACTATCACAATACTTCCTTTACTTCATACAAGGAACTGTGAAAAATATGAACAAACTTTATTACTTATTCTATAATTATTACTATGCATAAACAGAATTTTTCAATTCAATTTATGATGCAAGCCACTGTAAGGTGAAGAAAAAGAAAATAATCACTAAGAGTTAAGTCAGAGCCGTAGACTGGATGACAGAAGATTTTGTAATCATATTTAACCTTTGTAAAGTTTTTATTATTTAAAGTTAATTTTTTTTTATTATTAATAATTATTTAAACATGATATCATATATATGAGAATCAGTTAGATAGTTAAAAAATAAAAAATAGAAAAACACTTAAAAAAATTGTTCTTAGAATTGAAGAGATATGACAAGGAAATTAAAAAATTGGGATATAAATTTTTGTATATGTTTTGTATATATATTTTGAATATGTTTTTGTACATGTTTATAGTGGTTACTTTCCTGAAATTTTGTAATACTTGTGTGAATAAAAAATAAATTTTAATAGAAAGTACTTGATGGTGACATATTTGCATTATGAGGACCCTAAAATGTATGGTCGGATTATATCAGTTAACCAGTCTGAATTCAATTCTTCTGAAATAAAGAAGCGGCTATTTGATGGATTCCAGAAAGTGCCAGCAAGCTGTCAAAGATAGAACCAATGAAGTTGTCTCAATTCCCATGACATTTTATATAAATAAGAATAAATAAAAATTAAGGAAATGGAAGGCAAGATGTAGATAATGAACCCACAGAGAGACTGCTTCTGATTGTGTTTGATATCTGATGTACTCATCTCCTACAGCTAACAAACAGAGATATTTGAGAGATATTGTTAAGAGAGTAAATGAAGTATGGAAGTTCAGTAAGGAAAAAAGTACTTGTGCTTTTTTAGACCTTGATACAAAATAAGGAAATTTTTGTTATGCAAAGGAATTCAATGTAAGATGCATTCTGTAATTATATTATTATATAACAGATTGAGGTTAAGCCCAGTTTCAAGGTATATTGGAAAGTACAAGGCAAAAGAAAAAGAAGTGAATATATAATTAATTGGTTTTGGAATGTCTTGAACATCTAATAATAGAAATGTTTGAAGAAAGAATTACAAAAGTATGTTTACTAGTAGGAAATAGTAGAAAAGTGAACAAATTTTAGATCTTGATAAAGATCACAGAATGGAGTATTAGAAGGTTTTGTGGGAGGAGGAGGTTTTTGATGATGATGATGATGTACAGATGATCAATGAAAGACAAAGGCTGTTGATAGATTTGTAGTTTCAGAATTATCTTGTTATCGTGCAATTGCCTGTGGGAGAGAATAATAATATTAATAATGACGATGTTCAGTTTTTCTTTTGTATTATTTTGATTTTTATCCATTAAACAGTAAACACATTTTGGAGTGCTCATATTGTAGTGAAATACTATGATGAGATGTAAAGGATATTAGTATCACTAATATTCTCTTACAAAAAACACAATTATTTTTTTAGAAATTACAATAAATATTTATACTTTTTCAGTGTCTGGCACAATTTGCTTAGTTACAAAAATAAATTATTATTTTCTTAGTCAAATTTTGAACACTTTTATTTATGGTTTTTATAATTTATGTTTGTTCTGTGTTAATGTTATTTGGCGTTTTTACATTAATAATTAACGAAGTTATGTTTTGAAGTGCAGTTTCACAATATTTTTGGCTCATTTCACTGTCTCTATTTAAAATATTTTTTATTTCATTTCTATGCTAGTAAAGGTTTAGTTTAGTAGGGTTTTAGGTTTAGTTTTTTTGTTATGATAAATCTATAGTTAAAAATAAATTCATAAATTTTGAATTGATGAAGATCTAACGATTAGATTTATGATTACTAATTTACTCTCCAAAAGTGTGCATGATTGAGTTTGAGGATAATTATCTTGGAAGTTGGACAGCCTAATTTTCATTAAATGCACATAAAAATGTAACTTGTTTATATATATATATATATGTGTGTGTGTGTGTGTGTGTGTGTGTGTGTGTGTGTGTGTGTGTGTATATATGTGTGTGTGTGTTTTAATTGTAATGAAATTCTTTCTTCTAAAAGTAAAATCATCATCTATGTTAATCATTTGAGATTTAATAGATGTATTTAAAACAGTGGGACCTTTTTATGGTTATTTTAAATTTGTAAGTAGATAAAATTAGGTTTAAGTATGTTTTCTTAAAAAAAACTTTTTTCAGGCATCCTAAAAAACACTTTCAGTAGTAAAATTATTGAGGTTTTTTTAAGTTATGAAATTTTTTATACAAAGGATGTTCAATAATTAACAAGACAAGTTGATGTAGAGAAAAACAATTTATCCAGTGACAATGAAATTTACACTACTGATCATGTATTGCTTTGTTGTCATCGAACTGTTGTGTAAAAAATCTTTGAGCGGGCTGAACAAATGAAAATTCAAATGGGGCTAGGTCTGGGCTGTAAAGAGTATGTGGCAACATTTTCCAACCCAACTTCTCGAGTGTTTCTCCTGTTGTCTGAGCGATATGGGGGCACATGTTGTCATGCAAAAGAATCTTTTGAGAGAGAGCCCTGATGTTTTTGCCTTTTGTTGGAGCATGCAACAATAGTAGTACTCACCGTTCATGGTATGTTGTTCATCTAAATAGTCACTAAAGATTATTTTATTTTGCCTTGTGAGTCCCAGAAGACCAGCTGATGCGCAAGTTTTGAATTTTTTTTTAAATGGGTGAATCTGCATGTTTCCACTTAAGACTTTATCATTTGGATTTGGGCTCAAAATGATGTTTCCATGTTTCATCAGATGTTATTATACAGTCTTGAAAGTTGTTTCCTTCTGCTTCAAACTGTTCTTTTAGCTCAGAACAAATGCGAATCTGGGTGTCTTTTATGGGCTTGAGTCGACCATCTTGGAACCCATCTCAAACACATTTTGTGATAATTCAGCACATCATGAACGATTGAATGGGCAGTTCCAACATTAATATTACACAAACTAGCAATTTTGGAAATGTTGACTCTCCTGTCTTTGTGGGTAAGATCATTTGTGCAATTTTGCAGTGCGGTAGTCAAAACTTCAACCGGTCTTCCAGATCGGTCACACTTGTTTTGTCCGAATTAAACTGTTCCACTGACTTATACATGTTGCTGTGGTTTAAACACTTTTCAAGTTATCGTTTCAACATTGTTGAGTAAATTTCTGCTGGTTTCACACCTTCTAAGAGCAAAGATCTTATCACTGTATGTTGCTATTTTAGCATACACATTTCAAGCAGAATTGACATTCTGAAATCAACGAAAAAGGTTACATTTAAATTAATTATGATTGAACAGCTGATTAAATGTGTTCCCAAGGTTGCCAACTTGACCCTCAAAAGGTTTCATTGTCATTGAATGACCTGTTTTTTCTCTATATCAATTTGTCTCATTAATTTTATTGAATGTCCCTCGTATGTATAAAACTGTACAGGCTAAGTTTTACTTTATACTGTATGAAAATCAGACAGTCTATTTCCGTGGTAGATGTTAATCCTGAAACTTAATTGCATGTAATATTTAATTAGAAAACATAGTTGAGATCTAATTCTTGTGAATATAAAATTATTGTTATAAATATATGTAGTAAAAGATTTTGAAGATTATATTTAATAGGGAATATTATTTATTTGAATGATATTTTATTTAAGGGAATGATTTTTTTTGAATTGATGTATTAGTTATTTGAACGATAATTCTTAAGGGTGTAGTACATATTTTCTATTTTATAATAAAAAGAAAAAATTTCTTAAATTTCTCTCTGCGCGCGCATAGAAAAATTGATTGTAAGTTACATGTTGCGAGTGAAATAAGTGAAGGATTTGCTTTATTTTTATTCCAAAATGAATGGTTTTCTTTTCTGTTAAAAAAAAAAAACAAAATTAAAAAAATATATATATGCAGTTGAAAAATAACCAAAAAAAGCATGGAATTATTAACTGTAAATAATGAATGAATAGATATTTAAAAATTTGATTTATTGTAGTGTTTGAATCTGTTTATAAAGCATTATTACAGGTAGTTTTATTGTTATATTTAATATAAAATTTAAATAATGAATTCGTTATTAGCTGTCTAAACTAGCTTTGTTAAGTTTTTATTTTATTTTATATATGAATTTGGCAATGATTGTTAGCAGGTTTAAAGTGGAATTTCAGTATGAAAAAAAAGGAAGTGTTGTCCCAGTAGACGCGTCTGAAAAATTTATTTCCTTGATTTAATGATATAAACTTGTATGAGAATTATGCTTAAAACGGCTAAACTGAATTAGTTGTGTTCATTAATGTAATAAAACTTGTTGACGTTATACATGTACCCATTGTTAAATATTAAATAGAAATTCAGTTTTTAATTTATTATCTAATTAGTAATGTAAAAATAGAAGATATTAATTATAAATATATTTCTTGGTTGTTTTTTAAAAGTAATTTCTTTTAATTGCTTTTAATTAGTGGGTTTTTATGTTGTGAAAGTTTTTTATTTCTTTTGAAAGGTTTTCTGTTTGCGTTTGTGTTATTTATGATTTAAAAAGTAGAATACCATAAAATGAAAAGAAATCATGAAATGAAATGAATTGTTCCCTAGGTTTGAACTTCTCTTTGAAATACAATATTAGTTCTTGAGACCTCTTCAGAAATTTGAATGAGTTTTCAAGACAAAAAAAAAAAAAAAAGGTTCTTTTGATCATAGTTTTGTGCCCATAATATAGATCATGTTCGCAGTCAGTATTATTTAGTAAATTAAATATCCCTCCTCTGGTAAGCCTGACAAGTTACTTTTTATTCATGAGAACACTTGGTCATTTTCTAGAAGAGTGTTGACATATTTCAGGTCACCTGCAACCATTGTGTTTATGCCACTTAACGAACAGTACATATATATCTCCTTTTATGTTATTATTTATATTTATTATTGTTAACATTAATTTTTAATTAAAAATTTAAATCTTATGTTGTTGTTTGAAATGTTTTTATTGAGAAATGCTTTTATCGAAAAGTTTTTATTGAGTGGTGAATTTAAACATTAAACTTATTCATGTTTTTCACTCTTTAAAAGAGCATATAAAGTAATTCATAGATATTCATTTTTTTTAAATCTACAAAATAAAGTTTATGAACATTTTAAATGTTTTGTTCATGTCCATCAATGATTGATTTGACAAAAATGAACAGTGTTATTTAAAAAATGTATAAGATAATTTTATTAACATCTATACAAAATTATTCTAATTTAAAGTGACATTATTTTTGTGGAATCAACAGTTTTGGACATCATAAAAAGTTTACTATTTACATAATTGCTTTAAAATATTTGAAAAAGTAATAGTATTTTAACTGATGATGGGGGGTTTTTAAAGAGCAAAACATAGAAGATCAGATTATAAACAAGCTGCAACTTGCAATTTATAAATTTCTTAAAATAATTTATACTTTATTTACAAGCTGTTGCTTGCGGCTTTGCTATTTAAAGGATGATGTTTTAGTGAGCATGTTGGCTGTTTAGTGTACTTATTTTGGTAAGGATTTCTTGGTCTTGTCGTCTAGTGGTTTAGTGGTTGGCTTTATACTGGGGATGTTCAATGCAGACTTTGTTGGCTGGATATTTAGCTGTCATGAATATGTTCTTTTAATTGAACAGAAGACACTACTAAAAATCTATTTGAGCGCTTGTTTGTAAACTACATTAGCAGGTTTCCTTTTAGGTGCAAGATTGATTAAAGAATTAGGTATGCTCATGAGTTAGGAACAGTATATGTAAAACTGTCCATGAGAAGCAATCTTTCTGTAGGACAATTCTTGCCACTTTTGTAGTCTATCCCTATGACTTATCGAAATGGACTCAAAAGATATTCTCTAATCGTGTAAAGATATTTGCAGAATTAACACAGACACCCCTTTGGCCACATTTTGATTTGTCCCTGCTGGTTTTCACTACTGGTAACAACTTTGGTTTCTTAGATATAAAATTTTCATGAAATATTTTGCTGTCTATGTTTGCCACCTTCTTAAGTTTGATTTTTGAAAAATTGTGACCAAGACAATCATTTATCAAACTTTTGGTGGTAATTATTTTTCAGTCTCTCAAATTATGCATTGAATCTCATTTTTAAGCTTATGAGTAGCTAGTGAATTTTTGGGGATCCACATTACTTTTCACTTTTTTTTTTTTTAAAGAAGGAATCCACTGATATGATCTTGGAGGTCAATTTTTTTCAGTTTCATGAAAAAATTTGTCTTTTAACAAACTTCAAAGCTGATCGAGCATCAGCTCAGGCAGCTGATCAAGTATGCGTGTTGCACTTCTATTGACCTCTAGTCTGTTCTGCCTGGACTACAGCTGTGTGGCGTATTCGTCCGCTCAGTCCACCACTTTTAGAGTGCTAGATTTATTCCATTATTCACTCATCCATCCTGTTACAGCTGCTTTTTGCTCAATCCCTGTGGTAAGTATGCTGGTAGAAAGTGGTGAGCAATCCCTTTCTAATAGACAGAATTAGATGATTTGCACTTATGTAATTCATATTAAAGCACAATGAAATCATCTAGCATTTGTTGCGGTGTTCTCTAAGCAGCATCTGATTTGATACTAAGAACAGCTGAGATCTACTGCTCCATTAAGCATCAGAACTCATACTGTCTTTCTTCAGCTCTAAATATACAGTTGCCTTCAGTCGTTAATGTTTCTCTATGTTATTACCCACCTTGGCAGCCTTCTCTCGTTAATTACTGCTTTGATCTTTGTCCATATAATAAAAAAAAACAAATCCAATTATTGTACAAAACAAATTTTGTAATATTAGAAATAGGATCAATCCTGATGTTAACAGTTTATACTGTCGCCGAATGGCTTCGATGGCATGTGGCACTTAATAACCTTGTAGTAGCCCTGAGAAGGGCTGTTGTTGTCATCGATTAGCTTTGACGGCTTGTTGTAATTTATAATCTTGTGGTAGTCCGGAGAAGGGTCGTTTTTTGCGTTAGCTCTGAGAAGAGCTGCTGGGTCCAGAAGCTGGTCTCCAGCGAAGTTGGGGAGTTGTGGGTTGTCCATTGAAATCAAATCGGCCTTCTTGTCAGCGGCAGTTGGAATCCTGCTACAGCACGGCAGTGGTGGCTCCCAGAGCCCTGCAGTGTTGGGTCGGTGTTGGTCGTCTTTTACCAGTGTGGCCGAGGCGGTTCTCCCAGAGCATGGTCGGCTCCTGCTGCTGAGTCTGCCAGCCGGGGCAATTGAAGTCTGGCGAGCTGGAGCGGGAAGGTAGCAATCTGCATCCAGCAGCTGGCCTGGTCAGCCTGCCGCTCTGGCAGGGATGTTGGCGTCTGCCAGAAGATCCCACGTTGAGGCAGCCAGGGAATTTCTGTCTTCTTCCATCTTCTTTTTCTTGGTCTTCTCCAGATGGTTGTCGATGATGAATTAAAAATTTACGCTCGTGCATGCTCTTTTATTGGAGCCTGATAGTGGTAGAGCCACAGCGCTGCTATAGTGCGAGAACTGCACGGCATGGGAGGACACTTGTATTAGCCTGTATGTATACTGTACTCCCACTCACATCTTAGCTGCTACCGATGTTGTCTGCCGATATTAACTTAGGCATACATGTGGTAACAATAGGAATAGCTCTAGAAACATTAATCAGTAGGTTATGGTTTTGTGGTTGGCAAGAGAACATACATGTTTGATCTTCCTGCATCACCAGTATTTTCGTTGCAGAACTGTATGCAATTAATAAGGTCATACATATGGTTAGCTCAAAATTTTGACATGTTCTTGTTTGCTCGGATTCCATGAGTGCCTTATAGGCAATTAGTGACGTATACTCCAGACACCCTGTTGTTTGTGAGTTCAGTGTGTTATTTCACAAGTGACTAGTAATACAAGAGTGAGCTTTTGCTGGATCCCTAACCATATAGGAATTTTAGGCAATGAGTGCACAGACAGTGGCAAACGAGGCTATCTTCAGCATCCTTTTACCAGGTTCGTTTCTTCTAATGATCTTGTCTGTTTCCTGAAGAGGGTAGTTCATGATGTGTGGCAAATCGAGTGGAATGCTACCGTGAACATTATACTTCGCCCAATTAAAAAAACTGTTTCACCTTGCAAGTTCCTCATGCAGAAATAACTGTCAAGAGAAGGTTATTATTTGCTGTTTGTGAATAGGCCACACTAGGCTCACTCATGGATACCTGGTGACTCACACAGATGCACTAATTTGTGCTTCCTGCCACTGCTGACTCACAGTCTACCACATCCTTGTGGATTGTATCTGTTATGCGGCATTGCATTGCAAGTTTAAACTTGGGGCTAACATGAAAACAATTCTGGGGGATAGTGAAGTGTTGTTATTTTCTGTTTTATGATTTCTTAGAGCCATCCGTTTATATTCAAATATATAAATTATTATAGTGTGTTCCAAATATCCATGCCATTTACTGTAATGCAGATTGCGATTTTATTTTTCAAAATATATAATGTGATTAATCCTTTTTTTTTGTTATTTCACTTTTAGCATGCGTTACAGGATTTTTTACTTCAAACACGTATTTTTTGTGTCAGGGTTTCTAGTTTTTAAATTATTTTCAACTGTCCAGTTTTAGTAGAATAAATGTCGTATCTGGGTGATGTTTTTACGTCAGTATTTTTCGCCCTGAAAAAAAAATTGAACTTAGTTGGCTGTGTGGCCTTGTTGGAATCACGTGTTATCCAAATCTTTGTTGATCAATTATGGTAACAAAAAGTTGTTTATAATTGTAATTTAAAGTGCTCATTTACTACAAGCACGTGGCCATTTTCATTTTCAACAAAGACAGCTCAGTAATACCTTTCATCCAGTCAATAAACTTGCCAAGCAATGACATTTAGAAAGATTACCTGTTTATGGATTTTATTTTTGGCATGTGACAGTTAATATTTAACATAAATATTAAGGTGGAAGTGAGCTTCACCTTTGAAAATGTGATTTTTTGCTAAGTTCATTAGTTTTCAAATACCTGATTGACAAACATACAATGCTTCTTTTGATCTGTTTGCTTAAATTCTATCGTCAGCTGAATCTTATATGTACAAAGTTTTCTATATGGTGATCCTGACGATGTATTTGCTGTGAGAAGTGTGGAATTTGACATTCTTCGATTTTTAGCAATATTTTCACAAACTGTGGTGATATTTTCAGAAAGTTTTTAAATTAAATGAGCAATGCATGCTAGTCCTTACACCTTATCAGAACTGGTTTTCTTAAGTTTATATGCAATGTAAATCATTTCCTTTGTTGGTCAATTTTGCATATTGAAAAAAATCATTGTTTGCAAATTGTATATTTCACAAAACACTTTTAATGGCCAACAGGTGACATATGTAAAACAGTGACATATGTAAGCAGTTAAACAGTGCTACTTTTTGGTAGGCCTAGCTTAATAACATCTGATACCTAAACCTATTACTTATTAACTTATTTAGACTATGGTCTTCTTGTTTTTATTTATTTTTTTAACATAGTTTTGATGTTACACGATCTTGCTTCAGATTCTTTCATTAGGCTATTTATTTAACATAGGCAACATCAGGGACAGTTTCTAATGGATGATGATGAATTTTGTAGTGTGTTAAAAATGCCATTTCTGACTAGGACTCGAACCTGGAACCTCTGGATGAAAGGCAAATATCCTACCACTGTTACAGAGAGAGGCGAAGTAGCCGTGGGAAAGATAATTTTAATATTTTGTCCTAAATGCTGTTTTCTTTTTTTATGAGGTTATATTATAAAATTTTTCTTATTCATTTTTGCTTAATATCACTACATAAAAATTTGGTGACCTTTTTATTAATTTTAATTCTTGTAATATAAAAATTTGGCACATTATTTATGTATTCTTTTTATTTTTCATATAAAAGTTGGTTGTGTAATATTGGCTGGTTATAAATACAATGTACTGTTTTTATATATGGTATTTTGACTACAAACAAAGAGTCCAAATGAAAACTGGTACAATTGCACATTAGTGTTTTCATTGCCATCTTTTTTTTTTTGCTATATCGGATTGGATTTATTATGATTCTAAGAAGCTATTATGTTATAATATAAAAATTAAACGATGCATCTGGCTAGTCAGTAAACATAAATACAGTTGATAGCAACAAAAATACAGTCGTTTTCATTAATGGTTTCACGCTGTCAGCAATGTTACAGGTATCTGAGAAGCACAATGCTACAGTTTTACATATATTTAAAGTTAGATGGTAACAGTTTGCCGTTATGAATCCACGTCCATAGATCCATTTGTCTGTGAATAATGTTTAGAACTGCTAATGTAGAATTTTCAGGTCCTTTTAAATAATTTTCTTCAGACATGTAGTTGTTTGAAAAAAAAGTAACAATGTAATAAATGTTTTAAGATTTCGAGGGGAAGGTCATTAATAAACCAGAGGAATAGCAAGTGGACAAAAACACTTACTATCTTTACGTTCTATATCTTGAAGGTGAGGATCTAAATATTACATGTGTATTCTTATCAAAAGATTAAATTTCATTTATCTGCATACCATCTGTAATGAACAACCCAGCCAATTAAAAGCAGCTCCTCTGATGTAGCTACTGAGTTTTATCATTAAAAAATGTGGAACTAAATTAATACCTTTTTTCTTTTCGTTCTGATCACTATGGATCAAGTTTGCATAGTTTTGACTTCTTCTTTCCCAAAAGTTTTTTATACTTTTGCTGTGTTGTTACCTTCACTTTTATAAATTTATCTTTATACAAATGCTTAGAATGGTTTACCATTTTTAGATTTGCTTCTTTTCTTTAAACCGGTCGGTCTTTGTGGCTCTGTTTATGTAGACATTTAATATTTGTTTTGTCAGTCTTTGGTTGTTCATTCTGCATAAATTAATACTTTGAGAGGAAAAAATTAATAATGGAATCTTTTTTTTTTACACAATTTAAAATAGTTTTAAAAAACTGGTTATGGCTGTGTTGATAGACAATTTTATTTACTAAAACCATGGTGCAAGTTTGTCACATAATTTTTTAAATGCTTCAGTAAAAAACTGATAATAAAAATAAATCCAAACATAATCTAGAAAAAATACTCACTATTGTTTTTGCAAAGAGCATAGAACATGATATAAACTGTTCGTATATAAAAAAAAAAAAACTATGTAGGTACAATGTTTATGGTAAAAAACTTAGAAAAATGACACTTATATAACTTATTATGAAGAACAAACACCTTTGGTTTCTGGATTAACAGTTTATTACATAAATTATACAGTGTTTATCAAAAAGATTCATCATATTTCAAAAGATTTTATTTTTTAAACAACATATAGGATTGTGTTGAGTTTTAAAATACATGTTTGAATATGAGATTTTAATTTTAATTTTCATAGTTCTCCCCTTACTTAAGCGATCATGTCTTGTGTTAGTGCAGAAACTGTAGGCTGTCTACAGTTGTTAGAATAGGGAACATAAACAGTTTGACAAAATCCACTAGAAAAAAATATCATAGATAGTGAGATCAGGGGACCTTGGTGGCCAATGGTAAAATGCCAGATTGGTAACCCCTTATGGCCAGTCCATATTTATTACACTTCTTTGTTAAGAAAAGCTTAAACTTGCACTGTCAATGTGGTGAATACTCCAATTTGTTGAAAATAAATCTGTTACTGCATGAAAAGCCAATTCTATAATGTTTGTAGAAAAGAAATTCCATAACTCAGTTTCCCATAAAAATGTACGGGTCATAAACGTTTTCTTGAGAAATGGGATTAAAGACATCGACTTTTGAGAGAATCTCTCTTTCTCTCGTGCTTGACTGCAACCATCCAGGACTTACCTAGCGCAACCTATGTGGCAGTTTACCTTTTCATGTAGATGAATTGTGGTCGCCACTTCAGTGAACACTAGGCATGAAAGAAAAGTGTCTACCCGTTCCTGCTTGTCAAGGATAAATTCCCAAAACTCCATGTCATTTATTATCTGCAGATAGCTTGTACCAATTGAAACAGTTTGTATGGTTTGAATAACAAAATTACTGCAAATTATACCAGATAGCCGTGTGAGGAATGGCTAACTAGATGTTGACTGACATGACAAGTAGACTTTCCAGGGCGACATACAAAATTCTTATCAGATATGCTCAGCATCTTAGTCTGATACACTTGGGAAAAATCTACAGCCAGTGCAGATTTTCCTTGAATAAACATCTTGAAAACTGTCAATGCTAACGTTGAATATTCTGAGCAGTAGCAGTGGACATTTTGTCAGGATATTATTGATGAAAATCACGCTGCACATTTGTCATGAACAAACACTTGTTGAAGTGAAGAATGTAGATTGCTTTCGATTATGGAATTATCATCTTTATGCAAACTGAATGGAGGCATGTCATAAAGGGACCCACCTGCTGGCAATCAAGTGTAAGTTAGAATCCCCTCTCTGGTTCATTTGTTAGTGGTGAACGGTTGCAGAGTTAAAGCATTTTTAAATCTGATGAATATTTTTGATCCATCTATACTTTCTGAAAAAAAATTGTGCTAGTTTTAATTAAAATATGCTTCAACAAAAATCACTGTGTGTTCAATAATGTAACAAATAACTGTGATAAACAAGAGTACTGTTTATATCATTTGATAAATTGTGCTGTTGATTTATAGTGTAATTTTTTTTAATTATTAAATAAATATCAAAGTCTTGAGATAAGACAATAATGTAAAGGATGAGCCTATTCTTAAACAATATTTTTGTAATCATTATGTGGTATCACAGTTTTGACGCAGTTTTATTTTCACATTGTCTGTCTCCATTCTTTCCTATAATTCCAGATAATCTTTAGGGTTCCTGGTAGCTTCCATTTCCTTTTATATTACCTATTGTTTTTGCTATTGTATCTTTTGCCCATCCTTCTAGGCCTGTTTTAATGAATTCTTTACTTCTGATGGTATGTCCTAGCCAGTAGCTTTGCTATACAGTGTTATTCTGAATTAGCTTTTAATTCTTGTTCATTCTTTAATGTCTCATGTTTTACAATCATACTGATAGAAATAAAACAAATATTTTTAGGACATTTCTTCAGTTCTTGATCTATCATACTGCATAATTAATAGTGGTTATTTTGTAAGACACTCTTAGCAATTAACTTTTTAATGTTTTTATTTTGCTTTCACATTTGTAATCATGGTATCTTTTTTAAGTACCTTCAGTGTCTTATCTGTTTGATTCTTTCATTTTTTATTTAGATATTCTCCGGGTTATTGCTATCTTTCCTTTTATTATTTTTTTCTACCTTCATTCTTAAGTAAACCATATTCCATCATAACATTTTGTAATTTTAAAACTTTTCTTCTTTATCCTGAGGTTCATCTTGTAAAAGAAAGAAAACTGTGTTGTAGTGTGTAAATCTTATAGGAGGGAGTTAATATTCATTCTTTCCATGCTGATCCTTCGTTATAGACTCTGTGATAGTCAATCAATCATTTAATAACCATATAAAGGCATAATTAATTATACTATCTGATTCAGTTCTGACTGGCCATTATATTATTCTGTTTTTATGTACAGCGCCACTTGTGTTTTTAAATTCCATTAATTAAACTCTTTTTCCTTTGAATGACACTAGGTATATAAAATTAATAAATAAATATTTTATATTTATAAAGTCTTCCTTAAAATATTTTTGGGTTTTAGAGACCAGCTTTTACTTTCCCGACTAATAGCGCTATAGCAGAGCTTGAGTGCTAGGAGGGAAAGTATTGTAATCGGTTTCATTGGTTTTGACATTTTGATACCTAAGAAACCAAAAAAGACAGATGGAAATTTTTTTTGATTTTAATGTTCATATCTACATGTGTGTGTTCAGTGTTGGCTCTAAATCACCTTGTATCTCCAGAACTAATAAACCGATTTTGTCCAAACTCGGTCAGATTACTTATCTGTATGGCGTACTGATGCCATTAAGTTTTTGACTTACAAGGTCAGGGAGGTGAGGCTGTAGATCAAGTCACCCTCAGTATCTTGAGATTTTGCCTAATTAAGGTCATATCTTAGGCACATTTGTTTACAATAAAAAATAACAATATTTACAAAATTGCACCTCCACCTCAAAAAATTCTCTAAGCTACTGCTATGTTGTTATGTCACAGGTGAGCGGTAGAATTAAATTAATTAATGATATTTGAAATGTAAAAAGGTAACTTGGTTTGGCCAGGGCTTGAACTCAATCATCTGGTTGACTCGGTATCTGGTGCGATAAGCCTTGTGGCTACATAAGTGCTGACCATACAAGCAAAATTTGTTCCGTGTAAGTTGTGAAATTGCATTAGTTTAGTTAGTGCCAACCATTGCTGCTACTATCACTACACCTGCACGAATTAAATATCTGTGCACGCTTTAGTTAGAATCATTCAATTAAATAAATTAAAAAAATATTAATTTAAATAAAATGAAAAGTATTTTAAATTTAGTTGTGGTATGTGTTTGTAAGCTGTGCATCAGAAACATCCCGCAGTAGTAGGACTTTCCCGGAATGTGGCTTCAGCCACGTGCAGGGAAAAGTCCTACAACTGTGTTGTCAGCTTTTTTCATATAGTTTACTTATCATATGGATCACTCTTTAGAAAAATAGTTTAGCGTAAATCAACCATACTGTGTTGTTTTTAAGTAGTCAGGCTTATTATAGCCTTTGTTGTTTATAATTATTGTATCCTTAATGTGGCAAAGATAGTTTATTTTGTATAAATCAAATTCAAAAGTTATTTAGTAACAGTTTTCCTCCTTATATTAATTGTGTGAAATTACAATTCAGATGTATTTATATTGTATTGTAAAATATCATGTAGGTACAAAGAGTTAGTTACCTAAAAATGGTTGAACTGTTAAAAAAAACTAGATATATTGGTGTTATGGATTTTTTTTATTGACTTATTTTTTATAATTCATTATCTTTTAGTAGTTATTTAGAAATTTTATATTTTTTATTATACTAATTTTATAATATCTACTGTTTATGATTGTTTGACTCATGAAACTTCCATCTAGTGTTTAATTTTTAATTTCTTTTGAGTTTTTTTTTAATTTTGAACTTGTGATATGGATCATATTGATATAATCTGTTTTATAAATTGCAAAGCATTTAAAATTTTTGTATGTTTGTATTTTATTAGAGCATTAAAGTGGGATTATATTTATGCTGCAGTACACAGTGTAGGGTCCAGTTTCACATTTTTTATTTTTATTTTGATGACAGAAGAGTTGCTACTGTATATGCACTTATGAAGTTCATTGACCTTTTTTTTGTAGCTAACCTGGTGATAGTAGAGAACCGATCAGAAACCAGTTTGTGTGGGAATTGTCACTGAATGTGCATGCTGTCTGATTTTCTGTGCTCCTTTTTAGAATTGTTTTTTTTTTTTTACTTTTCATGATGCTAATTATTAATTAAAATTCATTTAAATAAAACAGAATGTAATAAACAACATCCTTTTTATTTCTTGTTATTCACTTTTTTCTTTTTTTGCTTATCATTTCCTTTTCTCTTTCCTTTTTTATCTCACTTTCTATCCTTTTAGTTTTTTGTGGTGCTTCATGATTATTGTTGTTTTTTCTTTAATTATTTATTTAACCTATATGAAAATAATACAGACTGTGCTTTGTTTGCACACTTTGTAAGTTGTGTATGTTTTCTATACTTTCATTTGGGGGGGTTTTCTATAATTAAAAAAAATTTTTGGGGAGGGTAAAACTTAGCTGTTTATTATAGTGAAATAAATTTAAATGAAGCAAAATCTATTTAAAGATATAAAAAATAAATTTAAAAAAATAAATGTCTTCATTCTTTAAATGTTGAAGTTGGTGCCAAATTAAAAACAAATTGCTATTTATTAACTTTCTACTTGTTGATCTGATGCTAATTTTAAAACATCAACTTTTAAGCAATTGAAAAAGTTTTATTTTTATATCTGTTTTTCAAGTTTTTAAATTATTTGTATTTAAAATGTGTGTTGGCCGATTAAAAATGTTGCTTATATGAAGAACAGTTTTTTTCAGAAATATGTAAGGTAAGAAACTGTACATTGATAAAAAAAAAAGGAAAATTGAGAAAATGTTTACCCTACTTAATGAGCATGAGCTAAGTTGGCTGGCTGTCGAGAATGAGGAAGTATGCAATTTCAGGTTTGGTTGAGAGTTGATGCATGAAGAGAAGATGTTTGGCTTAATTTGATGAATGAATGTGTTCAATCAGGAGACTACCAAAGAAATGTTGATGGACTTCCTTCACAATTTGAATTTAAATTTCTCTGGTCAAGGCAGTAATTATCCCAGAAGTTTAAAGTGTATTGGGTTGCATATTATCTTAAACTTTCTCTACACACTTAAGCAGTCACCTGGCTAGCACCTATTCAGCTATTACCCATAGCTACATTCCTATTCAGGTATACTCGCTATTCATCTATTCTTATGAGTTTTCAGGTGTGTATATATATATATATATATATATATATATATATATATATGTTTACATATTTTTGTGTTTATTAGGTTACGATGGCGCAAAATCTATCTACAGATATGAAACCTGCAAATATATCTGTTGCTGCTCATCAGGGATTATATTTTTCACAACAGAATACTGGACCGACGGATGGGTCATATTGTGCTGTATCCCAATCGCAAACAATCAATTTTACTCAGCAAACTTTAAGGCAAAGAGCTGCAGCCGCACGACAGCATACGCATCCACCACCTCATCCACATGCACATCCTCATCATCAGGTTAATAATAGTTTTCTTCATTTTATAGATTTATATTAATAATCTTATTTTAACTTTTTCAAGTTTTTTATCTATACTGTACAGGCATCATGCAAATTGTCTTAAATTACTTTTTAATTAATTGTATTATATTTATGATTTTACATAAAACAAGATTATTTCTGATGAAAACTTCTTTAAAATTTTTGTGAGTTTATTTTGCATATTGTTTAATATTCTCTTGTTACATTTGATGTAAATAAGTTTGATTCAAACTACATCAGGTATATTCAAAAATACCAAATCTTTTCAGAAAAATGTTTTTTACTTATAAAACTTCTATTAAGGCTTAACCCTTCAGAATAATTACATTCTGTTAGCAGTCCTAACAGAGTGAAATCTTTTTAACTCTGCGCACTGCTCTAAACATTTTTGTAACTGTTTGGAATTTCAGATTCCCTTGTAACCCAGTAGTGGACATTTATTGTGTCCGGTGATGGACAATGTAACTACAGTATTCAGAAAGTGATGCAATCTTATGGAAGAATATTCCCTTCTTTTAATTGAGGAAAATTAAGGAAAAATGGGTTGCATGGGTCTGCAGAGAATATTCATTGTTTCCCAATACATTAGTTGTGCCAGTTATGCAGTTATGCAAAATGAAGAATATTTAATAATAAACAATGTTTAAATATTGTTTTAAAACATTTTTTCTCAAATTTATGAGGTGTAAAAGGTGTAATAAAACGGGTAAAAGGTGTATATAAAGTAAAAGGGCCATTTGGTCATTAAAAAAAAATTAATTCGTGAGAAAAGGTTTTTACTTACAGTTTTAGTTTACTACTACATGTCTATTTGTCCACATAATCACCATTCTGTCTGTTCTAAGCACTTTTTGTAATACTGCACCAGTTTCTTTAACTCTTCTGCATAGAAGTTTGCTGTCTGGGAATTGAACCAGTTGACAATGGGAGTCTTGAGTTCCTTGTCGTTTTTAAAATGTTGTTCACCAAGCTACTTTTTCAAATGCAAGAAGGGAAGTAGTCGCTACCTGCAAGGTTGGGACTATGTGGAGGGTGGTCAAAAAGTTCCTAATGAAAATCTTGAATCTTCTTGATTAAGGCAGCAGTGTGAGGACACATGTTGACGTGAACGAGGATTCCGCTGGATTAAAGTTTCTCACGTCGTTGATTTTTGATCGCACGTCTCAGTTTGGTGAGTGTTTCGTAGTACATGTCAGCTGTAATTGTAGATTCACCTTCCATGAAATTAACCAAAATTATGCCCTTTTTGTCCCAAAAAATGGTAGCTAACATCTTTCGACTCGAACACGGAGATTGCCTAAATTTTTTCTGTTTTCGTAACTTGATTGGCAACACTGCATTGACTGTTGTTTCGATCCTTCGTGGTGTAGGAATTCCACATCTTGTCGCCCATAACTGTGTGGGAAAACAAATCATCTCCATCCGGTTGATAGCGGTCCAAAAACGCTCATCTACTGCACGTTCTTTGCTCTTAGTGTTGGTCGGTGAGCATTTTTGGTACTCATTTTGCGCACAATTTGTGATATCTTAGCTTTTCTGTGACAATCATGTTGATAGAGGTGCGTTCAACATGCGGAAACTAATTGTCAGTCGCAGATCACATCGCAGTTCAACGATTTCATTGGTCTGAATACTGGGCCTGCTACTCTGCTCTTCATCATGCACATTTGTCTAATCTTTCCTTCACTCGTTACTGTAGGTCCATACATACAGCTCCTGATGACTTTCAGCGGCTGAAGATCCTTTTGGTACACAAAAATCAAATCACAGCACGCACTTCACAACTGGTGAGAGAAACGATTGTTGCAGACATTGCGATCTACATTCACCGGCAGGCAAATGTCTACTGAATTAAAACAACAACTGCAGTGGCTTCATAAATACTCGATAGGTGGCCCTGTATGTGTGAAACTGTGTTCAGACCTGCTAATATGTAAGCCAGCGGCCCTTACTTTATGAATATGCCTGGTGTAAAGTAGTTGATGTATTTTTAGTAATAAAATTTAAAAATAAAGTCGAACAATGTAAAAATACTTAGCTCAAACTGTATAAAAAATATATGTATACAGCGTCAAACATAAAATTTAAATAATTTAAAAAACAAAGAATACAAATAGGCTATATAAAATTTTGTAAAACATTGAATATAAAACTGTAGAATAATAGTAAACCATGGAAGTACACTTGTCTACTTATAACTAAATATTAAAAAAAATCTGTAATATATAAAATATAATAACTGTTATAACAGTAAAAACAAATGTTTATATAATAAAGCACTTTTATTACATCACTATTTATGAAACAGTCTAAAACATTGTTCCAAGCAGAGTCGGTTCACCAAGGCAATCTTTGCGGCCAAATGGTGTCATTTTTCTAATTTTGTTTTTCTTTTTTTTGCATATCCTACAGCCTTTTCTTTTCCCACTTGATTTCGAGGGCAAATGTATCTTGTTTTGCTTGGGAACTTGTAGCATTGGTGTAGCTCTTGGTTCAAGAAGAGCACTAATAACTTCGTTTCTGAAATCTATTAATTTCATTGTGGCTTTAGTATGGTTTTTAAACCAAACTGTGAATACGTTTTTATGTATGTACAGTATAAAAAAAAAATAAGTCATATAAAACAATATAAATATCTGCTAGAACGTATGAATTGATACTGCAATAAAAATAAAAATAGATTAGATTTATTATAAATAAAAAAAACTTAAAATAATTTTATAAAATGATAAAACTTACCTCTGAGTTACACGCTTTGAAATTGACTGTGGTTTGGTAAAAAATGGTTGAACACTGGAATGATGTGAAATGTACAGAAATCAAACACTAAGTGAAGCGTAGAATCAACAAAAATACAATTGTGTAAGGTGAGCAGAATTTTGTAAAAGTACTGTTTTACAAAAAAAAGACTATGCAACACTGCAATTACGCAATTGCTGTGTGGTCTGCAGGCAATGTGTTAAGCTTCGGAAACAAAAAAAAGTGTGCTGGGGTCAAGTCAGATGGTAGAGCAAAAAGGTTGTCTCATATCTTTCTAGATAAATTTCATGTAAGGAGTAAGCTTGTGCTGGCAAAAAAATGTGGTCATGTCCAACTCTGATTTTCATAGAAATCAGGTCTCTTCTTATGTACAGTCATCTGTCAGTTGGCTAAAGCTTCTTCTTCATAAGGATAAAGCCTTTCTAATAAAAAAGAAAGCCTAACATAATCTTGGAGTTTGAATGATTCATGTTGGTGTTTTTGGCTGGGCCGATTTTTTTCCCCATGATTGTTGTGATGATTGCACTCAGTTTCAAAATCACTTCCATTAACCTGTTTGTTCATTAAGATTTATTTTAATGTGTTTCTTCATAACCTTCTATATTTATTATTAAGTAGCACATAGCTGTAGCATTTATTTTGCATAAATTCATATGCAATTGCATTCATTCATGCCCGCATTTCATGTGCAAAGAAGGAACTTATGTGTATGAATTATATGCTATTCACACAAGATATTGTTTGCTTTATTTCATTACCTGTAATTTGATTATTATTCATTGATTATATTTAATGGTTTACAGCAAGGTTTGCCAGTGTTGAGGCCTCCACCTGAATATCAAAGTACTCCTGTAAATAACAGTAATACAGTTCCTGGTGGTGTGCAGTCCCAGCAATCTACATTAATGCATTCCATGTTAGGCCAACAGCACAGGTTTCCGACACAACAACAACAACAACAGCAGCAGCAACAGCAACAGCAACAGCGTGTCGCAGCAGCTGCAAGATTGGCTCAGCAGTCAATGCCACCATCAGGTCGGTTTATATTGATATTAATTCCTTTTAGAACTTATTACAATAACTATTTTAAACTAGAATTAAATAGTATTAGAAATTTTAGAAAAATCTATTTTATCTTGACATTTTATGTGGTGTACATAAAATTGTTTAACTTCTTAACGAATTACTTTAATTTTGGCCTGTTGTATTAATTGTGTTCTATTGGATTCTTATAACGATAAATATGTGTCTCTATTCATTAGTTGAAATAATGGCCACATGTTCAGTGCTAATAGACAAAATATAATTGCCTATAATCCAGAATTTCAAAGATAAATCAGACAGTCATTAAATTCTTTAAAAATTCAATTCACATTATGAGAATTGAAATAGTCACTGAAAGATTAAATGAGATTCTCTGGAAAATCATTGATAGGAATTCATCTATCTGTGCTGTCTTATTTTCAAAATTCATTTTTGAAACATTGAGTTTATATAACAAAAATTTCTGAAAACATGTTGTGAAGCAATTGTGATCATTTTATAAGAGTTACCAGGAAGGATAATTCTTATGGTGCCAATTAACCACCAGTTATCTCTTGTCCACCTAATATTGTGTGCAAGATAATGGAGAGACTAATGAACCAAAGTCTAATGTGGTACTAGAATAGTGGAGATTCAGACAAGACAAGATCTTCAAACCAATCGCTTAATTTTCCTCAAAGTAGCAGCTTGTCAGCTTGTGGTGTATTGTCTTTTGAGCAGAATTCCTTCACAATCAAAATTTCTGTGCTCAAGTCATAATAACAATTTCCAGATCATTTGTGTTAATAAACTGTATATTACAAACCAGTGTTAAATTTTACTGGAACACTAAATGAGATTGTAAAATGCATGTGATACCCATCACATATTCACTATATGTAAATGATTTTGCAGTTTGTGTATCATCCAAAATGATGACTTCAAAATTCCAGTTTTTCATTATATTTTTTTTTTTGTATCAAATTATTGAAGACAATAATATGCTATGTGGTATTATTAGCTCTCAGCAATGCATTCTATATTGCATTTTTAGGTTATTTATTTTAATGGACATATGTTGTGAATTAAATGAGAACTCAAAATTTGATATGTTAATTGTGGGTGATCAGTAACATTAATTGGTGATCCTGATCAAATGTACGCCTAAATTTTACAAGTCCTTTATAAGATCACAGTTAGATTATGTTTACCACTCAGCAAGAAATGACAGGTGCTTAGATTGCTGAGGATAGTGCACTCAGCACTATCACCTACATACAGTGGAGGTGAGGAAAATAAATTAGATTGTACAAATGACAAAGGTATATAACAACAGCTCTTGGAAGAAGATATCAAAGTCAAGAATAAAGGGTGTAAGAAGACCAAATAGTGGATGTGGGACAGGAAAAAATTGAAGACAATGTGGTGTAAGGGCTCGGCTGTCCAGTATAACATGTGATGCTGATTATATTATTCTCTCTTTCTGTTGAAAATTTCATCCAAATCTCTTTATTATTTTTCTGTTTATTATTTTTCAAAGTAAAACTTGAAAAGGAATATGGATTGATTTTTTGTTTTCCACCTTTCTACATACATTGGGTTGTTTTTATTTGTGCAACAATCCTTTTCATTTTATTATGCAGGTCCAATGATGAGGCCGCAGCAAAGTGCTGGTGTTTATATGACAAGTTCTGCCGCTCAGGCTGCAGCAGCGGTTCAGCAGCAACAGCAGCAGCAGCAACAGCAAAGATTGCAGTCTGTATATAATCATAATATGTTAAGAGCACTGAGGCCACCTCAGTTACCGTCCGTTGTACATATACCTTCCAGTCAAACCAGTTCTGTCGGTATCGATAATAATGATTGGAGGCAACATCTTATGATGAGTCACGCTTCTGCTACATCACATCAGTCTAGGCCTAGTGGATTTTTACATCAAGCACAAGGTAAGTTAAACTTTTATCTCTGTGCTGTCAATTAACTTGTCCTATTTTTTTTTGGAGGTTCTCAGAAAATTGCTTAATGTATTACTGTATCTAGGAATAAAAGAGTTTCTTGATATAAGTTATTTTTGGGAAAAATTGCAGTTGTATGTTTTCTTCAGTTTTCACGTACTTAGAATAGGAAACAAGTCTGTGAATATTATGTAATGTCAGTCTGCTCTGTTGTTGTATTTTAGCGAATGTTTATATGTTTGGTGTCATAACCAAATGGTTGAAGGCAATCTGATGTATGTTTGATGCTAATCGGGCTCAAAAATAGAATAGCTATTTCCAAAGGAAAGAAGAACAAAATATCAGGCCAGGTTTATTTGTGAAAGTGGGGTATAAAGTGATTTTCCGTTTCTTTTTTTGTAGAGTTTATGTACTGTTGTATTGTAGCATTCAAAGCCTATCAAAATGTAGATGATGTTTAATAACACGAATGATACCATCCCTCTGTTCACTACGTTAACCAGCTTATAAATATGATAACATCACTTCTCTCACAGAAATTTTACATGCATCTCAAATGTTTACAAAAGTCACATCCATAAGTAAAACTGGGATAGATTATGAATAAGACAGAACCTGTATAATCATTCTATTTAAAAAGTTATTGAATGTATGAGTTGCATGTACTTGTTGTATGTTAGTTATGATAATTCAAAGTATTTGTTACTTGTTATTTGCTTATTGTTGAAATGTTTTCATAACAAATAAATACAACTTCGTGAAAGCAATTTTATCTTTCAGATAACCAGTCAAATATTATAAACTACGATCTAAGATATGAAATAACTGACCAAAAAGCAGTTGTTATTGCAGTGATAAAATTATCAAATATTGATGCAGGCAATCATTTTATATCAGAATTGATGTACAAAACTTTAAAATTTTATTTTTAAAAAATCAATCTTTAAAAAATTTGTAATTAGAGAAAATTTGTAATTCCAAAGAGTGGTTAATTTTCTTTGGAAATGATAGTCAAAAGATTTTTTTTTACACTCGTATCAAGTATTTAAATTTTTACGTTAGGTTTAATACTTTTTTATATAAGGTTTAATATTTTTTTATATTTGTGAAGAGGACAAAATTAAAATCAACTTTAATTAAAATAATTAAATTATAGCTAAATTTGAGATTTGTACTATCTAGGATGTATATTTATTATTTATATATTATATTATCCTATGCATATAGGTGAACAAAAAGTTACACAATCCTGAATCAGTAATTCACTTAAGAGGGAAATTTGCTTTAAGGGGAGGTGGAATCCCTATCTAATGTAATGTTAAGATAAATAATGTTTTCTTAGAACTCACTGCACCGATTTGTTTCAGATTTTTACAGAAGGTTCTTTAGACTTTCCTGTACAACCTGAGTTAATTTGGTTTTAAAAGCTGCTGTATAAAATTTATAATAGGATCGTATTTTTAATTAATTATATTTTTATTAAAAATTTTTTTTACAAATTTGAAAATGCAGTCTTTAGCGTGAAAAAACTCAGCTTCATTCCCTAAAAAAGCTTAATCACTTGTAAAAATTTCAGATATATTGAAGCAGTGGTTGCAGAAAAAAGTATCTTCACCTTCAAAAAATTTAATTTATGGAAAACTGCAAAAAAGTTCAAAAACTACCAATTTTAATACATCACAGCTTCATATGCAGGTGTGTCTGTCAAATTCCTCAAGTTTTCTTTGTAGCAGCCGCTTTTGCATCCTAGCTTCTTTTTCAGACACATTAACTGTTTCCGACACAGTCCTATTTCCTGGATTGATTCGACACTCTTTCAAAGTATCACATTCTGTTAAATGTAGCCAGTGCATTCAATACTTTCAACTTTAATGTATTTAATGCAACTAAAGTATTTTTGGGTACACGGGTCCAAATTACATGATTGAAACTTTCATTTGCATTTTGAGTCCCACCTTGGAGACACTTTCTCAGAAGTTCAGGGTTGCGAATTTAATAATAGGTTTAATCTCTAAGAATGGCATATATTTATGCCTGTATTTGGCTGTATTACGCAAGGCCTCTGATTTTCATGACGGATTTTCATTCGTAGAATATTTACGGTAATAAGTAACCCAAACTACTCATTGTGTAGCAACCAAATCTCCATAATTATTTCTTACTGTTTGCCCATAATAGGTTTGCAATCAGTTTATTACTATAAGTTGAAAACGATCCAGGTGGCCAACAGTTATAAATTATGAATCTTTAGAATGTGTCTGCATCTTTTGAACAGTCACTTCAAAAGTATTTAAGAAGGCTATCTCAGCAGAACAGATTTCTTTGTGGTTTTAAATTTTTAATTTAAATATACCGTATTCATGTAGTACAGAAACTGGATGAACTCGATCATGGATAAACTCAATAAACGGTTTATGAATTTTGTTGAGCACTATTTGATACTCTTATATAATTTTCATTAGTGACAAGGAATTTTCTTTGAAGAGAATAGTTTCAAATATTTTTTACAGAAACAGTAAAATCTTAATGTTACTGGCAGATGTTAAATGACTTCATATTGCTGCTAGAAGAAATTGACATGATTGCTGGTTGCAGGTAGACAGTTCAACAGCCCACATAACTAATAAACCAATGTTGTTGCTACATGGGCAGTTTAGGGAGAAAATTATTTCCCATAATACATTTATATGTCTGCAACCATCAAGATTTCTGGATCCATCTTCCATGGATTTTTTCTTTGTTGTTTTTTAAAAGAAATAGTGTTCATAAATAATCCTTGTACAACTGATAGATTTAAATGTAACATGGAATTGAAATATAATATCCTTTATCAATGCTGCAATCATTAAAAAAGTGGCTGCTAATGTAAAGAATTGATATTACTATAATATTGATGCTTCATCAATGGTGAGTGAGTTGATTTGTTGTGGTGAGTTGAAGCTTCTATAATGGTGGAGGAAATTTTGAAATGTAACAAAATTATTTAAGTTATGAAATTATTAAATATTTCTTGCTTAAAACTTAATAAATCTTTCGTAAATAAATAATTTTTCATCTTGAGTTTCCATGTGCTTTTTTATAATATTGATGGTTATATAATTTTTTGATCATTATACAGATATACAGTAATAATATGTATACTAACAATACTATTAGTGTACATATTATTGTTTGTTCTGAAATCTTGTTGTTTATTATTTTATGTGCCATGATATTTGGAGCAGATTAAGAATAATTTGTGGTTAACAATTCACTTTCTTTTTGTTAAGGTATACTGTTTGGTGCTGGAAATATGCAAATTGCTGCAGGACAGATGCAACAGCAGCAAGTCCAGTCGAGCATGACAAATAATCCGACTAGACTAATGACACCGCCACCGCAACAGCAAACATCGCAACCACAACCTCATCAAACGTTGACTCTTCAACAAACAACACCTCAGGTAGATTATTTTATATATCTTAACAACGAATCAACTGCCAACACAGTAACAAAAAATCTAAAAACTAATACTTTTTTGCAGGATCCTGCATCAGTTGGTACAAAATTCTGCAATTACATCAAGCAAAAACAAAAAAGAAATAAAAACTTAAAAATTTAGAAAAAATAAACCCTTTCAACCACAAAACTTTAGCACCACATCTCAATGCCAACAAAAAACAGCTTGTGTTCAAATTTTGTGGTTATGATTTATTTTTTGTAAATTTTAAAGTTTTTATTTCTTTTTGTTTTTGGTTGATGTAATTGTAGAATTTTGTACCGATGATGATCCTGTGAAAGTCAACTTTTGGTATTAGTTTTTAGATTTTTTGTTACTGTGTTGGTGGTTGATTTGTTATTTGAGGTTAATTGGTACAGCGGTCAGTATGTCGATGAATTATTTGAATTTTCAGTAAGTTACTTTGGTGGTTACTTTTTCATTGATTTGTTTTTCAAATAAAATAACAGAAATATTGGAACAAAACATTTTGGGATTTTTTCCCAAAAATTATTAAAATACAATGTGCAGTGTTTACTTAATTTTTATTTATATATTTTTTGTTTATGTTGAAATTTTTCTGCTTCAATTTAAATAAGTAGTTTGTTATAAAGGATAATTCCACTTTTGTTTTGGAAATTTTAATTCGGATTGATATTGGGTTTATGGTTAAAAATAAATAACATGTATATTTCCTTTATTTTCATCAGTGATTATATATAAGCTTCTATTTTTCTACATTTGGTTAATTCTGGGTCAGGATGAACTGAAATCATCTTATCTCTTTTTACCCCACTTAGATTCATTGAAAACTTTACTTATGTCATATTGTCTCATTAACTTATTTATCCATTTCTTCTTCTTTGGTTTGGTGTTTGGATACTTCTCTACAGTATAGAGATTGAGAAGAGCACGAGATTTAACTTATTTATCTGACAGTCAGCTTAGATTTTTTTACTTTGATGAGTCAGAGGAACTCCACTTACAGGCTTAGTGTCGGATGTGTAGCAGGGTCTGCAAGATTTTCTTAAGGTGCGTATGTGCGCCTGTGCCATACCGACTAAACCTCCTATCTCACAATCTCCCCATCGAGGCCAGACCTGCAATTAAGCATTACTCAGCCCTGGGAGGTCCAGAATCTCCGTGCATCATCACTATCATCCATCCATACTGGCACAAATGAATGACAGCTTCACAGGAGGCTGTTCTTCAAACCCCCTCGCTCTTCGGTTCTTTTTTTTGCCCTGGAGGTTCCTTCAGGTCGTCTCCGTGCTTTATGTCATTCTAATAATCTATAGTCCATTATTCATCCGTTAACCAATTCTCTTGTGTATTCCATTTTCTCTGCCCAATTTTTTTCTTTTTTGTCGAGATCACTGTCCTAGACTCTCCTTTGCATACGCTTCTGTTCTTTGACACACAGGATCGTGGTGGCCAATTGTGTATCACTAGCCCCCACTTCTCTCCTTGGAGCATAAAGTCAACCACATTGTCAGGTGATAGCACATCCACTTTGAGGTCCCTCCACAAGGCAGCCCACCTGTCACAACCGAAGATGGTATGCTCTGGGATATCTTCTTCACTGCAGCAGACACACCCCCGGAGTCCTCCTTCAGGCAGAACCTTCTCACATAAGCATCAAATTCCTCATGGCCAGTGAGGAGCTGCGTCAAATAATACAGCTCCCCATGCTTCCTCCTGTGCCACGATTCAATGGTCTGCACAAGCCTATGCATCCACCTCCCCTTATCTGAATTATCCCAGGTCATCTGCCAATCCTCAAGCAGACTTCACTGCAACTGATTTGAATCCATATCCCTTTTCCTCCTGCCCCTGTCCTCAACGACCAACCATATTGGAGGAAGACCTACCAGTACATGACCACCTCCCCCCCAAGACCATCCTACATGCTGTCATCACCCTCAGTGCAGCTCTTCTTTACACTGCCTCCAGCCTGTTGGCATTCCTCTTCACTATTAGGGCATCTTCCCAAACAGGTGCAGCATGTAGGACAATCGAGGCAGTCACCGACATGATCAATCTCTTGGTCGATGTTTTAGGGATTCCAATTCTTGGCATTAACTTGCCCAAAGCAGCCGCTGTCCTTTCAGTCTTCAGTGCTTCACTCTTGATATGCTCTGCAAAGTTGGCTTTGGCATCAACCGTATGTCCAGATTCTTGGCAATGCCAACCTGCTTCACCACCTGGCCATCTATCATAAGGGTGATCTCCTGGACTCTCCTCCTGCCTCCCATTACCGGAACACAGGTCTTTTCAGGGGCAATTCTCAGCCCCTTCCATTCAGCCATCTACTGATTTGTTCTATGGCCACATTTCCAGTCTGTACCACCTCCAGATCATTGGCATAGGCCACGACCTCAGTCTTAGCACCATATCCCACAGGAGGGGCTCTAGCACAGATCCCTGGGTTACCCCCCCCCCCATGCATGTGGAAGAGCAGCCCATGCCACCCTCAGCCTTTGCAAATATCCATTCCTTTCTATTAAATCCATTCCTGACGTACAGAAGCACCACAATCAGGATGCGCCTGTGATCCCAGGTGCCAGCAGCCTTGTCCTTAGCCCATTTGACCACCGTCTCCATAGCATCCACGGACGACCTCCCACGTATAAAACCGTATTGCCTCTGTGAGAGGCCTCCAGAGGGTTCCAGTTCCTCCCTTAATCTGCACGATAGGAGCCTTTCAAAAACCTTACCCATTGTGTTTAATAAATACAATGGGCAGTAAGCTCCTGGTGTATCTGGGTGTGCACCAGGCTTTGGAAGGAGTGCCAACCTGGCCACTTTCTAACATGAAAGGAAACTTCACCTTTCCACCGCCTTGTTTATGGTGTCCAGGACTGGCCGGGGTGACTCTCGACCACGCTCTTCACTATCACCCCTGGAACACCATCTGGCTCCAGACTCTTGTTTATGTTCATTTCTGTAACAGTCAGCAACAACTCTCCCAAAGTTATCCTTCTGGATACCTGTGTCAGTAGTTTCCTCCAATGGTGTTGCTGCAGGGGAAAAAGCTCCCTCACTGCATTTCCCACGTTTCTCCGACAGGGTGGTGAAGTGCCTACCAAACCTCTCCATGGCAATCTGGTAGGCTTGTCTCCATGGGTCCTTGTCTATCTCCAGACAGAGTTTCTTCCATTCCTCCCTCTTCTGTTCTTTAATTTCCACATGAAGTCTTTTCCTGGCCTGTGCCAACTCCCTCACTAACTCGGTATCCTCAGTATCAAATTTCCTCTCATCCTCTGCAACCTTCTCCAGGATCTCATGACATCCACCCCCAGTGTAATGTGGTGTGGTATGGAGACCACTAATACAGAAATACCTACTTTCTTGGAACATTACACCTGACCAATCGGTCATTAAAATAGATTTAAACCTCATGAATGATTATATCTACATGTGGGTTGGTGTCAGTGTAATGATATAGCATCTAATATTTAAAAAAGTATTACAGTTTTTAGAATATATTAAAAATTTGTCAAGTTGGAGGGGGGGGGAGGGTTCATAAGAAATAATATGATAGCTTTGATGTGTATTTTTGGCTGATAAAATCTTTTTCCTCCCACTCCCAAAATACGCTTTGTAAAACTTTTAGACATACTATGATAAGATAGTGAACTGTATTTGTCATAACCTGATGGTTCTGGACACCTGGATGTCTCTGAGGAATAACATTCTAGAAATTGATGTTTGAAGTAGAGTTAAATACCAGTGACTAAAAAAAATATGTTCACTGAACCTGTTGTGATTTGTTAGTGGATAGTGTTTATAGCAGTTAGAAATTATACATACAAACTTTTTTGTTACCTAACTTTTCTGATGTTTTTGTCTGTTTTTGTAGTATGATGTATGTGCCATCATAAATTAAATTTATTAATTTTTTAAGTAAATGTCATTCTCTTGAATTTCAGTTTTTGTTTTTAGAATTACTTTTATGCGCTTTGTCATTTATTATTACATGTTTACTAGTAAAAATGTAATTAGATTTTGTATTGAATTTTTTACAGATTTTAGTTTTTAGTTGGCAGTAATTCATTTGTTTTGATTACAAGGTTGAGTTTTATTGTACTTGTAAGTTATATTTTGTGAATATCATGCCACTTGACTAATTCTACATAATTGATGGTAAGAGTTCAAAATTACTTAAGAAAACGACATTTCTAGGAAAGCAGCATAAAAATATTAGTTTCAATTTACTTTCAAATGTTACAACAGAACAGAATTTGACCGACAATGGAAGTGATAATGTGACTGACCCGATTAAATGTGGAATTTCATCATCTTACTTTAAATTGAACTCTTCAATAAGTTCTTATAACAATGAAGGTAATAACTGTCAGTATTCTACTGCTTATGTTATTATAGATAGAAGCGAGAAACATATGGGTGTAGGATTGTTTTAAAGTGAACTACCAAGAACTTCTTTCTGAATAGTTAGTCTAACTTTAAATGCTGTTTCTAGGAAACTAAATTTTTCTATCTTCATGTACTTTTTTCTCAAAAACTATAAATGGTAGACTTTAAATTTTTACCAGGTATTCACAGCCCAGTTTTATAATTATATATATAAGTTTTTGTATATAACTAAACTGTGTATTGAAATATTTAAAAAAATATTTTGTACAAAAAAAAATGATCCTATTTTAGAAAATTTTCTTAAGTATAATAAAAATGGTGAGGTTTTATTAAAAGTTATAATTCTGCTTAAGTAGATAGAAAAAAGTCCATCGAAAACAATAAAAAAAAAAACCATGCTCTATCTGTTATTGGAGCTGAGAAAAAGGCGCATGAACGAGGCTAAAATTAGCATTATCTATATGAGGTGCACAATCCTCCCATAAATTAAAATCAAAAATATTATTTGAAAATTGAGCAACATGCCATACTGTCATGCTTCTAAGTAACTTTATGTAATCATTAATGAAATTTTTTCTAATGTTGATCGTTGTTTATGAAGATTATTATTATATATGTTGTGTTATATGTTATGATTACATATACAGTTATTTTTAAGTGGCACTGCAAATTTTATAAGGGTCCAGAAGAGGTTGTATGGGGTAATATGCCCAGTAAAAATTCACATTTTGGACTTGTAATTGCTGAAAAAATTTGCTAGAGAAAAAAATCATTGAAATCATTTGAAATTGTCTTTCCCTGAGCATTGGAATGATGGAAGGCACAATGAAGATAAATAGACCAGGTGACAAATTACATAATAATTTAAATATGATCAATATATTTTCATATATGTCACAAGAAAAGTAAAGGAATAGCAAAGGGATATTTTCTCTGATATTCTGAAACTAATGAAACAGCAACCAGACTTGAGTAGGTTGTCACAAATGATAAGCATTGGATGTTGCTATATGATCCAGTCAGATACCAAGATCCAGATTTCATCTAGGATCATAGAGGATAATAAGAATAAAACATGAAAGTAAGTCAAAATTCAGGTCATGGATATTGTTTTTTACCTAATGAGATATCCCAAGCTGAAATATGAACAAAATTTGTTAGAAAATGAAAATTGATTCATCGAGATGTTCACCTGTTATCAAAAAATCTATGATTTGCTGATAGAAAAACATTTTGGATTGATATATGAGGTGCTACCCAAAAGTTCGGGGAATTTTACCATCAAAATAAAATACCTACCATAATTTATAATTTCCACTGTCTCCTTCAAAGTAATCCCATTGGGCATTGATACAGTGATCCCAGCGTTTTTCCCATGACTCCATGCATCCCTGGAAGTTTGCAGGTGTAAGTGTTTGAAGAACGTTCTGCGTTTCTTCCTGAATCTCTTCAATTGTGTTAAAACGACGGCCTTTCAATTGAAATTTTATTTTCGGAAGAGAAAAAAAAATCACACGGGGCAAGGTTAGGCGAATAGGGTGGATGGAGAATCACTACCGTCTTTTTGGAAGCCAAGAAATTCCGAATGGCTAGCGATGTGTGCACGGGTGCGTTGTCATGGTGCAGAACCCAGCTGCTGTTACCCCACAGATCTGAACGTTTGCGCCTAATGCTTTCACATAACCGATTCAAAACTTCACAATAGAACATCCCATTTACAGTTTAACCAAGAGGAACAAATTCCTTATGGATAATGCCTTTGATGTCGAAAAAAGCAATCATCATGGACTTCACGTTGCTGAAAACTTGGTGTGCTTTTTTTGGCTGCGGTGAACTTGGCGACTTCCACTGCAACGACTGCTGCTTAGTTTCAGGGTCATACCCGTACACCCATGTCTCATCACCGGTTATGATGTTGGAGATGAAGTTAGGATCATCTTTGCTGAATTTTTCAATTCACTACAGACAGCTACGCGATTTTGTTTCTGGTCGCTGTTCAACAGTCCCGGAACGAATTTTGTAGCAATGCGTCTCATGTTCAAACTGTCTGACAAGATGCGTTGCATGGACCCATATGACATTTGTACAATTGCACAAACATCTTGGATTGTTTGTCTACAATCTGCAACAATAGCCTCTTGCACTTTCACAATGTTTTCTGGTGTTGCGCTTGTCGATGGTCTTCCTGAACGCTCATCATCATCAACTGTCGTTCGTCCATCTTTGAATCGTTTGTACCACAAAAAAGTTTTACTTTTACTCATAGCATTGTCACCAAATGGTTCCACAAGCATGCGATGGGTTTCTGCACCAGTTTTTTTAAGCATGAAGCAAAATTTGATGCAGGTTCTTTGCTCTTTAAAATCTGCTATTTAGAACTTTGCTGAAGCAGTAAAACACAACGTTACACAACCGCACAAAAGTTAACAATGCAGCCTCTCACCGTCACAACTATTGGAACACTGATTCACAAAGAGTACTGTTAGCCACATCTAGCGGCAGCAGGTCGACCCACCGGGTTGGTCTAGTGGTGAACGCGTCTTTCCAAATCAGCAGATTTGGAAGTCGAGAGTTCCAGCGTTCAAGTCCTAGTAAAGCCAGCTATTTTTACACGGACTTGAATACTAGATCGTGGATACCGGTGTTCTTTGGTGGTTGGGTTTCAATTAACCACACATCTCAGGTATGGTCGAACTGAGAATGTACAAGACCACATACACTTGATTCACACTCATACATATCATCCTCTGAAGAATTATCTAAATGGTAGTTACCGGGGCTAAACAGGAAAAAGAAAGAAAAGCGGCAGCAGGTCGTACCAGCAATGGTTCGTCCGCGAAATTCAAATTCCCCGAACTTTTGGGTAGTACCTAGTATAAACTAAAAAACTTGATTTAAAACCTACAGTTTCCAGCAATTCTGTGATAAATGATGGAAAACCTTCATACAGGTGGTGTATTTATAGAGATGAGACTGCAGATAAATATATAAGGTAACATTTTTGATGTAACATATGTTATCAGAACTTTGTAGACAGTCATTATACATTTATTGACATTTATATATGTAGTAACATATATGTTAAAAGTAGTGCTATTCCATCAGAAACAAATGGAAAAGTTGTAAAATGACTTCCTCAAACTTATGAATTGGTTAAATGTAAAATTCAGTTGGATTGAAATCTTTTATGACAAGTTTTATGTGATTTTAACAGGCTTTCAATGTATTACGGATTTTATTTTTTCCAGATGTCGCTGAACCTGCATATGAGTCAGCAGATGGGTCAATTCCAGAGACAGCATCTACAACAGCAACCCCAACATTGTCCACCGAGTGGTATGAGTTATGGTGCTAATAATGGTGCAGCTAGTAACGGACCAAATAGTAGTAACGTTAACAATAATGTGAATAATAACAATTCTACATCGTGTTATAGTACCGGTGGTGTAAATACAAGTACCAATAATAGTAGTAATAATAATGTGGCTGCGTATCAGTCTTCACCGACTGCTACAAATAATTCATCATCGTATACGTCGCCACAATTACCAAGTGATCTCAATCTTGATTTTCTTGAACAATTACCATCATCTCAAATGGATTCGTCACAAATGGCACAAGATATTCTAAATTCGTTTGGTGCTGGTGCATCGTTTAATTTGAACGATATACTTTAATATTGTTTTTAACATTTTTTTGTTATTATTTATATTATTTATTTGCTGTTCATCACAAGATCTGTTTTGCCATCATTTTTTTGTTGTCGTCGTCATCATTTAGTTTAGATGCTCAGTATTATGGTGAGTTTTAGTTTATTTATTAATTTTTTTAATTTATTGAGTACTAAGGCTATTTTGAGATATCCATCCATATATCTTGTTTATTAAATAGACTAATAATAGGGTCTGTTGAACTTTAAATGGGTCCATTGTGAATTTAAGTATTATGAATACTTTTTCACTACAAGAATTTCTTTACTTATAAAAATTTTGGAAATCAAATGTATTAATTTCATTGCATTTATTGAGATGTTCCCCCATGTTGTAGCAAATTTTTGTGGTTTTTCCTTGTCTGTTGCATGGATAATATTTTAAATAGCTGCTTAAAAAAAAATCTGGAGTACTGAAATAATGGACGTGGTAGTCTTGTAGAATTGTTATTTCATCAAAATCATATGGTGTCTGTAACAAATTGCTTTATCTTGATGGAACCAATTAGGTTTTTCTTTTAGCCAGCTGTTTTATAATTTCTCAGTAGGCTTAAGAATTCAGTGGTTATAAAAAAAATGCTACCCCATTATTGATTACTTTCAAATTGCATCCATATATAAGAGTAGTTTCATTAATTAGAAACAAATGACTGTAAAATATTATTTAAATGCTACTTTTCTACAAAATCTTTGACTACATTTTGGCACTTGACCCATCTTTCTGTGAACTTTCTTATTCCAGAGGTAAAGAATTCTTCATTTCATTCTTTTACCAAATTTTTTACTCATTGTTGCTGAACTCTGTGGCATGTATAAACACTTTGAAAGAACCAAACAAAAAGAAATCTGGTAGTGCAAGATCAGGACTGTAAGGTAAATATAGAAACATCTCCCGTTTGACTTTTGATTCCTGTATCTTGGGAATGACATAGGGGTGTGGGGGCAGACATTATCATGCAGAAGAATTACACCTTTTGAAAGAGAACCAAGACATTTCTTTCTTATTACAGGGATTTCATATTTCTTGTGTTTCACAAATAGTACTAGTTGATTGTGCTTCCAGATAATTGCAATAAATTGGGTCTATAATACCAAAACCCTGTTAGCATCATTTTACTGATTGATACATAAGTTATCAGTTATTTCCTGGTGGATGATCTCTGATGTTCTTATTCTTATATTTGGATTCCAACTCAAAGTGATGAATCCAAATTCCATCAAAATGTATGCGATCTAAAATATCTTTACCTTTCACTAAACCTATTGTTTTCCTTACAAAAAGGTGAGTCCAAGTATCTATTATTTTGAGTAACATGTTTTGCAACAATTCAACATTAGGGATAATAGAAAGGATGGATTAAAACATTAATGTGAGTTTGCAAAGCGTTAATCAAAATTTCAGCAGGGCTTCCACTATGATGAAAATCAGTGAATATTTGTTCTAACTGTTTTAAGCTGTTCATGCCATGTATAAAAATTTTCACAGTTTATACAACTTGTACAATAGCTGTTTTGATATCAGTTAGTGAATTTTGAGCAGTTTTACTTCTTCAGAGAATAAAATGTTATAGCACGTTGATCTTCCACAGTATTGTTTCAATCGTTATCAATATTTGAAATAAACAAATGAAATTATAGTAATGAGAATTTTTTTCAAATAGCCAATATTTTCTATCTTAACTGATGGCAACTTGAATGTCAAGACAATTTCAGTTTATTCTACTGAATAGTTTTACTTTCCTGTCGTAATGCTATGGCAGACCTGTATCTCTAGAAGAGAAAGTATTATAATCAGTCCAGGTTGGGCATATGCAGCTTTCTTGATGTTACATCTAAGGAACCCAAAAAAATTGATGGAAATTTTTTGGATGTTAATGTTCGTATCTATGTAGTTTGATGTTGACCACTAAATCAGAACATACATCTCCAGAACTACTAAATTGATTTTGACTAAACTTTATAAGATTACTTCTATGTATGGGGCATTGATCCCATTAAATTTTCAACTTAAAAGGTCAAGGGGGTGAGGCTGTAGTACAAGGTTACCCTCAGTATTTCGAGATTTCGCCTAATTAAGGTATAATATTTGTGTTAGGCACATCTGTTAACAATTAAAAAGTAACAATATTTGCAAAAAAAAGTTTGCAAAATCGCTTCCCCACCCCCAAAAATGCTGTTGTAAGTCTGCTGCTATGTTGTGAGTCATAGGTGAGCAGTAGAATTAAATAAATGAATAATATTTAAGTTGTAAAAAAGTAACTCTGTCTGGCCGGGTCTTGAACTCAATCGTCTGACTGACTCTGTACCCGGTATGTTAAGCCTTATGGCTACTGTAGCCTTGAGTCTGCCGACCTTACAAGCGAAATTTGTTTTTTGTTCTTTGTAAGTTGTTAAATTATATTAGTTTAGTTAGTGTCAACTGTTGTCGTTAGTACCTTCACAAATTAAATACAGTATGCATGCGCGCTTCAGTTAGAATAATTGAATAAAATAAACAAAAACATAACATGTATTTAAACAGAATATTAATATATAAAATATTAATTTATAATGATAAATATTTTAAATTAAGGTGTGTGTGTAAACTTTACATCAGAAAAAACTTACAGTTGTCAATGTTGCCATTACATGGCTAAAGCCATGTTCTGAGAAAGTCTCAAGATTGTGTTGTCAGATTTTTTCTTTTGTTAGCTGTCCTTTTAATTCTTGAATGACCCTCACTCAAGAATAACAAGATAATAAATAAAAAATCATGCTTCTGTATTAAATTGAAAATAAAAAAAATTAAAATACTGTTACTCCTGTGAGGTGAGATCCATCTATTTGTATATCAAATTTTGCTAATCAAGAAAAAATGAGGTAGTTTTTTTTTGTTATTGCTAATAATTTCTGTTTACTAATAATAATTACTATAATTTAAGTTCATTCTGATGGATAAATATTTTACTTCATTCACTCTTTAAAAAATGTATTTGTCCATATTATTTTTCATTAATTTGATGAGAGTATTAAATTAACCAATAAAGTACAGCAGAAGCTTCCACAAACACCTGGTATACAAAGCATGTCTGAAAAGTTCCTGAACTAAATTAAATAAAAATACAGATTTAAAGATAAACAAATTTACTCATATCAGCCCTCTACATAAGAACCCTTCTCTAGTCATACACTTGTTGCAGTGCCTGTAGAGCCTGTCAAACGCTCTGGAGAAATCACTGTGGGATCGCCTTCAACTGCTTGATGCAAGCCCTTTGGATGGCTGGAATGTCGTCGAAAAGCGGCCTTTCATCTTCAACTTGAGTTTCGGGAACAGAAAATAGTCTGCTGGAGCCAAGTCGGAAGGGATAAGACTGTGATTTGATTTGTGGTGTAATAACATGTTAAAACTGTTACCATGTGTCCCCAGGGCATTATCGTGTAGGAGAGTCCAACTGCTCGGATCCCGGTACTCAGTCCAGATTCAATGAATGCGACACATCAGGCGTTTCATTACTTCCAAATAGAATTTAGAATGTGTGGTTTGACCAGTTAGACAAATTCATGATGAATCTAGCCTTTTGAGTTTCTCTTGATTTTTGCTGCCTGACTTTTGCCGGTCTTTGTGCTTCAGCACTCAACCTAGGAGCGGATTGATGCTTTGTTTGTGAATCATACATGAAGCACCAGCTTTCATCCCTAGTTACAATTGTTAGCAAAAAATTTCGGTTGATATCGGTAGTCTCAGCGAAGTCGTAAGTCCAAGAAAGACGCACCTCTTTTTGTTCTTTGGTCAAGAAGTGCTGAACAAAATGGGAGCACACTTTTCGGCAGTTTATTTTTTCTGTTAGAATTGTACGTACTGTGTCTTTACCAATGTTTAGCTCTTCTGCTGTGGCCTGAAGGGTAAGATGAGGTTGTTCGAGCAGGAGTGCACGCACTTTCGCAACGTTTTCGTTCTGAGTAGCTGTTGACTGCCTCCCGCTTCAGTCATCGTCATTCAGCAACTACAGTTTTTAAACCACTTCCACCTTGTGTATGTTGTAGTATGAGATGCGGCTTCATCACCAAATGCTTGCAGTTTCAATGAAAGATTATTAAAGTCAAACATAAAATTTTATCACGCTTTTCTGTTCCATATAGTGAGCATGTACAAGATCACATGAACACAACATACACTTGAGACTGGAGTGATGAAACATGATGAAAGTTTGTACACACACTTATTAGATATTCTACTACATAGTTCCTTGGTTGTCCAAGAGATGGTGCTACTTGTATCGACTATAGAAATTTAGTTCGGGAACTTTTCAGACCTACTGTGTGTAAATCAATGTCAGTGTGTATTTTAAAATAAACAAATACATTGACATGTATAAATATACATTAATGTTCATTTAAAACTGCTGGGCTCAGGTGAATGATTCTATTTACACCATATTTTTTTTTTACTTTGAGAAAGGTAATAAGTGTAATTTTACTAGTTAATAGTATTATTGAGTGAACAGTAAAACTTAAACCTAGATTATTAGATTAAACCCTAGAATATTGTATTAAAGAGTTGAATATTACTTGATCATTTTTTTGCCCGACTGTATTTTAAGTTGCTGACTAAATTATATTCTATAAGTAGCTAGTGCTATTACTACTATAGTGTCAATAAATTACATTTGGAAAATAGACCGAATTGCATTTCGGTATTTAATTTACCAATATTGGATGAACTGTTCTTGATATATTTCCAATTTAATAGGAAATGTTAGTAATTCTTATAATATTTTAGGTATATGAGCAGTGTAATTTCTCATAAAACTAATTAATTTCTCACAAATCGTTTAAATTGTGCCACTGTCATGTAGCCCATTACTTTGATTTGATTTTTTTTTTGTGGGGTCACAAATAGAAAACCTGATTTAACCCTAGAGTGATAGATATAAATTGTAAAATGATGGCCATTTTTGTGTAATGAAAGCAATTTTCTAAAAAATCACTAAAAAAAATGAATTTGGAAACAATATTATAATGTTATATATCAATTTGAAGAGAAAATTCTATATTTTATATTGATATGAAAATATAGTTATACCTATAATATAAATGAAAATCCAAATGATGAATTGGGAAAAAAAATTTAAAACAATTTTTTTCTAATTTCATCAGCCCATAACTAAATCTAAAAACAGTGTTATAAAAAAAATATTATACACAAATGTCACATTTTTTATTGGTAAATTCATTAAAAAAAATATTAACCATAATTATCAAAACAGAAATTAAAAAACAATAGTATACAAAACAAACAGAAATTGATGATTCAGTCAGAATCACTCTTGGAGGCTTTCCTCTTCCCACCAATATTTGTTTTGGTTCTAGAAACACTCAAACTTATGGAAACAAGTTGGATCAAATCCACAATTCTATGTGAACACCAGCAATTGCTTCTTTTTCTTTTTATAGCAGGATTTTTAGCACCAATGACACAGACATGATCTTTTTCTTTCTCCAGGTGAACAAGTGCATGTTCATCGGAGGTTCTATTTTTCACAATTTCTTTATGCGCATAGTCGTTATTAGTTTCGTTTGTTATTAAATTCCAATTAAAATTATTAAAAAATAAGTAAAAATAGTCGATACTATTACTGTTTCTCTGTGTTCAATTTCTTTTCCCTGGGTTTCTAAACTGAAATTCTTGTGCTACATGAAACTCTGCTTCAGGAGGATATATTCAAACTCATGTCTGTTTCACTACCTTCTGCATTTATATTTTCTGATCCACTATTTGTAATTCCTCTGGGTCGGGTACAAAATCATCATTGTTGTCATGTGCAGCCAGAATTTCATTTATTGTCAGTCATTTGATCTGAAAAATTCCCAGGTGAAATGTTTTCAAAAACATTCAGTATCATTAACTTCTAGTATTAACTCCCAAATTTCATCAGAGTTACAGAGTTAATCAGAATTTCATCAGAGTTTATCCATTTTTACAAAATAAAAGCAGCAGCTAAACAATAAGCCCAACACTAAACTAGCAATATAACAAAATATGTAAAATCTATTGAAGGTTCAATATCCATTGAACCTTTTCTAGGTAATTTAGCTTTTGTTCTACATAGGATCACAAGAATGAATCCACCGGGTTGGTCTAGTGGTGAACTTATTGCAAATCAACTGATTTCGAAGTCGAGAATTATAAGGTTTAAATCCTAGTAGAGGCAGTTACTTTTATATGGATTTGAATACTAGATTGTGGATATCAATGTTCTTTGGTGGTCAGATTTCAATTAATCACACATCTCAAACGATTAACCTGAGACTGTACAGGACTACACCTCATTTATATTCATACATATCATCCTCATTCATCTTCTCTGAAGTAATAACTTAACAGCGGTTCCAGAGGCTAAACAGAAAAAGAGAGAGGATCGTGAGAATGAAGAAAAAACTAAATTATTTATTCCTAAAAGGATTAAGAAACCAAAACAAACAATGTTAAGATGTTTATTGTGATTCTCTTTTCTGTTGAAAAACAATGTCTCATAGTTCATGTCCTATTAACAGCAACATATTTCATAGTTTAATTTTAAATTATTTCCTCATATATTAGTTTAGTTTACATTAATTTATTCTGTTTTTTTTTTTTTTGTTTACAGGTAGACAATATTGAATACTTTATTGATTATTACAAGGAATCTTAAAAAAAAAATATAAAATAAAATAACTGATCTGATGTTTTATCAGAATTATGGTGAGTAAATATATCATGAGTAAATGCATCATCTGAGTTTAATTTATATTTGTATTTTAATATTAGTAGTTACTATTGCAATTTACCACTGCCAGTTGTATCAGAGCTCTATGGTTACGTGATGATTCTATCTATTATTATTATTATTATTATTATTATTATTACTTTTATTTCTTCTAAATTTTTATTTATTATATGTTTTGTAGTGATGCCAATCAATATTGGGAATAATTATAAAAAGATATATAACTGTCATATACATCTTCATTTAGGTTAAGTAAAAGAAAGAATATGTGATTATAATAATTATATTGTATATAAATGATATATATTATATATGTGTGTATTTATAATGTATTCTTAGAATATTTGTCTGTATTGTCATGTGTCTAAAAGAATTTTTTTGCTATTCATTTATTAATTTTATTCATCTTTTGATTGATTATGGTGTGAATTTTTAAAAAGAAATGTAACAAGTGAATCTCTTTTAAAGATTTTTATTTAATATTTCTCTAGCTATTTTCACATTGTTAAGTTAAATGTTATTAATATATCGTAAGTATCAGTTGAAAGGGGCCAAATAATTCAAATCTTACATCATTTAAGATTATTAACCTTCTGATTTAATCATTTTTGCTCGATTAACTCTACATATTGTCCACCTGTTGTACTTTTATGTTTTCTACCTTCCTTCATACTATTGTATTTAATTTCCTTTTATACAGTTATATTTATGCACTTTTATATTGACCTGACCTGTTTATGTCTTATTTTTCTTTGTTTGAGTACACATCCTCTATTGTTATATCTGTTTATGAATTATTTATTACTTCTTAATTACGATCTATGTAAATCTATATATTTTCTTTTTCTCTTGATTTCATTGCGTGTTAAGTCTACAAATATTTACCGTTCAACATAGTAATTTCTTTTTATATAATAATAAGTTCTAATGGTAGCAACTTGTTTTTTACATTGATTTTTTTCATAATGGGAATATGACAACTTAATGGGAATATATACAACTTAAATAGTTCATGCTATAGTATATATAAACATGACCTGGTATATTGCTACCTAAAATTAAACATCTAAAGATATATAAAAAGTAAAAAAAAAAAAATTTATCGATTAAAATACAGTCATATGTAATCATAGTAAGATAAGAGTGTATTTCAGTAAATTGATACATAGAAATTAACTATTAAATAGCCGCAAACAACTCAAATATCTCGTTCTGAATCGATACACTTACAATGTGAACTCAAAATTTCCAACCCATGTTTTGATGGCGTGGCAAGATGGAACGCAACCATGATGTCGGAATTCCCATCGAGCAGCGGTCACACTGTCACTGTTCTTGTAAAACACCTTCACGGTAAATGTACATTACGTACCGACCCTCTGGTCCATGATTACGAAATGTAGTGTGGTAGTGGTGCGCAGAAGGATGCCGCTTCCACCTTTCTATTGGCTCCTCAGAGCTGCCACTACTACTTTAAAAATTTTCCGTTTCCCTGTGCCACTCTGTATATCACTTTAATTGAATCACCGTGATACGTCTGTCACTGTCATATAATGTGGTGCACTATATGTACCACATCTGTTAAACCATTCTGAAGAATTAAAATTTGATTAAATAAACCTGATCAACGGTTTTTTAAAAGATTTAATTTGGAAAGTGCAGCTGTTTAACTATTATTATGTAAGACATGTATTTTTTTTTATTGTACAATCATTATAATGTGATTATATATTGTATTCATTACATGCGATGTCTTTTCTTCATTCGATGTTTTTTCTTCAACAGGTTGTGAATCCACTTTATTTGGCATACGAATCGTTAAACTTTTCTATAATTTATGTTGTCATTTTTTTATTTTTTTATTTATCAGTTAAATTTTTTAATTTATTTTATAATACGTGTAGTTTAGTAATAAATTGTTCTGGATTTTCAGAAATATTAAAATCATTAATAATTTTTTATTTTTACAAGAAAAATTATGTTATTATGAGGATGTATAATATATAAATGTTGCTAAGTTGTATATATTGATTATTTAACATAAACCGGTATAAAAATACAGAAGTGGCTTGTTTTTTTATTTTTAAATACTGTTTGACAAGCTGCCTTACATTATAAAAGAACTTGTTTATTTTTTAAACGATTAAACATATTGTAAATAAAATTTTGATCTGGGTATTTTGTCAAAAACTTCATGAATTGCATACTTTTTTCTCCTTGACACTAATTTTTTTATAGCTCTCAATATGTTGAAAATGTCTCTTTACTGAAAGTAGTAATATGCTCTGAATAAAGAGAGTTACTTGGCTTTATAGACTACTAATTTTTAAAAAGTAAGAAGAAATTGTTTATATGTTATAATGAGAGTTATACAATTATCTTTATTTATTTTTTTTTTAAGTTTAGTGTAAAAATATATATTATTTTACAATCTGAATTAAACTGCACCATTTAAGATCTTTTTAATTGAATATTTCATTTGTTTTATTACTTTGGGGGGGTTGCGTGTTTAAAATGTAGTAAATTTATTATAGGAAGTTTGTAAAGAAGTGCAGTTTTTCATTTTGCCATAAACTCATAAATTTAATATATATATGATTAAATTAGTTTTTTATAGATATATTTATACATATGGAAGATGAATTGACTTATTAAACCTAATCATATTTTTGTAAATAATTTCTGTATATGAACTGAAGTATACTTCTTCATTATTCATTTATATTATAATAGAATGGTATTGACACTTCTGACAAAACAGAAATATTGTTGCAAAGCAGCTTTTCATGTTATTTTCTATTTTAAAAACTTATCAGTTTAATTTAAAAATGATAAATAGTTATAATAATCAATTAATATAAAATTTTTTAACTTTACAATAAGGTTTTATGATGATAATTTAAATCATTTAATTAACTTTGTCTTGAGATTGATTTTTTAATGACATAATCATGTTAGCAATGTTGAATGTTATTATGGGTTTAAAAGCAGTTATTGATTTCTGTGATTTACTGTCTAGTTGTCAATAGCATGTTAATTTTAATATTACATTGTTTATATGTACATACATATTTTTTTTTAAATAATGTATAATAATAAATTACAGTATAGTTTCAGTAATTCATTTAATATAAACTCTTGGTCACCTTTGATTACAGAAATATTACTCATTATTGAATCGTTTTCTTGGTATGAAGTTATATTATGAAATGTGTTCTTTATTGCAGTAATGGTATTTATAATATAATTGATATATGTAAGCTATTTGTATATCTGTTTTTACATAATTATTTATCAAAAGTTTTATAATTTGTAAAATAGCTTGTATAAATTATTTTTTGTATAATAGGAAGGGAGGGTATATTCCTTTTATAACATTAAAGAATATTTTTATTTTTTGAAAAAAAAATTTGTGCTTCATATTACGTATCATTCAAGCATTTAAGAGGAAGATTTATTAGGTGTAACAACTTCAGGCTGTGATAATAGCTGTTTATGCATTATTTAAAACATTAATCGATCAAAATGTTTTTTTTCTTCCATCTACTTTACCAATATCTTTTGTTAATTTTTTTTGTCGATTATTTTGTTGCCAGTTAATTATTTTTTCATCAAGAGTCCAGCCGTTTCAGAATTTTTATTACTTTGTTTTCTACTGAAGGGTTTGTTTTCTTGAAGGACAGCAGGTGACTAACAGCACAGACATATTCACTAGAAATATTGATCACTAAAACTTTTAGAGACAACTTTTCAACACCTAGTTCTTTCCAGATGATATAACTATTCACAACAGAAGCGTCAGTTAAGTGCCAAAATATCCATAACCATCATTTTTTACTGTGTTGATCAATTCCATAGTTAATTTAGATGATTATATTTATCAATTTTGTTCATTTTTGCATTGTAATGTTGTATTGCCTGAGGACAACAAACTTATTACTGTGCTGCCGTTAGATTTTCTGTTTACATTAATAACATCAAGTGAACTGTGACAGACAGCATATGAACAGACCTATTATTCTTCCATTTAAAAAAAAAACATTCCAGTATCACTAACTTTCCAGTCTGTCACCCCTTTCTAATTCATTATCAGCTTTCTAATTCATAAGTACTTTCTGTTCAACTTACATTACCATAAGCTTTTTTCTCCATGAGACCAGTTCGTAATTATTAAAAGTCAAAATATCAAAGTAAATAAATTAACAATTAATATAATCCACTTTACCATATGTTGAATGTGCTGGATTCCAGCAGATTTCAATGTGCTGGTAAGGTGGATTATATTGTTAATTTATTTATTTAACATTTCAGCGGTACCATGTTTGAGAAATTATCAAAGTAAATTTGATTGTTTTTACCACCATCTAGACCCTCCAGCAACCTTTTAACGACATTTTCTCCAAGGTTGCTCTCTGCAATATTACCTCTTTTCCTGTATACCCATCAAATCTATAATTGTATCTACTTTCACAACAAAGAATACACATTTTTGACCGGCTTATCTTTATATTGTTTTAGGGTGCTCTGACCTTTAAACTTCATCTATTGTTAAGTTTTTAGTAGGGAAATAACAAGCCCTGACTGTCTCATATCATACAGTTTCTCTCCGGGCATGGTGCCTTTCGGGCGAGTTTGACTAGGTTTGGTTTGATGGATTTGAGTCAATGTCCGGATTGCGGGACTGATCCTCTATGTCTGGACCACATCCTCTATGTCTGTTCCCGATACAAGGTCGAACGTTCACGAGCTATTAGGGAACTTGAGAAAATACATTCCTTTCTGTATCTCCCTATCAACTGGATGATCTGCGAGGAATGGTCTATAGTGTGGCCGGTTTTCTTTGCAGCCTTGCGGTGTGTAGGTCTGCAGAGGGAGTTTGATCAAGGTACTTGATTGTGGTAGGATCCCAGGTGACTAGGGTTCCGGCTTAGGCATCGGATAGATTGGAGGTAGGCGCATTGGCATCATGCCACAGTTATATTGGTATTGTTTATGATTCGATTTCGCTGGTGGGGGTGGCTGCGCTGCCGGGGTATGGTGGCCCATGCGACTGAGGCCGTGGCTTCCCTCTGCTGGTGGTGGTCCTGATCGTGACTTGGTAATGCCATGCGAGACACCATGATGGGACCGGGTAGGGGTGCAGGGTTTGTCCCTGGCTTCTGCACAGACCAGAATGAGCTTGTGTTCCCCTTGTTAGGTGACCTAAACTGGTCGACTTATTTGGGTGTAGATCTGAATTTCTGTGTGGCATAAAACACAATTTTTATTGGCATGAGTGTAGCACTGTCTCATAAAGTATGTCTTAACAATGATCTCACCTTATATAACTTATAAAAGTTTATATCATTACAGTTTGGTTGCAGAACACTGTCGTTTAGGTGTATATTATTTAGTAACCACCCAAAATGGTTGACTGTTATCAATTTTGAAATATATAGGTCATGCAAATCTGGGATGCTGAACTAGTAATCTCTATAACTGAACAATGGCTTTGTTTCCAGTAAAGTATTGATGCCAATAAATATTTTAATCTCGTCAATTTTAGTAGGAGTATATGATTTTCCATGCTGTATGGCATACAGATTGGTGTGAAGACTAGTAGATCAATTAGATTATCAGGAAATATCTTATTAAAAATATTTTAACAGGTTATGGATTCTCAATATCAGTTTTTTCCTGAGATGGATCACTATTTTTACAAATTCTTTTATCTCAATATCAGACATATGACACACAGGTGGTAAAAGTTCGTCTCTGGCAAGTTCATTTCCGACAGCATTATCAGGGTTATCAACAGCATTGTGGTCAGTAGCTGTCATCAGGATTAATATTATCTAAAATTAAAACATTCTCACCGTTTTGAATATTGTTCTTTCTCAATTCTTATTATCTTATAATTCAGAATCCAAACCGTCCATAGATTCTCCATCTGAAGATATCTCTTCAAGAACCATAGCTTTTAGAATACGAAAACCATTCATCTTGGAACCTGGTGATGAAAGAAAATAATTAATAATTTTTGCACAGTAACGCAGAAATAGTTAATATTATAAAACAAATACAGAATCAAAACTCCAATATAAAATGAAAAAAGAAAGATTTCAACTTCCTTCAAGAAAATCATTCTGGTTTTACAATTATGTGTGTTGATCAATTTAAGATGATTGTACAACTAAGTAAAATTAATATTTAAGTAATAGAGGGAAGTATGAGGGGATATCAAAAGATTTTGAAATTAGCTCTATTGACAAGAAATTACTTTATTTATCTACACACTGTCGCCTTCCCCTTGCACAGCAATACAGTGTTCTTGCCACTTCTGAATATGTCCTGAAAGTTCACTTCTTGAAGCGTGGCAAGTACCTTCAGCGATTCGCTTTTGATCTCCGCAATAGTGTCATAATGGTGCTCTTTAAGTTGGATTTTCAACTGTGGGAAGAGTGCGAAGTCCACAGGAGCCAAATCGGCGTAGTGCAGCACGTGCAGAAGTGAGACCATGTTGTGTTGCAAGAACCTCACATGTGAAGACAGATAGGTGATGGTGCATTTTTTGTCATGGAACATTCTAGTTTTTCGTATGCGACAGCTCTGGTCAGTTTTGCCGAATGTCCTCTCTCAGCAGTGCTAAAATCTGGCAGTAGGAATTTGCTATTGATGGTCTGATCATTGGGGACAAATTCCCAATGTACAATGTCGCAGAGGTTGAAAAAGAGAATGAGCATGCACTTGTTTAAACACTTGGCATGCCTTGCCTTTTACAGTCATGAAGATGATGGGCTTTTCCACTGAGAAGATTGTTGCTTCTTCTCAGCGATGTTCCTTTTGCTCCTGTGTCAGCAGCCTGGAGATAAATTTGGTAGCCGCATGGCACATTTGAAAATACATCAGGATTGACCTGGACTGTTCCATTGAAATGTTATGGATTGTTCTCCAATGATCCCCATGTTCAAGTTGCTTAATGGTTTTTAACATTTCCGGTGTTGAGCTTGTTGAAAGTCTTCCTAATCTTTCATCATCTTCCAGTGATATTCTTCTGCTCTTGAAGTCCACATGCCACTCAAAACATCTTGCACAACTCATGATAATAGTGCCATAAAATCTTGCTTGGCATATTTGCTGATTCTTACTCAATTTCACGTTCACTCTTTGCTCAAGCTTTCTGTTCATATTGGAATTATAAAAGTGGTAATATACATGGTCACAATAGCATGAGCTACACAGCTAATGATGCTTACAATACAATGTCTGTCGACATACTGACTTATGAAGGTTAGGACTGTGTATGCAGCCTTGTGCTGCCATGTGTTTGCATATTTCAGAACTAGTCTTGAAACATTTTGATACCACATTGTATATATATATATATATATATATATATATATATACACACAATTTAACCTCTTGAGACCCATGGTAATTTGCCAGTTATTACCAAACTCACATGTAATGGTCATAGTTGTTAGTGAGTGTTTAATAGATTTAAAAAAAAAATTATTTCCAGTCACCCAAAATTGCAATGGTGCACGTATGTGTATCTTATGTTTCAATTGAAAAAAAAAAAAATTATCTTCCTTTTTTTACTTTTATTGGTATTGTAACTATATAAAATACAAACTTGTATTATCCATAGTTTCGAAAAAAGTGCCCTGTAGTTAAATAAATAATAAATGTTAATAATTAATTATAATTAAACCATAAAAATACAATTTAAATAAAAAAAGTGAATAAAATTTTTATTTTATGATATTTCGTGAAACAATTGTTTATGCAATGGTAATCTTTACGTTTGATGCAAATAACCCTACCTCGTGACTTGCATTCCTAAAACCTGCACTTTGAACATATTTGTCATTCATGAATTTTGGCAACTGACTGACCGTCATCATACCTCACCTCTGGAAGGGCCTGTGGTACAACCTTTCTTCTGTATTTGGATCATTATGTCACTTTCTTCTTCAGTTGCAATTTTTCTCTTTTCAATTGAGGATAATCAATAAGTTGGCTAGCCGCAGTCTATTTTGAATTAAGAGAGTTGATTTTTCTTTTCACTTCCACTTCTTTTACAGTGTCTTCTGTACATCAAGCAAAAATCATGAAAGCCAAAGGCCATGTTCAAATTGTACATTTTTACAACAGCTTTTAGTTGTTGCACAACAGTATTAGATATAAAGGGAAAATATAATGTTGATGTAAGTTTACATTAATGTATTTCTCATTTCGTAAATCATAAATTACAGGATGTCACTGCACTTATCATCTTATTTATTAATTTTATTTTGAATGTAATAAATAAATAAAATTCTGAAAAATGTATAAATTGAAAATCTGAAAAAAGTAATTGAATACAAAAGCCAAGATTAAATCAATCTAACTTATTAACGTAAAGGTCTGTGATGTGTTCTGTTTGTCTGCAACAGCATCATGCCAAAACCAGCTGACCGATTGCATTCAAATTTTCAGGATACATTTGTGTTATCCCTGGGAATTAAGAGGGATTAAGATTGTGGTCCTAGCCCTCTTGGGAGTTAAGATATTAAAAATATTCATTAAAGAAAATAGCATTCTTTAACAGAAATATAATGAGGTAAAATGACAAACTTTTCTCTAATCAGAATCTGTAAAATACAGGTTCTTCATAAAAGAATGGTGGGGTGGGGTTTTGAACATGGATTAAATGAAAACAGAAATACTTACAGTTGATGTTTATTTATCAAATTTGTCATCTCAAGAAGTTTTTTGTTTACTTAATTAATTTCAAAATGTACACCATTAATTCCTCGGCAAATGTCCAGTTGATTCTCAGCTTCTACCCATACCTGGATTAACATATCTTTTGTTACGGTTACAATTCCTTCATTAATCCTTTCCTTTAAATGACGTAGATCACATATTTTTCAATGTTTTCTGTAAAACTTTGTGAATTGTTGTTTTCGGAATATCTAATGTGAGGTTTCAATGAGAAATGGATTTGTTAGGACTTCTGATTGCATTTTGTCTAATTCATTCAACAGTTTTATCTGATACTTATGGTCTACCAGTTGATTTTTACTTGAGAACAGATCCAGTTTCTTTGAACTGTTTGAACCAATGTCTTATTTTCATGTGGTGGCGCTTTTCTATATTCAAGTGAAAATGCACATTAAACTAAAATTACAGATTAATTCAGCCTGCTGCAAAATACATTTTGCTTTTTCTTGAACAGTGAAGATAGTAATGAACTAAACACACTTTGGCAACAACACAAAAACTGGTGTGGTCGTTTAAACTAGTGTTATACAAACTTTTAGGTTGGAGGCTATCAGGGCTACCGACATAACTTCTCAAAATTTCCCTCCTGCCTTGATCTTAATTACAAAAACTGCAGCATTGTTTTATGATTTGCCAAAGGACTAATGGTGCTTATATTGAAATTTATTAGTAAATTAGTAACAATAAGTAAACTGTTTGAGATGATAAATTCAATAAATGAACATCAACTGTAAGTATTTTCATGTAATACATGTTCAAAACTTCACCATTCTTTTATGAGACCCTGTTTTTAATATTCTCATAAACATGAAGATAACGAAGAGGCCTGGGATCCAGGGGGTGGAGTCTCATGGCTAGATCTGGTGAGGGCGAGTGAGCAAGTCCTGACTGGTTAATTCATATATAAAATATTGTTACAATTTTTGTAATTGTTTCAGCCGTATTTTTCTTTTTGTTCTAGTAAAAAAAATTTATTTCCAAAATTTTTAAATTCAGTCTTTATTTCTGATTCAGCATTAATAAATAGGATTCTACAGATTATTTTTAAGTTCTTTTCTCTTCAAAATTACTAAATTTCTTAAGAGTGTCAATGATTCTCCTTTTGTCCATATGTTGTTGGGAAATTAAGTTGACATTTGGTGGCAATAATTCTTTCAAATAATAGCAGTGGAGAATCATTTGAATTTGATTGAACATTCCATAATAAATTGATAGTAATACATCCTGTGTTATTTATCAATTTAAAAAAAATTCATTTCATCTGGAAACAAATTCGTTAGTCTTTTCCATCAATGCATTTGTTTCTTTTAGGCATGACTTGGAAGTCCTAAAAGTGCAAAAAAATTTTAACATTCAGCTATGTGAATTTTCCTATTAAGAATATTTACAATCTGTTAACTTCTGGATGATAATTTTTTGAGCAAAGAAAGAAATGCTCGACCAGTAATATATTTTATTTTTTTTTTTTAATGAGATAAGCTAATTTCATAAAAAGTAAAATTTCTATTAGGTCACTTTTTAAAAAAATTGTTACAAACATTCTAGACTTGAAACATCAACATTTTATTCACAGCAGAAAGCTTGTTACTTTAAATATATAAAATTTGTGCCCTCCTTCATTTGTATAAATGTTTATTGCTGGCAGAGAAATATCCCCTTTTTTCTTATATTGGCTCAGAAATTGCTTAATATCTTTTTTATGGATGTACAAAATTAAACTATAAATATAATGGGTCAGTCGGTTTTTCAAACTTGCTTTTCTTTGTGCATGATTAGAATGAAATGGCTTCTATTAAAAATTATTTATTAGAATAACAACATGATTTTAATTTTATTTCATTGTTTCTTTCTATAGTTGTGGACTAATCCTGAGATTGGGGGTGTAATAGCTATTATCTATATATTTTACACCCATTATATATATATATATATATATATTTTATAGCATCTAATTTTTATACTTAACTGTAACATATTTTCTCTTTAAATTTATTTAAAATTAATTGTGAAGTATAAATATAAAAACTAAATTTCTGTAGATATTTTTTAATTGTGAAATAATGTATAAACTTAATTATATTATGAACTGCCTGTGGCTTATTCATTTCTTATATAACTTACTGATCACATTGATTAAGAATGTACACTGTATACTTTTGTTTTAAATAGTGGTAAATATTTGTTAACCAAGAAGTGTGCTTAAAAATTTGAAGTTATGATTTTAGGTAAAGCCAGTCTGTCACTTATGTTGTTTTTAAAACAAAAACAACATAAGTCTTGGATATATAGAAACTTGAATTTTTGAAGCTATATTGTAATTTATGTGTATTTTGTTTTTAATTATATTATTAATTTATGTTTAAAAATTATTCTGATGTTCCAAACTATATTGATTTTTTTTTTTATAAATATAAAAAATTAATTTTATCGTAACATTCCACAGAGTTTTGTTCATTTTCTTTCAAAACAATTACCCTCCACAGAAATCTGTATATAGTTAGTTTATTGCCTGGAACTGTTAGAAAACTGGAAATTTTTGAAAAAATAAACATTTTTTGTTGTATTAATGAATAATTTATTCATTAAATGTTAATATAGTTGTGTGAATTTGAAACGAATAAATGAGATTTAAAATGTCATAGATTACTTTGATCGTTAGTCGCTAATAAATGCCGATATTATTCTATGAACCTGTACCATTTAACTTTGGTGATCTATGGAAAGCGATTTATTAAATGCAGCTTTAGGGGTTAATATATTATAACCTTCAATTTCCATTACTTTCCATTGAGATTGAAAGTAATGTGGACAGTGTACTTTGATAAAAAATATATGAATATGCATAACTAAAGTTGTGACTAGATTGTTTTTTATACTATGAGTCAGTAAGTAGTCTTCCTTATAATATATACCCTTTTCCTTTAAAGAAAGAAAAAACTAAAAAAATGATTGTCATTTTTAGTTTTTTTTGTGATAATTTAACTTCCATTTATTAAAAACGATTTTTTATACTTGAGCCGTTTTGAGGATTGTAATATTATTGTAGTTTTCCCATGCCAATTTAAATTTATATTGTGCGTTTATATCTATTATGTAACTTTTTTTTAATATAATTTAAGTTCATCAAAATTGTGTGAATTTTACATTCCATAACTCATTTTTTTCTGATTTACTTATTGTTTGATTTATCTTAAGTATGAATAACTGAATTTTAGTTGGTGTTTTTTTATTTTAGAATTAATTTTATACTTTTTAAAATGTATTTATTTATGAAACATATCTTAATTGTATGTCTTCCATTAAATTTAATTTTTTATAATCTTTATTTTGATTTTATTTTTTATCACTCATTTGATATTGATACTTTCCTTCCTTTCAATTCTGTGTTAATATCTTATTTCAACATAATTATCGTATATTATGTCTTACTGTTTTACTTTATATGTTTTAGCATTCATCATCTACTGTTTTACCCTGTATATTTCTTTTCATTAATAAATTAGTTGACCGTGTACACACGGTCAACTAAGCTGTACCTTAACAAGTTCAATGCACAGCATCAGTCTACTAATTTGGTTTTTGTATTTTGACAAGAAATCCTGTTTGTGATTAATTATCCCCATTATTAGAAATTATTTCTGATCACTGTGAATTCATAATTTTAAGGATTTATAATTCCTTTCTAGCTGATGACAGTCATTGTATAATATGATCATGGATCAGTGTAACGTTTTGTTACTGTTCATTTGTGCAGGTTACTCTCAACAATATTTTTTGTTAACTGTGCATTCATTTTTATAATAAACTGTGGCATCTAATACTATTATGCTTATGGTGCAGCTTTTGATAAAATATCCCATTTTTCTTCATTCTTTTGCATACTAATTTAATTATTTTAATAAAAATGCCCTGTATAATAAAAAAAATGCCATAATAAAAAAATGAATTTTTTTCTCTGCTGTCTGATTAAATTATATTTTATGTTCCTCATTTTTCAACCCTGTTTTAATAAAAAGTTTCGCTTTTATGTAACTGTAAGTAAATTAATTTATGAAATTCTGTAAGTAAATTTTTTATATAATTTGTTTTTTAAAGTGCCACTGTCAGTTAAGAAACAAATAGCATTAAGTGAACTGTACCTGGTATTCCTGATTAGATGATTAAAGAAAACCTGATCATGGAACTTGGCCTTTGAGATTTTTCCCTATTTCAAACCATTCAGGTTTTGTTTTTATTTAATTTATTTGTCATGCACATACAAGCAACTAGTTATTTTATTATAATAACACTAGTTCTGCAGGAGGTATATTATTTACCTTTGCGCAGACCTGATTACATATTAATTGACAAACTTAAACTTAATCGTCACAGTCATTCTGTTAATAATTGTTTATTTTATTTATAATTTTTGTAGGTTTCTTAACCTTTTTGGGATGTAACATACTGTAAATCCTAGTTTATGCTCAGACTAGGTTATTTTATTAAAGCTACTCATCTTTTTGTAGTCATTCTCTGTATGACTTATCTCTTCAGAATCACTAGGAATGAATATTATTTTAATTCATTCGAAACTTCAAACTTTTTAGTAAATAATTTTTAAAACAATTTTTATAGTAACCATAAACAAAATTAAGTTTGAACAAAACTAAGTACTTGTCAATTAGGATTCTGAAAAGGATAAACACATTTGAGTAACTTTTTTCAATTTATATAATAATTCTTGATTTTTGAAAAGATAGAAGTGGTTGATCTTTATTGGCAAAATGAATCATAGTATGTTCAAATATCTCTCTCTTAGCCATCCTTTCAGAAACTACTGGGGAATGTAATAGTCTCCAATACGCTTTTATAAAATTTTTCTTATTTCATGGCATTAACATGGTCAAACTCAAAGATTTTATACAGTTCATCTATATTGGTTGTTTCCATTGTAGTAAATTTGAGTGAACAAGATTGATTTGTCCATAGGCTTGGGTATAATATGTATTTGATTCATTCACTATATGTTCAGTAATTTCGGGTGTTATTAGAGCTTTAATGAGAAGAAATCTTGGACATGAATGTGACAATCAGCCATGTTTACTAACAGAGTTCAACAAAATTTACAGAACCTACTTTTAGAACGCTGGTAACATGATTTTATTCTCTCTATTTCCAGCTGTTAGCTGCAACCTGTTGATAGTGCAAATAGTTCATTTTAAAGCCAATAAAGTGCAGCACATGTCTGTGAAAGAATTTTAGTACTTGTGTTAACATGATGAGAGTACTCAAATGATAAATTTCTAAAACGAGTTTACGCAACTGTAGGTTGTGTGGACAGTTTACTGTCCTGCAATCGTGTAAGTGCGATGGTAGTCTTGAAAAGGTTAATCTTAAGCAGGTCATCACCCTGTTTAATTTATAACTGTAAGCAAATGTGAATATACTGTAAGCAAATGCTAACTTTAAAACATTCAATAAATAAAACACACCATTCAAAACTATAATATTATGAAAAATGTATCTTATATGAACTCAGTTGCCGGATAAAGCGATCGGTTGTAGTAGTGCATTATTTCCTTGTATTTTGTGTATTGACATATACTTTGCCTGTATGCCTTAATTAAAACTGTTACTAAATACATCTTTTCAATCAGATTTGCTAAACTATGTTAGTTTATTTTATTGGCCACCAGAACTCATAAAAACTTCATTTCTAAGAAAAATGAACTACACTTCATTTTCCTGTATAGTCTTGCACATATATAGGTCTTCAAATTAATATGGTACTGAAAATTTTTAAATTTATTTTTTCACTAGTTTCTTTGGAAATTGGTTTTTATTTAACTTATTTACTGTGAATAATGTATTAAAAGATCTGCGACCAGATAGAAACTCCAGAAAGTTTTTTCTTTAAATAATTGAACAGCACTGTAAAAGTATATTATTTGGTACTGTCCACACATCCTACCAGTAAGATAAGTGAATATAGTTTGAATTATAAATTCAGATTATTTTTTTTTTTTAATAAAAATACTTGGTGTATATCTTTAAAAAAAATAGTGAAATGTTTCTTTTAAGTAAAGTAATAGAAAAAAAATGTTTTACGCGACCAAAATAAAAGTATAGATATTTGAAAATCTTTAGTCTTTATTAATTCTGTTTTAATTCGGGGCACGAATGCAACGAATTGGCTACATTTACTAATAAAGTTCAATAAAACTTAACAGAACCAAGTTTAAGAACGCTGGTAACTTGATTTTATTGTCTCTATTTCCAGCTGTTAGCTGCAACCTCCCGTTAAAGCCCATCATGGTTAGAAACGAGTGTAGGGGTGTGGCGACTGGAAGCATCACAAGGCGGGTGTCTTCCCCTATGGAGTTGGGATGTTAGCTGCAACCTATTAATAGTGAAAATATATCATTTTAAAGTTAATAAAGTGCAGCATTTGTCGGTGAAAGAGTAATAATTGCATTAACACAATCATTCTTTTTAAATGATAAATTTCCAAGATGAGTTTATGCGACCATAGGCTGTGCAGACAGTTTATTGAAGTCGTGTAAGTGTGATGTCAGTCCTGAAAAGGTTAAATTTACATTTTATCATCTATTTTTTAATTTGGTCTTAACAGTTTCATTTTTAGCACTTAAATTCTAAGAGTTTTTGGTAATTTATTGTAAAACATTATGGCATTGAGTAGATGTCTTTTTTTATTAAAACAATTTTTATTACTTGTAAGTAAAGAGAGACTGTCATGTTGTATAATTCTTAAAGAATTAAAATAAACGATTTCAATAGAGCTAATACAAAATTGTAACTTTTTTGTCACAGTTGGTTGGAATATATCCTTTCTAAATGAAACAGTTACATGGTTGTAAAAATTATCCGTTTCCATACCATTAGTGAAATTGAACATAATTAATTTGTTCTTGCAGCTTAAATAAAACTTAAGATTTCTTGAAATATGATTTCTTAACTAACATTAAAAATTCTTCAAACCCATTGTTAGATTTTAAATCTGCAATTGTTGCTCAAGTAACACAGGAATTTTAACATTTCGGTATTGAAAAACTCTTGTTAAACAACTTATTTAATTACTAAAGCTTGTCTTCTTAGATTAAATCAAATATATAATTTAAATAGATTTATACATAACATTGATTTACCTTTTGTAATAATTTTATATAGATATTCCAGTTGTTGTTTTTTTTTTGTAATTTTCACACATACTCTTCCTTAATGTCATCTATAAGTTCAATTATTCTTTTTATTATTTATGTGCTTTTTTTTTATTTTACCTTAATTTTTGATTTTGGTTCAGTGTAGCAATGTTCAAAAATGTATATTATTTACCTACAGAAGTAGATTAAAACCATTTGACTATCATTTTTAGCACTTTCAATTCCATACCTGTGAATAATCTGAGATTGATATTTTAGACTTTTTAAACAGTTATGTTAGTCTGTATTTTATGCATTGTCTTTTGGGATCTAATAGTTAATATTTAATTAAATTTATAGAAACATTAACAAAACAAATGGAATATTTTTGTTTGTTTATAGGATGGATACTTTCTAAACTTTTGTTTGTTGCCATCAGTTGTTTTCATTTACCTTGTGTATATTTGTATTACAAATGACGGTTGTATTCTTTGTTTGTGAAGACTATTATTTTTCAGTATTTCATTATGAAGGAATAAAAATAAACTGAAAAAATGACAAAATAATAAAAATAGGTTTATTTATTTTCAATCATTATTACCTTTTTTTATAACAAAATTAAAAAAAATCTGTTATTTATCATTTAACTTACTTTTGTTGGATTACATTTTTTTGACTGTGTTTTTTTTCAAGTAGTACACTCTGCTAACTATTGTGTGTTATGTTCAGAATTATGTGATGTATGGTTTTTGGTTATTTGTTTTTATTTTTTAATGTTTACTTATTTGACAGTTTAATTATGTATTTTTTATTTTTAAAATAGGTATATTTTTAGGCTTTTTATGATTTTATCTGATCTGTATTTACTGAAATTAATTTAATTTTACTTTTAGGTTTTATTTTTAACATGATCAATGTTGTGAGGTTATATATGTTTGTAGCGGCATTTTTATAAGATATTAATTTGTATAATTTTTTTTTATCATTGGTAAATATTTAATTTTTACTCAAAATGTTTTTATTGTAATTTATATCTCATAGTTGTTTATTTGTTTAGGTTAGAAAGTAAGCAAGTAAAAGAAACACCTTCCTTGTTTATATATTAGTAGAGACATATATGTATATAGTTAAAAAACCTGTAATAAAACATTTACTTTTAAATTTTTATAAAAGTAATTAATTGCTGCTTGTTTATGTTAATAATTAATATTATTATTATTATTATTATTATTATTATTACTATTATTATTATAATTAATAATAATAATAATTTTTTAATAATGTTTGTGACCATGAAAAGTTAATCTATCATTATTTTTAAATCTCTGGTTTTAGCTGTAAATAAAGAAGAAAATATGAGGGTTAAAAGGGTTTAATAATTTTATTTGAAAATAAAAAAGGATTCCCTTTTTTAAGTATTAACAACTTGGATATTATGTATATTTGTAAAAAAGTTAGCTAATTAACTTTAAAACAAAAGTTGTTGATTTATTTATTAACCTATAAGCAAGTTGAACAGTGTAATATTAAAATTGTTAAAGTTAGCAATTTTCTGTTTTTTCTTTTAGATGAAGAGGAAGTTGTAAAAAAAAATTTGTGCGAAAATGTTGTATTAAATATTTTAATTTAAATAAGGTTATTGCATATTAATAAACCAAATTAATTTTGCTTATAATTCTCTTAGAAACCCACAAGAACAGCTATAAACAGACAACTGAGGAAGAGCAGCCAAGCATCTGCAAAATTTATACATTACTAAAAATATTGACTTGATGTAACTCAATCCAGTGAATCAAACGGCCATGCATGTTTTATGTTTATTGTTGTCTGAACTGTTATCATTTTAATAGTTTGCAACAGAATCATTTCTATCTCTTTCATCATTATCCTTCACACTACCCCTTTCATAATTACAGGGGTATGTCTTAACGACATACTCCTGTCTTAATAAATACGTTCATTACATTTTCTACTTCCTAACTTTTTTCCCAGAATCTTTTTCTATTGTATTTTCTTTACTTGACTACTATAAGCAACCTGATCTCCTATAAACACAGTTCTTATTTCTTCCTGAAGAATTTGCTGTAATTTCATCATTGATATATCCCTAAAATTGGCAGCCAATTGAATGTAATGCTTCAATTTATCTTGTGCCAATTCTATTGCATTGAGCTCGCACATATTTGATGGAAGATGTACACTCCATGACTGTAATTAATGAAAAGTTTTTTTGACTTGAATTATTTTTTCTGGTTTTATTCTTCCAACTAAGTCTAAATTTAGATTTTTCTAATACTTGCATCGTAAGAAATTCCATTTTTTTGTAAATAATTGATTGTCACTTTTTACAGAATCTTCCCTAGGAGGTTTTTCAACAGCTTATCAAGGTAAGCATTGTCCATCACTATCATAGTTGATGTTAATAAATTTGGTAATCCTTTCTGTAAACATCTTTCAAATTTTGGGCTGTTCATATTTCCATGATAATTGTTAACTGTAGTGCTGTTTTAAATATTAATTTCCTCCCATTTATGAATCATCGTCCTCTGATATAAAATATGATCGATTGATCAGAAGCACTTTTAGAGTTCATAATTCCTATAATATTTTCACTTTTTAACACTTTCATAAAGTTAAATTTGTGTATACTCATGTCTTGTGTAAATATAAAATATTAGTATAACTTTTCAATTTAATTTTTTGCAAGTATCAAAATATGGCATTTTCAACAACCTTTCATCTGATGGAAAGTTTTCGATTAGACCTGCATATAATCTACTTAAAATCTATTTCTTTTACAATTTTTACAAATAATTTTATAATGGTTTTTATACAGTTGGCATGCACTTCATTTAAAATCTAAATTGATAACATGTAAAATATGACATTCACCATAATAAAATAAATTTATAAAAGAAATATAGTTTAGAAAGATCTGTAACCTTCAGTATAAGCTGTTTTTTTTTTGTTCTGTGATAAATTTGTAGCTCATAAATTATTTTAGTAATCAATCTATTAAATATTTTTAAAGAATTGAGTAGCTAAATATGTTATTTGATTAGAAGAATAAAATGCTATGCAGTAATCCCTAACTCTTTGCAAATGCTGAAACTGTAAATAAGAAAACCAGATTTTTTTTTTTAATTTAAGAACATAACCCACTTTCTCCATAAGGAGAAATGTTGTTATGAAATGGGTTATGTTCTTAAATTAATAATGACTGGATTATTACATACGTATAAGTGAATGGATAGGAAACCTATTTTGTGATCGGTCTTCAGCCCACAAACTTAAAGCTTCTTCAATTTTAATGTTATCATAGCAAAGATATATAGTTTTCCTGATTCAAAAGTTCCTTCCTTTACACTCCTCTATATCTTTTCTTAGGTTTTTTTTTTAGTGTAACAGACTGTTGATTTGTTTTTTATTGAAAAATGTTGCCACTGAAGCTATACTGTCACTAGTTTACAAAGAAGTTCAATTTTCCTAATTAAGTGTGTAATGGATTTTGTTTTTTCTTTTCATTATTAAATTTAAACTGAGTGTATATGAAAATGCAACATAAAATTTGATAAAAGAAAATGACACGAAATAAAAAAACAAAATTCATAAGAACCGAAAAAGAAAGAAAAAAATAAACTATTCAAAAAAAAAATTAAAAATGTCAACATTACAAACACAGTTCACGTGTTCACTACTGTGATGGTAACTGATTGTAGGAATTGATTCTTGACATCGATTTAAAACTGATGAAACATGATGTTTAGCTTTGTAGTTAATCATAACTCGTTCAGTTAATCATAATTTGTTTATTACAAAACTATACATCAAAGATTGTGAGTGATGTATGTCTTATCTGTCCAGCTAAGACAGGTTTATTTATTGATGACAGGTTTATTTTTATTCTTATTGTGCGTTTCCCTTCATAGTTGCAGGCTTTTGTTCTGGATTATGGATGTGAAACTGGAGATAGGTTTTTGTTTTGTTGATCTTTGTTCATTATTTTATGGTATAGCATAAAATGCAAATACTGTACTTCATGTACAGTGCATAATTTAAAACAAATTTATTATTTAAAAATCTTTATTTTTTCAAGAAATTTTTCAAATTCTTGAGACTGTTAATAAATGGAACTGCAAATCTCAATCCTGTGAATAGTGAGGTATTACTGTATAGGTATTGCATGAATTTTAGTGCAATTATTTATTATGCCTCATTCGCCATACCTTTTGCTCATTCAGTTTGAATAACACATAATGTTGGAAGTTATAATAATTATCTTCACAAAATTTTGTTTTGTAATACAGTGACTTCCTCTTGAATAAATTATGTTGTAATAGCGAATTCATAAAAGAAATCTTGTTCATAGACCACACAACATTTATTTAACAGTTTGATTAGTAAAAGTATTCAGTTCATCTGATTTCTTTGGTGCATAATTTTGGTGACGGGGAAGGATTTCTCCTTTACATCCTGCTGCCAGGTTGTGAAGCATGTTAAAGTATGAAACTAGTCTGTAATGTAAATCTAAAACATTTTTAAGTTTATTAACAAAACAAAATAAAACCATAATTACAAAAATAATTATTTGATTTAAACAAATATACAAAATTATTTTGTAACTTTTTAACAGATCTTTCATCTGTCATTCTGTTTCTTCTCACACCCTTGAGTGTTTTCTCTTAGGCACATTCCTGGACATCACTTTATAAGAGTGTGGTTCATGATAATCTTTCTTTATTTCCACCTTTGTTTAACTTTGAATGTTTAATTCTCCTTTGTATTTATTACAAAGGAGAATTCATAAAAAACTTACTTGTGCTCATTATACATTGTATAATGAGCATACAGACATTTTCATGTACTGTTTTCAGTATTATCTAAATTACAATATAGACATATATAACTCAGTCATTGTTAAAAATTGCAGGAATGAAATTATATATTAGATTAACATATAACTTCCATAGCTAAAAAACAGTCATGTCTTTCCACTTTTCATAAAAAAAAGTCTGGGTTTAAATCTAGTTAAGATTGCCATTTTTTATTTATTAGAAAATTTTATATTGTATACTTCTACAAACACTCGCTTTATTCTAAAATCTGCACTTAGAATTTCCATAAGTAGCTGGCTAAATTAAGGTAATTTTGAAGTCATTTATTTTTTAACTAATTTATGAATCTGCAAGTATTATGTATCAGTTTCGCTCAAAATAATATATTTTTGTAATTGTGTAGAAAAACTTTTTTCCTTCAAATAATGCCATGAAGATAATATTTGTTAATGTATATGTGTAACTTTAAATATACTTGTTAGTTAATTTAGTTTTTCCTATCCAAATTTAAATTTTAAAAGATTAAAAAAGCTATTTAGAAAGCTGGTTTACTAAAATATCACTATATACATTTTCTGGGAAAGTTGATTTTGTTATGTTAAGTAACATATAATTACTACTGTTAAATGTTAAAAAAAAAGTACTTTCTTTAATTCTTAGTCAAAATTTCTTATTGAATCTCAGATATACATACATGTGAATTCAATAAAATTGTTTACTAAAAATTGACATATATATTAACATAAAACAAAAAATTGGAGGCAAGATCTTTCACTTAAATCATACTGATTTTTTATTGGTAATGCTAATTGGAAATATGTGAAAAGGAACTAACCTACAAATCATTTTCTGAGTAAATACAATCAAAGTTTATTTTGTTATAAAAAATATTAATCCTGTCTATGAAAATAATCTTCTCATGTACTTGTTAAAAGTTATGCTTTTTAGCTAGTTATGTGTAGATTCAGTGTGTATTATTTGAAGTAAAACAAAAAAATGAGGGTTAGCGCCTTTGCATTTTAAGATTTTAAACAGGTAAGTTTTTTTGAAAGAAACTATGCCACAAATGTGGAAAAGTAGCTTTTTCGAAAAAGAGTAATACTAAATTAATAATCAAACATTATTTTATTTTCATAAAATCAAATTCCTGTAAAATTAGGTTTACATAAACAGTTGTAGTTAACGTATTATTGTTTTTTTAATACAAAAATAAAATTCTTAAAAGTTTTCATTTTTAAAACTTTACTTTTATTCTACACTAAAATCTGAATTATCCCTAAAATCTTTCAAATCACCAATATTATTTGAAAAAACAATTGCTTGTAAAAATAATAATATCCTTTGAAATAAGATTTCTTATAGAATTAATAGCTTTTGAGTTTCTATGATTTATTCCCTTCCCATTGGGCCACAGTCTAACTAAGTAATCTTTTAAATACTGCTTATGACATCCATTAACTTTTTCTTTTAATAAATCTACTTCAACTTCATCAACAGTGAAATCTCCCCTATCATTGAAAATTACTTTTCTTTCTCTAAAACTATTTCCCTTGTTTTTAGCCAATTTACAGCACGGTTATTTAAATTCTTTCTGTAAAATAATCTCTTAACTGCTTGATTCCAAGTTTTATATTTTTTATTTCCATAACTATCAGTAATTTCCTCTTTTTGGTACAATTTCATAACGCAATTTGATGGAAGGTATATTCTCTGTTTTGTAGACAAAAGGAATTCGATTTTGCCAGAATCAAGATTGTTTGGCAGGAAGCTGTGCCCAGGAATTAATTACTGTAGAACAATCTTTTTAATGTACTGAAACTCTTATTAATAGTAATAATATCATTTTAATATTTTGATTCTGTCTTCCACATGAATCCCCCCCAAAGGCACATTTCAGTAAATTTATCCTATAGATTTTTTTTAAATATGTGTAATTAGACTGGGTTCCACTTCCTAGCTCCCTCTGTAAGCAACTTCTATCACCCAAACATATCAAACCCTCTATCTAATTTCCCTGAGTGGATGCCACAGTTTTAAATCCACAACTGGCATTTGTAAAACATAATGTGGTTTGAATTCTCTGTAAGTTTTTTCCATGTCGTAAGTCAAATGTTCAACAGTATCTATTTCTGTTTCACTTTTTAAATATCCTTTCATCGGGCTTCATTCCACAGATTAATGTGATGGGCATGTTCTCTCATTTTATCTTAGGTTTTTCATTGTAACAATCTTTGTTTAAAAGATTACACAATAGTATGAAAGGAATGTACATTATATATATTAAAATTCTACCTTAGAGATTTAATAAATAAAATATTAATTTTTTCCTTTTAGAAATAACATAATACTTTTATTTTTAATGGAGATTGTAGTAGATCTCTTTCTAAATTGTTTATGTTTTTTTTAAATGTCCTTAAAACAAATTTAATGACTTCTTTACAGTATTATCCTTTTTCATCCTGTTTATACATTTTTTTGTAGCGCATGATACCACACTGTACTTTGCTCAAAGTTTTTATCTGATTTGAAAAATATTATTTAAGGTATTTTTAATTAGTTACAAAATTTTGTCAAAATTCTTTATATTTACTTAAGCATAAAATTGTTTGTACTTAATGTGTTCAGCTGTGGTTTCTGTTTTTTACTTAATTAAGCAGATTTTTATAACATAATGTACGTGCAGAAATTTTTATCTACTTGTAAATTTTATATAAAGACATGATTAATGAAAATTGTCCATATAATGTAAAATTGATCTGTTTATGGCTTTAACAATTCAACATAAAAATGATGTTGCTTTATATGATATGAAGTTGTTGTTTATATGGGAGTCTCATCATTATAAACCTTAACAATTGTGAATTGCGTAGATCTACTTGTAATATTTATAATTTATTTATTATTCATTTTTTTTTTTTTTCAATGACGTGTAATATAGATTTTATAAAGATGTGTAGTGTTATATTCTTGATCTCCAAGAAATTTAAACTGTTTTTAAATATTACATGAAAAATTTGGAAGATTAAAGCAGTGTTGGTTGATTTAAAAACATAATGTCTTCTTTTGAAAACAAAGCATGTCCCATTAAAATTCCCTATTTATTTATTTTTAGTTAAAACAATTTGTTTAATATTGTTTTATTATTTTAAGTATTTATTAGTGAAAGGAATATTTGGAGTTCAATTATAATACCTGAACCTGATTTATAAAAGTTTATTTCTTACAATTCTTTAATTTCTTACAATTTGGCAACTATTAAACTGAACAGTGTAATAAGGAATGGGCCAAATAAAATGGGCCCCAGGAAATAAAAAAAATTAAAATTAAAAACAAAAAGTAATATTAAATTACTTACATTGATTGATTCTTGATTATAGTGCTTTTGAAAAAATAAATGTTTACTATGTTGCATTTGTAATTTTAAAGTTTCTGTTCAAAATACTCACCACCAACTGCTATATAATGTTCAGTGTGGGAAATCATGTTCAGAAAAACAGGAATCCTGACAATATCTTGTACATTGTCCTTCAACTCTTCCAACATCCATGGGTTATTCTTGTAGACTATCCCATTCAGATAGGCACCCTACCCCAGGCACCCTGATCCCCAGACTTATCGCAGGCTGACAAGTCTGGAGATTGGGGTGGTCACAAGTCGTTACTGATTGTTCGTAAAATTTTGGTGGATTCAAGACCAAAAGTGTGGCAAGTCATTTGTTGGAAGTATCGATAAGAAAGTTCTTCTGGAGTCAGGTTATGTGTAAATTCTTCATACAGTTAATAGATGTCAGTATTAACAGTCCGGTCAAAGAATATTGGTCTGATCTGGCTTCCAGAAATTGCACACTAAACACCAATTTTTAAATAATGGAATGGTTTCTGAATGATTTCATTTGGGTTTTGTGTAGTCCAGTACTACATATTCCGAGAATTAATGTAGCATGATAGATGGAATCACGCTTTATTGAAATGAAGAGGGTCAAGAAATCCTTTGCTAATATTCTGCAAGCGCCACTGGCAGTAATTTTCTCACTTAGCCTTATCATGTTTAATTTCTAACACAATTCACTCGCACCGCAGGTTTTCATTTGTTAACTGTGATGTACATATCAACACAATGTTTGAGAAACTCCTGTGTGTTGGGCTAATTGTTGTGTTGAATTGTAAGAACTCCTTCCAATATAACTTGGTGTATCAAGAAAACTTCTGAAGTTTGAAAAGTTGGTCATTTCATTCTCTTTGCATTGACAACAGAGCCGGTTGTTCGCCACTTTTTTACTAAATCTTGAATTGTTGATTTTGCAGGAACATTATTTCTAGGGTATGTCCCTTGAAACCTTTAACAAACCAAATTTATTGAAGTTGTGCTAACTTGTTCACAATTAAAACACACTGCTCAATTTAATACACCATGAGTCACAAACACTACAGACTCATTGAACAAGAGGGGAAGGCTGAAGGCTTATGATTGGGTCAATGACCAACTAATATGCATGTGCAACAATCATCTGTCATACTATGACAAACAGCTGGGATTGGTTTTATTTGGTTATAAGCTCAGGTTCCATTAGGCCATGTATATTGTTTTCTTTCTTACTGTATGGCATGAAAGGATGAGATTATATGGTTGCCTGTGATTACTGCTGTTGTGTAGACCGAAGAGTAAACAGCCAGCTAGTTAAGAACAATTACTGTAAAAGGTTCTAAGAATAGAAATAAAAAATTTTTTTGTCGATTCTTTTTATTTTTATAATAATTTATATTTTAACTATACTAGTTTTTTTTTTCTGATCCAAAATTCATTTGGAACATGTATGGATTGCATTAAAGTTTATTTTGCATTTTTTCTCCTTTTTTGTCAGTACTCTATTTTCTGACTAAATTAGGCTTTCTCTTTTTGGGAAAATTTTCTTTCCTTTTTCCTGAAAACTGTTATGAAATTTTAAAATTTAGTTCTGAAAGTATTTTATTGAAAAATTTCTTCTTTAAATTTAATTTCTCTTGACATTTTTCAAAACCAGTTGTATTTTTAGTTTTTTTAATTATTGAAGTTTTTTAATTAGAAAATTAATTAAAGAAGATTCTTTTTTTCAATCTGTTGCTCTCAATTATTTTTAAGTGTCTGTAAAAGCCAGCTTTTTACAGTCTTTATAGAGTTTGTTATTTCTATCTAATTTATGTTAAATTTCTTAGTTTTATCCTAAGATACTGCAATTAGTTTTACAAAATTTTCCTTTCCCTTTTTAATTATTTTTTCCAGTTTCAATTCTTTGATTTTTGTCATCCTTTCTGCAGCATACAAGCATTCTGGTGTAGTGGTTATGTTTAAATTTTTAAATTTTTTTTGCATTGAAGGAAAGGAATTCTGTAAATAAATAAAAATATTAATATAAATTAAAATTAAAAACATAAGACTAACAATAACTATTTGGATATTTAAGTATTTCACTTATTAAAATATTCAAGATTAAGTTGGTATATTTAAATTTGAAAAAAAAAATTATTTTTTGTAATTTTTATTCAGGTGAAATAGTACAGATATGCAGTAGCTTGTTTGTTACGAATAATCCTCTGCTGCTTGTTTGTTATGAATAATTAAATATTTATGTAATGAATATTTAATTTTTTATTTGTGTTTTTTATTTTATGCACACAATATTAATTTAATGAATGTTAATGAAAATAATCAAAACATGCTTTTTCTTCTTTATTTAATAAAAAGTATTTACATTTTGTTGTTAGTGAGTGAACGGTAAATTTAACAAAATTACTAATATTAACTGTCGTTCGGTATCTGCATTTTTACTGGTGCATTACTGGACTTCCTATCTTATAATTTTCAGCTCTCTTCTAATGCTATCTGTCAGTCATTGATAGTACTATTTTTGAATATTTGATAATCTTTCTATGAGTTCTTAATTTATATAATACTTAGTATACAAGGTACGTTCAGAAACTAAATTTACAACATTTTACAGAAATTGTAAAATGCATATTTATTAATAAAACATATGATATAATACACGAGAATACCCCCATTTTTCTATGTTTCCACTATTCAGTTCCTCCAAGCATTTGGTCAGCCAGGGTATCAGCTTAGATATTCCTGTGTCACATGTTCCTGCCGCCTTCTCCTTTGACCATTCACACCTTCATCTCTTTGTCAATTGAAAACCATTTTTCGCTCATATGGTCTTTAAAAATGTTGAAAAGTCACTTGGTGCCAGGCAGAACTATGGGCAAGATGGTTCAGAGTATCCTAACCAAAACTGATGAGGAGATCGACCATTTTGCTTATGTCGTGTGAAGCCAAGCATTATCATGCAACAGACATACTTCTTTGTCATCTACCATTTTCTTTTTTTTTGAGAAGCCTGATGAAGGTTTGGACAGTCTTGCAGTATCTGCTGACATTTATGGATTGACCTGTAGTCAAAAAATCTCTAAGCAAAATACCTTTTTGATTCCAGAAAAGTCACCATGAATTTTTTTGCACAATGGGGAACCAGTATCTCTATAGATTGCCTTTTGGGTTCTGTTGTGCAGCTAACCATCCAGTTTTGTCCCTGATCACAGTAGAGTTGAGGAATTCTTCACCCTCGAGCTAGCTCATAATGCATACATTTTGAAGTTTGTCCACTGTCAAATGGTGATCTTAGCAAGTCAGATGAATTTGTCAACAAACTCATCTGTTTCTATCGATGGTCTTTTCCTCCACTATTCATCGTTAATGTTTGTTCTCCCATCTAAACTCTTTACACTACTTTGTTACTTTAATCACATGACATACATAGCCATAAACAGAAAAAATTTTGCAGTGGATGTTTGTGGACTTTTCATTTTTACCAATAGCAAGATAGATAAGGACTTGTACTTCCCACTTGGCTATTACGTATTGTGTATCACACTATTAATTTACAATTGTGTATTTTATATTTCTGAACATTATATATATTAACTTAGCTATTTGTAATATAACTTCATGCAATGCGCAACCTAATTTGGATAATTTTAGTTTAGATAGGGTTATCATAGAAAAAATATTTTATGAGAGTTCTTTGTCTTACCAAGATGAATAAAATTATAATAACGCATGTGTATTTCAGCCACAATCTCCTAGGGGATGGTGGCTGTACCCCCTCCAATTTTTAAATGTAAAATATGTTGTTGTCCATTTTATTAAGATGAATAAGGATGTTGGGATATATATTTATTTATAAATTCATAAGATGCCATAATTTTTGTTATTTGTATACATATATGAGAGTGAATGAGTGTAAGGTTTAACGTCAGATTTAGAACATTTTTATATTAATACATTGTTTATAATAAAAATTAATATTAGCTTTATTAATAATTCTGTATATATAAATCAAATAAAATATTTTATATGTTGTGTATGTATATATATTTTATATTATATAATGAATACATAGTTGATTATTTTATAAAACAATATGTTTACCGTAGTTATTATTTTTACAAACATGCATAAAGGTTTATTAGAAAGGAGCTGTTTCCTAAATGTAATAATATTTTATTTTATTTTATTTATAATAACTAAAAAAAGCAGTGCTATTGTACTTCGATGATTGCTGATTAATTCACATAAATGAGAAGACTACAGGGAAAAAAGGGGTTAAATCTACTTTTATGAATTTTACAGACCTTTTTAATACTAGGAAACTGGCAAATGTGTGTATTTCTCTTTATACAAGTTGTAACTTTCTAATTGACAGTTTTTCAGGGTCTGGTTTTTATTATTTCTTCCTTTTTTTTGGTTGTACTTCTTCCTTCTTTATTACTATATTCATCCAGAGTCAATTTAAATGCAGTATTTTTTAACCTTTTTGAGACTAACATACTGTAAATCCTAGTTCATGCTCACACTAGGTTATTTTATTGAAGTTACTCATTTTTATGTAGTCATTCTTTGTATGATTTATCACTTCTTATTCACTAGGAATGAATATTTTTTTAATTCATTTAAAATTAAACTTTTTTTTTGTAAACAAATTTTGAAACAGAATTTTATTATAAACATAAACAAAATTAACTCTTCCTTTGAACATAACTACGGACTCGTCAGTTACCATATTTTGAAAAGAATATAACACATTTGAGAAATTTCAATTTATCTAATAATTCTTGATTTTGAAAAAACATTAGACCAAGTGGTTGAGCTCTGTCTCTACCCACCGTTTCAGAAAAAATATTGTGGAATGTAGTAGCCTTTAATACTTTTTGATAGAATTTTTCTTTTTTCTTGGCATTAGCATGGTCAACCGCATAAAATACAGTTCATCTATGTCAGTTTGTTTCTATTGTTATAAATTTGAATGAATAAGATCAGAGTTTTGTGTATAATATGTGTTTGTTCACTTCATGTTCAATAATTTCGGGTGTTATTACAGCTTCAATGAGAATAATCCTGGATATGAATGTGACAATCGACCACGTTTACTAACAGAGTTCAACAGAACTTACAGAACCTAGTTTTAGAACGCTGGTAGATCATTTTATTCTCTGTATTTCAAGCTGTTAGCTGCAATTTATCAATAATGCAAATAGTTTATTTCAAAACCAGTGAAGTGCAGCATATGTCAGAGAAGTCATGTTAATATGATGAAAGTACTTAAATGTTAAAGTTCTAAAATTTGTTTATGCGACCGTACTCTGTGTGGACAGTTTAGTGCAGTTGCATAAGTATGACACTCTGAAAAAGTTAATCTTGAGCAGATTTTCCTTTTTAATTTATAGCTGGTTATATTTCATTAACCAACATCTGCTATACAATGTAAGGCAATAAAAGCCTTTTGACGCACAAAAATTTCACTCATGATGTCATTTGTTTTGATTCTAATTGGGCATGTAAAGACCTACTGTTTATAACTGTTTTTAGTGCCAGACTTCCTTTAACAAATTAGCACCAATGAAATCAATAAAATAAGATAATCTCATCAGGCATTATTTTTTAAAACATTGAACGGGTACAGCAATTGCCTAATTCATGACAATCTGTTGGCATCACTCATTCTTGAATTAGCTGTACACGACTTTACAATTTTTTCTCCAGATGAATCGTTCATTTTAAATCAATTACACTGTAAGCACATGCTAACTTTAAAACACACTATTCAAAACTATATTGTGAAAAATGTATCTTATACGAGCACACTTGTTGGGTAAAGCAATCAGTTGTAGTGGTACATTGTTTTCCTTGTAGTTTATGTATTGAACATACTTTCCCTGTACGTCTATGTACTAAACTATTATTAAATACATCTTTCCAATTGGATTTGCTAAACCGTGTTAGCCCATTTTATTGGCCAACAGAACACAAAAACTTTATTTTTAAGAAAAGTGAACTACACTTTACTTTCCTGAATAGTCTTGCATATATATAGGTCTTCAAATAAATATGGTACTGAAAATTTTATATTTATTTTTTCACTAGTTTCATTAGAAATTGATTTTTATTTAACTTATTTAATATAAATAATGTATTAAAAAATCTGCGACCACAAAGAAACTCTAGAAAGTTTCTTCAAATAATTGAAAAGCACTGTAAAAGTATATTATTTGTTACTGATAGCTACACATCCTACCATTAATAAGATAAGTGAATGAAATTTTGAATTATAAAATCAGTTTATTATTAATTTTTTAATAAAAATACTTAATACGTTAATAGAAAAGAAAGATATTTTATATGACTAAAATATAACTTTTATGAATCTTTTTTTAAAGGATCTGTTGGTTTTGCTATTATAAATTTTGTTTATTCATTATACGTTTTTATATAGTCCTCATAAATTCTCTCCATCACGTATTCCTTAAATATTTTATATCATGGTTATTTGGTCTGTAAGCTTTTTTACATTTATTTTTATCGTAAACATTGGTAATTTTTTCTATTATTTTATTTGTATTCTAAGAAAAACTATTAATAATAATCTTTGTGTTATTTTTTTCTCGTAATTTTGTAAACTATCATGATTCTTAATTCTCTGCTTTTTACATATCTTTTATTTAATTCCAATATCAAAACCATTAAATATTATTTGTTTTATTACATCTGTTTCCTTCTTATGTTGTATTGTCCTTTAATTTATTTGTATTGTAATGCTATTTGTTGTGGCTTTTCTATAAACCGATTTTCTATAAAATTGCTCCTGTTTATTTTGATCTCGATATCTAAAAAATGTACTTTTCTGTTCTTTTCCATTTCCCATGTAAATTTTAAATTATCATTGTAATTATTAAGTTTATTCAAGATGATCAAATTTTCTTTATTTATAACTGGATTATATATGACCAAAATATCGTCTAACATATTTTTTCTATAATAGCATTCGGTTTGTGCCTATTATACCATGAACTATAATGCTTTCAAAATATTTTATTAAAATTTCAGGTGTAATTGCGGAAATAGGTTTATCCATAGGTAAACCTTTTGTGTGTGAATAACATTTTTTCTCATATTTGAAATAATTTGAGGCAAATATTCCTTACGATGGTTTTGAATGCATTTGTATATTCTGGGGGTTTCCTTCAAATTGTTTTTTTATTTTTATTATTTTATCAATTGGTATACTAGGGTATTTGTGATATTATAATTTACTATTTTAGTGTTAGAAATAGCTTTAATGCAATTTAGCTTATTTATGATTTCATAACCATTCTTAACACCATATTTATATTCAAGATTCATTTTTATTTAGAATTTTTATTAAGAATATTAACTATAAAATATGCTGGTAGTGTTTTAAAATTTATTAACAGTCGAATAGGATTCTTTATTTTATGTAATCTTGGTAATCGAGTAACTTTTGGAGGTGATTGTAAATATGGATACAATCCCGATTGATAATTTATTATTGTAATTAAATATTTGTTTATATTAAGAAATTAAATCCTTTACAATTTTTAAATATTTGTTTGTTTTGTCTTTTATTGCTTATGGAAAGGTGATTTTTTTATCAAGCTCATGGATAACATGATAACATACATTCTCACCAAATCTTATCACAACCTTCTGAAGTATAGATGTGCATTTTAATTCACTGTGTATGGTCTTTCTCTAAATAATTCAAATACGTTTTTGGATAAAATTGCAATAAAATGCTCTTGCCACATTTGTACCTCACAAATCTATTTTTTCTTTCATAAAGATTACTCTATGATCATTAACAAAGATCGTTAATAAAAAATATTGATACTTGATCATGCCTGTTAAAATAACAGTTTGTTTCAATAAAGTAAATTTTGATTCATTATTTTTTTTTTCTATAATTAGAAAAAAAAATAACTAGTGCAAAATATTACACAGCTGTTTCATTATACATGTTTTTGCCAACTTTAACTAAATAATGTTCATGAATTTAGCATATTAATAACAAAAACTTCAACAACAACAATAAAAATTGTCAAAATCCTGAACAGTTTTAGCTGTTTCTTGAATTGTAATTTTTACAAGTTTTGGCTCTTAACTCCAATGTTTTCCTTTTTTATTCCCAAAATACAATATATTTAGATAATAAATGATTCGTATCAAGCAGTATAAATTATTTGAACGAATGAATCGTTCTTGCACTTCGTTCAAAATTAAAATGTGAACGCATACAACAAACAAACCAATGCACCATGCTTTTTTTGTTGGAGAAACTATTGGCTGTAACAGATTATGGTTTTTTAAAAAAAATAAAATATTAAGTCGTCAACAGATTTACCTTTTTCAATTTGTAGTCAATTTAATATCTTAAGTTATCAGTTTTGATCTTATGTAATGTTGTTTATTATGCATTATTTGCCACATATTTCTTATATCTTTAAAATTAGTGTAATATGTAATTATCATCCGCCTACTATATTTGGGTTTTTCATTATTTTATTAAATTAGTTTTTGCTAATTGCAAATAATAGTTTTGCAATAATTAGTTTTTGCTAATTTGCAGCTTCTTGAGCTGTTTTGTTTTAATATAAAAGTGGTGTTATTTTATGTGATTTACCGATGAAATTTGATCCTGCATTGGCTTCTTAAGAATCTCTGCGTTCTAATTTAAAATGGGTGTTTCATAATTTTTTTTTTATATTTTATAAATTAAGTAAAATTTCATTTATTTTTTTTTTAGTTTATAAAAATTTCTGACAAAAAGATATATTGATTTTTTTTCTTCATGGACGAGCCTGGTATCAGTTCTGTAGGATACTAATTCATCCTCTTCCATTTCTTCATCATTTAGTTAATTTTTCTAGTTCATTTCATCATTTAGTTCTCTCATTACCTTTGAAACTGTTTTCTTTGAGTTAACTAAGATTTAATAAGATATAAACTTTTCTATTGTAGGCTTCAGGGGTTGAGAGTTTTTAAAACTTTTGTTATGCGATTAGGATGTTTAATTTATTGATGATTGTTTTTAGTTGTAACTTGTGTTTTATTTAATTTTTTTCTCTGTTATATTTTGTTAATAGTTTATTAATTAATAAATGTTGTATGTATTTTAGATTATATACATTTATAAAGTGATTTGAAGTAAAGTTTTTATTATCAAGTATAAGTGTTATTAGTGAAAATTAATAAAAAATAATAAAAGTCAAAAGTTCTTTTTTAATGATACCTTATGCATTGTATGTGTATGTAATACATTTTTTTGTTTGTAACTAATTATGATTAGAAACAAAGAACTAAGTAATGTGTGCTAGTTTATTAAAATTATAACTAATAAATTAATTTTTGTGAATTAGATTGTAACTCATGTTTACAATAAAAAAGAAAAATAAATGTAAATAATATATAATTAGTAGTCAGTTATTTCTGTTGAATTTATTTTATTGTGTTTTTTGTTATGTTTTTATTTTACATTCTTATTGATAAAGTCATAAAAATGCAATCGACATACCAGAAATTATATATATTTATATATATCATCTAATTGTTTCATTATTATTATTATAATTATTGAATATTTCATATTAGCATGACAGGTGCGTATATATATATATATATATATATAGATATATATATATATATATATATAAAGTAAATGCTTACTATTATTATCGTATTATTTTGTGTTATATTTTGTTTCAATTTTTTTATTAAATATCATAAGTTATTATTGGTTTTATTGTTTTAAGGAAATTGTGAATAAATCCAATTATTTAATATTTAATGTTCATTATCATTTTTTCCTTATTTCATCCCATTAAGAAGTTTATGTCTTTGGTAAAATACAAGCCATCATGAGTTTCCAAATGCAAATGACAGTATAGCAAAATATGACAAATGAGCTGCATGACCATGAGCTATCACTACCAAGCTGTTTGCCATCCCGCTTAGCCCTGGATGCATTATCTCTATTAGCTACAGGGTATTACATTACCAAACCTGAGAAATGGATCGGCTGCCCCTTCGGTTTTTCATGTGATGCTTACATATTACTATGGACAAAAGAACAAAATGAGAGTGTGCTGTTCACCTATGTCTGTATTTCCTTCTTTTACTGGCATGGATGTGAATCAACCCTTCTTATGTTCAGCGGACTGAATCCCAGGTGTGTTGGATTTTTTTTGTTGAAGCCCGGCATTGGTCTGAGATTCACCACAGACTTAGGACGCAGACAACCCTACAGCGGTGAAATCATCCAGCTGTAATTATAAATGAATGTCAACTGTAATTGGCATATTGTACCTGGACAAACTTGAACACTACCTAATGTCACAGTTACCACAAGATATGGGCACAGAATTTATTTTCCAGCAAAATGGTGCATCACGACATTGTCATTATGGAGTTGTCGCATATCTCAATAGCAAAGTGCCGACTTGGATTGGACATGGTGAAACAATTTCCTGGCCACCGTGATCGCTTGTTTTAAGTCCAACGGACTTCCTGTATGAGGTTATGTTAAAAGACAAGAGTGTTTGTCCCCACACAGGAAATGTTGAGGAACTCCGATACCAGATAACAAAACAGTTGTCTCCGTAGATCAAGACATGCTTTATAGTATTTGATAGGAAATTGACTACAGATGGGACATATACCGTGTTATAAAAATTAGCCATATTGAACATTTGTAAATGAAATTTGAAGATATACTGTATTCAGTGTTGTATCTACCATTTCTGAAAGTTATTTACTTCTTGCTATCCTGGCTAGGCATTAAACCTGTACCAACTTTAAGCAGGAATCATAACCACCTATTCGGTCTCCTCCACACTTCTCTTTCATCTTGGTTTATAATTAATCACTCGCTTAACCTGTCTATCATTATCCAATCTAGATGTATGCTGAAGCCAATTCTTGAAATGCACAATACGTTCATTAAAAGAGAATATTCTTTTCTTATATCTTCATTGTTAAATCGGTACTGCCTCACTCAGCACTCTCCTGAATGCCTTCAATATGAATGCTGTAGTTTCTCGATTACCACCTGGTGACTCGTAATGCATGCTATATCTGCATCTCTATTGAGATTTGGCTTCTTCCTCCATGAGAGATAGGACTCCTCAAATAACATCACCCAGTGTATAACTCATGACAGCTGGCTGCTCTGTTCCTGTTCCACAGATGCGATATAATGTCTATAAAATTAAAAAAAGTCCAGGAAATAAAAAAAATTAAAATGAAAAACAAAAGGTAATATTAAATTACGTACATTGATTGATTCTAGATTATAATGCTTTTGAAAAAAATAAATGTTTACTATGTTGCATTTGTAATTTTAAAGTCTCTGTTCAAATACTCACCACCAACTGCTATAATATAATGTTCAGTGTGGCAAATCATGTTCAGAAAAACAGGAATCCTGACAATCACGTTGTCCTTCAACTCTTCTAACATCCATGGGTTAATCTTGTAGACTATCCCATTCAGATAGGCACCCTGATCCCCAGACTTATCGCAGGCTGACAAGTCTGGAGATTGGGGTGGTCACAAGTCGTTACTGATTGTTCGTAAAATTTTGGTGGATTCAAGACCAAAAGTGTGGCAAGTCACTTGTTGGAAGTATCGATAAGAAAGTTCTTCTGGAGTCAGGTTATGTGTAAATTCTTCATACAGTTAATAGATGTCAGTATTAACAGTCTGGCCAAAGAATATTGGTCTGATCTGGCTTCCGGAAATTTCACACTAAACACCAATTTTTAAATAATGAAATGGTTTCTGAATGATTTCATTTGGGTTTTGTGTAGCCCAGTACTGCATATTCTGAGAATTAATGTAGCATGATAGATAGAAGAATCACGCTTTATCTGTTGAAATGAAGAGGGTCAAGAAATCCTTTGCTAATATTCTGCAAGCGCCACTGGCAGTAATTTTCTCACTTAGCCTTATCATGTTTAATTTCTAACACAATTCACTCGCACCGCAGGTTTTCATTTGTTAACTGTGATGTACATATCAACACAATGTTTGAGAAACTCCTGTGTGTTGGGCTAATTGTTGTGTTGAATTGTAAGAACTCCTTCCAATATAACTTGGTGTATCAAGAAAACTTCTGAAGTTTGAAAAGTTGGTCATTTCATTCTCTTTGCATTGACAACAGAGCCGGTTGTTCGCCACTTTTTTACTAAATCTTGAATTGTTGATTTTGCAGGAACAAACCAAATTTATTGAAGTTGTGCTAACTTGTTCACAATTAAAACACACTGCTCAATTTAATACACCATGAGTCACAAACACTACAGACTCATTGAACAAGAGGGGAAGGCTGAAGGCTTATGATTGGGTCACTGACCAACTAATATGCATGTGCAACAATCATCTGTCATACTATGACAAACAGCTGGGATTGGTTTTATATGGTTATAAGCTCAGGTTCCATTAGGCCATGTATATTGTTTTCTTTCTTAGTGTATGGCATGAAAGGATGATTATATGGTTGCCTGTGATTACTGCTGTTGTGTAGACCGAAGAGTAAACAGCCAGCTAGTTAAGAACAATTACTGTAAAAGGTTCTAAGAATAGAAATAAAAAATTTTTTTGTCGATTCTTTTTATTTTTATAATAATTTATATTTTAACTATACTAGTTTTTTTTTTCTGATCCAAAATTCATTTGGAACATATATGGATTGCATTAAAGTTTATTTTGCATTTTATCTCCTTTTTTGTCAGTACTCTATTTTCTGACTAAATTAGGCTATCTGTCAGTCATTGATAGTACTATTTTTGAATATTTGATAATCTTTCTATGAGTACTTAATTTATATAATACTTAGTATACAAGGTATGTTTATGATTATGGTAGACGTGCGGATCGAATTTGAATCTTCATTTAATATCTCTGACAAGACTATCATACAGTATGATAACTGCAGATTGTATGGTGCAATATACTCCGTTATATGGTAGAATGGATTGTGTACACTGATGACATCTAAAAATACAAAAACTAAAAAAAAAAAACCATCGAAAATCCTAGTAGAATATTTACCTTACAAATTATAAGTAGTGGTGGGAAAAGGAACCAGTAATGGGTAGGCGACGACCCTGTTCTACATGTACATGTATTGAAAATAAGAAGGCATTCAGCAACATTATTAAAAAAAAAATCAAAATCCTTGTAAAATGTTCACCATATAAAAATCATCAAAATCAAAGTAAAAATTCATAAAAGAGTAATTCTAAATTAGTAATACAAAAGTAATCTTTAATAATGAATAAATAACCTCGTGGCTGTTACTGGATCTGCTTTCAAGATAGTAGATCTGGCAATGGGGTACGTTTGACAACTGTGGAGGTACTGGCAAAATAAAATAGTCAGGGTAGACAAATACCAGTGAATCGATCAACCCGCATTGAAGATGGATGAGGAAGAAATTCCCAACGGCGGAGAGCCTAAAGTGTGGATCTTCGAACGAAACCCAAGTATATCCAGGATCTCTTAGATGGCAGCCCCAGTTGAATGTGAATGCTAATACTGAGAGGTTGTGTTGTATCTACCTTTGCGTTTAAGAGCATTTTGGATTGGTTTTATGGCGAATTTTAAGGGATACGTTGCGAGGAATTTTGCCATAAGGTTACCAGAAAGTTTCGAGTTTTTTTGATTGACGGATTGTACTGTTTTTAGAGTTTTTTAGTGACAGTGTTATTTCTCTAGTGACGCAGACTACACAATGATTGTGGAGACCGTAGAACCTCAAGATTCAAGGTTGCGAATCACAAAGAAAAAAGCTGAACGTATCTCAGACAGTAGTGATGGCGACGTTACTGATGGATCCGACATAGATACTTACTGGAGGAGTTGCGTGTGCTGGATAAGCTTATTCGGCAGAACATCAACACTAAGGAAATTAAAGAGAGTGCTGCCAGGGCATTAGAGAAAGCCTTGAACTTAGAGGCTGTAGTGATCTATCTTTATGAGATGTCCTTTCCACTGCTGGCCTTCTTTACAGAGGCATCTATGCTGACAGAAAGACCGTGGGAACACGGTATACATAATGCAGTTGATGTTCTCGCAGAACCCATTTCGGATGAACAATTATGCAAATTAGTCGAGAAAAGATGGCTCGCTGATACAATGCAGAAGGCTGAAACATTGACATCTCCCCTGGCTGAAGAAGATTTATGTTATATAAAAATGTTGCTGGTGCTTTAGGTAGATCGGACCAAATGGCTCGATGGCCGAGTGCTAGAGCTGGTGAAGTCTAGAAGGAGGTCTCGATGGTATTGGACGAGGATGATTCGTCCACTCAAACGGCGCGTTTTGTGGCGTACTATGATTCGTCTTTGGATGATGGCTGTGCCTTTGACAACTATTTTGGGTTCCGTCAAGAAGTTTCTTCGGGTGTTCTCACCGGTGTTTGTTTTACCTGCTGGTAAACTTGGTCAGTACGTACAGAAGTTACTGATTTATTTGTACCCAGCACATGACACACAGTCAGGATGCATTTGACTTCTGGAAATATGGCGCCAGGAGGGCCAGGTCGTTGGCTATACTGAAGCAGAGGTTGAGGATAAGGTGAATGCCACTGTATAAAAAGTGAGTGAGTGACTAAATTTGAGAAGTCTTAGTTTGGCCCCCCCATATGTTCAAGGCCGTCGTACTCGCTGGGAGTAGGCGAATACGAGAGATGACTTACTAATAGTTCTTAGGAGTGACTTATCAGATACCGACCTACTGGACCAGCTCCCGCGAAGATGGCCGCCGGAGTTCATAAATAGAGTTAGAGAGGTGAAAACGCTAATGTTGAAAATGGGGATATGTAATTTTATAGACATTATATCACATCTGAGGAACAGGAACAGAGCAGCCAGCTGTCACGAGTTATACACTGGGTGATGGGTGATGTCATTTGAGGAGTCCTATCTCTCATGGAGGAAGAAGCCAAATCTCAATAGAGATGCAGATATAGCATGCATTACGAGTCACCAGGTGGTAATCGAGAAACTACAGCATTCATATTGAAGGCATTCAGGAGAGTGCTGAGTGAGGCAGTACCGATTTAACAATGAAGATATAAGAAAAGAATATTCTCTTTTAATGAACGTATTGTGCATTTTGGGAATTTTACCATCAAAATAAAATACCTTACCATAATTTATAATTTCCACTGTCTCCTTCAAAGTAATCCCATTGGGCATTGATACAGTGATCCCAGCGTTTTTCCCATGACTCCATGCATCCCTGGAAGTCTGCAGGTGTAAGTAAGTGTTTGAAGCATGTTCTGCGTTTCTTCCTGAATCTCTTCAATTGTGTTAAAACGACGGCCTTTCAATTGAAATTTTATTTTCGGAAGAGAAAAAAAATCACACGGGCCAAGGTCAGGCGAATAGGGTGGATGGAGAATCACTACAGTCTTTTTGGAAGCCAAGAAATTCCGAATGGCTAGCAATGTGTGCACGGGTGCGTTGTCATGGTGCAGAACCCAGCTGTTGTTACCCCACAGATCTGAACGTTTGCGCCTAATGCTTTCACATAACCGATTCAAAACTTCACAATAGAACATACCATTTACAGTTTAACCAAGAGGAACAAATTCCTTATGGATAATGCCTTTGATGTCGAAAAAAAGCAATCATCATGGACTTCACGTTGCTGAAAACTTGGTGTGCTTTTTTTGGCTGCGGTGAACTTGGCGACTTCCACTGCGACGACTGCTGCTTAGTTTCAGGGTCATACCCGTACACCCATGTCTCATCACCGGTTATGATGTTGGAGATGAAGTTAGGATCATCTTTGCTGAATTTTTCAATTCACTACAGACAGCTACGCGATTTTGTTTCTGGTCGCTGTTCAAGAGTCTCGGTACGAATTTTGTAGCAATGCATCTCATGTTCAAGATGCGTTGCATGGACCCATATGACATTTGTACAATTGCACAAACATCGTGGATTGTTTGTCTACAATCTGCAACAATAGCCTCTTGCACTTTCACAATGTTTTCTGGTGTTGCGCTTGTTGATGGTCTTCCTGAACGCTCTTCATCATCAACTGTCGTTCGTCCATCTTTGAATCGTTTGTACCACAAAAAAGTTTTACTTTTACTCATAGCATTGTCACCAAATGGTTCCACAAGCATGTGATGGGTTTCTGCACCAGTTTTTTTAAGCATGAAGCAAAATTTGATGCAGGTTCTTTGCTCTTTAAAATCTGCTATTTAGATCTTTGCTGAAGCAGTAAAACACAACGTTACACAACCGCACGAAAGTCAACAATGCAGCCTCTCACCGTCACAACTATTGGAACACTGATTCACAAAGAGTACTGTTAGCCACATCTAGCGGCAGCAGGTCGACCCACCGGGTTGGTCTAGTGGTGAACGCGTCTTTCCAAATCAGCAGATTTGGAAGTCGAGAGTTCCAGCGTTCAAGTCCTAGTAAAGCCAGCTATTTTTACACGGACTTGAATACTAGATCGTGGATACCGGTGTTCTTTGGTGGTTGGGTTTCAATTAACCACACATCTCAGGTATGGTCGAACTGAGAATGTTCAAGACCACATTCACTTGATTCACACTCATACATATCATCCTCTGAAGAATTATCTAAATGGTAGTTACCGGTGGCTAAACAGGAAAAAGAAAGAAAAGCGGCAGCAGGTCGTACCAGCAATGGTTCGTCCGTGAAATTCAAATTCCCCGAACTTTTGGGTAGCACCTCGTATAAACTAAAAAACTTGATTTAAAACCTACAGTTTCCAGCAATTCTGTGATAAATGATGGAAAACCTTCATACAGGTGGTGTATTTATAGAGATGGGACTGCAGATAAATATATAAGGTAACATTTTTGATGTAACATATGTTATCAGAACTTTGTAGACAGTCATTATACATTTATTGACATTTATATATGTAGTAACATATATGTTAAAAGTAGTGCTATTCCATCAGAAACAAATGGAAAAGTTGTAAAATGACTTCCTCAAACTTATGAATTGGTTAAATGTAAAATTCAGTTGGATTGAAATCTTTTATGACAAGTTTTATGTGATTTTAACAGGCTTTCAATGTATTACGGATTTTATTTTTTCCAGATGTCGCTGAACCTGCATATGAGTCAGCAGATGGGTCAATTCCAGAGACAGCATCTACAACAGCAACCCCAACATTGTCCACCGAGTGGTATGAGTTATGGTGCTAATAATGGTGCAGCTAGTAACGGACCAAATAGTAGTAACGTTAACAATAATGTGAATAATAACAATTCTACATCGTGTTATAGTACCGGTGGTGTAAATACAAGTACCAATAATAGTAGTAATAATAATGTGGCTGCGTATCAGTCTTCACCGACTGCTACAAATAATTCATCATCGTATACGTCGCCACAATTACCAAGTGATCTCAATCTTGATTTTCTTGAACAATTACCATCATCTCAAATGGATTCGTCACAAATGGCACAAGATATTCTAAATTCGTTTGGTGCTGGTGCATCGTTTAATTTGAACGATATACTTTAATATTGTTTTTAACATTTTTTTGTTATTATTTATATTATTTATTTGCTGTTCATCACAAGATCTGTTTTGCCATCATTTTTTTGTTGTCGTCGTCATCATTTAGTTTAGATGCTCAGTATTATGGTGAGTTTTAGTTTATTTATTAATTTTTTTAATTTATTGAGTACTAAGGCTATTTTGAGATATCCATCCATATATCTTGTTTATTAAATAGACTAATAATAGGGTCTGTTGAACTTTAAATGGGTCCATTGTGAATTTAAGTATTATGAATACTTTTTCACTACAAGAATTTCTTTACTTATAAAAATTTTGGAAATCAAATGTATTAATTTCATTGCATTTATTGAGATGTTCCCCCATGTTGTAGCAAATTTTTGTGGTTTTTCCTTGTCTGTTGCATGGATAATATTTTAAATAGCTGCTTAAAAAAAAATCTGGAGTACTGAAATAATGGGCGTGGTAGTCTTGTAGAATTGTTATTTCATCAAAATCATATGGTGTCTGTAACAAATTGCTTTATCTTGATGGAACCAATTAGGTTTTTCTTTTAGCCAGCTGTTTTATAATTTCTCAGTAGGCTTAACAATTCAGTGGTTATAAAAAAAATGCTACCCCATTATTGATTACTTTCAAATTGCATCCATATATAAGAGTAGTTTCATTAATTAGAAACAAATGACTGTAAAATATTATTTAAATGCTACTTTTCTACAAAATCTTTGACTACATTTTGGCACTTGACCCATCTTTCTGTGAACTTTCTTATTCCAGAGGTAAAGAATTCTTCATTTCATTGTTTTACCAAATTTTTTACTCATTGTTGCTGAACTCTGTGGCATGTATAAACACTTTGAAAGAACCAAACAAAAAGAAATCTGGTAGTGCAAGATCAGGACTGTAAGGTAATTATAGAAACATCTCCCGTTTGACTTTTGATTCCTGTATCTTGGGAATGACATAGGGGTGTGGGGGCAGACATTATCATGCAGAAGAATTACACCTTTTGAAAGAGAACCAAGACATTTCTTTCTTATTACGGGGATTTCATATTTCTTGTGTTTCACAAATAGTACTAGTTGATTGTGCTTCCAGATAATTGCAATAAATTGGGTCTATAATACCAAAACCCTGTTAGCATCATTTTACTGATTGATACATAAGTTAGAAAGTACTGACTAATTTGTTGGATTTTCACATAATGAAAAAAACTACAGATTTTAAAATCAATAAACAGGCTATCTCAATAGTGAATTTTGTAATAATGAAATTACTCTTAAAAATATAATTGATAAAAATACATGAATCAGAGGTGCTTTACTAGCAGCTGTAGTGGAGGCCTGTACTTGTTTGTAACAAACCCTATAGAAATTAACTTTTCCAATTCATTGTAATGAATGGGTAAATTTTTCAACCCTGAATATATATATATATAGGTACATATAGATATATATATATATGCAGGATGTCCCTGCCTATGGAAATATGAAGAAACTTTCAGGACATGTTCTACTGGGGAAAATAATGGAAAAAAAATTCATATAAACATAGCTAGATTTCACCCTGATTTCAGCTCTACATCTGTGCTAAATAAGATTGATTTTCATTAATACTAAAATAAAATAAATTTTTAAATTGAGAGCAATGTTTAATGAAATTAAAAATGAATAGTAATTGTGTAATAAACATTTTAATACTTTATTTTTGGAACACAATTTTTTACATTTTACAACATTATCAATAATAAATAAATAACAATAAATATATTAAAGCATACATGATATTCAATTATCAGTACAATTAATTTTTAAGGTCACCACACCAACCATCTCAACAAAAGTAAAATAAACAGAAAGACTGTTATAATTAATCTGAAATAAATATAACCAGTAATACATATTACATATCTTTATCAAATTCATGCAAAAATAGCATTATTAACAAACTTCATAACTAATATTTTTGTTAAGTCCAATCATGTTTATGTATTATAGTAAAAATATCACAATTACGAGGGTTTTTTTTTCAAGATCCGATTGGTCACGACATTAAAACCACAATGAAAATAAAAAAAATTTTTATTTGTAACAAGTACTTACACAGTTATGCTATTTCTCTATATAGTCTCAAGCTTCTTCACTGCAGGAGAGTCCTGGATGACTCGGATTTTCTCCTTGTAATCCGTTACCACAACTAGACCCTTGCTGGTCTCTTAAGGCCCTTTTGGCTGTCACAAAGGGCAGCCTGTAAGTACTTCTTGACGTCGACATTTGTCTTGGTGGAACCCTCTAGCTTGTTGACAAACAACACCTCGGGTTTCTTGGCCTGGCTGGCCTCCCTTTTACCACAGACGACCTCAACATAGCGCCGGGCTGTTCTGGGGCAGGAATTGGTTTCTGAAGCACTTTAACCTCCTTGGGCTTGGAGGCCAAGGTCTCGTACCCCTCTAGCACAGCAGAGAGGGCCTCTTTAATTTTCGCTAATTGAGGAAGAATTTTCTTCCTTGCACCTGAGCCCACGCTACCGGGGAGCTCCAGAAACTCAATGAGTTTCTCATTGAGAAACTCAATGAGTTTCTGGAAGTCGCCCAGGGGTGCCTTGATCAACGGGACAGAACTGCTGGGTCTGTCCTTCGCTTTCTTAAAAGCTCAACTACAGGATTGGGTTTAACCTGGGTGGGTGTCCCTGTATCAATGTCGGAAACCTTGTCCTCCGACAAAGTCGAAGGAACAGGCTCCGGCTTCCTCTTCCACCCAGACTTCTTTACTACAACTTGGAATACTGCTTCTTGCATGGCTGAAGATTCCCTGACCTGACTAGCCATGACTAACGCTATTCTCGCTGTCTTCCTCCTAGGTAAACTTTGGGCAAGCCCACAGTTGTGACGACTGCCCACAGCTAGTACGGGCAGCTGGGGACCTAAGATATTCCCCTGTCTCTCTTTGTACCTCTTAGCAGCTTCTGGATCAGTTATAAAATAACCACGGATTATGTCCCTCGTTCTGATAAGAACACAAGTAGGACTAGCAGGAAGAATTCCCTTACTCGTTAAAGGGGGCATACAACCAGAAGTCATTGCCACCTCTTTGCTGTAAAATATTTCACAGTGGTATGTATATATATATATATACATACCACTGTGAAATATTTTTGTTCTTATGTTATAATAATGTAAGAAGTGTTACACTTTGCAACTGTGGATAATTTTTTAATTAAAAGTAATTGATTTTGAGCCGGTACAGGTACAAAATTTATATTGAAATATTCCAATACAGAAATGTTTATGTACTTAATGCAAATGAAAATTATTAAATAATTAAACATTTTTTAATAGCAAAATTTAAATAAGTTAAAAGTTAAGTAATTTAGATAAAGACATAATTATAACTAATTAATTACTATTCACTTTCTAAATACCTGTAGGTATGCGTTCAGAAGATCTTTTCAGAACCGTAACTAACATATGTTTTTATAGTGTAGTAGATGGAAATCATTTTCAAATGGCTGAAGACCCCATTCAATATGAGGATAAATGGTGTGCACATAATCCGTGTTGTGTTTATTCATTTCATTTGTTGTTTTTATTTACTGATTTCTTTAGCAAATTATAAAGAAATATACTAAATTAATAAGCATGCCAAAAAAGTATATAAAAAGTAAATAGATAAGTAAAATAAAAGTATTTGATCATATACTTATAGAGTTTTCTAATTAAGATAAGTGTTATGTAAGTGATACCACAGTGGTATTACCTACGTAGCACTAAGTGATATTATATAAAACTTATCTTAAAGAACAGCTTCACAGTTCTACAATGATAATGATATATCTAGATATTTAGAAATATTTATAACTTAATTTATTAAATTAAACCAATTATAAATTCATTTTATCATGCTGATATAAATGATACTATTATGCTAATTTATATTTTTAGATTCAGAAGAAATATTTGTAGGTTGTAAATGTTTCTTAACCTTCACAAAACAAGCTGAGAAACAAAAAACAATAATTATAATTTACGGCTACAAAATATAATATATTATAATTTAAGTTCTAATCGCAAATTGAATATAATGCATTTGATTTTTAATGCTAATAATATTTCTATAACATCTAATTTACCTAAAAACATATGCAGCATATTAATTCTTAAAATATAATTAAGGTAAAAATCAAAACTAATGAGAATTTATTTTAAATATCTTCAATTATTTACTTATTCTATTCAAAAATTATTTTTTACAACATTTATTATTAAATATTTATTATTATAAATTATTACATAAATAAATTAGTTCAATTAAACTATTTACCCAAAAATGTATCGCTTCATAAACACAATTAAATAAAATACATCTTTTAGATACAGCAGTTTCATTTAAAAATTGTTTATTTTTTGTTTTTAAAAATCTGTTTATAATGAGAAATTGCATAACTATATTATAATAATTATACAAATTATAGCACAATTTCTTATATATTTGTATGTTAATAGTTAAAAATATAAGTATGCTTTGTTTTTCTGAATTCAAGATACATACATTTATTTACAAAAGAATATTACGTTAGTGTAATTAGTATGATGCATGTATTGGATATTATGTTTACATATATATATAAAACACCTATGGACGGCTTAACATAGCTTAATTAAAAAAGCACCTTTTTTGTTTCTTTATATGCTTAATTAAAATTTTATGATAAATTTATTTAATGATATAACTTAGACTTATTATTTTTTTTAAATTTATTAGTACTATGTTAACAATTATAAATTGTTTTATATATAACTTGTATTTTTTATTTATTACATGTGAATAGAGCTTTTGTTGCATTTAAAAATATATATATATTTTTTTTTAATTTATCGTTCTATATCATCTATTTTTAAATTTCTTATTGGTCATACGCAAGTATTGACTGATTAATATTGTGTATTTCAGTGTATTCATTGTAAAGTAGATAAATGAAATCTTTCCTGATCACAGTTATTCTAACAATTCAAAACTTTTCTATTTTATTTTAAAAAACTGTCCATACATAAAGGTAGAATAAAAAAAGTTGTCAGTAATTATTAAAGTCTAATACTTAGCTAATAAAGAAGATTTAATAATAGTAGGAGCAAAGTAGCCTATTTAACAGACATTTTTTAATATGCTCATGGTACTTCAATGTGGGAATGGATTAAATTAAAAGAGGTGGATAAATTAAAAAAAAAAATCAAATAATTATTATTTTGGGTAAAGGATCTAGAATATGAGATTAAGTAGTTTAAGAAAATAGATAAACATAAGTAAAGGAAGCAAGTGACAATGAAAAATAGACATGAGTGTAGGTTCACTATTAGGAAAATATTGGCTTGCAAGATATGCAGACTTAACCGATAAATAACTAAAGGCTAAATCAATATTCATTATTGTCATTGTTAAAAACTGAGAAGAATATTTTATACACAAATAAAGCATATGGTAGACTGATAATGTAGACATTAAAATCCAGTTTAAATAATACAGCTCAAATGTTCTGGTATGATAGAAATAGTTTCCTAAGTATGAATGCATTGGATATGCAAGTTTAAATGTCTCTTAAACAATAATTTTAATTTTATCAACAATTTAATTAAATTAATATCATATTATTATTGTTATTAAGCGTATAATATTATATAGTGTCTAGATGTTACAAATCTACTCAAAAAAACTTATTCATTTCAACATTTTTCAAATTTATATTTCTTATGTGAATCTTATTTCACTGGCATTCTTTACAAATATATTTTAACTGCAACATGTTGTTTTTGGTAAAGTTAGTATTTTTTTTTTTAAATCTCGTACTGTTTAAAAGTTGTAATATTACAAACTGTGTGAAAAATCTGCATATTGTGTTTTGTGTTTAATGTCTTTGTATGTATCCAATTTTATGAGGTAATTTGTAAACCTGATTTTGCTGTTGGGAATAGAGCTTGTATATGTTCTTTTATTTGTGAGTGAATGTTTGTCGATGAACTATGCATGTAATTGGACGTGTAGAAAGAAGTATGTACATACCGTATACCACAAAATTTTCAAAAACAAAATAATGAAAATCATAACTCTGATCAAATAACAGAGGAATGAGTGAAAAGTCATTACTTTTCAGCCATTTGCATTTTGTTTCAGAGCAGTGCATGCTCTGTCAAATGTTTTCAGTGTAGACATTGCATCTACACTTCCCTACTACTAAATTTCCACTCTTGTTGAATTGTGTGAACTTGTTCTTTATAAGTAGCCATTGCCACAGAGTCATGTGCACCTGCTATGTCAATATATTTAAATAATCTACAGTTAGCATGAGCTAATAAAACTAACAGGAAAAGGATTTCATTTATTTGTGAAACATGTCATCATTATATTATGTATAATTTATAAGAGATGAACAGTGTCAGTACAATATATAATATTATATATTAGCTGAAAGTCAAAAGGTGTTACAGTGTGTACGTATGTGTGTGTGTTAGTATGTTGAACAGTTATTTTTATAAAATGAAAATGTGTAAATAGTGAAACATAAAGACTTTTTTAACTATTGTTTTGTAACTAAAAACTATTGTTTTTTAACTATTGGTCCTTGTATAAATTTGGTTAATTTATATTCTTCAGCTTAGTATAACATTATGATAGACCTACAAAAAGTAACAGTTACCCTGAAATCACAAGGAGTTTGTTTTCAATAGTAAGAGTTTGTTTCATTGTTTTCAATAGTATCATGGGAGATTCAACTGGGTAAAAAAACAGGTTCTATCTGCAAGCTGGCGAGACAGTAATTGTTGGAACAGCTGCCTCCTTGGTGAAGTTTGACAATCTGATAACTTCACCTGCAGAATTTAAAAACTCCAAAACAAGTTCAACCCCTATTCTGAGTTGCTCAAAAAAAAACCCACCTGTTGTAACAATTTTGAAAAGTTATATGTAGTGCTGCAGGTCAGATAGAGAAATTATGTATCATTATCATGCCCATGTGCCCAAGAAGTTTCTAATATGCCTGCCTAGTAGTAAACATATATCATAGCTATAGTACAGATATTTAACATTAAAAGCTGCTATTGAAATTTACTAATAACAGCAACATTACCCATAAACAAAGACAGTGGTAACAAATTGTCACTTGCGTATATTAAAAAAGACCAATTCTCAATTGGAAAATCCTCATTAAAAAAAGAACAATAAAAATGAAGGAAAATATCCCAAAATTTTGAAAATATTTTTCTTTGATAGATTTAGCTAATTAACAAAGTGTTTTACTGTTTTTAAATAAAATTAATAAATGACACTTTTTTTTCAAAGAACTGTACCTTTGATAATTCTTAATTCTTCTCTTATAAATCATTTTACAGTTTTCAACGTAAACTTTAATTAATATTTTACTTTTAATTAATATTAACTAGGAAAATATATTTAAAATTTCTTCATCAATCTACTTTACAATAAATCAATAATTAAGGTTATAAATCATAATTTAAGATTTTGACTATTCTTATACCATAATATTATTTATTAAAAATATTAATACATTTTCTTACATTTACAAGGATATTTTTAAAGTTCGTAACCTTAATTTGTAATAATAAAAGTTGTACAATTGATGATTATATAGTATTCTTAATAATAAGATATTTCTCATAGTTACAGTATATACACAAACATTATTGTATATATTATATTTATGTATATATTTTATATTTATTCATATGTTTACTATAAAGCTTATTTATTATAAAGCTTTATTTATTATAAAGCTTTAAAGATATTTGTATTATATTGTGAAAATATTGGTGTTTCACGTTAACTTAGTGACTTTGTAAATTTAGGTAAACAAACTCATCTTACTTCCAGGTTTTTTTACAATTATGAATATTTAAATATAATAATAATTAATACCTACTATTATTAATAACATTTTTATAAATCATATTCTCTTAAAAATATAGTACAGATTGATAAAATATTTATAGTTAATATTATTATTTTTTTTTATAATTAGAACTTTGGTAGAACGACAAGTCTATATTGATTGGTATTTTATGAGTAATACATAAAAAGTTAAATTAAAATTTATATTTACATAAAAATATACAATTTGTTGTTGTAATGAACAAAATAGTGATGTACAAAAAATCACATGAATTAGTACAGTAATAAAAATGAGTAATCAAAAACCAGTAAGAGAAATGCATTTGAAAATGTATAAAAGAATAATCTCTTTAAGTTAACTAAATAAATAGCAGTGTATGTGTGTTAGGCAACAAATCTTTATAGTTACAGTTACTTGTTGCGAGACACAAGTCACTCCTAAAAATTACAAAGCCATTCTAAAAAGTAACGAGTACCCTGAGTCAGGCTTATTAGGGAAATGACAAATGAAGTGGTTTTCCATTGTCTTCTTCACAGAGCATAAAATACTATTGCTATTACCATGCCAAGCACACCAAAATTAATATTATATTCAGCTGTATAAGTGACTTCTTTACTCTTTTGATCACAGGGACAGACTAAATGGAGGAGTTGGCTTGGGATGCGTCAAGCACCGGAAACTGGACCACCAGACTGATCCCACAGGTCGACAGATGGGTACAGAGAAGTTTTGGTGAGGTGGACTTTCATCTATTCCAACTGCTTACCGAACATGGTGAGTTTGAGGCCTATCTGCACCGATTTGGCAAGTGAGCTACGCTGACATGTAGGTATTGTGATGAAAATGATATGGCCGAATATACAATCTATATTTGTAGCAGATGGGACCAGATTTGTCAAAGAATGGGACTTCCTAATGTAACACCAGAAGAGACTGTCCCATTTATGAAGAAAGGTAGAAATGAATGGGATCAGGCTACAACAATGGTCATGAAAATACTAGGTACTAAAGCAAAGGAAGCTAGGGAATGGGATGGTGAGTGATCTGCAGGTAGGGATTTCCAAGGGCAGCCTGGCTCATGAGAGGATGGTTCACTGAGGTGGGCTGCTCTTGATGACTGACCAAAGATCCTCATGTTCATGGATAAATAAAAGACCGTAGTCCCGGCCGGGTATCTCCCTCACAGGTGGGACCTGGTTTGAGGCTTGGCAAAGACAAGAGACAGAGTCCCAACCTGCTGGGTGAGCGACCCCCATGGGGTACAACTTTGTTGGATCCCGCAGGGTCTCGAAGGGTTTGAGGCGATGCACCTGCTGAGGTTGTGCATTGTATTCGAAGCAGGTCCATCCAAACCTCAGTGGAAAGGAAAAAAGGATACAAACAACAAAAAATAATTTTTTTTTATGAAATAGTTTCATTGTCTAATATTCCAATATGTGTAAATGTTTAACTGCGTATCTGACTGCTGTGCTACAAATAATGGTTCAAAATTAAAGCGTACACAACATTTTTTTCTAAAAAAAAGTAAATAAATGATAATCTTACATCATTCTTTTGAATTTTTAAATGTTTATTTTTAAGCACATTGTTTTGATAATTAGTAATATTAAAATATATATTTTTATACAAAATTATTGAAATTTTCTGAACAGTTAGATGTTTATTAGCACTGAATTAACAAATTGTTGAAAAAAATGAGTAAACATTTTTGTTTTAGCACCTTTGTTTGATTGTATTCTGGAACAGACTGTGTGATTTTTGTACAAAACCATTTATCTTACAAAAAATAAATGGTTAGCAATAACATAATTTAAACAAGTTCTAACTTAAATTTTATTTTACAATTTGTTTCAAATTTTACAAGTCCCTCTAAATACATAATTAAACATTTTTTGTATTAGAAAAACAAATGCTAACATAAATTGTGTCACTGATGTATTATTTCAAATTATTGTAAAAACCCCTTTGAAATTATTTGGCAAAGAAAGAATGAAAATGTTGGTACATTCATCTTTGTTACTGATGCAGAAGGCATCAGTAACCCAATTCAGAACTGGCATAACCCAATTCAGATTATTTATAGATGATAATTTAAAAATAATTTCTAGTTAAAATGGATTTCTTAGTTGTGGTAAGATCTTTCTTTATTCCTTGCTTGAATCATTGTAAAAAGCGCATTATGACTAATATGCAAAAAAGTAAAACAGGAAAGAGAAGAAAATAGAAATAGATGCTTTTTTGTTTATTTTTTCTGTTATATTATTAAATAAATTTTATTTATTTTTTTAGTGCAATAAAAGAAATAAAAAAATTATAAATATATACTATAGTAACACAATAGCATTAATAATATTGGTGTTACTTACATCGGTACGAATATCAACCGTTCTCATTTTGCTTTAATATTCTTGAAATTTTGTCTTTCTTAGGTTTTGCCCTGAAGAAAAATCAAGTAAAATGTTTTTGCTTTGACACCAATCCCAATATTTTCTCTTAATACAGTACAATAATTTTGATTAAATTAATTAGCACAGTACAATTAATTCAGTCAGAACACAGTCTTAATACAACACATTCCTTTCATTTTTTATTTTTTGCCATTATTTAGTTACTACTCACTTGCTCCTGCTTGCTTTTCATTTAAAATGATTGCGCATATTTTAATTTATTAATTACACAATTTAATTTATTTTATTAGTTTATTAATATTAATTAATAAATTACAATATATTTAACAATAATTTTTATAAGTTAATTTATTTTCTTAATAATTAATTTTAATTATTAGTTAAACATAATTAAATTTCATACTTATTATAATTTTTATTATTAGAAATATTTCCTGGTCAGACATGGCACTTTCACATGCTACAGATTTTATCTCATCCTCTGTATTTTATCTCATCCTCTGAAGCATAGACCTGAAGAGAAAAAAATTATCTCAAAGACCTACACTACAAATTCTGATAAAAACTTGGCTTTGATGGAAATGGTGAACTGAAATATGTGCGCAACTGAAAACACAACTGCTTGTATGAAAAATTCCTCGCAAAGATTCTTACAACATATATTAAAAAAATTATTGCAAGCCATCAACTCCTATTAAGGAATTCTGTAGTAAATCTTAGTTTTTAAATTTGGCTTTAGAGGTTTAATATTAATATGAGTATTTTAATAATAAAGAAATTTGTATTTAACACTCGTAAAAAAAAATCAACTTTATACAAAATTAAAAGAAAATTTTTATAGAAATTAAAATTAAATGTTTAAGTTACATGAAGAATAAATATTGCATATAATTTCTTAATGGTTTCTGATTAAAAAATTAAATAATTTAATTCTTGAGAAAATAGCGTATAAAAAATAAGTGTAATACATACAGACAAAATTAAATTTGATGTCATGACTTCAAAATATTAATAAAATATAACTATACACCATTCACTTATACTTATGTACAAGTAACCGATAAAACGACCAACTAAAATTGTTTGGTTAGGTTTCATTGAATAACTACAAACAAGAGAAAAATAAATTTTAAAAACAAATGTTTGCATAATGTAACGTAAATTATTTATAATAATAATCTACAATACATGACATCCACTCTCAGATTTCAAGGTACATACTATTTATTTACTTCATACAATAGTTAATAAGTAATAGAAAATTATTTAATAAAAGTTTAACGTTTAACATGTAAACAATTTTAAATGCCATACATTTATTATTTTGTAGTTTTATATCAGTAATGTGGAAGTATTAATATGTAAAAATCTGCTTTTGAATTATTTTTCATAGCTTTATAAAAACAAATTAGTAGTTTTCTTAGAACATTTATTTAAAAAAAATAATAAATTGATTGTAGCTAGTAATGTAAATATTTAATTTATAATCACCAAAATTATGGATAATTAATCAAATGTATTAGTTAAGCTTAAAAAAATATATAATAAAAGTAATAAACAAAAGAGGCTAATTAAAACAACTATAAAGGTGGTCAAAATCATCATATTGTCATACAATTTAATTACAAATTTTAGACACAAACATTAAAAATATTAAACAAATTGTATTGACATAATCTATATATAACATACTCCACACACACAGTTCGCGCGCACGCGAGAGAGAAAGAAATTAAAATAAGATTACAAAGTGTGCAGTTAAGATATTTATAAAAGAGAGATATTTCAGTACGTTATGTAAATTGTTGACCTTTTTTAATAATAAACTACTGTAACACTTTATCAAAATAACATCAGCAGTACAAGAGATGCTGAAAAATACAAATTTAAAAAAATGTTCAATGATTTTTTTTTCTTTTATCTGTGGTAGTGTAGTTCTACATTATTATTTACTCTTACTTAGCAGCTTTTAGCTATGGTCCAGGTAGTACCTAACTGCCTAACATTAAATATAGTTAATTTTTTTTGTTTTAAGTTTATTCTTGTCTGTGCAGTGCGGCTTACATGACAATTTCACTAATTATTTATTATTCAACCGCTGTAGTTTTCTTTACTCTTCAAACTACTCCAAAGGTTTCAAGAATCACTAATTAGACTTAGCATAGTTTTTGGTTTTATTACTATCATTCTTAATTAATCTTGCAGTTTTGTTAGGATTTCCCCGGTTGTATTTGCTACAACTGGCATTATCTACCACATCCCACACCTTTTCTGCAAGTGGCTGATATTTACTAAAACAAATTAGAAGCATAGAGCCTGTGTCACACATGTTGCTCATGAACTCTTTAGAAACCAATTTATTAATGTTCAGCAGTGGCCTACAATGTTCATTACTTCCTTAGTTATTTAACCAGTGTTTTATATAAATCCTTATTTGGCATACTTTCCCCCTGACAAGTGAAATTTGAATACATAGTTTTAAGGGTGATGGTATCTAAAGTAACTAAAAACACTCAATGCAGTAATACAAACACTGCATTGGTTTGTATTAAATTTGTTGTTTAATTAACCCTTTCTAGATTGAGTGTTTAACATCCATATTGATTAAAGCCTAAATACCTATAAAGTTCATGCTTGTGTAAAGTTTAAAAACAGGATTCTCCATACATGAACTCATATGCTGTCTGCTAAATCCATTTCCTACACCTTGTTGTTTCAGTTATAAACACTTATTCACTCCAAATTTCATACTTTCATCAGTAGAAAAATGCTCCATATTTGTTATGACTTTTCAGATCTTTTCTTCATACTGTGTACAATTTAGATTTTACATTTATAGAGATGATGTGAAAGGTTTTGAGGTTTATGAAATTTTTAACAAACCCTTACTCATCGATTCAGAATCTTCAAAAAACGGGTGACAAAATGAAACAACATAGTATTTGAATATCTCTAACTCCACTTTCCTGATATCAAATCCTTGAATTCTCACATTCATTAAATTAATAATACCACACACAATAATTGTTGGAGGTTGTGCTGGATATGAGAAATTCAATAATATCCTGGACATGGTTTATGGTTTTTATTATTGTTCAGAATTTCCTTGACAACAGTTAACTATTATTTAAAATTTATCAGGAAAGAATATATGGAAACAATTGTTGTGTAATAATGATAGCAGCAGCAACAACAATAATTGTATCAAACAACAAGCTTTAAATTATTAATCATCTGTAGATAGAGATGTTAAAGTTTTTGAACAAATGTCTGAAGTCCTTGGAACAGAAGATGAACTTAAGTTGGGTTGTTCATTCCTTCAAGGTGCAGAACATTCTCACAAATTGGCCCCTGTGGGTGATGAATTTAAAATGTATCACATTCTGCTAATAGATAAGTAAATCTATAAATAAATCAAGTTAACATGATGATGGACTTACGATTAAATCAAGACACTATTTATCGGTCTTTTAAATTTTGTAAATTTGTTTGTTTTAGTAACCTCCTCTATGAATCATGAGACCTTGCCGTTGGTGAGGGGGCTTGAGTGCTCAGGGATACAGAGTAGCTGGACCGAAGGTGCAACCATATCGGAGAGGTATCTGTTGAGAGCCAGACTAAGGAATGATTCCTGAAAGAGGGCAGCAGCTCTTTCAGTAGTTGTTAGGGGCGTAAGTCACAATGACTTAAACGGCCATATCAACATCACTCAGTCCTCTGAGTACTGCGCAGCTGAAAGCAATGGAAAACTACAGCTGTTTTTTTTTCCAAGAAAATGTGGCTCTGCATTTTCAAAAGTAATAATGGAGGCGCCTTCCTTGGTAAAATATTCCGGAGGTAAAATAGTCCCCCGTTCGGATCTCCGGGTGGGGACTACTAAGGAAGGGGTCACCAGAAAAGTAAAAAATAACATTCTACGAGTCGGAGCGTGGAATGTTAGAAGCTTAAAAAAGGTTGGTAGGCTAGAGAATTTAAAAAGGGAAATGGATAGGGTAAACGTGGATATAGTAGGAATTAGTGAGGTTCGGTGGGAAGAGGAAGGCGACTTTTGGTCGGGTGACTTTAGAGTAATTAACTCAGCGTCAAATAATGGGCAGGCAGGAGTAGGTTTTGTGATGAACAAGAAAATAGGGAGGAGAGTGGAGTATTTCAAGACGCATAGCGATAGAGTCATTGTAATAAGGATAAATTCAAAACCTAAACCGACAACGATTGTTAACGTCTATATGCCTACAAGCGCCCATGATGATGATGAGGTAGAATGTGTATACGAAGAGATTGATGAAGCAATTAAACACGTAAAAGGAGATGAAAATTTAATAATAGTTGGAGATTGGAATGCAAGCATTGGAAAAGGCAAGGAAGGAAATATAGTGGGTGAATACGGGCTGGGCAAAAGGAATGAAAGAGGGGACCGACTTATAGAGTTTTGCGCGAAGTATAATTTAGTAATTGCCAACACCCAATTTAAAAATCATAATAGAAGAATATACACTTGGAAAAAGCCAGGCGATACTGCAAGGTATCAGATAGATTATATCATGGTTAAGCAAAGATTTAGAAATCAACTCGTGGACTGCAAAACTTACCCTGGAGCAGACATTGATAGCGACCATAATTTGGTGATAATGAAATGTAGATTGGGGTTTAAAAACCTGAAGAAAAGGTGTCAGATGAATCGGTGGAATTTAGAGAAGCTTGAGGAAGAGGAGGTAAAGAAGATTTTTGAGGAGGACATCGCAAGAGGTCTGAGTAAAAAAGATAAGATAGAAAATGTAGAAGAAGAATGGGAGAATATTAAAAAGGAAATTCTTAAATCAGCAGAAGCAAACTTAGGCGGAATAAAGAGAACTGGTAGAAAACCTTGGGTTTCAGACGATATATTGCAGCTGATGGATGAACGTAGAAAATATAAGAATGCTAGTGATGAAGAAAGTAAAAGGAACTATCGGCAATTAAGAAATGCTATAAACAGGAAGTGTAAACTGGCGAAAGAAGAGTGGATTAAAGAAAAGTGTTCAGAAGTGGAAAGAGAAATGAACATTGGTAAAATAGACGGAGCATACAGGAAAGTTAAGGAAAATTTTGGGGTACATAAATTAAAATGTAATAATGTGTTAAACAAAGATGGTACACCTATATATAATACGAAAGGTAAAGTCGATAGATGGGTGGAATATATTGAAGAGTTATACGGAGGAAATGAATTAGAAAATGGTTTTATAGAGGAAGAAGAGGAAGTTGAGGAGGATGAAATGGGAGAAACAATACTGAGATCTGAATTTAAGAGAGCATTAAAAGATTTAAATGGCAGAAAGGCTCCTGGAATAGACGGAATACCTGTAGAATTACTGCGCAGTGCAGGGGAGGAGGCGATTGATAGATTATACAAACTGGTATGTAATATTTATGAAAAAGGGGAATTTCCGTCAGACTTCAAAAAAAGTGTTATAGTAATGATACCAAAGAAATCAGGGGCAGATAAATGTGAAGAATACAGAACAATTAGTTTAACTAGTCATGCATCAAAAATCTTAACTAGAATTCTATACAGAAGAATTGAGAGGAGAGTGGAGGAAGTGTTAGGAGAAGACCAATTTGGTTTCAGGAAAAGTATAGGGACAAGGGAAGCAATCTTATGCCTCAGATTAATAGTAGAAGGAAGATTAAAGAAAAACAAACCAACATACTTGGCGTTTATAGACCTAGAAAAGGCATTCGATAACGTAGACTGGAATAAAATGTTCAGCATTTTAAAAAAATTAGGGTTCAAATACAGAGATAGAAGAACAATTGCTAACATGTACAGGAACCAAACAGCAACAGTAGCAATTGAAGAACATAAGAAAGAAGCCATAATAAGAAAGGGAGTCCGACAAGGATGTTCTCTATCTCCGTTACTTTTTAATCTTTACATGGAACTAGCAGTTAATGATGTTAAAGAACAATTTAGATTCGGAGTAACAGTACAAGGTGAAAAGATAAAGATGCTACGATTTGCTGATGATATAGTAATTCTAGCCGAGAACAAAAAGGATTTAGAAGAAACAATGAACGGCATAGATGAAGTCCTACGCAAGAACTATCGCATGAAAATAAACAAGAACAAAACAAAAGTAATGAAATGTAGGAGAAATAACAAAGATGGACCACTGAATGTGAAAATAGGAGGAGAAAAGATTATGGAGGTAGAAGAATTTTGTTATTTGGGAAGTAGAATTACTAAAGATGGACGAAGCAGGAGCGATATAAAATGCCGAATAGCACAAGCTAAACGAGCCTTCAGTAAGAAATATAAGTTGTTTACATCAAAAATTAATTTAAATGTCAGGAAAAGATTTTTGAAAGTGTATGTTTGGAGTGTCGCTTTATATGGAAGTGAAACTTGGACAATCGGAGTATCTGAGAAGAAAAGGTTAGAAGCTTTTGAAATGTGGTGCTATAGGAGAATGTTAAAAATCAGATGGGTGGATAAAGTGACAAATGAGGAGGTATTGCGGCAAATAGATGAAGAAAGAAGCATTTGGAAAAATATAGTTAAAAGAAGAGACAGACTTATAGGCCACATACTAAGGCATCCTGGAATAGTCGCTTTAATTTTGGAAGGACAGGTAGAAGGGAAAAATTGTGTAGGCAGGCCACGTTTGGAATATGTAAAACAAATTGTTGGGGATGTAGGATGTAGAGGGTATACTGAAATGAAACGACTAGCACTAGATAGGGAATCTTGGAGAGCTGCATCAAACCAGTCAAATGACTGAAGACAAAAAAAAAAAAAAAAAGTTTGTTTTAGAATACATAACTGAGATATTAGTTTATGAAATTAAGTGTTATATGGAACAACAGATTTCTTCTTAGGAATTCAGTAATTCAATTGCAAATGCACTTCACTTTTTGGACTTGAATTTAAACAATTTGCAAACACTTATACAATACTGGTGTACATAAATAATGTTCTGTTCTTTAAGCTAATGACCAAAAACAGGCATAAATAATTATTACTATGTTTCTTTCATAGTGCAAATTATGAAGAGATGCAGACACCAAAAAATACTGATAAAAATTAAAAAAGTAACTAATGTTGTATTCAGTTTTAAAGTAGCTTAATTCTGAGAATTTATGTACATGGAGAGTGTAACTAAATTTTCAGTCTCATTATTTAAATTATATATTAAAAGGAAAGAATGATATTAAAGCTTATAACCATTCATTAAATAATTTTCTGTTAAAAAAGAAATGCTCAGGGTTTTGAGGAAGAAAACATTATTATGAAAATGAGATAACCTATCCTGATGAATGAACACTGCATTCTCATAATTGCTATACCATTATATCCTTGGCTGAAAAGTTACTAAATCTAAATATCTGTTTGATACAGACACTGAAAAAAAATCAACAACTAAATCACCTTAATGTTACAGAATTTAAATTTAAATGAAGATGAATAGACTGTGAAATAAAATTGAAATTAATGCATTACTAATTTAATGGAAATTGAAGTGAATAATATCATATATGTGTAAAACAGAAGAACGTCCCTCAGCAGAATCATGATACAATAATTTTAAAATCCTTAATAGTAACTGGCTACAACAAACGGTAGTGTTTCTTCATTATCCCAGATCATGTGACATCTTATAGTTTCTTGAATTATTGAGAAAAAGTGTCTTTAAACTCCTATTTATTACTTAGTGTTGGTGCACTTGTTTTCCTGAGTAGGAAGTCAAGAGTGAGGCCAAGCTGGATCGGTTTTATTCTAATTCTATTTTCTCCTTGATAATGTCTCCAAGTCATCGCTTTATTGTCGACTTCTTATTAACAATACATACTGCTTTGGTCATCCAAGGATGTACAAACTTCAGGACATTCACGACATGTACAAAGAATACACCTGCCTGTTGATATAGGTAACTCAAATTTTTTGAGATTTCTGAAATACCAAATCATTTAATCACTGAGCTAGATAATTTTTAGTGTTAATAATGTTACAAGAAAACAAAAATTGCATTTGGATGAAAACAGTTGAAGAAAACTGAATTCAATAAAAATTATATGTGATGACTGACTTCATGTTAATGTCATGTAATTTTTTTTAAAAACGTAGTTTAGAGGAAGTAAATAGCAAGTGTTCTATACAAAGTGTTTTTAATAAGGTCAATGTTATGTATGCAACATTTTTCAATAAAAAACAAATCAACAGTCTGTTTCAATAAAAAAAAACCTAAGAAACGATATAAAGGAGTGTAAAGGAAGGAACTTTTGAATCAGGAAAACTATGTATCTTTGCTATGATAAAATTAAAAAAATGAAGAAGCTTTAAGTTTGTGGACAGAAGACTGATCACAAAATAGGTTTCCTGTCCGTTCACTTATACGTATGTAAAATAATCCAGTCGTTATTGATTTAAGAACATAACCCACTTTCTCCATAAGGATAAGGTTTTTCTTATTTACAGTTTCAGCATTTGCAAAGAGTTAGTGGAACACTAGCAAACAGAGAGGGATTACTGCATAGCATTTTATTCTTCTAATCATATAAAATATTTAGCTACACAATTTTTTTTAAATATTTAATAGATTGATTACTAAAATAATTTATGAGCTACAAATTTATCACAGAACAAAAAAAAAACCAGCTTATACTGAAGGTTACAGAAAGGTCACAGATCTTTCTAAACTATATTTCTTTTATAAATTTATTTTATTATGGTGAATGTCATATTTTACAAGTTATCAATTTAGATTTTAAATGAAGTGCATGCCAACTATATAAAAACCATTATAAAATTATTTGTAAAAATTGTAAAAGAAATAGATTTTAAGTAGATTATATGCAGGTCTAATCGAAAACTTCCCATCAGATGAAAGGTTGTTGAAAAGCCATATTTTGATACTTAGAAAAAATTAAATTGAAAAGTTATACTAATATTTTATATTTACACAAGACATGAGTATACACAAATTTAACTTTATGAAAGTGTTAAAAAGTGAAAATATTATAGGAATTATGAACTCTAAAAGTGCTTCTGATCAATCGATCATGTTTTATATCAGAGGACAATGATTCATAAATGGGAGGGAATTAATATTTAAAGCAGCACTACAGTTAACAGCAAGGATGTTGTCTTTGTGATGAGTGCTGAACTATTTTAATTCGTCCAATATGCGGGCAGGTATATTACTGACTTCTCTTCGTGTAAGACCAAAGAATTTGTACATGTTCAACGTTGTTACAAATTCCGCCACTGTGGACACACAGCTGAACTGTGCAATCATCTTGTGGTAGTGAGCATCCACTTTGGTGATAAGAGTTATAAAAGCAAGGCATATCCTAAGAAGTCAGAGGGCCCGACTTTTGTTAACTGCAGACCTTTTCGGAAGGACCATAAGCACGTTGTGGATAGTAAGAGTTGTGCGCCTAAAGAGCGGGCTCCAATAATGTATTAATATTTAATATAGTTAGATGGTTAAAATTCGGCAATTAATTGCGTAGCGAGCTTACATTGCACAGATTGACTTGGCGAGATCGCCATGCGTAGGCGGTTGGATGTTTTCTTGTTGCAGCATGTTATATTGTATCTGATGAACTGCCAGGTTTTTCTTGTTGGAAATGATTTTGTTTTGTTTCTGTAAGCTGTCAGCAGCACTGTGTAGAAATGAACTTCATTCGACAGTTTGCAAACGATCATCACGTTGTATGTGCAGATGATCAGAACTTTCATCTGAATGCTGTAAGTTCATATTTTCAATAAAGAGATCTTGCTGATCGTCTTCTTGAGTTTTGTTACAAAATCCTACGATTCTCAGGCTCCAGTTTCTTTTTGTTTGTGCGGATGTGAACGCTAAGTCACCTTTGTGGTATAGCAGCTTCACAGATGATGGCGGTGAATTAATTGAGTGCTTTTTCGAACAACATATTTTTCAGGTATATAATGTGAATGGTGAGTCGCCCACCTAATCAGGTATGGTGACAGCCGTCGGGGTTTTGTTTGGTGGAACGAATTTATGGGCAGCAATGAGTTGGGGAAGATCAATCCAAAACGTACTTAAATATTTTCACCATGCGTACATTGCTCTCCATGTGATCAGCACATTGTTTGATTTGAACATTCGTGTTCACATGTTGTTGAACGAATGAACTTGACACTTGTACTCCTCGACACTGCTAAATAAAACTGCAGAGTTATGGCAAAGCTCCTCTTTTTAATAGAAAAGCTCAATGCCTGCTTCCTGCCCCCCTCTTACATAAGGGAATCGTGCTGTTGACATACCCCAGAAAAAAAAAAGTCATCAACGAAACAAAACAAGGAAAGAAAAGCAACAAACACGGCAGTATATAACTCTGAGCGAGAGTAGACAACCGTACGCTACGGAATCTCAGATGTCAATAGAAAATGAATTTTCTAACAAATTTTCAAATCATTTTATTTCTAATAATAAATCAAATATACAGGAACATATTGTATTTTTGGTTACTACTCAGGTAATCCTAACTATACACAAAATATATGGAACGTCTAAGACAACAAATATTTCTCTTGAAAAAACAGATGAAATATATACATCACAACATTGTACTTTCACTGTAAGCTAAATTATGTTGCACCCCGCAAAGTTCTTATTCCATTCGGCTTGTTGATTCGTGTGGTGGAGAGAGACTTCCACTTGTCGGTTGCACTTTGCGACCCTATGTAATGAACTATATGTATTTTTTATTTTTTTGTACATTTTACACTTCGTAAGTATAATAATATAAATGTAATTAATGATAAGTAAATTAATCATTTTAATAATAATAAAAATAAAATTGCTTGGGTCAATAAATTAAAGAGAGATAGATAGAAAAAATATTAAATTTATTAAAAACATATATAAAAATACAAGAAACAGTGCAAGAATAATTATGTAATTTTACAAAAAAAAATTCAGAGAACCAGAGTCTTTAGAATAATTTCTAATGATTTCACATCTCATTTTTCCTGTTTAGCTTACTGTATAGATTCGGGAATTACCATCAGGTATTACTTCAGAGAAAGAGGATGATATGTATGAATACAGTGATGTGTAGTCTTGTACAGTCTCGGGTCAGCCTGATGATTTTGTTAGGTGTGTTAACTTTCGCTTTTTTTTATTGCTAAATATTTTAACTTATTTTATTTTTATCTCGTTTAAAAAAGGATGTTGTTGTGTCGTATCCTGTTAGTCTAGTTTTTAAGTTCACTTAAAAGCAGCTAAGTCTGGAGTACACAGTGGGTGTTCATAAAGTTCCAATGAAAAATTTCTCAGTAAATCATGTGTCTGACTCGCAACATATGGACGTGCATTATCGTGAAGTACGATGACGTCGTTGGTCAGCCACCCATGTGTCAATTTTGAATGGCGCGCCGTAACTTACATAGAGTTTTGCAGTAGGCTTCTGCATTTATAGTCGTTTCACGCGTCATGAAATGAATCAGTAGTATGTCTAACTGATCCTAAAAGACTGTAGCTTGACCTTTTGTCGGTCTGGTTGGTGATTATGATGACACCGTTTTGAAAAGTTTCATTCATTACATTATCACCTTGTACAGCAACCAACTGTGTATGAATTTCAGCCAGCATAAGGTTTTGATGATTTTTTAAAAACGTTTGACTACATGTATTTTACATTCGGCGGCAACATCTATTTCCCTACTAATTTTATAACATAACTCGCACGTAATCAAAGATAATACAACGTGACAACTTACAGACAACACTGCAGTGCGTACATTACTAGCGTGGCCATGAACAACTCAGGTTTGCCAACCTTAAGGAGAGAAATTTTTCAGCGGTCTTTACTTTAGAGATATGTCTCGTAGATATAGCTGCGTTGTAAATCGGTACTGATATAAGGTACATGACTCAGCAGAATCATTATGAAATCACTCACACAAACGCAACGTTTGTTTGTTCTTCACTGTACAAACTAATTGAATACAGTATAGTTTATTGGTAAAAAAAAAATAAAATAAAATAAAAATTAAACTACATAAAAATGTAGTTTAATAATTTACCCTGTAAATAAAAACCCACCCGGTTGGTCTAGTGGTGAACGCGTCTTCCCAAATCAGCTGATTTGGAAATCGAGAGTTCCAGCATTCAAGTTGTATTAAATGCAGTTACTTTTATACGGATTTGAATACTAGATAGTGGATACTGGTGTTCTTTGGTGGTTGGGACGAACTGAGACTGTACAAGACTATACTTCATTTACATTCATACATATCATCCTCTGAAGTAATAATTGAACGGTAATTTCCGGAGGCAAAAAGGAAAAAGAGAAGCTTTGTAAATAAAGTGTAGTGTTCTTTAAAAAAAATAATTTTTATAATAAAGAATTGTACAAGATTCAATATAACAATAACCTACACTTTTAATTTTTTTTAAATTACCTTTTTCATAACATTCAGTTAAACTATTAACAGTAGCTGATAATTATAATGATGATATTAATAAACAAGAAAAAAAATTTGCACCTATTTTACATTTTTACTTTATGATTTTCACTTCAAGCACATAGCAATGCTTACTTTAGATTCAGTTATTTATTCCTTTTTCATAAATTACAATCTACTTTCAATCTTTATTTTTTATTATTTTTTTTTTCTTGAAACAGAGAAAAATTAGTATTTTTCTATATAGAAAAAAAAAATTATTCATTTATTTCTTTTTAAATTACAATGCACAATTGTTATTAAAAATAATCCATATATATATAATATATATTTATTTATTTATAATGAATTTGTTGAATGCTTTTTTTATTTTTGTTTGACTAGATATTGAAATATCATGTTTTTCATAAACATAATAAATAATGTATTGCCTAATTTCTTTATTCATCTATTTCTGCAATCACTCAGGTCCACTGAAAAAAATAAAAATAAATAAATTATATTCGAGTAGTCTAAAGAAAAAAATAATAATTTTAGATTTATTTTTTATTGGTACACTATAAATCAACTATACCAACATAATTTTTTATTTAACTTTACAAAAAATAAAGGGGAGTAAAGAAAAGAAACATAAATCAAACTTTCTATATTAGACAATTTATGGAAACATAAGTTCATAACAGTTTGTAAGTGTACTTCTGCAAACATAATTAAACAACAGCAAATCTAATGAGCAGAAAAAATTATTTAAAGACTTTAAAAAGGATACTGCTAAGTAACATAAAATTATGATTTTTTTTTTTGTGACATCTCTAATGGAATCTACAATTTATTTTATTTTTTTTTTTGTTCTAATTTAAACATTTCAGAAAGATTTGCTACAAAAAGAGTGTTTTGAAATGTACCTTGACAAGTTACAATATAATTCAGTTGCATGTATACCATGGAAAATTTTATTGTATTATATATAAGAAAAAATGGTGCAGAGAAGGGAAATTGGTGCAGGGAAAGAAGTTTTGCAAATTCTATTGGCAACCTTAGAATGTGGCAGGCCTATGACTGGGCTTATTGTGTTTTTGCTATAAGAATGATGAAAGTACGGCACCCAACAGTGTTTAATTTCAGCATCATTACACTGGTTAGGACACCATGGACAATTTTCATCTCAGTCCAACAATGTGTATTGTCTTTACATTTAAGCCATAGGAGCGTAAAAAGAATACAGCACAAGTTGCATTTCCACCTATACACGTTGCAAATAGTCTAGGTACAAAACCCAGCTGATTTCTAAGTCAAGAATTCAAATCCTAGTAAAGGTAGTTTTATACTTTTATACAGATTTGAATACTAGATTGTGGATACCGGTGTTCTTTGCTGGTTGGGTTTCAATTAACTGCGCATCTCAGGAACAACCGACCTGATACTGTACAAGACTACACTTCATATATATATCATCCTCTGAAGTAATACCTTACGGTGTTTCTGGAGGCTAAACAGAAAAAGAGAAGTACAAAACCAGCAGACTGCTTGCTGCATCAACAATTCTGTAACAAATGTTGGTGAAGGTGAACGAGGATGCTGATTTTATCAACAACATATTGGTGCTGGATGAGGTACATTTCCACTTCATTTGATATTTAAACAAATTAAATTGTTATACAGCACTGAAGTTACAGTATGGCATGTTGTATTGTAATGTGGTGTCCTTACTTTATTAAAAATGAGTAGGATATTGCAATCGCTACAATGACCAGTCGACAGGTTATGGAAAGTTTTTCATGTGCAGACTGCAAAATTTCCAAAAAGCTGAAATTGAAAACACTTTGTTTCAGCAGGACAGAGATACAACACACAATGTGGTAGATGATGGCAGTTTAATGGAGATTATTTGGCAGTAGAATAATTTTAAATCATGGTGATATAGCACGCCTTTGAGATCCTCTGACCTGACAGTGATTTATTTTGTGGAAACATAGGATGTTGACTCTATTGTAATACATTTGTTTTACAACTGTTACCAAACTGAAAATCAAGTGAAGAGGAAATCACTATCATCTATGTTCATGTGTTACATCATGCTGCACAATTTTCAAAACAACCTGGTGGAATTTGTAACTGGAAGTGGTCTATGACTTAATAACTAATAAGTAATAATAACTAAACAAATAAGAAGTAATAATAACTAAAGTAATTTATTTGTTAATGGCATAACATGTACAATACTTTATGTTAAAAAAAATGCATTTTTTAAAATATTTTTAATTCATTTTTATTTTTTTTTGTGTATTTTATTTCCCTTTGCCACTTGTTATAATTTATACTAGTCCAGCTGGTATTTGTTTTGGTTTTAACTTTTCTATATGATCGCTAAATTTTGCTTTAATGCCTCCAGAATATCATCAGAAATTATTATTTTGTTATGCGCCAGTTAAAAAATGTGGTGCTTAAATTTTTATTAAACAAAATGTAAAAGCAAAACATAAAAATATCCATTTTTTCTCCTCTTTCCCTAGATAACTTGATAATTATTCATTTTTTCAATGTTTTCTCTAGATCAACAGAGAAAAAAGTTTTGTTATTAAATTTTATATATAAGATCAATCAGTTGCAAATCAAAAAATATGTTATTACTCACATTAATGCAAAAATAGCAATAACTGTCAAAAAACTTAAAAAGAAATTTTTAGTAATTTTTTTGTGTACTTATATTATACATAGGCACCTTCAGATTTTTCCTCGAAGAATGTTTTTATATGATAAAGCAACACATCAAATTTCAAGAAAATCAGTCTTACCGTTCTTGCATAATAATTCTGCAACCCAGATTTAAAAAAAAATGCAATTTTTAAAAATTGTTTAGAGCCTAAAATAAAGTCTCTAGATACTTGAAAATTCAATCACATATAAAAGAGCACTCAAACATTTAAATGCATTTTGAAAAATTTAAATTGGTTAATTAGGAGAGCCTTGGGAAGTGTTCAAACATAATTGTAATTGTTTTGCTTTTAAACTGAATATCTTCACAAATTTTTATCTAAATTAATTTAAAAAAGTACAGGTTTAAAGTACTTGGAAAGACACTTCTTTAAAAAAAAGAGTTTCGATTCATTAATTATCTCTGGAGATATAAACCGATCAAAGTTGACTACTATTGTGTAACTTTTGAGATAAATTATTACCAATAAATTAATAAAACAATATTTAGAAATAATTTGCATTTGCCAATATGATATTTGAACTTTTTAGCTTACAAGACAGACTTAAAAGTTAAAAAAAATAATTTTGTTTGTTAAAATTGCAAGTTTGTTTAAAAAATTACCTAGGCTCTCCAAATTAACTGATTTAAATTTCTCAAAATGCATTTGAAAGTTTGAGTGCTGTTTTATATGTGATTAAATTTTCAAGTATCTAAAGACTTTATTTTACTGAAAAAATAGCATTTCTTTCTTACCATAATTGGATTGGAAAATTATTATGCAAAAACTGAGACCAATTTTGTTGAAATCTGGCTTGTTGCTTTAAAAAGTTACATATCAAAAAGTTCTTTGAGGCCAAATCTGAAGGTTCTATGTATAAGTATTCAAAAAATTCCTAAAAAAGGTTGTTTTTTCTGAATTTTTTTGACAGTTATTACTATTTTTGCATCAACAATAACGTATTTTATCGATTTTCAACCAATGATACTGTGTGAAAAATTTAACAACAAAACATTTTCTCTCCCAGTCTTTTCTCTAAAATGAACAGTTATAGAGTTATCTAGGGAAATACGAAAAGAATGAATATTTTGCAATTTTTTACATTTTGTTTAATAAAAATTTAAGCACACTTTTTGTGCATAATGAAATAATCATTTCTGATGATATTCCAAAGGCTGACTATACATATACAGATTTACTGAAACTAAATAAATAACAAGTAATTAGTATAGTGAAGTTAAAATAAATAAATAAATCTGTAAAAAATAAAAATTAAATCTTGAAAAAAAAATAAGTCTTGAAATAAATAAATCTGTAAAAAAATCAATTTTTTGATAGGGATGATTTTCCTTTATTTGTTTTAATCTCTATAATTTAATCTTTGATTTGTTGTTATGAACTGATGATGACAATGATTATGCTAATGAGGTTGGTGCAGGTGATGCAGATAGGCCTATTCAAAGACATTGAAGTAATATCAAATGGGTAGATTACTATCTGTTTGATTCCTTTTGTAAGCTTTCTAACTTTAATGGACAATCAGGTATAAATGTCATTATTCCTGATGCAAATGACGTATTTAGATATTTATAGACATATTTTTTTGATGAAATTTTTCACGAGTGGTGAAAATTGTGTTTTGATTTTTATTTGAATGGGAAATTTGGATAAAGACATGAAATTTAAAAGGCTATATGTTATAAATGTAATTTTAATTAAGTATATTTAATAAGGAATCCTCTATTGTACTTCTCAGTAAAAAAATTTATAGGCCTGATTTTTTACAAATGAAAATATGACAAGATAATGGCAATTCTACTACCTTAACAAAATTACTTGAAGAAATAGCTATCGCTTTACCCTAACCATTACCTTGGATACATATACACAATGCAGGTTATCTCTGATAACCCACCGGGTGGTCTAGTAGTTAACGCGTCTTCCCAAATCAGCTGATTTGAAAGTTGAGAGTTACAGCATTCAAGTCCTAGTAAAGCCAGATATTTTTACATGGATTTGAATACTAGATCGTGGATACCGGTGTTCTTTGGTGGTTGGGTTTCAGTTAACCACACATCTTAGGAATGGTCGAACTGAGAATGTACAAGACTGCACTTCATTTACACTCATACATATCATCCTCATTCATCCTCTGAAGAATTATCTAAACGGTAGTTACCCGAGGCTAAACAGGAAAAAGAAAAAAAGGTTATCTCTGATATATCAAATATGTAGTGTATAATATGTGATAAAAATTCACATTCAGTCATTTGCATCAATTCTACTTATGTAATATATTAAATTGTTCAGAACAAAACAGTGGAAGAGTTTCCATCCACTCTTTAAAGCCATTAATTTGTATTTATTCAGAAAATGGTGTATTTAATAACAGAATTTTTTTACGAATAATACATTATCTAAAAACAGATTTACAGGTGTATCATTTAAAAAATTCCCATGCATAAAAGTTACTAATTTTTTTTCCTTTTTTAATGTACATCTCTTGATTAGATCTGAATAATTGTAGAATAGTTATAAAGATAAGATTATCGCTCTGAGACAGGTCCAATACACCATATCTAAGAGAATAGGGGTAGCCCCATTCTCTTTTACAAATATTTCTGAATCTATTTACAATTTCTTAAATGCCTTTTTTTTCTAGATGTTATATGGAAATCTATGAAATGAATAAGTTTTTAATCAATAACTATAAAAAAAAAATAAGTTTCATTAAATTATATTCAGTCTTAAACAAAGAAACGTAAATTGATCACCTTTGTATAAATCATTGAGCATGTTATTACAAAAATAGAAATTTAAAGAGAAAAAGCATTTATAAAGTTGAAATTAATATCAAAGGAAAAAGTTCCAGACAACTGCAAAAACTTTTTGGAAGAGGCTGATATCATCTTAAAACAACTATGGTACATAATGTACATACATATACACATATACTGAAAAGGGAAGGCCTGCAGATGACTTTTTTTATGAAAAAAAGGAGAAAATATGTGTCTATTTAACTTCATGTAAGGAAAACTATATTTGACTAGTCAGAAATATTAGAAGGGAAATAATTAAAAAAAAGAAGAAATTACCTGTTACTACTGTTTTGCTGCGTACCTTATGTTTTAACTTCTTTTTCAATAACATACGGAGTATTTATACATGGATTTATTGGAGGTCTTCCTAAATTATGATATGTCGGATTTGAGAAACTAAGACGTGCTGAATCAAAATTAACTGAAATGAAAAAGAAAAATACATACATAATTTAATTTATAATGGAAAGGATTTGTGTAGTAAAAAATATATCAGAGTTACAATTATCGTAGAACAGTACTACCCATTACAGTATATATATATATATATATATATATATATATCAATGCTTTATAAATCACTAACCCCGTGTTAAATTTTGATGATTATTTTTTTTTTAAAGAAATACATTATGCCATAAATACATAAGATCTGTAAATTCTTATTTCAAAGTTCATGAGTTTAATTTCCGGTCTAGTATTCAGTTGGTATTCTTTTATAAATGATTATTCATTACATCACCTATAACAGATGAAACTTAAAGAAAAATCATCTATTATTAAAAACAAAGATTAAAAATCAAGATTTATTTTACCTGGACTAGAAGTGGGAGATGGTGAATTTGGTACAGAACTGATATTTGATGATGACCCTTTACATGCTAGCGAATCTGAAATACATATATTAAAAAAAATGTCTTATTTACAATAAGAGATAAAAAATGATTATTGCATATAGTGATTTAAAAGTGTCTTAATACACAAATATTAATAATAATTCAAAATGTATACATCTCATCAGGAATGGGTAAAATAATTGTACCCATAATTATTGTACTCTTATAAGATAAAATGTGGATGTGATAAAAGTCCAAATTAATTATTTAAAATATAAATACGTGAAATAATATTAAAGTAAATAATAAAAATATTAAGTATAAAAAAACATACAAACATCATTTTACAAAACAGAAATTTGTCTTAGATTTTATTTTCAAAATTAGTGATCTTTTTTTTTTACATAAAAAGAATTATTTAGGAGCAAGCATGACTTTATCTGTGTGGAACTCTAAGGACAATTCAATCTTCAACTGTATGAAAAAAATGAAATCAAAACACATTCTGTCAAGTTTAAACTTTCATTCAATCATTTTTCTTTTACATACTTTCATTTTTACGTCAATACAAGATAATTTTTATTAACTCCACATCTTCAACTCTATGCAAAAAATGAAATCAAAACACATTCTGTCTAGCTTACACTTTCATGTGATCATTTTCCCACTACATGAAGTTTCTTTTATATTCAACAAAAAACATTTTTTTTCTACATACAACTCTATGCCTAAACATATTTATGATCAGCTAATGTTTTTTGTAAACCATTTATATACTAGTTCTCAAAAAAAGAGAGGTGATGAACAAAATGTATCACAGCTAATTTTTAGATAGAGTTCTTAACAGTGTTTTGTATCTTTCTGAATTCATCCTCTAGAATTTGTTGGAGGCTAAAACAATATGTCTTGTATTAAAATGGAATCCCTGTAGAAAAAGTGGAATCTACACACATCATTACTCGATTTATTTTCAATCGAAAATACACTGGAATTTGACCATACCTGACCGGTTTCCATACTTTCCTTTTGTTTAAAAACTGAGACATTTATATTTAACATAATACATAAATGATGTGTCTTTCTGTTTAAAGTTTATTTAATTATTGTCCTATTAATTTTCGTAATTAGTGTCTTTACTAATTTAAGCATATCATATACATATACATATGCACTCACTCCAACTATTAATTTTTATTACAACAATTTAAATATTTTTGACTTTTTTCAGCAACATCTCTTAATTTGAAGAAATAATTATAACTGAAGAAAATAAAAATTACAAAAAATAACAGTTTTTAAACTGATAATAAATTTAAACAAACCCTTACGTTAACAAGAAGAAAAAAAGCTAAAAAGATGATAAAATTAAAAAAAAAAACATACTCAACATTGGTCGTAATTCAGTCTCTTCTTGGGCATCTGTTTTTTTGTGTTGATTCATACATGCATATCCAGGTGTAACTGAATACTGTGTTTTATCATTTTCTCTATTTAGATTTACATAAGTAGCTGGTGAACTTAACATACTAAGATAATCTTGTTCACTTAAAAATTCAGCATTTTCTTTCAAAAATGGATTGTTTAAGTCAACATAATGCTGAAAAAAAATTGAGTAAATATTTAGTAAGATATATACATAGGTATAGGATATATATATATATATATATATATATATATATATATATATATTTAAGTAAGTAATATTTGAGTAAAAATGTAATTAAAGATTGATAATGTTATGATAATAGATTAATATAATTAAAAATATTTGAATAGTTTAATATAAAAAAGCCCCTAAAAAGTCATTTTTTTTATTCTGAGAAAAATGTAATAGTAAAGCAAGAAATACATAAGAAAAAAAAAATTTTTTTTTGTTTTACGTTATTTGTTTATTTTTACGTTTTTTGTTATACGAGCTGCTGCTACCCAAAAGTTCAGGGAATTTTACCATAAAAATAAAATAGCTTACCATAACTTAAAATTTCCACTGTCTCCTTCAAAGTAATCCCCTTGGGCATTGATACAGTGATTCCAGAGTTTTTCCCATGATTCCATGCATCCCTGGAAGTCTGCAGGTATAACTGTTCTAAGCACGTTCTGTGTTTCTTCCTGAATCTCCTCAATTGTGTTAAAACAATGGCCTTTCAATTGAAATTTTATTTTCGGAAAGATGAAAAAAGTTGCACGGGGCAAGGTCAGGCGAATAGGGTGTATGGGGAATCACTACCGTCTTTTTGGAAGCCAAGAAATTCCGAACGGCTACTGATGTGTGCGCAGGTGCGTTGTCATGGTGCAGAACCCAGCTGTTGTTACCCGACAGAACTGAACGTTTGCGCCTAATGCTTTCACGTAACTGCTTCAAAACTTCACAATAGATCATCCCATTGACAGTTTGATCAAGAGGAACAAATTCCTTATGGATAATGCTTTGATGTCAAAAAAACAATCTTCATGGACTTCACGATGCTGCAAACTTGGCGTGCTTTTTTTGGCCGCAGAGAACTTGACAACTTCCACTGCGACGACTGCTACTTAGTTTCAGAGTCATACACGTACACCCATGTTCCATCATCGGTTATGATGTTGGTGATGAAGTTAGGGTCATCTCTTGCTGAATTTTTCAATTCACTACAGACAGCTATGCGATTTTGTTTCTGGTTGCTGTTCAACAGTCTCAGTACGAATTTTGCAGCAATGCGTCTCATGTTCAAATTGTCCTACAAGATGGACGGACCCTTATGACATAAAAAGTGTTCAAATTTTATTTTGTTAGAGCACTTTGTGTTGCTTTGTAATAATCTAAAAGTGCTATGCATTGAAGGAATCATACGACATTGATTCTATCCTTTCAGTTACACTGGTCAGCTGGCCTACATGGCGCGAGTGAGAGTGTCCCCGCCTTTCATCTGGAGGTCCTGGGTTTGAATCCCGGTCAGGTATGGTATTTTCATACGCTACAAAAATTGTCATTGATCTCATCCTCTGAAGCAATACCTAACAGTGGTCCCAGAGGTAAAAATTACACTGGTTGACATGAACTTTGTCTCACGAGTAACCAGTAAGTGTCCTTAATGCAGTTTTTTATCCTGTTTTCAAATATGTATTCAGAATTTCTCCATCGCCCACAGTTTTTTTGTTATTTTAATCTGATTAAATATTTTAAAATGTTTTTCGCCCACTTGTTCATTGTCAAGTAAAAGCTCCTAGAGCACTGTGAATATAATGGAACCAAATGAGCTAAATCAAAGGGTAGTGTTGCTACTGTTGTGCAGGTTCAGATATGTAGAAACGTGATCTAATGTAGCACATATTCATCAGAACGATGCCAATTGTGAGATAGTAGTAAACCAGTAAACACATCATTGTGAGTGCTTTGTACGTCTGAATTAATGTGCATTACATATTTACAACTTTATTTCTTTTAATTAGTCGTTAGTTACAAAAATGCCTAGAGTTTGTTTAAATCATCTTAACAACTTTTATGTATGTGGTGAAATGACGCTCAAGTCCCAAAGATGAAACCTTACTCCATTAGTTACCTTACTTTATATTGTTAATACAATACAGATCCTTTGTTCTGTCATTTTCAAACAAAATTAACCACCACTAATAATAACGTTCTATTTACTAGACTGCAAAATTTGAACTACATATAATATGGCTGAAAATATTGATATCAAATACAATACCATTACAAATACAATTCATCATTTTTCTATACATGATAGCAATTCTGCCTAGTATGTAATTGTATTTGTAGGTAGAGTAGGCAGAGTTGCTTTCATGTGTGGAAAAATGATGAATTCTGTCAAAAAGATAATGCACACTGAATTAAAAAATTCTTGTTGTTCTTTGATCACATCTTTGTGTAGCTTTGAAAATTTTCAAATTTTACTTTAAAAAAGTTTTATAATAAATAAACTTTATTATTTTTTTCCATACAATTTTAAGATGAATGATGATAAAACACAAGAGAAGAAAGTAAACTTAAAATGGGAAACTAGCCTGTAAAAGCAATCAAATACACTAATTTTAAACTGTTTTTTAGATAAGTTCCATTTGAAGTTATAATAGATTCATAATTTAAGAGATATTAAATAAATAAATAAAAATAAATTACCTTACGAACACTATCTTCAAGCACACCACCTAATTTTTCAGCAAGATCTGTAAAAGATGGCCTCTTAGAAGGTATTTCTTGCCAACAATCTAACATTACATCATATCTATAAAAAAAGAAGCAAACAGATAAAGACATAAATAAAAAATTATTATAATACTTGACTTCTTAAAATTTTACATTATTGTAATGCAAAGATTTCCTTTATTATGAAGGAAGTATCGGTCATCGGTCATGAACATGTTAAATACATCTGAAGCCGCTAAGCAAAACATAATCCTGCTTTAACTTGACCTTTTGGGATTTAATCAGTCTTATACTTGACAGTTATAATCAGATGTGATTTCCACTTTTTATGAAATTTTTCAGTAATCAAATTCCTTGAAATAATCAGAAAAAAGATGTATAATAATTTCTTATAAAATTTTTATCTCATTTCTGTAGGTATGTCTGATATTTTTCTCTTTTATAGACTGTTAATTATTTAACTATTAAAATAGATTAAAAATAAATACATAACAAAATAATTAATAAACAAGTAAAATACAAACATTATAATTGAACGAAGGAAATAATACTTTTATGTGATTCAAGTTTATAATTAAAAAGTGTACAAATTTATACTATGGTATCAAAAACAGTTTCATTATCTAATAACAGATTGTAACAGCAGTCATTTTACATAGGGTGTCCCACAAAAAAATGGAGAAACTTTCAGGACATATTCTACTGGTGGAAAAAAGGTCATTTAGAACGTAGGTCTGGAAACGTCTTGTTTACCACTTACACCTAGCAAAAGATTTCTTCCAGATTCTTGGCCTGGTGGACTCAGGAACGAATCCACAATGCAGACAGTTGGATGACATTCATCATGTATTGTATGAATGCTCTAAGTACAAGTTGATGTGCACAGAGACTATTTGTCAGCTTGATATTATCGAGTCGGCGTTTGGCTCCATGATAATTGGTGAAACCAGGACAAATGGGTCATAGTGGAAAACTCCATAGATTACTTGACAAAAAAAGGATTGCTGAGAGGGTCTAGGATTCTGCTTTGATTTTCCCTCTTTCTGTTTCTGATTTTTTTGTTGTATTAAATTTTGTATCCATGGTTTCTTTTAATGTTTGTTGTTGTTCTCGTATTCTTTGCTATTGTGTGTTGAACTCAAATCTTTACCTTTCGAGTAGCTAGTAGATTTCAGTTATTATTTTTGTTATTCAGTTTTGTTTAAGACTTAGTTTAGATGTGTTGTTTTTTCTTTTTGAGAGTTCTTAATGATAGTAGTACACTGATGGGAATGTCACACCTGCGGTATTCACAGCATCGGTGGCATCCTTTTGCCAAGTTTTGGAAAATGATTTCCAGTAAAGCCATTAAGGGCTAGGTACAGAGGGAGTGGCGTGGGACTGAAACTGCCACATGGGGTCTTCCCCTATGGGGTCAGGATGTGCGACATGACATTTTCCTTGTACTAGTGCCTGGACTGTGCTGAATATTCTAAATCACATGATATTCATCATTAACATGATGATTTACTTGGTATTCAATAGAAAACAAACACAATGACATGTTAGTAAATACTGATACACCGAAGAAATAGTTTTTGTATTTGAAATCTGCCTTCCAGGAAATCTCTCCTGATATTCACATCAAGCAGCTTAAGAATTCCCATTATAAAATCCATAAACAAAAATTATATCGACATATTCTTCAATAGAAAACTGAAACGGCAGTTTTACATTATGATATGTTAATACTACACTTCCTTTATCTGTATAATTATTTACGACAACGGATTCAAACAAATTGTTTTTAACAAAAAAAATTTCTTTAATTTTTTTAACAAAAACAAAAAATGAGAACAATTTTTATTGTTGACCAGCTTTTATTATTGCCAACCTATACAATAAAATTTTTTTAAAGATTTCTGAAATAACAAGCATTTCAATTTAATGTTTTTTACGTAATTATTTCATTTTACCTGTGTAAATTATTGAATATACATAGCTAAAATACTGTTTCATAAATTATGTATTTCTTTTAAAATTATTTTCCGTAATTAGTATTTTTGTTTTTGGAAAGAATGTTTTTATTTGGTTCAGAATATGAAAGAATATTCGATTTTCTGTCTATTTTTAGTCTCTGCTTCACTAAAAAAAAAAAATCAATTTTTAATAGATTTTATTTACTTTTAATTGCTTGTATTTACATTAATTTTCTCAAAATTAAATTCTTTACAAGTTTTGTTACTAAATATTGCTCATTTATTAGCCATTTAACACAGCTATTGTATTATAAACCTAAAAAAAACTTGTTTTTTGACACTAAATTTTGTTTTACGTCAGATATCTTAAAAAGTACTGGAGTTAAAGCTCTGGGATGTGTTTTATCTTATTTCCCAGTTCAAATTACATAAGAAATCAGCAAATTTACGTCTTAATTTGGGTTCAAAAAATTACAGTGGAGCTCTTTTTATTAGAAGAGCTGAAATCTTTCGCTACCTGTAACTCAGTGTCCTGAAAGTTCTCCATTTCTTCATAGGACACCTGTATATTAATATTTGAGTTTGTAAGTATTTATATAGCTACATAACTTTAATATTTAATGTCTTGTTAAAATCGTCATCTTTGCAAAAGTATTAAACAATGACAATAAACAAAATCAGAAGAAGAAAGAAAATAGTTTTAATAAATAAAAACATAAGTAAATATAATGATTTAAAAAACAACTTACACATCTTTTGTAGCATACTCAGGCTTTTCCATTCTAAACCCTTCTTCAAGTCTCTGATACAATCTTTCTGCATCAATACCTAAAGAACATAAATGTTAAGTAAAAATTATAAATCACAATACTAAATTGTTTTAAAGATGTCATAATAGAATTATCCACAATACTTATATATTTATTTGCATTAAACTTACTTTAAAATAACTCCTCACTCTGGCAATCTCCATTGCAGAATGGTAGTACCTCTACTTTTTATTCAAAGATTGCGGGTACCAGTTTCAATCAAGCATGGGATTTTTCATGCATTACAAAATTCATTGTTTCTTCCAATCACTTTTCCAGCTACTGCTGGGTCTGTATGTGTGAGTACAGGCAAATGCAATTACTGCTTCCGGCTTGCCAGGCCTGACATATAAGTGCAGTACAGTCAACATTTAGTCTGGAACAGACTCAGGTTGACCACTCCTGAGACTTGTGGTTAACTGAAACCCAAACATCAAAAAACACCAGTATCCACAGTTTCAAATCCATATAAAAGCATCTGCCTTCGCAAGAATTTGAACCAAAATACAGTAATTTTGATCAATTTGAACTGGATTGTTCACAAAGAATTTGTTCCTTCTGGAGAGAAGGGGATCAGCAATTCTTTATTAACATGTCAAGAAGAATGCGTGATGAAAACACCTGGAGTTGTGGGAGAGTGGTGGTTGATCTCTGTAAGAACAAGATGAAAAGTTTTACCTTCCTTATTCACTTGATCTTACTTCATGTGATTGTTTGTTGTTCTCGCATATGAAAAAAGAACTTAATGAAAAGCATTTTTGCACAGTAGAGGAATTCCAAGATAAATTGTTGCAGTGTTTCGATCGATGTTTCTCTTCAAGAATTCCAATGAATTATTGTCACATAATTTAAGATTTGTGTTGTTTTTTGTTGTTATTTTAAACTTGTATTAAATTTCATTTCATTAATAGCATTTTGAAGGTTGGATATAAGAGATTGCCTTTACCTTAACTTTACATTTGAGTTTATAGAAATTAATAAATTTCATTACATTAGGATGTAAATGAATAAATAAATTGAACATGAAATCTCTTTAAGAAAAAAATGTATAATTTGAGGAATGTAAGAAATGATTAATAAACAAAATAAATATTTTCCATTCAAAAGATTCCGTTTTCAAAAAATTAAGTAATGGATGTGTAGATGAGAGATAGTGGCTCTGTCTTTTATACCGAAGTTTGGATTTGAATCTTGATCAGATTTAGCAACTCTTCATGTGCTATAAAACTCATCTTCCATAAAAAAATCTAAATTAATAAAATAGTTATTAATATTTTAGAGGTATTAAGATTATGTATTTGATGTTATCTTGATTCTGTATATAATATTATCATAATACCATTATTAATTTGTGATTATAGAAATAAAAATATCACTTTACATTTTTAATTATAAAAATACAATAACAATAATTTTTATGTTACATTTATTACCTGGATATGGTGTTCTGGCTAATGAAAATAATTCCCACAAAACAATACCGTATGCCCAAACATCTGATTGTATTGAAAAGTTTCTGTCACGAATTGCTTCAAGAGCCATCCATTTAACTGGTAATAATCTCTATAAATAATGGTATATGCTTTAGAATATTAAAGGACTAAAATATAATTAAAAACTATACTAAGATTACAAAATAAATAATTATAATAAATAAAAAAATAAAAATAACCTGGGAAACTTAGAAAAAAAATTCCAATTTCTTAATCCAAAATTTCTTTCAAATTCAATGTATTTTTTAAAAACAGTTACGAAACTGAAGTACATACAGAAATACATCTATCCATAAACAGTTTTGAAGATTTCAAATAACATTTCATAATAAAAAATACCTCCAAATCACCTTATATCTCCAGAACTTATATATGGGGCACTGATGCTATTAAATTTTCAACTTAAAAGATCAAGGGGGTGAGGCTGTAAAGCAAGGTCACCCTTAGTATCTTGAGATTTCACATAATTAAGGTCATATTTTACTTATGCACAAATGTGCATAAGTAAAATAACAATTAAAAAAATAACAATTAAAACGATTAAAAAATAACAATATTTGCAAAAAAAGTTTGCAAAATCACATCCCTACTCCAAAAAAATGCTCTTAAACCTTTGTTTTGACCACTATGATGTTGTTTTTTCATTGTGGTTTCTTCTATTGTCATCTAATTGTACATATAAATTAATCTTTACTAAATTTGGAGCTCCTAACCCCACCAAGTGACTGGACCTGACCAAAAATCATGCTTTTTTTAACATTTTTCTTTTTTCTTTTTTACTGCAATCAAGACTACTTTAAAAAAAGGTTTTTTATAAAATTGAACTTGGACTTCACTTTGGGGTTTGTGCAAAAACTAACATGGTCGTGTTAGATATCAATTTATACATTTTCAAGGGTCCTGAAAACGATTTTAATATTTAAACTTGTTGAAATAGAAGTTTTTTTTTTTTTAGTAAAGCCAGATTTGAAATTTGCGGTTTAACCTCAAGCCTGTATTATTATCTTGTAATTATATCACCTTTTTTTTCAATATGTGGAGTAGAGTTAATAAATATATTTAATATGTTTTATTTAATAAAATATATTAATTTTATTTTATTTATAAATAGTTTTGTGATGGAAAGGTTCTGCAACTGTGTTATAAGATTTTTTTAAAACTATTTATTAACAGATATATATTTGCATAATATTTAATATACCATTATCAATTGTTTAAGAATTACCTTGGTTTCTGCTGTAATTTTTAGTTAAAACAAAAGACAAATGTCAAATAATAATATCTGCCCTCTTTTTAGAGGATATAAATACAGACATAAAAACACAGTAAAATTTCAAAATATATATTAATTGAAAAAACTATTGCTTGGACATTTTGACTAACAAAGGACACGTACAGCAATAAATTAACACCATTACCTATTGATACCAGTCATTTTACTAAAAATACATGTCACAAAAAAAACTTGTTTTGAAAAATTATAAGGACCTTTTAACTTTTAAGGATCTTTTATAGAATGTTGAAATTTTGAAGCTTTGTTAAGTGTTAAAAAAGCCAATACATGAAAGTACATTTACCATTTTCCTATGAAGTTTTGTTTTAATAAATTGTAATCAAATGCAGTCTTAATCATAATATAAATATATAATATTTTATATAATATAAAATTAATTTTTTAATATATAACTCTTCAAAGATAAGCTTTTTCTTGTTTGGTAAATATTACTGAACCTTTTGAGAAATGTTATACAGGTATCATCAGTTGGATCTTATCTAAAAAAAAAAATAAATAAATAAAATATTTAGATGTGAACTATGTCCTTTTCTAGATGACTGGTTCAATGAATCACTTACTCGTGGATGTGTGAAATAAATATTTATTGTAACATAAGATGCTTTTTTTTTTCCTGTTTAACCTCCGGTAACTACCGTTTAGATAATTCTTCAGAGGATGAATGAGGATGATGATATGTATGAGTGTAAATGAAGTGTAGTCTTGTACATTCTCAGTTCAACCATTCCTGAGATGTGTGGTTAATTGAAACCCAACCACCAAAGAACACCGGCGTCCACGATCTAGTATTCAAATCCGTGTAAAACTAACTGGCTTTACTAGGACTTGAACGCTGGAACTCTCGACTTCCAAATAAGCTGATTTGGGAAGACGCGTTCACCACTAGACCAACCCGGTGGGTTAAACATAAGATGCTTAAGTTAATCTAAAATTACTTAAATCTACTGATTACATTAAGAGCAATTGTTTATATGTAAAATATCAACTAACTTACAAAAATGTTCTGAAATGCAAAGTTTATGTTTTGTAGTATTAAAATATAAAATGAAAATGACTTATCGTAGAAAATATTACATAACACTCTCAGCCTACTCGCTTGGAGGACAAAATATAACTGATCAAACCATGAAGGTGGTCTGATACTAGTTTTACCACCAAAGCACATTAGCACATGGTAAGCTACTAAAGTGTACAGCACCTACAGTTATATAATAAAGTAGCTTATAAAGTTATTGTATAAAGAAACCAATCACTCACTTTGCCTTTCTTGAAGTAATTATCATCTTTGTACATGTACATATTTTTAGAGAGACCAAAATCACATATTTTAACGATATTATTTTCAGCAAGAAGTACATTTCTGGCTGCAAGATCTCCATGGAGTACCTAAACAAAAAATAAAATGAATTTGAATAAATTTCTTTTATCATATCAGGATACATTTAAGTTTACATCATTATTCAACTCAAAAATAAAATGAAAGTAAATCCATCCTAGGAAATACAATGTAACACATAACAAACTCTCTTCCTACTCGCAGGGAGGGCAAAGTACAACCAGTTCATACCATCAAGGTGGTCCAATTATTATATAATTTATGAAGTTATATAGTATGATTTATAACCAAATGTTGGCGCAAATTGTTCACTAATCTGAATAAATTCAGGAACAACCAAAATTACTGAATTTTTTTAAAAATAATTCATCATCTTCTCTTATTTTATATTTTAATTAATGAAGTAAAAATAAAAATGATTACCTTACGGCTAGCCAAATATTCCATTCCTCTTGCGATTTGGAAACTCCAACATAAGAGGTCTTGGGTAGATATTTTCTGTGTATTATTTCTACTGTGTTTTCGTTCTTGAGAATGACTTCTACAGTTAAGATAACTAAAAACAAAAGATTCTTCACCTAAAAATAAAAGAGCATTGCAGTTCCATATAAATACATATTTCTAATAATTCTTGACAGGGTGAGTGGTTTAAATATATCTTCAACCAAAGTAAATGTAAAATTAGATATAACACTTTTTTGGAAGAATAATGTTATATACCAACATTAGGATTTGGGTGTATACAGATTCACAACATAGTAGTAACATTATATTTAGAAGATCTCATGTTGTTTATTTTTTGTAGTTCTTCTAAGATATTTTAATGCTTTACAGTTTATGAACTGTATGCTGTATAACTAATGCTGATATGTCAGCATTCACAGCAGTTCCACGAACACTAAATTTTACAAGTAAGACACCTTTATTTGACAAAACAGAATGTATTTCCTTGTTTGTCAGATAACATCTCTGGCATAAAATTTTTTATACACCAGTTTTTTAGTCAGAACTTTATAAATCAAAGATAGTGAAACATCAGAAAACGTCAAAGATAATTATGATACATGAAGAGCTAGCTTTCTCAAATTTTTGTCTACTTTTTCAATTAAATCATCTATTGCCAACAATGGCTGACCATTATGTTCTTCATTATGAATGTTTGCCCTTCTCGAAATGAACAACACCACTGTATTACTTTAGCATTAATCATAATATTCAGCCTGTCAATGCCACAAATTTGCCTGTGAATTGTTTTTTATCGTCAAAAATCTGATTATTCTTCACATTTGGTGAAATCACAAATTGTATCAATCATTATTAATCCATGAATATAAACATCAAACAACAAAATGACTAAAATATTATTGCTAACAACGTATTGTTGATTGAAATAACTGAGCTATACAACTATCATCTGTTTATATCGCATAAACTGGACAAATTCAAAATGGACTTTCTTTTAAAAAGCATGCCTTGAATTTTAGTAAAATATTTTAAGCAATGAAAAAAAAATAGAAGTTTAAAAGAATCCATCCTGACCCCCCCTGTGGGGAAAGACACCAGACTTGTGACGATCTTGTTTTCCTCACCACATCCTCGGTTCTTAGCCCTGATGGGCTTTGCTGGAGGTCATCTTTTTTTAAACTTGATAACACAACACAGTCTAATTCTTTTTAAATTTCAAATGTTGATGTCTTCTTCCATTTTGTAGGGGGGGGGGGTGTCTTAATAATAAATAATATGATTTAGTACTGATCGATCTATAATTAGACCAAAATAATACAGTTAACAACAATAAAAAAAAAATATATATATATAGATAATACTACTTGATCTATATAATAACATACCAACAGGTGTAGAAATAGATGTCACTTCAGTTCCATTACTGTTTATTTGTTGATTATCTTCAGACAGGCTACCCAAACGAGATGTAATTCCATTTGCTTGTGATGTTCCAGTAATGCCATTAGATAGTGGTTTAACATATTCTGATCTTAAAATAAAACAAAAAAAAAACATTGCAATATTAAATCAGTTCAGACTTTCTTGAGTTAAAATGACCAAGGAAAAAATATTAAATTTTAATATTTTAATTAAACATTAACAAAATATCTAAATTTTCATAAATCCTTTGGTTTTATTTAAAACTATTTATATGCATGCCTATAATAACAAAAATCCAAATAATCTAATTCTTGTAATCAAATTTTCATTATATCTATAAATAAAAAAAAAGATTTAATCTGAACAAAAATTATAAATTCCTAAAATAATATCTAGTAAACCTTTTTCCGTAACTATATGAAAGAGCATGAAAACTGAAACAACATTCAAATATCAATCTTTACTTATGTAAAAATTTATTAATATTACTATCATAAAACTAATTCACACCTGGATTATCAGTAGTGCTTTTCAGTTATACTCTACACCTAGTAATTAATTTTTTAACTAATTCATTTTATATTTTCATCTTTCCTCGGAATGTATTGTTCCATTTTAAAACATAAATAAAAAATAAACAATAAAATAAAACTCGAAAAAATTCTGCAGTATTTGAAAAAAAATAATACAGAGTAATTCGGAATGATAAACTTAATTTTGTAACTCTTCATTCCTGATGTGTTCTAGCATTCGACAATGGTAGAACATGATGTATCCTACCATCATTAAGGTAAAGATTCATTCAGATAGCATCGAACATCTAGCTGCCAATGGAGTGTTGCTTCATACTGTTGAAAAATTAAGTCTTTTAAATCTTCATTTAGTCAAGGGAAAAGCCAATTTTCCAGCATGTACATGATACATTATTCCAGTAACTGTGTGTTCCCAAAGAGAATGGTATATAAACCTTTGTTTCCAATAGGGAGCAAAACACATTAACCTTTGAGTCTCTCTCATGTTGCAGTGTATAATAGGGATTTTGTAGACCCCATATGCAAACATTGTGTCTATTCACTTTTCCATGAGATGGAACATCTCTTCATCACTAAAAATTAAATGCAGAAAAAAATTTCATCCTCCATGTTTTCAAGCATTTGATCACAAAATTCATCATGCTTTGGTTTGTCACCTTCGTGAAAAGCCTGTAGAAGTTGTAGGAAGTATGGCTTGAAAAGTAAACGACGCCTCAAAACACGGCTGACTGAGATACTCGAAGTTCTATGTTCACTTTATAGTTGACTTTCTTGGGCTTCATACAAAACTTTCTTCAATTCGTCTCACATTCTCCTGCCATATGCGGTCAGTCCGTACTCTTGCCTTTACACCTGTTTGTTCAAAATGGTGAAACATATGCTCTTCCTTGTTGGAGGGTCAATGTTAAATCAAAGATTAAACATATGCTGCACTGCAGTTACCGACTGAGATTTGCCGTACTCAACCACAGAAAACCTTATGTTGTACTGTAGCCATCTTACTAACAACTGATACGTAATAGCAGCACAAGCACTCTAGCGGTAGTTTAAGCAACTACATGTGCTCTAGCAATGTTATTCAGAACTTTTGAACCTACTCTCCCAACTATTACATCGATCAGTAAGGTACAATGTATAGTTCAGGAAATATTATAATATAGTTCAGGAGTTACTAAATTGAGTACATCTTTTAGTATTGCCCTGTATTTTAAATATTAAGTACACACTTAGATTAGTTTTAAGTTCTTAAGATCCTCACAAAATAATTTTTTTTTTTGTTTTTAGATTTTATGTTTTATAATATTATTAAATTTACGTGGAAAAAATTGGATATATACAGAGGATTTCAAGAGATATTGAAAACTTAAGGGACCGATTCAGGAGATAAAAAAAAATTCATGCGGAAAAATGGCTTATCTTACTTCATTTTCTCTCTACGCATTTTGACTTTTTTCAATAAAAATATATCTTAAGAAAAAACTGAGATATTTATTGACATTTGTCATTAGGTAATCTCTATTGCTGCAGTGCAACAGTTATTTATTTTGAAATCATGTCACGTCAAGAAATTGATACATTCCATAGCCAAGAAAATCTACTACTGATTAAAGTGCATGTTATATTATCAGGGATTTTTTAAAAAGTAGGATCTACAACACTAAACCCTGAAGTAATGATGAATTTAAAAGGCATTCTAATGAAGAGATCAAAAATAAATTGATATCTTAGAAAAAATGTGAGAGACACTTGGTGAGAGACTTAAAGAAAATGTCTGTTCTTGAATGAAATAATTTTTAATGAGTGATGTTTATAAAGTAGTTTGTAAATCGCATATTTTGTTATTAAATTTGATATAAATAAATTTAATTAAATAAGGTTTGAGGTTTTCATTCATTTGTTTAAATTTTTCCTTTTTTTGGCCCTTTCTGTATGTAGAAATAATAATGAAGGCAATATATGCAGTTAGAAACATAATAAAATCTGTGTAAGATAGGATAAGAAGTTTATTAAACAAAATTATCTATATACGCATTAAATAGAGGATCAGAAAACGGAGTAACACTTCTTTTGTAAAAGAGATATTTAAATAAATTTCTAATTAAATTAAGTAAAACAACTTTTACTTTTATTAATAACTTTTAAGTTATAACTAACTACTGAAATATAGTTCATATTAACTTAATTTATTAGGTTAATTTGTTATCTCAAACCATAGCTGGAAATCGAACCTGTGACCTTTTACACACCAGGCAAGCAAGAGGATACCACCACCTATGCCATATAAGCTGTCAATAAAATAATTTGTATGTTCTCCAAATTACATTACAAGTGGGACTGAGCAAAAAGTAAAATTCTTAAATTTTAAAAAAAGAAGAGACAGACTTACTTTGGAGATGATTTAATTATAGCTGAATCTATCCGACCAGTAATTGGATTAACTTGATTAATAAAAGTTTCTCTATGTTTTTGTAAAAATTTATGAAGATTACCATACGGGCAATATTCAACAATAACCAATAATTCATCTGAAAATGCACAGAAAACGAAAAACAATAAGTAAATGAATTCATATAACTTCTTTTTACAATCTTTTTTAAAAATAACTGCTTATAAAGGGAATAAGGATTTTTTATTTAAAAAAAATTTGTATCACCAAACTGTTATGAACGTGAAGTATCAATTCATCATAGAGATGTTCTTGTAATAATAAATCTTAAGTGGCCAGTTCCTTTACTAATTAGAAACAGTTATCACTAGATAATAACTTATATATTGATCGGGTAAAAATCTACACTACAAAGTGCAAACATCTAGCCTACATTCTAATAATATGTATTAGTCAGTCATATTTAAAGTTAAAGAACAATGAACAGCAATAACAAATAATTAATTAACCAATTAAATAAGTAGTCTTCAGTGATCAGCTATCACAATTGCAGTTCTTTAATGCTACAAGAATAATATTAAGAAGAATAAGTATTTTTTTTATACTTACTGGTCTAATTTTAACCCACAACTGATATAGTGTTTTTGTCACTTAGGGTATGGCTGGGTCAAAAGTGGCCCAAATTAAAAAAAAAATGAAAAAATACAGACAAATGAAAAAAAAAATTATTATAAATTGAACATATATAATGGCATAACTAAACACTAGAAATAATACAAAAAGTTAATTGAAACATTGAAAATATTTTATAAAAGAAAAATTAAAATTGTGAAAAAATTATCTAAAAAATGTATAAACTTTTTTTTATTGTTCAATTACGTATATTAAATATAACTGATTATTCCTGTTGCATACTGCTGTATACATCTGTAGTTGTTATAAAACTTGTAAAATATACTAAAAATGTTAAACAGAATAAAAATTGGCAGGTGTAAGTTCTCGGATCATTTTTGATGATTTTTTCCTTATTAATTTTTTCCTACCTAATCATCATCAGTGCTGTTGGCACAGATCACTGTTGCAATGCTATGAGCCTTGCAGACTGCTTTCTTGCATTTTCTACATTTTGTAGAGAACTTGTTGCTATGACTACATTTGTGACGCCAAAGTCGTTTTGGAACCCGTTGAGGCTATACTTCTTCCTGAGGTTGTGTCTTCGCATATGTTCATATCAGTACACACACTGTTTGTGTGACTCTTTAGTGTGATCTGTGCGTTAACTGTTTTGGATCAGGTTCATACCGAGATCATTCAAGAAAAGTTGATCAATAGATTTTTCTTCATCTGAATTTCTTATAATGTATGCATTTACACCCACAATGTTTATGATTCAATACAACATTATTACAGATTTTGATTCTTCTAACGACAGAATACACATTTCTGATCTAATGAATTTAGTAATATTACAAAATTCAACTATTTCAGGTTTATTTTCAGTGTTTTTGTTGATTGACTTATCATGGTACATTATCACAATGACAATGAAAGACAATATATTTACATTCTTCCCTTTCTTTGAAATTTATTAATCATTTGCTTTGTCTCCAGTGAAACCAAAATTTGAAGAATGAATCGGTTGCTTATTTGCTTTGAAGGCTGGTGGTATTTCCCTTTTGTTGCTACAAATTTTTCCTAAATAAGTTAGATCTTTCAAAGTCAATTCTTCGTTAAGCTGTAGTGATGTGAACCAATTGTCTGATGTTATAATGTGATTAAACTGAAAAACGGGTTCTGCAAGATGAAGAACAGATGCTCTAGGAATCAGCAGTTATTTTGGATTTAGAATGGAGTCTCTTCCTGTGTACACATAGGCATTTTGTAGATAACATGTTCTAGAATCACACAGGTACATAACTTTCAACCCATATTTTGCAGGCTTACTTTTCATGTAAACTTACTTACACCTCCCTCAGAATGGTAACAGCATATTATCAGCTGTGAGGTAATCTCACCAGAAATAGTTTTCTTTATTATTCAGTATCAATCTACTAAAAAAATCCGATATCAGTGCAAGTTGGTCATCATTTCTTAACTTTTCCTTACAAATGTCCTCATTGTCAAAACAAGGGACTTCAAGTATGAATAGAAACCGTTTGAGTGTCTCATGGTACATTGAAAAATATCCCTTCCAGTTTCATTTATTGCAAATAAAGATTCAACATCTTCATAGTTGTTTTTAAATACTCCACTCAAATACAGAAGGCCTAAAAGAGCTTCAATTTTCACTATATCAATGTGTTCAACAAACTAACAGGCCATAGAAGTTTAATCATATCTTTTCATTAGTGTGTTCAACAATTATCTTAATCACATATTTATCAATAAGAAGTCGCTAAGCTTCTAACCGCTCAACAGATTTATTATTATTTGCATTATCTGTTATACCAGGTAGTTGTGCTAACAATATTACTATCTCTAATTCTACAAGGTGCTGGTGGTTTTTTGGCACATTTAAATTTAAGTTTGCCATTGTAGTAATTTCCACTTTTTCCTTAGTGATTGTTGCATCGTCTTCAAAAAATTCTTCAATGTAACTGCAACAGCTGCAGCTAACACTTGCCCTCGACCTTGTACACCAGTAGGTCTAAGTGCTCCTCTGCACTGATCAACAGAAACAAATCCACCACTTTCAGCAAGGTGTTTCAAAATTATTGTCGTACTTAGCACCTTCTTGATATTTCATAGGATTGTAGTAAGGGTCAATGTCTGCATCATCATTGCTAATACCATCTGAGCAACTAGAGCATCTGAGCAACTCCTCTGATTTGAGTCCGAGTGATAAGATGGAGCATCGGAATAGTCTGACAAGTTTTCTTCTAGTGCTTTCAAAATTTGTTGTTCAACCATCATTTTTAGTTTGCAAATGACACTAAAAATACAAATTAGACACACATACTAAGAAAGACAAATACAAAGTAACACTAACTTACTATAATAACTACTGATAAATTATGATTACACAATTAAAACGTACAATAAATGATTACTAAACAAATAAAGTAATGAATTGCGAATACTGCTAAGTTACATAAACTGTGTGGTCGGGTCACAGCAGAACCAAACAGCGTGTAGTACTAACACTGACAAATGAAACTACTAGTTACTAGTGATATTTGGTAGAGTGGTAAGGAGTAGAATATATAAAATGACAGCGCTGCAGTGGTTGCTCTGTTGAAAAAAATGAGAACTTAAAATTTACTCAATATGAATATGGTTGCATGCGAAAAAAGTTTAACACGTTTAGCATATGACAAGCCCATCTTACAATTCCAGCAAAATTTTGGTTATCCCTTGCTGAAAGGGTTAGTCATATCAAAAATTGTTTCATACAAAAGTTTTAGGTAATGTTTAGAGGACTAACTACCACTTAAAACCGATTCAATATTGTGCCTATTAAGGTAGGTATGTTTTTTTGTCTTCAAAACCCCATTTTTTCCACCCCCCGAGCTAAAGGTTGGTTATATCAAAAAACTTTACTTAGATAAGTTTTAGACCCTTATCCAAAGAATAATAAGAACTTTAATTGAATTTGATATATTACTTAATAAGAAAGTTATAGAGATATTTTGTTTTTTCTGTTTTCTTGTTTTTTGGTTTTGGTCAACCCTTGCTGTAAATGTTGGTCATATCAAAAATTGCTTCTGACAAAGGTTTTAGGCAATGTTTAGAGGACTAATGACCTCTTTAAACCGATGCAATACTGTACCTATTAAGCCAGATATGATTTTTTTTTTGTCTTCAAAACCCCATTTTTTCCACCTCCTGAGCCAATGGTTGGCGATATCAAAAAACTTTATTGAAATAAGTTTTAGGCCCTTATCCAAAGAATTATAGGAATTTTAAATGAATTCAATATTTTACTTAATAAAAAAGTTATAGAAATATTTTTTTTTTTTTTTAAAGCCACCCCATTTCCACCTCCACAATCCAATTTTGGCCGTTAACGAATTCGACCGAAATTTTACTGTAGTTTTTTTTAGGGAACAATTTGAAAGTGATTGGCGCAAAATTATGGCAGTTATATTGTTCACAAGAAAGTGAAATATATATATATATATATATATAAATGTATATGTAAACTTTTGAGCTGATGGTGGTTTTGGGGTCTGGGGAATATAAAACACAAAAATATGTCAAACTTTTCTTGAAGTTGAATCATGGTATCCATCAGTTTTCTTATGAAGTCTACCTAAAAAGGCTTTTGGTCCTTTATGCCTTTATGGATGTTTGAATAAAATCAAACGCCATAAAAAATTATCTTAGGGTTTTAAGGATCATTAAATTTATCTATCATTTGAGCAAAATTTTAATATATGAGACCCATGAGGTTCATTCCTCCTATCTCCTTGAGTAATTATTTCCAAAATTAAATGTCATCAATGCAATTCATAGTAACCGTTTTACCAAATTTCATTTAAATTGGTCCATCAAGTCTGGAAATATCAAGCAAAATATGATCCAGCATCATAAATATATATGTGTACCTTCTGGAATTTTTCAATGAAAAATTAGGGTTTTTTGGTTAGAGGGATCAAAAAACATCAAGTCATGCAAAATTTGATTTACTCAGCATACTTTTTCTTATATAGTATATTGTGTGGTTGGTTATTCAATATAACTTTAGAGGTGGGAAAGTAAAAAAAAAAAAGATAGAATAGTTATATTTTTTAAAATTCAGTTAATTTTAAGTTAGTTAAGTATTTCAAAATTTTATTTAATAGGTGAGGTAATATAAAAGAGATTCAAATTTTTTAAACTGAAGTAGAAGTAAATTTTATCATACATATACTTACGATTGCTAAGATTGAGAGTACAAGCACCTAATAAATTAACAACATTAAGATGTTTACCAAGATGAACCATTATTTTTAATTCAGAAACGAGAGCAACTATGTGCGTCTCATCAACATTTTGTTTAACCATTTTGACAGCAACCGTAGTAACAACATTAGGTTCCAAAATACCTTCAGCTTCACCTTTCAATACAACACCAAATGCACCAGAACCTAACTGTTTACCTGGAAAAAAAGATTAAAATAGCAGCTTTTTAACAACTGAACCAATTAGGGATATAAAAAGTTACAACTATTGATTTAATCTGTTTGTAAAACCTTAATGCAGTAATTAAAAACCGTACACTACACAGTTAGAAAAATAGCGGAAGTGTTTGATGTTAGTATGAAATTGATAAAGGTTTTTTTTTTAGTTTTTTATATCTTTTCTGGTTCATCATTTTAAAAAATGAAGGAAGTAAAATTAAAATTCAGAGAGAATTTTTAAATAAGTTCATAATTCAAATTAGTCTGAGATAGGGAGATTTGTTCCTGACCAGCTTCTGAATGTAGCTCATGAAAAAATAATAAAAGGAATAAAATCTAAACAAAATGGCACTATACTTAAAGTAACTTACAGAGTTCTGTTTTTTTTATAATAATAGTAAGAGAGTAATTAGAGAAATGAATTGATGAATATTTGTATTACAGGGTAGGGCAGAAAAATTCTAAAGATTTTTAGAATAACGCAACACAGTATTTACAATGATCTCATTTTTATTCATGTTCTACACTTAAAACACCATATTTAAGCTATTATTATTATTGAAAAACAATTTTTTTGTTTTTCAGGTAATATTAAGTGGGGAAAAATGCAACTTGCAAATCATCCATTTTGAGCCACACACTGCTGGAATCGATTGCCGAATTTTCTCATTACATTTTGCACTATGCATGATATGAGATCGTATGGCAAGCACCTCATACTGAATTGCTACTTTCAGTGCATGTAGTAAATGTGGTTTACTGCGTACACATTGAATTTAAAAAACCCTTCTAGGAATAAGTCACATATTAAAATATCAAGTGAACAGGTTAGCCAGGTGATATCTCCACACACTGTTAATTAAATGTTACCGAAATATCATCCTTAACACTTCCATTAAAACCAATGTGGGCAGGCAGTTGCCCCAATCTTTTGGAACCACAGTTCGGGTTTGAGTTTACGTGCCATCTGTGAATTTCTGCAGATCAAACTGTACTATTCTACATCCACTAACTGTTTGACCACCTTCTTCAAAGAAATACGGACCAATCACCATAAACTTTGCTTCCGCATACCACATTGTGATCTGTTGTGTATGAAGTGGACGCTCATAAAACTATCATGAATTTGTATTGAATCAGTATCAGCAGTTTTGTTTATTAACACCACCCGACAGGTAGAAATGGGCTTCATCACTCATGTGGTTTACTGTACTTTCTGTCATCATCTTCAACATTTCTTTAAAAACTCAGCATTGTTCCTGATCATGAGGAGTCAATTTTTGAACAATCATCAGTTTGTAGGGATGGAAATTCACATCAGAATCCAGTATTCTTCTGACAATTCGATTGGGGATCTACAGAGCAGAGGAATGTCAATGTGCCAAATGACGAGGACTAGCTTCAATCACCTGCCTTACTTGTTTCATGTTCTCTAGTGTTTGTTTTTATGTTGATTATGTTATTTATTGATTATGTTATGACTTATGTTTATGTTGTTTATGTTATCTAAGTTAGTTTTTATGCTGATCTTGTCCTGAAATTTTCCATCTGTAACATGATTATGTTATGAGAAGGCACAGAACTGTGGCAGTCAACAGAAAAATGTAAACAGAGAATATTTTCTCTGTGTTTTCTGCATGAGTAAGACAGAAATATTGTTTATGGAAAACCTTTCCTAAGAGAAAGCTTGGTGCTTAATGTTGGATGGCTCCCCGGTGACTGAAATGGAAGCTAGCGAGGAGTGGAGATACTTAGATCTAAGATCATAAAATACTAATACATTAAAGAAGAATTGAAAGCCAGAATAAGATAGTAGCCACATAAAGAGTTTATAACTGCAGTATGTCATTAAAAGCTGCTCTACACACATGAGAGCTTACTTACCTATACAATTCAGAATACATTAATTGCATTTTGTTTGAAGAATTGGAAGTCTTTTACAGTGAGCTTTAGGGATAAGTTCTCAGAATTTAGGCTACAAAAAAAAGGTAAGAGACAAAATTGTTGTAATAAACTAACAAAAGAGATATGAAAAAGATTGATATAAATAACAATTTATTAATAATAAATTTTAAAAAATATTTACCCAGTTTCAATTTTTTACGTGGAAATTCAAATCTGTCTTTATATGGTAACAAATCTGCTTGCTCAGTTACATCTAGATCAGAATTTATGCTTCCAATTTGACCTTGTTGAAAATTACGCAATCCATTTGTTATCTGTTTTCTTTTTTCCTTAAAAGCAAAACAAAAAGGAATAAAAAGAAGATAACAGACTAAACACTCAATTATAATTATTTATGAGATTAATTTTTAGCATTTGATAAATGCCAACTCTGATCAGGATGCAAACTCAGAACATTCTGAATGAAAGGTAGAGGTTTATTATGCTTGTAATTTAGTTCATTTGCATGCACGAAAGAGTACTTAACTGGTAACAACAACCACTAGTGATATACCTGGGCACAATGTTTTCACAGGAAGCTACATCAAAATTCAATAAAGTGAAAAACTAATTCAAAAACAGTAAAAAGTTATAAATATTTAAATAGCAAAAATCTTTCTTTAGGAATAAAAAAATGAAAAAATTGCATAGAAACTGATTAATTGGTTCAAAAATTATATGAGATCAAGAACTGATCAAAAACTTATGAAAGCTCTGGTAGTCAGGTATTAAGGATAAAAAACGTGAGTGTTTTGCACTGTTACTGTTGATTAAAAACCATTGTTACATAAAAAAGTTCATCAATTTTTTTTTATGAATTTAAAAGTTTTCTGGAAGACTTTCTGTTTTTCAGTAACAGACAAATGGTTAAGGTCATTTAAATATTTAAGTATTGTTTCAAGTTTTTTAAAATTTCAATTACAAATACTCACTCTTTCCTTTCTAACTCTGCGTATTAGTAAAATAATGATGGAAGCAAATGAAAGTACAATAATACAAAACAGTGCAGCAATCCATACGAATGAGTCTTTATCTGAAAATAAAAATTTTGTATTAAACACATATTATCTTAAAACAAACTATAATACATAAAAAGATTGATTATCTAAAAAATAATGTATATATGCTTGCATTGTAATTTTAATGATTGTAGATGATATTGGGAGTACTTTGTAAGTCACAAGTTACTTCCAAAAATGAGACCATTAATACCATTCTTCTCTTAATACCATTCTTAAGTATAATCCCCCAAGACAAGATTTCATGTCAAGGCTTTGAAAAAGAAAGATTATTTTCCATCGTCTTCTCTGAAACAAATATTCTGTTACTAAACAACAAATTATCAACATACCAAGACCACTGAAATTCAGGTGATATTCAGATTCACAAGTGACGTAGTTATTCTGTTCATTACAAAGACTGGTTGTATAATGAACACCATTACTCCTAGAGAAAGCAACTTTGAATGGTGCTAAAAAAGACACTTTATGGGAAACATTAACCTTAAAAAACAATAATTTCAACAGTAAAAAAACAATCAATTTTGTTGTATTTTGCTTCATAAAACATTTTAAATATTTAGTTCCAGAATTTTTAAAAGGAATTTTTAAGAATTATTAATTTTCTTGTATGCTGAATTTTGTAATTATTTTATGAAAATCCTTTTAAAACTGTTTCTAATAGTTAACTGACACTTTTATTTTGACCATGGCTAATAAAATATGTGAAATCATCACATACTCAGTATAATAAAATTAATACAAAGGAATTACTGCATTTTAAGTACAATAAAAAAAAACTTCTTCATTTCTACTGTAATTTTTGATTTTTGGAGCCTCTCACACAAGCTCAATTTTTGCTAATTAGAACAACCATGGTTTTAATTAATTTAGATTATTACAGATCTTATGTTTATTGTTCACTAAGCCAATAATAGAAAAAAAAACACAAAAGACAATTTTTTTTAGAATGAATACATGTAAAATTTAAGAAATAAAATCATGAAAATGTACAAAAGGATGGGTGAAATGTAATAACACAATTGTTCATAATTTCTAAAAGAGAGACATAGTCAAATGAAAGAAATATGACATAAATGCATTTTATTTGCTACTAAAACTTACAATTATTTTTCCTCTTAGTCATCATTTACAGCTATAGATTTCTCCCAACAGTGAACCAGTTTTCTCATTCTATCAATGAAAAATTCTGGTAGCCTTTCCTTGATCCACGACCTCAGTGCATCCTTCAGTTCATCACACCCATGGTGAAATAAATACCCTTAATATTATAATTCTGGAAGGAAATGAGATTCGCAGGACCTTAAATTTGTTGAGTATAGATTCAATTTTCAACTTCATAAGACCCTTGGGAATTGTAAGCTATGTATGTGGCCGAACATTATCATGTAGCAGAATTATCAGCTCTGTGAATTGTCAAACATGATATACACATCACCTAAGTCATTTTAATATTCTATATACTGCACAGAATTTACAGTTTTAGCTTTTAGGTAATCGGAAATATACACATTTTTGGAATTCCAGAACACTGTCAAGAGTATTTTTTTTTAGCTGTAGGTTGTGTTTTAAATTTTTTAGATTTTGGCAAACCACATTGCCAATATCCTGTGCTCTGCCATTTTTCTTCTGGGTTATAATGATCACCCAAGTTTCATCACCCATCACAATATTGAAAAGAAAGTTTTCTGAACATTGTTTTAGACACACTGATATAGCAGGTGTACTTGACTAACAATGGTGATTGACAGAAAATGAGAGGGTGTGGGTAAATGAGTTTTGGAATAATGAGCTGACTAAAAAATTAATTTAAACTTAAAAAAATATAGTAGTAAAATAAAGTTCACTTTCCAAATGTATTTTCTCTGCTTCTAGATGATCTTATATATAATCATTATCAATAAAGATGCTATAAATCCCACAAAAGATTTTTTTAAAACATACTTCCACAAATTAAGTGAAAAAATTAAAAAAAAATATTTATAAAAAAAATAAATGGATCTACTTACTTGATTGAGGTGGTACATGAATTGTATTTAGAATAGTACTTTTAGATGTAATACCGACTCTACTTTCAGCTTTGCAAGTGTATAAACCAGCATCTTCCTCAATAATTTCATCAATAATTAATAAACTTTCATTATATCTCTGAGAAACACGTATTCGTGGTATATATGTATTGTTTGAGTTAGAGTTTTCAAAATCTCTTATTTCTACATTATCCTAAAAAAATACAAAAAATAAAACAAATTATCTGCATATTTGGTAATAGGAGAACAAATCCAGCTGATCTTAAATGACATAAACTTACCTGCACAAATTTAGCTTTTTTATAAGAAAATATCTTGGATAGAAAACAAGTACTGAGCAAATAACCTGAGACACCAGCGCATTTGACTGATAGTAAAAATTAAACATTTTATTCATCTAATAAAATGTATCTCCTAGTTTAACCCAGTTTAAACATTGTGAATGCCTTTCTTCTTTCACGTAGCTAATTAAAAAGATTTTTCTTCTTATTTAGAAGTTAAAAAATTCTTCCATCGTTTTATGGACCTGTGGTTCTATTATGGTTCTTAACTCTTTTATTTCATATAAGTGGAACTACTTCTGAGTATCACAGCAATAAATCACATAAAAAATTTAAATAGCTGCTATTTTAAAATTTATTTATTTTGTAGATGTTGTATACATATATACCTACTACATTTTATTAAAATATCTCAATCCGTACTTAAGATGTAAATTTTTAGTGAAAAGTCATAAAATGGTGAAGAGAGGTAAAATAAAGTGAGGTAGAACTTTATTTGCATGAAGGCTTTTGTTTATTTTTAAGCCCAAAATCAGTCCCTTAATTTAGGTTATTATCTTCCATCTTCCAGAGCATCCTGTTGGGTAAAAAATTAAATAAAAAAAAGTATGATGTCACTAGTTTGATGGAGTCAAAACTTCAGTTCCAGTTTTAGTTTTTTTAGTTAATGGGTTTTTGAGATACTGTTTAGAAATAATGTTGAATATCCTCCTTCCATCGCTACTTTTAATTGACTTAAAATTTTAGAATTTTAAATAGTTTATAATCTTAAATATTTTTATCGTACTGAAGCTCAATTTTCTACAACCACTACAAAAATTCAAAATGGCAAAAACTACCCCTTCCCAGTTTTTAATTTTGTCCAAAATTTAATGCTGTCAATTCCTACATAAAGAAGTTTTTTGAATCATTTCTGAAGAATTTATGTTGAGCCTGTTTGATGTTATTAATCAAAATACAAACCTATAAACAAATGTACGTACAGGTTGCTGAAATTTCTATAGATTTTTTATGTTTTTTTGGACTCAGGGGATCGTCAAATGTCAACAAACAACTTTTTTGAAATTTCAAAAAGGAGTTTCCTCCCAAAATCATGCAAAAAGTTTTTTTTTGATATTTATATATTTTTGATTAATTTAAAAAAAATATTTTAGGGATACAAGAATTAAAGTTAACAATATTTTTAAAATTAAAATACAATGGCTATAAATAAATGATGACTAAAATAACATCTGGTACCCTGAGGAGTTACAGGGTAGTTCATCTAGGTGGATGAATAGATTACACAAATAAAAAAAAATTTGTGTAGTTCAATGCAAGAAGACCCATACTTTTCGTTATTTTGTTTCCTTTTTAAAAAGCATCAACTCATTCTAATATTTTATAAAAAAAAAAAACTTTTGATCCATAAATAATCAAAACATTTCAAAAAAGCACCACAATAAAAGATAAAAAAAATTAAAGATATAAGTTTCAACTCACTCACCACTTTGACTCACTGCATAACTGCATATGAAAAATACACCACTACACAGTCAATAAAATTTTCAAATTTTTTTCAAATTAAACTGAGCATAACTCAAGAACGACTCAAACAATTTTCATCAAATTTTCACATGCACAAGTTCAGAGACAATACTACAGCTTATCTAAATTTCAAGGAAAATGATCTGGTAATTTTGGAGATTTTAGAGTCACATAATTTTAACACAGTTAATAAATATATAAGTAGTAAGTACATAGGTAAGTCAATTATTATCCGCAATTTAGTTATATTTTTGTTTATGTTGGCAGTACTGTCGTGTTGCATAGGTGACGCATGTGTGGTTTAATTGTTGTTATGTCTGTGCAGGTTTGATGCTGCTAGGTTAGTTCCGTTATCACTGCCTTGCCGTTAACCATGGCTGCTCAGCTTTCTGTTTGCACCAAAGATAAAGCAACGTTCAGTAATCCGTTTTTTGTGGTTGGAAGGTGTATCAAGGGCCGAAATTCATTGAAGACTTTCGGTACAGTACGGGAACAGTATGTTGCCGCAACAGAGTTTCTACGAATGGATTGAAAAATTCAAAAATGGTCGCACAACGAAGGAGCCGGACGACCGTTTACCGCCACAAATGAGGAAAACGTTGAGCGTGCACGTGACATGGTTTTCTTAGACAGACGAGTAACTATTGATGAAGTGGCACATCGTTTGCAAATTATTCACGGTTCTGCCAATGAAATCATCCACAACAGACTTGGGTTTCATAGTCTGTGCAAAATGAGTCCCAAAAAAACTCACATTTGCATAAACAAACGCGCTTGGACATCTGCCACAAACATTTGGATCTCTACGGTAACGAATGGAACATCTTCTTAGACAGAATCATCACTGGTGACGAAACGTAGATCCATTATTACGAGCCGGAGAGTAAACGGCAGAGTATGGAATGAAACATCCAAATTCACCCTGCAAAAAAAGTTCAAGACCCAACCGTCTGCAGGAAAACTAATACTTACGGTTTTTTGGGACTCACAAGGCCCAGTACTGGAACATTATGGGGAAAGGGGCACGACAATAAACAATGCGCGTTACAGTGAGATGCTTAATGCCAAGCTGAAGCCTGCGATTCAAAGCAAACGCCGAGGACTGCTGTCGAAAGGTGTTGTGATGTTGCACAACAATGCCTGTCCACATACTGCTGTCCACACTGCTAAAATGCTCCAGAAACTCAACTTTTTAGTGCTGGTTCATCCTCCGTATAGTCCTTGATCTTGCCTTTTCTGACTACCACTTGTTTGGTCCACTCAAAGAGGCATTAAAAGGCCATCGATTTACCTCGGACGAAATAGTGAAAGAAGCGGTGCATTCCTGGCTCGCAGCTCAACCAAAAACCTTCTTTTATGAGGGCTTCAGGAAGCTTGTGCAACGATGGACCAAGTGGGTTGAAATGCAAGGAGACTATGTTGAAAAATGATGTACATGTAAGTTTCATATTTGTACTGCAATAAAATTTACAACTACAGATAATAATTGAGTTACCCTTGTATATATATATATATATATATATATACACAAGTGTTTTGAGTCACATGGTTGGAGGGGGGGGGGTGGGGTGAAAAGAATTTTCTTTGCATATATATATATATATATAGATGTAAAAAATGCAAAGAAAATTCTTTTTCACCCCCTCATCCAACCATGTGACTCAAAAGAATACAGTTCTTTGAAAATTCAGTAAAACTAAATTATATTTTTTACCTTCAACCAAGTTATTTTAGGTAAGGGAGAACCTTCTGTCTTACAATTCCATTCTAATGTATGACCGATTACGGCTGCATCAGATTCATTCTTAAATGAAACGATCACAGATGGTTTTACTTTGGCTGAAAAATAAGAATTATCTTTATATTTTTAAAATTGAAAACTATCTCTAATAGAAAATATTTAAAAGTTTATTAGACAATTAGTTGAGTACTATTCACTTAATAAATAATGTTCCAAAATCTATTGTAGGGAGTAGAAAACAATAAACATCTACATAAGTACACGATTTTGATAATAAATATAGTTACAGTAAAGTATAACTAATAAATTTAAAAAAACAATATTGTTATTAACCTTCTTGGTTTAACAAACATAAAATGCAGTACAGGCCTTGTATTTGTCTGTAAAATAATTTTGCTGTTTGATACAGTGAAGTGACTGCAGTTTTTTTTTAAAGAGATCTGAAATTTTCAACAGATCTAATAGAAATCTTTTCTTTACAACCCATCTGTAGATCCTCTAAATTATGAAACTATGTACATATTATACAGCATTATTGTTAAAACAAATCTTTCACTGGAAAAAATCTTCTTTACTGAGATCAGAAATAGCAATTTAAAAAAAAAGAAAAGATAACTATATCAGAAAGTCAATCGACCAACTATTGTAAATTTTTTTTAATTCATAACATACCTAATGGTAATAATTTATTATATAATCCTCAAATAAAATAGTGGAATCTTAAAGTTATACTAATAAAATAAATAAATCTTTTAAGTAGCTAATATAGGCTGGTTTAGTACAGTTCAAGATCATATGACGTCACAAATTTGTGAAGTGATGTTGCCTTGGGCATGTGATGTCAGAGAAGATTTCCTTAAGGCAGTCGATTGGTTTAGGTGCAGAAACTGGGGGGTGATGGTAGTACAGTTGGATATATTGTTATTTATTAATAAGTAACCATTCTTCTTTTTAGCAAATATTACACATTTATAAATATAAACACAAGGATAATGTTGAAAATTTATAATTTTTAGATATTAGATTATGATTCATATGTACAGGTGACAAACAACAATTTGACACCTTATTTTTAAATCTTGATAATTTATTTGACATTTGAGGGAACCCCAAGAGATGATATTATACTTCTGATAGGAATATATATATATATGTACACAAAGTGAATAATATGATTCAAAAATAAAAGTAAGTGGTTATGAGCCTCCGGTGATTACCGGAGGCTAAACAGTAAAAAAAAGAAAAAGTGATTATGAAAAAAAAGTTTTTTTATGCATAATTTTCTATAATTCCTGAAGGGTTTTTTTTTAGTTAAGTAGAAAATCGCAGTAACAATACAGGAAAGAACAAGGTTTATCTGTGTAAAATAATTTTTTCTATAAGTAATTCTTAAATTATAACTCTTTGAAGACAAGCTCTTTCATAATGCATAATATAGCTGTGCTTTATATTTTGATTATAATGAATTTTAATTCATTAACTTAACACCTTAAAGAAATATAACGGAAAATATTTTTTAAACAATGAGGTTGAAATGGGGACACAATGACCCATTAATAGAACCGACTGTGTTACAAAAGATACCACATCTTACATAGCTGTCCCGAAAGGCACTGGCCAAACTTATGAGTTATCTCTGAGCATAATGGTTACATAATTTAATAAACAATAAACTGTAAAAAAAAAATTGTAAAATATGATACATATAAAAAGATAACGCTTTTTTTTAATCGTAGGCAAGGAGTTTTAATAAACTTTATAAAATTGTTCTTTCATGTAATGTACAAACAGTCAATTGTAGCTGTAAATCAGCTACAATAGGCTATTTGTTTATTTTATATTTTTATTGAAGATTTTAATCTTTATAAGAGATAAAATTCTAGATTAACAGTATCATATTATATTATTCTACATAGACTCTAAAATACAAAAATAAAACCTTTTTTAAATGCACACAAACAAGAAAGTTTTTTTAAAAATTAATCAGGAAATTATAAAAAAATATAAAATATTTAAAATTTAAAAAGTCACTTTTACTTTTTATAATTATATTCTTTTGTAAACATTCTTTCAATGTTTTATTAAAAATTATACCTTTAATAGAAGCTACTTAGAGATGTTTTATATGCCGCATACTGATCTTTCTCAATAGACCTTTTGATCTTTCAATGTCACTTTCAAAAACCTTTGAGAACTTTTTCAGCTGTTGAAATTTCTTTATTTGTTCTGTTATCATTGTCTTCATCAGTTAACATCTTCCTAGAATTTGTTATTATTTCCTGGCCACCCAATTCTTTATAAATTACCTCCTCTATATCAATCACTCTTCTAATATGACAGTTTGGGTTTCCTTTTACTTTCCTCTATTGAATGATGATGTTACTAGCATCTTAAATTTTCCATGTTTCTATCCTGCTTAATTGCCTTATAAATTTGTTTGTGGGATAAACTGAAAATGCACCTTCCAGCAATTCTGAGTACTAGACAGAACTATTATATATTAATAATATATAATTATATTTATATGTATAAATATATAACATTAATATTAATATAAATATATTAATAGTTAAATATATTTTATTAAAAGTTAAATTTATATAACATAACTTACATTGAACTTCCAGAAAGTGAGTTACAAATTTTCTTCTGTTGTAAGTCTCTTGTGAATTTGTAGCATAACAACGATAAGTCCCAGTCAAATTAGTTGTTACATTTATGATTTCTAATATCGATTGATATGAGTATTCTGTCATATTATTTTTTACTTTTACAACTGAAAAAAAATAAATAAAAGAAATACAAGTTAAGAAACAACTATTTATATACAAATATAGAATTGTGTAAATAAGTTTTAAACAAATTCATTAAATCCAATCAATAAAATACTACTGGATGAGCAACTTAAAACCGAATCACTGCAGACTAATTACAGTTGTTACATGAAACATTTTATGAATGAAATGAAAAAAAAATTACATTAAATTATGTATTTACATTAGCAAAAGTTGACATATTTATCACATTTTTAAAAAGTGTTTGAAGTAAGCACTCTGTGCAGGAATATACTTTTGTGCTAGAGTGATCATATTGAGAGTCACCTGATACAAAACATTGTTGTCAAAGCTGTCAATACCAGTATCCCAGCAAAGAGTAACATACCCAATTCATTTACAAAATAGTATATAATGGTGTCTGTTTCAAATGCAAAATAAAACAGGCGTTCATCAATTAGGACTGCAGATGCCATAGCAGAAATTCAAAGAATTTCTGCTGCTCTACAAAGATACTTATATAAGTTGTTACAACAAAGTGGTGTGAAGTATACATCTTGCACTAACCATCATGTCCTGTAGGGCATTTTGTGTTTTTGGCTCATTGTCAGCTGAAATACAATGATGCAGCATAGCTAATATTGTTTGTTTTATAGATGTGGCATCTTTACTTGTATAAGTTGCCACAGCGTTATCATAGTACTTCGTGAGCTTTAAAATTGTGCTCTCTTTTAAACTTTCATGAGCTTTCCTCCCTACTGTAAACTTTTGGGTCCTACAAACCTTTATATAATGAACCTTTATATAATTTATTTTCATAATGCCATCTCTAATTGTAAAAGTAAACAGTCAAGTGCTGCAACTGTGGCTAAATACAAAACTAAAAGTTATGAATGTACAAAATTGAAACTTATAAAACACAATAAACCGCATCATTTTATCTTGTTTCTAAACAAAGTTGCAGATTATTAAGTCTACATGTTATATCAGTGAAGACATGTACTTGCAAAAATACCCATAACTTTATGTTTAAGAAATGTAGAATTAAAATAAATATATCCTTTTATTTAGGAGATTTTAACTTACAAAATAGGCTAAAATTATTTTTTTTTTTAAATTAGTTTTAAATTTTTTCACTGGGTTTTCCCCCCTTAAGGTAATAGACAAACCGAAATGTCTTAATAATTGCAACTGGTGTCTGAAAAACATTGTCAATGGACAGATATATCTGATTCTGTACTTAACATCAGACACGAAGCATGGTGTCATTTATCTGGGCATGTTATGTCACACAATGACAGATATCGATGAATGAAAATCCTCTCTGTATATTTGAGCATTCACTTCATAATAAGAAAATTGATGTATAGTGTGCTGTTTCTGGTAATTGTATAGTGAGGGCCGATATTTTTTTACTAGATTATTGGCTTCATTGATTATCAGACATGACACACTCATTTCCTAAGATGTATTAATGTCTATATATTGCATAGAATTTACAATTGACTCGGCTTCCAGGCAGTCAATCACATATTTGGAATCATGCTACCACATAGTATCATATTTGGGATTCTAAACATGTTACTACATGTTTGGAATCCCAGAACACTGACAAGAGAATTTTTTTTGATTGTGACAGATCATAGTACCGATATTTTGTGCTGTTATTTTTCTTCTGGGTGATAATGATGAACCCAAGTTTTGTCTACTGTCACAATATTGAAAAAGACATAGTCTATATGTTGTTTGTCATGCATTGGCATAGAAGTAAACATATTTGACCAACAAGGAAACTGACAGATATGAGAGTGGGTCAACAATTTTTGAAATGTTAGTAATAAGGGAATGAAGCTATAAGATAGCAGAACTTATTACTTTGTGCAACACTCTGTTCTCCCATTACATGCCAGTGTACATTCCATTTCAGCTACCCCTTGAATAATGAAGTATTTTATTTAATGACCTCAACTATATACAAAACTGAATTTACTATTTAGTCTTGAAAAAAAATCACACATTTACAGCCAGATTAAGCACAATACTTTCTAAGATCCAGTGCTTCCTTCCCTATGATTTGACTCCTAATATTTCTAGCTAAGAAAAAAAAATCAGATACTTTATTAACAGACTTTCTATACATAATTCCTAGAAATATAATTTGTTTACATCAAAAATTAATTTAAATGTCAGGAAAAGATTTTTGAAAGTATATGTTTGGAGTGTCACTTTATATGGAAGTGAAACTTGGACGATCGGAGTATCTGAGAAGAAAAGATTAGAAGCTTTTGAAATGTGGTGCTATAGGAGAATGTTAAAAATCAGATGGATGGATAAAGTGACAAATGAAGAGGTATTGCGACAAATAGATGAAGAAAGAAGCATTTGGAAAAATATAGTTAAAAGAAGAGACAGACTTATAGGCCACATACTAAGGGATCCTGGAATAGTCGCTTTAATATTGGAAGGACAGGTAGAGGGAAAAAATTGTGTAGGCAGGCCACGTTTGGAATATGTAAAACAAATTGTTAGGGATGTAGGATGTAGAGGGTATACTGAAATGAAACGACTAGCACTAGATACGGAATCTTGGAGAGCTGCATCATTAGTCATTAGTCAAATGACTAATGACTAAAGACAAAAAAAAAAAAATTCCTTTATTGTTTCAAGTAATACACGAAGATAATATTATGAATAGTACTATAAGTTCAAATTTTTAATAAATATGACCTACCTTGTTTAATAGAAGGATCTGGAAATTCCCAATCCAAATGTGAATTGGAATCATTCATTGAAGCTCTGCAAATTAAACTAGCACTATCTCCAGCAACTAATTTTTTTGGACCAATTATTCCAAAACCATTATCAATATCTGTAAAAATAAAAACAATATAATATCAAAAAATTCACTCTCACATGTGCATGATTGAATGAACAGAATTTACTCTCATTTTTTCTTGGGCCCCCTGAAACCAAAAAAGTAAAAAAGCAACTTTTGCATTATTTATCATGATATTATTTTATAGACTGTACTATCACTGATGAAATGATCATCACTACTAGTTTTAATTTGGTAAAGATTGACGGTAAATATTAATGTACTCCGCTTTTTCTTCCATTACACTTTATAATACATGATATTTTCAATTAGTACTTTTTTTTTTTAATTTATTACTAAGTGTTTATCTTGGTCAATTCGAAAAGAACCCAAACCTAAACTTTAATAACATTTTCATAAAATAACCTTTCATAATGTTAATAAATTTAAAATTTGTAATTACAGGCGAGTAGAGTTTTCAGAAAATATTGTAAAATTATGTATCATCTAATCCTATAAACTTTTCAATCTCATTTTTGAAAATAGTATAAATATATAAATAGTAAGCACCTTAAAAATGATAAAATGATCCTTTTTTCATTCATAAAAGTTTGATTCAACTATTTTCCTCCCAAATTATAACAGATAGAATCTATTAAAGATGTAACAAAGTTTAAAATCATAATTGTATTACGGAAAAAAACCACAAAGATTGAATATTCAAACAAGGAGTATCTTTAAAATAATAATTACCTTTTTAACTTCTTTCACTTTTAAATAATGATCTCTGCAAGAGAAGATTGAAAACTAGATAATTGACATTAATTTGAACTGTAGAATTCTAAAGAAGATAATGTTTTTAGGTTCTCAAATCAAAATACCAGTTGAAATGTATAAATAACTTGTTACTATGGATAGTGTTGATGTAGTGAATAAAAGTAGATGAAAGTGATGGAAATTTTTCAAAAGAATAGAAAAAACCGGTTTCATGATACGATATACATTCTCATTCTTTGTAGTTGTGATATATCATCTGCTAGAAAATTCAGATTGGAAAGTTTATAGTTCCAGCATCATGCTTAGTGATGTGATGACAAATTGAAAGAAGCTACCAAGTAACGGTTAAACAAAATGCTGATAAAGAAATATAATATGGATATTTTGAAGCTCACAGATTGCTATAAAAAACAACTACTTGATGTCAGTATAAATTATCTATCAAAGTATACTAAGGTGACTAAGATAGGTAATTTTATTTAAAACATAATTATTTATAACATTTCTTGTTTGATAACATTTTTAAAAATTGTTTTTTTAATATGTGTTTATTTTCATATACGCTCTTTAATTACTTAAATGTTTTTCTTTAAATTTAATAACACATTTTAGAACCAGTACTTACCTGTTACAACAAAATGATCAGTTTTGTCTGTGCAGCCCACAATGTTACATGCTTGACACCTTAAAAAGCCAGAAGTAGTTGCATAAATAGTAAGAACTGAATCAATATGAGCAACTCCTGTATGCTTTTCAAAATATTTTTCATTCTGTAAAAAAAATAAAGTAATATAACTACTATTAAAACTTACAATGGTGCCAGTTTCTGAAATTTATTTAATAAGAGCTGTACATTTGTATTTATTATTTGCAATTGTATGTTACATATGTCAATCATAAGAACTGGGCATTTTACAAGCATAGTATAGAAGCTTGAAATTCCGCACAATAATACTACTCTATAAGTTAATCAATCTATAATCGATCAATCTAAGGATAAGGATATAATTACGTTGACTGTTTTAGAGTTTTTGTTTCCAAAACAGATTATTATTAGAAAAATATAATTACAATAAAATAAGTTACTTCTAATAATAAGTTCATAGTTACTGGATTATCTAGAAGTTATACATTTTCAGTCCTGAATAAACTGGTGAACTACAATCTTTACAACCTGATGATTTTGCAACACCTAGAATATCCCAGTGAGTAACAACTATGAATTGAAGATTTATCAATCATAAAGGTAAAATGCCCTCAGCTAAAGCTGCATTTAATATACCGGTTTTTAGATAATTGAAGTTAAGTAGTACTAAGTGCAATGAATGTGCACTCAACATTGACTGATCATTCATTACAGTCTAGTGACTGTAAAAGTTGATGGCACTTAAAAGATCGTTAAAAATACAAAATATGTACATGGTCTTCTACAAATTACCAAAATTCATGATTTTAATGGAAAAATTATTTAAAAAAATAATGTTTAAACTCCATAATATATATTTCTGGGCATTTACTGAACAAAATGTGCAACTTTATGCAATTTAAACATGTTAATTGATTTTTAAGAACTTTTCAATTCTTAAGTGAAAAAGAATAATGAAAAAATATTTTTGTCTCTTTTAATGTAAAAAAAGAAATTCTTGCAATTGTTTGTAAGTTTAATAAGTAAAAATATTTCTAAATGAAAATTCATCATAAACTTCATTATCAATAAAAGCAATGTCATTGTAATAATCAGATTAAAAACAGTTTGATTGTGTAATCCTCGCACTTATTTCCGCAAGCATCAATAAACTCAATAACCAAATTTATACATTACGATTGCATTTTTTATTTCAACATTCCAATTTTACCTTAAAAAAATCTTGTAAATAACTTCAAAACACATAATATACCTATATAATATTGTAAACTGACTCTAGTTTGATCTACTTACAACAATTTTATATCGATCAAATTTATTATTTAATAGTTTTAGGGTATAATAAATTATGGTTAATGTAAATTGCAAATAATGATCCAAAGAATATGTATGTCTATACAATCAAATATTTCAGAATTATTAAATCAAAAAAATTAATCAAAATTATCAAAGTACTTACATCAATTTCAACATAATCACCACTGCAATTTGAAATTTGATGACAAAATTCAAAGTGCCATGTTATTTTTGGTTCTGGATGACCTGTAACCCTGCAAGTAATCGGTACAGTTTCATTCAATGAATAATAGTTTTCAGTGGACAATGCGACATCAGGTTTTCCTGAAAGTGAAAAATTGTAATAAATACTAAATTTTAGAACAAGATGAGAAAATTAAGTAAGAATTATAATTTATTTATTTTATATAAATACATACACAAGAATACATTTTACTCCCCTTAATATTATATTTAGTTATGAGATTAATTAAGTTTTTTAAGAGGCTTAATGTATAAAAATTACAACAGAAAAAACAGAAAGCAAACTTACATTAAATTTAAAAAAAGTAAAATATAACCAGAACATTTATTTTTTAGTTACTTTTAGCAGTAGTTTTTATTTCTAGAGAACATAAACTTTGTGTTTGCCAAGTTTAATAATCTAAGTTTAAACTTAGATTTAATGAATGCCTACAGAGATGTAATTAAATATTGAAGTATATTAAATAGTAATTAAATATTAATATTTAATATTAAATAATTATATTACATTTAAATATTTAATATTATATTTAAATATAATTTAATACTTCAATATTAAATATTGAAGTAATTAAATATTAAGTATATTTATCTTCTACAAAAATCCAAAGAAAAAATCCTTTTAAAAAAATTGATGTACTTCTAGGGGCCCTGGAAATTGACTTACGGGAGCTTCGTGTCCAGCTTTTGGAGTGTGATATGTAGATGTAACCATTAGCATCATAAAATAAGAAATGCGAGAGAACAGTCTACATAGAACATACACAGTCTACGTAGGGAGAACATAGTCTCCAGCACGTAGGATATGTAGTTTCCAGCAACAGGGTACATCTAGGACCCTGTTAAATTGAGAAATCAGAAGAAAATCATGTAAACTGCTATAACGGTTATACTGGGATACTGGATCAATGAGTAACTATGATGCTGAGGAGGAGGGTTAGCGGTTTCTCTTAGCTTAAAGGGTAGTAAACCTGATTGGATGAAACTGTTTGAGAAAGTAAAAATGATTATATCCATCTATCTTATTGAAGCTACTCTAAAATTAAGGGGTAAATTTCTTAAAGGAAGATCTAAATCAGATCAGGAAATCTAAAAAAGAGAGCCCCTCCACCTGACTAGTCTAGTTATAGGGCTAATAATCTGTATTAGATGAATTAAAAAAAAAGAGAAAACTCCAAAACCTAATAGCACAAAAGGCATGGAAAAGAGAGACAAAAAAGCATAGTTCTAGAGCTAACTAATAAATAAGTAATGTACAGCTATAATTAAAATAATGCAGTTATTGTTTACTAAATATGAATGGTATTCTAAAAGAACCATCCATTTCAAATCTGTCATCCTGAAAGCTCAAGCATTCCTGACCAAGTGGTGAAGGAATGTATGACTCCTACAGAGTTAATAACATTATGCTGTCATCTATGCAACATATTAAAATGAATGTGCCCTTGTTTGTTTATGTCTATATGGGGCATCAGGTAATCAATAAATATGGATCAAAAGATACACAAAACCTTATGAATTCATGAAACATTAATACAAACATATAGAACAGATGTTATGGATGTCTGGAATACGTACAACTGGAATGAAATGTCCAATAACGGGCAATCAAACATATTTTGGTAAATCATGTATTTCAGAAGCCTGGTCTCAATAAAGAACAATAAAGTTTTGCACAAGTGTAATTCTTGTTAACTTTTTACATTAAGGAATGATTATTGATACGGATAGTTGTAAGGATATACTCAGAGATCTTTATTGGGCATTAAAAATCAAATATCTGGCTAGATTTTCAAACAGAAATTATTCTATAACATACACTATAACAGAAACCACTGCCTTATTTTGAAATCAGACTGATTGGAAGCCATGATTCAACCACAGTGTAATTCTGATTTCACCCCCTCTGACGTTTGCTTATGGGAAGTTTAAGGAATATCATGGATAAATGTATTTTCAAGACAATTAAGAAGTGAAATAAACAACCAAAAAATTTGTACAAGCATTAGATGGAAATTTCTACAAAGAGGCATTTGATAAACATGTTTACCACTGGGACAAAATGCTTATTCAATTTTAGTAATTAGATAGAAAAGTGAAAAAATAAAACATATGTAATTTTCACTTTTTCCATTGACTTTTTAATTTGGTATAATGTATGACCAACTTAACATTGCATCTGGATTTCCAATAACTGGGATAGTGCTGCGATTATCACCAGTCAATAGAACAATCAACCTAACGTCACATGATTACCTGATGCTACATGTAGACATAAACTAATTTTAATATGTGACACATTCATTTTAATGTGCTGCACTGATGAGAGGTGGTGTTATGGACAACATAAGAGTCATATATTTCTTCTCCATTTGGTGATGGATACTTGAGAATTTATCGTAGCAGATTTGAAATGGATGCTACATTTTAACACCATTTGTATTTAGTGAACAATCACTGTAATATTTTGGTTACGGTTATGCTTTGCTTATTTACTAGGTAGTTCTAGAACTATGCTTTCTTTCTCTTGCATAGAAAAATGTGAACAGCTTGTAATTGAAGTGGGTGAAATAATCGACCTGTTTTTTCTCTTTATCAAAGTATTTAATAACATTGCTAACATATTTCTATTTAACTAAATGATTTTCTCATATCTGCATGCTTGTCTTTGTTTATGGTCTTAACCGCTGCAAAATAAATACTAAAATGACAATAAAATAACAAAAGCACTAATAAACTAAATGTTCATTCTGTTTTATACACTGAAGTAAGAAAATTAAAAATAGATAAACAATTAAGAGAAAATGGGAATATTTGATAAAAGAATAAAATTTTTTACCTTCAACTAAAAGAGTGAGATTAACAGACTGATGTTCAATTCCATTAGTTACTTCTAATCTATAAGTTCCAGAATCTAAAACACTTAAATGAAGCACAGTTAATTTAGTAAACTGCATGCCACCATATATAAGAACTTCATATTTCCCACTGTCCTCATCAATAATTTTGTTTGAGTGATCATACCTGAAATAAAAATTATAAAATTTTAACACTTGACTTATACTTACATCAAAATTTTAGTGCAGTATATGGAGAAGATACTGTACAAACACTAATACTTAAATACATGAATGCTTGTACTAGACAATGATTGAGCCATATTCCAGACTGTTTACCCTCTAAAATATAAATAATGAGAGTTCAGCTTATCAACAATTATAAAATGTTTAAATTTATTCAAGCACTTTTGGACTTTTGTCCATCCTCAGGAATATCCACTTAATTAATTATAAAAAAATTTATATGGACAAAGGTTCAAAAGCGCTTGAATAATTTAAACATTTCATAATTGTTGGTCTGAACTTTCATTATTTATTTATATTTTATATATAAAATACCAATAGTGTCTGTCGCAAAAATTTAACTTCTTTACCCTTTGTCAATTTTACTGAATTTTAACATATAAACAAATTTAAATGCCAATTCTGCAAGGTGGTGCATGAAATGATCTAACATTTGTTTTGGCAATAATTGTTTAGTTTAATAATTATTAATGTGTTTTATGTTGGCAAAAGTGATAGCAGTTCATGACTATTAACCCACCAGGTTGGTCTAGCGGTTTACTCGTCATTGCAAATCAGCTGATTTTGAAGTCGAGAGTTCTAAGGTACAAATACTAGTAAAGGCAGTTACTTTTATACGGATTTGAATACTAGATTGTGGATACCGATGTTCTTTGGAGGTTTGATTTCAATTAACCACATGTCTCAGGAATGGTCAACCTGAAAATGTACAAGAATACACTTCATTTACACTCATACATTTACATCATCCTCATTCGTCTTCTTTAGCACTACCTTACAGTGGTTCCGGAGGCTAAACAGAAAAAGAGTCCATGAATATTGGTTTCTTCTCTTTCTGAGAGCGCTGTTTGTGTATTGTTTCAAGTTGGCTGACAAAGGAAGACCGACTGTTGAACAGCGCGTAAAGACTGTATTGTTTTTTAATGAAATGAAAAGTGTCATGCTTACACAAAGACGGTTTTCTGCACATTTTCAATTCAGTAGTCGCCCTCATTTAAAGCAATACAAAGACTTTACAAAAAATTTAATAGTGATGCTTCAGTAAGAGTAAGCACGAACAGCCTGCAAATGTTCGTTCTCTACAGAATGTCAAAGCTGTTAGAGCAGTGTTGCAGAGGAGCCTGAGCAAATCAACAATTAAAGCAGCAACACAACTTGGGATTTCTAGGCGATATGTACAACGAATTTTAAAAACTGATTTGCATTTGTATCCATACAAAATAACTGTTGCCTAGATTAACGGTCAACAATAAACATCAAAGAATGGCATATACTGAATGGGCTGTGAACCAAGACATATTGTTAAACAATGTTTGATTTTCAGATAAGCCAAATTTTCACCTAAATGGGGTTGTTAATAAACAAAATGTGCATTTTTGGGCTTCTGAAAATCCAAACATGCTTCATGAAAAGGTGCATCATGCTCCAAGAATTATGATACTACTTGAGCTATCTCAAGTAACAGGTTAATAAGGGCATTTTTTTTTGAACAGACAGTGAACGTTATCTAAACATACTGCGTAATAATTTTGTTCCTCAACTTCTTGCCAAAGTGTTTTGATTAGAAAATGAGTGGTTCATGCAGGATGGAGTCAGACTACAACAGCTAATGTTGTTTTAGACTTTCTGCATGAAAATTTTAATGCAAAAGTCATTTCAAACCGATTTCCTAATCGTTTTGCGTGTAGATAGAACTGACCCACGAACAGTCCTGATTTGAATTTGTGTGTTTATTTTCTTTGGCGATTAGTTCTAAAGGATAAATTTTCCCAAAACATCCTTATATAATGATGGAACTGCAAGTGCTGATCATTAAGGTGTGCAATGAGATAACCGAGGATATGTGTTGTTGAGTTATTAACAACACAGGAGTTCGCGTTGAAGAAGGTGCTAGATGTGATGGTGGTCATATTGAACATGTGATAAGCAGAACAGATTATGTTCTGCTCCTGATATATAGTAAACACGCTGTATTTTACTTTTCTGTATTATGATTCAAATAAATATTTTTTAACACACCCAAATGATGGATCATTTTCATGCACCACCTGTAGAATTACTGCGAGTATTTAAAATGAATAAAAATATCTATGATTTTGCTAGTTATTGTTATTCCTTTTTTACAATATAATTTACTACTAGAAATCAGATTTACTTACATGAAGTTTTAAAATTTAGAGGCAAATCTGGTTTTACTTTTATAGATAAAAATATCTGGATGTATGTACGTGCACATATGAATGTACTGATGTTCACATGAAACTGAAGAAACACAGGATTGATTTGAATAATTCTTTATCATTGTTTTTATTGAACTCTGATAGTTTTATACGCAAGTAACCAGGTGAAATATAACATAATATTTATATAACATAATAATAATTTATTATATAATTTATTATTAACATAATTTATTATTAACATAATATAAATATAACATAATATTTATACAAAATATTATGTTATATTTTACAGCATCATTTTTCATTTTATAATATTTTTAAGTATAGCAAAATAATTATCCTTTCTTCAAACATAGAAGTGAAAATTCATTTAAAATGAATTATATTTACTCGACTACGTCCATAGGAAGAGTGATATTGTATTTAATTGTTATGTATGTTTGCATGTTTGTTCCCTTCTGTAACTCCAGATCTAACCAATTACAACCAACAGTTGGGTAGTAACATGTCTTTGGTCTGAAAGTAACAAAGGTTATCTTAAATTTTCTTATCTAGAAGGGAGAACTAAACTGAGCGGGGTGCAAAATTTTTAAATTAGCTATTTTCACATTTTAATGATGGCATTTCATAAAACAACATAAAAGAAACTCATTTTGCTTCTTGTGATTTTTAAAAAATTCATCATTCTAGAGATGAGTGAAAAATGTGTTCAGCAAAGGGAAGCAGGAATGCATTGCAGCTAGCGCATACATATGTTACACACATGTACATTAACATTCATTATCATTCAAATTTCTATTTAAATAGTAGAACATTTCTAAAAAAAAAAAAAAGTGTCATTCTAGATGACTTGCGTATTCAGTGGTAACCCACCGGGTTGGTCTAGTGGTGAAAGCGTCTTACCAAATCAGCTGATTTGGAAGTTGGGAGTTCCAGCATTCAAGTCCAAGTAAAGGCAGTTATTTTATACGGATTTACTAGATCCGTCTAGTTATTTTACGGAATACTAGATCTTGGATGTTGGTGTTCTTTGGTGGTTGGGTTTCAATTAACCACACATCTCAGGAATGGTCGAACTGAGACTGTACAAGACTAAAAAGAGAGAGAGCATAGTGAGTGGTAAAGTTATGGAAACAACAAAAAAGTGCTAAATTAATTAATTATATAAAACAACCTGACTACTAATTGTAAACATCTACCTAGAATTATGAGAAACAAAATAAAATATAGTTAGACAAAGTTTTCTTTCTTTTCTTACAGTAATTTTTTCAGGATACATTAAGTTAGCAATGTGAAATTTAATATTACTTATATATTTTATGTCTTCTTTACCATTTTGTTGGTGGTAAAGAATGTTTATGCAGCCATCAGAAGGTCAGATTTGGAGATTGCTCCTCAAGTCGTCTGGTTGGAAATACCTCATGTTGGTAGATGAAAGATTCTTAAAGGAAATCATTACTTTCTGTATTTTACACACTTAAAACAATATTGTGATCCACAATACCTTATGGATAACAATACCTTATCGATCCACCAAATATAAAATAACCACCATAAGGTTTCAATGAAACCTCCAATTTTATAGTTTATGGGAATTTTATAGTTTTCAAGAAATCTTTTGCTGAAAATCCACTTCTATGATAAGTGTATGGGAAATGAGATTTCTAATTTCATTGATAACATGAATTTTCATTTTTTCCCAGTGACTCGGCATTACATTTCAGTGTACTGTAGTTGGATCTGATTTTGGTGTTATTGATACTAGGCTAACAACTGGTCTAGTTAAACCAGATTGCTACCATCCTCTGTTTTTAATATTGATCAAGTGTGTTCAGACAGTGTGCCGTAATTTTTAATTCATTTTCATTTAATTTTAAAAAAGTTGGCAACACAGTTGTAGGATTTCCCATTACGCAGCTAAAGCCACATTCTGGGAAAGTCCAACAACTGTGGGCTTTTCTGATGCACAGCTTACAGACACAACTTAATTTAAAATATTTATCATTTTATTTAAATATAATATTTTTTTGTTTATTAAATTCAATGATTCTAACTAAAGTGCATGCGCATACCATATTTAATTCATGTGGATGTGGTGGTACAAGCGGCGACGGTCAGTACTGACTAAACTAATGTAATTTCACAACTTACATAGAACAAATTTTGCTCATATGGTCGACAGACCGATGTAGCCACAAGGCTTAACGTACCAGGTACAAGTCGACAGGGCGATCGAGTTGGAGACCCAAATTACTTTTTTATACTTTAAATATTATTCATTTATTTAATTCTACTGCTTACCTGAGAAGTCACAACATATCAGACAACTACAACAGGATTTCTTGGAGTCAGGTGCGATTTTACAAAAATTGTTATTTTTTAATTGTTAACAAATGTGCCAAAGAAAAATATGATCTTAATTGTATGAAAATTCAAGATACTGAGGGTGACCCTGCTCTACAGCCTCACTCCTTGACCTTTTAAGTTAAAAATTTAATGGCATGGAATGCCCCATGTCGAAGTAATCTGACCAAATTTGGTCAAAATCGGTCCAGTAGTTTGGAAGATATAAGGTGATTTAGAGGCCAACACTGAACACATATACATATGAAAATTAACAACCAGAAAATTTCCATCCAGTGTTTAGGGTTCCTTTAGTGTCAAAACATCAAGATCTGGTGAAAACCACATATGCCCAAAGTGGACTGATTACAGTCCAATTTTAGAAGGGAAAGTATTATTTTCTCGTCTAGAACTGTAACTCTGCTATAGCATTATTTGAACGGCAAAGAAAAAGGCAGACTTTCTGTCCTTAAATGAAAATATTTATTGCGTGCCTTGGTGTAGTATCCTTTTGGTTCTACTATTGATGAGGCTGTAGAAAATTTGCAAAATGTGTTTTCTGATGCCTTTAAGAAAAAAAAATGTTCCTTTTTTTAAAAACAAGAACTCAACATTTTTGAACTGGTTTTCCCAGTAACTAACATCCACCATCAAAACAAAATACGAAACTCACTGTCAATATAAACAGTCTCAGCTGTTATCTGATTACAACAATTTTTCTAATCTTCATTGTAAAATGAAAAATTTAATCCATTGTGACAAAAATAATGATATCTACCAATGAGAAAAGGATCTGTTGTCCAAACCATCCAATGTTTGGAAATATATGCACAATTTTTGTCCTTTGTTGTCTCAATGCAAAAATCGCTTGCTCCAGATTGTGTTTTGGTAATGCGTCTGCATTTTGGAATGACATTGATTTCTTCAAACAAAATCAAAATATTTTTAGGAATAAACTGAAGAGAATCTTATGCTAACTTCGACTCTGATGTTGTCGCTTCGTTTTTTAGGTAATAACCTGCTTTTCTTGGGTTTTCTTCTGTTTTTCTCTTTTCATAGGATGCAATACTAGTGGCTTTAGCTGTTTACTGTACATAAATCCCCACTGTTACTTGCTGCTATCTGCCTTTTTCTGTTTGTATAAGGTGGTAAGGATGCTCTGTAAGGAGAGGTGGGGGAGCTATAAAGATTATTATTATAAAAAGTAAAAGAAACTGAAATTAAAAGAATGTAAGTGTATGTTTCTAAACAAACAAAGGAAGTATAATTTAAAAATAAAAAAAAACAGGATAAGAGATAAAGAAAAAACAGAAGAAAACTACAAAAAAAGATGAAGGACAAGACCAGTAGTGAGTTAAAGTAACATACCATATAATATCCCTATTCCTAATTCGGGGATAAGAGTCAATTCTGATAATCCAAAATGCTTTATCAATGCCACCTCTAGCGACAAATTCAGTTGATCCAGTAGTAGTTAAATTTAAATAAGTAGTATTAGACGCTAAAAAAGAAGAAGATAATGATTGATTATAGTAATATAGTAATTTTAATTTATTGATTATTATTAATCATAAAGCAATAAAATTTATAGATGAGAGTTATTCATAAAGTAAGTCCAATGAGATAGAAAGTAAATATGGAGTAATTAAAAAAAAGAAAATCTATCTTACATCTAATATTGATCTAATCTTATGCTTACTATTACAGTCCAACTTCACTGTTATAAAATTATGTATCCACATACATATTTTTATAAGTGGACTGGCAAGGAGGGATGTGGACAGTGATGATGTAAGGAGCAGATCAATGCTTCAGTTGCCTTAATATTCCTAATACAATCTCCTGGTCAGTAGCGTAATGTAAGAGGTAGACCTAACTCCACTGTACTAACCCCACTTCAGCTTACCTAACCTAACTTCACTTCACGTTAGATTTTTCTGAAGCTAAAATTTTAAGAGAATTATAGTCTTTAAAGAGTTAATTATCTTAGTAGCAGCCATTCCTCCATTCAAAATATGCTATTTGATAATATTTAACAACCCTATATTGGATATTAAATCTGACTTTACAGAGAAAAATATTTAAATTTTTAAATCCTTCAAAAAAATAGTTCATGTGACTGAAGAACAAAATAAAATTGATACAAAAAAGCGGGTAACTTTTTAGAGATGATTCAAGTACTAATGGAATACTGGTCCTGAGATCTCAGATGAATTTTTTAAATTAAACCATGGTCAGTCTCGGGAAATTAACCATAGTCTTTCACACTAAAAAGTTTGTAGTTCTTGCCTGCCAATGTCTTCAGATGGATATATTAATAAAAAATTAAGAACCGTCTTTGGATGGTTAGGCAGTGATGAAAATGATTAATTCAAATCTATTTGATTGTCTACTGGAATTACCATTAAATCATTCTAGATTTATCACCCTGTAATAATGTAAATTCGACTGGAATGAGGGAATATTCAGTTATTGAGGTAATGAAAGGATTAACTTTCTGGCTGTAAGAAATGCAAATACACATTCATCAGTCCGGAACTGATATCTGGGGTTAGTAAAAACTTATCCAGAATTCTAGTTAAACAGTGATTAAAAAACGAATTAAGTAAATATTAGAAAATCCAACCTGCAACTGATGTTTCCAGATTAGTTATTCAGGAATCTTGTGAAAAACTTCCAATTCCTCATGAAAATAAATAAATAGAGTCAAAGTCATGGTCATGGGAAAGTTAGCAGCGTCTTGATTAGACAAGGTATGTTCCAGTCTTTTGAAAAATATGGGACTCTCCAAAGAAGATTCATTATTATCTAGATTATGTCAATGATTCAATGGGGCTTTCGGCATATTTTCTTACAATGTGATGCGATTCAATATAACAAAATTTGATTGCAGTTTTTTACTTCTTTCTTGGTGTACGATCTGTGCAGGGCTTGTAAGGATTTATTTTATATCTTTTTCAAGATTTAGAGCATAGCTTTCAGGCTCTAAACAAATATAAGGTAAGAAGAAAGACTTTTAGGTTAAGATCCATTGCTTTAATTTAATCTAAAGTAGTGGTCATTGTCATTTCCATCCACTTGACAGTACATGCGGTGATTAATTGTATGGAAATGTTAGGGCACAGCAACACTGAACCTATTAACAGTTTGTGTTTATAATAATTTAATGAGTTATGACTCTTGTAAGTTGTAGCCAAAAATTTAGACAGGGAACACAAATCTGAATGACAAGAAGAGAAAGAAAGGGTGACACTATGGTTTCTGATAAATTCATTAAAAATATTGAAATAATTCTGCATGATAAATTACATTTAATTATTTTTTAAATTACTAATTTTGAAGAAGACTGATTACAACAGGCAGGTTGGGTCCCCATCATTTTTGTGCAAGGTGGGTACCAACATAACAGCATAAAAATGGACAGCCCTACCCCAGAGGTAATTCATAAAGTTTATTTGAACAAGTCAAGCAAGAAAACATTTGGCTGACATCAAAGAGCCAGACTTGATATGTGTAATAACTGCCATCTGTCCACCAAGTTGTGGGCCTGGTTGGCTACCTGGTTTTAAAAATCCATCAGATACACATATATGTATTAGGAGGATCTTGGTGAGAGTTTTTCAATAAGTCTAAAATGCTGGGTTAATGATACAATAACTGAATGTGGATGACAATTTAATGTAAGTACGTAGTTAACTTAGGCAGTAATAAAATTGTTTTCAGCACAACTTTTTATTCACCAATCAGTTGGAAATAAATGTTGGAATAGTCTATGTATGTATTTACTATAAGAAGTATTATCTACAAACTCTAATGTTCTAACTAACGAAATATCTGATGATTTTGTTTCTTAGTAAATTTTATTTTATGATGATTTGAAGGAAGGGAAGCAGTGCAATGATTTTCACACTAAAACTGATGAAATTACCAAAGGCTTTATAATATATAAAATTACAGAAAAAAAGTAATACAGAAGATACTGCGCATCAACTTGTACAAAATAAGCAACGTTACTAGAGATGATATCCTTAGATAAACTCTGCAACAAAGTGTTAGCATCTCAGCCTTATGACTGGAAGGACCTTGGTACAAATCCTGGACAAACTTAACATTTTTTTAAATGGTATAAAAATTGACTTCCATTTTCCCAGACAGACAATGGCTTTGAGCTTAGTGATTAGTCATATAAAAAAACAAACATTGAAAACAGTATTTTAATTTAACGTATCTACATAAAGAATTCTGAGAATATATCTTTAAAAAAAATTAATTTTTTGAAATTTTTATATTACTTGGTAAATATTTCCTTGGAAATATTCCCACTACTCTATATTTGTCCTTATTAAATGTAAAGGTTCTAACTGAATCAAATTTCGTACTCTATTTGTAATATTTCGTACTCTCCAAATATGCCTTGTGTAAAACAAAATATATAATATATAAGTACATAATAATATAATATATTATATATATAAATATATAATATAAATACATATATATATATATATATATATGTATTTGCTTGGTACTTACGTATTAGCTTGTTGACCAATAAATTGCAAACTTTTGGGTTATTGTTAATATCACATGATATAACCATTATATTACCATTTATATTTATTTATTTTGTAAATATAATTTAATCAAACTTAACTATGCTTGCTAACCTTGACTAATTAACACAGTAATGTTCTGAGTATTTATAAATAATAAATTAAGTAATTATTGCAATTCAATTATTTATTGTTTAAATAATCAAAACATTACTGTTAATTAGTTGAGGTTAACGAGTGAAGCAAGAATAGGTTAAGTTTGGTTAATTTATATCAATAATTGTAAGCAATAATGCTTATATTTTTAATATGTAAAATATGTTAATGATCCCGTAACTATGAAGTATTTTCAAAGTTATGGGATCTTTATGGTTGTAGTCGATGGGCTATTACACAAGTATTATTTACAATATTATTTATTTATTATGTTACATACTTACTTAAAACTTTCAATAAGTATTCTGTTTGATTAGAATTAAATGAACTATCTGTAGCATTACAAATATATTTTCCTTCATCTTCCTTTGTAACATTACGAATAATTAATTTTTTAGATTCAATTATTTTTACAGTAGAGGAAGTATGTGAAGTTTTCGTAGCATTTGTTATTTCAATGTGATTATTCTGTAAAAAAAAATAATTTAAAACAAAAATTAAATACATGTATGTTAATACAAAAGAATGTAATGCAAGTACAAGTATGAGGGGTGGCTGAAAGACAATGCACAGTAGTTAATAATTTGAGAATGAAAAGAGATAGTCAAATGAAACAAATATGCCATAAGAGTACATTTTATTTGCTACAAAAATTTATATTTATTTTTCCATATAGTTACTATTTACAGCTACACTTTCTCCCAGCTATAAACCAGTTTTCTTATTTTGTCAGTGAAGAATGCTGGTGGTCTTTCCTTGAACTACAACCTCATTACATCCTTCAGTTCGTAATCCTGAAATGAATTCATCTTCATATCATCATTGTGAACCGAATATCCTTAATATCACTCTATAATTACAGAAAGGAGTGAAAATTGCATGGCACCAAATCTGTTGAGTTTAGTGTTAAAAATTCAATCATTGCACGTTTTAGACGTTTTGACATAGCAGATATACTTGACTCCATAACAATTTTTTTTTTTTTTGTCTTCAGTCATTTGACTGGCTTGATGCAGCTCTCCAAGATTCCCTATCTAGTGCTAGTCGTTTCATTTCAGTATACCCTCTACATCCTACATCCCTAACAATTTGTTTTACATATTCCAAACGTGGCCTGCCTACACAATTTTTCCCTTCTACCTGTCCTTCCAATATTAAAGCGACTATTCCAGGATGCCTTAGTATGTGGCCTATAAGTCTGTCTCTTCTTTTAACTATATTTTTCCAAATGCTTCTTTTTTCATCTATTTGCCGCAATACCTCTTCATTTGTCACTTTATCCACCCATCTGATTTTTAACATTCTCCTATAGCACCAGATTTCAAAAGCTTCTAATCTTTTCTTCTCAGATACTCCGATCGTCCAAGTTTCACTTCCATATAAAGTGACACTCCAAACATACACTTTCAAAAATCTTTTCCTGACATTTAAATTAATTTTTGATGTAAACAAATTATATTTCTTACTGAAGGCTTGTTTAGCTTGTGCTATTCGGCATTTTATATCGCTCCTGCTTCGTCCATAACAATTTAGGCTGACAGAAAACAAAAGGAGAGGGTCAACTTCATAATAGCTCTGTCTGTTGCATATATTATGTTCAGCTGAACTACCATGTTACAGAATTATTGACTTTGTGAATTATCGAACATGACACACAAACATCGCCTAAGGTGTTTCTCCTATTTTTGGTGTTTTTCATCAGTCATAGAAACTGAACAACCACTATGAAATTCAATCTTTACACTCGTTTTATTACCTTCTGATGCTTGAAATTTTATTGCCCATCTACTTAAAATACTTGTAGGTACAATACAATGATGAATACTATGTCACTAGAGGGGTTCGTTTTCTTGCAATTAAAAATTCAATTGCTGCATGTTGTTTTAGATGCATTGATATAGCAGGTGTAATCAATTCCATAACAATAGTAAATGAAAGAAAATGAGAGGGTGAGGATGAAAACGTTTTGGAATGTAAGTAGTACTGGAATGAAACTACAAGATGAAAGAACCTGTCACTCTGTGCAACATTTTTTTATTTCATTACATTCTGGCCGCCTATCTTATATTTTAACTGGAGTATATTGTGAAATTTCAACCAAGATACATCTTTCTGTTAATAAAAGTTTTTTTACGTGTTGAGACAGTAAATTAAAATATATACACATAAATAATATAAATAAATACAAATATCAATAGAGCTAATTAAAATAATGTTATAAAATTCTGAGCAGTATAAGACTGGAATAAGAAAGCATTCTTGTGTTGTTTGTCATATTGAAATAAATAAATTTACAAAAAAGAGAAAGTATATTGTAGGATAATACAGTGAAGTAGGTCTTCTTCTTCACCACTTAATAGATAAACAAAGTAACCTGTTTCTGCATCCATCTTTTCATAGGTCTTCCTCTATCTCTTTTCCATCTGGTCCAACTAATAGGCATTGTAACTAATAATGTGGCACACCAGATGAATTTATATTCCTTAATGGTCTATAAGAGAAGAGACATCCCTAACTCATTCCTCATCCTGCCCGGCCTAATACACCCGGCTGTTAATTTCAAGACAATCACTTTCCTGACTGTATTAAACAGATCTCTCCTTCATCGTCATCCAGGTCTCACTATTATATAAAAATACAATAATGGCAAGTGTTTTATAGAATTTCATCCTTGATTTGCTCTTTAAAGTTTTATGAACATTTCTACATACTGCTCTAAACTTGTTAAGTTTGTTTAAAACATCTTTGTCTTTGAAAAACTGCACATCACATCTAATGTAATTAAAATGAGAAGCTTGTTCCAAAATAATGTTATTTATGAGTATCTTTGTCCTAATCAGATAATTCCTTATAAAGGCCATTATCTTTGATTTCAAAGATGATATTTTTCATCTTTTATTTACTGCACGATTTTTGTAAGATAAAAATTGCTTTCAGCAGATCACTTTCACTTTCCTCAATTACTATTTCATATCTGTACATAACAAGAAATTCAATCTGTAATTTACCACCTGCACTCCTGTATCTATCTTCTTTTTATGGTGGAAAAAGAAAAGAAGGAGAGAAGGTATTAAAAAGCGTTGGTGTAATGACAACGTATGTGTAACTTACGTTGTCATTACATTTTGTTGGCGTATGTGTAACAACTCAGTGTAATGTTTTATTGGCAAAGAAGCCTGCTGCCAACTGGTGAAGTAGTTGTTAAAGAAAAACAGGAAAACTAAAGAGTAAATAAGTATGAAAAGAAAAAAAATAAACATACTTACACCAAGTAACTGAAGATTTGGTGGTATCCAATCAAGTGTTGCTACTATCCCAGTAGGAACTGATACTGAACAATCTAATTCAGCGTTACCACCAACTAATGCAATATTTGCATTAATGGTAGGTTTTTCAATATTATCTACATGTGCTATTAAAATAAATAATATTTTTATTAGTTTTAGAAATCAATCAATCACAAAAAATCTAAAACAAATAATTATAAGTCATAAAATTATACTGGAAAAAAATAAAATTATAATAGTAACAACTTAAAAATACTGGGGTTGGGGAAAAGTTTCATCGTATTCTCTCAATATGGCTTTATCGCATAATTCTGGTAATATTAATTAAATCTGGCAACACCTGGATACTTTTGAAAGGTATCACAGAGTATATTTAGAAAGGTCATGATTATATTACTTAATTTATTTAAAAGTTATATCATCTTAAAAATGAGTAAAAATAAATAAGAAATTTGATACATTTTGAAATTTTACTATAAAAAATGGAAAAATACGACAAGTTGTTAAAAAAATTAGATATTTATGGACGTAATACAATATCAATATGGGTGACAGAAAGCTAGTTCAATTTTTGAATTTCAATGAGGGCATTTTGATGTCAGAAATGCACCTTGCTCAGATCAGCAAATGACTGAAAAAAATCAATGAAATCGTGGAAAAAATTGTCTTGATATCAGTAACACACCAAACATTAACCACAAAACAGTTTTAAACCATTTGAAGAAGTCTGGGTTAAAAAGGCTCAATGTTTGGGTGTCACATAATAGAACACAGAAAACTTAATGGATCAAATTTTCATATGTAAATCACTGTTAAAACATAACAAAATTGAACAATTTTTTAAATGGTTCATTATGGATGATGAAAAATGGATCTTGTAAAATACTAATATATAGAAAAGATCATGGTCAAAGTGAGGTGAAGCTCCACGAACGGTTGTAAAGAAAAGTGATGCTGTGTGTGCATATGTATGTGTGTTTATGGGATTTGGAATGAATTGTTCACTAAGAGCTGCTGCCGCCAGTCAATGATTGATTCTAACCTTACAGTCAGTAATTGTAACGATTACACAAAACAACTGTAATAAAGAGATCAGAACTGATCAATAGAAAAGATGTTTTGTCTTCCATTATGACAATGCCACACTCCACACATCTTTTGTGACCTGTAGAAATTACAACAGCTTGGCCGAGAAATTTTGATGCAGCTACTCTATGTTCCTGACCTTATACAATCAAACTACCGTTTACTTTGGTCTCTACAGAACTTTCTTAAAGGTATAAAGTTTCAAAAGAGGCCTATGAAAATCATTTATCATAATTTTTCATCCAGAAAATATAGAAGTTGTGCAGTGGGGCTATGATTTTACCCCAACAATGGGAAAAGATTGTTGATCAAAATGGCACAAATTTGGTTTAATTAAAGTTCATTTGAAATATAAAAAAAAAATTTGATTTACAATTCTGTAAAACTATTTTACAATATGAAGGGACCTTTTCCCGTCTTTATTATTTATGGCAACCAAAATAAAAATTTTTACTATTTAAATATTTCTTACAAAAATAACATTGAAAATTTGAATAGAAAGAATTAATTACTAAAATAAAACAGTATATATATATATATACTAATAACTAATAATGAGTATATATATATATTACTTCCAGATTAAATATTATGTGTTACCAAGTTTGAAATCGATAATCTGTAAACAGGATGTAGATCTTCATAAAGTTTACCCAAAAATGTATTTCGTTAAATTGTGTTTATTACCTTAAAAATCTTTCAGACATTTGAGACATTTTTCATAGAATCTGATAAAAAGAATCTTTTTTAAAACTATAATTTCAAAAGGATTACTTTTAAGTAATTGTTACAAAGATCATTTACCGATTAAAATATATATGCATTATTTGTCACAGTGTTTTAAATCGATCTACCAAATCTCAAATTACTAAATTGTTTTTTTTTTTTTAATTTTTTTATGCTTTTATGAAGAAAACTTATCCAGATATGTGATATATATGCACATACTGTGTTCACTTCATTATGAATTCATCAAAATTAAAATAAGCAGATTTTTTTTTTATTGTAATAATTTTATTTTCATATAATAAATGTGGCGGGGAAAAAGGTTTCAAAATGTGTCAGATTTCTTTCTAACATAGAATTAAATTTGTACGGAGGTATAATGTCAGATAATTAGTACAAATATCAGCCAAGTCAACCTAGTATAGTTTAAGTACATTATTTAGTAATAAAAACTTAAAAGTTGTAATAAAAACCAGCTACGTTACAAGTTTCAGTTTATGATAAAGCCAACATTAGTGAAATACAAAATCCTTATAAAAGTGAAAGCTTATAAAAATGAAAAATATATTTTTTTCTGTAATATATGTTTAGTTTTTTGGATCCCCAACAAGAAACATTTTTATCATTAATTTTATGTTAGTTTTCTTATACAACTATGTATTTTGTAAAGAAAGATTATATACAGCAAAGATAATGTAAGAGGGAAAAGATACATAAAGAAAGGTATAAAAAGTAGATTTCAATTATCAAATCATGATAATTAAATAGAGTTATTGAAAACTGAAATAAATTGGAAAATAAAGAAATACATAAAAAATGATAGATTGATAGTATGTATAAGAAAGTAAATAAATGAAAATGAAGAAATTATAAACTAATATATTAGATTGTTGTGGAAGAATCCGAGATGGAAGTTTCAGTAGTTGGAATGCTTTTAAATTTTGAACAATTTTGATTCAAGTTGCCTAAAACAGCTACTCATGTATTTCTCATTCTAAAAACATTATACTAGAAATATTTGTTTTGTATTTGTTATTTATCAATTATTATTTATTATTGTTATTTCTTATTTTCTTATACACACACACACACACACATATATATATATATATATATATATATATATATATATACAGAGTGTTTCTAACATGATGGGCTGGCTATATTTTTTAGGATTCTGCTTATAAAATTAAATAAAAAAATCCTCAGAAAAATGGCAATTTCTCCTTCATTCTCCTATCGCCATTTTGTTATTTTTACATAAAAATTTATATCTCAAGTTCGAATAGAGGAATCACATTAATATATTGGTATGCGCCCATGTAATAAAGTTTTAAAATTAATAAAAAATCAGGATTTAAATTGCAAAATGGTGGCCATGTCCATTTTTCAATCTGTTATATCTCCATAAATAAAAGTTTTATCAAATGTGTGTAATTGGGTAAAATATTAAGCCTTTTATTTTGAACAAAATTATATTTTATATTTTTAAAACTATTAACAGGTAGCAGAGTTTTGGCAGAAAATTAATGTTATAATTTTGTGTCTGTTTTCATGTTCTCCACTTTACAGGCACCACCAGACAGAATACCAGATAATGAAAAAACAATAGAAAAACAAACTCTGTTAACTGCAGCTGAACAATGATAAACTGTTTTAAAAGAATGTAGTAAATAAAGATAAGTAAAATGAAAATAAAGGACCAAAACTACAAAACTAAAGTTGCATTATTTTGTAGTACTAATTTTATGCACTTAATATATTTACTTACCATGGATTTTAATCTTATAATTTATTTTTCTATTTATAATCCACCTTACAGTGATATGATCTACATATATACGCATATTCTAATATTTATATATTTATATATATATATATATATATATATATATATATATAAAATGTTATTATGTATCGATCAGAATAAAACATTTATTTATTCATTTATTTTATTTAATAATAAAATTAATAACGGTTTTAAAACAGGACTTCAATTTTCACATAATGGGTAGTAACATCTATGCCACCCAGAATATTAAAAAAATTCTGTCATAATTTAAATTTGACAAGTATAGTGAATGTACAGAATATGTATGTAGATGTAATATACAATAAATAATGATGTATCGTAGATTCATCTACGATTTACTCAGATTAATAAAAATCTATAGTATAGAAAGAAAATTCAATATTAAACAACAAAGAAACCAACACCACAATTTTCAGAAAAAAATATTTCTGGATCTTTTTATCAATAATAGCTTCACATGAATAATGTCCTGAATCAGACAACAATACGTGTTCTTATATAAAGCCAACTGGGGATCAAACATAATATCATGAACCTAAGGAAGACAATAATAAACAAATATTCGGAATAAGAAAAATTTGTACAAAATAATCATTTATAAATTTAGATATTCACTAAAAGATAGATTTTACATTGATCTTTTTTTAAGGTTTATTTAAAATTTATTCTATTCTATTAGTGAAAATAATGAAAAAAGTTCATATAAAATATATGTCCTAAAACAATTTGTTTGCGAGTTATGGTAATAATAGATTTCACTCGGATTTTAACTACCCTGGTGAAGTGAGGTCGTACTGAAATTTTTAGGGCGTTAATTAAGGGACAGAATTAGTGATCTATTTTTGTTTTTGACCTGAAAAATCTAATAAAATAGATCCCAGAACCGCATCTGCAGTATCTTTTTTGAAAAATCTGGGATGAAAACAAATAAATTGAAGTAAAACCTTGTTTTTTTATGTTTGACGTATACAACTTTGTTAAGTAGGTAATGAACACAAAAAATATTTAAACAAAACTTGCAGAAAATTTAATTTTGAACAAAATGGTGTAAGATAAGTTGAACAAAACAAAGAAATTTTAGAAAAATTTAAGTCTTGTTTGGAAAAAATAGATTACTACATTTATCAGAAAAGTACTTATTTAATGTAAACTAAAACCAAAATTCTTTTTTGATGATGTGAAGAATTTGTAAAAACAAAATTTACTGTTAAAAAATAAAAAAAAATTGAAAATTACGTAGAGATTTTAAAATATAGATTACCAAGAGAATAAGTTTTCATTAATAACAATACAATAAATTATTTGAAAAATTATTATTTCAAAGTCAGGAATAAAATAACAACAGCTGATCAAAAATGCACATTACTGTATTAGTGTATAAATCATTTTGTAAGGCATATTATTAAGTATGTCAGATACTGTGAACTTTCGTGTCGTTAGGAAAGGTATTCTGTGAATTTTAGTTTGAACGTCATTGGTTTGTCGTTGAAGTAATGTTGTACTTATTTACAACAGAGGAATATACGAATATGGTATTCATTTTGGGAGTGTGTAATGGTAATTTTACAACTGCTGCAGTAGAATATGAAATACTTTTTCCAAATTGCAGGATTGCAGATCCCAAAATAATTAGCACGACTTTTTGTAACGTTCGGGAAACGGATTCACTACCTAGTCTTCGTAATAGCTATGAACTATCTGTCCAACATGACCCTGTTATTGATAAATTATTATCAATGCAGTCCAGGCGTCAGTACACGACATCTTTCAGTGGATCGGAATTTTTCATTCCATGATTTGGATACTGAACAAAACAACATTAACATTATCATAAACAGCCAGTACAACATCTACACCCAGGCGACGATCCTCTTCACTTGGTGTTCTGCAACTTGTAGAAAACAAATCAACAACTCTACAAGTATATTTTGTATTACGAGTAATAAAAGGAAGCTGGTGAACATAATAGCCCTTGAAAAAGCCGCAATGTGCTGCAGAACCAAATGGTTATTAGGGCAGCTGCCAAAAAACACGATGTTTCAAATATTACTTTGCAAAAACATTTGAATAAACGTAAACTTTCTAGGTCTGTTGATACAATGTTTGTTTGTACATCCAATGTTGATGCTAAAAGGTGTTTTCAAAAGAACAAGAAACAGAGTTGGTGAAGTATTTGAAGCACGCTGCGAAGCTTCACTATGGAGTTACAAAAAAGTCTCTGCTTAAGTTAGCTTAAAATTATGTAAAATCCAACAACCTAAAAGTCTCTTATTATCCTCTTTACTTCTACGTATTTCCTAAAAAAAAAACCAAAAACTTACAGTGCCATATATATTACTTTACTCTAAATATAAATGGAATGGTTGTACCTTGGGTCGACCCATGGTACACTTTTTCGGCTTGTTTATATGTTTCTCACCAAAAATCAAGAAACTCAATCAAAAATATTTTCTTTTACCACTAAAAAACTAAAAGTAATTTTTCACAAAAAGCTAGCATTACAGAATGGAGTAAAACAATATTCACAGTGCTCCAAGTGACAAATAAAATAACTAAAGACACTAACTCTATCGTTTCCTGCTCATATAGCAGCACAATGCAGACTGATCCAAGTTATGTCCGACCCAAGGAACAACACTTTCCTCTATATTATTATTATTTTGTTAGAAAGTTTGAAGTTTAATATCTAGTTTGAATAATGCGCAAAGAATAATAAAAAGAAAACTACATACATGCAAGCAAACACATAAAAACCATTCAACTATATATAATAATTTAAGCAGTAGCAATTTTATTACAAATATATTGTTAGTGGTAGAAAAACAAATATACAAATAGTAATTTATAGATTTAACAAATTTTATACAAATATATTTATTTATATACAGTGATTAAACTTTCTATATTAATTTCCAAGAATTAATTTTCATGGCATCATGCAACTTCAGTGGATCTTCTATAATTACATTATAATATAATTATTACATTAATTATAATATATGTATTATAATATATTAATATGATATGTATATAATAATATATGATATAATATATGATATAATATATATTGATATAATATATTAATATATATTATATATATTAATATTATATATATATATATATATATATATATATATATATTATATATTATATATATTATATATTATATATATTAATATATATAATATATTAATTAATATATATTGATATAATATATATGATATAATATATATATTATAATATATATAATAATATATGATATATGTATATAATATATGTATTATAATATAATTAATTATAATATATTAATTATAATATATATATTAATTATTAATATATTAATTATAATTATAATATATATATAATTATATATATTATTATAATTATAATTATTATATTAATTATAATATATATTATTATATATACATTAATTATATATTATAACATATATATTATATATATGTATATATATATATATATATATATATATATATGTGTGTGTGTGTGTGTGTAAACTGTGGTATTATATACATGTAAGTTAACATATTATATACATTGTTTCACGAGAAATGTGAAACAACATGTATTGTATTGTATTGTATGTTGAATAAAAAGAACAAAATTATAATCGTCTTTTGACCACAAATTATAAATTTTTGTTTTTAATGAAGTATTTAAATATTCATTAATTTTAAATCAAAAAACAAAATGAATGATTTTATTTATATAATTAGATGTGAAGATTATTAAATTTTATAACAGATCCAAAACGTTTTTTCATTTAAAATATGAGGGACAGCTAAAACATAATGTACAAAGTAAGTTATGGAAAACAAAATGCCACACAATATAACAGTTGCTGCCATCTTGTAGTTTCATTTCCCTGCTGCTAAGGCTCAAGTGAAGTTGAAATTTAAACCTATTCAACACCCTCCTTAGTCACCAGATTTGATAATCTCCCTGTGATTTTCACCTCTTTTTGCAATTAAAGAGGGTTATTAACAGTATTCATTTCACCACTGATGATGAACTGAAGAACACAGTGAAGTCGTAGATCAAGGAAAGACTGTTGGTATTCTTCATTGACAAAAGCAAGCACATTGTAAGCAAGCACATGCAATAATTTTAATAAAAAATAAATTTGTCTGTTCATACAAATACAGAAAAGATGATAAAAGAGAAATAGAAACAGAATAATAAAGTTAATGTTTTATATATATATATATATATATATATATATATATATATAAAATTAATGTAAACAATAATTAATATATAAAACATATACTACTAATGTAAAAATTGGAGAAACAATAAGATAAGGTAAGAAATATTGTTAAATTCTGTACTGTTAGTGGAAAGTTAAGTTTTACTTTTGTCTGATATATATATATATATATATATGTGTGTGTGTGTGTGTGTGTGTGTGTGTATGTGTATAAAAAAAAGTGAAGTAAATTGCTTGTATTATCAGCTCCAACTTAAAAAGAAATAATCTATTTTAAACCAATCGGTCCATTAAAAATGTTGATATGAAACAAAAAAAAAAATAATGCAGGAAACAAAGATATAGTCGATAATACATTTTATAGAATGGAATTATAAATTTCTTTATTTTTTGATTTTGCATAATAAAGTGTTATTACAAAGAATTTAGCAGGCCCATACTTTTAAACTGGGTTCTGTGTTTATTAAAATTCTATTTGCTAAAATATGCAATACAATTTAAAAATTTATTATCAGCATATGCTAAACAACAATCTGTTTCTATTAATATAGAGAAATTTAATTAAAACCGGTTTGTGTTTACTCAAGTTGGGAACATATAAATAAAAACGCAAATTTATTATTAGGAGATCGGATTAAAACAATAACATTTTGTTTAACATTAAAAAAACTGAAAATTACACAATAAATGTGATTTTTTCCATTATTTTATTACTTAATAATTGATTTCAAACTTAATAACTTATATAAAAATAAATAAAATATTATTTCGTAAACTAACCTTAAGGAATCTTACCTTAATGAAATATTTCCAGTAATTATCAAAATATTAAAAATAAATCTGATAAAAAAAGTATAAACATAATTATAATTACATTACGATGGTTATGATGATTCATGATATATTATTTATTTATACTAAAGGAAAGATGTTCAAATCCAAGTAAAGTTATAATTAATTTTAAATGTATATTAATCAGTATCTTTTATTCACTGGGATTTAATAACGAAAAACTACTAATATTTCAATTAAATTTTTCACTCCATTACATCTCCTAATTACTGCTGTCATATACTTCGATACTATTCCAGTATAAAATATTTTCTTTTTATAATTATGATACAGTTCTGGTAATTCATTCACGAGTTTAAATAATGAAAATAGATTTTTAGATTAATATATTTTTAGAAGAATAGAGTCAATGAAAGTATACTTTAATACATAATAATGGAGATTGAATCGGCACAGATTTCTACTTAACTGGAAATAATAATAATAAAATTAATAATTGATTTGACTGTTAGAATAATGAAACATAATTTATTAACTGAGTAACATCTTTTGGTCCTTAAACCATATTCGGTCTTAATTTTAAATTATGATTATAATTATTTGTATTAATATTTAATGTATAAATTAATCTGTATGCACGTTGTTGAATTTGAGCCTGTGAATGTTTTTTTACTTAAAACATGTGCCATTAATTTTTTTTTTTAACCTCCAGGACTATCATTAGGTATTACTTCAGAGGATGAAATGAATGAAAAATTTGTAGCGTGTGAAAATGACATGTCTCACCAGGATTTGAACCCTGGACCTCCGGATGAAAGTTCGAGACACTACTAATTGCACCATGGAGGTTAGCGTGCAATTCATATTTGATGATCCATTATTTTACACTTCATTCTATATATATTATCTTATTTATCTTACCTAATATTATTATAAACTAGCTACTCTGTAAGTTTACAAAACTGGTCTTCATGTATTACAGTGAGAACAATACTCTGGATCTAGGCTAAAATTAGATGGTTAATTTCTTTTGACTGGATACTAGAAATGAATTCTATCTAAAGCATGTAGAAACCTGAGACTGATTCAACGGTAAGAAATAATTTTCACCATATCTGTAACTGTATTCAACTTGTTAGCCAAATGTTAGATATTTACTGAAAAATTTAGGATTAAACTCATTTTATAACAACTGAAATGAAGACAGTGTACAGAAAAACGTTTTTAAGAATTACAAGTTTTTACTTTGTATCATATGGAGATTAATTTCAACCCTCAAGAACAGGATGCAGATATCAGGATGTATTTTTCTGTATCTGTTATTTATGAAAGTATAAATTACTTTATGATTATACATACAGCAGTCTTACAAACGTTGGGCTAAAACCCAACGGTCTAGAAACCTAATAAGTATAGAATTTTCAATTTTTTTTAATAATCTAAAATTTCTTCTAGTTCCAGATGTATTAAGATCGTAAAGATGCAAATGATGCGGAGCATAGTATTAATTTCTTTAAAGGAAATCTGCTATCACTTAAAAATAATTTTTGATATGATTTTCTATCTTATTATTTTTTTTATTGAAATTTCACAATTTTTTTATTTTTAATACCTTTTGTTACTACATGTACTTACTACCGGCGAGCCCGACGTTAGCCGGTAGATGTCGGTGGAATTTGGAGTCCACATACGCGCCTGCACACGCGTTCTTTCCACCAAGCTAGCCGACTGCGCAACTTTGCAACCATAATGGCGCTGCAAACTCACCACTCGCAGGCGCCTATAAATAGGCAATACCAGCACAGCGTGAACTAATTCCATCTCCGACCTCCACAATAACAACGAAGACGATGAGGAGGAAGAGGAAGCTCTCTAGCGGCCCAGCGCGAGATCTCGCGGCCGATGCCAGCATCCTCGCTGGAACAGCAGGCCTGGCCGGCCCGGTACGAAGTCCTCTAGCTCCAGCAAGCCTAGCGGTGAAGACTGTGCCGGACGAGGACCAGTCAGGGAGAACCGCCTCGCCAGCGCCGGCGGTAGACGACCGACGCCGACCCGATACTAAGGGGCTCTAGGGACTACCACTACACTGGATGCTGTAGAGAGGACCCAAAATTTGTGCTTAAATCATTTTCATTAATGTCTTTGTAATTATTATTTAATATTTCAAATACATAATTAATGGACTTCAACCGGTTTCATTTTATAATTAATCGTATATTTTGTGAACCGGTTCTGATCGAGATTTTATTACGGTTTTCCTTATCCAATCAGGCAAATGCTAGAGCAGTTCCTTTTTTCAGAAATGTTTTTTACAATGTATTATATTTACTGACCAGAAAATATAAAAATACATGAGACTGACAGAACTCTGACCAAAGAAACTTCTGTCCGATTCATAAGACAATAATATTAAACTGTCATATAAACTTCAAAACATTAAGTCTAATTAAAAATCTACTGTATATCACAACAGTAAGGGCTCGATGAACGGATCAGTTGCTCATTCATAATTTTTTATAATCTACACAAGTATACGTTTTCTACGATAAATATTCAACACTTTGATATCTAGTGGGATAAATTAGAGTTTTTACAGTTTAATACAAGAGGCAATGATGTAGTATTTTTTTCAAAATTAAAAACACTGTTTCAAAATCATTAATATCTTCACAAATTCAATTCTATAAATACCTCGATCAGATTTTGTAATAATTTATAACTGATAAAGGCATAATTAAATAAATGGGCGTTATTAGTGAGCTATTTAACATGTTTTGCTAACATCCATATAAATCAATTTAGCGTCATAAACAGATTCACATAACCTAAGGGCATTTATAAAAAAAAAAATACATTTGAAAACCGTGAATTATAGCGTACGCATATTCACCAATACTATGCCGGGGCAGTAAATACATAAACAATTAAACAGATGTATCAGCAATCATAAATTTAAACTACCATGCAAAACTAAAATATTTCAAAAAATAATTCTCTTACGTAAAATTTTAATGTCGTATGTAACATGACTTTCCTTCCCTCCTCTTACACCGATGCATTCGAAATAACCACCGTCTTTTGGTGATAAATTCATTAATTTAAATCCTTCTCTTTGAGTAAAATTTAAATACAGTCCGTTTTCAGTTCTCCCAAGCGCCATCTTTTGCAAGTCATAACACCCGGTGAAATTATTAGTAAGCGATGATATCAATCACCAATGATTTCTTATATTGTAAATAAATATGACATTACTTTCCAAACTGTACTATCTCGATTACAAATGATTTTCTATAAAAGCTATTTTCGGTTAGAAAACTGGAAAAAACATTTTTCAGTATGTTTTTTTTCTTTTTTAAATAAATTCTACAGATTCAAATTAATATGGAAGAGTTAAAAAATAATAATTTTAAACATTATGAAATCGTTATTGTTTCGCATTATTTTATAATTATTGTGTTAATGGTATATAAAGAAAAGAATTCATCAAAATATCAAATAAGTAGAATACATTATTAAGTAGAAATTTGTAAAAAAATCATTTAAAAGATTATCATTATTTCAATCGTTCTTCTAAAAGGGCTATTCCAAAACTAACTCCCGGTTGATCTGTTAAAAAAAGATTTTATTTTAAGTTACCTAAATACTTATATTACTTCCTTCTGTTCAATACTTACATTACAAGATTAGACTTTCCAGATCCTTGTCGAAGAACTCTGGTGACGGTACACGAAGCCAAACTTCATATTAGAAAGAGACGGTAAACTCTGCGCTGAGTACAGACTACATGGAGAATCATGAAAATATACTTTGTGGACTACATGATGTCCATGAATATTTTCTTGGAATACATGAAAATATACTTCTCGAGGCACTTAAGCCTTTATGAGAGAGGCCGTAATTTTAGATCGGCCTCCAAAAAGCTTCTCCAGTGTTTTACAATAGATTTTTGAACGTTATAACTGTTCCAGATTCCTTGAATTCTATTAACAAAATCTCTGACAGTCCCAAAACTCTGTGGACATTAGTTTAATACTTTTAAAAAAAAAATTAGAGCACAGTACATCTCTAAATTTTTATTAATCGCAAAATTATGATCATATAAATGAAACTGTTGTCAGCGGATCTTCCTGATGCTCTATTATTCCGTTTGCAAATGTAAAAAACATACAGAGAGATCCAAAAGTCGCGCACTTCAAAACTGAAGTGTAGTATAGTACTCTATGCGTCTTCCCAAATCAGCTGATTTGGAAGTCAAGAGTTCCAGCGTTCAAGTCCTAGTAAAGGCAGTGACTTTTATACGGATTTGAATACTACATCTTGGATACCGGTGTTCTTTGGTGGTTGGGTTTCAATTAACCACACATCTCAGGAATGGTCGAACTGAGAATGTACAAGACTACACTTCATTTACACCCATACATATCATCCTCTTAAGTATTATCTCAAATGTACCGGAGGCTAAACAGGAAAAAGAAATAAGTATAGTACTCTACTAATAGTAGTATAGTTGAAAAGGTTTTATTGGCTACCGCAAGATAGCACCACGGGTAACTACAAACCAAGACGCCATCGTAATGTGTAATTACAGTGTTTTGTTTATCGCTCAATGAACATGTCATTTTCCCAACAGTAACGAGTTTTCATTGTTAAACATTACTTTATCAGTCGTTCTTGTGCAGATGTTGTAGACGAATTTGGTGGAAAATATCTAGATGTGGCAGTGCCTAACAATTTGATCGTAACGGGATTAATCACCCTAATTAGAGAATGCGGATCGGTTGCAGAAAAGAAGAGAACCAGGAGACAGGCCGTTTTGACTGATGCTAAACCAGCTGAGGTTAAGAATGTGATGCGGCGTTCGCCTTCAAAAAGCTTGAAGAGACTCAACGCTCTTTCAGATTTCATATGGAAGTGCTCAGAGAGCGATGAAACGGTTACACTTGTGTGCATATCATGTTTGTGGTGTTCAGGAATCGAAGGAGCTAGATAAAGAAAAGCGCGTAGTATACTGTATACGCTTTCGGTCATTGGTTCATATCCGTGGAATCGCTTGATCGTGTTTTCTTCACTGATGAGGCGTAGTTTATTGGCTAAGTGATCAGTCAAAACAATAGAATTTGGTCGACTGAAAATTAGGAACTAAAGATGAACATAACAACGGAGATTAAAAATCAATGTACAAGTGCTCCACAAAGTGGCCTTCAAACATGGTAAAAAGAGTTCGTACACGCATTACTGAACGGGGCATATGTTTGTGTTCTGAGCTTATGTTGTGAAAATAAATAAATCTTTAAATATTATTACTTAATGTCTTGTCTGACGCATGTGGCTTTTGGATCTTTTGTAGTGTACTTAAACTTCCTATAAGCAATGAGAGTACAAACGTCGTGTCTTTTCTACTACGTTACTGCGATCGAATGAACTGTATGAGAAGAAGGTACATAAAACGGATGACATCTTGTGCTCAGTTTGTCGTTCTATAGATACTAAAAAATGTAACTTGAATTTAAGATGTACACAGCATTGGCCAAACTTAAGGTGGCTAAATCAGTTCTTCAAAATAAAAAATAGTTCATATGGATAAATAAAAAGCACTACCTTGCTTCATTTTTCCTCTGGCCACTATTTTGTGTTTTTTCAATAGAAATTTATATATTAATGACGAATCTATACATTTTAATGTAGATTTACCTTGTACAATAAAATAAATCTGAAATTTTACGTATAAAAATTTCAAAACGGAAGTAATTAAATTTTTTTGATCAGTAAAAGCTGTCGAAATATTAGTTTTATCGAAAATGTTAAGCGTTTCATTGTGAACAAAATGACATGTTTATTCAAATGGATTGATAAACAACTGTTATATGACTGAAATTGAAAAATTGTAGTAATTTTGTACCTATTTTCACTTTTTTCATTAATTAAATTAAAATAGTTATTAATAATTTCTATTATTACTATTAAGAAATGCCTCATGGATAAAACCTGGCTTCCTTTCATCATAAATAATACCAACTACTATACTAACAGATTTATCGGCATCAATAATTCTAGAAAATTTCAGAATTTACATGAAAAATATAATCCATTTTACTCACGGATATTCTAATCAACAAACTGAAATGTACCTGTAAACACAATCATTACGTGGATTTGTGTCCGACAAAATGTAGAACAATTTCAGCATCTTTTGTGATGGTAATTATTCCCAATTTACAAAATTTATTAAATAAACTATTTTTTAAACAAATTAAATTTTTGAAATTTAATATTTATATGAGCCTGGAAATACCTAAATCACTTTGTAATATGTAAATAAAAAGACACGGTAAACATAATGACAAAAAAAGCAATCAGTCTAAATGACAGATTTTATTCAGAGGATTTTTTTGATGAATTCCTATCTTGATTAAAAAAATAAATAAATAAACAAATTGTAAAATAAAACAAGAAGACACACTACACAATCTATACTATGTTTTTTATCTATCACATTAATCGATTACAAATATCAAAAACAGGCATTAGTTCCCAAATATAAAATATACAATGAACTAAGAATAATGTGATTTGAATTACTGTAAAATTATAAATTTTCAGATAAAACTAATAGATTAATGCAGTTTGGAAAGTAATTTACTTAAAATTAGAATATATGTAAATGATAGTATTAACATAATGTTCACCTATAACTTATTATTAGAAATGATTAATGGCTTACTATTTTATAAATTTTTTTTATTATTTTCTCTATAAAGCCCAAGCATTTCAATAATTTGAAAATAATAATAATAATAATAAATATATGAGCATGCAATTACATTTTGAAACAAACGAGCTACTTTGTAATAATTCCTTGAAATTGGTTAGAGGTGTAACAATCTTTGAGAGAAAAGGAATAGATACTTAAAATATTTAATGGGTAATATATTGTATTTATTTCTCAGAGGTCACACTGTATGATCTTTATATGTGACTGTATGATCCTTAAAGGCATTGCAATATTCTTCTGAGATCAAAGGTTTCATCATGTCTATACAGAATTGAAAGGATCATCATGGATGATCCTTTGTACAGAACCTTTGTCATGAGGTTCTGTACTGATTAATATGCAAGAGACATTTAGTAAAGAGTAATATCCTCTACCCTCTACTACAAATATCAACCTGAAACAGTTACTAAAACGGTGAAGACAAATATTGGAAAAAGTATTATTCTTAAAGATTACACTTTTCAATTTGATACACCTGATATTTTTATTTTATATAAGGAGGCTGATATCACATACTTTGTTGATAAAACAATTCCAGTACTTACTAACAATAGAAAAAAGCCAAAGTTAAAAAAAAAATTTCAAGGTACTTGACACATTAATGCACAATAAAGTAGTTCATATCTAAATGATAGTAATTAGCTACCAGAAAAAATAAAACAATATGGGACGGTAACAGTTTACATTGTTAATACAATTTTAAAAGAAATCAGAGGAAAATTGTCTGATGGTCGTCATAAATCTCTTTCGTTGTCAGATCTTCCTAAAGAGTTGCAGATTGAAGCTTGCAGTATGCTTCGTACAATACTTATGAAAGATAAGCTGATTTATTATTACAACTCTTATATTAACTCACTCTTGAACTATCTATCTGAGATTCATGGCACGAACCTCTCAGTTGAATTTTGAAGCACTTCCATTAATCCACTCGCTCTGAAATTTTGCATATAGATTTGTTCCTGTTGACAACAAATTTTAGCAACATTTTCAAATCGCCAAGATGTGTTAATTAACTTAACTTAAACTAGCGTTACACACTAGCTGATAACACAGTTCATTCAAGAATCATGTACAAATAATGATACTGTTACTCTTTTGTGAACAGTTTTTGATCATGCTCATATTTAGATATTTAAATGTTTCAGTCTGTGATTGAAATATTTACTTGAAAGATAGTCCTTTTATAATTCTAATAATCTAATGGTAAAAATCTGCTATTCTTTCTTATATAAACATTTACTTTCGAACAATAATATGCCACACTGATAACGTTTTTAAATTTTCCAGGTCGTACGTAATTTATTTCATTATTATACAAAAGGTAAATGAACATTTTGAAACTGGAAATTTCTTAACCAAATTAAATTACAGTAATACAAATTTGCACTTCACTGTTTTTTCTTTTCAGATATAATTTAAGAATGATTTATTATATATAAGTAGTCTTTTGAAAAAAGAAATTGTTTAATCTCTACTTCAGAATAATGCTACTTTTACATCTCTGATCAATTTCAATGTATTTTATAAAATGTTACTGCTATAACCTTATCTGCAGTATTGGAAATTAGAGGCATGAAAACTTTGAAACATCACTCAAATCTGTGCGCTAGCGCAGCTGTTAAGTATAAACTAATAAAGACTAAAAAATATTAAAAAATATATAAAAAAACTTTTTAAAAACCATTCTTATATTAAATGCACTAAAAAGTAGAAAATAAAACAAATTTTGAAAAGTCATAGTAAAAATCTTTGCTCCCCACTCTTTAGGCCATTCGTCTATTCTAAATTTTTAATTTTAAGCTATTATTTTTACATAATCCTACATATCACCGTCAAAGCTTGTTGTCAAATCCATTCTGATACTGTCCTAAAATAATATTTTACCTCTTAGGGCATTTAATTTAAGAGTGGTTTTTTCAAATTTTTTTTTACATATTTTATTATTCAATATAAACCCTTACAAAATTAATAGATTTAAACAATATTTTCAGTTATTTACTTTAATGTCTCTTCTTAACGTCCAGCCTTTTTCATTATCCTTAATTAAAAATTTGAATTTTGAACTCCGTATCATACCGTATTTAAAAAAAATTTAAACCTTTTAAAAATCAACGACAGTACATAGTAAATATTATAAAAATTTTGTTCTAAATTGTTTCTTAAGAACTCCAAGGAAACTTAACTTCATATAAAGATAGTTTTTATGATTTTCACCTTATAAGTGCAGAACAGTCTTCTTTTTTTATTTCTCAATACAGCTAATAAACTCAAAACTGGAAGAAACATCTATAAACTAATTAAAAACTTTCTGTGAAAAGGGAGTCCCTAAGAAAAGAAGTATGCACAAGTCATACTACTAGAGCTTTTGGTCCGCGGGTGGTATTTTATTTCCCACCTACCTGTATATTGACAAAGAAGCCTTTCCCTATCTGCCACCTGGGGACGTACCAGATTGGAGTTGATTCTGAACTCCTTTAAAACATTCTTAAACTTATGAAAGTCCAAAACCTTTTAATTCTGGATTTTTTTTTGTAATTTTAATATTAGTAGTGGTAAAACCATTATGTTATATTAAAAAACAATTATTGTTAGGTAATAAAAAACCATTAAAGCTGATAAATATCGGTCATCTTATTAAAATTATGAGAATTTCATATTATCTTTTATAGAAACACCCTAAACCAAGTTACATAGCTTTTAACATATTAATATATTTAAAAAATTTCATAAGTAACAATTATTATCAGCAATCATGTAAATAAAGCTTCATGCAAGATTAGAATTTTTGCAACACCCCAAAAGCAAACGATTATGTTATAAAGTTAATTAGTGCTAATAAAAACCAAATAACAATTATAGATAAACAAAGCTGCTTAAGAAAATTAAAAGAAATATATTTAACATTTTATAAAATACTGTTAATAATTTTGTAATTTAAAAAAAAATTATCATAAAATATATCTACTCTACTTTATTTGACTCATATATTTTTAAGTACATATTTAACATTAGATAGACTTTTAATGAAACTAAATATTTATAAAGTAATTATTTTTATATACCACTTAAAACAACTGATGTTTAAATAACTTGGAACATAACACATATTTAATCCATGTTGATAAAATTATAATTAATATAAATTATTTTAGCAGAAATCACTAATTTCAGTGTATAAACATTCACTAATCCAATCACTGTTTTACATACATCTTCAACTATTAATTACAGTTATAAACTAACATAATTATATGAGTTGATGGGTCATTCAATAATTAAAGAGAAAAATGACTGTAAAAAAATTATTTATTCAAGGACAACGAAACTAACACAATTTTACAACATAATACTGTGCTACATTTAGGCATTTTTCATCTTTTTGTGAGCTTTCTTATTGCAGTAGTGTTACAAAATTCAGTGACATGTAAAAACTATTTGAGTGGTCCAAACAAAAACAATCTGATAGTATGAAATCAGGGCTGTAAGATGGATGTGAAAACACTTTCTGATCCAACTTTTTAATATCTACCTGAGCCTTTTGAGTAGTAAAGGGCCAAGCATTATGATGTAAAGAATTATTTTTGAGAGAGAACCATAATTATCCTTCTTATTTGGTTTCATTTGTGTGTCAAAATAGTATTAATTTATGGCATGTTGTTCTTAAAAAAAACTGCAATAAATTTGGCCATTATAGTCTATAAACACTGTTAGCATATCTTTACCGGCTGACGTGTAGGTTTTTAATTCCATTCCAATCTCTGTCATTTGGATTTTGGCTCAAAATGATGAATCCAAGTTTCAAAACAAGTTATTATGAGAAAAAAGTAATACCTTTCATAAAAACCATCATTTAAGTTTCATACATATGTGAATTCAGGTGTCTGTTATCGAGTCAAATCTCTTGGAATTCACCTTGAATGTGTTTTGTGATAATTCAGTTCATCATGGGTAACGAAATGGTGCTGATACTCGGACTATAAATTTTAGCAATTTTCCAAATCTTTTTATGCAACTGTCCTCATGAATAAAATCATTTATACAGACTCCATGGTATACAATAAAAATGTTTCATCATTTCATAAATGCACAGTTGAAAAAGTCTTTTGGTTAGGACATACCACTCGTCCACCACAGACTTCATCTACTCATCGGGTATGAAAGATTTCCTTTCCTTTGATATCAGTCTAAAGATATGAAATCACCAGGAGGAAGACATGATGAACATGAAGTATAGAAGGCACTGAATCTACTGTACTTACTTTATTTGACTCAGATATTTTTAAGTAAATATTTAACATTAGATAGACTTTTAATGAAACTAAATATTAGTAAAACAATTATTTTTAGATACCACTTAAAACAATTGATATTTAAATAACTTGGAACATAACAACACATATTTAATCCATGTTGACAAAATTATAATTAATACAAATTATTTTAGCAGAAATTACTAATTTTGGTGTATAAATATTCACTCATCCAATCACTGTTTTACATACATCTTCAAATATTAATTACAGTTATAAACTAACATAATTATTAACATAACTAACATAGTTACTAACATAACTAACATTCAATAATTAAAGAGAAAAATGACTGTAAAAAAATTATTTATTCAAGGAGAACGAAACTAACACAACTTTACAACATAATACCGTGCTACATTTAGGCATTTTTCATCTTTTTGTGAGCTTTCTTATTGCAGTAGTAAGGAAATTGATTTCAGTGACTACAGATCATAGTCGTTGATAAAGTTACCAAAGGATTTAATGTGAATAAAACATTAAAATTATATATAGTTAATTTAAAAAATTATAATTATTTTGTTTTATATTAAATCTGAAGAAATCATTTAAAAAAAGATAAATAAAAAAAAACAATCTTTAAATTGTTTAATCATGGAATGATATAAATATTTTATAGTTTATCAATTTATATTCTCATCACTGATTTCTAATATGTAAAATAAAATTAATGGGAACAATTAAAAATACAACATAGAAACAAAATAAAACTTACTGGGTGGTTGTCTTTTTTCAATGTTACATTAACATCTGGTGATGTAGGTTTGCATGCTATTACCAAACTTTTATACTCATGCTGATGTAATACAACCACTGATTGATTAACAGCTAATAAATGTTTATCATCTAATAACATAAATTTAAAAAAATAATTAATTTTAAATAATATTAAGAAACAGCAACATATTTAAAAAGGATTACATTAAAGACAAACAATAAATAAATAATATAAAACTTCTCAAACATGTTTAATATGAAATAATTATAAAAGCAAGGTATTAATTGCAATGATTTATATAAATAATTTTATGGATGTAAAATTACTTACTTATACACATTATACAAATTACAGTAAACAACAAAATGTTAAAAGTTTATGTAGTATTTATCTACATCGACTTTGTTGAAGCAATCTTCTTAACACAGTATTCAGAATGGAGAGTCAACTGAGAAAAAACGAGCATCGCCAAAAAGCGTCACATGCTAGCTGATAACACAGTTCATTCAAGAATCGTGTTCAAGGAATAATACTGTTACTGTTTTGTGAACGGTTTTAGGTCATGCTCATATTTACATATTTCAATCGCAGATTGGGTTTAACTGTTGACAGATTTAACAGATTGGATTTCTTTGTTAGCTCATATTTCTTATTAATAAAAAATGTATCGTTGTGTAAATTGCATATACATTATATTTCACCATTAATAATTCATATAATATTGCGTAAGAAGCCTCGCTTCTGTAGTGTGTCCATGCACCGAAGTTTTAAAGTTAAGAATCTATTTTATGATATATAAATTAATTTTCAGATTTGGATAGATTAATTAAAATACCGAATTTAAGTATACAAATTTATCATTGTTATTTTTACTCAATAACCAGAAAACTACATTCTTGCTTAATTAAAAAGAAAGAAATTAATCCTCTATTTTGAATAGTACATTATGTAGATCACTCAGGAATGAGTAAGTGTGCTATTACAGAGATAAAAAGTAACAATCCTTAAAAGATAAAAATATTTCCAAACCTAAAAATTTGTTGTTTACTTGTTCAGAGAATGAATTTTTAAGTCTTTGTAATAATTATTAAAAATTGAACAAAAAATCTTACCTTCAACATAAATATAATAGCTTGCTGTATCGTTAAAATCATTTTTGCCAGTTGGATGGCACATAAAGTATCCAGTATCCATGTAAAATGCGGTTTGTAGTTTCAATTTCGAAGAATAAATAGAACCAGTAAATTCATTAGTAATTTTTACAGTTGATGAATGCTCCTGAAAGATAAAAATGTATGAATTTTACAAACAAAAGTGTTAACAAATTTTAAAAAAAACGGGTGTGTACACCACATAACTTCCTTTTCTGCCTATTAAATTACATATAAACATTTTTTGCTGCCCTTTATTTGAACTTATTTCATTTGAAAGTGAGATACGATTCTCCAATTCTTTAATAACGTGGACAGTTACACGATTGCATTGTGGTGGACACCACATTGCATCGCATTTTTTGTGGTGTCCATATCAGCATTTTATATTAGTTTATATATTAATTTTGTTTTACGTCTTTCAATTATATATGTGGTGTAAGTGAGAACGTTTAGCATCTGTAACCATGCACACATGGGTTCGAATCCGACTACATATATACATATAATTTTTTTTTACTTTTTTTTAAATTTAAATATATTGATTTATTAATAATTATTAACTTCTATAAAAATTATGAAATTAAAATGAAAAGTACATATTATTTATTTCACTAATAACTACTGATTTTTTTCATATTTTTTTCTTTATTGTTATTGAATTATTATTTATTGTAATTTTTTTACAATCAGAAGTTAATAATTATTAATAAACCAATAAATTTAAATTTAAAAAAAAAAGAAGGAAATGTCGGATTTGAACCGTCCCCTCGAAGCCTTCACCTTGTAAGATCCAAATATTTCATTAATTAAACGTTTATTTGATATAACTCTGGAACCAATGAAAATAAGTACAACTTAAGATATATCCTTGAAATGCTCTCAATGAGGACTTATTACTGCAGTTAAAAAAAAAGTCCAAAATCCAAAATTTTTTGTATTTTGGACAATTTTGGTCCAGTCAATTGCTATCAAAAGGTGAGATGCACAACTAGATGTTACAACAGTCGTAAATACAAAATTTCAACATTCTACGGCTAATCGTTTTTGAGTTATGCGAGATACATACGTACGTACAGACGTCACCCCGAAACTAGTCAAAATGGATTCAGGGGGTGGTCAAAATTGTTATTTCCGTTGAATTCTGAAAACCGAAATTTTTCGCGATTGTAATACTTCCTTTATTAAGCATAAGGATAATTAGGTTAAAATAATTATAATAAAACAAATCAACAGAATTTTTTCATATTTTCTTTTTAAGTTTCTTTGTCCTTTAGGTATTGTTCCACAATACAATTTTGACAGAATTCTATCCTATTAACATTATCTTTACTTCCCAATTCTGTGAATCTCCCTTTCCTATCATTCATTACTTTTACTTTTCTGTCTAGATAGCACCACTATAGCAGAGCTATATCTCTAGAAGGGAAAGTATTGTAATCGGTCTGATTTGGGTATATGCGGTTTTCACCGGATCTTCACGTTTTGACCCCTAAGGAACCCCAAAAACCGGATGGAAGTTTTCCGGATGTTAATGTTCGTATGTACGTGTGTTCGGTATCAGCCTCTAAATCACCTTATATCTCCAGAACTACTGGACCAATTTTCACCAACCTTGGTCAGATTACTTCTATATATGGGGCATTGATGCCATTAAATTTTCAACTTAAAAGGTCAAGGGGGAGAAGCTGTAGAGCAACGTCTTTCTCAGTATCATGAGATTTCGCATAATAAAGTTATATTTTTCTTAGGCGCATTCGTTAATGATTAAAAACTAACAATATTTGCAAAAAACATTTTTGCAAAATCGCACTTTTACCCCAAAAAATGCTGTTATAGTCGTCTGCTATGTTGTGACGTCACAAATGAGCGGTAGAATTAAATCAATGAATAATATTTAAAGTGTAAAAAAAAGTAACTCGAACTTCATCACTGGTGCGTTAAGCCTCACGGCTACACCGGTCTGCTGACTGTACAAGCAAAATTTGTTCTATGTAAATTGTGAAATTACATTAGTTAGCGCCAACCGTCACCGCTAGTGCCGCCACACCCGCGCGAATTAAATACAGCATGCGCGCGCAATTTAGTTAGAATCATTGAATTAAATAAACGAAAAAACATATTTAAATAAATGATAAATATTTTTAATTAAGTTGTGTGTGTAAACCGTGCATCAAAAATAACCCACAGTTGGAGGACTTTGGAAGTTCTACAACTGTATTGTCAACTTTTTTCCTCCGTTATCACCTTTTTACTTCTTTTCAAATGATTTTCCACATTCAATCTGCAGCAGACTCAATTCTCTTAAAATATGGTTTGATTACACTGGGGATGTCCATTAAAACCGATTTCATTCAAAAGAATTGACTGAATTTTATATTAAAAAAGCCGCAGTCGGCTTTTACGACTTCGGCTTTTGAATTAATCGATTATTAGTTAGAAACTTTGGCTAGTCGGAATTCCGACCAGCCAAACACATATGTAGTTAGTCCAAAAATAATAAAAAATCAAATTGGATTTACTAATTTTTGGTACATTAAAAAAGTAAGATATGGTATATGAAAAAAAATGTTTAATAAGTTGAAATCGCGGCAACATCTCGATTCCCCCCCCCCCCTCGCGACAGGAGAAGATCCCGCCTCGTAGCGTGTCTGGTCGCTACATCCCCCTTCCGTTCCTAGTCAAGTGTGGCTTAATTGGAGGTCATCTTCACGCCCTCAAACTGATCAGATGCCCCGAGGGACATCTACATCAGTAATTTCGCCCCAGTCAAATTTTCCTTCAAAGAAGACATCAGACACCTAATACTACCACGTAGCCCTCAGGAACTAAGCCATAAGCCTACACCCGGAAGATCGAAGACCAGCGTCTGTCACTACTAATAAGCCCTAAACTGTAAGTACCAACAGTACATACAAATGCAATAAGTATGCCATGACAGCATATCAAACAACAAATTCAGTCTAAAATCTCGGCAAAATCTAAAGAAATCGCGGCAACAGTAAAGAAGTACGTGAAGGTGAGTCAATCTAAAGAACTGTTACATTATATCTCATCGGCCCGAATTCGGGCTGATGAAATGAAAGCTGACGCACAAATTTAGTGAATAACGGAACGGAACGCAAAAGTGGCGGGGGTTTCACAAATTTCTCCCTTCAAATCGCAGAGCCTGGACAGTGTCCCTTGCTGCTGTATGATTCTGTTAATCGGGCTTGTTTCAAGTGTTTATTTTAATGTCGGGTCTAAGTTTAAAGTTTTGTTTTAATTTTATGGACGGATTTGTGAATAGCGTTCCATATACGTTTGGATCAGCGTTCTCAAACCCATTACTGGGTCCGACCGCGGGAGACTAGGCTTTTAAAACCTGTGTTCCCGACGTAATTCTCCTTCAAACCGGCCACTGAAGTCCTTTCGGTGCTAACGCTTCATAGGCTAGCAGGAATACGCCACAACGGGGCACTAATTGATTGGTGTGAGCAATGCGCCCCCTTCTTCGGAGGGAGTCGCAATTGCTGATTTGATTTAATTAATTGTAAGTATTAGATATTTTAAGGAATGGATAAGGAGAAGATCTTCATCCACTTGTTCAATGGCTGCCCTTCACGGTGCTTCTCTGCTGGGTTCTTTTTCCGGACTCCTATCCGTGACGTCGGGTCGTAGTGAATAAGAATGAAATCTCACACGGGGGAATTTCCGCGTATGAGATTTCATTCTTTAACTTTTTTTTAACATTATAGTATTTAAGTAATGTCAGTTGAAATATATAATTTTCATGAATTTGTGGATCTATGTTTTAGTTCTATTCATTATATGGTATATGCAACAAATATTTACTATCATTCATCGTTTAATATATACTATTTTATTGTAATTTCAACTGTATACAAAAAATAAATTATTTATAAACTTCATCAATAGTTCAAAAACGATTTTATAATTTATCTATTATAATAGTAATAATTATAGCAGGAGCAATATAAAATGCCGAATAGCACAAGCTAAACGAGCCTTCAGTAAGAAATATAATTTGTTTACATCAAAAATTAATTTAAATGTCAGGAAAAGATTTTTGAAAGTGTATGTTTGGAGCGTCGCTTTATATGGAAGTAAAACTTGGACAATCGGAGTATCTGAGAAGAAAAGATTAGAAGCTTTTGAAATGCGGTGCTATAGGAGAATGTTAAAAATCAGATTGGTGGATAAAGTGACAAATGAAGAGGTGTTGCGGCAAATAGATGAAGAAAGAAGCATTTGGAAAAATATAGTTAAAAGAAGAGACAGACTTATAGGCCACATACTAAGGCATCCTGGAATAGTCGCTTTAATATTGGAAGGACAGGTAGAAGGGAAAAAATGTGTAGGCAGGCCACGTTTGGAGTATGTAAAACAAATTGTTGGGGATGTAGGATGTAGAGGGTATACTGAAATGAAACGACTAGCACTAGATAGGGAATCTTGGAGAGCTGCATCAAACCAGTCAAATGACTGAAGACAAAAAAAAAACAGTAATTATATATTAAAATGATCTCATGTTTACGGATCGAAGATATTTTAGAACAATATGATTATTCTACAAACAATATATCTGAATATCTTACATTGTTATATTCAAAATTATACGAAACTGTAAACGTTATTGATTATATACTTAAAAATAAAAACAAAACTTTAAATACAAATTATTTTGAACATATGGAAACATTGTTCAAGTTAACTATATGTAATTCGTAATATAAAAACGCAGCGTCAAATACATCGCATAATATTGCTTATGAATTAGTACATCAAAAAGAAAATTTAGAAATCAAAAGAAGTCGTCTTTTGTTTTGAAAAAGAGGTTCGTTTATTTTTAACATAAATCAAAGTGATTATACATCCGAAATGGTAGTTGAATTGTATAAAAATTTAATACATTTTTTTTTTTAATAAATATTCTTTATATATTAGACCGCAAACAATTATATTAACTTCTCCACATTTGTATAAAGAAATTTACAATTCTAACCAGATAATACCTCTCACAGAAGATTTATTTAAAGAATGTCTAAACAACAAAACAATAAGTGGATCTAAAAGAAAATTATGAATTTAAGAAGAAAACGTTTTATTAGGTTTAGGTCTCGAAAATGTAATGTATATTATACACCAAATGGAAAACGGTGCGGTGCCTGTTGTAATAAAACATTTATTGACTGGAATTTTTAAGAAAATTTCTAAAATTGCTTTTTCTAAAATATATCAAAAATATATTTTTATCTCTAATTAATCAGTTAAAAGATAAAAATTTACGAACCGCTACTAGACAAAATTTTACATATACATTTGCTAGACAGCAATCAATATATATACAATTGATGTTTATTCGTCAAAATATCAATTATTTTTTCATATAAAACAAAATAATAATTTTAAATTGGTCGTATATAAGAATCAAAACGATAATAGTATTATTGTTTTCGATTTATTAGGGTTAAATCAAATTCCTTTATATGAATTTTCTAGAATATCATAGATATCGTAAAAGTTTATGTTTTCCGTACGACAGTATTACAGTAAAACGTATATCAATTTTAGATGTGCAATTTAATCGTTATTATTCAAATAATAGCTATCGTATAATTATATAAAAACAAAATGTTTTTATAATGGTACGTTTTTTAAAAAAAAATTGAATAAATACAAATCAGTAGATACAGATAAATATAGAAATATAATCTCTAAAAAACACAGAAAAGGCAAAATAAAAGACATTAGAAAACAAATTATGTCACAAAAAACTTTAATGAAAAAACAAATAAATTTTGTAAAGACGTTATAACATTATCAATACCGGATAGTTTACTGATTACAGATTCTAATTGATATTAATTAGACTGTACTTAAACATATTTTAACATCGATCCACTGTAACCAATAATGTATTAGATTAAAAATAAATTTATATATATTAACAATCAGATTTGAATGAAATTAATTAATCTAAAGATCTTTATATTCGTATATGACTTGATGTTCCATATTTAGATAATGTATTAAATGTAGATTTATATCATCATCATCATTGCATTGTGATTGAAAAAAATTAAAATAAAATAAGATCTAGTTGAAATAACAAAGTTTTATTTTTTTCGCAATAACATTTTTAAAAAAGTTTTATTATATAGGCATTTTTTTTTGCTTATTCGGTTATTCGGTCCGAATACTTAGAACCAACATGAAAACACATCTAATATAAATAAGGTGTACAATTGTAATAATCATATGGTTTACTGTTAAAATTTATTATACGTAAAAGATAAAATGCAACTTATGTAATACAATTTTCAACTACCTCCCCGTCTAGTTGGCGTAGCCGAATGGATAAGGACGACATATGTTCGTACTTTGTGGAGGCACTGGTTCGAAAACTTGTCGAAATCAGTTTTCTTTTTATTCGAAAGCTTGCCCAGTTATTATTTTTTTTATTTTTTTATTATTCTTTATTGTATGTGAAATGTATATATCTAATAATTTCTTATAAACATGCGTACCGGTAATAATTTTAATTATTTCGTTTTTATTAGCACCTTTAAGCTCATAAAAAGCCACAGTAGGGATTCCGGCATCGGCTTTATTATTGTAAATTTCAATTAATTCTTTTTTTTACTACAATACCATGCTTTAAACGCTTTCCCAGCATTTTGACATAATTTTGTAATGTAAAAAAAAACCGTATTTGTATTGATAATTAGCTTAAAATCGGTGAAAATACCATTAAATAGTTATCTTTTATTTGTTTGTAATATGCATCGATTAATATTAAAAAATATTAATGCGCATGCGTTTAAAGATCAATGCTATTGTAATATATTTATATATGCTAAATAATATATAAAAAAACAACTAATTATGAGTGATTAACAACTACTTTAAGGAATCCCCTCACGTCATAGACAGTCATTACAATAAAATACATTTATAACAAACTATGAATTGTGAGCTGTTTGATCGAAAATTTAACTGTATTTTGCGGATTTACATGAAATTATTTTAGTCTCACAAATCTGAAGGAACATATACAATAAAGAATCAGATGTTTGCACCCTATTTTCGTTCTAAGTAATGATGACCGATTGATGCAGAACTTCATCATAGTTTTTTTAAATTTATAAAATGAAGAAGTAGATTTATTGAAAAATTTATAATGAAAAGTAGGTTTAAAGTGAATTGACATATACGAATTTCGCTCTCACTATTATCTCGAGAACGGTTGGACCTAGATGCATGGGGGACCTATCGTATAGGGAAGTTAAAAGTATCTTATCAAGTAAGCCTTTCACAATCGCGTTAAAAATCGTCTAGGACGCACCGTTTTCGAGATACGCCCTTTTTTAGAAATCAATATTTAGTATAAGATACAACCGTTTCTTATGTATAATATAAATAAGATCCACGTTCTAGTATTCAAATCCTTGTAAAAATAACTGACTTTACTAGGACTTGAACGCTGTGAACTCTCGACTTACAAATCAGCTGATTTGGGAAGACGCGTTCACCACTAGACCAACCCGTTGGGTTCTTTTGATTATCTGACTTGAGTAAAACAACATCCCCTACCATCACGATTATAGTCGCAGAAGCGTACAATGGTTTTATTTATTTATTTCCCAGCCCCTCATTCTGCGGCACTGAAGTATGATTCAATATTGAACCACTTAATTGTATTTTACGCCATATGGAATGGAATGGAATACAAAGTTGGCAGGGGTTTATAGATTCTCCCTACGGATAGCAGAACCTGGACAGAGTCCCTTGCTGCTGGATGATTCAATCGGGCGTGTTTTTAAAAGGTTTATTTTAAGTGACGGGTCTAATTTTTCAAGTTTTGTCTTATTTAATATTTTTAAGGACGGATTTAATTGCATTCCAATCCGTTGTTAAACCAGCGTTATCGAACCCATTTTATGGGCCGACCGCGGAAGGCTAGGCTTATGCAACCTGTCCTCCCGACGTAATTCCCCTTCAGACCGTCCACTGAAGTCCTTTCGGTGCTAACGCTTCATAGGCTAGCAGGCATACGCCACAACGGGGCACTAACTATATGGAGGGAGCAATGCGCCCCCTTCTCCGGAGGAGTCGCAATTGCTGGTTTAAGTTAATTTACATGTAAGTTTTAAAGGAGAGGTTGAGTAGAAGTTCTTCATCCACTTCTGTTATGGCTGCCTTTCAGAACGCATCTCTGCTGGGCTCTTTTCCGGACTCCAGAAAAGAAGCCCGTGATTTTGGGACGAGTAGGGTCCCAGTCCTTCTTCTTCCGATGACCTCTTCATTCTTCTTTGGCCTGCACTTTCCGAGAATTGGTAGTAACCGAAGTTGCATACCATTAACCTTAGTACTCCCGAGGCCCCGAAGGGCTTAACGGGGGAAAGTGCAGGTTTCTTCTTTCTTCCATGCTGTCAGTGGCTGCTGGGCAGGTGGCTGCTGGGCTTTACGCCATAAGAATCCCCTATCCAGTTATATAGTGACCACGAACGATACAGGTTCGCCAACCTTAAGGAGAGAAATTTCCCAGCGGTCTTTATTTTAGAGATATCCCTCGTTCATGGACTACCTGACTGTATGTGCGGTTACACCGTCTTGTTGAATAAAGCAACGTTAATTTCATTCTCGGTTTGTTCTCCCACGAACTGATGAATTATTTAACAATAACTATCTGAATTGGTTTTTTTTTTTTGAAGAATACTGGACTAACTATTCTTCTCCTGTTATTGTAATCCTCAAACCAATCATCTGGTCACGTATTGAAATTTCATGTAAGTTGTTGGCAGATCATAAATGTAAATTCTATGCGTCCACGTACCCTAATAAATGGAATCTTGCCTCAACGGTACAGAAAACATACGTCAAAATATCGCAGAATTATTTGTTAGAAACTTAAAACCATTCACAGTGCTGAATTCGCTTTCCATAGTCTATAACCAGTAACTTTCGCACTGTTTCACTTTATACGAGATGTTTCTTAGAAACTTCCTTGTGTATAGTTGCAACACTGATGTTTTTGTCGGGCCAACTTTTGCATCAAATTTCTTCTGTAACATCTGGCTCCAGTTCTGTTAGTTCGTCTTTTGCCAGTCAATTTAGTTTCTTCCTGTTGTTTAGATGTTCTATGTATTCCAGAGGTTACGAACTGCTTGTTGATTATCCGGTAATTCCCTATTTTTTCTAAGGATTGTTACTTTGTAAGATATGAAAGACCTCCGAGCTTTATGGTTATGATACAAAATATTCAAAAAAAAATATATAGACTACCCAGTCAGGACTCACATCATTCGCCCTTCCTGTCTATTCAGGAAAACAAACAAAATTTCCTTATAACGTTTTATTTATTTTGTTATCAGTTACTTTTTATTCTGCGCAATATTTTAAGAGATGTATGTTATTATTAATTTCCTGTGTCGATTTATCTTCCTTACCGAAAAATCTATTTTTATCATACTTTAATATGAACTATATAACTTTATTTATTACGATTATATATTGTCTACATGTGTTCCCGATATCATTATTTAAAACTTCTATTACTCAAATCTATATCAAATTTATCAGTTTTTTTCTCAACGCTTACTTTTTATCTTCTTTTTTAAGTACTAACAACAAAGATTGGTAATCATCATGGTAATCTCAGTTTGAGAAGCTGTTGCTTGAAAACAGGTCACTCCTTCGATGAACCATATAACTATTCTAAGATTTCATAACAATAATATTCTTCTTCCGATAGTTTTTCCTTTTCTAAATTTTGGCATTTTATAATAACAAAGCTAATTTAAGTACTATATCGGTAAAAAACCCAGTCCTCCCCCTCAAGGCCGGAAACCACCGCATTTAAGCATTAGTCAGCCCCAGGAGGAGCCTTCGAGCTCAATGTGTTCACAGTCTCCGTGCATCATCACCGTAGCCCTTCCGTGCAAGAACGAACGAAACTTTGCAGAGGGCTGTCTGTCCTCCATTCGCTTTTCAGTCCGGAATCCTACACCTCACTTCTTCAGGTTTTCGCTGGTCTTCTGTGTTTTACTGGATGGTCCGCATGTTATTATAGGGAAGCCTCACCTCCTCATTTGAGATGAATCAGCCAAGGCACTCTAGACATGGTTGCATCCCGTTTCTTCTCACTATCTGTTCAGCTGTCCACCCTGCTCCTTCTCTCGCAGAATCTTTGTGGCTAGTTCTGCTATTGCAAGCCATTATCTATCTCCCCTGAGCATATACTCCAGAATATTGTCCGGTGTCAGTTGGAGGACCCCGAGGTCTCTCCGTAGCGGCACCCACTTTCCACAGTCGAAGGTGTGCCTTTTTTGCATTTTATTTACAGAATATCTTATTTTGTTATTATATGAATTATTTTTCTTCAGAATAAACCGAGAACAAGATGAAGATAGAAGTATATAAAAACATATTAAACATTTAGGAAATGTTTAACCGTATTTCCAGTTTTCTTTTCCTTTTGGTTCTTTCTTCCTCACTTCTTAGGCATTCAAGTTTTTTATTATGTAAGAGAGGATCAATATCCCGGTTTTACTACATAGATATTATTATAATATTGTATGCAAATAAAATACTGGGTTTACCAGGATTTTTGTTTTATGAATACTTTTATCCATATTTGAGAATCGGAGTTCAGGACTATGGTGAATATAAACAGTGAAAAAAAAAAAAAAAATATATATATATAGTGCTTTTCCGAATAATGTAATTTTGTGATTATTTCTACCCGAGATTCAAGGAACATTTCTGTAAAATTTTGCTGTTTAAAAAATAGAAACACATTCTTATACAAAATGAATTTTTTTTTTTATGAGATTTTGTTTCGGTATTGAGGCACAGTATTGGTGATATATGAGGGCCGGTATGCGCTGGTGTGCTAGCTCCGATGATCAGCTGGAGACTCCATGCACAACAGAAAGCTGTTGTGACGACGATCAAATCGACCTGACGTCTTTGGTGGGGGGGGGGGGGGGTCAAACCCACCGGGTTGGTCTAGTGGTGAACGCGTCTTCCCAAATCAGCTGGTTTTGATGTCGAGAGTTCCAGCGTTCAATTCCTAGTAAAGCCAGTTATTTTAACACGAATTTGAATACTAGATCGTGGATACCAGTGTTCTTTGGTGGTTGGGTTTCAATTAACCACACATCTCAGGAACGGTCGAACTGAGAATGTACAAGACTACACTTCATTTACACTCAATTTGTAAGGAAACAAATAAATAAATAACCAATAATTCAGTACAAAGAATAATTTAGTATAAGGAATAAAGATTATTTATAAAAACTATAGGTGGGTGGCATACGTCACCCGGACGACTACTCTCGTTAGTATTTCGCACCCTTCTACCGGAGTGTTAGGCTGGTTGTAATACTTATTATTTACGTCCTTTATAAGCATTTAGAGTAAGGGGCATCATATTCTCCCCCTCAGTTTCCTTTTTGTGCGACAGGTGTATTTTTCATTTATCTTCCTCATTTACCTTTTACGTCGTTCTGAGTAATTCTAAAAATTAAATTCTGATGTCTGATGGATTAAATGTTTACTCGGATGACCGGTACTGCAGCGTTTGAATATATAATTCACAAATAGTTCTATCAGTGACCGATAGATAGCGTTTGAAGCGGAGAAAACTTATTTAAAATAGTAAATTCTGAGCAAACAGTCTCAATCAATCAAAAGCAACAAATACACAACGAACAACAATGAAACAAATATACCTTCTCGTCTTAAGACCAACAGACTGTCTGGTTCACGAAAGCAAACTGGACACAACGCAGGATTACCGACCTTTTCAGGTAGCATTATTTGCAGCGCATGGAATATAATCCTTCAAAAAATAATCAGTTACTTTTCGAACCCGCTCTATATTTTTTTTAGCGACGAAAGATGGCAATTTGCATTCAGGCGACTTTAAAACTTTCAACGGAAATAAAAATATTAACGATAAAACATCACTGATAAGAAAGTAATAACATTTTAACATAAAAAGCTAATATAATTAATATTATATAAAAAGATAAATCAATTTGTTGTTACCTTACTTTATTTTCAGGATAAATCCATTGCAGAGATTGGTCACCAGTACATGTTAACTCTAGATCGTCACCCGAATGTATTACGATGTCATTTTCTTTATTAATTTTACCATCTTTAGGCAATTTATCAATTTTTAATTGGATTATGCATTCTGAAAAAAAAATAATGGAGAAATTATTAATAACTAATCTTATTAATGTAAATTGCTTATAAATATGAAAAAAAAAAAACAAAAAAAAATTACTATTATTTTTTTCAATGAAATAAGGGTATAAATGATATTTTATTTTTAGACTAAAATATATTAATTAAAGTGATGGCAAAATGTTACTGAACTTTCCTAGCACATAATTTACAAAGAATTGAAATTTAACCCTCTCAGTCGATAAAATTAGAAAGTCGGCTGTTGCATAACTTTCCCGGCTTCATCAGAAAAGGTTAGGAGGATAATTAAAACGTGTTTTCATTTAATAAAATGAAAACACGTTTTTTAAAAGAAAAAATTCTTCTAACTAAAATAGTGATTTCTTGAAAAATGATTGAAAAGTATAAACCTGTGGGTCAAAAAAATTTAATAAAACAGCTGACAACACAGTTTTTAGCTTTTTTATAAATTAAAGCCTTTACAAACGACAACTGTGGGTTGTTTCTGATGCAAGACTTACACAGATAACTTAATTTAAAATATTTATCATTTAAGGTACTACGCCCTTATCAGATCGGGGCCAAAATTAAACACAAATTAGAATTTACGTAAACGAATATTTTTTCCAAGTTTTATTACTTTTCAGTAATCTGTTTTAGAAATTTAGAAATGTATAAAAAAAGAAGAAAACTCTAAAACAATCAAGGTTTACCTTACCCATCTCTGATCGACTTAAAATTTCAGTAATGTAACAAACAATTCATAAAATACTATTACAGTACAGAATATCAAGTTCTTATGATGTCGCTATCATGAGAGAGAGAGAGAGAGTGAGAGAGAGAGAGAGAGAGAGAGAGAGAGAGAGAGAGAGAGAGAGAGAGAGAGAGAGAGAGAGAGAGTCATCGGAAAAGGTTGCAGCAATTTAAAATAACTACTTAAAACTACTAGAGATAATAAAATGATTATTCTTTTAAAATGTTCACCAACTCAAAACATTTTCTTTTACATACTGTTGCGTGTTCGCGGCTCGATCAGGATATTGAGAAATTGACAATTGAGGATGTTTATTTAATTACAATTTATTGATTTAAAAACATACGTAAGACCAGATAAATCAATAATAATGACAATAGTACGACAATCATAAAACAAATTAAAAAAATAATAATCAGAATAATAATAATAACAGGCAATAAAAAAACATCTCACAATAGTATTTAGAATAACGACAATAATGGCAACAGTAAAAAATAATATTAAATGTCAATAAGAATAATAATACTAAACAGAGATTACATACAAAACAGAATTTAAAGTAATCTTCAGGATTTATTCACATGTAGATAAATAATGAAAACCAGAATTCAGTTCCACTGAAAAAATACATTACGGTAGCTTAACACTTTTAACCACAAAAGTCTTGTATTAACAACAAAAGTACAATAAATAAGACAAAGTTCTTTAACTGCAAATTTTTAACATTCTCCTATAGCACCGCATTTCAAAAGCTTCTAACCTTTTCTTCTCAGATACTCCGATCGTCCAAGTTTCACTTCCATATAAAGCGACACTCCAAACATATACTTTCAAAAAGTTTTTCCTGACATTTAAATTAATTTTTGATGTAAACAAATTATATTTCTTACTGAAGGCTCGTTTCGCTTGTGCTATCCGGCATTTTATATCGCTCCTGCTTCTTCCATCTTTAGTAATTCTACTTCCCAAATAACAAAATTCTTCTACCTCCATAATCTTTTCTCCTCCTATTTTCACATTCAGTGGTCCATCTTCGTTATTTCTACTACATTTCATTACTTTCGTTTTGTTCTTGTTTATTTTCATGCGGTATTTCTTGCGTAGGACTTCATCCATGCCGTTCTTTATTTCTTCGAAATCCTTTTTACTCTCGGCTTGAATTACTATGTCATCAGCAAATCGTAGCATCTTTTTCTTTTCACCTTGTACTGTTACTCCGAATCTAAATTGTTCTTTAACATCATTAACTGCTAGATCCATGTAAAGATTAAAAAGTAACGGAGATAGGGAACATCCTTGTTCCCTATCTCCGTTACTTTTTTTTCTTAAATATATTTTTTTTTAGAAAAAAATAAAAACTTTGGTAAGTAAAAAATCAGTCTCATTACTTTTCTCACACACCTCGTGTATATATATATATATATATATATATATATATATCCATCAGTAATTTTTCATGTTTTTTTTTTTTAAATACTTTTCGGTTAGTGAAGATTATCGAGATTTGGAAAAATCCTAATTTTCAAAATCTTGACCGATTCCCATACTTTCTTCTGTAGTACGGTTGATATTACTGGAAAAGTAAAAAACGGATAATTCACTCTTCTAAAAAAATATTATGTATAAGAAAATAAAATTTTGTATGTTTAGAGAAAACAAAAAATTGGGGAGTAAAATAAGGTGTCTTAATTTTTCACCATTATTATAAAAGTTATGTTTTAAACATATTAGTAAAAAATATTTTAAAAAATCATATTTTTTAAAATTGTTTTTAGGTGTTGTACTTCTAAGAAAATAATACAGTGAGTTATATAGTTCCAAAAATTATAGGTTGGGCTATTAAAATAATATATTATAAACACTTATATTATTATTTTTTTATTAAATAATAACAACTTTGCCGATATCCGTGGCGGAGTAGTGGCGTAGAAGAGCAAATGGGTCCAGGTTCGAATCCCGGTCAGGAATGGCATTTTTCACACGCTACAGAATTAATTTATTATGCATCGGTAACTGTAAGAGGGGGTTAGTTTGTTGTTACTGTATAAATAAATAATTTTAAGGAAAAAATAACTTTTTCTTATAAATAGCCAACATCGGATGTGGCAACGGAAGACAGATATAAAGGTTAGTCGATAAGAAAAATAGAGAGGAAGCAGGGAATGAAGGAAAAGAAAGAGTAGAGAGAAGAATATTGAAAAGATGTTACAATATATGTAGATAAATAAATATATAAAAATACAGTACAGAAATAAATGAGAAAAAATAAACATGATAAAACATTTAGTTACAAGACGGAAGATAGCCATGATAACAAATAATCCGTCATAATTTCTTTATAGTTGAACAACCCTTAAAAATTACATTTTTTATTAAAAAATAATAAAAATTTTAACTATCTTATTTATTTATCCAATAAAACAATAGTACTCTTTTATGTACATTACTTGTAAAGAAAAAACTGGCAAATTATTCAATGACTTTTTCGGCTACGTCGGTCAGGTATAACTTTTTTGAAAGTAATAAAAAAAAATTGCTTCTCATTTTGAGTCCGGAATATAGTATAGGTTCCAAAGGTACTTTAATTTTAATATCCCTTAAAATGATGAAGAAAAATACAAAAAAATAAATAAATTAAAAGAGCCAAGAAACAAAAAATAGAATATTTATTGTTTATAGATAGGAAATAAATTTTAAGAAACATTTTTCTAAAAATATTCAAATAAAGGTTAAACTTAACAAGTTTGCTTAAGTAAAGTTTTCTGTAAATCTAATATTCCCTTCAATAAGGGATAAAATAAGAAAAACAAACTTAAAAAACCTTTTCTGTATATTAGGTCCAGGGTTTACAATTTAAAAAATTGTAGCTCAATATATGAAATATAAACTTTAAAAAAAATTTTGTAAAATATTTACACCGATGGGAGCTAATGCAAAATACATATTTTAAGAAATTGGAGTTGATTTACTGAAAAAAAATTATTTTTGGGTTATATGTAAATAAAAAATTTACTTTCATAAAGTTTTCTCTAGAACGCCCCTGTAGAAAATGAAAACTGGTTTTTTGGTAATATCCCTCCACCTCATTAATGAATTTTGAAAAAAACTATTATGATCATTGCCTTGTATAGAAATATTTGGGCCAAATTTTAAGAAAATCGGTTCAGTCAGTCCTGAGATATAAGCAATGCAACACACATACATATGCTTTTTTGGTCTAGATGAAGTAGTTGGATCCTAAAACATAAATATTTGCAAAAAAAACCCGATACCCAATTTTTGACATCATCACTGTACTTTACCCTTTATTTATAGCTATTCTAGCTATATTCGCAGTGAAAGTAAAAAGAACAGAATCCTTTGATTACATGATGTTAAAAGATGGTGTAAAAATAAATTGGTTGATAAACTTCAAAATTAAGTTGTAAAGTTAAGGAAATTGACAAACAACCCTCGTCAATCTGAATGCGTTTATTAATGTTTAATGAATTGAATAGAATTTTTCAAAAATAACTAGAGAAACTAAATCTTAAATAAGACACCAAAGTGTTGCATATAAAGGGAAAATATAATAATGATAAATAACTTTCTTTAATAGAAAAATCCTACTGGGATTGAGGTAAAAGTTTCTTCATATTCTCCCAGTAGTTAGCTTTAAGTTCACGTAACTCTGCGATATTAATCAAATCTGTCAAAAGTTGTATGCTTTTTAAAAGTGACATATCACTTAGTATTTTTAGAAATGTTATATATTAGTTTATATTAGCTTATTAGTATTATTTTGCTGAAGTTTAGGTTTATAGCTTATTTAATGTAAATTAGCTTTATTTTATTGTGTCTTGAAAATGAGTGAAAATAAAGAGAAATTCGATACATGATGAAAAATAGATCATGTGCAACACGAATGTATGGAAACGATCATGGCCGAACCAAGGTGAAACCCTGCAAATGGTGTAAAAGCCAGGACTGGCACAAAAATTATGCGCTCTCTCTCACTCTCTCTATCTGTGTATGTGTATGTATGTATGTATGTATGTATGTATGTGTGTGTGTGTGTGTGTATGTGTGTGTGTGTGTGTGTGTGTGTGTGTGTGTGTGTGTGTGTCTGTGTGTGAGATTGGAAAGGAATTGTTCACCATAAGCTGCTGCTGCCCAGTCAAACGATTGATTCTAACAACTATTGTCAAAAACTGGAAAGATTAAGCCAAATAATACGAGATGAAGTTACCAGAATTGATCGATAGGAAGAAAAATGCCAGATCCCCACATATATTTGGTAAATCATCGCTAACGAAGTGTTTTCGGACCTATGTTTATATGAACTTTTTTCTTATTTTTAGCCTCTAGAATGAGTTGCCAAAGTATTGCCCTATCCTCCTGAACCACTCTATATATGCAGCATTCATGATTGTAAAAGTTAGAATTACATTAGCAAAAGTAAATTTAATTTAAATAAAAGAAGCTATTTTAAAACAAACAGAGAAAGAAATTTAAAAAAGAGAAGATAAATTATATTGTATAAAGTGTTGAGCTATATATATCAGAAATATAAAATTTAAGAAAGGAAAATTAAAGAAAAATAATTGGCAACATTCAGAAAATATATAGGGAAAAAAGATTTAAAAAGAAATTAAGGAATAATTATGTCTGGAAAGAACAAAGAGGAGAGAAGTTTTAAAAAGCAATAAATAGCGTCATAAAAACCTTAAGATTAAAATAATTAAGGTAGAAAAACAGGAAGAAATTTAAAAAAAAAAAGGCGGACAAATAAAAGCCTGAATAGTATACATACAACAATAAATAAAATTATCTAAAATATATATGATTTTTGTTTTTTTTTGTCTTCAGTCATTTGACTGGTTTGATGCAGCTCTCCAAGATTCCCTATCTAGTGCTAGTCGTTTCATTTCAGTATACCCTCTACATCCTACATCCCTAACAATTTGTTTTACATATTCCAAACGTGGCCTGCCTACACAATTTTTCCCTTCTACCTGTCCTTCCAATATTAAAGCGACTATTCCAGGATGCCTTAGTATGTGGCCTATAAGTCTGTCTCTTCTTTTAACTATATTTTTCCAAATGCTTATTTCTTCATCTATTTGCGCAATACCTCTTCATTTGTCACTTTATCCACCCATCTGATTTTTAACATTCTCCTATAGCACCACATTTCAAAAGCTTCTAATCTTTTCTTCTCAGATACTCCGATTGTCCAAGTTTCACTTCCACATAAAGCGACACTCCAGACATACACTTTCAAAAATCTTTTCCTGACATTTAAATTAATTTTTGATGTAAACAAATTATATTTCTTACTGAAGGCTCGTTTAGCTTGTGCTATTCGGCCTTTTATATCGCTCCTGCTTCGTCCATCTTTAGTAATTCTACTTCCCAAATAACAAAATTCTTCTACCTCCATAATCTTTTCTCCTCCTATTTTCACATTCAGTGGTCCATCTTTGTTATTTCTATGACATTTCATTACTTTTGTTTTATTTCCATGTGATAGTTCTTGTGTAGGACTTCATCTATGCCGTTCATTGTTTCTTCTAAATCCTTTTTACTCTCGGCTAGAATTACTATATCATCAGCAAATCGTATCATCTTTAACTTTTCACCTTGTACTGTTACTCCGAATCTAAATTGTTCTTTAACATCATTAACTGCTAGTTCCATGTAAAGATTAAAAAGTACTGGAGATAGGGAACATCCTTGTCTGACTCCGTTTCTTATTACGGCTTCTTTCTTATGTTCTTCAATTATTACTGTTGCTGTTTGGTTCCTGTACATGTTAGCAATTGTTCTTCTATCTCTGTATTTGAACCCTAATTTTTTTTAAATGCTGAACATTTTATTTCAGTCTACGTTATCGAATGCCTTTTCTAGGTCTATAAACGCCAAATATGTTGGTTTGTTTATCTTTAATCTTCCTTCTAACATTAATCTGAGGCTTTAAATTGCTTCCCTTGTCCCAATACTTTTCTCAAACCAAATTGGTCTTTTCCTAACACTTCTTCCATTCTCCTCTCAATTCTTCTGTACAGAATTCTAGTTAAGATTTTTGATGCATGGCTAGTTAAGCTAATTGTTCTGTATTCTTCACATTTATCTATCTACTCTGCTTTCTTTGGTATCATGACTATAACACTTTTTTTGAAGTCTGACGGAAATTCCCCTTTTTTTTAAATATTACACACCAGTTTGTATAATCTATCAATTGCTTCCTCACCTGCACTGCGCAGTAATTCTACAGGTATTCCGTCTATTCCAGGAGCCTTTCTGCCATTTAAATCTTTTAATGCTCTCTTAAATTCAGATCTCAGTATTGTTTCTCCCATTTCATCCTCCTCAACTTTCTCTTCTTCCTCTATAAAACCATTTTCTAATTCATTTCCTCCGTATAACTCTTCAATATATTCCACCCATCTATCGACTTTACCTTTCGTATTATATATTGGTGTGCCATCTTTGTTTAACACATTATTAGATTTTAATTTATGTACCCCAAAATTTTCCTTAACTTTCCTGTATGCTCCGTCTATTTTACCAATGTTCATTTCTCTTTCCACTTCTGAACACTTTTCTTTAATCCACTCTTCTTTCGCCAGTTTGCACTTCCTATTTATAGGATTTCTTAATTGCCGATAGTTCCTTTTACTTTCTTCATCATTAGCATTCCTATATTTTCTACGTTCATCCATCAGCTGCAATATATCGTCTGAAACCCAAGGTTTTCTACCAGTTATCTTTATTCCGCCTAAGTTTGCTTCTGCTGATTTAAGAATTTCCTTTTTAACATTCTCCCATTCTTCTTCTACATTTTCTACCTTATCTTTTTTACTCAGACCTCTTGCGATGTCCTCCTCAAAAATCTTCTTTACCTCCTCTTCCTCAAGCTTCTCTAAATTCCACCGATTCATCTGACACCTTTTCTTCAGGTTTTTAAACTCCAATCTACATTTCATTATCACCAAATTATGGTCGCTATCAATGTCTGCTCCAGGGTAAGTTTTGCAGTCAACGAGTTGATTTCTAAATCTTTGCTTAACCATGATATAATCTATCTGATACCTTGCAATATCGCCTGGATTTTTCCAAGTGTATATTCTTCTATTATGATTTTTAAATTGGGTGTTGGCAATTACTAAATTATACTTCGTGCAAAATCTATAAGTCGGTCCCCTCTTTCATTCCTTTTGCCCAGCCCGTATTCACCCACTATATTTCCTTCCTTGCCTTTTCCAATGCTTGCATTCCAATCTCCAACTATTATTAAATTTTCATCTCCTTTTATGTGTTTAATTGCTTCATCAATCTCTTCGTATACACACTCTACCTCATCAACATCATGGGCGCTTGTAGGCATACAGACGTTAACAATCGTTGTCGGTTTAGGTTTTGATTTTATCCTTATTACAATGATTCTATCGCTATGCGTCTTGAAATACTCCATTCTCCTCTCTATCTTCTTGTTCATGATATATGTGTAAACAAACATAATTTTTCCCCAGTCACATAAAAAGTTTCAAAAACACTTCTCTAGTTATCAAATCTAAATTCATAAAAAATAATTAATTTTTTATTATATTTATGTAAAGACTTCGCACATCAGCACAGCAGTAAAGACTTCGCACATCATACTTCTCGAACTAGTTGACTATGGGATGCGGCTGTTTGTCAACTTAATCCGTTCGGCTTTACCAGCTGCATGATATGTACAGTGAAAATTGTATTACATAAGTTGCATATTATCTTTTACGTATAATGGATGTTAACAGAAATACCATACGATCATTACAATTGTTTACCTTATTTATATTAAATCTATTTTCAAGTCGGTTCTAAGTACTCGAACCAAGTAAGCAAAAAGTGCCTATTTAACAAAACGTTTTAAAAAAGTCATTTTGGAAAAAATAAAACTTTTTTGTTATTTCAACTAGATCTTTTTATTTTATTTATTTTTTTCAATCACAATGCAATGATTTTATAAATCATGATTTTGTTTTATATGAAAAAATAATTGATATTTTGACGAATAAAACATCAGTTGTATCTATATTGATTGCTGTTTTTTTCAAATAATGAAACATCATTGGGGGTTTGTACTATCACTCAATATATTGCTTGTATGTTTTTTATATTTTATATTACAATACACATATAAGATTTTGTCTAGTAGTGGTTCGTAATCTTTATCTTTTAATTCTTTTTTATAGGCTAGCAACAAAGAAATTCTACTAAATTACAAGCTTCTTCAAAACGTGAAACTAACAAATAAGATGTCTACACAAGTAAAGTGGTTTTTTATCATAAAAAACAATAACATCTTAAAATTTAAAAAATTCTATAAATTGTTATGTAATAATAGATCAAAAGAAAAAACTTTATATTTATTTTACAAACTGGAAACAAAGTAAATCATCAGAAATTAAAAATTTCATTTAAAAGAGTTCAATTTAGTTAATTATTATCAAATATCAAGCCAAAATATCAACAAATTGATCAAAACGCTTCATTTTTGGTTAATTATTTTCATCTCTACAAAATAATAAATGAACAGTTAAAAAAAGTGCCATCATTTATATATATAAAAATGAATGTCTGTCTGTCTGTATGTCTCTTATACCTTTCTAAATCGTTCATCCGATAGCGATGAAACTTTGGTGAGTGGTTGTACGCCCGCCCGCGAAGGTTCTGGATTAGTCTGGATCCGCTAGGTGTTGCTGGGGTCGAGATATTTTTAAAAATTGTATTTACGGTCCGATTTGTCTCATATTCAGAATATGTGTTACTTACATGGAAAGAAATACCTCTACAAAAAATGGACCCGCTAGATGGCGCTGGGGTTGAGATTTTTGGAGAAAATTGCATTTATGGTCGGATTTGGGTGTCATATTTAGAATATATATTAGTTACGTGAAAATAAATATTTTTACAAAAAATGTAGACCCGCTAGGTGGCGCTGGAGTTGAGAGATATTTGTAAAATTTGTATTTACGGACCGATCTGGCTCATATTCAGAATACATATTAGTTATGCGAAAAGAGAAATTTTTGCAAAAACTATACCCGCTAGGTGGCGACGGTGTCGACATATTTACGAAACAAAGAAAGAAATATACTGACTTTCTTCTTCTATAGATATAAAAGGCAATGTTCGTATAGACTAAAAAACTACTAAACCGATTTACGCTACTGGTCCGATTTAAAAAGAAAGGGGGAAATGGGAAAAGAAAAAACAACAGGAAAATAGGGAAAAAGAGAAGAAGGGAAAAGGTAAAAAGAGAAAAAATTTGAAAGGGAAGAAGGGAAATAGGGAAAAAGAGATAAAGTGAAAGGTTAAATTTTATGAAGTTCCGTAACGTTAATCTTTTTAATGTTTTACCAAACTTTCAATTGTATTCATTTAATATATATATATATACTCAAATCTAGCAATAGCGAAACATTGCCGGATCTGCTAGTTAATAAATAAATACCATCATTAGAATTCTAATGTTGGTATTTATGTTGGTAAATTTAACATTCTTATGTTGGTAAACAGAATAAAAGAGCTTAATAATAAAATGATAAAATTAGGTATATAAGAAAGCTGACGTAAAGTACATACTTTTATAATAATGGATTAAAAATAAAATACAACTAAAATAATTATAATGATTAAAAAGTAATATTTAATTTTAAAAAACGTAAGAAAATATGTATTGTGGTCAATAAAGGAAAAAACAATCTAATAAACAGGAAGTGGTGGTTTTTCCTATTTTTGTCAAAATAACTTGCCAATTCTTAATTTAACTATAAATTATTATATAATAAACATAACATTTTACTTTATTTGAGATAATAGTAACATATAACATACTGTAGATCTACCGCAGACCAACTGTATTCGTCACTTCCAGTTTTAAAATTATACTTTGGCTGTTAAACCAGTTGTAATAATTAATTAAGCTAGCAACATAGGAATACATTTTGAAAAAGATTATTTAATTTTATTATCTAAAAATAAATACAGATGTGCAGCATACATGACTTATACTATATTAATAAATATAAAAATAATTATATACTTATCAAGAAACAGATTGAATTTGAAAGTAAATTGATAAATTTGGTGGACCTAACATTATGATTAAGATTTAATAACAGTATTCTGTGTCGAGCTATGTTACATTAACGTTTTAGTTACTTATTTTATTTTATAAATTAATATTTTAAATAACAATTAACAATATTTTATAATAATATTTTTAATTCATATTATGTATAATTTATAAAAAGTAAAAAGTCCGCTTATGATGGAGCTGTAAGCTGTAAAAGTACAATAGACAAATAGATAAGTCGCTTAGTAAGCGAGTCACAAATAATAGTCATTTATTCTGAAATTGAAATAACAGTATTCACCTTTACCACACCAGACAACAGAACTGATTCATTACGTCAATACTCAATACAATACTTCAACTCATGAGAGAGGACCTTATTTTTCTTCTATTGCCACTTTTTTTTAAAAGCTTTTATTTAACTCACTTTAGGAATAATCAAATCTTGCAACTGCTATATCTTTTGATCTATCGTATGAAAATCAATGAAATTTGGTACACGTATGTAACTTCGATGTGTAAAAATAAATATTTTTACTTTTTTTTTAGTCTTAAAAAAAATATTACAAAAATATATTTGATTACATATAAAAAAATATTTTTTTAAAAAAGTTTTTATTTAACTAATATTAATATTAACATTAATAAAAAAAGAAAACAAATTAGAAAACCCCTCTAAAAATTAAATAGTAAGAATTAAATCAAATAGAGAATTTTAAACAAAAAAATATAATATATTAACAAATATAAAAATGCACTGAAAAGTAAAAAAAAACAATTATATAAATATCTAATAAATAACCAATAAAGAAATGTAATAATTATTAAATTTTAAAATTAAAAGTAATGAAAATATTTAGTTAAATAAAAGCGTGGCGCAGTTTTTACAATTTATTTAAAACAACACAACATTTATTCTTTTCATTTTATACCAGGAGATTATGAAATAAAAAACCATTATTGATTCAACAATAAAACATGTGAAATTAAGACAAAAAACACATTGTCAGTTAAGTATTTAATGACAAAGCTTATTGTCTGATTAGTTTCCAACTTTGACTGGTCGATTTGGTCGCTCCTAGGATTGCCTAAAAGCATTTTAGCCAAAGGCCGAAAGAGAAAGTCTGTTTTCAGCTTTGACTACGAAGCTTATTCAATCTGCAGGTTTGCCTAGTCAAATCTAGGAATGACTGTAAATCGGCCTTTGACTGTAACATATATATAAAATATCGGCTAAAATCCTATTCCATTATACACGTCTCAAGATCACCTAGTTTTTCTCTTTCCTTTCCTACCGCAGGTAATATGCGAGCTCAAAACCTATTTTCAGTCCGTCCAGACGTTCTACTGTACGGATCGGACTGATTTTTTTTCTGCTCGCAACGGCTCGTAATGTCATCAAGCATCGGCGGACCTTCAAACTGATTTTCCTGTGATTAATAACTTTGAAAATTTCCAAGAAATAAATGAAAATTTCTCAGAGGAGACCCCAAACTTAATTTGGGGTCTGATGATCGCTCGATGACTTATCTACCAAGCAGAATAAAAGAAATCAGCCCGATACGTTCCGTAGAACGTCTGGATGAACTTAAAATAAATTTTCGACCTGATTTTTTTAATATATAAGATTATTTAAAAATAATTTCTAAAATTTAAGGGTTATTTTAGACGAGACTATAATTGTTTCTTTTAAAAAAATCGTTTATTTTTTTTTTAAATTGTGAGAAATTTATTAAAATAAATTGAAATAGCAAATCCGATCGGCCTAGAAAGTTTTCTCAAAATCTAAAGGAAAATTCTAAGGAAAATCTACGATCCCACAAAAAAAAATGGATACAAGACTAAAATCAAATAAAAACATTTATATCCGAGATTTGGAAACCGCAATTAGTTAAAGAAGATTAAAAGTTCTCGCATCCGAACGAATAAAAAAAAGATTAAATAAAAAAGTGTTGAAAAACATGGGAAACTGAAAAAAAACCACACAGGATACATAAAGAATTAATTATTCTTCTTAATATTAATTAAACTAATATTAGATATGATTCTAAAAAAAAAGAAGATAAACCACATCCCCTGATGTTCACTATATTTAAAACATAAGGAATACCACTTAATTAAATACAGGATATTAAATGAAAATAATGGGTCAAACTTAATACATAAAATGTTAAATGTCTAGTTATACAAGATAACTGAAGTTAAAAAAAATTAATTTTCTAATTTATCCAGTCTATCTGGTCGAGTAATAGCGTCTGTATATATGCATTTGTAAAAAAAAAAGAATCTATGTTGTTTGCAGAACCTCTAAATACATTTTATAATTTAAATATCTCCCTCTATGAATCATGAGACCTTGCCGTTGGTGAGGGGGCTTGAGTGCTCAGTAATACAGAGTAGCTGGAACGAAGGTACAACCATATCGGAAAGGTATCTGTTGAGAGCCAGACTAAGGAATGATTCCTGAAAAAGGATAGCAGCTCTTTCAGTAGTTGTTAAGGGCGTAGGTAAGGACGACTTAAACAGCCATATCAACGTCACTCAGTCCTCTGAGCACAACAGCTGCTTTATTTCGAAGAAAATGTAGCTCTCTGCATTTTCATATAGCAATGATGGAGGCGCCTTCCTTGGTAAAATATTCCAGAGGTAAACTTGTCCCCCTTTTGGATCTCCAGGTGGGGACTACTAAGGAAGTGGTCACCAGAAAATTAAAAAATAACATTCTACGACTCGGAGCGTGGAATGTTAGAGGTTTAAAAAAGGTTGGTAAGTTAGAAAATTTAAAGAGGGAAATGGATAGGATAAATGTAGATGTAGTAGGAATGAGCGAGGTTCGGTGGAAAGAGGAAAACGACTTTTGGTCAGGTGATTTTAGAATAATTAACTCAACTTCAAATAATGGGCAAGCAGGAGTAGGTTTCGTAATAAACAAGAAGATAGGGAAGAGAGTAGAGCATTTAAAAATGATAGCAATAGAATCATTGTAATAAGGATAAAATCGAAACCTAAACCGACAACGATTGTTAACGTCTATATGCCCACAAGCGTAGAGTGTGTATACGAAGAAATTGAGGAAGCAATTACACACATAAAAGGAGATGAAAATTTAATAATAGTTGGAGATTGGAATGCAAGCATTGTAAAAGGCAAGAAGAGAGGAGAATACGGGCTGGGCAAAAGGAATGAAAGAGGGACCGACTTATAGAGTTTTGCACAAAGTACAATTTAGTAATTGCCAACACCCAGTTTAAGAATATAAACATGGAAAAAGCCAGGCGATACTGCAAGGTATCAGATAGATTATATCATGGTTAAACAAAGATTTAGAAATGAACTCGTCGACTGCAAAACTTACTCTGGAGCAGATATTGATAGCGACCACAATTTAGTGATAATGAAATATAGATTGGGGTTTAAAAACTTGAAGAAAAGGTGTCAGATGAATCGGTGGAATTTAAAGAAGCTTGATGAAGAGGAGGTAAGGAAGATTTTTGAGGAGGACATCGCAAGAGGTCTGAGTAAAAAAGATAAAGTAGAAAATGTAAAAGACGAACAGGAGAATGTTAAAAAAGAAATTCTTAAATCAGCAGAAGCGAACTTAGGCGGAACAAAGAGAACTGGTAGAAAACCTTGGATTTCAGACAATATATTGCAGTTGGATGAACGTAGAAAATATAAGAATGATAGTGATGAAGAAAGTAAAAGGAACTATCGGCAATTAAGAAATGCTATAAACAGGAAGTGCAAACTGGCGAAAGAAGAGTGGATTAAAGAAAAGTGTTCAGAAGTGGAAAGAGAAATGAATATTGGTAAAATAGACGGTGCATACAGGAAAGTTAAGGAAAATTTTAAGGTTCATAAATTAAAATCTTATAATGTGTTAAACAAAGATGATACACCGATTTATAATACCAAAGGCAAAGTCGATAGGTGGATGCAATATTTTGAAGAGTTATACGGAGGAAATGAATTAGAAAATTGTATTATAGAGGAAGAAGATGGAAGTCGAAGAGGATGAAAGGGGAGAAACAATACTGAGATCTGAATTTAATAGAGCATTAAAAGATTTGAATGGCAGGAAGACTACTGGAATAGACGGAATACCTGTAGAATTATTGCGCAATGCAGGTGAGGAAGCGATTAATAGATTATACAATCTGGTGTATAATATTTATGAAAAAGGGGAAGTTCCGTCAGACTTCAAAAAGAATATTATAGTCATGATACCAAAGAAAGCAGAGTAGATAGATAAATGTGAAGAATTCAGAACAATTAGCTTAACTAGCCATGCATCAAAAATCTTAACTAGAATTTTGTACAGAAGAATTGAGAGGAGAATTGAAGAAGTGTTAGGAAAAGACCAATTTGGTTTCAGAAAAGTATTGGGACAAGGGAAGCAATTTAAAGCCTCAGATTAATGTTAGAAGGAAGATTAAAGGAAAACAAACCGACATACTTGGCATTTATAGACCTAGGAAAGGCAATCGGTAACGTAGACTGAAATAAAATGTTCAGCATTTTAAAAAAAATTAGGGTTCAAATACAGAGATAGAAGAATAGAAGAATGATTGCTAACATTTACAGGAACCAAACAGCAACAGTAATAATTGAAGAACATAAGAAAGAAGCCGTAATAAGAAACGGAGTCGACAACGATGTTCCCTATCCCCGTTACTTTTTAATCTTTACATAGAAATAGCAGTTAATGATGTTTAAAAACAATTTAGATTCGGAGTAATAGTACAAGGTGAAAAGATAAAGATGATACGATTTGCTGATGATATAGTAATTCTAGCCGAGAGTAAAAAGGATTTAGAAGAAACAATGAACGTCATGGATGAAGTCCTATGCAAGAACTACCGTATGGAAATAAACAAGAACAAAACAAAAGTAATGAAATGTAGTAGAAATAACCTAGATGGACCACTGAATTTGAAAATAGGAAGAGAAAATATTATGGAGGTAGAAGAATTTTATTATTTGGGAAGTAAAATTACTAGAGATGGACGAAGCAGGAGCGATATAAAATGCCGAATAGCACAGGCGAAACGAGCCTTAAATCAGAAATATAATTTGTTTACATCAAAAATTAATTTAAATGTCAGAAAAAGATTATGTGTTCGGAGCATCGCTTTATATGGAAGTGAAACTTGGAAGATCGGAGTACCTAAGAATAAAAAATTAGAAGCTTTTGAAATGTGGTGCTATAGGAGAATTTTAAAAATTAGACGGGTGGATAAAGTGGCAAATGAAGAGGTGTTGCGGCTGATGATGAGAGAAGCATTTGGAAAAATATAGTTAAAAGAAGAGATAGACTTATAGGCAACATATTAAGGCATCCTGGAATAGTCGCTTTAATATCGGAGGGACAGATAGAAGGAAAAAAATGTGCAGGCAACTTTTGTTATAAAACGAATTATTAGGGATGTAGAATGTAGGGGGTATACCGAAATGAAACGACTACACTAGATAGGGAATCTTGGAGAGCTGCATCAAACCGGTCAAATGACTGAAAAAAAATTAAATACGTTATTCTTAAAATTCTTGCTTCTTATTTATACATTTTAACGAAGTTAAATCAAGAGAAATAGTTAAATGAGAAAGTTACACGCATTTAAGCTATTAAAAGGATTATGGAAAGTAATTCTGAAGATTTATAAAATCACTTGAGAACAGTGCTGTTTTTGACGATTCGTTAAAAAAAATAAGACATACCGATGCGAACCATCTATTTTATATACTGATTGTTTTACCTTCCTATATTCTTTTAAAAAACTGCCACTAATCGCCTGAATCTTTTTCACAACAAAATTTTTAACCGCTTATCGTAAATTTTTTTTACATAACACCGATTCTTCGTTCGTTGTCATTTTTAAATCACGGCTCGTGTAATATTTACTGCCCCTAATCACGGCTGTTATGAAATAAAGAATTTATGACGAATTCTTTAATCCAGCAGATTATTGGAATTATATGTATTAAATGCGTTATAAAATAGTAATAAAGATTATATATTGAAATTATTAAAAAATTATTTTTTTAAAAAAGCTTTTATTTAACTAATATTAATATTAACATTAATAAAAAAAGGAAACAAATTAGAAAAATCATCTAAAAAGTAAAATATAAGAATTAAATCAAATTGTGAATTTTAAACAAAAAAATATAATATATTAACAAATATAAAAATGCACTGAAAAGTAAAAAATAAATTATATAAATATCTAATAAATAAATGTAATAATTATTAAATTTTAAAATTAAATGTAATGAAAATATTTAGTTAAATAAAAACGTGGCGCAATTTTTATAACAATCTTTTCTAATAAGTATTTATAGACATTTGTTGTATTTTAAAATATATTTTTTGTTTAATGAGGTTGTTTAGTAAATGTATATACTTTATTTATCTGTAATAAAATAACTCAAGTTTTAATATTTTGATGGTTCAAATTTGCACCGAGATGACCTTTAAGGATTAATAAGATTAAAAATAAAAATTAAATTTAGAAATCTTGCACAAAGTTATTACATTTTGACGGTAATCTGAAAAATTATTAATTATTATCATTATTATAATTGTAATCGTAATTAATCATATCAAATTCCGACACCGTAGTGCTGTATTGTCATCGAAGTTACATACGTGTGCCAAATTTCATTGATTTTCATACGATAGATCAAAAGATATAACAGTTGCAATATTTGATTATTCCTAAAGCGAGTTAAATAAAAGCTTTTAAAAATTACGTAGTATATTAAATAATATTAAATTCGTTCTCTTTTACCATTTACATTATAAATTATTCTCACCTATCAATCATTAAACCGCCGAGATATCTTGCAATCGTTAATATTATTCCCGTAAACACAAATATTTTAATTAAAAAAAAAAGAAGATAAATGAAAAGATTTTTCAACGTTCGGTTATGTATTAAAGAATAATAAGGAGCTTTCTTGGAAAGTCTAAGTAACGTGTTGTCGAGTTAAACGTCTAGTTTGATAAAAATGGATATTGTTATTTAAAGAAATACAATTATCGTTCTTTTTAGCGAAGATTGTATGTACATCCGTAAATATAAACGCATGAATAACTTAACATTTTTATTTTTCTAAATATCCGGTCTTTATAATTCATATTTATGGGCGCTTAAAAATAAATTAACAGCCTAATTTTACATCAAAACTTGTCTTTACTTTTGAAGTTAGCCCCAAAAGATGATACGCTTTAGATGTGAATATACATAATAAATATTGAATAATGACCACAAACTGACGGTTTTATTAATGAAAACGAAAATATGCTCTTAATTCTTTAACGTGAAATAATCGGCATTCTGTAACGAATATTGGGTGAAAAATATCGTTTTCTTTGTCTTAAATTAAAAAAAAGCAAATCATATTTAAATCTCAATCAGGAGTATTGTATTTTATGTGATGCTTGTCTAATATCCACGTAAATTCGTTTAATATTGATGTCTTAAATTGTACAATAGTGTATTATAAAAAAAAAAAGCCCAGACGAATTAGTCACTTATTTTAACTGAAAATTATAATTTACATCGGTTGATATTTTTAAAGATTCGTAAAAATCTTATATTTGCAAAGAAAAATTGTAAAAAGCACGTTATGTTAAAATCGTTCACGATACTATTTATACTTTTCATACTTAAAAAAATTAAAATGATATTGATTAAAGATAAAAGCAAATTTAAAAGAATAATTATAATATAATACCATAAATAATCGTACAAAATACCTTTTCCCACATTAGAAAATTATGAATCGCGTAAAACAACACAAGGTGTAGTAAAAAGTAAAATATTTAGTAAAACTAACCTGAAAATGTTGTAAACGTTAATAAAACGATGTTTATGATCATGATTTTCTTATAATATTGTTGATATAAATTAAACACATGCATAACATTATATTTACACTAATTTTTCAAATAACACACATTCAACGTCAAATATTAATAAAACTAAATACAATCGTCACGTGTATATCTGCTAACGGGCAACATAATTCACTAAAAGCCGATTGTGTACTGATATGCATTTACTAATCCTTCACGTTGTTTACAAACAGATAGCGCGCGTTGAGCGACCTTGAGAACAGGCAATGTTTAGATTACATTGCGGTATATATATTTCTATAATTAATTTTTATCCTGCAACTGTAACAGTGATAAGATTTTCATAATTTCAAAATGTTAACATTTTACGATAAATAAAATCAGTTTAAATTTAACTTAAATCACTTTACATTTCATGTGTAAGTATAAAGGTAAAATGAAAAATAAAATATATGTAAAATTAAGAATGTAATTTATTACTAAGAACAAAGTAATGCTACATAATAACAGAATGATCTCAGAGAAAATTGTTAGATTTGAAGGCGTAATAAATCATGAAAGTGTATTTTATATGACTGCCGAGAATAGATTGGAACTGACAGATTATGTCAATGGTCGGTTACATCAACAGCAGTTGCTAGGTTTGTTCATTTTTTTTAGAAATTATGGTGTGATAACAAATCTTTCCACCACTGTACCTGTCCTGAACAATATTACAAAATGCCAAAAGTTTGGTTTAAAATAAAATTTTTCTTTACTAGTTAATAAGTAAACTGTGATGATTATGTTAATTTTCAAATCATTATTACCTCTTCATCTCATATGTTCTATTGAAATTATATTTTTGGGCTTAACTGCTAAAAATTTTATTATAACAAAATGACATCATTTATTAAAATATAAGTTTAAACTAAGTTACGGCAGATTCTACATGGAAATGCAGGTACAGAAATTTTTAGTGGATAACAAAGTAGATTATTTTCTACCATAGGTAAGTTACAAATAAAAATCCCTGAAAATGCCTGAAAGTGAATTAATGATTTAAAGGTGTTTTAATTTGATGAGCTTGATTCTCTTAACACTTACTAAAAAAAAAAAATTAAGTGATTTTTTATATCGTTTGAAACTTATAATATACCAGCAACTTTTTAAATTCTGCTAAAGAATATCGGTGATTATAAATAAAATTTCCCAGAAGTGAAAGTGCAAATGTCACTCTTATCCCAAAAAACTTAAAAAATTTTCCCTTTAAAATTAACTAGATTGTTTCTCTTTTTGGTAGATACATTGAAACCCACCAGGATATGCTGCATTTCTTATATAAAGTAATCTAAAAGACTTGAAGTTAACTTGGAACTTTTGATGTTATCCAAATTAATCGTTTCATTACTAATATTTTATTGATCTTAAAGACAAATAATTTTTGATATAATGTAATTTAATTACATTTATAAACTATGATATAGAGCTAAGCCTTCAAATATAATAAAATAAATAAGAATTTGTAGAATCAAAAAGCGATGAGTTAATCCCAGGTTTTCGTAATTCTTTTAAGTATTTTCTCCCTTTTAAGTATTTTCTCTGAACTTAAAAACCTATGGAATTTTTTTTTCTTAAAGCCCTTCTAATCCTTTGTTACAACTGTCTTCCTCTCTCTAACAGCTGCTGGACACTTAAATGTATGATGATGTTACCACTTTTCTACATTAATTTTTTAATGGTTTTTACTTATTGTGTTGCACATTTTATATATTATAATAATTAAATTAAAAACTCACAGATTTATAGTTTCCTCTCCAATCTAATTTAATGAAAATGAAGATTCTATTTCTGATTAAATTCTGGGATAAAAGTCCTCCATGTCAGTACTCCTTCTGACTTTGCTGAAAAAGAAAAATTACCAGTTTCATAAGCAGACAGATAATTAAGTTTCATAAGCAGACAGATATCACTCTGTTAAGAGGACATAAGAAAGTAAGCTACTGCCTCAGTACAAGAGATAAATCCAGAATTTTATCAAAGACGAAGTTCAAAGATGTAATTGATATTCATGGAATCTATATGATGAAAAGGAGTTCCAATCGACTTAAGAAGTCTAATTCACAATAATAATAATAATAATAATTAATATTTATATGTCTCTGAAGGTGTCACAATTCAACAGATAACCTGACATGACACATATCTATTCCCAAAAAAAAAAAAAATGCAGAGCCAGTCTTAATAAAAACTCAACATCACGAGTTAGGCTTGCTGAGGAAAATGGATATTTTAATTGTTTTTCTGATGCCTTTGCCTCAAAATTATTGCATATCAGCACGAAGCTAACTAACTATAGCTGATATTCAGCCCTGAAATTGGTCCTTTTACTCTAATTCACATTGAATGGTTATATTGTGTCTTAATAAATGTAAAGAAATCAACTTTATATGGTATCACTTGTATCTTGCATGACTTTTATGACACAGAAGTCACAGATCAGTAACTTATTATGTAATCACTTGTTCAACCACTTCTTCATTCTGTTTAGTGCTGGTAAAGGAGCAATTGATGAAAGACATGATGATATTGCTGTTTCCAACTGTGAGATGCGTTTTGCAATTCATTTTTTGTGAGCAAGCAAACAGTGAAACTACTAAAATCTGTAGATTATAATCTCATGTTTATACTAATATTATGAGTGATGTAGTCATGATGACAGAAAATCAAAGAGAAGAAAGCTAAACAGATTCAAATGATATTATTGAACTGAAAAATGATTGTCACAATATTTTGAGAACAAAACAGTCTACTAGCAGAATTCATGGAACTTGAGACTGCAGCGATAGCGATATCAGAATCTTATTATGAATTGAAGTAGTTTGGACAAATCAAATCATGCAGACTGCTCTCAATGGCGATTATTCTTCTGAATGAAAACGCATAACCTTACGCTAAATGCCACTCAAAGGCTTTAGTTGTCGGTTCAAGTTTGAGATTTTTATTCTTACTCCTGTTTAGACACTGCTTGAATACCATCTCTTTATTAAGATAAAGATTTGTCTGTTAATCAGTATAATGAAACTAACAAGGGGTTCAGAAATGGGTGGGTGGTGGTTTTCTAAAATCATTTCTACAAAAGTTGGTGTTGTGGTGCAACAAGTGCCAGAGAGTGGAGCGTTTTTAGGGGAAAGTGTAGTGCAGATATGTTTATAAGATATAGTGATCTAAATAATAAAATATTTAGACATTGTTTTTTTCTTTCCAAAATTCATGTACATTCCATATTTGTCTGTACGTTTTGGAGAATTGACTTTTCAGGATAGTTTTATTTTTTTACTAAAGTAAAACTTGGCAGATTTTATTAATTTGTCCTAACATTGCAGAAGAACAGCTGAATTCTTGATTTGTATTCAAGAATTACCTTAAACCTGATTGATATTTAGATATTTATTTTAAAACATGATAGTGGAACTGCAGCTGTTATGAAATTTTTTTTTTATTTCTAGTTACTTAGGAAGAAATTGTACTTAGAAAAAATAAATCAATAAAATAATTATAATCATACTTACATGTCATTTGCTATGAACAAAAGATTTAATGCGACAAGATACGAGATGCATGTCCCACAAAATGGCATTGGCATTATCAAGAAAACAGCATTTCATGCCGGGCTTAGTAAGGAAAGTGAGGGCTGAAACAATTGCCAGTCATCTTCTTCACAGAGTAGGCCAAGCCCACTAAAACGCAGGAAATCTTTCAGCTCTACAAGCAACCCCTTCACTCCATTCACCACTGGGACTGGTCGCACATGTAAAATCATTATTCTTAATGAAATAGAAAGCAATTGTACCTCTTATCTTTTTGCGCTTTATATTCATCACTACATTGTGATTATGACAGATTATTTAATTCAATAACCGAAGTTACAACTTCTGCTAGGTCACAGAAAATGATTCGCGAAATGTACTTCACAGTTGGGAACAGTAACATCATGTGTTTCATCGAGTACTCTTTTACCAGCATTAAATCGAATGAATTGAATGAACATGTAATTAGATTATGCATAGCTGATTGGAGTTAGCGCATTATATACTTTGCTTCTACTTACTAAAAATAAAATTAATTCTTATAATGTAATATCATTGCAGATGTAAAACAGTTAATTAAAATTATTTGTTTTAAATAATTAAATGTTTTATTAAATTTAAATAAAACATTGTTTCAATTTAAACATATTGTCAGATGTTGAAATAACACTGTCTATGCAAAATTTGTATCTAACATGTTACACAACTTTCCTTACTGTAATTTAGGTGCTGATCTCCAATATGCCATTGAAATTGTGTTACTATGTTAAGGTTTTACATAAATCATAAATTTGTAATGTTTTTTTGGTAATAAATTCATTTTGATCAACTACTCATTACAATTCAGAATAGTTTCTGTATTTTTACTTTTAAACAGTATGCACACATGCTTAATAAAGAAAAAATTAATAAAGTATGTGTACATTGTATCATGAAGACATGTATGATATCATACAGATATCTGTTGTTGCCATTGCAGAGCTTAAAATTTTATTCAGTCTAGCTTCAATTGTCTATATTGTGTGTTGTGTTCACACAGTTGTTAGTGTTTTGCTATATTTTCATAAATTCTTTATAATACTGAAGAGATTTTTTTCTCATTTTTATTTGCTACATGGCCTCTGTAAAAGTTTGTGGATACTCAAATCATCCAGACAGTTATTGTTACATTAAAGGTAAATGTACACATAAATCTCAAAGAAAAACTTATTTATGAATCGATGAAAACTGCCTGTTAATTTTGATTGCGCACTGAGGGATCAAGATAAAATCTGGGTGCCTCACGTTATTTTTATATCGTGCTCAGTAACTGAACGGTTCAACAGGAAACGACAAGCTAATCCATAATAAATAACAGGAAGTCCTTCAGAGACATAGTTGGTGTTTTTAGGCAACAGAAAAGATGAAAACTATGTTCATGGTTAATAAACTGTTTTTTTTGTCTTCAGTCATTTGACTGGTTTGATGCAGTTCTCCAAGATTCCCTATCCAGTGCTAGTCGTTTCATTTCAGTATACCTTCTACATCCTACATCCCTAACAATTTGTTTTACATATTCCAAACGTGGCCTGCCTACACAATTTTTTCCTTCTACCTGTCCTTCCAATATTAAAGCGACTATTCCAGGATGCCTTAGTATGTGGCCTATAAGTCTGTCTCTTCTTTTAACTATACTTTTCCAAATGTTTCTTTCTTCATCTATTTCCCTCTTCATTTGTCACTTTATCCACCCATCTGATTTTTAACATTCTCCTATAGCACCACATTTCAAAAGTTTCTAATCTTTTCTTCTCAGATACTCTGATCGTCCAAGTTTCACTTCCATATAAAGCGACACTCCAAACGTATACTTTCAAAAATCTTTTCCTGACATTTAAATTAATTTTTGATGTAAACAAATTATATTTCTTACTGAAGGCTCGTTTAGCTTGTGCTATTCGGCATTTTATATCGCTCCTGCTTCGTCCATCTCTAGTAATTCTACTTCCCAAATAACAAAATTCTTCTACCTCCATAATCTTTTCTCCTCCTATTTTCACATTCAGTGTTCTATCTTTGTTATTTCTACTACATTTCATTACTTTTGTTTTGTTCTTGTTTATTTTCATGCGATAGTTCTTGCATAGGACTTCATCTATGCCGTTCATTGTTTCTTCTAAATCCTTTTTATTCTCGGCTAGAATTACTATATCATCAGCAAATCGTAGCATCTTTATCTCTTCACCTTGTACTGTTACTCCGAATCTAAATTGTTCTTTAACATCATTAACTGCTAGTTCCATGTAAAGATTAAAAAGTAACGGAGATAGGGAACATCCTTGTCGGACTCCGTTTCTTATTACGGCTTCTTTCTTATGTTCTTCGATTATTACTGTTGCTGTTTGGTTCCTGTACATGTTAGCAATTGTTCTTCTATCTCTGTATTTGAACCCTAATTTTTTTAAAATGCTGAACATTTTATTTCAGTCTACGTTATCGAATGCCTTTTCTAGGTCTATAAACGCCAAGTATGTTGGTTTGTTTTTCTTTAATCTGAAACCAAATATTGGTTCCTGAAACCAAATTGGTCTTCATCTAACACTTCTTCCACTCTCCTCTCAATTCTTCTGTATAGAATTCTAGTTAAGATTTTTGATGCATGACTAGTTAAACTAATTGTTCTGTATTCTTCACATTTATCTGCTCCTGCTTTCTTTGGTATCATGACTATAACATTTTTTTTGAAGTCTGACGGAAATTCCCCTTTTTCATAAATATAACACACCAGTTTGTATAATCTATTAATCGCTTCCTCACCTGCACTGCGCAGTAATTCTACAGGTATTCTGTCTATTCCAGGAGCCTTTCTGCCATTTAAATCTTTTACTGCTATCTTAAATTCAGATCTCAATATTGTTTCTCCCATTTCATCCTCCTCAACTTCCTCTTCTTCCTCTATAACACTATTTTCTAATTCATTTCCTCCGTATAACTCTTCAATATATTCCACCCATCTATCAACTTTACCTTTCGTATTATATATTGGTGTACCATCTTTGTTTTACACATTATTAGATTTTAATTTATGTACCCTAAAAGTTTCCTTAACTTTCCTGTATGCTCCGTCTATTTCACCAATGTTCATTTTTCTTTCCACTTCTGAACACTTTTCTTTAATCCAATCTTCTTTCGCCAGTTTGCACTTCCTGTTTATAGCATTTCTTAATTGCAGATAGTTCCTTTTACTTTCTTCATCACTAGCATTCTTATATTTTCTACGTTCATCCATCAGCTTCAATATATTGTCTGAAACCCAAGGTTTTCTAGCAGTTCTCTTTATTCCGCCTAAGTTTGCTTCTGCTGATTTAAGAAGCTGTTTAAACTGTTTAAAAACTACAAATATTTAGTATGTAGGATGTCATTAAAAATTCATTTCCTACAGTCTCACCTAGACTTTTTCCTGAAAATTTGTGCTCTGTCAGTGATGAGCAGGGAGACCGTTTCTGTCAGCATCCCTACTAAGGAAGATGGGATTTTAGAATGATTGATGACTGTTGTTGGTTTTTATTTAGAGAAACTGTTAAAACATTGTACAAGCAAGAAAACAATTGTCAACTTATTTTAAAAATTTAGTTCCAATGATTTAATCGTTTAAAAACTGTATTGAATATATATCAATTCATCTGTATTTGAATAACAAAAACTTAGCTGATTTAAACAAATTATAAATGAATACACAAAAATAATAACTTTTTTGAAATATTGGTATGACACTGATTACGCATTTATTGGTAAATAAATCGTATGTAACTAAAAATTCAATGTATTACACAAAATTTTGTAAGTTTTGAATTCGGCACCCAATATTTGTTAAAATCACCCTGCCCAATTCTAGATGTGTTTTTTTTTATATTTTGCTGCATTTTAAAAATTCTGTTAGACATTTACAGTACTTACTTTTTATTCAATCCATATTTGAAACTGCACTTGATAGTCACTTTAACTAAAATTTTCTTTATCTTCCATAATCATTTTCCGCTTTCAATATTACATTTGAGAATCTGTAACCATTTTTTTTTTGTCACACCTTCCATGAATTTAAAAGTACTCCCGGTACAGCACCTACAACTCAAAATCACTTGGCAAAAAGATTAGTAATGCACTTAAATGAACTGTTCATTTTTTTTTTTTTTTTTTTTGTTTTGCGTAGGAGGAGGAAAAAGCTGTATCAGCCACCGTCTGCGCCCGGAACAGACGGTAGTGTCGGGCTCTCACCGACTAAAAAACCTCCCCCTTAGGGAGGAGGACCCTATTAGGGATTGGGATCGTGACTTAACTAACTAATAATAAAATAATATCTACATTGTACCTGAAAAAAAATGCACAGCATATACAAAATTTAAATCTATTGTCATAAAACTTAATTTACATTGCTTATCTAAGTAATTTTAACGTAAAATTTACGTTGAACCTGAAACAGAAACATACACAAAAGTAGACATAAAAAATTCCCTACAGGAAAGTTCCTATCAGGGGACCCTACTGGGACTAGGCATTGGGATCGCGGACGCGACTTAACTAACTAATAATAAAATAATATCTATGTTGTACCTGAAAAAACATACACAGCATATACAAAATTTATATCTATTTTCATAAAACTTAATTTACACTGCTTATCTAAGTAATTTTAATGTAAAATTTATGTTGAACCTGAAACAGAAACATACACAAAAATAGACATAAAAAATTCCCTAAAGGAAAGTTCCTATCAGGGGACCCTACTGGGACTAGGCACCTACCGCGATTTTATAAGAATATTATACTATCACCTAAAAAACTACACAACTTATTTTTAACATGAAAATTTATAATATTAAACAATAATAACAAAAGTAGAAAATAATAACAAAATACCTTTAGTAGAAAATTATCCTACAATAAAAGGGAGTACCACAATGTAAGGAGGGCCACTTACATGGCAGCTCTCCCTTAGAATACTAAATGAACCGTTGAGTTACCTGAAACAAAAGAAAATAAGACAAATTCAATTAGCGGTTGTGAATTAATATAGCTTTGTTTTAATTATTAAATTCATTTCATGTATGATAGCATTGAACTTTTTCTAACAAAAATATTTATTAGGAATGATTAGGTGGTCCATTTTTACTCCTTAAATATTTAACCTGAGGTAGAAGTATGTATATAGACATTTTTTTACAGAAATAGAATCGCTAGCTAGATAGGTACACAAGAAAAGCTATACCCTTATCCAGACTAGATAGATACAAAGAACATTGAATTTTTTATGGACCCCGCATTTAGATATCCATTGAGAAATCATTGAAAAACACCCTTTTAATAAATCAAGGTGGAAGAAAATAAAGGAAAAAAGTGAAAGTTAGAAGGTTAGAAAGGAATAATCCACAGAAGATTGCTAAACAAGACAACTCGCTCAAAAATATTCTAAGCCCCTTTTAAGGCAGCAAGGGTTCCTCTCGTACAAGATCAGAGCACTTTACCAAGAATAGATACAAAAACACTATTCTGAATTAAGGTTCACTGATGTAGATGGTAACAAATTTATATCGCATCCAGGAATGTGTGTTATATGAACCTACTTGGCCGAGCTAAAATTTTCAGCTAAGAATAATGTTGAATGGTAACAAAAATCGATACAGGATATCTGTATACCACCCGATACTTTTACTAATTTTTATATTATTTTTTTAAAATCATACTTAATATGTTTATAAAATGAAATGCATCATTTATTTTCTTATTATTTTTTTACAATTTTATATAGGTTTCCACTTGCTTTGATTGCTCTGGTATTTAAAATTCATGAAATATTTATGTGCAGTAGATGGCACATAAATAATTATATAATTTTTATTTATTATTTTTATTATATAATTATATAAATTATAAGTATATTCAACAAATTTTGACAAAGAGGTGCAAGCATGGTTTCATTACATTTTCAAACCCCCATCAGGCAAGAGATTCATTGCCAAAGTAAGCAAAACAATAAAGGACTTAACAGAATTTCCATTGTCAAAAAAGAGAAAACTTGTGAAACCACTTCTAAATTTTTACACAGTATATTTTCTATTAAAATAATACGTTAAATGAAGATATTGCTTTGTTTTCATCAATCAAAACCTGCTCTCTCGTAGATAAAATTCATTTTTATTATAATTAAATGTTTGGGGGTATCTAAGTGAAAGATGACTGTCACGACAATAATTTGATTCTTATTTCATTTATTTTACATTATATATTTATATATATATGTATATATATATATATATATATAAAAATTTAACATTATATGAAATATAAATCACCTTAATTACCACAGTAATTAGATTATTTATACTTACCTTATTTATTTTTTTAATAACCGGTTTGTGCAGTATCTTACACCTTCACTTTCTATTAAATTCTATCTTATTCTGTTTAATTTATTTGTATTATTTTTGTGTAAATTATAAATATTTTCACAAGTACATTTATGTTCATTTTTTTTGTCTTAGGTCATTTAACTGGTTTTTTATGCAGCTCTCCAAGATTCCCTATCTTGTGCTAGTAGTTTCATTTTGGTATACGTTGTACCTGTACAAATAGGGTACGTTGTATACCCTATTTATGTTCATAATATCATTTAAAATTTCACAATAGATAACATTATAATTTATGTTAAAAAAGAGAAATTATTAAAAAAAATAAGTTTTAATGTAATAAAAATAGAATTTAATACAGATTGAAGATGCAGGGTACTGCGAAAAACAGTCAATGGAAATTAATATGGCAAGTTTAACTTATCTAATTAGTGTGTTTTTGTAGTTTATATTTCAAATAAAATATATATATCAGAAACAAATTAGGCATTGGCCAGATACTGGCATATCTTGATATGTAACACTACTAAATTTCTTTTCTTTATTATACTTATGTTTCCTTTATTGCATTTATATTGTAATTTGCCACACAAAATTTCTGTGTTTCGCATGACATTTAATGCCAGATCTGCATAAAATTATTAAAAAAGTTAGAAATAAAAGTAACTGCAGTATCAAAAGAGGAAGTTACCTATCGATGATGTAAACTGGGGCCTAAAACATTGCCCTGACCCTCTCTTTTTCTGTTTAGCCTCTGGAACCATCATAAGATATTCTTCAGAGGATGATTATATGTATGAATGCAAATTAAGTGTAGTTTTGTTTAGTCTCAGGTCGACCATTCCTGAAATGTGTGGTTAATTGAAACCCTACCATGAAAGAACACTGGTATCTACAATCTAGTATTCAAATCCATTTAAAAGTCTTTACTAGGATTTGAACCTTAGAACTCTCGACTTTGAAATCATTTGACTTGCAATGATGAGTTAACCACTAGACTAGACTAGGTGGGGTAAAGCCTTGACCCTGGCCCATGGTACAAGGTAAGTGATAGTGGCTGGTTGAAGCCACAGAGTGAGTAGCTCCATTACTTGGTCGCTCTAACTGAAGCTAAACATTGCATAAATGGATGGAGTTTTTTAATAAATACTAGTATTATTATGAAATATATATGATGTAGTAAATAATTAGTAGTACCTTAATATTTTATCATTTGGCTACACAGCTTTACATTTATCACCACGGCTAATCCAAGGATCAAATTCATCGAGCAGCTGAAAGAATAGATCGATCTGGTACTCTGAAGATATAGGATGCAGGATGAAGTGAAAAGTTGATGAGATGTTGAATATAACCTGGTAATCTGTATTATTTCAGTCTCATTTTTATTTATAGTTTGTAAATTTTTGTAGTGAGGAAGATAACGTTAATTTCACACTTTGATCTTGATCACACTTTATTTACACCAATCACTTTATTTACCCCACAATTTCAAAATATGTGAAAATAAAATAATTACACACTAAAAACCAGAATCAGTACATGCCTTTTTAATATGCAAGGCAAATATATTACATATAAAAATTATTAAATTTTGAAGTAATTTTGATTACTGTTATGCTAGATGGATTTTTTCAAATAATCATTCTACTTAGGTTTTTACCACAAAAAAATGGTAAATTTTGCAACTAAGTTAATTTTTTTAATAAAAAAATAAGCAAATAAAGTGAAATAATTTATTATGGCACCTCTAAAATCAGCTGACTCTGGTTTGAAAAAATTAAACTAACATGCAAGCATGCATCTTCTCTGAAGCAGGTTGGCTGAACGCAGATTGGGGAAAGCAAAGGGGTATTCAAAATTTAAAATATTTCAAATAAAATAAAAAATTCTTAAAACTGTAATTAGATATAAATATGCTCTAACCTTCAATTTGATTAACACCTACCAAAAAAATTTACGAAAAAGCTTATGTAATATAATATATACCAAATAAAAAAAAAAAAATTAAAAATAAACATATATTATATCCTACATGAACCAGATTTAAAAGCTGCATTTAATTAAGAAATTGCCTCTACATATTTACTTATTTTTTAAATTTCTTGAACTTATTTAAATGATTAATTTTGTCAATGAAATGAACAAAATTTAAATAATTTACAAAAAAGGTAATTTTAAAAACCCACTCATTAATATTTCAAATAAAATTTTATAAAGCAATTTAAACTAAAAAAAGGAAATTTATGCGATTAAATTTAAAATTAAAATATAAATTTAAATTATAAAATTTAATTTTTTATGAATTTAAATTGAGTTAAGGAGGACTTCAGCCACTGGTAGTGAAGTGATGAGCTGAAAAGACAAAGAAACATAATAAACATAGATTAACTATAAATATTATGAATAAACTATTTATAAAATTAACATATTTATATATCACCCCCCAATATATAGACACATTAATATTCACAGCACCCCCCCAACCGAAACCCGATGAACGATATCGGGATGATGAAATACGGGCGCGACGCGGTTGACGCGGTACAAATGATTTTTATGTACCCGGCACTTGCGAAAACTATTCATTGCATACAACATAGATATTTACAATGTCAATATGTAATCAAGAATTATAATTAAAAATAATTGTGTATCATATTAGATACCTGATAAGCTAAGATGTGAATAATACCCCTGGAACGGTGTCAGAGCATCAGATTTGCTAGCTGTTGAGTAACAATCCAAAATAATACACCCTGAACTGTGCCAAAGTATATCTGCAAATTTGCTATCTGTATAATATGTATATTTTTACAATTATATGATTTGAAACTGTATTTCTAAAACTGGAGCAGACATTGATAGCGACCATAATTTGGTGATAATGAAATGTAGATTGGGGTTTAAAAACCTGAAGAAAAGGTGTCAGATGAATCGGTGGAATTTAGAGAAGCTTGAGGAAGAGGAGGTAAAGAAGATTTTTGAGGAGGACATCGCAAGAGGTCTGAGTAAAAAAGATAAGATAGAAAATGTAGAAGAAGAATGGGAGAATGTTAAAAAGGAAATTCTTAAATCAGCAGAAGCAAACTTAAGCGGAATAAAGAGAACTGGTAGAAAACCTTGGATTTCAGACGATATATTGCAGCTGATGGATGAACGTAGAAAATATAAGAATGCTAGTGATGAAGAAAGTAAAAGGAACTATCGGAAATTAAGAAATGCTATAAACAGGAAGTGCAAACTGGCGAAAGAAGAGTGGATTAAAGAAAAGTGTTCAGAAGTGGAAAGACAAATGAACATTGGTAAAATAGACGGAGCATACAGGAAAGTTAAGGAAAATTTTGGGGTACATAAATTAAAATCTAATAATGTGTTAAACAAAGATGGTACACCTATATATAATACGAAAGGTAAAGTCGATAGATGGGTGGAATATATTGAAGAGTTATACGGAGGAAATGAATTAGAAAATGGTTTTATAGAGAAGAAGAGGAAGTTGAGGAGGATGAAATGGGAGAAACAATACTGAGATCTGAATTTAAGAGAGCATTAAAAGATTTAAATGGCAGAAAGGCTCCTGGAATAGACGGAATACCTGTAGAATTACTGCGCAGTGCAGGGGAGGAGGCGATTGATAGATTATACAAATTGGTGTGTAATATTTATGAAAAAGGGGAATTTCCGTCAGACTTCAAAAAAAGTGTTATAGTAATGATACCAAAGAAATCAGGGGCAGATAAATGTGAAGAATACAGAACAATTAGTTTAACTAGTCATGCATCAAAAATCTTAACTAGAATTCTATACAGAAGAATTGAGAGGAGAGTGGAGGAAGTGTTAGGAGAAGACCAATTTGGTTTCAGGAAAAGTATAGGGACAAGGGAAGCAATTTTAGGCCTCAGATTAATAGTAGAAGGAAGATTAAAGAAAAACAAACCAACATCCTTGGCGTTTATAGACCTAGAAAAGGCATTCGATAACGTAGACTGGAATAAAATGTTCAGCATTTTAAAAAAATTAGGGTTCAAATACAGAGATAGAAGAACAATTGCTAACATGTACAGGAACCAAACAGCAACAGTAGCAATTGAAGAACATAAGAAAGAAGCCATAATAAGAAAGGGAGTCCGACAAGGATGTTCTCTATCTCCGTTACTTTTTAATCTTTACATGGAACTAGCAGTTAATGATGTTAAAGAACAATTTAGATTTGGAGTAACAGTACAAGGTGAAAAGATAAAGATGCTACGATTTGCTGATGATATAGTAATTCTAGCCGAGAATAAAAAGGATTTAGAAGAAACAATGAACGGCATAGATGAAGTTCTACGCAAGAACTATCGCATGAAAATAAAACAAAAGTAATGAAATGTAGTAGAAATAACAAAGATGGACCACTGAATGTGAAAATAGGAGGAGAAAAGATTATGGAGGTAGAAGAATTTTGTTATTTGGGAAGTAGAATTACTAAAGATGGACGAAGCAGGAGCAATATAAAATGCCGAATAGCACAAGCTAAACGAGCCTTCAGTAAGAAATATAAGTTGTTTACATCAAAAATTAATTTAAATGTCAGGAAAAGATTTTTGAAAGTGTATGTTTGGAGTGTCGCTTTATATGGAAGTGAAACTTGGACAATCGGAGTATCTGAGAAGAAAAGGTTAGAAGCTTTTGAAATGTGGTGCTATAGGAGAATGTTAAAAATCAGATGGGTGGATAAAGTGACAAATGAGGAGGTATTGCGGCAAATAGATGAAGAAAGAAGCATTTGGAAAAATATAGTTAAAAGAAGAGACAGACTTATAGGCCACATACTAAGGCATCCTGGAATAGTCACTTTAATTTTGGAAGGACAGGTAGAAGGGAAAAATTGTGTAGGCAGGCCACGTTTGGAATATGTAAAACAAATTGTTAGGGATGTAGGATGTAGAGGGTATACTGAAATGAAACGACTAGCACTAGATAGGGAATCTTGGAGAGCTGCATCAAACCAGTCAAATGACTGAAGACAAAAAAAAAAAATTTCTAAAAATGAAACCGAATTAGAAGATTGAACTAGGGAAATATATGAATTAACCAGAAGATTTTTGTTTTAAAATTTCAACAGAAAAATGTTATTGATTTGATGAAATATAACTTACGGGATTTTTCTATTATTTTCAATATTAAAAATAGAAGATTTTTCAAAGAAATCAGTTACTCAGGGAGTTTTTAATCATAATGAATTTACTTGTATTTTCCATATTTCTTTTTTTCCCTTTTGCCTTGTGCAGATGTATGCATTACCATCCAGACCTCTTAATTACCCCCTTTAAGATTCTCTTAAGAATGCATTTTCACAGCATAATATGGCCAATTCCAATTGGAATTAAAAAAACAAAAGTCTATAATCTATATTATTGAAAAAAAGGTAAAGTTACTAATGAATAGCAAATGGAAAAAAGTTGTGATTGATGACAATCCAAGTGAAATAGGGGGTATTTATTAATGCAAATACTAAATGTAATATTGAAGTTACCTTTATCTGTAGGATTATAGAAAAAAATTAAATTTTATTATTCAGTAATCCATAAGGAGGTCTTTTTTCATCAACAATATGAAATATAATTACAGTTTAATTCTATATGTGAACAGTGGGAGGTGCAAAATGATTAATAGCAGGTGACAGGTACTAATTAAATCGCAAATTCTAATCTCGTATAAAAAAGAGAATGTGCTCGATTTTAGTTTTACATGGTTTTGGAAAATGGTTTATAAAAAACATACATTTATAGAAAAATAAACTAATAATTTCAGTGGATAACCACCAGGCAAGATATGGCATATACTCTAGAAGACTAAAACCAGGGCTTTGTTTTATGTATATAGTTTGCTCATATGAAAGGTTTAATGTAGTGTATTTTTAAGTTTAACATTCCTGTAAAAATTATCAATGGTAATAGTGATGGGCCTTTTAAATAGAACTAAAATGATTCCTGACATATATACTGTAATAGTTCCTTGATGGTTCTCTGCAGAAGACGGTTCTCTGCAGTATACTTTCAAATACTGTTTGATGTTGTCAAAAATAGATTTATGTAACATTAGATGGTTAGGGTGAGATAGATCTTTTTAAATGTAAGCAAAAAAATCTGATGATGTGTTATATTCATAAATTTGTTTATATGTAGATAATCAAAGGGACATTTTAGAATTAATTTTCTTGTTAAATATGGTTATTTATTTAAGAAATTACTTAGTGTAATTATAAAATAAAAGCAAATCCACAAAGAAAGTAAGATGCGGGGCTGTTTTACATAAACAGATCAAATACGATTGAAAAATCACAAAATTCTGCTTATTTTAAAAAAAAATTATAGTAAAAATAATAAATTTACAGAAAACTGCAGAAATTGTATAAACAGCCTGTTAAGTGGTTTATATACCCTCTAAAATCAATTATATTATAATTTAACCTCTTTGAAGACACAGTTCTAATTTAATACTTCAAAATCGATTTATATTACATTTAAATTTAGATATTCAACTCATATACAGCAGAATGAATGATATACATAAAATACCCATCAACAAAACTTAAATTAGTATAATTAATGTTAGTAAGTTAATGTTAGTAAAACAACTTTTTATGATAAAACGGTTATATTTCTAAGCTACATAAAAAGAACATGCAATTACAAGCTACATAAAAATTCATGAAATTACTAGCTTCAATAACAAGTACATGCAATTACAAGCTACCTAATTATTTTATGTATATTATTTAAATTACTGTATATGAGCCAACAAAACCATGTAAACATAATTGTATATGAAATATATATAGTAAAAATATTTATCTCTCTCCAAAGAGGCGATTTAATTAAAAGGTTAGGAAAATGATGCTTATTAATATTTTTGAAAAAATGTATTATTTACATTACATTAAAAAACCGAGAATTCACATAAAGAACAAAATTACACTGTACTACTTATTATGAAAATAGATGGAACCTTTACAGTATATTTGACTACTTGCTTAAAGGCATGAATATAAACTGGGATTGTATTTTTCTTCCTGTATGAAGTTTTACTAATGGCTGTACATAATTAAATAAATTCAGTAAAATAATTGTAACTGAAAAGAAAAAACAGAGTAAAAAATTGTAAATGATTTCAATGAAGAAATTATTTGAAATAATTGCCCAACTTTCTGATATAAATGTAGTGACAAGGGTGACAACCACCAAAGTACCTAACCTAACAAAGTTAAGAATTACATAAAAAAATATATTAAAGCGTGGACTAAAATTCATTTAGAAGAAAAATGAGTAACTAAAAAAATTATGCCCTTATTTTTCTTTCTACCTAGTCTCTTGTATAATCAGAAAAATAAAAAATTTGCACCTGCTTGAAAATAATTAAAAAATATGATTAAACGTTTTTGATTGTATTACAGTATTCAGAAATTTGTGTGCCGGTTGGCAGTTCACTAAACATGGTAATGGATCAAATGAAAATATTAAAAATGAATTAGAACAAGTTTTATTTTTATTAGAATATTCTGTTGGTATTTATTAGTGAACTAAAAAAATTAAAATAAATTTATGCAAAAATAATATAAAAAAAGGATCGGTCGATTACACAATAAAAACAGCTTTACAAAAGATTTCTTTATCGGGTTACAATTGAGAGACCCAGAAATGGATGCACTTAACTACAACTGACGTCCAGGAAAAATTTAGAAACATAGGAAACAAAAATAAATTTTAAATTAACTTTAATAAATAAAAGATAATTTCTTATTATTATAAACTCTTGAGAAATAAATGAAGAATATATCTTCAATAATGGAAAATATTTGTAGAAGTGATAATTGGCTTTTATTTCTAGAATTTTCTAGATAATTACAGAAAAAAGAAATTAAACAACGTAGATGTGAAAATGTATGGATGTCCAATAAGATTTAGTTCAATGATTTTGTATGAAAGAAGATTCTGATTGTTCTAGTGGGGAGATAACACAAGTATATTTTTAATATGATATAAGACTGCAGATTGTTTTTTCCTAAAATACAAACTATTCTCTTAATACAGTTTCTAAAAAATATTTCCTGTTTCAACAATAATAATTAAAGTGTTTGATACATCAAACTATAAAGTTTGATAGTTCCTGGGATATATTCATTGTACTAAGGTATTTGTACTTAATTAAAGTAGACAAAGGTAGCAAAGCACAAGAAAACATGTCTATTCAGTACAGATAAATTACATTTTCTATTTATACAAATAATGTATCCAGATGTAATATAAAAATTAGGAAATTCCTATAAAATTATTGAAAATATTAATACATTTTATAGCATTTTGTTGAATAAAATTCATTTTAATTCCTACATAAAATTCATCAGTAATTAATATAAAAATTTTGCCAGTTGATGTATCCATTTCAAAAAAAGATTACATCACCCCTGCTTTTTTTTTTTAATAAAACAAATTTTGTAAAATGTAAGATTATTATTTATCTATAATAGATATTAAATTAAAAAACAAAATTACAGTAAAAAAGTTCAACAAATAAATTGTAACAACGTGCTTTAGAAAACCACGTTAAATCTTTATTTTCATTAAACTGTAAAGAAAGAAATGTTAAATTTAAAACCGATATATTAAAAAAAAAGAATAAATCTATGTTGCATACAATAAAATAAATGTTCCTCACTTAAAATAATGTCCTAAATTGTGTGGTTTTCTTTTCTAGTAGATTGTTCAAATTCCACACGCACACAGCAACGGATACGACGCAACTAAAAGGTACGACGGTCTTTTACTGCGTATGACGTTCGAAAACAAGTTAATTACTGTTCTGTGCTTGTGATTGGTCAATCATATCGGAGTTGTGTAGTCTGTAGAGACTCGAGCGCTCCCTCATGACGTATCTAAATCCGTACACAGTTAAAACTATAGACAAACAACTATCTATACACAATAGAGAAAAGAATTGAAAAACAAGTTAATTACTTTACTGTGTTTCTGATTGGTCAATGTTATTACAGTTGTTTATCGTTCTAATGAATCCCTCCTGACATAACTTCTTAGTAGTTTTCTATTAATAATCACTTTAAAATATAAATCCAAATTTAAAATAAAAAGAAGGAATTAATTTAAAAACAATTTTTTTTTTGCCTTTACCTGTATTAAAATATTATTTTATAAAAACAAATTACGTCATCAGAATTAACGATGTAGTCCAAAATTAACAGAAGTTTTTTTTTTAATAGTAATTTACAAAACTGAACTTTTGTTTTTTTCACCTATATTTATTTTTTTTCAGTTAACAAAAAATATTTGGTAATATTATGTTCTCTAAGACAGAATAAGGTATTAATTTGTTAATTAATATCAGTGAAAATGGCTAAATATAAAATGAATTTTGTTATAAATTAATTTCAAGACATTTTGGTGTTTTTGCTAACACCGGTTTTTGGTTTCACACAAAAATTCTCCCTATATCTAACTTCAATTAAACGATGTACTCAAATCATTTTTGATTGTCTCTTTAAACGCCGAAAATACTATCCTCGTGCTAACAAAACAAATGTTGACTCAACGACAGTTTTGTCCTACAATTCAATTTACTTAAAGTCGTCTTGATTTACTTAAAAATCAAGAAACATATTTACAAAGTTGGTAAGCCTCTAATAAAAACAGGGTATGTTTTTAATTTTCTCAATCCCCCTCGACGCAACCCCATCCACTCCCAGTGGTTCCCGACAGATGATAATATTTTCAAGCGCTCCCGGGGCGCCGTTCGTAAATTGGGGAGGGGGTGCGATGGGGTGCTACCGTAAATATCTCGGCAACCACTCGTCCGATTTTTACGATTCAAACGGCGTAAGTATCGGTAGGTCGAGCGCTAACTGTTTACCGAATCTGGTACACACTTGGTCGACCGGATCTTGGTTATCCGGAAATTAATTCTTGTAACCCAATGTTTTGATTGCGCTCACCCGACGTAAAACGTACCGATCCGATCTTTCGCTAAATACGCTCAAACCTGTGCGCTAGCTAAGCTGTAAACTATAAACTTATCGAGACTGAAAAGTGGAAAATAATAAATATTTTAAAACACCACTGTTAAATTAAACGCACTAACATATAAAAAATAATTTTAGGACGGTATCTCAGAATGGATTTGACAAGCTTTGACGGTGATATTTAACATTATGTGAAAGTCATAGCTTCAAATTCAAAATTTGATGTTTTTGACAATTTTTTCTTATGCGTGATGAATCGCCGAAAGACGGGTTCAAACACGCATAAGAAAAAACTGGAAAAAACATCAAATATTTAATTTGAAGCTATGACTTTCACATAATGTTAAATATCATCGTCAAAGCTTGTCAAATCCATTCTGAAATACCGTCCTAAAATTATTTTTTATATTTTAGTGCGTTTAATTTAAGAGTGGTGTTTTAAACTTTTTTTTTTTTACATAATTTTTATTTATTTATGCGATTGTTTTTGTTCATAAAGTAATGAACTATATCCAAAAAGTAGGCGCATGAATGTACCGATCACTGGCGGAAAATCTCGATTCGTTAGTATCGATTTCTAGAATTAAATTTCTTAACTTTCATTATATAAATATTTATTATTCAAAAAACAAAATATTTTTACACAAGAGGTAATCAATTTTGGACACCTAATAATCCAATTTCGAGACGCCACCCGCCAGGGCAACCCGTTTGGAAGGTCTAGATGCGGAGGGCGTGTCATAGGCATGCCTCTGCAGCTAGTATATTCGCTAAATTGGGGCGAAGGAAGCGAAGAAGAAATATAATCACAGAATTCTTCTTAAAAAAAAATGTGTAAATTTATTATACTTCGAAAAAGAGCGTATGCGCGCGCACGCACATTTTCAGATCAATATTACAGTTTCTGTACAAGATTGAAAAAGCATTTGAAATGCAGTTATAAGTGTTATATACAGAGTGATATTTAAGTACGGAAACAGTTTTATACTGCATACCTGAGAGGTCTTTGGAGGGAGAAAGAAATGGGGTTCACCCCGGTTAAAAAAATCTGATGACGGGTTTTTAATTTTTTCCGCCATATTGAATCAAACTTAATTTTTTAAATACGTTGACGTACGATACCTGATTTCGGTTTAAAATTTTACAAGAAAAAAGGTGGTGAACGCCGTTTTTCTGTTAACGCCTTCGTTATCGGGGTTTAACCATTCAAATTTGGAACGATGGAAAAATCGTGTTAATAATAAAACGCGATGCATGATCAATTTTATTGCATTTTCCATTCATAATGCAGACAACAGCAAAGCTGTAATATCGGTAATAATAAACAATAACTAATAATTAACAATGAAACGACAAATTATATCAACTGAAATTATTTTCAAAATTAAAATTAACATCCTCTGCTAATATCAGCTGATATTTGTAAAATGAACAAATCAGCTGGAAATACTTAATTAATTCCATGACTTCCTTACACGCCTATTAAATTACTTTTTTTTTGTCTTCAGTCATTTGACTGGTTTGATGCAGCCCTCCAAGATTCCCTATCTAGTGCTAGTCGTTTCATTTCAGTATACCCTCTACATCCTACATCCCTAACAATTTGTTTTACATATTCCAAACGTGGCCTGCCTACACAATTTTTTTCTTCTACCTGTCCTTCCAATATTAAAGCGACTATTCCAGGATGCCTTAGTATGTGGCCTATAAGTCTGTCTCTTCTTTTAACTATATTTTTCCAAATGCTTCTTTCTTCATCTATTTGCCGCAATACTCATCATTTGTCACTTATTTATCCACCCATCTGATTTTTAACATTCTCCTATAGCACCACATTTCAAAAGCTTCTAATCTTTTCTTCTCAGATACTCCGATCGTCCAAGTTTCACTTCCACATACAGCGACACTCCAAACATACACTTTCAAAAATCTTTTCCTGACATTTAAATTAATTTTTGATGTAAACAAATTATATTTCTTACTGAAGGCTCGTTTAGCTTGTGCTATTCGGCATTTTATATTGCTCCTGCTTCGTCCATCTTTAGTAATTCTACTTCCCAAATAACAAAATTTTTCTACCTCCATAATCTTTTCTCCTCCTATTTTCACATTTAGCGGTTCATCTTTGTTATTTCTACTACATTTCATTACTTTTGTTTTTTTCTTGTTTATTTTCATGCGATAGTTCTTGCGTAGGACTTCATCTATGCCGTTCACTGTTTCTTCTAAATCCTTTTTACTCTCGGCTAGAATTACTATATCGTCAGAAAATCGTAGCATCTTTATCTTTTCACCTTGTACTGTTACTTCGGATCTAAATTGTTCTTTAACATCATTAACTGCTAGTTCCATGTAAAGATTAAAAAGTGATTATTAAATTACATATACACATTTTTTTTTAAATGAAAAGTACATCAAACTTTATTTTATTAATAATTTTTTATTTTATTGTTTTTATTGAATTGTCTACATCAATCGTGTTACGTGATGACGAATTGCGATCTTTAGGTCCTCCAATGTACGCGGTTTATTGCCGTACACACGCGATTTCAGAAACCCCCACAGAAAAAAATCACAACTACTCAAGTCGGGGGCCCGAGGGGGCCAAGGATTGTCACCGAATTTGGAAACGATCCGTCCCGGAAACAAGTTACGGAGAACAGCCATCGTTGCCCTCGCTGTGTGCGCTGTAGCTCCATCCTGATTGAATAATACATTTTGAAAATCGATTCCCCGGTTTCGTAACTCAGGGATGAAAAACGTATTCAACATCGCAATGTAACGATCAGCTGTTACGGTTACGGCAGCGTCATTTTCTTAAAAAAAATATGGTCCAATAACACCGACCTTTCCTATTGCACACCAGACAGTCGTCACTTTTGGGCTATGAAGTGGTCTCTCGTGAAGCCGATGTGGGTTTCTTTCTGCCCGATACCGGCAATTCTGTTTGTTGACGAAACCATTCAGATGAAAATAGGCTTCCTCACTCATTAACAATAACAAATTTTCATTTTCTTCAAAAACGGTAAGCATTTGTCGACAAAATTGTAATCGCTGCGTGAAATCTTGCTCGTTTAATTGCTGCACGACGGCTATCTTGTAAGGATGGAAATGCAGGTCTGTATGCAGAATTCGTCTTACCGTACTTGTGCTCATTTGAAACGCTGCTGAATGCCTCTGAATAGAGCGGCGTGGGCTTCTGACAATGGCTTCCCTTACTCGTTCGATGTTCTCCGGAGTGCTAGCAGTTCGTCGGGGACCCGGTGGTTTTTTCTTCAATATTGAACCGCTTGTTCGAAGGTTGTTTACCCGTCGCAATATTGTGTTACGAGAAGGGACACGTGCATTACGATGGATATTAAACTGACGGCGGAAATCTCGCTGAACAGCAGTTACGGATTCGTCACTTCGCACAAAACTGTCATACGCGTTCAGGCGTTGGTCTAGCGTCCACAGCTCCATCTCAACGACTAAAATGTAAATGCTATGAACAAAGGAAACTTCAGACACCAGCCACGTGCCTCTCCCTCCACGAACGCCCGAGTACAACCCACTTCCAAAACATCCGGTTCCCGTGAATAACCCTTTATAACTCACAAATTAGGTTTTTCAGCTCTGCTTGTGTGATGAGATAAGGTTCAGTATTTGATTCTGCTAGAACGTTAATAAATATCTACTGAAGCTGAGGATTCATTGATTGAGCCTTCTAGGCAATCAGAAATTTCTTTCCAAGAAGTTGGAGCCATTGGAATTGGTAAATCAACAACATGACGTACTGGTCTCATAGCTGAACAAACATTTTGGTATGCAATACTAATTTATTGTTTGAATTGAAACCAGTAACATTTGTTAAGCAAAAATAGCAATTATCATAATGGTTAGTAGGATCTCGCCAAATCATAGATATGCCAAAAGACAAATGCTCTTTTTTCCTATTAACCACTGGGTTAATTTAACGTAGCACATGATGCATCATGCTACATGAGGAGCTCAGGATGAAACACATACAACCCAGGAGATGAAACACATACACAACTTAACAAATCTTTGATGTTCAATAAAATAATACAAAAAGTTGTTCTGTCATAAAAATCTTTTATTAAATTAATGGCATCACTTATGAAACAATCTTTATAATATGTGTTTGATAAAATCACTCTAACCACTAAAGAAGACAGCAGTCATACCAACAGCTGAACTCATACTAAAGAAAATTTCATCATGTTGAATTACTAATTACTTGACTCACAGACATGCCTATACAAGTCTGACTTAACATGAAACGACAACATTCAACTGTTATGTATCAAATATAGGTCTACAGCATGCATCACAATATAAATCAGATGTGAATAAGCAAACAGATGTACTAACTTATTTGTACTGTGCGTTTCATGAATGATGGAACAAATAAACTTAGGGGGTTGTTATTTAAGAACGTTACGCGATGGGTTGTTTTGGAATAAATATTCATATTTGGTATATAAAATACTATGTAGGGCACCTACTCCCTTTTCAGTTCCAAATTTTATGTTGACCAGTGTAATTTGCCGGCTTTTTTGAAAAATGTACCTTTACAGACTAGACTGCAAATGATTTTCCAGCATGATGGCTCAATGCCACATTTCTCTTTAGTAGCTAGAAATCACTTGAATGCTAATTTCTTAAACTGGACTGGACGTGGTGGACCAATCAATTGGCCACCATGATCACCTGACTTCGCTACTAGATTACCTCATTTGGAACCTTATGAAAACCATATTATACCAACAAAAAGTTAATACTAAAGAAGATTTATTCATTAAAACATGAAATGCTACTGAATTTATACGAAAAGATCGTGAGATGATACGGAAAGTCACCAGAAATATTTTACGCCAGGCAGAGGCTGTGTACATTGTGAAGGAGGGAGTATCAAACAATTACTGTAACTGAGGTATGTTATTCTGTTATTATTTCATGTATTTTATTTTTCTGTTTTGCTATATTAAGAATGATGTTTATTACATACAGAAAGAATAATACGATTTTCTGTCTATTTTTTGCCTGTTTTGTTTTAATAGAATACCGATCTTTATGTTTTTTTATTTAATATTTATTAACCGTATTTACATTAATTTTCCCAAAATTAAATTCTGTACAACTTTTGTTACTAAAATTAACCCTACAACTTTTGTTTTATTTAACAAAACTATTGTACTACAAACTTAAAAAAAACTTGTTTTTCAACACCATATTTTGTGTTTTACAACAGATTCTTAATAGCTCTGGGACTTGTTTTATCCTATTTCCCAGCTTAAATTACATAAGAAACCACCAATTTTACTCATTAATTTGTGTTCCAAAAATTACAGTACAACTTCTTTTTATTAGAAGAGCTAAAATCCATGCAAAATCTTTCGCTAGCCATATCTCTCAAAAACAGTGTTTCCAGACCTATGTTTATACAAAAGTTTTCATTATTTCCACCAGTAGAACATGTCCTGAAAGTTTCTTTCTTTCTTTGTGGGGCCCAATGTATATAAAAACAAAGTTCACTGATTAAAAAAGGATCAGTGCGATTACTAAGCACTGATCCTAGATAGAATGCGTCTATCAAAGTTTGATATCTCATCCTTATTTCGCAGACCATTGAGATGAGATATAATAAAATTAATAGCACAGTCTAATAAAGATAAGATTGCTGTTCGATTTGTAAAAATATTTTAGTCCACACAAAAAAAGTTATGAAGTTTATTGACTTTCTGTGTCACATTCCTATATCTTTTCAGACACATTTGACACGATTTAATAGCATTGTCTATAAGAGATGTGAGTAGTTTATCATAAATATAGAAAATTATATATGTCTGCTTGTTTATATTATTAAGGAATTTACTGAACATTTTGTATTTAGTAAGATTAGATTTATAGGTTTTTACAGGTTGAAACTACCGACCTATTAACAAAGGCAATGTATTTACTAAATTATTTAACAATAGTTTACAATAAAATTATGCCATTTGTTGCTAAAAATATTGTGTCTGAACAGCATGGTTTTCTTGAAAGTATAAATCAACTCAAATAAACCTTACTATGTATAAAACTGAATTTTTAAACAATGGTTACATAATTGATTCACATTACACAGAATTTTATGAAGCATATGACACATTAACACTGATCTATTAGTTAGAAAACTAACAAAAATTGGTTTCAATGGTTTGTTATTATGGTTTAAGTCTTTTCTCACTGACAGAATTCAATATGTTAAAAATCAATAACAATATATCAAAACCAATTAATGTAATCTCTGGCAATGACCAATGTATGCATCTTGGATCACCATTTTTTCTTGTTTTCATTAATGATTTGGCTTCAATAATTAAATATATAAAACTTTCATTATTTGCAGATGATCCCAAACTTTACAAAACTATAATTCTTTTGATATGTTGCTTCAAGTTGATTTAGATGATTTGATAAATTAGTACGAGTAACATGTAATTTTGAAAAATGCTTTCATATCTCTTTTCAAAAAACCAATTATATTAAATACAATTACACATTTACTAACAACCCTATACCAAAAAAAATGTGCCCCTATGTTAAAGTTCAAGGTATCTTTATTGACAATAAATTAAAATTTCAGTATCTTATCAATTACATAGTTCTAAAACTATAAAAAATTTCCATCTGGTTTTTTGGGTTCTTTAGATGTCAAAACATGAAGATCTGGTGAAAAACATATATGCCCAAATTGGACAGATTACAATACTTTCTCTTCTACAGCTAGAACGCTAGACAGAAAAGTAAAACTAAATTTTAACGAAAAATTTTAAGTCTTCACTTTTCATATATTTACCCAGTTTTAATATATTGCTCAGTTATTTGGAGAGCTACGATTTCAACTCAAATTAAATTAATTTAAAAAAGCCTTGTCATTTTTTTCTCAGATATTCAGAAAATAAATTAGGAATGCCTATGAATTACTATAATCACAATTATTATTATATTTCAAAACTATTAAAAATTCAGACTTTAAGTTTGGTGATGAAAAAGTAAATTTAGACTCATCTGAATTACTTAAACATTTTATTTCTAAATTCCAAATATAAATCTAAGAAATAATAAATAATTACTATTTTTATGTACAAATCAGTTCACATGGATCTCTTCTACTTCATATTTATCTAACTTATCAAATAATAATAATACAAACTGGTTTAATTTATATAATTCTTTGTTACATACTATCAAAATCAATTCTAAGATGTTATTATTATATGTAAATTTATAACATAATTACAGTTTTTTATAATAAGTATTAACTTATAGCATCATCTCTTTTGTATTCATAGGATATTATCGCATTTATTTGAAATAAAAAAATCTTCTCTTTTATCAACCATGAGAACGGATATTTCTTTGTCTGACTGTTACCACTTCCCTTGCAATCTCTTCTTCTCTATTAGCATCATGATACACATTATAATTTATCATTTTGTCACTGTTTCTAGCACATAAACCTGAAATGCAAATATTTCAAATAAAAATTGTAAATGGTAATATACAATTCTTTTATAATTATAAAAGAAAAAAATAATTATAAAACATCTTTATAGTTATTATAGACAGTGTAGTACATACTCATTGCAATACATACAGATTAATAAAACATACTAATTTCTAACTAGCGAGTATCATACCATGAGGAGTGCCAGTAATGTTCAAGTTCTACTAGCAAAACTGCTGCCTTCAGTGATGTGAAGTAAGTTTGCTGTATAACTTAGTTTAAAGAAACCAAATCGCTAACAATTTAATTCAATATGATTATTTTTTTGGCAGACCTACTACTTACACTTGAAACAGGGTCTTTTTGAGACACGTTCTGTTCAACAGATTATGAAATATCAACAGATTACCCACATGTTTCTGATGCTGCTGTAAAACAGTTTAAAGAGAAATTTCCACGTAACAAATCAATATAAATATGCTAAGATTCCCTATCTAGTTCCAGTCATTTCATTTCGGTATACCCCTACATCCTACATACCTAACAATTTGTTTAACATATTCCAAGCATTGCCTGCCTGTACAATTTTTCCACCTGCAGTTTCCAAGATTCCTATCTAGTGCCAGTCATTTCATTTCGGTATACCCCCACATCCTACATTCCTAACAATTTGTTTAACATATTCCAAACATTGCCTGCCAGCATAATTTTTCCATCTACCTGTACCTCCAATATCAAAAAGACTACTCCAGAATGCCTTAAGATGTGACTTATAAGTCTGTCTCTTTTTTTAGCTATACTTTTCCAAATGCTTCTTTCTTCATCAATTTGGCACAATACCTCTTCATTTGTCACTTTAACCACCCACCTGATTTTTAACATTTTCCTACAGTACCACATTTCAAAAGCCTAAAATCTTTTCTTCTCGGTATACTGATCGTCCAAGTTTCAATACCACATAAAGCTACGCTCCAAACATTTACTTTCAAAAATGATTTCCTCATGTTTAAATTAAATTTTAATGTAAGCAAATTATATTTCTGACTGAAAGCTCGTTTCACCTGTGCTATTCATCATTACATATTGCTCCTGCTTCGTCCATCTTTAGTAATTCTACTTCCCAAATAACAAAATTCTTCTACCACTGTAATATTTTCTCGTCCAACTTTTATATTCAGTGGTCCATCTACTTTATTTCTACTACATTTCATTACTTTCAATTTTGTTCTTGTTTATTTTCATGTGGTAGTTCTTGCATAGGGCTTTATCCATTCATTGTTTCATCTAAATCTTTTTTACTCTTGGCTAGAATTACTATATCATCAACAAATCATAGCATCTTTATCTTTAACATCATTAACTTCTACTTTTATTAAAAATAAAAAAATTACAAGGGTAGGGAACATCCCTGTCTGACTACCTTTTTTATTACTGACTCTTTCTTATCCTCTTTGATCATTACTGTTGCAGTTTGGTTCCTATAAATAGTGAATGTTGGAGATTGTTCTTCTGTCTCTATACTAGAACCTCAAATTTTTTAAAATGCTGAACATTTTATTTTCTAAGTCTATAAATTCCATTATGTTGGTTTGTTTTCTCTAAATCTTCTTTCTACTATTAAGCTGGGTGCTAAAACTGCTTCCCTTGTTCCTATACTTTTCCTGAAACCAAATCAGTCTTCTCCTATCACTTCTTCCACTGTCCTCTCAACTTTTCTGTACAGAATTATATTTAAGATTTTTGATGCACGAGTAGTTGAAGCTAATTGTTCTGTATTCTTCAAATTATTTGCTTGTGCTTTCTTTGGTATCATAACAATTAACACTGTTTTTGAAGTCTGACGGCACTTCCTGATTTTGTAAATATTACACACCAGTTTGTATACTCTATCTATCGCTTCCTCAGCTGCACTGTGCAATAATTCTGCAGGTATCCCGTCTATACCAAGAGCCTTTCTGCCATTCAAATATTTTAATGCTCTATTAAATTCAGATCTCTGTATTGTATCTCCCTTTTTATTCTTTTTGACTTTCTCTTCTTCCTCTATAACAGTAGTTATAGGTTAGGTTAGGTTAGGTTAGGTTAGTAATTCTAATAATAAAAACAAATCTCCAAAACCGTAAAGAAACAGAGAAATTCTGGGATCTACTTAACCAGACTGTAAATAACATCTCCAAAAATCATATTACAGAGACTTCAATGCTCAACTAGGTAGATAAAAAAGGTACTGTGACATCAGAAAATGGCCCACCCAAAAGAAAACAAATGATAACAGACAGACACTCATGAATCTCTGTAGAAACCACAGCCTACTTACAAAACCCACATATTTCAAGAGGAAACCTAAAAAATTCCAAACCTGGAAACAACCTGACTATACTAAAGGAGAATGGAACTAGATCATGTTTTCATGGACAAAGAAATCTAGAACATAAAAGTTCTCAGAGGAGTAGATACCAACTCTGATCACTACATAGTTAAAATTAAAATTAAATCACTCCTCTTAGGAAGCAACAAAAACAAGCCCCTAAAATTAAAAGAAAAGATCAACAAATCAAGAGTGAAAATTACCAAAAAACAATTGAAAAAATAACAATCAGTAATCAAAGAGCTAGTCAGCAATCCTAAACAAATTGCAGAAGAATTGGCCCCAATAAAACCCCGTAAAAAGCATCAATGGTGAAACAGCAAATGCAATGAAATTGAGAAGAGACATCAAGCATGACTACTACACCAATCCCAAAAATCAAAAACATCCTTCTCCAAAATCTAGTAAAACAAAGAAAAGGAACCAGCCGAAACCTAAGAAAAATATGAAGGCACATTGAAATCAATAGAAGAAGAATCCAAGAAAATGGTCAAGACTACCACAAAACCTAAAATAACCTACAAAAATACAAATACCCAACCCTACTAATGAAGGAAGAAAACCATAATATGGCCTATATCAATCAATGCAGAAATCCTAATTAAATATTTCAACAAACTCCTAAACTTTTGACACCAGCATCCCCAATAACAACACCACCAGAAAACATCAACCCAACCACAATAAAAGAAGTCTTAACAACTACAGGGGAATCTTACTCCTAGAGACAACATACAAAATTCTTTCTAGAATTTTAAACCGATCCTGTCAGAGATGATTCTTGAAAGAACTAGGAGAATACCTGGGAGGTTTCTAGACCCTGGTTCCAGATCAGATTGAGTTTCAAGCAAATGATGGATTACAACAAAAAAAGAAGCAGACATGATGATAACAAATGCAGGCTTCAAGAAAGCATAAATTGCATCTACAGGGAATCCCTACTAAAAATTCTAACACCTCAGACTACATCCCAAATTAATAAACATGATAAAAACCAACCCTTACAAACACTAAGGCAAAAGTGAAATTCAGAGGCCAACTCTCGGAACAGTTTGAGATCAAATCAGGACTGCACCAAGGCAATGGACTCTCACTGCTACTATTCAACTATGCTCTGGAAATTATAATGAGGGAATGATTCAAAAAATGCCCCCAAAAATAAAAATAGGCCAAAATATCAAAACAAACTGCCTTGGTTTCGCTGATGACTTGGCAATGCTAGCAAATGACATCGACAAAGCTAAAACGCATTTAGATCAATTTAAACAATTTAAAACGCATGAAGATCAGAATGTATGAAAAAGTACTGAGAAGATCACAAGACCTGAACAGTCCCTTCAAAGAAATTTGGATAATGGATGAATAAAGTGATCCTATGCAGTTATAGAAAATGAAAAAAAAAATCTTAGAAAAACATCTTTAGAAATGAGTCAGCAATTAATTTCCACGGTTAAAATAATTACCCAAAACAGCGGAAACTAAGCAAACATCCACATGAATCTTAGGAGCAAGAATACGATAGCCCACAAACGAATGTCTTTTGTGTTCTTGATAAATTTAAAGTATGTGGGCTATAATACTGGGTGAGCAACTTAAAACTGAACTGTTACAGACTAAACACAGTTGTGACAATTAACATTCAATTCTTGAAATAAAAATATGGAAATTTAAATTAAATTACACTCTGAACTTACTTAAGCAAAAGTTTACATATTTTTACAATAAATATTAGAAGCGAGTGCCCTTTGCAATAATGCACTTTTCAAATTATAATATGTGGTCATCTAACACAAAACATTGTTGTCAATGCTGTTGATTTCTTATTGAATGTTCACCTTCAGTTCAACAAAAGTACAGGGATTTGATTCATACACAGTATCCTTTAAATAGCCCTTAAGGGAAAATCACAACTACACAAATCCGGGGAACATTGAGGCAACTATCCTCAACTGACAGTTTGTTCTTATATAAAAGACTCATGAATGCATGCTTCTGTCTTTTTTGAGGAAGCTGTATTCTTTTTCGTGATTTCTTAATGTAGTATATAATTGTATGGTACATTTCTGCATTAACAATCTGATCAAAAACAATCTGGTATGTGCCACCACATACCAGAAACAGCGTACCATATACACTATTATGTAGATTTAGCACTCCTAGTGGCTAAATAATGCACTGAATGATAAATAAAATATTAAATGAGCATCCCAACCCTGTAGGGGGGAGACATCCACCTTGTGACGTTACCAGTTGCCACACCACCCCCTCCGTTCCAAGCCCTCAGGGGCTTTACCAGAGGTCGTCTTTAGACCCCTTAACTGATTACATTTCACAGTCATCAGCCACGCCTTGGTCGGGATGCCACCAATGTAAATGCATCAGCAGACATTTGCATCAGTAAAATACAAATCAAATTTCGCCTTCACGTAGACCTCAAAAGAACATCTTCACATCCAACCTGACATGATTCCCTCAAACTAACTGATTGAAACCGCAGAAGCACGAACCCCGCGCCTAATAAAGATTTGACAACACTGTTCGTAACTGTGAATGCCTCAGAAAACGAACTAGTTTAAAGTTAAATTGGTGCTACCCTCATACCAATCAAAGTTATGTTTTACGCAACATAGAAATTCAGACCTACACCCAATTAAGTCGACCTATTTAGGTCACCTAATAAGGAGTACACAACCTCATTCCGGTCCGTGCAGGAACCGGGGACAAACCTTGCACCCCCCTTGGTCCCATCATTGTGTCTTGCATGGCATTACCAAGTCATGGTCACGATCACAACCACCAACAGCGGAGGGAAGCCACACCCCTGGTCGCACGGGTTAACATACTCTGGTGGCGCAGCCACTCCTACCAGTGGAAGCTCCAAACTGAATCACAAACAATACCAATATAACTGTAGCATGATGCCAATGCGCCTACCTCCAACCAATCCAATGCCTAAGCCGGAACCCTAGCCACCCAGAATCCTACCTCGATTTAACTCCCTCTGCAGATCTACACACTGCAAGGGTGCGAAGAAACCAGCCACTATAGACCACTCCTCGCGGATCATCCAGTTAATACGGAGAGCCAGAAAGGAATGTATTCTCTTAAGTTCCCATACAGTTCGTGAACGTTCGACCTCGTATCAGGGACAGACATAGAGGAAGTGATCCACTGTATCACCAGTCCCACAATCCAGGCATTGATTTGAATCCACCAAACGAAACCTAGTCAAACTCGCCCAAAGGCACCATGCCCGGAGAGAAACTGTGTGATATACTGATTTGGGGAGGCCCATCCAATTGCACCTAAATCAGACACTATGGAAAATATACCATGCGTGTAGCGACCTATGGGGGATTTGTCCCATCTGACCTGCCAAGATGCACGCAAGGTCCCGGTCTTCAATGAGCAAAACAAATATTTATGGAATTGACTGTTATAACTATACAACAGTTAAGCATTAAAAGGCAAATGAGACACATTCAATGCAACACAGGGCAATTTAAATTTACAAATTATGATATTTACTTGACCATTATACGAAGACTGTTTATATTAGATTAAGACTAATAATTAACCTTCTACAAAGTAAATTTTTTGAATATTAAGTTACCAAATATAAAGCCAACAAAGAATTAACGAAATTGATTATGAATAGTATTTTATTTAATATAGTTTATTTTTTGTTAAATATTATTAACTAATTTACTTCTTAGATATGTATTTTATTTTGTCAAAACATCTAATCTTAATTATTATTGAAATTGCAATTCACTGCTATAATTTTGTTATGCTAATGTACTAAGAATAGCTTATTTCAATGTTTCTCTTTTTATTGTATCGACTTACAGGTCTGATCTAATACTATAGCTAAATGAATACTCTCACTGCAGGATGTAGGTCTTATATATTTTGCTGGTGAAGCAAAAATAGTCTACAATTTGTTAAATAAAAGTTATTAAAAAAAAATTTAATTTGTTAATTAAAGCGATTTAACAAAATTGTATTTATTTCAAAAAATGTATAAAGTTTGTATTGTGTTTTATATTTTACGGTTGGAATAAATAAAAAAGTTCAAGTCTGCCTGTTTTTTATTGATTTTGGTCAACAAAAGGATTTTTAAAAATGAAATAAACAATCACTAAAACAAACGCCCTTTGCTATAGTGCAAAATAGAATGCAATTAAAACAAAAATAAATTGCAATTTTAGCAATTATTTTGAGGGACATTAATTTTAATTACATATGTAGTATACAGATAACTTAAAAGAAAAATTACATATTAGTTAGTGACAAAAATTATTCTATAATAAAATTTTCCATTATGAAGTTCATATTTTGGGAAAATTTTGATAAATCAAATGACAGACTGAAGTTTAATCTTTTTTCTATATTTCATTATGCTAGAAACATATAACTATCTCTGTAAAAAGCCTGGCATGGCTATGAAGGAGAATCACATCTCTGTTTGGCTGACAGTGTGTTTTGTTCTATATACTATTTTTACTTTAAGCTGGCAGCATTCACTATATGACATTCATGGAGAAATCAATGAGCGCTATGCATATTTCAGTACCAAATTGTCTGCCCTGTGCCAATAGGAGCTAAAATAAAAATGTGAGCACGTACAATAAACAAACCAACTAACCACCCTTTTTTACGGCATTAGCTAACTGTCATATTGCTTTATTAACCAGTTTGTAGGTGGGATTCTGATCAGCTGGTCTAGTGAAAGTAAACAATTAATACCAAAGCTATAGGCTTGCTGATCTTATTATTTGGCAAGGTCTTTCAATATTAAAAAGTTAAAAATGCTTTTTATCAATAGTATGCACATGATTTTGATGTCATCTCTATTCTTAGAAATGCATTGCATCACTCTCCACAGTTTGGATGCAATATTAATTTATACTATATTATAAAAATTATATGGAGGAAATGAATTAGAAAATGGTGTTATAGAGGAAGAAGAGGAAGTTGAGGAGGATGAAATGGGAGAAACAATACTGAGATCTGAATTTAACAGAGCATTAAAAGATTTAAATGGCAGAAAGGCTCCTGGAATAGACGGAATACCTATAGAATTACTGCGCAGTGCAGGTGAGGAAGCGATTGATAGATTATACAAACTGGTGTGTAATATTTATGAAAAAGGGGAATTTCAGTCAGACTTCAAAAAAAGTGTTATAGTAATAATACCAAAGAAAGCAGCGGCAGATAAATGTGAAGAATACAGAACAATTAGTTTAACTAGTCATGCATCAAAAATATTAACTAGAATTCTATACAGAAGAATTGGGAGAAGAGTGGAGGAAGTGTTAGGAGAAGACCAATTTGGTTTCAGGAAAATTATAGGGACAAGGGAAGCAATTTTAGGCCTCAGATTAATAGTAGAAGGAAGATTAAAGAAAAACAAACCAACATACTTGGCGTTTATAGACCTAGAAAAGGCATTCGATAACGTGGACTGGAATAAAATGTTCAGCATTTTTTAAAAATTAGGGTTCAAATACAGAGATAGAAGAACAATTGCTAACATGTACATGAACCAAACAGCAACAGTAACAATTGAAGAACATAAGAAAGAAGCCGTAATAAGAAAGGGAGTCCGAAAAGGGTGTTCCCTGTCTCCGTTACTTTTTAATCTTTACATGGAACTAGCAGTTAATGATGTTAAAGAACAATTTAGATTCGGAGTAACAGTACAAGGTGAAAAGATAAAGATGATACGATTTGCTGATGATATAGTAATTCTAGCCGAGAGTAAAAAGGATTTAGAAGAAACAATGAATGGCATAGATGAAGTCCTACGCAAGAATTATCGCATGAAAATAAACAAGAACAAAACAAAAGTAATGAAATGTAGTAGAAATAACAAAGATGGACCACTGAATGTGAAAATAGGAGGAGAAAAGATTATGGAAGTAGAAGAATTTTGTTATTTGGGAAGTAGAATTACTAAAGATGGATGAAGCAGGAGCGATATAAAATGCCGAATAGCACAAGCTAAACGAGCCTTCAGTCAGAAATATAATTTGTTTACATCAAAAATTAATTTAAATGTCAGGAAAAGATTTTTGAAAGTGTATGTTTGGAGTGTGCTTTATATGGAAGTGAAACTTGCGGTGCTATAGGAGAATGTTAAAAATCAGATGGGTGGATAAAGTGACAAATGAAGAGGTATTGCGGCAAATAGATGAAGAAAGAAGCATTTGGAAAAATATAGTTAAAAGAAGAGACAGACTTATAGGCCACATACTAAGGCATCCTGGAATAGTCGCTTTAATATTGGAAGGACAGGTAGAAGGGAAAAATTGTGTAGGCAGGCCACGTTTGGAATATGTAAAACAAATTGTTAGGGATGTAGGATGTAGAGGGTATACTTAAATGAAACGACTAGCACTATATAGGGAATCTTGGAGAGCTGCATCAAACCAGTCAAATGACTGAAGACAAAAAAAAAATATAAAAATTAAACACACACACACACACTTACTCAAAACAGCGTTATATGCCATCTAAAATATTAATTTCCTTTTTGAATTTTTTTTCCTTTATAATGTGAATTATGATTTTTAATTTATTTATTAATTTAATAAGATTGTTTTACAGATTAACAAAATTAAATAATAAAAATAAATCATTCTTATACATTTTATAACCTCAAATTTATTCAATCCATTTAATTTGAATTTAACTCAATTAAGAAAATTTAAATTAACAAAAAAAATTACAATTATCAATCATTTTAGATTTAAAAATGATAATTATTTAGTTAACATTTCAAAGTAAATTAAAATAAGGTTACAATAAAAATAAAATTCTATAAGTATTCAACTTACCCTCAACATTTTTCGGCCAAAGAATTTTCTGTACATTTTGAAAAGGTATATCAAACATTAATGTAAGCAAAACTGATACAAATATTATACAGCTTAATTCACCAATATTAAACTGCAAAAAAAGAGATATTTTACTGAATGTAATTAAATCTTGGATTAATTCAACTCGATGAAGTTCTATTCCGGCTAATGTAAATAGAGTTACAGAAAGTAGAATATGATAAGTGATTTCATTTAATTCCAAACAAATGAACATTTATTTTCATACAATAAAAATTACAGCTTTTACTGTCAATATATAAATTGTTTAATATTTCACTTTTTAATTATTTCAAATTTAAATTCATTCATCACAGTTGTTGTACTGTAATGCATGAATCACCCTACAGAGTGTGATACATACATTTCCCTATATAGTGGAGGCTGTATATAATTTACTGTCTCAGAGTGTAAATTAGTTTGTTACTTTAACTGTATATTATCTTATTATTTCTAATGACTGTAAGGCATACAAGAGATCTAAGGTAAAGTAGTAGTAGAGGCAACACAGTTAAAAGAAATTATTTTTTAGTATTCTACCTTTAAATTATCAATAGTTTGAAGATTTAGTTATAAAAAGTTGTTAACTAAGAAACCATCAATAGTGCACATTAATTTGTTCAGTGCGGTGCAAGAAAAAATGCATATTCTCATGCCGTATGTCCGTAAAAAAATTGCATGACCTGTTGCTCCAACACACATCCTTATGAAGACAACATAGCTCAATAGGTCAACCATCATGGTGAACTATCTTTTTTTCAGAGTTTAGCTCCATATCATAATAGTTTATGTAATTTTTTTAATTTTTGTTTGAAGTAAAATCTTTATTAAGGAAATAATAGATTATTAGACTTGTCTTCACTTATTTACTAACTTACTACGTAATAATAGTTAACGTGTACATAAAGATTGATTATAAAATTCAATAAAAAATATTGAAAGTTACATAAATTATTTATTTAAAAACTATTTATAATCAAAATGCTTATTTATAATTAAAGGTCTTAACATAAATTTGAAGTAGTTGTTCAATCTGACCATCATTTTCTTGAATGCAGGACCCAGCATAATGAATCTAAGCTTTTCAAGCCTATCTTATAATATCAGGGGTATTCTTAATAGGTGCTGCAGCTATTATATGGCTTCTTCTTGTGTGCCAATATATGTAGAATAACCAACGATTTTAAAGCAAAGAAAGCAATCATATGACATGAGATTGAGAAATTTTATTAGCAATTTTACAAGCCCCCTATTTTGATCAGTCTATCAATTACCAGATATATTATCTAGAAATAATTTCTAACACTACCAGAGAAGTAAGCAAGGGATCTTTTGTTTATTTGTCTACATAGGTTTTTTCACAGATTGAAGTGATCAAATGAAACAAATGAAAAACGATCAAATACTCATCCTTAAGTAAAAATAGTAACAAAATAAGTGACATAAATTAAAAATAGTGACATAAATTAATAATCGTAATCAATCTTTTTATATAACTGGAACACGTACAGAAGATAAGCTTATTGCAACTTTGTTTATGTGTTGAGTTTCCGTGTGGACAAGTTGTTGATACCAATTTCATTCACTTGATTGACTGTATTAAAACTAAAGAAGATATAATCATATTTTTTTCAAGAACATTGTGTTCTGCATAACCTGTGAAATTGTAATGATATCGTAATTGCATAATCATCAATGATGGAGCTATGCAGAAATACATTGTTGTGAATATAAACAACTATGACACTATCAGAATCATATACGAGGTGCTACCCAAAAGTTCGAGGAATTTGAATTTCATGTCCGAACCATTGCTGGTACAACCTGCTGCCGTTAGATGTGGCAAACAGTACTTTTTGTGAATCAGTGTTCCAACAGTTGTGACGGTGAGAGGCTGCATTGTTGATTTTCGTGTGGTTGTATAACATTGTGTTTTACTGCTACGGCGAAGTTCAAAATGGTAGATTTTAAAGAGCAAAGAACCTGCATCAAATTTTGTTTCATGCTTAAAAAACTGGTGCAGAAACCCATTGCATGCTTGTGGAAGCATTTGGTGACAATGCTATGAGTAAAAGTAAACTTTTTTGTGGAACAAACGATTCAAAGATGGACGAACGACATCCTTCCTGGACGCGTTCAGGAAGACCATCAACAAGCGCAACACTGGAAAACATCATGAAAGTGTGAGAGGCTATTGTTGCAGATCGTAGACAAACAATCCATGATGTTTGTGCAATCGTACAAATGTCATATGGGTCCGTGCAATGCATCTTGTCAGACAATTTGAACATGAGAAGATGCATTGCTGCAAAATTTGTACAGAGACTGTTGAACAGCGACCAGAAACAAAATTGCGTAGCAAATTCTGTAGTGAATTGAAAAAAATTCAGCCAAAAAATTCCCCACCCACCCTATTCATCTGACCTTGCCCGTGTGACTTTTTTCTCTCTCCGAAAATAAAATTTCAATTGAAAGGCCATCGTTTTAACACAATTGAGGAGATTCAGGAAGAAACGAAAAACGTGCTTCGAACACTTACACCTGCAAACTTCCAGGGATGCATGGAATCATGGGAAAAACGCTGGGATCACTGTATCAATGCCCAAGGGGATTACTTTGAAGGAGACAGTGGAAATTATAAGTTATGGTAAGCTATTTTATTTTTATGGTAAAATTCCCCGAACTTTTGGGTAGCACCTCGTGTATATATATATATATGATTATCTTTTGTTTATCTGTCTTCGCAAAAATTGAATTTCATAAAATTCTGCAAAAAGGGACTTGAAATTAATATGTCTACAATAGCAGAATGGAACAATTATATGCATAGAGTGAGCGCTGATTACTTATTGAAAACTTTAATTCAAATCAGTGACCTTGGTACTACAGTAAAGATTGACGAGAGCTTATTTTTATATTAAAAAAAATCATGTTATCCATCAACTTCATCAACAACGGGTTTTTGATGGTTTTTTAGTGAGAATAAAACTAGTTTTTTGGTGTGTGTCAGTAATAAGTCAGCTAAACAACTGTTACCAATTGTCTGGTAATTTATTCTATCTGGCACAATGATAATATTGGAGAGTGAAAGCCTACAATCAGTTGCAAACATAGGTTATAAATACATAAAATAATGTCTCATAAGTACATTTTTCTGAAACGGGAGTGCATATACAGAAAACACATGGAGACTGGCAAAACACTGTGACAAAGTGCAGTGTGGCACAAATCAAATGATGATTCACTCATACTTCTGAGTTTATGTGGCATCACAGGTGTGAGGACAGCAATTTATTTAAAAGAATACTTTATGATATTGTGTCCTACTGGCTTCCCTGTAACATTCACCACATGGTTAATTATGAAAAATTTAAACAATGACAATCTTCTATCGGTTGGAGTAGAAGAAAATTATTTACTAACGAGTCATCAATTTTTCTTCACAATATGGATTTCTTACCAACTGTTATCAACTGGATCTACAACAGCTTCAAACATTCTACTGTTTGGTATCCTTCAATCTGGATATCTTGCATGCTACTCTCAAACACTGTGAAGGTATTATTATTATTATTTTCCGATAAATTAACAGTATATTTGTCAACTTTTCAAGCATACAAAAATCCATGTAGTCTTCCATTATATTTGCAAATAATAGCAGATTACATTATTTTTAACAGAAACACAAAAGTACTCTAAAATTTATTTATATACAATACACAAAACTTACTTCTGTCAACTCATGAAATAAAACATTTCTCAGATAATTTAATTTAGAAATCATTATTTTTACTTTTTGTTATTATTTATTTTACCATTATGAAGAGCACTTTTGTTCTGTTTAAAATTGTAATCTTTTCAACCATGTTTTGATTTATTTTGTTTTGAATAAAGTAAAATTTCTGAAATTTTACTTCTACCAAATTTCTCAAATATACTTTACACAAATATTATTAAAAATCTTTACTTATTTACTATCAATTTAACAGTTAAAAAATAAAACAAAAAAAAAAATAATAATCAATTACAATAAAATTAAAAATTACCATATCAAACGGTGAATAAAATGAGGAAGTCCTTTTTGTGCCAACATTATAAAAAAATATTGGAAACTGCGTTAAGTATACCGCATATGATATTTTTGTAAATATTTTAAAACCTTTCCATGAAAGAAAACTGCCAAACCAACCTATTTAAAATAAAAAATTATATTTAATAGAATGTTATAATTCAGAACTAATTTTTTAATTATGTAAAAATATAAAATATATATTTTAATAATAATACAAATCTTAGTAGTGAATCTAAAATACTTGTATAAATTAAAAAATCAGGGATCAACGTAATACCATTGTTAAACTTAGAAATATTTTGTTGAAAACAAAATAGAAAGAACTAATAACTGTGATCAACAGATATTTTTACATGGTTAATATTTGCTAAGTCTTATGTATTATTGGGTGCTGATTCTGAATATGAAATCAGAATTTCCCTACTGACCTCAAGATTTTTCCAGCAAGTACATGTCCATGAACAATGCAAGAACAATATATTATTTATTTTATTTACTGCGGCAGTTAAATTGCTAAATAAACTATAATTTATTTGAGCTGATAAGTATCCATGAAAGACAAATATTATTATTATTTACACAGGAATTAAAATGATTACAAACTATACACATATGACTCATGTCATATTTTTTTATAAATGTAATTGTCACCAATTAGTCACACACTGTTCAGTGTATATGAATTAAGTTTTGGTGACTCAGGGTTGGATTTAATACTGTAAACAATAAACATTGTATCAAGTTGACAAAAAAAAAATTTCAACTAAATCAGTCAACTGCAAGCACTCACACATGTAACATTTAACAAAATCACAAATCAATTAGTGATTTTATTTTTCTGTGTAAAGTCATTGTATATACTAGATTAATGTATGTATAAAGTCTTAAAGTTTTGTAATATGTGTATATATTGGAGTGAACTTTTAAATAAAAATGCCATGTAGTTGCATTAACCATCCAGATAGTGTCTGCTACATTTGTGGTGAGGCAACATCAAAATCTCAAGAAGTGAAATATATCTCAACAGATAAATAAAATAATATGAACTATATTTTGAATGATATGAAAAAGAAGGTCGAGAGAAAGAATTTACATTAAAAATGTGGGAAGTTTCTCAAATTATTAAGAAAGAATACAGTTATTTCCTTAAAACATGAAATATAGTATTAGCATTGTATTTGTATATGCAACGACTTTATTATAAAGCAATTATGCGACGTGATTGCAATCTTCTTTTAACTGAAAACCAAGCCCACACACCCATTTTAATACTATTAAACTATTTTTCATATTATCATTCATTAAAATTATATACCACAATATCCTTTTTAAAATATGAAGTTCAGTATAAAAAAAAAAGTTTCCTATCTTTACAGAGTGCCAAAACAGCTATTTTTTTTTATTTTTTAAATGCAATCATGTTTTTAAACCCATCAGAAAATAAAATAAATAAAAAACAGTGTTTTTTGTTATACGCATTCAATAAGGTATGTCTTATAATATTTTCTGCACCGATTTCAAGTCCGCAAACCAAAACTGAATGTAGGTTAGAAGTTTTTAATAACACAAATTTAAAGAAAACCTTAATTTTTAAGGAATTACATAGTTTACAGAATAATATTACCTTACTTAATAACTACTTTTCTTTAGTTTTCATCTATATTCAGCATCTTGAATATCCCTTTTCAGTCTTCAGCTGAGTAACCGGCAAACATATTCGAACTCCATTTTTTCTGGTAGCATGTTTCATTATTGATACATCCTGGTGAAAATGTTCACTGTGATCATCAGTTACATCACCAAGGTCGGGGAAAAAAGTACAAATATGAATGCAACTTGTGCATACTTTTAGACATATTATATCTCAGTTTTTTATGATTTTCAAGAAGTTCACCCATAAATGTTACTTTTTTTTTTTCTTCTTTTTGCCAAGGAATGATTTACAAATAATTTGAAATAATATCCATACTACTTTCTCAGATTCATTCGACTCCTCTCAAAATCTGAATTCTTTATTAAGTTACAATCTGGTTTAACAATTACTATATTTTTTTTTAATTTTTGCCTCACTGATCCCAGGAAAATTGTTCTTAAGGTTTAAGGAACTGTGGATATTACAGAGACAAAATTCTACATCAACTTAAATTTTATCTGTAATGGTGGAAGATAAACATTCTTTTGATTCACAAGACAAATAACACTTTTCTGCTCAGCTATGAGTGTCTCTCTTCAGCCACATTTTTTTAATGTAACATAGTGATGTCCTACTAAATCCTACATAGAATTTGAACAGATGAATTTGTACGGAGAACAGGCTCTGAAACCCTTGCTAAACAGAGAAAAAACATACTTTAGTGGCGACTAAAGAGGTTACACTCTTTTAACCTTGATGCTGGTTACTCAAACCGCATTTTAGATAAATTAAGATCATGAACCACATCATTAAGGTCTGATTGAGAAATTTTGTGAGGTTCAGTACTCTTACCTTGCAAATCTGAATCCTCTTCTTTTTCATTATTTTCAAAATCACCACAGTTTCTCATCATCAACATTTTCTTCTAAACTCCATGTTTCTGGTGGAATTGGAACAGGTAACTCTTTACCACATGGAATAAGTTTTATGGATGAAGGAAGACTAGAGTATGGAACATATTTCTTGAACTTACTTGTGATACCTTTGATTTTTTGTGAAACAGAAATATAAGTCTGACAAGTGGTCCCTAGGCTATTTCTATACTATAGAAATGGTTTCCACACCACTGAAATGGTAAAAAGCATATGTATAACTTCCCACTTAGCCAGCTACTTAATAAAGTTACACAAAGATATAAAGGCCCCAAGACTTGTCCTTATCTCCTATTTCACATCCAAAATATAGTTCACATGAATTTTTAACTAAAGGAATAATATTTCTTCTTTAAGGTTTAAAAGCTAATTCCCCAAAAACATAGCAACAATTGTTATGATTCATTCAACTATAAGGTATTTTTACATAGATTACTAGCAGTAGACATAAAAACATCAATATGAAGCAAAACAATACCTTAAAAACATGTAAATAGAAATGTGTGTTTCCACAGATGTGTATTTATGTTTATCACTTTATCAAAAACAATTTTTTAGGAGTTCAAGAAAATTATTCTTTTCTCCCCGAATATTTTTTACACAAGTAAAATGAATTAACAGGGATTTGAACATTAAAAAAAATGTTGGTATTTGTCTATTATACAGTCAACTAGAGCATTATGTCTATTATCTTAAGCCTCCTGGTATATGTGAATCAGGCCCTTTTATTTTCCTGTTATCATATTCCTGCCAAAACAATACTTTCCATGTTTTGACAAACTAAAACCAATAATTAACAACAAAATATGAGATTTCTGTACTACGTCAATATTTAAGACAAAGAAGTAGTTTCTTTTTTTGATATCCTCAATAAACTAAATATTTTACTTTGCTGGTAAATAAATTTACCAGCAAAACTAAATTTCAGAATTTTTTTAAAACATCTTTCCAATTGAGGTAAATAACAATGCTGGGAAATTTATTATTTTCCTGTTTAAGAAGGGACAAAAAAAAGAAGAAGAAAAAGTAATGCTTGAAATTGAACAGCACGTATCTTAGACAGGAAGAATTAGAATCAGTAATTGATGAAAAAGAAGTAAAAATGCAGTGCAAGGAATAACATAGGGGTTTAATTTGCTGAAAAAAGGAGGTAGAAACTTTTAAAGGAATTAAAGAAAAGCTAAAGACAATTTACAGTATTTTAAAGAATTGTTAAGACAATTTACAGTATGAAAAACAGGTAACAGAATCTTTAAAAGCAGAGATTAACAGACTAAAAAGGATTAATGAATCAACTAATTTTGATCTGAATATGAAAAAAAACATTTGACAATGTAGCAAATTTAAACTCCAAGTTAACAATAATTAATCAAAATAATATGATATTGAATAAAAATATAGAAACTATAATTTGAGTTGGCTGAATTAAAAAAAAAAAAGATTAATTCTGCCTAATTAATTTTTTCAACTAATATAATGGTTAATTTTTAATTTAAGAGGAAACATTAAAATTTACGTAATTATATAATTGAATAATCGTTAGTGCTGTTTTTATATCTTTATATTATTATTAAAATCATTTACTTTATCATTTTTTAATAATTTTATAGCTTTTTTTAAGGAGGCAATATTTTGGTGTTTTAATAAACAATCATTATTAAATACCGTATATAGTATTAATATTTTTATATTTACTGGTACAAAAAAAAACAACACAGAAATGTGCTGAATAACAAGGGAAAAAGAGTGAAACATATCCATTCAATAAAATAAAAATTAATTCATTGCTTTCAGGTATTTACAAAGAAACTTCCTGAGAGGGAAGGAGATGACAGAATATTTCCCTAGGTGTTTATCCTACCTTTCTTAAAGAGGTTACTGAAATGAGAGTTAGCAGACAATTCTATGGAGTAGTGGCATCTTGACCTTTCATTCAGAGATACCAGGTTCAAATCCCTATAAAACATGGCATTTTTCATATGATAAACATTCCCAATGTTATATTCTCATGCATAAGCTTCATTGTAAGCTTTTGTGGTGAATTAATTTATTGGCCCAAAAAATAAATAAATATTTTATAGATATGAAAAGTTTATCTGTCCAGAAGAATAATTAATTAACTTTGTGTTTTTTGTCTATGGTTAGGTATGTCCATGACATTTCAGTCACGCATATGGCAATAGGTATATGAGGACACATGGCTAATTATATGGCCTTAGAACCTTAACAACAGATGCTGTCAAACAAATTTTAAAAAAAGAGAAGTTTTTTTTTCTATTACATGCAATCAATAATGTGTATCTTATAGTATTTTTTCATTAATTTCAAATCTGCAAACCAAAATTGAATGTAGGACAGGGATCTAAAGAAAGATTGATCTTTTAAGAAAATTATACAGCCTAGAGTATGATATTTTCTTATCTCCTCCTGTCTCCTATTTTTCATCCAAAATAGATCTTTTAACTGAAGGTATACTACAACTTCTTCGACGCAGTTTAAAATTTAATTCACCATACACATAGCAAAAATTGTTAGGATGATATATATGATTACAAGGCACTTTTACATAAATTACAAACAGCACAACAAAAACAATACACATCTGTACCAAAAAGAGTAAAAATAAAACAAAAAACTACACTCATAATGGTATTCACATGAAAGACAAAATGATGATTCTTTGGTAAGGATTATTCCACAGTAAAAATATTGATTGAAATGACTATATTAAGATGTTGTAATTAATAAAGGCTATTAATTAAATCATATTGCTGTAATAAATCTATTTTTCCTAGAAGAAATGAATCATAGTTAGCAGTTACTATAGATAACATTGTATAACATAAAAATCATAATACTGGAAAATCGTCTAAATTATTCCATTGTGAACCATTTATAAATATCTTCAGATCAGATATTCTGTTTCATTATTAATGTAAACATTGAAAATATTTAGTCTTGATAGAGAAAATAAATTGTTTTAATGATTTTTATTTTTTTATAAATAATTAAACAACAAAAAGCCCTTAGGGCAAATTTTGAGGTCATATTTGGATTCAATAAATACATAACAATAAGCAAAATTATCTGTATAATACAATGCTTGAGGACCAGTGTAATCTATTAACAAAGTAATTAAACACAGAAATAGCATCAACATAAAATCAGCCGAACAATATTCCTCTGTTTAATTTATACAAAAATTCTTAGTTTTCCTCTAATAAATTTAAGCAGTAAATGGCAAGATTTAATATGTAATAAATCTCATCATAATGTGCTAGAGATGAAAATAAAAAGTTACTAACCAGCAAAACCATAATGTGATGTTATTAATCCCCACGAAACAAATGAACACCATAAAATAGGAGCAAATGATGAATAAATTGCTGCATCAAATGCATAGTACGTGTAATCAATCAAACCAGTAGAAAATGGACCAACAACAGTTAACAAACCAAAACTTAAAAATAATATCCAACCTAAAAACACCTGAACCTACAAAAAAAAAAAAAATTTTAAATAAATTAATAAACAATTACACCATGTACAAGATTTATTTTATTAACATAGTATTTTGTTAATCTTTTAACATTTTTATTTAATGTGTAATTAATAAAATTAATTAAATCATGACTGAAGCTGCAGGATCCCACAAAAGTATTATCATAATAAATTATGTCTTATCTCAATATTCTGTACTATGTGGTTTATATTAATAGAATTTAAAATATAATTTTAACAGTACAGAGGAAGAATCAAATGAATCTTAAAAAGATTAATTTCAATAAAATAAATCAGTAAAAAATATTTCAAAACAGACGCTTGCACTAATCAATATAAGCAAAATATGTAATGCATTGTTAAATGTAGCAGCTGTACAAGAAAGAATATAGGGGGAGTTTTAATCTATATATATAAAAATGAATGTGTCTGTTTATATCTCTTATGCTTTCCTAAACCGTTCATCCTATAGCGATGAAACTTTGGTGAGTTGTGCGCTCGCCTGCGAAGGTTTCTAGATTAGTCTGGATCTGCTAGGTGGCGCTGGGGTCGAGATATTTCGGAAAATTGTATTTATGGTCCGATTTGGCTCATATTCAGAATATATGTTACTTATGTGAAAAGAAATAGATCTGCAAAAAATGGACCCGCTAGTTGGCGCTGGGGTTGAGATATTTGGAAAGATTGCATTTATGGTTGATTTGGCTCACACTCAGAATATCTATGTTACGTGAAAAAAAAATTTTTTTTCCGAAAAATGGAAAAAAGAAACAGGGAGAAAGGGAAGAAAAGAAGAAGGGAAAAGGGAAATGAATTAAATTTTGCGAAGTTCCATAATTTTCAGTTTTTATAATGTTTTATCAAAATTTCATTTGTGTTCATTTAATCTATATATACTCAAATCTGGCAACGGCGAAGCATTGCCGGGTCAACTAGTTTGTTATAAATCCACCTTATTCCTGGTTGAGGTGGATTGTGTTCATGAAGTGTACATTGTTGACTTACAACTAAAACTAAATAGCAAGAACAACAGTTTTAGTTGACAAACTGCCCTTGTAAATGTTCATAGGGATTTTCTGACCCTCAGACACAAACATTATGGGTGTACTTTTAAATTAAGATGAAATGATGAATAATAATTAAACAAAATATGATCAAGAAAATAGTCATCTTCACACTGCAACAATTCAATCATGCATGAAGTCAGCATGCGCAACATGTATAGATTTCAATTTCTGTAACATCTGTAAACGATATAGTTGCATATGTAAGTGTTTTGTTAAAACATTCTACAATCAACACTAGAATTGATAACTCATAGTGCCTTCATAACAAATTTTTTAGGACTTAACAGGAATAACTCCCTGATATGTTCCACATTTTCTTCAAACCCTCTTGGTAATGCTGTATTCTTCCCTTTACATAGACAACCTGTCGTTTCAAACTGATTATACCACTGACAAATGTTACTGTTACTCAGCGAATTATAACTTAACTTTCTATGAAATGCCCACTGAACTGTAACAACAGATTCACGTTTAGCAAACTGCAAAACATAAAAGACTTTCTGTTCAGGAGTTGCCATCTTTGTTGAATGGAGAAATAAGGAATCGTTTAAAGTTCCTGCACCATTGTCGCACTTTGCTGTCACTCACTGAAGTTTCACCATACACATTACTTATTTGTCTATGATTTCAGCTGCATTACATCCCTCAGCCTGAAGAAACTGAATTACTGCACGCACTTCACACTTGGCGGGAGATGCTATTGTTGTAGACATGTTTACGTGCTAGCTGCATGTTCAGAACTAAACGAAGTAATGCAGCGTGATTGAAGGCCATACTAGAGATGCTGCACAACACATATGCACAAAGGTTCATCCGATTTTTGCGCGGGTTTTTATTTCGCGACCGATCAGACCTTGAAAAAAAATAACCCTTGTACCTAAACGCAATTACAACTGTCCTTTTTGCACTTTGATTATAGTCTTAAATCAATACAGCACACCTCATCCAAGAGACATTACAACATATTAAAGCCTTATTCTTTTTCACCAAAATTAAATGTTTCTGTGCAATATCAGCTACCTACTGATCTATCCGATATGAGGCAAAGGATTGAAGTAGTTGTCACTCCCATTCCTTCAGAAATTCTATTAAAATATGGGGAGAACTCTCCACGCTGGTAAAAGTTAGATGTGTACAGTGTAATGAAAGATGCTTACATTGAACGCTTGTGGAGAAAAACTATGTAAGCATTACTCTTTTCTTATATTTGTGATTCATTACTGTAGGTAAAAGTTAACAAATACAGCTTTAAAATCCTGATATTCTTTATTTTACATCTTATAGTTCTATATTATTTTTTACAATCTAACATGCAGCAAAAGTAAATTTTTTACTAGAAGTAATTTATCAGTTACCTTAGATAACAAAATCTTGTTTTTTTTAATGTGTAGAAAATATGACAAAAGGATTCCCATAATATAAACAGTCATTCTGTGACTTGGTCGAATATATGAATAATTAGCAGTCTTCATTAACCTAGAAATTCTGAAAAGAAAAACTCATATATAATAAATATATTATTATACACAAAATTAAGTTGCTAATAAACACTATGAATACTTTAATAGCAAATTTTATAAATTAACAAACATTTTATCACAAAAAACAAATTGCAAAAAAAAAAAATACATAAATAACATTACAAAAAAGAAAGTTTTCAAATATGATTTATTAATATTATGATCCAGGTTTCCCGAGAGCTGTAGGGGTATAGGGGTACTTCTCAAGAAGTATATGGTGCTGAGAATCTCAATGACTCCCATTATTGCATCTGTTTAATAAAATTATTTAATGATTTTATTTAATGTATTCAAAAACAAAACAACGTTAAAAGATTTTTTGGTACTTATTAAGAAAAATAAACCCACCCTAATTGTTTTAATATTAACAATGTTAATAATATGGCAGTTATTTTAACAACTTCTCTATTTACTTATGTGATATGTAATAGTATTGAGGTTTTTTTCATGCGATTCATGCAGTCATATATATTGCTGACTAAAACTCCTTTAACAACTGAAACCTCTTTGAATGGGTCTTTGTCAAGAGTATTATAGCACCACATGAGTTTATTTCAATAATGAAATACCTTATATGGAGAGTTATTGTTAAATAAGTGTGTGCAAATCTGAATATAAAGTACTACCTTCATAAATCTAGTTTACAATAACCTGCAGAAGTGCTGGAAATGATCTGTTTAGGAACTTTATAACAAAAATACTTATTTGTTTCTCTATGCAGCCTCCAAACACCCACTGAGAGTAGGTATGGTCAGCACAGTTTTAACACCTACACTCTCATTTATATCAATTTTTCCTTCACCGCCAATTATACCCTTCATCTGATCTTGCACATAACTAGCACAAATTTTTTTCATAAGATCATTTCTTATTTTCATTTCATCATTTGATGGTTTTAAGAAGAAATATACCTTAGACTTGTTCACATTCCTTTGCTGACATCAGTTTTAAAGCCCAAAGGTACAGAAACTATACTTTTTTTCTGTTTTTGTCTCTGGAACAAGGTATTACTTCAGAGGATGATACGTATGAATGTAAATGAAGTGTAGTCTTGTACAGGTTGATCATTCCTGAGGTGTGTTTAATTGTAACCCAATCACCATCATACACCGGTATTCATGATCTAGTATTCAAATCTGTATAAAAGTAACTGCCTTTACTAAGATTTGAACCTTAGACTTTCAAATCAGTTGATTTGCAATGACAAGTTCACCACTAGACCAACCTGGTGGGTTACAGAAACCGTACTACAGTAACAAATGGGAATTTGGAAATTTGCCAACATACAAAAAAAAAAACCAGATTAACAAGGTTTTTAACTGCAGCACCATACAACATTGTTTGTATGGTGCTGCAGTTGTATACTAAAACAGCGTATAGAAAATGGTGGAGGGCAATTGTTCTGATACGTTACTTAAAAAATGAAGTTATGCTACAAGATGGCATATTTGCTGTATGTTTAAATTTACTTAGGTAAACTATATTTTGATTTCATTTTTAAAATCGTCAGCTTCCTATGGGTCACCCTATACTACTTAACGTATATTAAGTTCCTTTTCCAATTAAGTTATTAAGGTCTGGATTTCATCCTGGTGATTTTGTATGTTTAATGAAACAACTTGTCTCAAAAAAAGGTTTGGTGCAAAGAGTACACTGTAAGCCTACTAGAAGGCTCGTTAACATATTCTCTATGAAAATTTTTCTCTACTGCAGTTGCCGATTGAAAATCATGAAACCGAAACACATAGCGAACATGTTCTGTATCAGTAAATGCATTAATTTTTGTCAACAATGGTGTCTGAATTAGGTACTAAAGAACTACGTGAGTCAAAACTTCATTTGTTTTGCTATGAAATGACCAACCGAATCTGTAAGTTATCTAAATAAATTTTTATATGCTTTTAAATTTGTAAGTCCTTTTTGAATCACCCAGTACAATAAGAACATTTTTAATATGTTAACAGTTTTGGATATGTCACATCAGTTAATTTTTTTAAACATTTAGATTTTTATTTCACGTTACAATGATGCAATACAGTTTTAGCAAAATTGAATTAGTCGATCATGATAAAAATGAAATAAAGCACTCAATTATAAAAAAAAGAACACACAAAAAATGATCATTGTACTAGTGCTAATCTTCAAGTCGGCTTTGCTAATTCTCTCATTGGTTGAAATTTAAATCTCAATAGCCATGATGATAATAGTAGGGATGAATATCATCTGCATTTTGATGGACTCAATATTTAATATATGATAGTATCCTGACTCGATGAAGGACGTGGTAAATATCCTAACATTCTTAAGTATTCAAGGCATGAGATGCTAGTTAACTACAATGCCATTTTTGGGAAGTAACTTGTGTGTCATGACAGTTGCCTATAACCATTTGGTTATGAAATTTAACTGACAGGTAGGTAGTTAATATTTTTAGTTTAAACAATTGTAAATTGGCAAATTGTGTATAACTTTTAACAATATCACTTAAACAGTTTTATATAAATATAAAAAATTAACTTACGAAATTCCATAATGAACAATAGAGCTTAAGTTGTATGTAACAGTTGTTGCATATCTAAAATATGTAGATACTGATGCAATGAAAATCATTAAAATTATACCAAATTTTTGAAAATTCCATAATAAAAATATTAGTAAAAACGAAGAAAGGTAAAGCTGCATGTCAATACCTAGTTGATGAGTATGAGTCAAGCACTGAAATAGAAACATAATTTCATATAACATTAACAAACAAGAGAATAATCTTCAGTGTAGGTGATGTAATACATGAAATATTATTTAAAATTTTAATAATAGATTTTAATTGATTTCAGTATAAATAAGAGGTTCTCAATTCGATCTGTAAATATTTTTCCCTTTTACATGGAGTCACTTTTTAAGTAAGACTCATTGGTAACTGAATTTTTGAATTTTTTTCTATTTAGCCTCCGAAACCACCATAAGGCATTACTTCAGAGGATGATATGTATGAATGTGAATGAAGTGTAGTCTTTTAAAGTCTCAAGTCGACCAATCCTGAGATGTGTGGTTAATTGAAACCCAACCACCAAAGAACACTGGTATCTACGATCTAGTATTCAAAGCCGAATAAAAGTAACTGCCTTTACCAGGATTTGAACCTTAGAACTCTCAATGATAACTAATTGTAATCCAAAAATCCTTGAATTTACAAAAAAAAAGGATATTTTTCATACAATTCTTAAATATAATTTCCACTATCATTCAAGCAATTTTGAGATCAAAAATGAGCTTGACAATCCCTTCACTGCTACCTATTCTTTGAACCATTAGGCGACAGCTTGATGAACATCATCATTATTCTGCAGATTTTCACGAAAAAATTCAAATCAGATGGTGCCAGAACCGGACTTTATGGTTCAATACATCCCATCAAAACCTTTTTAACAGTTTTGTAATATTTTTAACAACATGAGGAGACAAGATGCAGAGCAAACACACTACTTTAATGAACAAACCGTACTCAACAAATCTGTACAGCGTACTGTATCTTTTTAGGATTTTACAGTATCTTTTTGCATTGATTATCCTTCTTGATGTATATAATGCCTTTCCAGCAAAATAATTACCTGACTCCAGGTAGATAACAAGAAGCCTTACCGGTTTAAAAAAAAAAATTAAAAATTTTGACAGATACCCAGATCTTAATGTGTATTCTCAACTACTCAATTACCAGTATTATTTTTACACATTTTCCTCGTTCAGCAAATTAGTTTTGTACAATCAGAATTGCCTATCACATTTCACAGTCTTTGCAGGATAGTTGACCAACAATATGTGATAAATGAAACACTGCAAAAAAAAATGTTTGATGCACCGAACACCTTGGAGTAAACCAACAAATTACAGAGTAGTTAAAGAAATTTAATGACCACCTAAGAAGGTTAGGTTCATTTAAAAATGTTTTAATATGTAAACAATTCTTAATCTAAAAATAAGCCAATCAGATTCCAGCTTTTTTTCTCACTCTTCTTTAAATAAGCCAATTTCAATGATTTTATTTTGCACAGGAAGTTCCTGCGCAATGATCCCATTGTAACTTTTTCCCAAGCAACTTAAGAGTAAGAAATTATGAAAAAAAGATTAAATTATAGATTACATTATGATTAGGGATGTTTTAAAACAATTTTTCATTTTATAATAGTGATTACTGGTTAGAATTTGTATTTTTTTTTGGGGGGGGGGGGGTAATGATGTAACTCAATAAACAAAATGAAGCAGATAAACATTTTATAACAGAAAATCTCTACAAAACTTAAAGTATGGTGATTTAATGAATTAAAAACATTTTAATAAGATATATCTTGCTGAAGACCAGACAGCAAATAACATACTATAACATACATAAAAAAAGTCTTACCATCTCTTCAAATGGGAAAAAATTATGTATATAAAATAAATTCCTCCAAAAATTTCTTTTACAAAGATCGGAATGAGTTGTGATAACTTGAGGCCATAATGGACCCCAATTTACGTTTGGTAAAATCCAAGTGGAAAAAATTATAACAGCAAATAGATTTGGAGTTAATCTGGAACAAGAAAAAGAAAAGTATTTTGATACATATTCCTTTTTTTTCTTTTAAACTAACTGATTATTAAAATAAAAACATTTTATAATAGAAGTTTACATAAATATTATGTTTTGAAGAACACAACTATTATGTGTTATTCTCTGAAAAGATTGAAACGTCAATTCTGAAGATATTGGTAAATTGTGATAAAATAATAAAATCTGTTACAATAATATCACAGTATATGTAGAAATATATAAGGATAACATAAAGTCATCAACTATTACAGTATAATAAGTTCTATTAAAGTAATTCACAAGTTCTCAATTATTTCATAAACTAAAATATACTACGGACATTCAATAATTAGCAAGAAAAATTGATGTAGAGAAAAAACAATTCATTTAATAACAATGAAACTTATATAAGTTTTCAGCATAGTCTCCAGAAACATTTAGACACTTGTCTCACTGTCCTGTGAGCTTTATAATTACCGCAGCATAGAAGTCTTTACCTTGCTGTTTGAACCATTTATGTATGCTTTTTTGACCACTTTGCTGTTGAACTTCTTGCTGCGCAAAAAGTCTTTGAGCAGGCTAAACAAATGAAAATCAGATGGGACGAGGTCTGAGCTGTAAGGAGGATGTGGCAACACCTCCCAATCCAACTTCTCGAGCATTTCTCCTGTTCTCTGAGTGATGTTGGGGCGCATGTTGTTACTTTCTGCTGAAGCATGTTAGAATAGTACGCACTGTTCACGATATATTGTTCTTCTAAATAGTCACTAAGAATTGGGCCTTGCCCAATTACAGTGATTCAGTTATGAAATAACACACTGAATCTCACAAACAGGGTATCTGGAGTAGACATCATTAATTGCCTGTAAGACATTCATGGAATCTGAACAAATAAGAACATGCCAAAATTTTGGGCCGATTATATGTAGGCCTCATTAATGGCATACAGTTCTGCAATGAAAATACTGGTGACGCTGAGAAGGCCAAACATGTATGTTATGTTGCCAACAACAAAAGTACAACCAACAGAATTAACGTTTCTAGAGGCATCCTTATAAACTATAACAACAGGATTCACGCTATTTATAATATTATAAATTTGTTTTGTAAGATAACTGAATTTGTGGTCTTAACCAGATAACCAAATTTATAAATACATAGATATAAATTTACATTTATAAATTACAAAACATATTTATAAATTCATACATTTTATATGTTTGAATTTCTATTGTAAAGCTGTCAGTCGACGGTAAAAAATTATTCTGATGCAATAAATGAAGGTGAAAGTATTTATTAATTTTCTTAATTTTTAAAAAAATAAAACCAAAAAAGCTTATAACATCTGAATGTTTAGCTCTTCATAAAGCTAGAAGATTAGAAAATATTATGAAAAAAGAAAGATGAATTCTAGGACCAAGAAGACTGAATTTGATTATTAAAATCTAATGATGAAATTAGAAACAGGAAAATATTCTACAAAGTATTAAAAAGGAAAGATTATGTTTTCACACACATTTTTCAAATGAATAATAGATTAATTAAAAAGTTTTCGATTTTTACAGTACCATAAAAGTTAAATCTAAAAAAATGAGTAAAAGACCTTAAAATATTAATATTTTTACTGATCATACTGTAAAATGAAAGTTGTTTAGGAAAAAAGTTTATAATTTTGCATTCCGAAAAAGTGAAAGAAAGAAAAGAAGCATCGCTGAGGAAGATTATGAAAGACCTGAGAATTAGAATGCCAGGGAAAAAATTTAAATAACTTGCAGATTGATGGGGGTAGTATGAGGGTAAAGAGAGAAGTCTATTTTTTAACATGATGATAACAACAATGAACATGAACATGATAATTTCATAGAATTATTAAATTCGGGATATACAGAATGGAAACTGGATATACAAAAAGGGTGTACTACCTCTTATTCTGCTGCATTTTTCTGAAAATGTAACGGCACATTTCTTGGTGTTTAAACAAGCCCTATACAAACTAATATAAAACAGAAACATACCACACACACATGTATGTATGCGGACACACATTTAAATTCTATTAAATTAATCACCTAGTACAGAATATTGAGTTAAAACATATCTTACCTTAATTGTTCTTGGCAGGATCTCACATCCTGTCATGACTGAAATAATTTTGTTATTGGATAATATAAATTTAAAAACAAAAACACTAAAATAATGAAAATTGCTTATTAATTTACATGAGTGTTGCTATCTGTTGCAGTTTTTACGAGGGTTATTTTTTTTCAAGGTCCGATCGGTCACGAAATTAAAACCACAGCTTTGTGGTTTTACCACAGAGCTGTGTTTTACCACAGAGGTACAGCTCTGTGGTTTTACCAAAGAGCTGTACCAAGAAACCACAGCTTTGGTGGAATTCATGGAACATGGCACAACCATCACTGCGTGACTCTTCAACGACTACGAAGGGCAATTCAGAATAAGCAGAGAGGAATGTTGTCATCAGGCATTGTCTTTCTCCATGACAATGCTCGGCTGCACACTGCAGCTGTAACAAAGAAGCTCCTGCAGCATTTTCATTGGGAAGTGTTTGATCACCCACCATACAGCCTGGACTTGGCTCCATTCGATTTTCACTTCTTTGCTCACATGAAACGCTGGCTAGGAGGACAACATTTTGGCACAGATATCGAGCTGCAGACCAGCGTAGAAACATGGCAGAAAACACAGGTGGCTCCATTCTATGAAAAGGGTACTGGAAAGTTGGTACCATGCTACGACAAATGTCTAAATCAGAGTGGCGACTATGTAGAGAAATAGCGTAACTATGTAAGTACTTGTTACAGATAAAAAATTTTTTATTTTCACTGTTGTTTTAATTTCGTGACCGATCGGACCTTGAAAAAAAAATAACCCTCATATAAGACCATCTCCCTGAAACACTGTCTGATGGTTTATGAAACTGAATGTGAATGAAACTGAAAACTTTGTTTTTATGTGTAACATTTTTCGAATATATTTAATTCTATGTCATTTTTATTAATTTCTAATATTTCTATATTAAAGTTAATATCAAAAATATAAATATAATGTTTATTGTTTATTAGGTGGTCTGCTATATTAAATAAACCTAATTTATTATATTTTTGTAATTTTGATAATGCTAAAGAAATCTTGTTTTAAAGGATCTGTTTCTTTTCCTACATAAATACCATAACAATAATGACAATTAATTTTATAAATTCCAATCAAACTGTTTATTTTATTATGTAGTTATTAGGTTTGTAAGCTGGTTTAATTATTTCTTTATTGTAAGTCTTATCAATGTTTTCATTGAACACACACACACAAACAAACACAAACACATACACACACACACATATATATATATATATATATATATATGATATTAATTTCAGTAAAATAATATACATATAATTATTAACACCAATAGCTAGAAAATCATAACAGCTCAAGCTCAGCTGTATTTTCTTTTTGTTTCAAAGAATGTAGGGGATATTTTTTCTTTTTCAAAAAATATTTTTTTTAAATTAAAAAATCAATTTATACAATACAAAGAGTAAATATAAACTTTAAAACAATGATTAAACAATATATAAATACTAACCGAATGAATCTACTAATAACACTTTGTTTTAAATATATTTTATTACTTTTTTCTAAATCAGCAAAAAGACTTTTAGCAGATAAAAAACCACTTAAAAATATGAATGTATCTGTATGAAGAATAGCAGTTCGTCCAATAGTTGTCCATGCTACTCCAGTTATCTGGAAAAAGTTGTGATTCTTATCAATTATACATAAATTTAAATTCGCCATTCAGAAATGTTCTTGGCCTAATCATTAATCATCATAATATCATTGATGATAAATGTCATTATCATCAATGATACTTTAAACAGCATGCTGAAAAGTTTCAGACTTGTGTGTTTAGAAGCTTGTTTATAGAAATTGAAGCAAATAAGTTTTGACATTTTCTAAAAAATGGATAAATATATTGGAGCTATTATGAAGTGCTTTGTTTAAAAGGTTCAACAGTAACAGACATAGAGGATTCTTCCCCTTTGTTTTTGGCAGTAAAAAAGTAAGCAGATGAATTTAAATATGGTTGCATATTCATTCGAGATTATGAATGCTTGGATGCCCAGGAACCACCATGACCAACAAAATTGTCACAGAAATCAAGATTTCTGCATTAAATGATCACCGACTCAAGGTACTTGAGCTTGCTGATATTGCAGCTAGCAATATCAGCAAGCTGATATGACGAATATCTGTGGAAACATCTCCACAGACTATATACAGTACATTTTACACAATGTTTTGGGTATGAAAAAGCTTTCTGCTCAGTAGGTGCTATGTCTATTAACAGTCGAACAAAAACACATTTAACTGAACATTTCTCAAGGCAGTTTAAAGTTTAAACACCATTCTGCTGAGTTTCTTCGATGTTTTATAACAGTTAATTAAGCATGGACTCACAATTACACACCAGAGATCAAGCATCAGTCCATATAGTGGATGGAAAAACTGAAAACAATTCCATTTGCAGTAAAAGTCATGGATAAGGGTTTGGGGATTCATATGGGGTGATGTTCATAGACTACCTGAAAGAAACAGGACCAGGGAGTGTTACATTCACCACTGAATCAACTGAAGGATGCTATTCAGGCTAAATGTCCACATCTGGCCAAAAAGGAAGCATATTTCATCATGATAATGCATCTACACATGACTCAGGTTGTTGATGCAAAACGCCATAACTACTTCCACATATACAGAATTTACAGGATTTGGCTCCCAGTGATTAGTTCCTCTTACCTAACCTGAACAAATGGCTTGTTGGATGAAGATTCACTTCAAATGGAGGTCAAAGCTAAAAAACAGTTTATCTTGTAGAGTTAGACATATCAAACTAAACTGAGAGTGTTAAATAGTTGGAAATTTATTTGTCTAAATGTATTTAACTACAAGATGACTACAAAGAAAAATAAAAACTCTCAAAAATCTTCTATCTTCTGTGCCAGGTAAAGAACTTTCTGGACGACTCTCATATCTTAATAAAAAGATATGATTAATTAAATAGAAAATTATGCATTAAATTAGGATTGTAAAATTTTCCTACCATTAGTTTAAAAATTTGATTTATTAAATAATAGCACTCACATTGCAGGGAATCTCAAATAATTATTTTTTAATTACTAAACTAAATAATTAATGTATTAATAAATCGCATGAATTATTCACAATCAATTTACATGATAAGTTAATGAGTTAATGACAGTTAAAAAACTCACCTACAGTTCATATGAAATACACAATTCTGAAAAAAAATTTCTTTCTACAGTGAAGTGCATATAAAAAAAGGAATTAGAAATTGCTACCACGAAAAAAATATCAATACTTACAACCTCAGTATACATATGAACATAACATTAGGCTTAACAAGCACTATCATGAGGACAACAGCAACAACTAGAATGGTTTTTATATGAAATGTCATCATTTTCATTGCCTTGATTCTTTAACAACCAGAAAATTTATAAAAGGATTGATAAATAATTTAAAAAAAACAAATGGTACAGAAGAAAGAAAATTTAATAGAATAAATTAAAACTACCTGAAATTCAAGTTGGCATCTCTGACAAAAAAATATCAACAATTTGAAAAGAATTACCATCAGTATAACCTCTTTTTTATTTCAAACTGTCGGTAATTTGAAAAGAATTACCACCACCAATAGAAGAATTACCATCAGTATAACCTGTTTTTTATTTCAAAATGTCAGTTCCACTACAATCTTATACTATGAGAGAACGGCATGCTGAGATGAGATTTTTTTTCTGAAGGTGTAAAACCAGACAAAATTATTCACACACCGATGTTAAAATAGTATTGTAAAAAGTATATTAATCATGTAAATTCTTATAAATTAATTGAACAGTTTAAACCGAGCAGAACAGGTGTTATCAATGTTCACCATAATGTAAGACGAGTGAAAGTTTAGTGGCACTTTGCAAAATTATATCACATTACAACCAAACATTATAGATGAAATAAATAAATAAATATAATGAAACTGTATGAATTCAAACTGTAATACCATAAAAAATACAAAATTCAAAATGAATCTGTTATAATTGAAAAGTACCCAGAAATGTTGATATAAAACAACTTCAGGCCATGACAACTTTTACCAAAATGGCAATCATTTAATGTTTTTCACAACTAGATTCAAAAGTTGTCTACCCACATTACTGTATAAAATGATTGTCCTTGCAAACTAAAGATGCCTGAAAGGCTAAGAGAAACGTTCAAACATTAAAAAAAAATTTATGTAATAAAAACTAATACGTACCTCTGCCATATGTGTTCTATTGATATAAGGAAGAAACATTAATGCCATTTGTTTATGCGATAATAGCAATGATACTGCACTCATGAATCGTATTCCATCAATCGATGTAATGTCGTTAGGATTTTGATTTGTGTTCATCAATATTTTCCAGTTTTTATAAAACGAGAATGACACAAGTAAGTCTATAAAATAAAATCAACGTTAAACATAGAAATCAATTACCTGGTACATGTTAGTGATATGCATGTTAGTTACTTATTCAACTGGTTTTTTATTCATTACGTGGAGCAAGTCTAAACAATTCTTATAATTAAAAATCAACTACTATTTCAGCCATAAATAAATAAATTCAGTTTTTTATAAATGGATATTTGACTGTACGTAAAACGTTTATATATCTGTAGATTGAGAAGCAAATTTTATTAGTTAAATGCTGAAGATTAGTCACTGGACAGACTGTAAGTAGTGTAGCACAGTTAAAAAATGAAATATTTACATTGATTACGGAAAATTATCTAAAGACAAGTTATAATAATTATTAATAAAAATATGTTTTGAAAAATTTTAAGAGAAAGCACAAATGAAAAGTGCACATCAGTTTAACAATAGAGATAATAGTGCACAATACTGAAGAACAGTTGTAAGATCTTAAATCTTTGAGGAAATTAGGCCACCAAAAGATTATTTTCTTGTAAAAGAGGTTATTCAGGAGGCTGTCAAGGTGGTCAATTTTATTAAATTTTGTCTCTGTTTATTTTCGAAACTGTGTTCTGAAATGGGCAGTGACCACATTTAATTACTGCTACACATAGAGGTAAGATGGCTTTCTAAGGGAAAGCCATGTTACCTCTAAAGGAAAAGCATGTTATTTGAGCTACATTCAGAGATGCAGGTGTTTTCCTACTGGATACAGATTTTGAACAGCATTGTTGATTAACAGCTGTGGATCACAACACTAGCCTAGTTATCAGATTTTTTTTAATGACTTCCAAGACTTATTTAAGTTTGAAAGGTAAAACAACAAATCCGTTTTTAGTAGATAACTAAATAAAGGCATTCATCAAAAAATTTCAAATAATGAATAATTTTATTTCAAATGAAAACCTGCAGTCTTTACTAAATTTGAAAATAAAAATTGAAATGAAAGGTAATCGCATCAGTAATATAAAATGCTAATGCCTACTGCATGCTGAAATTTTTGAATATTTTAAAGAAGACATTCTTATTTTTTACAGATACGAAACCTTTTTATAATGATAATTTTATCAAACATGGACCGTTGGTATGATTATACGATAAATAATTAAAATATAAAACCCATTTACCAACAATCTTTTAATGTTTCCTAGCACTTTCGGAAACGAATTCAATCTTCAGGAACTTAAAATTTTTTTATTAACTAAAACTTTGTCATTATGAGTAGAATTGTTATGTAAAGTGTGTAAAATATATAAAGGTAGGTTGGTCTTGTGTTAAAATTGCATCCACCGTTATCATTATAACAGCAGACATTCATTACAATAGGATGTTAAGTCGACACAATTTCAATACATAACGACCACCTTTAAATATTTTACATACTTTACATAACAATTCTACTCATGACGACAAAGTTTTAGTTTATAAAAAAAAAGTTTAAGTTCCTGAAGATGGCATTTGTTTCCGAAAGAGCTACGACACATTAAAAGATTGTTGGTAAGTAGATTTTATATTTTAATTATTTACTTTTTATAACTGATTCATTACTGGAAACCTAACTAACAAAACAAAATCTTTGATACAACTACCTAGTGATGGAAGTTTGAAAATGGAATTTACTAAATTAGAGTTATACGAATTTTGGCTAAAGGTTAAAAATGATTATCCATCGCTGTCCAGAAAAGAATTGTAATTTTTAAATCCATTTTCAACCACATATCTTTCTCAAACTTGATTTTCTGCTATAGCGACTGTAAAAAAATAGATTTTGCAATAAATTAAATTTTGACCCAAATTTGTGCTTGAAATTAAGTTCAACTGAACCAGACCACTTGTTTCAAGCACGCAGCACCATCCTTCTCAATGAATGTTTAGTTTTCAGAAATACTATATAATCAGTAATAAATGCATAATGTAACATTTCCTTATAAAGTAAATAAAATGTTTTTATAAAAAATGATAAAAAATTTGTATTAAACAAAAAATTTATAATACATAATTTGTTTATAAATCAGATACTTTCAACAAAGAATGTAATTTTTTATTGCTTTACCATTTTAAGAAGTAACTCTATTGATATCCTAATAACTAATAATTCAATTTGTACGCTACTCGTCTATAATTCACATAAATGGTACGTAAGGTGTACTATAATTTTTGGTTTAATTTTTTATCTCTCTCACTGTCATGAGACAGTATTTGTCAAAGACCTTGGCAACAATAGAAATGCTTGTGTTGTCTATACCAGTAGACGGTCAGCCAGAGCGTGGTTTTTCTTTTGCACTCAATTTGTCCTCCCTTAACTTTTATGCCAACATTGTATAGTGCTGCAATATACAGATCATCACCACACATCTTCTGCAATAATTGATAAATTATTGGCTCAGATTTGTGAAATTTCAGGCTACACTCTGTCAGTTGTCATGAGTTGTTTTTGCGTGCATGCACACAGTGCAATCCTTTTGAGACAATCCTCTAATTATCTTTAATAGTATACAATAAATTCCAGATAACATGAAATATTCTAACCACAACTTTTAATGACTACGAGAATAATACCTCAAGAGTTTGAAATAAGTAATGTTATTACAACTACATATGCGAAATATAAATTATTTGCAATAACTAACTACTTATAGTAACTACTTACTATCTGAAGAACTTCTTTTCATCAGGATTGGTTCTAATAGTGTAGCAATTAAACACAATAAGAAGATCAAACCAAAAAATAACCTGCAAAAAAAAACAACGATAAAGCTACATTTAAAACAATTCTTTTTTTTAAATAATTTATTTTAACTCAGATGTGCAACAAAAAGCAAAAAAATGAATATTTCTGCTGTATACACATAAAAGATTTACGCTGGGTGCAGCAAAAAAGCTCCTGAATTTTAAATGCTGACAATTTTAAATGCTTTTAAGAGCATGTAAGCACAATTCAAATTTTTATTAAGTAATCTGAAAGTGTACAAATGCAGTTTATTTGAACAAATTTAATTCTCTAGAAAATTCAATCACAAACCCAAAACAGAAGTATATTTTACAGTATGAATATTTGTGAAATAAAATCTCACAAATTTGACAAGTTTTAAAAAGTAGTTTCTTAACACCAAATCTTTTTTAACATAGAACAATATGGGTTTGTATTCTGAACAGCAGCAAAATACATCTAGCATTACTATCAGATTCACTATTGTTATTAGACAATTCAGTAACAAAGACATAATGCAAACTTGTCCAACCCATGATGGAAACTAAGTGTTAAGTCATATAGGCTAACCAACCAATACCCCATTCCATTGCATTTCCCCTATTCACTAATTCCAGACCAACAGCTAAAGAAATCTGGGAGGTTTTACTGCTGAATCTTATATTATGTAGGATTAACGCATACAGTTACTTGCCAGATTTCCCCCATTCCTGAAACTGACCCCTAAATTTCTTCTTTCAGTAGTGAGATTTGCAAAAAAAATAGCATTTCCTGTTTAGTTTATTAAATACGGAAAGGATAATATGATTTTCTGTCTTTATTTAATGTTTTGCTTCAATAAAAAACTGATTTTTAAAAATCTTTATTTACTTTTTATATAATATAAATATTTCTATATTTCCATTTTCTCAAAATTAAATTCTCTACAAGTTTTGTTACTAAATCTTCCGCATTTATTAATCATTTAACAAAGCTATTGTACTAAGACCTAAAAAAAATCTTGTTTTTCGACACCAAATTTTATGCTTTACATCAGATATATTAAAAATGGAGATACAATTCTTGGACATGTTTTATCATATTTCTCAGCTCAAATCACATAAGAAACCATCAACTTTACTTCTTAATTTGGGTCCAAAAATTTACAGTAAAGTTTCAGTAAATTTACATAATTTTTAATGAGTTACCGAAATTAATAAGTGGCAGAAGATTAGCTTCAAGTTTGGAGCAAACTTCAGTAAATTCATTGCTATGTTTAGTTTTCTGATCCATCTCCAAAAAAGGATGGATTACTATGTATCGTAACATTAACAAGTAATGTTTATGAACAAAATTTATGAAAACATATATCACCCTTGCTACATTTGACTGTACATTTAAGATCAAGATTCCCAGATTTACTTTTACAGCAGTAACATTTACAATCTGACTGTTAATATAGAACACTAATATTAAAAGTAAAACACATGTAGATTTTGAGGTTAACTAAAATAATAATAGTCGTTAACATTACTTGCAAAAGACAAGTATAAGTTTTGAGATTAACTAAGAAAATAGTCATTTAATAAATGTTATTTAAAACACTAATTAACTGTAGAGTAAAAACAAAAAAACACTAACTTATTAATATATTTTAATTGCTGAATAAGATTCCACAAAAATCAATTTATCAGTAAATAACATGAGAATTATACATCTTTTATGATAATGTGTTACACTACCAACAAAATTAACAATAAATAAGAATTGTACATAATAAATTATTATACGTAAAGTAATTAATCCTTGAGTAATTGCAGTTTTTAATAGAAAGTTCTATCCAACAAACAGAAGATTTAAAAAGCAGTTCAATAAATTATAACTGAACCAAAAAAATGCGTGCATTTCTTGCAAGTTTCATCCAAAAAAATTTGGAAAATTCGCAGTTAATTTTGTAAAAGTTTGCTGGTAGTTAATTAAAAATGGCACAGATTAGTTGCCTTTTTCAGCTGAAGCAGATTAAATAAGATTTTAGAACAACTTTTTTTTTATTAAAAGTTATGTACTTAACCCTTTACTAGTCTTTGACAGAATATTCCGATGTAGCAGACATGCATGATTAGAGCCTTTGTCAGAATATTCCAATGTCAACTTTTTGTTTGGTTTTAATTCGTTCTCTGTCATACTATTACATAATTTTACTAGTTTTGTTTTTAGTAGTATTCTGCAATGATAGATAATGCTAGTTGTTAGATTTTCAAAGTGCTAAGGCACTTCAAACTGCTACTCCAGATTTCACCAAGAACATTCCACAAGAACGACTTGTGAGTCTTTGTGAACAAGAAGAAATTCAGAAGATCCGTTTGGATGTTCACCGGTCTATTTCAAATAGATATGTTATGTATTGTTGTAATTACTATATAATTAAGTGTATAATTAATTTTCGAACACACAAATATAAATTTTTTTTAATTATTTGTAAAAAATGATAATTATTGTATATTAATCAGATTCTTAACATAATAATGGCACGGGTTAGAAGTAAATTACATCTCTTATGACCTCTTATTTATTTTATTAAACATGGTGCCTTTCATTTTCTAGGATTTTATCATCTCACATGATATCTCAGCAAAACATCTCAGATGAAAACTGGAACTGGATGATAAAATCCTAGAAAATGGAAGACTCAATGTTTAATAAAATAAACTGGTTTCCATAGATGCAGTTTTACTGTACACCAATACAAATTATTAGTATCTAAACATTTTAGTACTAAATGATAAAAAAAAGAAAAGACAAACAGATTATAAAAATAATGAGACTGCTCTTTAGAATAAAGAAGCACTTGATATTATTAACATTTGCTAAAGCAACAAAAATTAAGATGTGCTAAAAATATACTCCGATGTAAAACAACGATAAGGAGAAGAAGTAAAAACATTTAAAGTAGTAAAGGATAATAAACAAGATGAAGTGATTAGACATCAGAAAACAAACAACTGTAATTAGAAAATTGAAAGACGATGAAAAATGTTGAGAAAAATTAAGACATTGATAAATCGTCACTGATCTAAAATTTATAAGCTAATAATATGTAAATCTAATTTAAAAAAAAAAAAAATTAAGATAGGACTAACAAAGTTCCTCTATATATTTAACTTCAAATCTTATAAATAAATATTTAATTTTAAATCAGTTTAAATGTACACATCACAGAGATGTATTTTCATTATTAGAGTTCAATGAACAGCTCTGCTTCAAGAAGCGTCAGCCTAAGTCACAAGAGGACAACTGCCAGGGAAGAATGATTAAAAGTAATAACGTAGTAGAGCATGTGAGGCTATCACCCTGTTAGCATCAGACACTACTCTGAAATAAAAAAAATATCTATTTAACCATGCCAAGTTTTAAAAATGGACAGCATCAAATTAAGCAGAGTTCTATCAAAACAGTTGGCTCTGGTATAATATAAAAACCATTCTGATCATGATTATATGAAAGATGATGGCAACTTCAACTGTGAATACAAATTAAAATACTTGGCAAGTACATGAAACATTTTTCATGTAATGAAAAATGAATAATGAAAATTTTTCATTATTTAAAGAAAATAATGCCATCTGAACACTTTCTTTAAAAGATTATATACTTTGATCATCTTTATTTATTTAATTTTATTATGTCATCAAACTAAATATATACATATATATATATATATATATATATATATATATATATATATATGTGTGTGTGTGTGTGTGTGTGTGTTTTAATTATACTAGTACGTAAAACTGAAACGAGAAACTTATAATCATATTCACTTGGCCTAATTTCACATTTCTTGTTCAGAATTTCTTAAGATTCATTTATTTCAGATAAATATATAGCAAAATATATAAATATACATAAATATATATGTATCGTATTTTTAATTTTCATTTGAGAACCATCTTAATGAACCGCCAAGCTTGTCATCACTATTAAATACTTTTAATATGCTTACAAATATTCCTGTCTGAAGTAAATCATATTTTGAGGCTCCTTCAAAAAATCAGAATGAGTTTACAATATATAAAAATGGGTATGAGATCATGATTTGGCAATCACAGATATGAATCATGTTGATTAATAATTAGTAAATCAAAAATGTTAACTTAATGTTTATATTTATGATTTTACAATCTTTCCTAAAAAGAAAAGTCACTTATTCTTAGAACGTAAAAACATCCAACCATTTCAAACCAGACAATTTAACTACATTGGTGTAACTCAAAACAATACTTCAACTAATGAGAAATAGCTTCATTATGCTTTCTTCCATTATTAAAATCTTACTGAAACATTTAAACAACCTTCCCACTAATTTATTTAAAATACAATTAAAAAATTTCTTTTATACAAACAATATTACTCTGTCGATGAATTTTTAAATAATACTAATTAGAAAAATTTTAAAAACACTGAATTTTCCACATTCTGTTAAACATTTAGATAAATACGTGCTAAAATTATTTTTTTTAGTGTCTTGTGAATTGAGAAACGTGTCTTTATATTTTAAATAATTAATATAAACTTTACTCACTGTAAAAGTACATTAATATTGAATTTCTTTATTTTATAATTACTTATTTCTTGATGCTGCTCTGATTAAGGTTTAACCATGGTTTCTCTTGATCCAGCCAAGCCAATGCCGGGGTAGTTTCTTTTTTATCCATGTAACTGCATAACTACCCATTCTTGATGCGATATATGTAATGTCATATTATGTATTGATCAAAATATAAGATCTATTTAGTGTGTTAACACTCAATAGATCTTATTAGCTAAATTTTACATAAACCACCACTTTTCTTCCTTTTTCCTGTTTAGCCTCCGGTAACTACTATTTAGATAATTCTTCAGACGATGAATGAGGATGATATGTGTGAGTTTAAATGAAGTGTAGTCTTGTACATTCTCAGTTCGACCATTCCTTAGATGTGTGGTTAATTGAAACCCAACCACCAAAGAACACTGGTATCCACGATCTAGTATTCAAATCTGTGTAAAAATAACTGACTTTACTAGTACTTGAATGCTGGAACTCTCGACTTCCAAATCAGCTGATTCGGGAAGGCGCGTTCACCACTAGACCAACCCGGTGGGCTACATAAACCTCCACTACCCAACAATACTTAACTTAAAAAAAAACTGTCGGCATTCCCAAGCGATCAACACTATAAAAATAATGATCATGAAAACAGTTAAAAAATAAAAAGTATTAGATAATCATTTAATTAGGGAATAGGGCAATTATGAAATGGAATTACGTATAACTTAATGGTGAACAGAGCACAAAGTTCAAATAACTGTTGAATCTTTATATGCATCTATATATATACTGATAGCACCTGACTGACATAAACAGAGGCTAGTTCAACAACAGCATCAGTAAAAAGCATAGCACTTATGAAAATAATGCAATAAAACTGGTAAGACTATAATTTTTTACATAAAAATAAAATATACTAACACTGCAACAAAAAATGAAAATTTTGTTATCGGAGATTTATCCTCTATTGCTTGACACATTTTTGATTCTAATTTTGCTACAACATTTGAAAGCAATTTGTTACTTTTTAAGTAATTATTAACAGCAGTTTCTAAATCACTTGATGTACATGTTGATGGTATACATAATCCCCAATGCACTGTTGAGAATCGTGGAACTCTGTGACCAGACTGAAACAAACATGTACATAAATTTTATTAGTTATATGAGGGACATTCAGTAATTAACGAGACAAATTGATGTAAAGCAAAAACAGTCCTTTCGATGACAATGAAACTTTTTAAGGGTCAAGTTGGCAACCTTGAGAACACATTTAATCAGCTGCTTGATCAAAATTAATCTACCAATAATCTCTTTTATTGATTTCAGAATGTCAGCTTCACTTAAAACATATATGCCAGAAGAGTAACGTTTAGTGATAAGATTTTTGCTATCTTATCACTGTGAAAGCGGCAGAAATTTATTCAAGACTGTTGAAAAAGTATGGGGAAAAGTGTTTAAACAGCAGTATCATGTATAACTGGGTGGAACAGTTTAATTCGGGCAGGACAAGTGAGACTGATCCCATCTCTCTGGAAGACCAGTTGAAGTTTTGACTACTGCGCTGAAAAATCACATAAATGATCGCACTTGCAAAGACAGGCGAATTAAAATTTTCCACATTGCTAGTTTGTGTAATATTAGTGTTGGAACTGCAAATTCATTCATAACTTGCTGAATTATCACAAAATTTGTTCGAGATGAGTTCTACAACAGTTGATGCAAGCCCATAAAGTCACCCAGATTCGCATTTGTTCTTAGCTCAAAGAACAGTTTGAAGCAGATTTTCTAGGGCCCAAATCCAAACGACAAAGTCTTGAGTAGATCATCCAGATTTGCTCAGCAAAAAAAAATTCAAAACTCATGTGTCAGCTGGTAAAGTGATGTCGACAATCTTCTGGGACTCATAAAGTTCAATTTTTAGTGACTATTTAAAAGAATGGGAACAGTGAGTACTATTCTAACATGATCCAACAAAATGTGAGATCCACAGGAAGGTGAAAATGTCAGGGCGCTCTCTCAAAAGGTATGGTTCTCTTGCACGACAACGCATACTCTCACATTGCTCAGAGAATGGGAGAAACACTCGAGATGTTGAGTTGGGAGGTGTTACCACATCGTCCTTACAGCCTAGACTTTGTCCTGTTCGATTTCCTTTTGTTCGGCTCGCTCAAAGACTTTTTACACGGCATGAATTCGACATCAATGAAACAGTCAAAAAAGTGGTACATGAATGGTTCAAACAGCAAAATAAGAACTTGTACGCTGCGGGAATCAGAAAGCTCACAGAACAGTGGGAATAGTGTCTAAATGTTGCTGGAGACCATGTTGAAAAGTTTCAACATGAAGTGTAAGTTTCACTGTCATTGAATAAATCATTTTTCTCTACATCAATTTGTCTCATTAATTATTGGAGGTCCCTTGTAATTATAATTTTATTTTTTAAGTTCAATTAAATAATACTTATAAATTAGGATATGACTTACCAAATTTTAAATAAATTTTTAAAATAATATAACTGCCATGATTAAGATATGCAGCTTAGACTAATTTTTTCACACAGAATAATTAATACAAATATTTTTAGGAAATGATTACTAATTTTGTAATCTTCTTTGAAACTGACAATCAAGAATGGTATTGTAAGCTAAATTATCAAGTCAACTATGCTATTACTTTCTTATTCTCTGGACTTTTCTCCCAATATTTATGATCTGAGAGATATTTCAAGAACAACTTCCAAAAATAGGAAAAGTCAAAAAATAATATCAAAGAAGCATCTGCAATATTACTACAAAAACTCTCTAAATTGTATTGAACATGAAGAAAAAACATCTGTATAGATGTTCATGATGGACATTAAACACATCTGTTGCAAGATGTTGGTGAAATATTATTTAAATCTGAAATTGTTACCTGTTTAGTATATGATATCACATCACACTGATAAACATAATTTTTGTTTCGTAACATGCGATACATGATTTTAATCAATTTTTTGATACTGTAAACGAATATGAACTAAGAATCTTTCTATCACCCATCATTTTTGAAAAATGTTTAAATTTTAATTAAAGGATTTTTTCATTTTTCAATGTATAGTTAGCATTTTAAGCTCTTGTATTGTATTTTGTTAGCTCATTTTTTATAGTTTAACTTTGTTAACATAATTTGCAAGCTATAAATAAATAATACTAGACAATCATATCATAGTCATATATTATGACATCATATCTAATACTGTAAAGTGAACCTTCATGGACAAGACAAATCATGTCTGTGCAGGTCAAAACATGTAGCTGAAAACACAGCTGTGTTGTTTGTATTAAGCACTGGATTTAGGAATGAATTAATTTTTGTTCAGTCTTATTGCTGTCTTAAATTTGTTAACAGTCCAGTGTCATAATGCCTCAAAATTGTGTAAATGATGTGGAAGTCTTTTGTTATGTATGTGGTGAGTTTACGGTAAAAATCAAATGGAAAAAACATTACACCTTTAATTAAAAAAGCGTATCACTTGTAATTTTAATATAACATTGGTGGTCAGAATAAGACACGGGCTCCTCATACAGTTTACACTATTCTGTACATTTAAGAGGATGGCTGAAAGGTACATGGAAGGCTTTGCCATTTGGTGTACTTAAGGTTTGGCGTGAACCAAAGGATCATGTAATCCATTGTTACTTTTGTTTAGCAAATGTGTCTGGAATTTCCAAAAAATCTAAACATACTGCAAAATATTCTTCATTGCAATCTGCAATCAAGCCTGTAACTCACAGTGAAATTATTCCAGTTCCTGAGCTACCTATGAATGTATGTTTCAAAAGCAGCGATGAAGAATCAGGCAGTATTGAAGAAGACAACAGTGATTTCGATTTTGAATTATCTTCCAATAAGCCACATCTTATATCACAAGGTGAAAGAAATGACTTGGATTTAAATTTATCAAAAAATGAAGCTGAACTGTTGGGATCAAGACTGCAAGGTTGGAATTTACTTTTAAAAAAATACAAAAATTTTGGGCTTTTGAAGCAGACAAAAAGAACTTTCTCAGTTAAAGAAGGAATTAAAGAAGGTTATTGATGAAAATAATTTAGTTTATTGCACAAATATTGATGAGCTTACGTTGCACTTAAGGACAAGTTCATAAACCTGAGCACTGGCACCTTTTCACAGATTCATTCAAGTATAGTTTAAAAGTGGTTCTACTACACACAACGGTAACAAATATCCTTTGATACCAATCGCTTATGGTATTATTTTAAAGAGGCATATGATGTCATGAAATACGTTCTTGAAAAAATAAATTATAAAAAACATAGCTGGAACACATGTGGTGATTTGAAAGCAATAGCTATTTTGTTAGGCATGCAGTTAGGCTATACTAAGCACATGTGTTTTCTTTGCAAAAGGGATAAAAATATTCTGTTACCAAAGAGTGGAATAAATGAGACAACTTAACTCCAAATGGAAAAAATATTATTCATGAGCCCTTAGTTGAACACAAAAAAATATTTTTACCCCCTCTCCATATCAAGTTAGGACTAATGAAAAAATTTCTAAAAGCAATAACGAAGGGTAGTTCTGATTTTTGTACATCAAGCAGAAATTTCCAAATGTAAGTGAAGGAAAAATTAAAGAAGGAATATTTTTTGGTCCTCAAATAAGAGAGTTGGTCAAAGATGACGTATTTAACTCAGTGTTAAATAATGTAGAAAGTGCAGCTTGGCCTTTATTTACAGATATTTGCAAAAGTTTTTTCGGCAAACAAAAATCTGACAATTACCACGATATTGTTAATCAACTTCTTACTTTGTACAGAGCTATGGGATGTAATATGTCTTTGAAAATACATTTCCTCCACTCACATCTGGATTTTTTCCTGGACTATCTCAAAGACGTAAGTGACAAACATGGTGTACATTTCCATCAAGATATTTTGATGATGGAAAGCCGCTATAAAGGGAAATGGAATACTAACTTGCTTGATTATTGTTGGACATTAATTCAGCATGTGCCTGAGGCTATTTATAAAAGAAAAGCATCAGCAAAATCATTCTAACACAGGTATGGCCATGCAAAATTATAAATTTTACAGATTTTAAATATATTTTCCCTTGATTTATTTTAAACATAATTTATTTAAAACTAAGGGTGATAGAAAAATTGTATTAACAGATCTGTAATGTACGCAAAAAGCAATTCAAGGAATTGTATCACACTTAGCGAAACATTAAAAAAAATTTTATTTTGTACATCAGTGTAATTAAATTGGTCTTTCATTTAAAAACTACATTATGCATTTAAAAATGGATTGTAGTTTTTATATAAATACTTTGTTTCATATAAATACATTTTAATTTTACACAACAGTAACTTTAGTTTCAATATGTTATCAAACTACATTAAGATTTTATCACTTCCTTCAAACCAGTTAAGTATAAGTGTAATAAAAGAATTTTTCCTTCAGGATGTATATATTTTCACAATTTACTCCATCTTCAGTCACTTCATTTATTGACTTATTAAAACGCTGCTCATGTCTCAGAATAAAATTTTAATAATATGACAACAGTATAAATGTTAATATTTTCATAAATCAGAAACTAAAATGTAAAATCTGAAAATATATTCTACCTGAAAAAAGTTTGGGAAAAAATATTTTCTTACTTTAAGTATACCGTGAATGAGGTATACTAAAAAAATATCAAACTTTTGTAATGTACAGAAACCGGTGCACAAAGAGTGTTTAACAAGTAGTGTTGGCTAGTGCCAACTTTCAGAATACAAAGCTGTTTGACACCCAATGTTACCATTATTAGTTTTACAGCTACAGCAGTTGGAGTAAACATGTATACTAACCTCTCGTAAGACTTTTAACAAAGCAGTAATAACAGTTCTTGAACAATGTATTTAAATTAAATTTTACTTCAAACTTGGTATAAAACTTCCACAGAGACATTGAAAATGCTTCGGCAAATAACTGGAGAGGAGTGAATAAGTAAATCACAGTTTTATTAATGGTTCTATCATTTTAAAGGGTAAGAATATTGAATGATAACGACCCCAGACTTGGACAACATTCTAATCAATGATGCTATATGATGATGAACTTCATCAGTTATGCTATGGATTGGGAAGATTGCATATCTCAACTGTCAAAGGGGATGCTGAGAAAATGAGTATCAGCACTCTGCAAAATATGTGCTGGGTTTGTTAACCAATGAATCAAAACAAGAACTGAGTTAACATCAGTCAAGACTTTCTTTGCCATGCCAATAGTGATGAAAAATTTCTGAAATTCATTTTATGAATGGTGGTGACATGTAATGCACACTGAAACATAACAGAACAAAATTTCACACAAAGTGAAGGGTATAATCCACCAATCATAACCCCGTGTAGTAACTGGATGCGCACTTGTTTGTCTGGTGAGAGAAGAACAGAGTAGTGGAAGTGAATTGTATAGTGGGGAGACAATCGCTTCGTTGTATAGCTGACTGCGTTAGTGTTTAAAACAGTTAGGTTGTGGAAACAACTCTTAAAATAAATTAACAGTATATCTTATTTCTTACATTTTTAATAGTATTTCTCAATACTAAATTTTCACAGTATTTTTTAATACTGCATTTAAACAGTATTTTTCAAAACTATTTGAAATATTTTTCAGTTGTTGAAAAATTTCGTTGAATATGGATTTCAAGGGGAAAACATAACATCTATTTAAAAAAAGAATATGCGAGTAGAGAGAGGAAGGAAGGCCAATTATTTTTTCTGATGAATCACATATTCAATCCACAGATGTGCAAAGCAAAGCTTCGACTGATGGCTCCTGCAAGGGCTATAAAAAAAAATATTAATAAAGGGAAGAGACTAAAAATCAATCACCCAGGCAATGAGTCTGGAGGTATTCCTAATGTGCTTTTAATTGTTAAATCGGATGCCAAGTCAGGGGATTACAAAGAGAAGATGAACATCGAAAATTATGAAAAATCAATTACCAAATCTCTCAGAACATTCAGTTTTAGTAATCGATAATGAGTCTTATCATAATAATAAAAAGTTGTACCTGACTCCAAATTCTAATACTAGAAAGGCAGTCTTGTATATACCTGTAAATATGTAAATTATAAAAATTAATAAAAACTTATGATTTAAACTAAACCAAAAAATAAATAAACTATTTAAAGTAGATAAATAAACAGAATTTTAAACAAGTTGTCACTCATCAGCGACGGCTACTTATACTGCAAATGTGTTTGTTCACAACAGTCAAGATTAGTCAGTACTAGCCAGGCTTTTTCAATGCAAAGCTGCTCCCATGACGTAGTGAGGAATCCCCCCACCACCTGCTGCTCAGTAACTACGTGAGGTTAACTTTGACATGCTCTACTATCTTGTAGTTTCAATCCCCTACTACTAACATTCCAAAACTCGTCGACCCACACCCTCTCATTTGCTGTCAAGTCATATTGTCATATGTCAGTCGTAATTAATAAATTATATGCTGTTTATATAACATACTTACATCAGTAATGTTACTTCTAATAGCATAATGAGAAAATATTAACGGATCAAGCTGCGGACGTAATGTAAAAGATGCTGACAGGAGGCAGTATCTCCCTTTAACTCCGATACACTCATCAAAATCACCAAACTGATTGATATTACCATTTAATATGCCAGAAGGAATTTTACCCCATGAATCTAAAACTGTTAAAAATAACAGAAAAAGAACACACTTTATTAAAAAATACTTTTTTTTCAAATGAACAAACAAAAATTTAAATAAACACTACCAGGAACATTTACAAATATATAAATATAGTGAACAAAAATTTAATTACACCCATAAAAGTATTTTTTATAGCATAGAAGCCAGGAAAAACCATAGCAAAAATATTATATTACTTAATCTTGAAAAAAAAAAAACAAATAAAAATACATAATTGAAAATATAATTAATGAAAAGTAGAATTTTTAAATGTAGATTAGATTAGAGAAATAATATTTTTTAAGTTATTGAAATTTCCATTTAAAAATGCATAATAAAATTAACACGAAAAACACAATAGTTATACTACCTACTGACAGATTGTAACAGCAGCAGAATAATTAATTTTATAAAGTAACAGAGATGGTACTACACACATCTCTATATTTTTAACATTTTAAATTAAATTCTATTTTTAAATAACTATTTTAATGAATCAGAGACATCTGAGAAAGTAATAAACGTGGAAGAAAAAATAAAACTAGTAGATGAGAAAAAAATGTTATAAATAATTAAATTCTGGTAATATGATGCAATTTTCTAAACTATGTAACACAAAAACTCTTATGTACATTATTACACAGAGCAAACAATTTTTTTATTTTAGCAGCAGTTACATCATATTACACTAAACTAATTAAAAAGCTGAAGACAAGATAATCTGTTCGGGTAAAAAATGTATTTCAGCAATATAAAAAGTAAATGTGCTTTATTTAAAAATGAAAGTTATAATACAAACTTTTAACATATTTATGCAGAAATTTACACTATTATTTTACAAAACTTAGGGGAAGACTGAATTCTATAATAAAAGTGAATAAAAATTTCCTTTACTTTTAAAATTTACCTTACTATTATTTCATTTAAAACAAAGAAATCAGTAAAAAAGTACTAATGATAATACACTATATAAAAAATAATACTCTTAAATGCCTTATCAAACATAAAATAAAAAAAAATTTATATAAATTAAAAATTTAATCAACAGAAGACAATATATACTCATATATATATATATATATATATATATATCCTCCTCTATGAATCATGAGACCTTGCCGTTGGTGAGGGGGCTTGAGTGCTCAGGGATACAGAGTAGCTGGACCGAAGGTGCAACCATATCGGAGAGGTATCTGTTGAGAGCCAGACTAAGGAATGATTCCTGAAAGAGGGCAGCAGCTCTTTCAGTAGTTGTTAGGGGCGTGAGTCAGGACGACTTAAACGGCCGTATCAACATCACTCAGTCCTCTGAGTACTGCGCAGCTGAAAGCAATGGAAAACTACAGCTGCTTTTTTTCCAAGAAAATGTGGCTCTCTGCATTTTCACATAGCAATAATGGAGGCGCCTTCCTTGGTAAAATATTCCGGAGGTAAAATAGTCCCCCGTTCGGATCTCCGGGTGGGGACTACTAAGGAAGGGGTCACCAGAAAATTAAAAAATAACATTCTACGAGTCGGAGCGTGGAATGTTAGAAGCTTGAAAAAGGTTGGTAGGCTAGAAAATTTAAAAAGGGAAATGGGTAGGACAAATGTGGATATAGTAGGAATTAGTGAGGTTCGGTGGGAAGAGGAAGGCGACTTTTGGTCAGGTGATTTTAGACTAATTAACTCAGCGTCAAATAATGGGCAGGCAGGAGTAGGTTTCGTGATGAACAAGAAGATAGGGAGGAGAGTGGAGTATTTCAAAACGCATAGCGATAGAATCATTGTAATAAGGATAAAATCAAAACCTAAACCGACAACGATTGTTAACGTCTATATGCCTACAAGCGCCCATGATGATGATGAGATAGAGTGTGTATACGAAGAGATTGATGAAGCAATTAAACACGTAAAAGGAGATGAAAATTTAATAATAGTTGGAGATTGGAATGCAAGCATTGGAAAAGGCAAGGAAGGAAATATAGTGGGTGAATACGGGCTGGGCAAAAGGAATGAAAGAAGGGACCGACTTATAGAATTTTGCACGAAGTATAATTTAGTAATTGCCAACACCCAATTTAAAAATCATAATAGAAGAATATACACTTGGAAAAAGCCAGGCGATACTGGAAGGTATCAGATAGATTATATCATGGTTAAGCAAAGATTTAGAAATCAACTCGTTGACTGCAAAACTTACCCTGGAGCAGACATTGATAGCGACCATAATTTGGTGATAATGAAATGTAGATTGGGGTTTAAAAACCTGAAGAAAAGGTGTCAGATGAATCGGTGGAATTTAGAGAAACTTGAGGAAGAGGAGGTAAAGAAGATTTTTGAGGAGGACATAGCAAGAGGTCTGAGTAAAAAAGATAAGGTAGAAAATATAGAAGAAGAATGGGAGAATGTTAAAAAGGAAATTCTTAAATCAGCAGAAGCAAACTTAGGCGGAATAAAGAGAACCGGTAGAAAACCTTGGATTTCAGACGATATATTGCAGCTGATGGATGAACGTAGAAAATATAAGAATGCTAGTGATGAAGAAAGTAAAAGGAACTATCGGAAATTAAGAAATGCTATAAACAGGAAGAGCAAACTGGTGAAAGAAGAGTGGATTAAAGAAAAGTGTTCAGAAGTGGAAAGAGAAATGAACATTGGTAAAATAGACGGAGCATACAGGAAAGTTAAGGAAAATTTTGGGGTACATAAATTAAAATCTAATAATGTGTTAAACAAAGATGGTACACCAATATATAATACGAAAGGTAAAGTCGATAGATGGGTGGAATATATTGAAGAGTTATACGGAGGAAATGAATTAGAAAATGGTGTTATAGAAGAAGAAGAGGAAGTTGAGGAGGATGAAATGGGAGAAACAATACTGAGATCTGAATTTAAGAGAGCATTAAAAGATTTAAATGGCAGAAAGGCTCCTGGAATAGACGGAATACCTGTAGAATTACTGCGCAGTGCAGGTGAGGAAGCGATTGATAGATTATACAAACTGGTGTGTAATATTTATGAAAATGGGGAATTTCCATCAGACTTCAAAAAAAGTGTTATAGTTATGATACCAAAGAAAGCAGGGGCAGATAAATGTGAAGAATACAGAACAATTAGTTTAACTAGTCATGCATCAAAAATCTTAACTAGAATTTTATACAGAAGAATTGAGAGGAGAGTGGAAGAAGTGTTAGGAGAAGACCAATTTGGTTTCAGGAAAAGTATAGGGACAAGGGAAGCAATTTTAGGCCTCAGATTAATAGTAGAAGGAAGATTAAAGAAAAACAAACCAACATACTTGGCGTTTATAGACCTAGAAAAGGCTTTCGATAACGTAGACTGGAATAAAATGTTCAGCATTTAAAAAAAATTAGGGTTCAAATACAGAGATAGAAGAACAATTGCTAACATGTACAGGAACCAAACAGCAACAATAACAATTGAAGAACATAAGAAAGAAGCCCTAATAAGAAAGGGAGTCCGACAAGGATGTTCCCTATCTCCGTTACTTTTTAATCTTTACATGGAACTAGCAGTTAATGATGTTAAAGAACAATTTAGATTCGGAGTAACAGTACAAGGTGAAAAGATAAAGATGCTACGATTTGCTGATGATATAGTAATTCTAGCCGAGAGTAAAAAGGATTTAGAAGAAACAATGAACGGCATAGATGAAGTCCTACGCAAGAACTATCGCATGAAAATAAACAAGAACAAAACAAACGTAATGAAATGTAGTAGAAATAACAAAGATGGACCGCTGAATGTGAAAATAGGAGGAAAAAAGATTATGGAGGTAGAAGAATTTTGTTATTTGGGAAGTAAAATTACTAAAGATGGACGAAGCAGGAGCGATATAAAATGCCGAATAGCACAAGCTAAACGAGCCTTCAGTAAGAAATATAATTTGTTTACATCAAAAATTAATTTAAATATCAGGAAAAGATTTTTGAAAGTGTATGTTTGGAGTGTCGCTTTATATGGAAGTGAAACTTGGACAATTGGAGTATCTGAGAAGAAAAGATTAGAAGCTTTTGAAATGTGGTGCTATAGGAGAATGTTAAAAATCAGATGGGTGGATAAAGTGACAAATGAAGAGGTATTGCGGCAAATAGATGAAGAAAGAAGCATTTGGAAAAATATAGTTAAAAGAAGAGACAGACTTATAGGCCACATACTAAGGCATCCTGGAATAGTCGCTTTAATATTGGAAGGACAGGTAGAAGGGAAAAATTGTGTAGGCAGGCCACGTTTGGAGTATGTAAAACAAATTGTTGGGGATGTAGGATGTAGAGGGTATACTGAAATGAAACGACTAGCACTAGATAGGGAATCTTGGAGAGCTGCATCAAACCAGTCAAATGACTGAAGACAAAAAAAAAAAAAAAAAAAAAAATATATATATATATATAAAATAGCCAGCAATGAACTGCTTAACTTTTCCAGTCTCACTGTGCAAACTCCAAACCTTTTTGCTTCTTAGGTTGTGTTAACTTACGCAAGACAGTCAATCAGTATTGAACATCTTGAGATCACTGTGTAAAATTCTTTATATTGTACAATGAGATAGTACCATTTCTTGTGAAGCTATATTTTAACATTACTTTAATGACAATTCTTTTATTTCTATTATGACTTCTGGATTATTCTATATATATATATATATATATATATATATACACACACACACACTGATAATCTAGTAATAATTTCCAAACAATGCATTAATTGTTTTTGTAAATGTATTGTTTTAAACTGAAATGTATTGCAACCTACTTTGTAATGAATGATTCCAACACTATTTCTGTTTTTCAAATTCTTTGTTACATACTTGTATTTTTTTTAACTTATTTACATATGTGTGATAACCATTATCCTTTAAAAGACGTAAAAACATATTTAACATATGTTAAGTGTTACGTTTTCTTTTGTGATTAATATTTTTTTTTTATTTGCTGTGGTTATAATTTAAATATTGTTATAGTTCTTGGCAGCAGTTATGTAATACCAAATTACCATGGTTTAAGTATGTATATATTTCATTTTTTAATTATTAATAAGAAAAATATGTTTCTTATTCTTAAAATTTTATATAAATCGTGTAATTTTTAAAATACACTCTCACTCTCTCTCTCTCTCTCTCTCTCTCTCTCTCACTCTTTCTACATATATAAATGAAATTGAAAATACAAAAGTATAAAAAACCATTTACTATCAACAATACAGAATTTTTGTACTATAATGTACAGAACTGTATGTGTGGCTGGCTACATAATAAAAAAAATACTCCTTACGTTACTTTTTAACAAGTTTTGCAAATTCAAACAGAACATTTCTATTTTCAATTTATTAAGTTCTTAGATATCAAGAAAAGCCTAAGTTATTTTTTTAAAAATGGAAAAAAATATAATTAATTTCCCTGCACATGAAGTAAGAAACCTCAATGAAATTGAACAACAAAATCAAGATGCTTCTTGTCATCGGTAGACAAGCCCATAAATACAATATATTATATTCTAATATATATTACTAATACACATTTGCAATCTGCAGTTCCTAAAAGTAAAAAAGAATGATAACTATTATCAAAAATAACATAACTTTCAGTATACAGTAAAAATATACCCACATATATATTTTAATAATTAAATACATAATACTCAGTACAGTATGAGTTATATTAACTATATATACTGTAACTAATAAAAAATTTCACCAATATCAAATACCAGTAAATACAGAGCACAAGTATAAATGCATGCATACATAATGCAGACGTATTTATTTATTTAAATACTAACTCTTGCCAAAATAATTGTGTACCAAGTTGTAAAAGCAAACTGATAACCAATAAACATTACGTACAGTTCATGAAATTATAACAACAATTTAAAAGCATATGTACAATTAAATAATTATTACTTTTTAAAAAACAAAATAAGACTTTCTGAATGAAATGTGATTAACATAATGTTTACACAACTTAGTTGTTTTAGCAAAATATAAGTTCGTTTTCCATTCTTTAAAACTTCAATTTTTTATAAACTAGAAAACAAAATTATACTCCAAACATAATTTACAAAAAAAAAAAAAAAACTTTACCCAGATGGACATATTGGTTATAAAACAATTATTAATATGAGGTGTGGCTATTAAATAACAAGACTAATGCGCTGCTACAGAAGAACTGCTGATACACCAAATTCATACGACCTACAGCTGTGTAGCAAGAAGCCTTCTCTTTCGATTGTTGCCACTTCAGTTTCTGTGGACATATTAGTCTTGCCATGGCCTCAGTTTGGATAACTTTTGTTTTGCCAAAAAAATAAGTGTTTTATTAGAGCAAAGAATTGTCATGAATGAAACTTGGAAAAACCGCTATGGAAACTTCTTTTATTAAAAAAAGGTGTATGGCAATGAATGTTTATCATCTGCACGTGTTTTTGATTGGTTTAAGCATTTCCAAGATGGCCGAGAAGACATTGAAGATGATGTTCGCCCGGGCTGCCCTTCCATGTCAAAACCAATAAAATTATTGAAAAAATTGGTTACCTGAACCAATCTGACTGTCGGTTAACCATTCTTGTCTTCATTCAAGGTCCCCTTGCTTAACTCCGTGAAAAAAACGACCCGAACTGTGAAAGAACAAGTTATCGGTTCTTCATCAGGAAAACGCACCGGCTCATACTAAACTGTCTGTCAAGATGTTTCTAGGTAAGTATAACATCCCAGTGTTAGGCCTTATTCACCTGGCCTAGCATCAAGTGACTTTTATCTGTTTCTCAAGATCAAATCTGCATTAAAAGGAACAAGATTTCAGACCGTTGAAGCTGTGAAAGAACTCACAGAAGAAGACTTCCAGCACTGTTTCGAACAATGGAAAATTCACATGGAGTGTTGTAAGCATAGAGGAGGGGTGTATATTGTGAAGGGGATAATAACTAAATATATATAAATGTAAAATAAAATATTTTACATCATTAGTCTCGTTATTTAATAACCACACCTCATAGATACCTTAAAATAAGTATACATTAAAAAAAAATCACTTGATACATATTTATAATTAGTTGATAACAAACAATTGACACTGTAGACCAACTCCTTCATTTTTGCCCCAAATATGAAGCTAAACGTACTAGGATTGTAAGAGAACTTGAGAGGGTAAATTCTTTTCTGGATTTGAGAATCAATTGGAAAACTCATAGCGAATGAAGCATAGTCAGTAGTTTCCTTATGTTTCTGGCCCTGAAGAGAATTGCTGAAGGGGTTGATGTTACATTTCTTAAGTCACAGGCAGGTACCTAGGGACCTGCTTGAGCGCTTACTTCACCAAGAAAGGTGTTTTGGCATTGAGCCCTGGTTAGTTTAGATGTTTATTCCTCTATAATGGAGCTATATGGAAGGGTGGACTTCTGATAAAGCCCATTAAAGGCTCATTAAAAGGGCTGATAAGGGCCCTTATCAGGCCCTTTAAGGGCTGATCACCCATTAAAGGGTGATGGGATGGTCAGAATCATCACAAGGTGGCTTTTCCCCTACAGGATCAGGATGATAACAAACAGTACTTACAAAATTCTACAAAATCTTTTATTTTATATAAATAATTTTAAAGTAAGAACTAAATAGAATTCTTAAATAAGAATTAAAACAAAAAAAGGATAATAATTATCATTTTCCCAATTCTGCGATAGCATATTCTCAGATTTGTATTTATTGTTATTATTTCTTTGCGTTTTTTTTTTTTCATTTACTTCTGATGTTTTTTTTATAAATATCTTTTCCACAGTCTCTAGCACCTTAGCCAAATATTACATAGTCAAAGTATACCAGTAGCCACTGTCTAGTATTTAAACTAGTATACAAAAGTAACTAATTTTTATTAAAATTTGAACCTCAGAACCTGTCTTCAAAAAATCAGCTGTTAAACAAGCGATTTACAGTGACGAGTTAACCTCTAGACCAGCCCATTGGGCTAATTTACTACGTAGTTTTGTAATTCTGTCCAGCATTGTAACCAGATACCCTACTATACTTTGAATGATGTATCTTTATAACAACATATCAACATTTTTCCATGAATGATAAAAATGTTTTTTATTAACATCAATACATAATTCCAACCTTTTTTTTTCTTTTTTTTTGTTAAGCAATTACTATCAATCACTATTTGTTAAATGAGGCTTAGGCCATTGGCATTTACCTCAGTATAAATCCTAAGTTTGTTATTGAGTTTGGTTGTGGAAGGAGTAGCTTACTGTCTTACCCTGGATCAGACTTCAGTTTATTTTTACAGAATCTAAAACTTATCTTGAATGAAGAATTGTATTTCATACCTTTTACAACACTTATTATTAAAAAATTAGACATCTAACACACAGATTGGCAGAAAAACTAAAGAGTTTTAAACAGACTGTACATCCTTAATTTGAATGGGATGAACTGCAGTGATATTAGTCATTAATTTTCTGTGTTATTTTAGTTGCAACAGATCAATGAGTTCATAGTTCTGAATCCAATACATGTTTCATAGGAATTTAATAATATTATACTAGTGTACTTAGTCACAACGCAATTATGTAACAAGTTAACAATTTTATAGAACACCGATAAAAAAACTAAACCCACAGTCCATCCATACTCCCAAAAACATCAAAGCTCCATATTAATCAGTATTCAGGAGTCTATGTTGCTCTATTACCCAACATGCATCTGGTTTCAGTTCATCTGACCACACTGTTTCAAAGATGCCACACATAGATTTTCATTTTCACCTAGGTAAGATTACTACAATGCAACATTTAAGAAAACATCGTTATCAATACCAAAAAGAGTACGATGATTCCATTTACAACTACATTCTTACAGATTAAATGACCATCATCATGACTGATTAAGCTCACTGACATTTTTCTGGATGTGTGAAAAACGTTGAACTTTTGCAACCAAGTAGATAACAATCCTTGTCAGCTTCATAAGAGGCCATGAGTAGTACAATCATTGTTGAGATGGATGTGTGAACAACTCTGTGATGGAGCTGTGGTATAGGAATTGACCTCGCTCCCAAAAGTAGACCACAGCAGAGAGAAATAGGGTGCTTTCATTGGGCTTATTAAATTTGTGAATTTCTTTCTTGATTTTTAAATAAATCAAGAGGACTATGAGTAAATTGAATTGTAGGACAAAATATTGTTGTTCCAATCAGTAATTGTTTTGTTAGTATCAGGATAGTATTTTTGGTGTTTAAACATCAATCGAGTAATGATATGTATGCATAATCTAACTGAAGTTAGATATAGGAAGAGTTCTTGTGTGAAACCTTCGATGTTAGAAGGTGCACAGGGATCATGCTTCTGCATCAGTTAAATTGATAGTTGGAGGTTGTAAATTATGGTAGATGATCATGGTTGGAAGAAGCCATATGGACGCATCACAACAAAACATCAGAGCGAAAAAAAGCATTCAAGAGAATGCTTGAATGAAATACAAGTCACTCCTAAAATTTGCATAGCTATTTTCAAGATAAAAAGCATTCCATACCAGGTTTACAAAGGAAAAAAGGAATGAAATGGTTTCATCCCTTCTTCACTGACAATCATATTTTTTGCATATGACTGCCAAGACCATGCCCACAGAAATGCAGATGTGTTCCATCTCTATAAGTGACATCTTTAATACATTTACACAGAGACCAAAAATATTCTGAACTTTCTTACTATCACAAAAAGCAACCCATTCATTCTTTTTCCTGTTTAGCCTCTGGTAATTATCTTTCAGATAATACTTCAGAGGTTGAATGTATGAGTTTAAATGTAGTGTAGTCTTGTACCGTCTCAGTTCGACCATTCCTGAGATGTGTGGTTAATTGAAACCCAGCGACCAAAGAACACCGGTATCTACGATCTAATATTCAAATCCGTGTAAAAATAACTGACTTTACTAGGACTTGAACACTGGAACTCTCGACTTCCAGATCAGCTGATTTGGGAAGAAGCGTTCACCATTAGACCAAGCTGGCAGGTTAGAGAAAGGAACCCAGCTAATGTTTCTTTTACCTTGTGTAATATTCTTTTATGTTATTTTATTATAAATAATATTCTTTTATATGTGTTACAACCATAAGAGGGACCAAGACAAGTAGTGAAAAGCAACAAATCATTTAAATTCTACAATTGAGAAACACAGCATTACACATATAACATTATTTCAACTTACTGGTGGGGGAGGGAGTTAAAAATTCAATTATAAAAAATAACTAATTTATGAATATGGTTTCAGTATAGAAATGTACTACTAATAAATATATTTTAGAACACTTTTAAAATTTGAAATTTTTAAAATTGTAAATTTGATTTATTTTAAAACATCTTAAAGATTACTATAAGGTCCAAGAAATATGCAATAAAGCAATAAAAATTTCAAATTAAACAATTTAAACAGGTGAAATAGGACAGTTCAACTAACATTTGGATTAGCGGCCCATTGGCTGAAAGACAATAATTAATGTTTAAATTAGAACAACTATTAATTTATATTTTAATTTAGTATTACAATCTGACAAATGCTACACAAGTATTTTGACAAAAAGATTGTAGAAACAGTCATGAAAGTATGACATATCTGCCTGAAATGTAATTTTTATACATTATAAAAATTCAAGTAAAAGATCCAATTGAAAGATTATTATCCCAATTCTATGTCAAAATAAATGAATAACACTTTAAAGAGAATTTTAACCATTTAAGCCTCTTTTAACCTCAATGAATGTTTTTCCATGAATGAACTGAAAACAACATTATTGATAAATTCTTGATATTACATATAAAGCATTCAACAAGTAACTATACCCTATGCACAATTATATTCCATGTGCTGGGAGTAATGTTTCCTTGCAAAGGATGATAATCCTGTATTGTGTGCAGTTTACTTTTGTGAGTCACCCTGGCTGGAGACCTTGAGATAAGAAGGTATGTCTGATCCTTTGTGTTCAATGTGTGCTTTTTGTCTTTGAACAATTAAGATTGTTTCTTTCTGTGCACATTCAGAACTTTTAAACAAAAGCAACAGTTACATTTTAATCATACTACTTCTTAAATTTTTCTAATTCAGACAGTCAACTTCAGGGTGATAATCAAACACTAATTTGAGACCTAAAATATCTCTTTAAGATTGAACACTATTTTGAGCTGAGCAAATATATTGCTCTTCAAGTCTTTAAAAAAACCTCTTAGATTTATGTTAGCTAAAAGCCTAGAAGTTCATTCTTCTTCCTACCTGTGACCTTGCCGACCTAGGCGTTATGAAAATATCAGTACCAAACTGAAAATTGAATCTATTATGTCTATGGTTTATCCTATGGAACAATTTAGTTTAAGATATAAAACTTTACAAAAAGCTACTTTATTCACTGACGATAAGTTCTTGTAGGTCTGCATCAGATTAGATGATACTGAATCTAATAAAACACATAACTTTCGGAAGAAGTTGATATCGATATTCAATATTTCTCAAACCATCAAAACCTTGTTAAATATGTAAAGAGGCATCATGTCCTTTAAATCTATTATCAAACTAATTTGTTTTAATGTGTATTACGAAAACAATACAAATTGATTTTTTATAGACAATGACATTCATTAAATTTTGTATATCATATACATAATTATATTTTTATATCACAACTGTCTGAAGACGTCAATATTGACAAAGAGAACCACAATTGATATAAACAATATCTGTGTATATAGACAAGAAAATTATATTTAATACTAGGTTATTTACTATATTTCTTTTACAGACTTTGGCACGATGAGATTAGGGGGTGAAATTGAATTTTCTTTATATATATTATTGGTACTTATGTATTACGCCACCGCAGCTACAGCTTTATTTAAAAAAGTAGTCAATCGGATTTCGGTGGAAAATGGGCCGATATAGAGTTCAACATAGATTCAAAACAGTCTCTTTATTAATTTTAATAACTAGTTATTTATATATAAATATAATTTAACCAAACTTAACCTACGCTTGCTAACCTTGACTAATTAACACCATTAATTATTTTGAGTATTTATTTAATAAATTCAGTAATTATTGCAATTACTTATTATTTAAATTATCAAAACACTCCTGTTAATTAACACTCCGATTGAATACTTTGTTTTTAAATAAAGCTGTAGCTGCGGTGGCGTTAATATGTAAGTACCATATTATTTAACGTATAAAATTTGTGGCTCGAAAATCTCCAAAACTACTAGATAAACTTTATTGAAATTTACATACTGTAGTAGAGTATCTGAAGTTGTGCATGTAAAAATTTGATGAAAATTAGTTGTCATTCTTAATTTAAGGTTAACAACAGACCTTTGTATTGGTGAATTCTCATACGTAATTATATTGAGTCACAGTGGTGACTGAGTTTAAACTTTATGCTGCTAGTATATAGGGTCTATTTGTTATTTTTAATTATTTTGTACACAGAAAATGTATTTTAATATCAAGTAAATAAAAAATTACACCTCTTAGTTTTCTCATTTAATCTAACTTTTGTGTATTTTTTGGGCTAAAAATCAAACAAAATAAAATAACTAAGTCAGTCTTCTTGTGCAGGAAGATTTTTATTTAGATATTATTTATTTTAAGATTTTTTTATTTATATAGTAGCAAGAATGGTGAGATTTGAACTGTGGTAAATACTACAATTAATAGTTTGTAATGATTAGTTCAGTAGTTTTCACAGTTATCGGCAACAAACGAAAAAGACGTCTCTATATAGAAATGAGATTAACATATTTTTCAACACCCAGTTATTTAACAAGTGTGGTTTCCTCAGACTCCTGAATATTAATCACGACCACTCATAGCAGTACGAAAACTGGTAACTGTAACATATAACAGTCACTACGAGGAACTGTAACCAAAAGTTAAGTTTCAATGACCTGATAAAGAGATAAACCTGATTGATTAAAATAAAACAGATTTAACAATTTCACTCTTTATTTATTAGAAAAACTGTCAATTCAAATAAAGATTTCAAAACAAAACTAATAATTGGTAATTATATATAATTATGGACTCGCATCAGATTTTATGAAATGTGAAATAATTTAGGACCTAAATTATTTGTTACAATTGAAATTACTCATTGGAAGTGCCCTTTACTCCGAGTTATATCCGTCATAATTTTACAAAGTACCCTCACCAAGAATTATACCCTCACAAGTGTAACATAGATTATTCTCTGACTAAATAATTTGGTTTCAATTAAATTAAGTTAAGAATTAGGTAAGATTTACTTCTTTTTTTGGGGGGGGATCACCATTAGGCATTACTTCAGTGGATGACATGAATAACAAGTAGCGTGTGAAAATGCCATGCCTGACTGGGATTCGAACCCGGGACCCAAGCAAGATTTAATTAGACTAAATTAAGTTATGTTAAACTTAAGGTGTGGATTTTGGTGAACGTGCAACATACATTAGTAATTTAGTAAAATAGCTTGGTTTAAGTGAATTTAGTTAGGTTATGTAATTAATTATTCTATGTATTGAACTTTATATGATATCAGCAAACATAAACTAATACTCCCTTCACTTGCTAACCTCATCTAATTAAATATTAGAATTGAACAACATATTAAATATCGACTGATAGGCTGGGTCCATAATTGCACACAATAACTGACTATTTCTTCGAAAATAATGGATATTACACTTGAACAGTGCTGTATTATGAAATTTTTGGCAAGGGTACTAGGCAACTTATAAGCGACGAAATTTGGGTGAAAGGTGTCACTGATGAATAATTTCAGTAACAAATAACTTAGGTTAACTTATGTCCTAAATAAAGTACATTTAAAATTTCATAAAAATTTGCGAGTCCATAATTGTATATAATTACGCGATAATTTTAACCATTACCTGTAATTAATAAAAATAAGAATACCTTGTAAGGCCTTTACATTAAATAACTTGGCTTCCTTCAATAATAGTTTAGAATCTTCAGCACATAATTTATTTGTTGAATTTGTAGGAAGAATTTTCTCAGGTGAAATAACATAGTTAGAGATAAAATTAAATGTATCTAATTTTACACCTGCAACAAAAAGAATTGATTTAATAACATTACGGGAGAAATTCTTAATAAATAAGTTAATTACATATCACACAGTTAACATATAACAGTTTTTTAAACAAAATTATAACACATTAAAATGACAATAAGATATTTTTTAATAAAACATGGTTATCCGTCTTTATTATCTTTTTAAGGTAATTTTTTTAAGAGTTAATTTGGCGACGTAAGAATTACTCTTAAACCACAACACAGACCGATAACAATTACTGAGCAGTTGGTTTATATTTAATGTACACAAATTTTGTATAATAGAAAATTTGTAGGAAATAAACATTCTAACCTGCAAATCGCCGACAACTTCTAACCGCAGCAAACCTTTTCAAATAAATAAATCAGTTAATTCAATAAAATAAACAAGAATAATTTTAAACAAAATCCAGTCAATTTTTAAATAACAAATTAGTTTTAAAAAATAACAAAGAATATTGTTGTACGCATAGTATACGATACTCCTTAGACAAACATTAGTGTGGAAGATAAAATCTTAACTCCGGAGCGTACAGTCTATTTCATATTTCTCATTTGAATATTGAACTTTTATTATTGAAAATTGAATATTGAGAATGGAATATTCAATATTGAAAAATGATTATTGAATATTCATTTATTGAATTACGCGATTAGTAAACAAATATTGAAACATCAACTCATTATTTCATATTAAAAATTATTTTATTGCATTTACTATTGAAAATCAGTCAAATCAATAATATTAAAAAACGTAACCGTACCGTTAACAATCACCGATCGAGCGATAATAAAAACGACGAAATATTCGCACCGTCCCACTACCTAGAGAACAAACAATTAACTAAACGCTAATAGAAATAGTCAAAAAGTTTTACTAAAATAATCCAAATTATATACCAATTTTCCGAATGAACTCAGATTTAAATCTGAAAATCTGAGTTCATTCGGAACGGGAACTTTTAAAAGGTGATAATTTTCAAATGAAAATCAAATTTCAAGATTTTTAAAACTTGGAAATTAAAATTAGAAAAAATTAATTTTTTAAGTACGAGTTTCATTCAGTAACCTTGTTTTTGGAGCCTTTATTCATAATTTATTTTATATAAGCTATTTATTTGACTAATTATTTAATTTAATAAGTCGATCCGACTCGGTGCAATGTTATTCAATAAAATTAAAAAAAAAAATATATATTTCACTGGAAAAGAAAACCGAACAAGACTTTCCAATATATAAAAAAATCTATATATATGCTAGCCGGTCGGGGCTCCACCCTCTGGATCTCTGGGGACCCTACCCGGACACCCCTAGCCGCTCCTGGCTGGACTCCAGCAGTCAGGAGACCTCTCAACTTGATATTATAATAAATTACTTACTTTCTTTATATTTTTCACATTTTACACAAAATAATAATAGCGAAATAATTAACAAAAATAAAATTAGATTAATTTTTTTGTACTCCATACACTTAAATAGTAAAATTACTGCCATTATAAAATATAACTAAAGCGTTTAATGCTGCGACACTTACTTTATATAACTTTCCCTGAACATTTACCGTACGTTATGTAACAATACTGATTGTTTAATCTATTTATTATTTTTAATTAACTAATCAGTTACAATTAAAATTAATATCAATTACACGTTTCTTTTTATTGTGTATTTTATTTGGGGGGAAACGAAAAACTTAACTTTTACCGAAAATAGGAAGTTTATTTTTAATCTTTAATTTAAAGAATGCTTAAATCGCTGTCATCTAATACGTTTTTTACATTCATAATTTTTTTAACTTTTCATAAAAGAAATAAATATTTAATTAAGTGAGAAATAATATCCTGTTTTGCAATAGCCATAATACGTATTTACAATTTATAAATTACAATTAAACACTACATAAGAACAAAGAAAATAATAATAACAATGTATAAGTATTTAAAACTTATTGAATCAATCGGTTCCTGTAATAACAAACAATTCCGAAATGTGCGTGGGAATTAGTTCAATAAACAAAAAGGTATTAACGTTTATAATTACATTAACAAGCTGTATATAATGGGCTTCGGCCGGGCTGTCCCTTATCTTTATTCCAAATATAGCTAGCTATTAATTCATATAAAGCTTCTTATTAATCCGAGCTGAGACAAAGTATTACATGACTTTCCCGACTAAGCAGATCAAGTATAACTTTTATGAAAGTAACGAAAAAAGTTTCTCAGCATTTTGGGTCCGGAATACAGTATAAGTGCCAGAGCTACTTTAATTTTAATAGCCCTTTAAATGACAAAAAAATTATTACTAATAATCAAAATTAAAAGAGTTAGAGCCAAAAAACAACAAAAGAGGTGGGGAATAAATTTTTAGAAATTTAAAAAAAAATATTTTTATACAGGCGATTCAAAGAAACGGGGAATTTTAAAAATTAAATAACGTTAATGAAAAATTTTTTTTAGAAAATGAATTTTATTTCATGTAATTGTACAAATGTTGCCATTTTAGGATACATACACTTTAGTTTATTTTTTAAAGATGACATCTTGCAGGTGACCTCCTCTTCTACGTAAGCACTCATGAAGTATCTTCGTTAAATTGTTCACGGTTTGACGTAACATCTCAACTGGAATTTCCGTAATTGCTTCTCGGATCTTTGCCTTCAGTTCTTCCGTTGTAGCAGGTCTACTGCGGAACACTTTGCTTTTAAGGTGACCCCGCAAAAAGTAATCGCAAGCTGAGAGATCAGGCGATCTGGGAGGTCATCTAATGTCACCGTTTCGTGAAATGACACGTTGTCCAAACAATCGGCGTACAGCTGCCATCGATATTCGTGCAGTATGTGACGTTGCTCCGTCTTGTTGAAACCTGGCTGTGTTAAGAATCGGTGGAAATCTCTTTTGTTGTTCCACAACAAAGGTTTCAAGCACGGCTACGTAATGAGCCGACGTCACTGTAATCGCAAGACCGTTGTCATCCTCAAAAAAATAAGGGCACTGTAACACCATAAGATGACATAGCAAACCACACGGTAACTTTCTGGCTGTGCAACGGACGCTAGTGTAGCTGCGTAGGATTTTCTTGCGCCCAGTATCTGAAATTTTGCTTGTTAACAAATCCACTGAGGTGGAAATGCGCTTCGTCTGTCTGACATCCACAGTTCTTGAACAAACTCTTCGTTATCATTTATCTTCTGAAGCATTACATTACAGAATTGTGCTCGCACTACTGCATCGTTCGGTTTCAGTTCCTGGACGATCTGCAACTTGTACGGATGGTATTGCAAGTCCTTCTCTAACATTCTCCGAACACTTGAACTATGCGATTGTAAAGATGCTGAGAGACGATGGATTGACCGATGTGGACTTCGTGCGACAGCATCTTGTAAAGCTTGAACATTCTGTGGTGTACGGACGGTTCGCTGACGGCCTGGAAGTTTCTTTTTCATTGCCGAAACGGTTTCCTCAAAATTAGATATCCATGTTTTAATTGCACGTGCTGATGGAACACGGTCGCGCCGTCCCAGATTAAAATGGCGGTGAAATTCTCTACGCGCTCCCTCCACACTGTCATTCTTTTTGTAAAACGCTTTGATAGCAAATGCACGTTCCGCACCACTCCAAGGATCCATGACAACTAAATGACAGGTTAGGTTGGAAAGGCTGGCGCCACTTATCAAGTGGTACCAATCGCCCACGGCTACCAAACAACTTTCAAAATTTCCCGTTTCTTTGAATCACTCTGTATAAATTAAGCTTAAAAAATTTCCTTAATTAAAGTTTTCTCTAAATCTAACATCTCCAATACAGATAATAAGAAAAGAACCCTCTTCTTGCTGCCTATAACTTATGCCTATTAACTATAATAGTTAAACAATTAGTTTAACTAGTCATGCATCAAAAATCTTAACTAGAATTCTATACAGAAGAATTGAGAGGAGACTGGAAGAAGTGTTAGGAGAAGACCAATTTGGTTTCAGGAAAAGTATAGGGACAAGGGGAGTAATTTTAGACCTCAGTTTAATAGTAGAAGGAAGATTAAAGAAAAACCTACATACTTGGCATTTATAGACCTAGAAAAGGCATTCGATAACGTAGACTGGAATAAAATGTTCAGCATTTTTAAAAAAATTAGGGTTTAAATACAGAGAACAACTGCTAAGATTTACAGGAACCAAACAGCAACAGTAATAATTGAAGAACATAAGAAAGGGAGTCAGACAAGGATGTTCCCTATCCCCGTTACTTTTTAATATTTACATAGAACTAGCAGTTAATGATGTTAAAGAACTATGACACTCCCCATAAGGATTCCAACGCGAGGTTATATATCTAAATCACTTCCGCCGTTGAGCTGCTACGGTAGAACAAACATACAAACATATTACATGTATGTATGTATACATATGAGGGTAAGTCAATTATTATCCGCAATGTAGGTATAAATTTTATTGCAATACAAATAGGAAACTTACATGTACATCATTTTTCAACAGAGTCCCCTTGCATTTCAATCCACTTGGTCCATCGTTGCACAAACTTCCTGATGCCCTCAAAAAAGAAGGTTTTCGGTTGAGCTGCGAGCCAGGAATGCACCGCTTCTTTCATCGTTTCGTCCGAGGTAAATCGACAGCCCCTTAATGCCTCTTTGAGTGGACTAAGCAAGTGGTAGTCAGAAGGGGTAACATCAGGACTATACGGAGGACGAGTCGGTACTTCAAAGTTGAGTTTCTGGAGCGTTTCAGCAGTGTGGGCAGCAATATATGGACGGGCATTGTCGTGCAACACAACACCTTTCGACAGTAGTCCTCGGCGTTTGCTTCGAATTGCAGGCTACAGCTTTTTTTCCCTACATCCCCGAGCGGGACATCCAATTAAGTATACTCGACTCGGGGACGTGTCCTTTCCGGATCTTTTAATTGCCTGCCTCTAATCTCCAACGTAAGAACCAGGTCCGGCTATGCCGTTCCCAGACGCCCCCCCCCCCCGCCAGAGACCGGGTCTCGGTCTTTCCTTTTGTCAGCCTCAAACCGACGGCGCAGGAGCCAAAGCCGCCAAAGCGTAACCGGGAACCCACACCGCCGGCCGGGTCTCGGTCTTTTCATTCATTCGCACCTAACGGACCCCAGGAGTCCCCGCTTCATCACGGGAACACACACAGCAGGACATGTGAGCCCTCAGGAACGGGGCTGTCCGCCCAGCCCTACAATAAACTACAACCCTCAGTATCCCAGTCGTCTTGCCTCATCTTTTTTTATTCTGATAACTGTTCTTGCAAATATTGCAAAATTATTCCAGTTTCCGGACATAGCCAAGAGCCACTCCGAGAGCTGCTCCGGTCGGGTATGCATCAGTCCTGCATTTATACGTTGTTCCTCCCATCGTCTGCACTCAAAAATAGTGTGTTCGGCATCGTCAACCGCATCGCAGTAACAACAGATTGGTGACTCTCTCCTGCCAAACCTATGCAGGTATTGTTCAAACGCAACATGTCCCGACATGAGTTGCGTTGTGTGGTAATCTAATTCACCATGAGAGCGATCTTGCCAAGCATCCAGGTCCGGGATAATTCTTCTTGTCCATGCGGCCACTGCTGAACCCGCCCATGCCACCTTCCATTGTTCTCGTATAATAAAACTGGCCTCATCTTTGGCTACACCGGACGCCCTTAGCTTTCGTCCTTTAATCTGTAATTCTATCGGGGGCACCGAAGAAGACACGCACAGTGCATCATACGATAACGTTCGGTACCCCGAAACTACGCCCAGAAGCGACTTCCTATGAGTGCTAGTTAATTTTCTTCTGTTGCGCTGGACATTAACCGCATCGGCCCATACCGGGGCGGCGTACAACAGAGACGACGTTATCACTGAGGTGATAAGTCGCCTCTTCGACGCACGTGGAATTCCTTGTCCCGCAAAGAGACCTCGCATGGCACGGATTGTTGTTTCCACTGTCGTTGTTGTTGATCTGTCGCAGGTCATGGCCACATGACTGGAGTATTTGAGGTGTTTATCCAGTAACATCCCTAGATATTTAGCCCTTTCCACCTCGACAATTGCCTCTCCTCTCAGGCGCAGATTTAATCTTCTGAGTATCCTCCTACCAGTGAAGAGGATACCTTGCATTTGGAAGGAGAGACCTCCAAACTGTTGTTGACGAGCCATTCATTCACTATTTCTAAGGTAATATTCCCCTTGTCCTCCACTTCATCTAAGGTGCTGGCCTCCACTAGCAGCGAGATGTCGTCCGCGTATCCTACGACATTCACCCCTGGCGGGAATTGAAGTCGGAAAATTCCATCATAGAAGATGTTCCAAAGTAGGGGTCCGAGTACAGACCCCTACGGGACTCCACCGAAGATCTGATGACTTACCACACCATCCACCGTATTGATTTCAGTTCGTCTCTCGGATAGATAGCTGGCTACTTGCGTCACTATGTACTCGCTTATATTTTTTCTTTGAAGTGCCCTCAATATAGCTGGCCAAGGTACCGAACCGAAAGCGTTCCTTATATCCAGGAGTATCATTAGCGGGATACGCCTGGTTCTCCAAGTCCCATCCCTCACCGCAGCAGCCCATGAAACGACTTTGTTGATGGCGTTAATAGTTGACCGTCCCCGCCTAAAGCCAAACTGATTCTCATGGAGGAGAATGTTGTTTTCCAGCTCCTCAATTAGTCTATTAGCGATGAGCCTCTCCACGACTTTTACCATATTATTAATGAGACTTATAGGGCGATATTCGAGAGCCCCTGGAACTGACTGTTCCAGGGGCAAGAAAACAGTTCTTGACGCTTTCCAGCAAGCAGGAAAAAAGGAATGCTGGACCCCATAACTCGCAATATCTGTCATCTCCCACGGGATGACGGACATCAGACCCTTTATGACTGCAGCTGGAACACCATCGGGTCCTGGACTCTTTTTATTTTTTAGTCCTTTATCAGCAGTCGCCACTTCATCCTGGGTGAACCTGTCGCGTTCACCAGGTATTAGCTCCGTGACGCCCGTATCAACCCGCGGGAAAAGCGCTTCCATGTGTCGTGTAGCTTCTATCTTATTAAGGACGGGCAACCGTCTTCCCAGTCTCTTCATGACTACCTGGTACGCCCATCCCCAGGGGTCAGCATCTAGTTCACTGCATAGCTCCCTCCACTTCTGCCTTTTTGCATGTTTAATCATGAAGTTTAACTGTTTTCTTGCTGCTCGGTATTGTGTAATCGCTGTGTTCAGGTCTCGATCAGCTCCGTATGCTCTTGTTCGAAGTCTCTGCACGCGCCTCTTCATGGATTGCAGAACCCTGCGTTGATCCGCAATATCGGAAGACCACCAATAGACAGGCTGATGTCTGGTAGCTCTTTCGGGGAGCCTGGCCAGCTCAGTAATCATGATCTGTTGTAATGTATCTGGCGTGACCGGTCTGCCATCCGTTATTTTTGTAGCAACTTTGCGAACAATGGTCTCTACCTGACGTTCCGAAAGTCTGAAGCATAGATGTTGATTTCTAATATGAGTCTCAGTATCAAGGATTTCAACAGAAACAGCCAAATGATCACTTGCAGGCTACAGCTTGGCAGTAAGCATCTCACTGTAACGCGCACTGTTTATTGTCGTGCCCCTTTCCTCATAATGTTCCAGTACTGGGCCTTGTGAGTCTCAAAAAACCGTAAACATCAGTTTTCCTGCGGACGGTTGGGTCTTGAACTTTTTTTTTGCAGGGTGAATTTGGATGTTTCCATTCCATACTCTGCCGTTTATTCTCCGTCTCGTAATGATGGATCCATGTTTCGTTACCAGTGATGATTCTGTCTAAGAAAATGTTCCATTCATTACCGTAGCGATCCAAATGTTTTTGTCAGATGCCCAAGCGCGTTTGTTTACGCAACTATGTGAGTTGTTTTGGGACTCTTCTTGCACAGACTTTATGAAACATAAGTCTTTTGTGGATGATTTCGTAGGCAGAGCCGTGAAAAATTTGCAGACGATGTGCCACTTCATCAATAGTTACTCGCCTGTCTAAAAAAACCATGTCACGTGCACGCTCAATGTTTTCCTTATTTGTGGTGATAAACGGTCGCCCGGCTCCTTTGTCGTGCGTAACACTTGTGCGACAATTTTTGAATTTTTCAATCCATTCATAGACACTCCGTTGCGGCAACACACTATTCCCGTACTGTACCGAAAGTCTTCGATGAATTCCGGCCTCTGATACACCTTCCGACCACAAAAAACGGATCACTGAACGTTGCTCTTCTTTGGTGCAAACAGAAAGCGGGGCAACCATGGTTAACGGCAGGGCAGCGATAATGGAACCAACCTAGCAGCATCAAACCTGCACAGACATAACAACAATTTAACCACGCATGCGTCATCTACGCAACACGACAGTATTACCAACATAAACAAATATATAACTAAATTGCGGATAATAATTGACTTACCCTCGTACATACAAATATACATGTATACACCCTAGAGACATTACACTTTTTTTGGGCAATTGTGTATACACCAATAGGAGACAACAGGCTTATTCTCAGCGCATCAAAAAAGAATCTCACCGGGCCATCCAAAAAGACCCTAACATGTTTTGAAACATGCCGTTCCACATTATAATAACGTACCGCAATATTAACTGTACATATACATAAATCTTCCTCAGATCATAAGGCTTAAGAATTCGGTTTGAATAAATAGATTGCGCGTAGAAATCTACCAATTTTATTTCTTATACAAAGGATATGACGCCCATTTAAGCCTCTACTCAAGCATAACGCTCAATTATTTATAAGATTCTATTGTTCAAAAGTACTATAAAACAAATCACGATCAACTACCGGTAAGTAAATCCATATACCTTAATATAATGCATCAATATTAGGCCTAAGCGATAAAGTCATAAATTTATTCTTCTTTACTTTTTTTTTGTCTTCAGTCATTTGACTGGTTTGATGCAGCTCTCCAAGATTCCCTATCTAGTGCTAGTCGTTTCATTTCAGTATACCCTCTACAACCTACATCCCTAACAATTTGTTTTACATATTCCAAACGTGGCCTGCCTACACAATTTTTTTCTTCTACCTGTCCTTCCAATATTAAAGCGACTATTCCAGGATGCCTTAGTATATGGCCTATAAGTCTGTCTCTTCTTTTAACTATATTTTTCCAAATGCTGCTTTCTTCATCTATTTGCCGCAATACCTCTTCATTTGTCCCTTTATCCACCCATCTGATTTTTAATATTCTCCTATAGCACCGCATTTCAAAAGCTTCTAATCTTTTCTTCTCAGATATTTCTTATATATATTTTATTATATTTCTTATATATTTTCTTCTTTACATTCATTGCCAAAATATTTCTATCGAACTATTTTTTTTCATATGCCTCGCATGCAGCATCAAGTACAATCTTCCACGATTTTCCATCAAACAGAACGCTATTTCATCAGCATACTTGTCAATGAAGTTGTTGTTGAAGGAAGACTGCCTAACTGATTAATATATTTATAAGGAAAAGAATGGGACCCAACTTCCTACCTTGAATCACACCATAATTTACATCCCAGAACATATTTATATATCTGTCACTCAAACTACTTGTTCTTTTCCACGTCTCTTGTTCTTTTCTTTTGTAGTAAGCCTATTTTTATCGATTGTTGAATGGTTTTTGACTGATAAAAAGCAATAACGCCTGTCATTTATTATTCTGCAATTCAAAAATATCGTTGTACAGATTAAAGAAAGAACCCGTTAATATTTTTATCAGGTCTGTATCTGTACTGATTTCCATCAATAAATTATTAACCTCTAAAAATTTTAATTTTTTTTTTTTTTACTCATTTATTAAATATTTTTTTATTAACTGCAAAAAGAGATAATTTATAGTTTACAGTTATCAAAAAAAAACTTATCATGAACTTATATACCGGGACAACTTTTGCATTTTAAATACGTCAGGATTTTTAGCTGCTATTGAAGATGTGTAAAAGCGGCTTGGCAAGCAAGCAGAATTTTACTTTTTATTCAGTTGACCCACATACCGCCTATGTCAGACGCCGATCCCCCACGTATCTTCTTAACACATTCGAAAAGAATACCTAACAAAATCATCTAGAAATTAAATATTGCGTTCTCCTTTTACTACTGACACTGTAAATTATTGAATATTACTTATTTTTCCTTCAAATAATAAATTTAGAAAGAAAAGAAAAAAATAATAAATCTTTTCACAAAAAAAACAGTAAATAATAATGTTCAGCCCGGATTTATATATGTACTGCATATTACCGGACATCATATTCAATCGTCCTATGAAAATAAACTACCTCACCTCATTAGAAAGATGGGCACAAATTCAAGAGAAAAAAATACAGTTACCAAATTGATACCAAAGAATTAAAAAAAGGGTAAAATACTGTTGCATCAAATAACTAGGGAAACCTTCAAAATCACCAATAAAATTAACAAAGATCAACATACTTTTACAGTTACCTTCTTTTTACTAAAAGCTTCCATTTAAATCAAAAAATAAACCACCAGGTCACTACAGGTATCTTACATTACGTATAATGTAAGAGAGAAAAACAAATTGTGTCATGGAAGTCAGTCGTTTACGCATTCAAGTACAATTCAGCCAATTGTAGATCTATTTTTGGACAAGGTTCTTTACCACGTGTTTACTCCCGCAGCAATTTTTCACTGTTATTCAATTTGTAAAGCTTTTAATTTTCAAAGTTTTATTTATTTATTTTTTAATTTTGATTTTATTAAAGAGAATTTTTTAAATTAAATATATTAACTGAAGAAGATATTCCAGTGTTATTTCCAAGCCTTCAAATGATTGTTTCGTGGTCAAAAACCTTTGATTGACTATAAAACGCTCCTCTGAGGCAATAGGTAAAAAAACCTAAACCGACAACGATTGTTAACGTCTATATGCCTACAAGCGCCCATGATGATGATGATGAGGTAGAGTGTGTATACGAAGAGATTGACGAAGCAATTAAACACGTAAAAAGAGATGAAAATTTAATAATAGTTGGAGATTGGAATGCAAGCATTGGAAAAGGCAAAGAAGGAAATATAGTGGGTGAATACGGGCTGGGCAAAAGGAATGAAAGAGGGGACCGACTTATAGAGTTTTGCACGAAGTATAATTTAATAATTGCCGACACCCAATTTAAAAATCATAATAAAAGAATATACACTTGGAAAAAGCCAGGCGATACTGCAAGGTATCAGATAGATTATATCATGGTTAAGCAAAGATTTAGAAATCAACTCGTTGACTGCAAAACTTACCCTGTAGCATACATTGATAGCGACCATAATTTGGTGATAATGAAATGTAGATTGGGGTTTAAAAACCTGAAGAAAAGGTGTCAGATGAATCGGTGGAATTTAGAGAAGCTTGAGGAAGAGGAGGTAAAGAAGATTTTTGAGGAGGACATCGCAAGAGGTCTGAGTAAAAAAGATAAGGTACAAAATGTAGAAGAAGAATGGGAGAATGTTAAAAAGGAAATTCTTAAATCAGCAGAAGCAAACTTAGGCGGAATAAAGATAACTGGTAGAAAACCTTGGGTTTCAGACGATATATTATGCTAGTGATGAATGCTAGTGAATGCTAGTGATGAAGAAAGTAAAAGGAACTATCGGCAATTAAGAAATGCTATAAACAGGAAGTGCAAACTGGCGAAAGAAAAGTGGATTAAAGAAAAGTGTTCAGAAGTGGAAAGAGAAATGAACATTTGTAAAATAGACGGAGCATACAGGAAAGTTAAGGAAAATTTTGGGGTACATAAATTAAAATCTAATAATGTGTTAAACAAAGATAGTACACCAATATATAATACGAAAGGTAAAGTCGATAGATGGGTGGAATATATTGAAGAGTTATACGGAGGAAATGAATTAGAAAATAGTGTTATAGAGGAAGAAGAGGAAGTTGAGGAGGATGAAATAGGAGAAACAATACTGAGATCTGAATTTAAAAGAGCATTAAAAGATTTAAATGGCAGAAAGGCTCCCGGAATAGACGGAATACCTGTAGAATTACTGCGCAGTGCAGGTGAGGAAGCGATTGATAGATTATACAAACTGGTGTGTAATATTTATGAAAAGGGGAAATTTCCGTCAGACTTCAAAAAAAGTGTTATAGTCATGATACCAAAGAAAGCAGGGGCAGATAAATGTGAAGAATACAGAACTAGTTTAACTAGTCATGCATCAAAAATCTTAAATAGAATTCTATACAGAAGAATTGAGAGGAGAGTGGAAGAAGTGTTAGGAGAAGACCAATTTGGTTTCAGGAAAAGTATAGGGACAAGGGAAGCAATTTTAGGCTTCAGATTAATAGTAGAAGTAAGATTAAAGAAAAACAAACCAACATACTTGGCGTTTATAGACCTATAAAAGGCATTCGATATCGTAGACTGGAATAAAATGTTTAGGATTCAAATACAGAGATAGAAGAACAATTGTTAACATTTACAGGAACCAAACAGCAACAGTAACAATTGAAGAACATAAGAAAGAAGCCGTAATAAGAAAGGGAGTCCGACAAGGATGTTCCCTATCTCCGTTACTTTTTAATCTTTACTATGGAACTAGCAGTTAATGATGTTAAAGAACAATTTAGATCCGGAGTAACAGTACAAGGTGAAAAGATAAAGATGCTACGATTTGTTGATGATATAGTAATTCTAGCCGAGAGTAAAAAGGATTTAGAAGAAACAATGAACGGCATAGATGAAGTCCTACGCAAGAACTATCGCATGAAAATAAACAAGAACAAAACAAAAGTAATGAAATGTAGTAGAAACAGCAAAGATGGACCACTGAATGTGAAAACAGGAGGAGAAAAGATTATGGAGGTAGAAGAATTTTGTTATTTGGGAAGTAGAATTACTAAAGATGGACGAAGCAGGAGCGATATAAAATGCCGAATAGCACAAGTTAAACGAGCCTTCAGTAAGAAATATAATTTGTTTACATCAAAAATTAATTTAAATGTCAGGAAAAGATTTTTGAAAGTGTATGTTTGGAGTGTCGCTTTATATGGAAGTGAAACTTGGACGATCGGAGTATCTGAGAAGAAAAGATTAGAAGCTTTTGAAATGTGGTGCTATAGGAGAATGTTAAAAATCAGATGGGTGGATAAAGTGACAAATGAAGAGGTGTTGCGGCAAATAGATGAAGAAAGAAACATTTGGAAAAATATAGTTAACAGAAGAAACAGACTTATAGGCCACATACTAAGGCATCCTGGAATAGTCGCTTTGATATTGGAAGGACTGGTAGAAGGAAAAAATTGTGTAGACCGGCCACGTTTGGAATATGTAAAACAATTTGTTAGGGATGTAGGATGTAGAGGGTATACTGAAATGAAACGACTAGCACTAGATATGGAATCTTGGAGAGCTGCATCAAACCAGTCATATGACTGAAGACAAAGAAAAAAAAAGAGGCAATAATTTTCTTCATTATGGTCTCTTCTTTTTTTATATTTAACTTCATCAAGTAATAGGTCATAAGATAAACGGTTCATTTTTAAATAACTTTTGAAATCATCAGAATGATTTTCACACAACAGACGTAACGAATAGTTGGCCAAAACGTTAGCAGTATCCTTGAGACAAAAAGTATAAAACGTCGTATTTTTATCGTTATTTACAAAATAACCCGATAAAATAACCACGAGTGTAACATTTCTTCTTTAAATCGGTCCTTACATAGAAAAGTACTTCACGTACAAGAAAAGTACATAGAAAATGACCAACGCATAAAAAACATTATATATGCTAAAAGAATCCGAAATTCGATTGGGCCACTCATTCATGCGGTAATACAAGATCTGCAAATAAAGTAATGAGACTAGTTTTTTTTGGCAGCCAAAGTGGCAACACTGTAAAGTTACTAGAAAACTAGTAATCTCTGTATATGAACAGCTGATTTATATTAGGTATTAATATTTTTAGTCTATTGTTACCATGTGAGACGTAAAAGAACTTTTCCTGAAACGATTTTTTGTTATACGTTACAGAAACGAGTGATACTAATTATCAGCACCGTTGTACAATCAAGTTTTCTGTTAAACTCGGTGAGAATGCTACTGAAACTTTTTAAAAATTGAAAAGGGCGTATGGAGATGACGTTCTGTTACGAGCCCAAGTTTTTAAGTGGTTTAAAACATTTTCAGATGGCCGGGAATCAGTAGCGGACGATCCACGTTCTGGAAAACCGTTAAGTTAAAAAGTGACGACAATGTTGAGCGAATCAAAGACTTGGTACGACCAGCGATTAATTATCAGAATGATTGCAGAACAATTGAATTTGAACCGTACCACAGTCCATCAAATCTTGATAAACAAATTGGATATGAAAAATATTTTTGCATAATCGGTCCCAAAAAACCTCACTGTTGAACAGAAAAACAATAGGGTAGAAGTGTGTCGTGATCTAATAGGACGAATTAAAACCGATCGTGATTTAAAAAAAAAAAAATGTTATTACTGGTTATGAATCTTGGATATTTGAGTACGACCCAGAAACAAACTCACCGGGTCCCAAAAAAGCAAATAGAGCAAATCAAAACCAAGCTATTTTCTTTATTGAGCTTTTTTGGACAGTTTTGAATCAATCAATTGCAATCAAAAGGGGAGGTGCACAACTAGATGTTACAACACTCGTAAATCCAAGATTTCAACATCTTACGGCTAATCGTTTTTGAGTTATGCGAGATACATAAGTACAGACGTCACGCCGAAACTAGTCAAAATGGATTCAGGGATGGTCAAAATGGATATTTCCGTTGAAGTCAGAAAACCGACAATTTTCGTGATCACAATACTTCCTTTACTTCATACAAGGAAGTAAAAATGGACTGAGATATTTTAATGACATTAGGTGAATATATACCTGCTCGAACATGATACCTTCGATATGTATTTCTTCTATTATATAATTGCTTTTGTAACGCCTATACCTATGTTATCTAAAAAAAAGTTTTGGTTATCGTACCACTGTAAAGATTTGAAGTTTTATTTCGTCCAAAACAGTCCCTCTTTTTCCAATTTTTGTAAAAATTTAATACATTCTTTCCGCGCGAAGATAGTAACTGTCTATCGAGTTTGAAGAAAATCGGTTGACGGGATCCAAGGTTTTAAGACCAAATACAGGCTAACATAAATACTTCCAAATGCACACACGTCCGTCCGACCAAAATAAATTCTCCGGAGAATTGGAATAAACTTTTTTTCGCAGATTATTTAGAATTTATATAAATTTTCTATGACAAAATTGTTTTAAAATGTCTCTTCATGGCATAAAATTAAAAAAAAAGACCAATTTTTTTGGATTGTTTTTAACGATCTATATAATTTCCCGTTATTGCTGTTGCAGCAAATATTACTAGAGCCGGGAAAGTGAAACACAAATACAGCGTTATCGGCAAACAATAGAATTTTCCAGTTAGCTGCCTTTAACTTAAATAAATTATTTAATAATAAATTAAATTGGTGATAATATTTTGCGTATTGAAAGGTCATGTTGGGACATTTTTCTTTAACCGGAATAAAGATAACTGAGAATAATTAAATGATTACGGAAGCCATTTCGAAGTGGAAAGTACTAAGGTTCAAATCCTACTAAAGGAAATTACTTTTATACGGATCTGAATATTACATCGTCGATACCGGTGTTCTTTGGTGGTTGGATTTCAATTAACAACACATCTTAGGAATGGTCTACCTTTTCCTTTTTTCTGTTTAGCCTCCGGTAATTACAGTTTAGATAATACTTCAGAGGATGATATGTATGAGTGTAAAAGAAGTATAGTTTTGTACGTTCTCAGTTCGGCCATTCCTGAGATGTGTGGTTAATTGAAACCCAACCACCAAAGAACACGGTATCCACGATGTAGTATTCAAACCCGTGTAAAATAGCTGGCTTTACTAGGACTTGAACGCCGGAACTCTCGACTTCCAAATCAACTGATTTGTGAAGACGCGTTCATCACTAGACCAACAAGGTGGGTTAGGAACGGTCGACCTGAGACTGTTCAGGAATACACTTCATTTCATTCATACATATCGTCTGAAGTAATATCTTACGATGGTTCCGGAGGCTAAATAGAATAAGAAAGAATGCCGTCATTATGACGTTAATTGAGGGCATGTAAACGAAAATTGCGAACCAAATTGATATGACTTGCGCAGAAAACCTCAGATGATGAAATTGTTATTTCTTAAGTCCGTCCTAATGGACAGAGAATATTTACAAAATACGTATTATAACATAGTAAATGATTGACTGCTGTTTTAATTGTTCCATACAATTAGAATGCGCTTTGACCTCTTAAGTCATAACCTACATTTGGGAAAACAAAGATATCCAATGTAAATGACATCAAGTATTTGTACATATTGTACAACCAATCTACGTCATAATTAATTTGAAAATAATATGTGTGCGTATCAAATGTACGAATTAATTTACCACAATTTAAAAGTACCACTTAATCGAACACGGCAATTATTTGAATGTATACATAAAAACATACATATTAAATTGCTTATTAGATTCAAGTACGACTGTAAATGATCAAGGTGAAGAAGACAGGTTATCGACCTTCATAAAAGTAAAATAAAAATACGACATCTTATTACAAAATTAATAAATTTTTAAATAATAAATAAATAAGTGCAGGGGCAGAATATTATTTTGAACAGAAACCTTCTCAATCGGAATTTTATTTAGTTTTTTTTTGTCTTCAGTCATTTGACTGGTTTGATGCAGATCTCCAAGATTCCCTATCATGCTAGTCGTTTCATTTCGGTATACCACCTACATCCTACATTCCAAACAATTTGTTTTACAAATTCCAAACGTTGCCTGCCTACACAATTTGTTCCTTCTATCTGACCATCCATTATTAAAGCGACTATTCCAGAATGTCTTAATATGTGGCCTATAAGTCTGTCTCTTCTTTTAACTATATTTTTCCAAATGCTTCTTTCTTCATCAACTTGCAGCAACACCTCTTCATTTGTCATTTTATCCACCCATCTGATTTTTAACATTCTCCTATAGCACCGTATTTCAAAAGCTTCTAATCTTTTCTTCTCAGGTACTCCGATCGTCCAAGTTTCACTTCCATATAAAGCGACGCTCCAAACATATAATTTCAAAAATCTTTTCCTGACATTTAAATTAATTTTTGATGTAAACAAATTATATTTCTGACTGAAAGCTCGTTTCGCCTGTGTTATTCGGCTTTTATAACGCTCCTGCTTCGTCCATCTTTAGGAATTCTACTTCCCAAATAACAAAATTCTTATACCTCCGTAATCTTTTCTCCTCCTATTTTCACATTCAGTGGTCCATCTTTGTTATTTCTACTACATTTCATTACTTTTGTTTTGTTCTTGTTTATTTTCATGCAATAGTTCTTGCGTAGGACTTCATCTATGCCGTTCATTGTTTCTTCTAAATCCTTTATACTCTCGGCTAGAATTACTATATCATCAGCAAATCGTAGCATCTTTATCTTTTCACCTTGTACTGTTTCTCCGGATCTAAACTGTTCTTTAACATCATTAACTGCTAGTTTTACGTAGAGATTAAAAAGTAACGGAGATAGGAAACATCCTTGTCGGACTCCCTTTCTTATTATGGCTTCTTTTTTATGTTCTTCAATTATTACTGTTGCTGTTTGGTTCCTGTAAATGTTAGCAATCGCTCTTCTATCTCTGTATTTGAACCCTAATCTTTTTTAAATGCTGAACATTTTATTCCAGTCTACGTTATCGAATTCCTTTTTTTAGGTCTATAAGTGCCAAGTACGTTGGTTTGTTTTTCTTTAATCTTCCTTCTAATATTAATATTTAGCTTTATACATAATAAATAAAATGTTATACGAACAGACAAATTGGGTTACTTTTTTAAGAATAAAATTTTCTATAACTGATAATATAGTGACTCACAAAAAATGTAACAAACTTTCAGAACATATTCTACTGATGAAAATAAAGTTTTTTTAAACATATATTCGAAAATACTTCGTTAGCTAGTGTCGACTAACGAGTGATTTCACCCTGATTTCTTCGTTTTGGTAAAATTAAACCAGACTGTAATTCTTGATATCCAAATTAAGCGGTTTTATATAAAATCTCATTTTAGAAATTGAAAGAAATAGGTCCAAAACTTAATACGTTCGAGAAGTTTGGGGTAAAATGAAAAGGTTATCGGGGTCGAAAAACACACTATTTTGTGTTTAGGGTAAAAAACGTTTTAAATGGGTAATAAACATTTTAGAGACAACTGAATACAAACGTAAGAACTTATAACTTTATTAAAAACAAAACTATCGAAATGCGGCAGTCTTTAACTGGGTAGGTATTAAACCTAAATTACATATTTTAGAAAAATAATACAAATAGTTAAATAGACTACTGAAAATGTCACCCGCCACAGCGGATATAGCAGACCATTTGCCGAACAATGTTTTCGGCTGGTTTTTCGTATTTCATCAGGGTTATTTTGTATTAATTACACTGCACTGACAATTCTAACAACTCTTCTCTTGTATTACACTGTAGTTTATAAACTAATGATTTCAAGTGGTTCCACAGATACTAGCCCGAACATTAAAAGTTGTTAAGTCAAGCGACCTCGGAGGCCATCTGATATGTCAACCTCGTGCGATCCACTCGTATAAAAAAGTTGTGTTTAAGTGTTGCCTATTTGCTAGAGAAAAGTTTGGAATCACCCCATCGTGCTGGAAAATGTTCTGCCTACTTGTTACTACAGGAAAATTTTCCGAGAGACCTGGAAAATTATTTTCCAAAAGGTTTCAGTAAGAAGAAACCGAAACATTGTGATTGAAAATAAATAGTTCCAATATTTTGATGTCTATCCCGACCTCCGTGGCTGAATAGGTAGCGTCACGACATTTCGTGCGGAGGTCACTGGTTCGAATCCCAGTCTGACACGACATCTTTTCGTATACTACCGATTTTCATCCGGGTAACGAACAAAGCTGTTAATGCCCCTCTTCAATAACAGCAAAATAATATTTTCAAATTTTTAATTTGAAGCTACGAGATTCACATAACCTTATACATCACCATCAAAGCATGTTGTCAAATCCGTTCTGAGATTACTCATAAAATTATTTTTTATCTTTTGTTGCGTTTAATTTAAGCGGTGTTTTAAAATTTTTTTACATATTTATTTATGTGATCGTTTTTCTTCATAAAATAATGAATTATTATTAAAAAGTAGGCACCGGGATTTTCCGCCAGTGATCGGTAAATTCCGGAATTTACCGGAATTTACCGATCACTGGCGGAAAATCCCGATTCGTTAGTATTAATTTCTAGAGTTAAATTTCTAAATTAACTTTCGTTATTTGGTTTGTTTGGCATTTCTTCCACCACCATTCCATTCGGTCATCCTATAGAATAAGACCGAATGTCCGTGCCACAAACGGCTACTTTGCCTAAAACGGTTTAGCGACCAATATCTTAATTAGCTCCTACAGCTTACCTAACTGCATGACTGGAATAAGCGTGGTGCCCTACACCACTCGGTTGTGGTTGTGTGTCCCACCGCTCAATTGTCATATATTACTAAAATAGGTAAACGCACCCCGTCTACATACTAATATACATGACTTAAATGTATATTAAAATATATTCCGTCAAGGAGAGCAATTTACTTCCACGTCTAGGTCGATGAATGCCAGCAAGTACCTGTCCACCATATTATAGCGCTTGGAGAGCTATATTTGACCGATGGCCAGCCATTTCTCGAGGGTTGAATCCTACAGCAAGCGGTAGGAGTCTTATATCCTTTAAACTACTGATGCCGGCTGAACAAAGCAACGGCATCAAAGAACTCCCACACGGTCCGACAATGCGGTTCACGCCATATTGAATCGCCGCTTATGAGTGGCCAATTTTCCCCTTGACCTCTTTGTTCTACGGTGGCCTGAGTTCTGGCTCTTCCAAGAGCTAGGCAGTCGAACATCATGTGTTCGCTCGGCTGGACGTCTCCGCAGACGCACAGCTCATCAGCTGTAAGGTGGAACCGAAAGAAATATTGGTTCAAATTCGCGTGGTTGGAGAGCGCACCTGCTATAAAATGAATTGTTTCATCAAAAAACAACAATCTTACACAAGAGGTAATCAATTTTGGACACCTAATAATCCCATTCCGAGACGCTGCCCGCCAGGGCAACCCGCCCGGAAGGCCTAGCTGCGGAGGCGTGCCGTAGGCACACCCTACAGCTAGTTGCTAAGTAAAAGACATATACGCAATATTCAGTTCCCTTATTTAATGTTTGTAGCTATTCAAATTCATACAAAAAACCTAATTGTTGGAATCAGCTTTTAGTATTATGAAATAAATTACTTCAAAAAAATTTATATTAAGTAATTTCTAATCAGCCTTCATGATGCTTAATAAATTGTTTTATTAATATGTGGTTTCATTTAACTTTTTTCAATTTTGATTGTTTATATTTCTAAAATACTTAATTTTTTTTCCGTAATATTGAACATTTTTTTCATTTATTACCTTTTTTCCTTTATCTGTTTACCCTCCGGAACCACTGTCAAGATTACTTCAAAGGATGAATGAGAATGAAATGTACGAGTGTAAATAAAGTGTAATCTTGTACAGTCTCAGGTGATTCCTGAGATGTGTTGTTAATCAAAACCTGACCAACCAAAGAACACCGGTATCCACGATCTAGTATTCAAATTCGTATAAAAGTAACTGCCTTTACTAGGATTTGAACGTTAGAACTCTCGACTTCGAAATCAGCTGATTTTCGAAGATGCGTTCACCATTAGACCAACCCGGTGGTTGCGTTTAATATCTATTTAAAATCTGTTACACTTCGACATATTTTTTTTTTTTTTAATTAAACTTCGAAATTCTTATTTATGTTTAGTTTCTGTGGACTATATTCGTACCGTTTTAGACAGAATCAAATTCTCTGTAAGTTTTGTTTAATAACTTTTACCTGTTTACTATTAATTTAAAAAAGTTATTTTACACCAAACACAAAATAATATGTTTTTCGACCCCAATCTTTTGTCTTTTATAACAGATCTTTCGAAAAGTACTAAAAAAAAAATCCCTTTCGGCAGGCCGGAAGGCGGAGGTAAATTTCAAAGCTGCTAAGTAGGGGATAAAAAACATTTTCACCTTAAAATTAAGTAAAACTTCAAATTGACTCAATACTACAATGGTCATCCTTGTCGTAAGGGTTGGTCATATCAAAAATTGTTTAAGACAAAGGTTTTAGGTAATGTTTAGAGGACTAATGCCCACTTTAAACCGATTCGATACTGTGCCTATTAATGGAGGTATGATGCTTTTTATCTTCAGAACCAAATTTTTCAACCTCTTGGGCCAATGGTTGATGATATCAAACAATTTTCTTACATATGTTTTAGGCCCTTATCCATAAAATAGTCGGAACTTTAAACGAATTCGATATTTTACTTAATAAGAAAGTTATAGCGATATTTCGTTTTTTTCGAAAAAGCCCCCCCCCCCCCCATTACCAGTCCCATAGTCCTATTTTGGCCGTTAACAAAGTCGACCAAGATTTTCTAACGAGTTATTTTTAAGGAACAGTTTGAAAGTGATTGGCGCAAAATTACGGCAGTTATCATGTCCACAAGAAAGTGAAATACATTATATATATATATATATATATATATATATATATATATATATAAACGTTTGAGCTGACGGTGGTTTTAGGGTCCGGGGGATGTGAAACGCGAAGATATGTCGAAATTTTCCCGAAGTCGAATCATAGTAACCATTACAATCGGTTGCTTTCTTATGAAATCTACCTAAAACATTAAATTGTCCAAAAATATAATGAAATAAAATATTTTGTAATTTGAGGATTTTACGCATTTACAACCCTTTAAAATTGGATAATTAATAAGGTTTGTAAAATAAATATTTTACGTAAAAATTAAAAACAATAATTTATTTTTAATTATTAAAGATATTTTACTGATGTTGAATAAAAGTCTATTTAAATCACCTTGTTTATATTACATCGGACATTTAATTTTTAAATACCACTTCATTATTTTCATCTTATTTAAATAGAGAGATATAGAGTGATGGAGCTTTAATTATTAAATACCACCTCATTATTTACAAGACATCTAAATATTAAATGTTTTTTTTTTTTTTTATACAATAATCATTTTTAATATTATTACCTTCTATTAAATGAAATGTTTTATCTCTAATTTTTAAATAGCAATAGTAATTTTATATTACTTTAGACCGGAACACTCGTTTATAATTTGTCATTAGAATATAAACAAATATATATATACATATATATATATTAATCTTTTACCTTTATATTTGTTAACATATTATATTTTTTTGTTTAAAATTCTCAATTTGATTTAATTGTTATTTTTTACTTTTTAGAGGGTTTTTCTAATTTGTTTCCTTTTTATTTATGTTAATATTAATATTAGTTAAATAAAAGCTTTTTTAAAAAATATTTTTTTATTTAATGATTAACGCTGTTTAAAGAACAATTGACATTCATTTAGGAAAATTTATACTTTTTCATATGCACTTATCTTACAACAAATAAAATCTGAATGGTACTTCTATTAATTAATTACACAATTATTGGTTTTTATGATTACAGCGAATTAAAATTTACAAACAATTACTGAAAAAACTTAAGTATATTTATTCAATCGTGTAATAAATAGAAAAAAAAAGTTATTGAACCTTGTAAAGTTATACTTTGTGACGTAATGCATGATGATGGTCGGAAGAATCTCTCTCTTTTTTCACCCTCTTTATCGTATTTGAGAGTGTATTTCTGTAAACATCAGAGTATGCCAAGAATAATAGTAACACGCGCACCATCTTGTACTTACGGTCGCAACCTCTGTGCGGAAGAGTATTGTATACTGTATAAAAAACTTCATTTACTACCTCATGACCCAAATTTTATTTTCTGTAATGTTAATTTAACCGACTATCGTTCAATTTCTTTGACAATACCTTTTTTTTCCTGTTTAGCCTCCGGTAACTACCGTTTAGATAATTCTTCAGAGGATGATATGTATGAGTGCAAATGAAGTGTAGTCTTGTACATTCTCAGTTCGACCATACCTGAGATGTGTGGTTAATTGAAACCCAACCACCAAAGAACACCGGTATCCACAATCTAGTATTCAAATCCGTGTAAAAATAACTGGCTTTACAAGGACTTGAACGCTGGAACTCTCGACTTCCAAATCAGCTGATTTGGGAAGACGCGTTCACCACTAGACCAACTCGGTGGGCTTCTTTTGACAATACCTAAAAAAATGAACATACTTTCCAGAATTTACTGAAATTTACTTCTAAATATATATAAGTATTATTGATTTTAGTAATTCCGCTGCTTCTAAAGTGTAAATATATTTAGATATATTTTATTAACTTAGTTGCAAACGATAAGGAAATATGTATCGAAAGTCGGAAAAGTATTGGACTGAGAATAGGTTGTGGATATCAGGTAGTAACTTACTTATCGTAAATCTGAAAGTCTACATTCGAGGATCGTATAATTCAGTTGTGATTACGGCTTCGTCGTGTTCACATCATTAGTTTTTACGTCTATTGCATATGAAAATTACATTAATATAATTAATTGTTTTATCAGAAGATACTGATTGAATAATATTCATGAGCTTAAATTTAGAATGAAGAGTGATTTAAATCGTCTAAACCTATAGTTTTGCGGCTAATAGGATGATATCGAGCGTAAAATCTAAATTTATTCGGTTTAATTTTTGGAAACAAACAGGAACCTTTTTGCAATATTTATTTTAAGCGTCTTTGGCTTCAGAGAAGAGTTGATAAAATTTGTATTCAATGTGTAAGTATAAAAAAGGTTTCTAATATTAAATATCTGAGTATTTATGTCATTGAGAACCGTACTTGGACAGAGCATATCGATTCGGTTAAGATGCATGTATACAAGGTTTCGCGTAAAATATATTTTTAAACATATTTAAAAATATATATTTTAAAGTTTATTTACCCGGTTTCTATTTTGAAATTAGTATATTACGCTTTGGTAAATAGTAAATTGCAATATGGAATAAGTTTGTGGGGTTTGTGGGGTGTTATCGCTGAATGTCAGCAAGTACCTGTCCAACATATTAAAGCGTTTGGAGCTTTATGTGGCCAGTTATCATTTCCGGAAAGCTTCCCACAGCAGCACAGTAGGAGTCATTTTTCACTGAAAAACTACCGATGCCTATTGAACAACGCAACGGCATCAAGGAACACCCATACGGTCCGATAATGAGGTTCTCGCCACATTGACTCGTCGCTTATGAGTGTCCAATTTTCCCCTTGACCTCCTTTAGGGTGGTCTGAGTTCAGGCCCCTCCCCCAAGAGCTGGGCAGTCAAACATCATGTGTTCGTTCGACTGGACCTCCCCGCAGACACAGCTCATCAACTGTCAGGCAAAACTGAAAAAAATATTTATTCGATTGATAATACTTTCGTTATATCAATTTTCATCAATCAAAAAAAAAATATTTTTACACGAGGTGTAATTGAGCGTTTCTTGAAACTCTTTTCAAAGTTTGTGGCTGGATATTTAATACAGCTTGTTCAATATTGACTTTCAATTGTTCAAGTGTTCGTGGTTTGTTCCTGTAGGCTTTTTCTTTGAGGTAACCCCGTAGAAAAAAATCCGCCGCAGTCAAATCTGGAGATCTTGGTGGCCACAAGCCTCGACCGATAACACGATTACCAAAGAATTCCTCGACGAAATCAGAAGTTGAACCTGCGTAGTGCGATGTCGCACCGTCATGTTGTAGCCGGCAGTGTCTGTATTCCTCTTCCAAGAGTGCGATGAACTGATATCGTTCTGCATTAACGGTGTACTCAAAAAAAATAGGACCGATTATTTTCTTCCGCGATATCGCGCACCACACGCCCAACTTCTGCGCGTGTAATTGTCTTTCGTGATAAACGTGGGGATTTTCAGCACTCCAAATTCTACTGTTTTGGCTGTTTACGTAGGCATCCGAATGAAACCGTGCTTCATCTGTAAAAAATAACGAATCCATAACGTTAATTCCTTCACGCAGAAATCGACGGAACCGTTGACAATATTGTAGCCGTTTTTCTTTGTCGGGCTCAAGAAGTCTATGAACCGTTTGAATGCGATAAGGTCGTAATTGTAATCGTTTGGTCGCCCGATGAACAGTCGATTTAGACAAATTAATTTCAGCAGACAATCGTCTGATCGATTTATTTGGCGAGGCGAGTAATCGGTCTTTGATTTCAGTGAATGTATCTGTATTCAACACTGACGCAGATCTTTTGTGTTCCTTGTTATTAACAGAACCGGTCTCTCTAAATTTTGCGACTAACCTTAATACTGATGTTTTGTTAGGAGCCGGTTTATCTGGGTACTTATGGCGAAACAAATCTTGCAGTGCAACCGCTGATTTCGTACGACTCAACAATGAAAACACGTTGATCTAGCGAAAACACCATCTTGTCTCTAGCAATACACTGAACGTTATGATAGCATTGTTGTTACTATCGGTAGTGTTCTACTGCGTCGCCGCGATGTTCAGATGTTGGACGAGTCCATTTCAGTAACGAGTAGGGGAGGTAAGCTTGACTTTTGAAATTTCATGGATGAGTGATTGATGGGTTGCGTTTTATATGGGACACCCTGTACTTTTGATATACCTAACTAATTCGACATTTTCCTTATTTAATTATTTCCGAAAAAAAATGAAATACGTCTTTTAACATAAATCAAACGAATATTAATGATATTAATTATAACTTTGATCAGATTATCTACTGTATTAATAATTTAAAAAACTTAATATGACGTTATAATGTTATCAGATGAATTGATTACTCACAGATAAAATTTATAATTACTTTATATAATTATAATTTATGTTCTAAATCAGGAAAATTAAACAGAAATTATGGAAGCTTTATTTGTTAAAAAAAAAATAATAATAATAAGGAAAACGTTTTGTCTTTTCAATTGACTGAGGTTAATTTTGATTTTAAATTTAAAAACCAAATTAAAAGATTTACGAGACTTGCAATTCTAGATCTATAGCTTCTTGTGTGAATTAATTAAAAAATCGTACTACTAAAAAATCCGATCAGAACGAATTTCGTTTTAATAGGCGACATATGTTTATATATAAATAATAATAATAATACGATTCTGAGTTTATTTTTCGTCTGTTTTGATTCAATAAAAAACTGATTTTTAAAAGTTTTTATTTACTTTTTATTGACTGTATTTACATTAATTTCCTCAGAATTAAATTCTCTACAAATTTTGTTGTTAAAACTTCCGCATTTATTAGTCATTTAACAAAGCTATTATACTACAAACCTAAAAAAAAAACTTGTTTTTCGACACCGAATTTTGTATTGTACATCGGATATCTTAATAACTTCTGAAGTTACAGTTCTGTGACCTATTTTATCGTATTTGCCAGATAAAATTACATAAAAAACCACCAATTTTAAGCTTAATTTTGTTCCCAAAAATTACAGTTTCTTTTTATTAGAAGTGCTGAAATGCAGACGAAATTATTAAACCCGGTCGACTCGGTACCCGAAGCGTTAAGCCTCGCGGCTACACAGGTGTGCCGACTGTACAAGCAAAATTCGTTCTACGTAAGTTGTGAAATTACATTAGTTTAGTTAGTGTCAACTGCCGCCGCTAGTACCGCCACATCCGCGCGAATTAAGTACGATATGAGCGCGCGCTTTAGTTAGAATCATTAACTCAAAAATGAAATACTATTATATTTAAATAAAATGATAAAAATTTAAAAATAAGTTGTGTGTGTAACCCGTGCAGGAGAAACACCCCACAGTTGTAGGTTTTTCTCGTATAGTGGTTTTAGCCACGTGACTGGAAATTCTTACAACTGTGTTGTCAGTTTTTTTTTTACATATATCACGATAATAATAAAAGTTTATCTTTTACAGATGACATTAAATTACATAACTGTCTGATAAACTCGATATTGACGTAGACAATGATCGATATAGATAATGTGGACAATAAATTTAATTGGTTCCGGAGGGTAAACAGAAAAAGAAAAAAAGAACTAAATTTTGTAAAAAGTTCTACGTTATTTATATATACTTTTTACCGAATTTTTTAAGAAAAGTACGGCATCACTTTCGGTCCAATTGTGGGATTACGGGTGAAATTAAATTTTCTTTACGTTTTAAAGTATTTACTTAAAATCGGGTTTTAGTTTACTTAAAATCGGGTTTACAATATATATATATATATCCAGGGTCTCCCATATAAAACGCAACCCATCAATCACTCATCCATGAAATTGCAAAAGTCAAGTCTACTCCCCTACTCGTTACTGAAATGGACTCGTCCAAGATCTGAACATCGCAGCGACGCAGTAGAACACTACCGATAGTAACAACGATGCAATCATAACGTTCAGTATATTGTTAGAGACAAGATGGTGTTTTCGCTAGATGAACGTGTTTTCATTGTTGAGTCGTACGAAATCAGCGGTTGCACTGCAAGATTTGTTTCGCCATAAGTACCCAGATAAACCGGCTCCTAACAAAACATCAGTATTAAGGTTAGTCGCAAAATTTAATGCATTTCAAATATTTATTTTAATAAAATTACTGTATATATGAGATTAGTTAGTACATTCCTTTCTTTCATAAAATCTAATAATTTTTTTCTTATATTTAAGTAGGAGAGAGAGAGAGAGTTCAACACTCCTCTCCTAAATATAAATACTCCTAAATATTCCTCGATCGTGAAGAATACGTTATATCGGGTACTAGTCTTCCCAGCAGTCATTTAATTGAATGAGACCTGGACCATCAAGGTGGAAGACGGAGGAGAACTGATGAATTCAAATGTGGGCCTACAGAAGAATGTTCCGCGTTGCACGGACGGGAATGAGAACGAACAACTCGATTATAAACGAACCGGGTATACGGAGGAGGTTGTCCAAGACAAAATTCCAGCGCATCGTTTACTTTTTTGCCCATATAGTCCGTAGGCCCGGCGAAAATCTTGAGAAGCTAGTTCGTACAGGAAAAAATCGAGGGCAGAGGTCTCTGGGAAGACCACCAAAAGATGCGGCAGAAAAAAAACTGGAGAAACGTTCGGCACATTGATTCGAATGGCAGAGAATCGTGAGTTAAGGCGGGAAATTGTCAGCGGGATATGAATCGGGTCTCCAGATCTCAAACCTGAGAGGAAGGTTCACTGATGATTCATTGGTTTGTATATATTTATATATATGTACGTATTTTTTTTAATTAGATAACGTCTGTGTAACTTTTTGTTCATTTTATATTTGAATACACATTTTAAAAAAACACATGAGCTTTCTCTATTTTGAAGTAAAAGAAAAACACATTTTTTACTTTCCCGTAGAAGGTAGTACTTTTGCTGTAGAGCTATAGCTCTAGAAGAGAAAGTATTGTAATCATTTCAATTTGGGTGTGTGCGATTTTTACCGACTCTTGACGTTTTGACACCTAAGGAACCCAAAAAAACCAAAAACCGGATGGAAATTTTCCGGATGTTAATGTTTGTATGTACTTATGTGTGTTCGGTGTTGACCTCTACATCACTTTATATCTCCAAAACTACTGAACCGATTTTGACCAAACTTGGTCAGATTACTTCTATATATGGAGCATTGATACTATTAAATTTTCATCTTAAAGGTCAAAAGGGTGAGGCTGTAGTGGAAGGTCACCCTCAGTATCTCAACATTTCGCCTACATAAGGGCGTATTTTTCTTAGGCACATTTGTTAACGATTAAAAAATAAGGAAATCAAAAACCCCCACCTCAGAAAATTCTCTAAGCTACTGATATGTTTTGACGTCACAGGTGAGCTGTAGAACTAAATAAATTAATAATAAAGTGTTAAAAAGTAACTCGGTCTGGCCGGATCTCGAACTTGTTCGCCCGGTCGACTGGTGTGTTAAGCCTCTCGGCTACACCGGTCTGCCGACCGTACAAACGAAATCTTTTCTATATAATTTGTGAAATTACATTAGTTTAATTAGTGCCGAACGTCACCGTTAGTACCACCACACCCATTATACGTTATAATACGTATTTTGTAAATATTCTCTGTCCATGCGGACGGACTTAAGAAATAACAATTTCATCGTCTCAGGTTTTCTGCGCAAGTCATATCAATTTGGTTCGCAATTTTCGTTTACATGCCCTCAATTAACGTCATAATGACGGCATTCTTTGTTATTCTATTTAGCCTCCGGAACCATCGTAAGATATTACTTCAGACGATATGTATGAATGAAATGGAGTGTATCAGGTCGACCGTTCCTAACCCACCGGGTTGGTCTAGTGGTTAACGCGTCTTCCCAAATCAGCTGATTTGGAAAGTCGAGAGTTACAGCGTTCAAGTCCTAGTAAAGCCAGTTATTTTTACACGGATTTGAATACTAGTTCGTGGATACCGGTGTTCTTTGGTGGTTGGGTTTCAATTAACTACACATCTCAGGAATGGTCGAACTGAGAATGTACAAGACTACACTTCATTTACACTCATACATATCATCCTCATTCAATCTCTGAAGAATTATCTAAACGGTAGTTACCGGAGGCTAAACAGGAAAAAAAAGAAAGTACCGCCACACCCGTGCGAATGGTATGCGCACGCGCTTTAGTTAGAATTATTGAATTAAATGAACGAAAAAATATTACGTTTAAATAAAAATATAAATATTTTAAATTAAGTTGTGTGTGTATGTGTATGAATGAGTGAGTGAGTATGTGTGTGTGTGTGTGTGTGTGTGTGTGTGTGTGGGTGTGTGTGTGTGTGTGTGTGTGTGTGTGTGTGTGTGTGTGTGTGTGTGTGTGTGTGTGTGTGTGTGTGTGTGTGTGTGTGTGTGTGTGTGTGTGTGTGTGTTAGGTCGCGCATCAGAAACAACCCAAGTTGTAGGACGTTTCTAGTCCTATAATGATGAATTAATTCATTAATTCAGGACAGAAGCTATTGAAGGTTGTGCGTGGGAATACGGAAGTGTAATTATGTAGTGTATGAAAAATTAGATACCTGACCGGATTCGAACCCGGTACCTCAGGATGAAAGTCCGAGATGCTACCACTCGGCCAAAGAGATCAAAAAAAAATCTGTATACGTTGTTTATTAGTTTTTTACGTGGAAAAAACTAACGCAAGAATAGTTTATTAATACATATATGTATAATAATTGATTGACCGCTGTTTAAAATCGCTTAGTGTTTTTAAAACGATGAAAATATGCCTACACAGCAAATTGTGGTATACGGCAGGTCATCTTGTTATAGTTTCTAATATTATTGCCAACAATTTTTTTTTTTTTTTTTTTTTTTTAAATATATAGTGACGAAATGGGTGAGATCAACTTATTTTCAGAAGAGGGAAGGAAATATACATATATATATATATATATATATATAAATACACATAGAGACGTCGGTTAGAAAAGAAAAAAAATAATAAAATCAAACTACGTATTTTGAATGGAGTAATTTATAATACTCTTATAAATAAATAAAAAAATAAGTACGTATTAAAAAAAAAAACAGAACCATGTTTTCCACCTTTAATAAATAACATTTCACCCCTCCACTTTATTTTAACAACCAATCTCTTTTAAGTAGAATGACGTATTTTAAAGTATATGTTACTAAAATAATACGTGACTATTAACCCATTCAAAGAGGAGTATGTTTAAGTTATATTTTATATCAAGAATAGTTGTAATACAGTGTACAGTTGTATTTTGAATCAAACAGGATAATTTGCTTTCTTTCTGTGTTAATTATTACAATGATTTGATTTATAATTGTGAATGTATTAATTAATTATAATTTAATCTTTATATATTCGAAAACAAAACAAAAAACCGGTAAATAATTTCATCATTTTTGTATTAAAAAACAAGTAAAATGTAATTTAAAAAAAAAATTCGTTTTTTTGGTGTAATTTATTACACGTTATATATACATATATTTCTTTTACAAGACGTAAAACACAGGTAAATATTTATTTATACTTATTATTTTATAATTACATTCTTTATTAAAAAAAAAAAATTAACGTCACGTTTAATGAAATCGATTACATGGATAAAATTCCTATTAACGATAATGATTTCTGTTGTTCAAAAAGTAAAATTTCTGGGTTTTATTAGATGACATATTTTCGTAGAATAATGAAAACCACTTCATTTACAAGAAAATCAAACCGTATTGTTTTGCTTTGAAGCACGATTATTAAATATTTATTACGGATTAGTATATTCCCATCTAATGATGATATAATTTCTTTAGGCGATTCCAAAAAGTCAAAACGAAGTTTTAAGATTAGATATCAGATTATTGTCTTGTGGCTATAATTATGAATCTTGTAGTCTAATATTTTTAAAATTAGAAATGTTAAGTTATATTTGTGTTTATATTTATGAATTGTAATATTTGTTAAAAAAAATTTACCACTTACTGTTAAAAAATCGGCAATGCCGGTCAAGTTGGGTAATTCATTTTTTTTTTAAATTGATACAAACGTGAATTCAATCATTTTATGCTTTACCATAAAATAACTCCTTTTTATTAGAAAACAATAGCAAAAATTTTTAATTTTTTTTATATATAATTAACTAGATTAAACAAAAAAATATAAAGACGAAAATCAGTACAAATTACTGCCTAATAGACTTCTGTACGGAAACTTGGAATTCTTAATTGATACTATGAAAAAGAAGCGAATTTCTTTCTGTGAACACTTGTTAAGATTACCGCAGAGTAGGATTACTATGAGAATTATCGATCGATTTTGGTCTTTAAAAAATCCGCCATTATGGATCAAAGAAATTACAGAAGACATGCAAGAATTAAATTTGACTTAATAAATCCGCAAAATTCAAATTTGTTATTAAAGATCCGAATACCAACTTTAAAGTAAGAACTTTTAATTATACAAAAAGGGTTTATTCAGAAGAGGATCGTAAAGCAAGATCATTAAGAATATTGGGAGAAAGTAGAAGCTAAGAACTTAGAAGCAAAAAAGATTTGAATTATTCGACTAAAATAGTCATTTGCGGCCTTAAAAGTAAAAAAAAAAATAAATTAAACAAACACAAATTGATTATTTTTACATTTGCGGAGCAATTAATGAAAATTAAACGTTGAGACTATTGTTTTATGTTTTTGAGAAATGAAAAAAAAGTTTATTTATTTTGGGGGTTCCCATACTCAAGGGGAAGCGTTTGAAATAAAATTAATTTTTAAAAAAATAATCTCCAAGTGGTGATAATTTAAAAAAACCTGATGAGTACACCACATGACTTCTTTTTACGCCCATTAAATTAAATATGCATATTTTTTTTAAAATGAAAGTACATAAAATTTTATTTCATTAATAACTTCTGATAATTTATCATTTTTATTATTATTTAACGTAATTTTTTTTACAATCAAAGATTAATAATTATTAATAAATCAATATATTTAAATTAAAAAAAAAAAAGAGCGAGATAGAGTCTAATTCGAACTAATGTGCCTTCCCCTTGTAACATCCAAATGTTCCATTAATTAAACTTTTATTTGGCTATAACTCTGGAACTAATGAAAATAAGTACCACTTACGATATATCGTTGAAAAGCTATCAATCATAGCTTATTACTGCAGTTAATAAAAAGTCAAAAATACAATTTTTATTTTTTTTTTATTTTCAACTTTATTTGACACTTTTGGTCCAGTCAATTGCAATCAAAAAGGGAGGTTCACAATTAGATGTTACAATAGTCCTAAATCCAAAATTTCATTTCCCTACGGCTAATCGTTTTTGAGTTATGCGAGATATACGTACAGACGTCACGCTGTAACAACTCAAAATGGATATATCCGTTGAAATTTGAAAATCGAAATTTTTCGGGATCACAGTACTTCCTTTACTTCGTACAAAGAAGTGAAAACAACTTTTAAAAAAATAAAAAATATAAGCTCAAATTCTAAATAAATAAAGTTGTTATTTTCTAGGAAGTGAACATTTTTAGCTATTTTATTTTTTCTTTTCTTCAAAGACTACTAAAGAAAAGCCTATTAAGATTTTAACATTTTAATTATATTGTTGTATCCTAAGGCTGATTAAAGTAATTATTAATGATACTATGAATACGGTTCACCGTTGCCATTTCAGCTCGATAACATCCTGTAAAGTGTATGGAGAGATACGGTCCTCGTGGTTTTTGTATCTAAAAATTTCACTCAAATAGTAGAATTTATTAAAAAAAATTTTTTCACTTAATTTTTCTTCTAAATAATTCGTTTAGGGTAAACCCTTCTGTAGTTAAACCGCTTAAGAGACTTAAAATAATTCTTTGTAGTCTTTTTTTTTATTTTATAAAGCAGCGATTCTCAATCTTATTAGCTTCACGATCCGCAAAAGTAAAAAAAGAATATATAATGAATATTTCACGATCCCAACCCGATGAAAACTAGTTAAAACTATTTAGCTCCAGCTGTTTGCTAAACTACGCGATGAAACGGACAAAAAGAAAAATCTTCTTTTCCGTATAGACGACAGTTAACGTGGTGGAAAGTGTTATAGTCCGGTTACTGGAATCGCGAGATGAATTAATAATATGTTTCCAGGATAAACAACAAAATGTTTCTACAAAATAATAAGTATTATAAGTGTTGCATTACTTAACCGATATATTTTTGCATTTAAACGACTTGAATGTTAATTGACAAGGACGTGATAAAAATAATTTATTAATGACAAAGTTCACGATTTTATTAATAATCTTGGTATCAGGATTTTTCGCTTCTTTTTTTTTTTTTTTAAGGCCGCAAAGGACCACTTTAGTCAGAATAATTCAAGTCTTTTTTTGCCGCTTTTGGCTTTAAGTTCTTAGCTTTTAATTTCTCCCAATATTTAGTCATTCTTAATGATCTTGCTTTACGATGCTCTTCTGAATAAATTCTTTTTGCATAATTAAAAGTTCTTACTTTAAAATTGGTATTCGAATCTTTAATAACAAATTTTAATTTTTCGGATTTATTAAGTAAATCTTCGTAAGCCAAATTTAATTCTTGCGTGTCTTCTTTAATTTCTTTGATCCATAATGGCGGATTTTTTAAATCCGCCATTATGGATCAAAATCCATAATCGATCGATAATTCTCTTAGTAATCCTATCCTGCCGTAATCTTAACAAGTGTACACAGAAAGAAATTAGCTTCTTTTTCATAGTATCGATTAAGGATTCCAAGTTTTCGTACAGAAATTTATTAGGCGATAATCTGTACTGATTTTCGTGTTTATATTTTTTGTTTATGCAGGTTATAAGAATCCTGCGTTCAACTTTAAGCAAAGGTTCAGTCCTATTTTTCTGATTTAATCTAAATAAAGTCTCGCTCGCGTAAGTAATTACCGGTTTAACCACAGTTTTGTAACGTCTAATTTTAGTGTTAATCGAGAGCGATTTTTTGTTGTAAGTATTTTTGGTTACTTGTAGTACTTTAAATAATTTATTACGTCTTTCGGTCCGATTTTGTTTTTCGTTAGGATTACAAGTAATGATCTCTCCAAGATATTTAAATTTTTCTACAAGTTCTACTTTGTTTCCATTAATATTCACAGAATTAATAACTAAAAGGTCTATAGCCATAATTTTAGTCTTTTCGTAAGAAATTTTAAGTCCAATTTTATTCGCAAGTTCTTCTATACTTGTTATTTGTATTCTGGTTTCTGCGATACTATTAGCTAATAAAGCTAAGTCGTCGGCAAATCCTAGGCGATTTAAATTTAAGTTATCTCTTTTGTATCCTATGTGAATATTTTTTGGATTAATTTTAAACCGTTCGCGCAGAAACTCTAGTGCACAATTAAATAATAAAGGCGAAAGTCCGTCGCCTTGTCTCAGTCCGGATTTTATGTAAAAAGGTTCGGAAAATTCGCCACGAAACTTCACTTTAGATTTTGTATTTGTCAATGTTAAACCGATCATATTTACCAATTTAGGATCCAATCCGAGATTTCTCAGAATTTTTAACATCGAAGGCCTATGTATGCAATCGTACGCTTTTTTGAAATCAATAAAAGAAATAATCATCTGTTTTTGTTTTCAATTAAAAATATCTATAACTAATTTCAAAGTAATAATTTGATCTGGACAACTGCGCCAAGGCCGAAAACCACCTTGGTAATCGCCTAACTTGCTTTCTAGTTGGTCCTTAATTCTATTGTAAATAATTCTAGATAAAATTTTATACGTACAATCCAATAACGAAATTCCACGATAATTGTCTGGATTTGTCTTGTCGCCTTTTTTGTGTAAAGGATGTATAATAGCTGTCGTCCAATGCTCTGGAAGTTTTTCGGATTCCCAAATTTTAACCAGAGAATTATGCAAAGTTATTAAAGTAAACATTTTGATATGTTTCTATTCAATTCCGATTATACTGAGAAAAATTTGGATGAATAAGATACTATTATTCACCACAGTTTAAATAGCACGAAGAAACAAAAAATGAGTTAACAATTGAGTTCAACAAAATGAGTTAAAAATTCAGTCGGCGCAGTATTTCCCGGAAGATAAAAATAAAATCTCGAAGAGTCGGGTACTAAATTCGTTTAGTGAAAACTATAATTACATCTGTAGATGTTACGACTACCATTCACATCTGTACATTCAGGTACGTTTTGGCTTGCTAGTCGAAATGAATATGGAAATTTAGTCTCAGAAACATTGAGAATTAGTAATCCCTTTTGCCAGGTCTTACTTCTGTGAAAAGGGTTTTTTAGCCTACGGTTTCGTTAAAAAGTAAATACATAAATCACTTGAAACCGATTTGCTTTTGTATGTTCATAGACCCGCGTATGAAACAAATTTTAAATTAAAATCAAACGCGACCACCTCATTAATTTATTTTCTTTAAATGTAAATAATTTTATTTTTTCCCATAAAATGATTTCATTACTGTTTACGGGTAAAGTAGTAGGCTAATTTCGCGACCCCCTTTTTACATCACCGCGTCCCCCAGGTTGAGAAATACTGTTATAGAGGAAGTATCTCTGTCCTTAACTGATGTAAATTTCTTCTATATGAATTACTCAGTATATATATAAATAATATTACTCGACAAGGATTTTTAAATATATATATATATATTTTTTTTTTTAACAACTTTTTATGTTAATTTTAAATGACTAACATGGAATTTAATAACATCTATTTTTTAGCTTAAAACTTATCTTTTTATATTTATAACAATTTATATTATATTAACACGATTTATATTAGTTATCGAAATTAAATAAAAATGTTTTTTAATGATAATTCCATTTCCCTTCATTTAAGATTATTTCTTTTTCAAATATTACTAGAAAAATATTATTTTTCATCCTTATTGCAATGTTTTTGAATTCAGTATATTTGTAATTGTATTGTATTGTATTGAAATAATTGTAATTGTATTGTTACTACAGCAGCTTACCCGGAAAGAAAAAAAAAGCGATCGACCAAATTATTGGGTATCGCAATTTTTGAAAATTTCTGTTTCAATATCTCCTTACTCCAAAAAAAACCGTAATACAAATTTCTCGAATGATTTATGTACGTAATTGTTTACCCATTATGTTAATTAATATATTCTGACTTGCTCAACATATTCTTCGAAAATAGGTGGAAAATTTCTAAACATGGGACATTAAATTAATATACATTTATATAAAAGGAAGTGGTAAGATTTCACAATTTCTCACGTTTGACTTTTTGTATAGCGGTCGTAGAAAATTCAACTTTAATACGGTGAATACATTCTATCGCGCTTATAAATACAGTATTTTTTTTTTTTTGTCTTCAGTCATTTGACTGGTTTGATGCAGATCTCCAAGATTCCCTATCTAGTGCTAGTCGTTTCATTTCGGTATACTCTCTACATCCTACATCCCTAACAATTTGTTTTACATATTCCAAACGTGGCCTGCCTACACAATTTTTTCCTTCTACCTGTCCTTCCAATATCAAAGCGACTATTCCAGGATGCCTTAGTATGTGGCCTATAAGTCTGTCTCATCTTTTAACTATATTTTTCCAAATGCTTCTTTCTTCATCTATTTGCCGCAATACCTCTTCATTTGTCACTTTATCCACCCATCTGATTTTTAACATTCTCCTATAGCACCGCATTTCAAAAGCTTCTAATCTTTTCTTCTCAGATACTCCGATTGTCCAAGTTTCACTTCCATATAAAGCGACACTCCAAACATACACTTTCAAAAATCTTTTCCTGGCATTTAAATTAATTTTTGATGTAAACAAATTATATTTCTTACTGAAGGCTCGTTTAGCTTGTGCTATTCGGCATTTTATGTCGCTCCTGCTTCGTCCATCTTTAGTAATTCTACTTCCCAAATAACAAAATTCTTCTACCTCCATAATCTTTTCTCCTCCTATTTTCACATTCAGTGGTCCATCTTTGCTGTTTCTACTACATTTCATTACTTTTGTTTTGTTCTTGTTTATTTTCATGCGATAGTTCTTGCGTAGGACTTCATCTATGCCGTTCATTGTTTCATCTAAATCCTTTTTATTCTCGCCTAGAATTACTATATCATCAGCAAATCGTAGCATCTTTAACTTTTCACCTTGTACTGTTACTCTGAATCTAAATTGTTCTTTAACATCATTAACTGCTAGATCCATGTAGAGATTAAAAAGTAACGGGGATAGGAAACATCCTTGTCGGACTCCCTTTCTTATTACGGCTTCTTTCTTATGTTCTTCAACTGTTACTGTTGCTGTTTGGTTCCTGTACATGTTAGCAATTGTTCTTCTATCTCTGTATTTGAACCCTAATTTTTTTTAAATGCTGAACATTTTATTCCAGTCTACGATATCGAATGCCTTTTATAGGTCTATAAACCCCAAGTTTGTTGGTTTGTTTTTCTTTAATCTTCCTTCTACTATTAATCTGAGGCCTAAAATTGCTTCCCTTGTCCCTATACTTTTCCTGAAACCAAATTGGTCTTCTCCTAACACTTCTTCCACTCTCCTCTCAATTCTTCTGTATAGAATTCTAGTTAAGATTTTTGATGCATGACTAGTTAAACTAATTGTTATGTATTCTTCACATTTATCTGCCCCTGCTTTCTTTGGTATCATGAAAATAACACTTTTTTTGAAGTCTGACGGAAATTCCCCTTTTTCATAAATATTACACACCAGTTTGTATAATCTATCAATCGCTTCCTCACCTGCACTGCGCAGTAATTCTACAGGTATTCCGTCTATTCCAGGAGCCTTTCTGCCATTTAAATCTTTTAATGCTCTCTTAAATTCAGATCTCAGTATTGTTTCTCCCATTTCATCCTCCTCAACTTCCTCTTCTTCCTCTATAACACCATTTTCTAATTCATTTCCTCCGTGTAACTCTTCAATATATTCCACCCATCTATCGACTTTACCTTTCGTATTATTTATTGGTGTACCATCTTTAAAATGTCAGTATCTTAAATACAGTATACAATTTTAAAATGTCGCAATTTAAAAACGTATTTATTCGAGTACCCCGCGCCCCCGAATAAGCCCCGCACTTCGATTTGCCAGACCGAAAATCTAAAAAAAATAACGAGTATATACCGGTATTTTAAAGTGCAGCAGATATGATAAAAAAATACGTAAATATTCTGAAAGTAAAGCATTTAAATCGTTCATTTAAATTACAATATTAATATTACATTAATAATTAATTACCGTGAGTAATCTGTCGTGTTGCGTCATCTACGCAACACGACAGTACTACCAACATAAACAAAAATATAACGAAACTACGGATAATAATTGACTTATCCTCGTATTTTTAGTTTTTTATATTTAATATAATCATATATTAACGTATTATTATTTCATGTGCTTATATATATTTTTTTTATTTTATAATTATAAAGACTTCAATCGTATAATCTTTATTTTATTAATATTTGTGTATTTTGTGATGCTGCTCCGATCATGACTTTAGCACGGTCTTCCTAGATCCATTCAGTCATTTAATTTTTTATTCTGATCGATATCTAACACATTTATAAATTAACTCAAAATAATGTTAAATTATTTTAACACAGCAAACAAAAAGCAAACATTAATTAAAGCAAACATTAATTAAAAAAACAAATGGTTAAAAAGTTCATACGAATAGCTTAAAAGAAAAATACGTGAAAAAATAATCAATTAAATATGTGAAGATACTAAATAATAAATAAATTAAAAAATTAGAAATTAAATAATTCAGAAAGGGTTAATACTAATTGTCTGGGAACATTTACATACACGTTTAACAGAGAAATAAATAATTGCTTTGAAGATCTTTTAGACTGGCCAGTAATTGAAAATAACAACGAAAGCATTCATTATAATAGGTTGTCGTTCAGCATAATACTACAATAAACAGTAGATAGGACACAGATCCAGGCAATGGTCACAAACTGAAAAAAAAAAAAAACATGAAAATAAAAAACTTTTTGTTTTAATTTTATATAAAAATGAAACTAAATTTTAAATTATTGAAACATGAATTTTAATTCAACATACAGTATATAGTTAACTCTTACAATAAAATTTTCTATTAATAGTTCATATGTCGAGAAAAATTTATACAATTTCAATAATTAAAATATGGCATAAGAAAATTACAATTTTATGGAGATTTATACAGAATGAGCGAAAACAGATAAACAAAACAAATACTTTAACTTTCTAACAGTAGAAATATTAAAACTAGCCGGTTTAAAGAAATAGAAAATGATCTTAAAACTTCAAAAATCCCCAAAGAATTCAGTTTGAATAGAGTCCGATTCAGAAAATTAATCAAAGAATCCCAGACAAGGAGTATAAGAGTACAAGAAGAAAATGGACCGAGGAAGAAAAACAACAGAGTGAAAAATGTTGGGAAAACAAAAGAAGTTACAAACTATTATGAAAACGTCATCCTTAGTGGTCCGGACGAACAAAAAAAAAATTGAAATACCAAATGAAAATTTATTTTATCTTTTTCCAAAATTTCACGGTAGTAAACTTTATAACTACCTCTAATATGATTATTTAACAACTCAAAAAATACAAACGAAATCTGTAAATAGACTGAGACTGATTCAGAAAAACGCTTTATTTACATGAATTATACATGGACATAAATCACCATGAAATAGTTCCCTTGGGAAGCCACGCAACGCTTCAAACGGTTTTTCTACTTTTCATAACAGTGTTGGAACTCTGAAACCAGAATATCCTTCAGATGGTCGATTACATTTTTTTTATGTTTTCTACTGTTCCAAAATTGTGTCCTTTGAGGTGTTTTTTAAAGTCGGGAACAGGAAAACATCGCATGGACTGAAGTTAAGTGAATAAGGTGGTTGAGGAACTACAGGAATGTGTTTCTTTGCCAAAAATTCATTAATTGAGAGTGCAGTGTGACAAGGTGCATTTTCATGATGCAGCATCCAATTGTCTTTGATGGCTGGTCTCACCGGCCCAGTCTTTCAAGAATTTCTCGGAAAACATATTGATTTACAGTCTGTTCTGTAAGCAAAAACTCTTTATGGACAATGCCATTACTATCGAAGAAACAAATTAGCATGGTTTTGATTTGATCATTTTTGCTTTATTATTTTGGTGGTGAGTTTGAAGTGTGCTACTCCTTGCTCTGGCGTTTTGTTTCTGGGTCGTACTCAAATATCCAACATTCATCACCAGTAATAATATTTTTTTAGAAAATCAGGATCAGTTTCAATTCGCCCTAGAAGATCGCAGCACACTTCCACTTGACTAGAAGATTTTTACGTCTCACATGGCAACAATAGACTAAAAATATTAATACCTAATATAAATCAGCTGTTCATACAAACACATGACAACCAGTAATTTCAGTGTTGCCAATTTGGCTGCCAAAAAATACTAGTTTCATTTCTTTATTTACAGTCCTCGTATATATTAATTTAGCAAAATCAATTCTTTTATTGTCCATATCTTCCTTTGACCAATTAATTAAAAGCAAAAACAAAATTCAGCACAGTCCAGAATCAAATAAGATTTCTTACCTTATCTTATAATTTTTCTTTTTTCATTTATATACCAATAGCGCTTTCCTCATCATCAGTTGGTTCAAAATCACACATTTTAAATTACCGTTACATATACAGTGTATATATTATATATATATTTTAACGATTTTTAATTGTTTGAATATATATATATAAATATATACAGGATGTCCCATATAAAACGCAACCCAACCTTATATTGGTAGGTATTGAAATAATAAAAAGGCATGTGTAAATGTAAATATAATTTTTATTATTACCATCCATTACCTTACATTTAGAATAAATGTTGGAAGTGGCCGCCATCTTCTTGAATACAAGCTTCAATTCTTTTTACAGCGTTTATTGCAACTTTTTTCAAAGTTTGTGGCTGGATATTTAATACGGCTTGTTCAATATTGACTTTCAATCGTTCAAGTGTTCGTGGTTTGTCGCTGTAGGCTTTACTTTGAGGTAACCACGTAGAAAAAAATCTGCCGCAGTCAAATCTGGAGATCTTGGTGACCACAAGCCTCGACCGATAACACGATTACCGAAGAATTCCTCAACGAAATCAGAAGCTGAACCTGCGTAGTGCAATGTCGCATCGTCATGTTGTAGCCGGCAGTGTCTGTCATCCTCTTCCAAGAGTGCAATGAACTGAAATAAAATATCCTGATATCGTTCTGCATTAATGGTGTACTCGAAAAAAATAGGACCGATTAATTTCTTCCGCGATATCGCGCACCACACGCCCAACTTCTGCGGGTGTAATTGTTTTTCGTGATAAACGTGGGGATTTTCAGCGCTCCAAATTCTACCGTTTTGGCTGTTTACGTAGCCATCCAAATGAAACCGTGCTTCATCTGTGAAAAATAACGAATCCATAACATTAATTCCCTCGCGCACAAATCGACGGAACCGTTGACAATATTGTAGCTGTTTTTCTTTGTCGGGCTCAAGAAGTCGATGAACCGTTTGAATGCCATAAGGTCGTAATTGTAATCATTCGGTCGCCCGATGAACAGTCGATTTAGACAAATTAATTTCAGCAGACAAACGTCTGATCGATTTATTTGGCGAGGTCTTTGATTTCAGCGACTGTACCTGTATTCAACACTGACGCAGATCTTTTGTGTTCCTTGTTATTAACACAACCGGTGTCTCTAAATTTTGCGACCAACCTTAATACTGATCTTTTGTTAGAAGCTGGTTTATCTGGGTACTTATGGCGAAACAAATCTTGCAGTGCAACCGCTGATTTCGTACGACACTGAACGTTATGTCATTGTTGTTACTATCGGTAGTGTTCTGCGTCGCCGCGATGTTAAGATGTTGGACGAGTCCATTTCAGTAACGAGTAGACGAGTAGGCTTGACTTTTGAAATTTCATAGATCAATGATTGATCGGTTGGGTTTATATGAGACACTCTGTATATATATATATATATATATGTAGTCAAACAATTAAAAATCGTTAAAAAACTAAAAACTCTTTAAGTTATTATACATGTTTGTGGCTAGCCACCAACAATTTGAGTACTGTATTTAGTAGCTAGCCATAAAAATATAAAATTAAAGAATTTTAATTTTTGTATTATTTGACTGCATATTTATATTATATATGTAACAATAGTTTTTGTGTGATTTTGAAGTTTTTAAAAATAAAAAATTAATTTTAACCACCTGATGATGAGTAATTCCTTGAAAGCGCTATAGGTATATAAATGAAAAGATAAGGCAAGAAATCTTATTTGATTCTGTATTGTGGTGAATTTTGTTTTTGCTTTTAATATACATATATATACAGTTCATATTATTTGTATAAACTTTACAACTCATCCAAGAATAACAAAGTTAACTGAATAAATTTAAAACCTAAGCCACACGTAAAAGAATCATTCAGATCGACCCAGCATTTCTTTAATTTTTAATGAACAAGTTGAAAACATACATACACATGGATGTTCTAATTTATACCAGGTGAATAACTTTAAACTGAACCACTATAGATTAAACACGGTTGCGACATATAAATTAAAAAAAACATAAATTAATTTAAATTCTGTATTTACATTAACAGAACTTTACCATACTTTCACAAAAGATTTTTAAAACGAGCGCCCAGCACTTTTGTGCTTGAGCGATCATATTGAGAGTCACTTGACATAAAATGTTGTCGATTTATTGTTAAATATTTACCTTCAGTTCTTTCATAATAATATGGGAATTCAATTCATATCCTCTATCTTTCAATAGTCCAAAAGGGAAAAAAATTACAACTAATCAAGTCTTTTTTTTCTTTTTCCTGTTTAGCCTCCGGTAACTACCGTTTTTTAGATAATACTTCAGAGGATGATATGTATGAGTGTAAATGAAGTGTGGTCTTGTACATTCTCAGTTCGACCAATCCTGAGATGTGTGGTTAATTGAAACCCAACCACCAAAGAACACCGGTATTCACGATCTAGCATTCAAATCCATGTAAAAATAACTGGCTTTACTAGGACTTGAACGCTGGAACTCTCGGCTTCGAAATCAGCTGATTTGGGAAGACGCGTTCACCACTAGACCAACCGGTCTAGTTATTAACTAACTAATCCGGACGATGATAACGCCCAAGCATTTTTCGCCCACAAACAAAAAAAAAAAAAAAAAAAAAAAAAAAAACTAATCAAGTCTTACAATGTGAAGGACACTATCCTCTGCTGTCAGTAACCTGTCAAACTGCTACTTGAAAGATAATGTTTATGAATTGGTCATCCTGGTACTTGTGTATAAAGATAAATAACAAACTATTAAAATTTATAATTTAAGCGAAAAAATAATAACTATAACAAATTTTTTTTGTTTTCAGATCAGCGTAGTAAAAAACAGAAAATAAAAAGACCTTTATTCAAAAATTACAACAGATAACCCAACAGTCAATCAAGAAAAAAACATAAATAAAAATAAACCGGTGTACTATTTTAAATGTAACTTTATAGTGATATATTTTTTGATATTTAAAAACATGATTTATCAAAAAATTATAAAAGGACAATTAATATTACTAGTTTTATTTAATGAACTTAAAAATGGTGCATTTGAACAATCTCCAGAATCATCGATTGGATTTAATTTGGATGAAAGACCGCTTCAAACGATTCCATTAATAGAATCAATACCGGTACAAAATGATCTCATCAATATTAAATTTAACATTCCAGAAGAAAATGTTCCAGAAAATATTTTAGGTAAGTTTTTTTTAATTCATTTAGAAAATATAAATGTTGTTATTACTACGTAGAAACACATAGAAATTTGAACAATAAAGATTAAATGAACCGAAAGATTTATTATAAGAAAAAGTTTCTAGAATTTACATTACATTTAACAGGAATGAATTCAGCCAGACTGAAGGTTTAGTTGAGAAATCTAAGGTAAAACGTTTTTTTTTTCTAAACACTAAACTTTTGATTCTTATAAGCCAATTCTATGTACCTAGAATGACGCAAAACATAGCCTATGACATCAGAATTCCATATCTAGGAGGAACGATACTATAAAAATATGCTTCTTAGTTTTTAAAATTCCCAAAATTTCAGGATATAAGCCTATTTGGGATTTTATCCAAATAATATATTATATCAAATTGAATATATTTCTTGAAAATAGCCTTTACTTCATTCTTAAATCAAATATATATATTCAATGGGAAGGCTAAGGACTTTTTATAGGACATTTTGGGGATCAATAAGTTCAAAAACCTTTTAATATGTAGTGAAAAAGTTTTTTGTTATTTTAATCCAAAAGTAAAGTTAAGGTTTTGTTTATATTTCAAATGAAGTTTATTAAAACAAATGTGTGGCGTTTTGATCTTGCACTTTTACCATTTTGGAGGTAAAAACACAATTCTGTTAATTTCACTGTGATTTTGCAATGATTTGCAAATGGAAATTCGATCCATTAAACTTTTCATTGTTAAATCATATGACATCCAAACATAATTTTTTTTTTATATTCAGCTTTCTTTAAACGGTTTTAAATTGTTTTGTGGTTGATTTTTAATTTGTTACCGATATCACTAATGTTTCGTTCTTATTCAAATTTTTCCACCATTGGCTGAACAACGCAAGGTGCATATCGACATAAAAATTTGCACAATATTGTACCTACAACAAATGTTCAAAATGGTGGGAGTCCAAGGTGCCAGTCTCCCTGGCAAATTGGGAATGGGAAGCTCTACAAGCATGAGGTAGGCTCCTTGGCCCTGGGAGGCGCCGAGTTGGTTCCTGGATTTGCCTGGGCTGACTGGAGCACTGATGGTCCATGTTCTGGGTAGATAGATTGGCTAGAACTACATACAATTGGATTTTTAATCCTGTAAATTAAGTTTAAAAAATGCATATTTTAAGCACAAGACCGTGTTTCCTAGAACTTAAAAGTCTAATTATTAGAATAAATTCAGTAAGTCTGTGAAAAATTTTTAAGCAAGTTTAAAAGTTAAAAAAAATTAGTTAATTAAAAATAAAATATGTGTACCATGTCTCCTTGACTGATGGGGTGATACATATATATATATAGGTGTTTCATTTTATTTGTTATTTGTCCCAGACAATTTTCTTGTAAATTACGCACAGTACAAAAAATGACCTAAAAAAAGTTACTCAGATTGGAAGTCATCTCATGGTGACCTTTGATTTGACCTTGACCGTTATTTCAAGTTTAACATGATCTTTTTCAAATGGAATGACGTATTTTTGACCTCACCAATGAAAAGTACAAAAACTTTTACATTAAAATATGTGGTCACACATATGACCTTGGACCTTTTTTGAAGGTCATACGGCTAACCATAAGAGATAATGTTATATGATAGTGTAGTCATTTTATGTTCTTTCCCATAGTTTGCGAGATAAATGGCTTGGAATATAAATATTCATATTCCAGGAATGTTGTATGATCTTCAAAAATATAACTCGTACAACACCATCTCTGATGATTAGCTGTATGACCTTCAAAAACATTCTAAGGCCATATATGTGACCGCATATTTCAATGTACAATTTCCTACTCTTTTCATTGGAGGGGTGAAAAATAAGTCATTCCGTTTGAAAAAATTGTGTTAACCTTGAAATAACGGTCAAGTTAAAGGACACCATCTCCCTAATCTGAGTAGTAACTTTAGTTTGAGTAATTTTTTTGGGTGAGATTACAAAAAAAATAGCCTGGGGTGAATAAAATAAAACACTCTGTATATAGTATACACATATATATCCAAATTTCAACTTTTTTAGGGAATAGATTTTTAAGAATAAATAAAAAGTGTTTAGAAATAATGTTGAACATTCCCATTCCTAAACTTGATCAACTAAAAATTTTGGAATTTTAAATAACTCAATATGAACGTTTATCATACTGCAGTCTAATTTTCTACAACCATTATAAAAAAAAAAAGTTATAATTAAAAATGTGAAAACTACTCCGCCCCGCTTTTTTAAATTTGTCTAAAAATGTATACAATCAATGCCCCAAAAGCAGAAATTTTTCAGCCATTTTCAAAGAATTTATGTTGAGTCAGTCTGAAGAAATTAATCTAAGTATAGGCCGACACACATTATTTATTTATGCATGTATGTGTGTATGTATATATATATATATATATAAACACATAAGCAGTACAATGGTACTAAAAGATTGGAATAAAGTAGAAATAAAAAGAACATACTGTTGAAAAAAATTATGAATATATTGCACAACACATATTGTTCTAAAAATTGTGAAATTAATTAAAACATTCAAGTATACAAATTTACAGATGCTAAAATATTATCTGTTAAGATAAATAAAACAACTTCAAAAAGATAATCTATTTTTATTATTTAATATAAAAAAAATATACAATAAAATAATGATGATACGTAGCATAAAACACCTGTAAATAAATAGTAAAGGTACAAAATAAAATTAAAAAAAATCTCATTACAAAGAAACACTGAAGGACATTCAGTACAATCTTATTTCATATGAATGGAATTCTATGTAACTTAACCTGTACTTCTTTATAGATGCGCTTTATTCCTTTTTTTAATATTAATTTTATAAAACAAAATACTGTTGCGTATGTACTATTCATACTTAATTAAATTAATATATTCATAAAAAATGATTTTACTACTGTGATCTAGAAAGAAGCTGATAAAAGAATTATAAATATAATTTCTTGTAGTAATTTTTACCAAATTTCATTGTCTTAATAGTAATTTTACTTCTGGATCACCCTATTTAAAAAACAAAAATTATCCTACATATAATCCATAAAAAAAAATAATGAACATAATTAATTCTTATAGTATATTCTTATTTTGGTTTTTACTAAATATGTAGATAACCTTTGCTTCTATATAAACAAAAATTAATTTTTTTTATCTAGTAAAAAAACCAAATTACAGAAATAGTAATAAATATAAAAACAAAACCAAGATATTACTACTGACATGCGCTGCAATTAGAATTACAATTAGAATTATGAACTATATTCCCTCTTTAAAGGAAACACTTTCAAATAATAATTGCCAAATCAAGTGGAAAACATTACATGACAGTTTAATTAACTAAGTCCTACAGCACACTCATTTTCTTTTTATTGTCAACCACCCCCTTTCCTTTTTGTCTAATTTGTGGAAATTTTGTGTTCAATCCCCATTTGATTTGTACTAAGGAACCTCTTTAATTACTGAACTGCTGGTATTTATGTAGTACGGTAGGGACGGCTCTGCCTATAAACCAGTCTAAAACTTTTGTTTCTCACTGAACAGATACATAAAACAACACAGGGGGCTAAAATGTTTAACATGTAAAGCCAAACCTCTTAATTCTACATAATGTAAAATGAAATCTGGTAATAGGAGAACAATATCTAAAAAAATGAAAATAAATAATTAAAATTAAATACATTAACGTACAGTTATTAAACACATTAATTCAACTTTTATTATTTATATTATTATATAAAGAGGAAGAGAGTTTTTGTTTGTTCATGATAAACAAAAACTACACCATAGATCGCAACCAAATTTTTACCCATGTTTGTTGGAAAAACTGAGAAGGTTTTTTGATAAACGTCATCTCAAAGAACTAACTGATAAATCACTTTAAAATTTTCAGGATATATTTGTATTATACCATGTAAGGTTTTAAACCACAGACCGAAGCCCTAGCTCCCTTGAAGGTTAAAATATTACAATGTTCATTATTTCTTCAACCCCAAGGAGGGTGAAGTTTTAAATTAAAGATATTCATTAAGGAAAAAAAAGTTATTTATCAGTATTATTCTCACAATCATGAGGATAACAAAAGTGCGAGTCCAAGGGGGTGGAGCCCTCTGAGTAGATGAGAATGAAGACCAACATAAGCTCTGTGGATGTCCAAGGTGCCATCCCCCTGCAACAATAAATGGGCTGGCTAGTTATTATTAATTGAAGGAACAAAGAATCTTTTTAACTGAAATATTTATCAACATTAAAAAGTACCGAAAAAAATATTACATCAAGATTCAAAATTATTGAGAGTATTTGTAAACGTCAAAAAAAAATTATTAAACTGATAGAACAAAACAAAATAAATCGGTTGTAATTACAAATCATAAAAAAAGGATATTGTGAAATGAGTACAATCTTGCCTTTCAATTCATTTCAACAAAAAATAAATCTTTATGTATATTTTAAAAATAATAATAAAAATAAATAACTCAAATAGCTGTAATCAATTCTAAGGCAAATCTACTCTTAAAACTGATTTAACAATATACTTCTTTTAATTTAAATAAATAAACTACAAAAGTAAATTAAAACATATACATTTATTTGTCCTTAACCTAAACTGACAGGACAGCAGTCATAGCATTGGCAAAAATCCATTATCTCAACATAAACTAAAATAAACCGAAAAATCTGTTTACTAAAAACAAAAACACGTACACAACACAAACAGATATCCAAATATTTTTGGCAACTTGACTCCGATTCATGAACAATATATTTATCTCCTGATCTTGAACTCAAATAAATGTTAACAACTATACGTGCTTGCGTTAAAAAAACCCTAGCTGTATTATAATATAGGTGTGTCAATACTGACTGATTAGCTGAATAATTTTGCATTCATCAGCTTATCGCAGAACATAATTATAATAGTAGGATTTTTCAATCTTTATTTGTAATCACTCAGTGATCTGCCATACATAAAATGTAATTTTTATGCACGGTACTAATCCTCAACAGTTTAAAAAGGGTATCTCTTTCAGATTACAAAATAATAATTAATTCGTTTTCAGTGAACAAGGCAACTGGAACAAACATTTTCATAAGTAACAAACAACAATACATAAATTATTAAAAAAAGGCTAATATGGATTGGATATTAAAGGTAGACTAACCTTTAATATCCAATCTTTGTTTTTAAAAAAATTAATGACAAAACAGATTTAATAAACTCTATTAATTTCTAAACGTTAATTTTTTTTTAATTTTTTAGAATTTGTTCTGTTAAAAGTTACTTTTGCTAATTTATCCTTCTGATGGTGATGTTTTACCAATCAGATCTGCAACAAAATAAATTAAATAATCTTTATTCTGATTATTATAAAATAATACATTATAAGATAAAAAAATAGATATAATTTCAGCCCATATTAATTATTTAAAATATAAACCCTTGAAATAATAATAATAAGGTAAACATATTAAACATAAAAAAAAACTCACAATTCGAAAGACATTATTGAAAAATATTTGAGCCCACAAATTTATATACACATTGAATGGAATGTAATAGTGTTTCTGAAAAGAAAATCATTTAATTGTATTTTAAATAAATTAATGGGAACATTCTTTTTAATGGTTTGGTAATTAATTAAAAATGTCAATGGAAGCATAATGAGGTCCTTTCTTGTAAATTGAAATTGTGTTAGACAACATAAAAATTCTATTATCTGGTTTGATAGACTAATTTTAATATTTTTTAACAAATTTTTAAGCATTTTCTTTTCATGATTTTAGAATGCCAACAGTGAAAAAAACAAAAAACACCTTTTGTGATTTAATCTTGCTTGAGTATTATTAATTATTAAAAAATTTAATTAAATTCATCGTAATAACTTTTTACAAAATAAATTTGTAGTGCTATATACCAAAATCTGTCTGTATACTCAACAAGGTCACCAAAAAGTTTGAAAAATACTATACAAAAGTAAATCCTTGGTAAATGCTCAAAAAATAATTTATCCTAAAAATTAAAAGTGATTTTATTTTAGTCAATTGAGTTTTTTGTAAAATATATCCTGAGAAAGTTAAAAGAAAACAACGGAGTTGTTTTATAGTAAAGTTGTTTACTATAAAACAACTTATAGTAGAGTTGTTTATAGTAAAAAAGACTATCATATCATATTCGAACATATACGCTTTAACCCAATATAGTGAATTAATTTTCTATTAAAAGAATTCAACTATCATAGTAACAGAATAATATTATACGAAATGGAGTGATTCCAAGAAAAAATTTACTGTACAAACAATTTATAATATTTCTTCAAGATTATATAAAAATATAGATAATTGCAAATACTTACCATAACACCAAGGGAAAAGATGGCCCTGTATATGATGCTACAGTTTTACTCCAACCAACTTTACTACTTCCATAATGGTAGTCATCCATCTACCTGAAACAACTTTCTTCCTCCCAATATTAATCCAGATAGATGGATAATTGGTATACTACTAAGCCCAAAACCAGATACATATCTATAATTCATTGGTAAATGGGAGGAAGAACAGGAACCGGAAAAATTTCCAATCGGTACCTGCAACAACAGAAACAGAACAGCAAACCATTACTTCTGGTAGAAGTAGAGGAAACTCTGTGATACCCTCAACAAGGACATTTGGGGAGATGGCTAAAAAATTTGGCAAGCACCTTCCGGTACTTGACAGGGGAACTACCCTATTGAGTTGCATGGAGGCTCTCTTTCCTAGATACAGCGAAACAAACTGCGAGGAAATATCTGATGTTGAGATTCAGCTCGTCACCACAGAAGAGCACGTGGTGGCCAGCTGTAAAATCAAGCACAGTAAGAGCCCTGGCTTGGACGGCATGCCCTGGGATGTGGTCGAGCTTGTTGTAATACAATTCGCTCCGTGGTGCGTGGTTGATGCATTCAACTATGCCATCACCCAGGAATGGTTCCCAGACTCCTGGAAGTCCGCCAGATGTCATCAGGAAGAACGGGAGGGGAAGCAGTGAACCTGCATCCTTTAAGCCAATCTACTTGCTGAATTACCTGAGAAAGCTTTTTGAAAAGGTGCTGATTAACAGGCTCAATCAAAAGCTGGAGGCAACTGGCGGTCTTAGCGAATCCAATTTGGCTTCCGTAATGGCAGGACAACTGTAGATACCATTTCTAGATACCATTTCACGACCAACGTCTGGGAGGCCAGATCAAGCTCAAGGCAAATGTGCTTGACTTCGGCTGTGATCCTACTTGATGTAAAAAATGAATTCAACAGTGTACTGTGGGGCAAGATATTACAGGCACTGAATAGTCGTGGCGGTCAGTCCATAACTGAGGAGGAAAATCCAGTATTATCTCTCTGAAAAATCAAGTATTATGGATCAGGATGAGGGTGATCCACAGGATCCAGTATTTGCGCCAACACTGGAATATCATCTACAACGAAGTCGTGTCCATCACGCTTCCCATTGGGGCAATCTTTACTAGGTTCGCAGACGACTTGGCACTTATGGTGACAGAGAAATCAGAACGGATAACGAGATGAAAAACGTTATAATTTCGTACCAGTAGGAGATCAGGCTACAGTTTTTGCCAGAAAAGACCCAAGTGGCCATAATCTCGTATAAGTTGACCCTGATTTCAGAGGATTTCAAAGACAATCTCAGACGATGCAGTTGGTGTAGCGGCCAGACTTGCAACCCTGGATCTCCTTGTTCAGAAGAAGGAGGTGATACAGAGGGGAGTGGATAATGTGGATGCAGAGGCATCGCTTGTCCTCAGGTGGCAGGGGAGATGGGATCAGTTGATGAAAGAAGATGGACCTACAGACTGATCCTGAACCTCCAGAGATGGCTGTGCAGAAAACACAGGGAACTAGGATACGACTTGACCCAGTTCCTTACTGGTCACACATGTTTCAAGGCGTACTTGTGCACGTGGATGCTCAGCACGCGTTTCTTCTTGTTCTCAAAGATACAAGTTGTTCATGTGGAATGTCTTGGTAAAATCACAAAGAGCAGTTTGAAGTTCATAGAGGCTGTAGGGGTTATCTTGATAAACACTTTTTTTTGCATAACCCCAATTAATAATCCGGTGGTCTTCAAGTCCAGAGAACAAGGTAACCTCAAGCCCCTTAGAAATGATTCAATCTACAACATACTCTTGAGTAATTTCATAGACCGCCTGGCTGAATACACAGTCACGCTATCTTATTGAATTCAAGCATCATTAATGTCAATCTCAGTTAGCTCTCCTATGAACTGGTGAATGATTTCACAATAACGAGCTGAATTTATTATTTCTACAAAGAATATTATGCTGACTACTCTTCTTCTGGATATTGCAATCCACACCCCAGTAGTTTGGTCATGTAGAAGAATTTCATGAACGTTATGTGGGTTGTTGGCAGACATAAATAGGAGTTCTATGTGTGCACATATTCTGATAAAGCAGAACTGAGCCTCAACGGTAGAGAAAACATAGTCCAAAATATCATCAGAATTATCTGCTGAAAATCATTAAAACCACTCACAGCATTGAATTCACTTTCCACTGTCTGTGATCGATAACTTTTGAACTAGTTTCACTTTACATAGGAGGCTGAGCTTCCTATAAACTACCTTATTTTTTTTTTCTTGTTTAACATCTGGGACATCTGTTAAGTATTGCTTCTGAGGATGAGATGATGATTTGTAGCGCATATGTAAAATTCATGCCTGACCGGGATTCAAACCCAGGACCTCCTGATGAAAGGCCGAGATGCTACCACTTGTGCCACGAAGGCCGGCAACAAACTACCTTGTGTGAAGTTATTACACTCATGTCTTTTTCTGTTGGGCTAACTTTCACACAGACTTGTAGGGACTACATGGCAAAGCAGCTGATTTGTCTTTAAGTTTTTCTTCATTGAGGACCGATTGTCTATCACTTTGCTGATAGTCCTTTATTGATCCCATCCCTAAATTTCTTGATTAGTGCTCTTACACTATGTCAATTAGAAACCAGCGTATCTGGATCTAAACCTAACAGAAGATTGATCTTTCATTGTCTTACCCACTAAGCTCAAGAAATATGTATTAAAGAACATGGTTCTAAAGTTACAGCCATTTTGAGAGCACACAAAAGTCATGGTTTCAGTCATTCAAAGGTAACGAAAACACAATGAACAACAAAGAATCAGAAACACCTTCTCGTCTTAAGGTCTTGCTGACTCGTGAAAGCAAACTATCCACAATGCTGGCTTATTAATCTTTGCAAAAAATATTACTTGAGTAAAAAGTGTTAATCATGTTTATAATTATAATCATGCATATAATAGATGTATAGTAACTTTTTAATATACAGTAGTTGAATTTTCCATAGCCTGTCAACACTTGTTAATGAATAGTTTATGACCACACACATTTTAAAAAACCTTTAAGAAATAGGTAGAATGTAACAGTCTAAATTATAATTTGAATTGTTCATAAATAAATATATTGAGATGTTCATACAACACAGTAGTGCACAATGCTGTCGAAATCTTAAGCTCTGAAGAGTTGTAGTACAAAAGTGATAGGTCAGGTATACAAGTAAATTTTCTATTCTGATTAGAACATAAAAATATATTATGTAGATCATGTCAGAAATGAGAAGATATCCTAGTCCAAAGATAAAGAAAAACTGCTCCATTATTTGCTTGGATGGATCAAAGGAAACTGTGATAAACCCTTGATCAGAACATCATCACAAAAAACACAATTAATAAGATAACAAAGAGGATGTGATTAAAATCTATATTATTTGTTTAAAATATAAATGAATGAAATAAAGTTAAAGTAACACAGAAAAGAAACTATATAATAAAAAAAACCTACAAGATAATTCATAATTCAGAAGACATTAATGAAAACCTATTTACGAATATATTTATGCAGTTGTTTTAATACAATGTAAAAAATTCAGGGTTTATTAAAACTTTTAATTACTATTAATTAAAAATTTGATGACAGTGTAATATTATTTCTGTAAATTAAATTCTTTTAATTGTATTAATAGTATAAATTGTTGGGAAGTATTTTTAAATAGCCTGGAAATTGATTAAAAATGCCAATGTAAGCACAAAGGTTTCTTGTACCTTTGTAAGCTGAAATATGTGTTCATTTACATGAAAACAGCTGTTTGCTGGTTTTATATAGGTGGATATTGTTAAAGAATAAGCGACTGACTATACTTTTTAGCAAAAACCGATTGTATGTCATAAATATAGACAAAAGGATAGGGTAATAATTTAAATTTTTTAAATATTCATCAACATGATGAATGTGTGATGTATTTATTATAGTATAAATAATTTTATATTATAAAAATTAGTTAACTACGATTAATGAAATATATACACCATGTATTATAGAAAAATAGACAGATTACAAAAACAGTTTGAGTAAAAACATTTTTCCTTTCTTTTTCCTGTTTAGCCTCTGGTAATTACCTTTCAGATAATACTTCACAGAATGAATGAAGATGATATGTATGAGTGTAAATGAAGTTTAGTCTTGTACAGTCTCAGTTCCTGAAACCCAACCACCGAAGAACACCGGTATCCACGATCTAGTATTCAAATCCGTGTAAAAATAACTGACTTTACTAGGACTTGAATGCTGAAACTCTCGACTTCCAAATCGGCCGATTTAGAAAGACGCATTTACCACTAGACCAACCCGGTGGGTTTGAGTAAAAACATTGCCAATACAAATGCTATCTGATATTGTATTACACTGCAGTATCAACACATTGCATTCCTTTAAATTAGTTTGGAGATCTGGCCAGTAGCTTATCACTTATTACCTACAATAGTTTTTATTACAAATTATTTAAATTGTTTCATTACCAACTAATACCTCCGTAATAACTAAAATACCTCAATAATGTACAACAAAAAAAACAAAGAGAACTTTAAAACTGCCAGAATTTAACGCGGTAACTCTTTATGTTGAGATGCCCTGGGTTTGAATCTATTTGTTCACATAATTTCGTTATCTCAATTTATTACTCGTACAAAAAACTGAAATGAACATGAAACTAAAAATATTAATACTCTATGGCAGCAAAACTAAAATTCAATGATTCAACGCAATATTCAAATCAATCAACTGAAAATCAATATTTCTCCTTTATGATAAAAGTAAAAAGAAAAAGACATAAAGTTTCTCATACTTATTGCTTGCCCACAAAGTAATCCAACAGAAAACCATAAATCAAAATCATGAAAAAATTTATTTTTTGAAAAATAAATTTTATCTTTACCAAGATAAAAATTTCAAACTAGAATAATGACCTTTTTATGCTGTAATGTATTGACCAACAACATGTTCTTAGTGTATATATTTTTTTTAAATTACCACAGATTATTTTTAAGAAATGGAAAAAGCCTTAACACAAAATTTAGTTATTTAAAACCTTTCTGAACTGAGGGGCACATCTCAAAATGTCAAAACTACAGAATAAATATTGATCAAAAAATTTTTCTTTCCCTAAAAAAATTTCCTCTTTTTTCTTTCTTTTGCATAACAAAAAATAAAATAATAAATATTTCCTAACCTTAATAATTGCTGATTTAGATCTGACTAAAACTGTTAAAAATTTGCAACCTAACAGAAGAACTTCTCCATCCAAACCATCTGTAACTCATTCTCTGATGAAGGGAACTTAATTTATTATGTGAACAATGTTAGCTACTTCATATCACAACACACACTATCACATTATGTACCATTGGTCTGTTAAATGAGGTAGATCTTAATATACATATTACTACTGTATATAATATATACTTTTATTAGGTTGAAATTTCAACTGTTTTAGCAATTTTTTTTTTACAGATGAAAGTGCGGACGATAGTAATTTCAAACCACCATGGTATATACAACCAACATTTATACCATCTGGAGGAAGTGATGAGTGTAAAAAACATACACAAATGTATGTAGATGGTTTAAAGTCATGGAAAAAATGGTCTATTCAGAGTAAGTTGTTGTAATATTTTATCTATAATATACAATTACAGAGATACAATCATATAAAAACTATGAAATTTACTTCACTGAAGTAAGCAATACCAAAGGATGCTCTATAGTAAAGTTTTTATGATAATCCAGAATTACTTCATATTACAAGTTTTGCTGTTATTGAAATTTATCTGATCAATAATTAGACAAGGACTGAAAGAATATCTACAAAAATTAGCCAAAATAATAATTATATAACAAATAATAATTAAAAACTAAGTCTTGCCCTTTTGGCTTTCCTATCGTTTACATTTTGTAACTTTAAAATGCTACACTCCATTCAAATTATTTATGTTTTCATAAATACTCATTTTACAGGACTGATACAACACTTTTTGTCCTGCACAAACTACCAATGTATTTACTACACCCTAAATCATGTTTCATAAATTATAATCTTTATTAAGTTACTAAATATTTATGCGGTAAAAATGTCTGAAATAAATAACAAATTGGCTGCAGTACTATATATGTACTGGCCATATTGGCTGCAGTAATATTTATATATGTCTTGTATGGGCATTTATGACGAGGCCTCTCATTGTAAATGCTCATTCGCATTTATTCTCCCCTCGATTTCCTTTCTGTGCATTGCAGGTCCTACGTAATTGATAAAATTTATCACCACTTTGATGATAATTTTTACAATAGCAGATGTAAAGGATTGAGCCTAAACAAGAGAATCATTTGCACAGCTCATAGCACTGCTAAGTAACACAAATAGTTCTACCTTTGACTGACAGATAATATCAGAAGAGGCAAAAGCTTACAAAATCAGTATTCCGTAATGCACCAATGGAAATGCAAATACTGAAGAGTGGGAGTAATGAACAAAAATTACATGCAATAAAAAAAATACTGGAACCAACACTTTAGAATACATAGCGAACCTACTAAAAACTAACATATTTATTCAAATGATACCTAATCATCCTTCACAACACAAACATGCACTTTTTTCACACTATTCACAGATTAATGGCTGCCCAATCACGCTTAAAAAACTACATTCTATATAAAAATAAAGAAAAACTCAACAGACGCTTAGTTGTAACTTGTGTAACTCTAACATACATCAAGTATCAATACAACATTGCTAACGCTTTCATGCAAGAAATTTACTTTACTGCTTTCATTACAACAAGCAAAACACATAAGATCATACAATAAATTACAAAACACTAACTCCACAACACAGGAGAATATACAAATTAAATTATCCATGATTAAAAGTAAATTCACTACATTAGAAAAAATGGAAACACCTTCATCTGCTGATAAAAAGAATTTACACCACTACACACAACAAAGATTACTAACCCTGAAGGAAGGAATGAAAGAATATGAGATGAAAACAAATATACGAAAAACTAAAATAATAGAAATAAAATAAAACAAATTGTATCCAGTAGTATAGATAAATAAAAAGGATACAAAAAGTAATAATTACAGACTTTTGGGAAAACTGGTGAAAGAGGACTGGAAGAGTGTAATAGAAATAAAAGTATGGAGGAGAGCGATGACAAAGGAAGCCATCAGTAAGAAGATGAAATTACCATGTATTAAAAATCTGGACTTAAGAGTTAGGAAGAAGTTAAGTGAAAGCCACATATGGCATGTGAAATGAAAATGAAGGTTGGATGATGAGGAAGAGGGAGCGGGATGACTGGATTGAAGCTTTTGAGATGTAGATATGGAGGAAGTAGATAGACAAATAAAGTGAGGAATGAGGAAGTAATGAACAGGACTAAAGAAGAAAGAGCACTTATGAGGGAAGACACAAAAGAAAGAGAAATCAGTTAGGGTATCTGATTAGAGGAAGTGGAATCTTATGCCTGAATTGGAAGGGCCAGTAGAAAGAGAAAGGAAGCAAGGAAGAAGAAGGATGAAATTAATAGAGATGGAGGATGGAAACTACAAAGAAGAAGGTTTGGGACAGAAATGAGTGGAGTTAGTAATTGTTGAACGGACCTGCCAAATACATTACCTTTAATACATATTTAATCAAAACATACAAGGAAATTAACCAAAAAATGCAACTTTTATAACGGCTTCTAAAATTCAAGCTTTCAATCTTGAGTGTGTCCTACGCTAGCAAAAGAGAAGAGTTAGGGGCAGACAAGGACTAAGTTGGGGAGAGCCCCTAATAGAATGACTTTTAAAAATAATAAAATTATCTGTTCCATCTCTTTATATACCAGAAGTTTCATGCCGAACAAAATAAGGGGGGGTTTTGGACAGAGAAAAATTATAAACAAAAGATGATAGAAGAACGTAATAATTTTAATCAGTCTTATCACCATACTGGTATCTTTGATAACAAGCTTACAAACATGGACTGTAAGTTCTTATGTTGCTTACCGGATAATCTGGTTCATATACAGACTTTCTACTTTTTTAGAACAGAACTAAAAAAATACCTAATTCAAGAAGCCTTCTACTCTTTTGAAGAGTTCTTTTTAATAGGGAAACCTTTGTCTGACTAGTAAAAAATCTGCAATTATACGTATAAGAAAGTTGGAAAGTGTTCTGTGTATTTTATATTTAGTTAAATGATTAAACCAACACCTGGTTAATTTTAAAAAAATATATAGACTGAATATATTACTTCATTACATACTTAAGGAGTTTCTTGATCTTTCTAAAGCAGATATCAAAACAACAGTGCTATCAAATACTCTAATAAACAGAAAATAATTAGCTCTGAGACTTTTGGAAGAATTAAATTCCATTACTTTGAAAGCAGGTCATTTAATACTTTTACATTATCAATTTGTCATGCTATTCAATAAATCTAATCTTTTTCTAGATTTATTATTTTTACTTCCTATAATAATCTTTACCAAATTTATTTAACCTGAATAATAAAAAAGCACTTCAAACTATTTCTAATTTCTATGATTTTAACAAACTGTTATCTTAAATCATGACAATATCTCCCTTTATTTTGTAGTCGATCAAATCATCTAATTTTCATTCAAAGTAGTTGATTGTTCACATTCTCCTGTAAACATCATATTTTTAAGTCTTTTATTCTTTGTTTTCTGGGTTTCCATTGTCCACATTTGACTGCTATACTACGACAAATATTTATACAAATTTATTTTTAACTCCTAGATTTATATTTGATACCAAATTTCTAATCTGCAAGAAACTCTTTTCTTGCTGGTAACATCACTCTTTTGAAAACTACCCGCTCATGCGTTCTTATTAATTACTACAATTAATAAGAATGCATGAACATTCTTATTTTATTCTACATTTATTTAGGTACTACACCTAAAAAACAAAATTATATATTTCCTTATTAATCTCATTCCTCATTATTTTCCTCTTTATCATCTGTCAAGGCTGTTGGACAGTCTGTAATCTTCTTTCAGTAAGTATTTTGAGATTATTCTAATGGGTAAAAATGGATTCTACTCAATCAGAGTTTTTTTTCTAAAATAGTAGGCTTAATTTAATTAAATTTCCATCTCACACATTTTATGCACACTAAACAATTCTGCAATAAATTCTGTAGCATATCTTTTAATTTTAGTGTTATTATTTTATTTTTTTTTTTTAATTACAGTGTGGGATGGAACTGGTAAACTTGGAGCAGGATTATTTTCTGGAAATGCCAATCAATTGGGTGATTTCCATTCATGTCTTAAAATAACAGCGCCTAAAGGATTAGAACCAAATTATTGTCTTGCAGCAATAGATCTGATGGTAACCAACGATGCTCCACCTGTTGTACAAGATATAGTTCATAAAATCCAAGGAGAAAATTTTATACGAACAACACAATTTGATGTAAGTTGCTACAATAAACCCAATATTTAACAATCAATTATCATATGTTTTTCTTCTTATTTTTCAGATAAATGAATCCAATAAAAGATTTGAAGGCTTGTATGTTGAAATCATTATTGTTGGGTTTTCATTTCACTTTCTGATTGTGCAGCGTTTAATGTTGGCCATAAATCTGAGACTAATGATTCATCAACCTCAAACGTTTAGGTTACCACTCCAACCATCCAGACTTACCCTAATAATATATTCCCCTTTTTCTTTCTCTTTTTTTTTTGTCTTCAGTCATTTGACTGGTTTGATGCAGCTCTCCAAGATTCCCTATCTAGTGCTAGTCGTTTCATTTCAGTATACCCTCTACATCCTACATCCCTAACAATTTGTTTTACATATTCCAAACGTGGCCTGCCTACACAATTTTTCCCTCTACCTGTCCTTCCAATATCAAAGCGACTATTCCAGGATGCCTTAGTATGTGGCCTATAAGTCTGTCTCTTCTTTTAACTATATTTTTCCAAATGCTTCTTTCTTCATCTATTTGCCACAATACCTCTTCATTTGTCACTTTATCCACCCATCTGATTTTTAACATTCTCCTATAGCACCGCACTTCAAAAGCTTCTAATCTTTTCTTCTCAGATACTCCGATTGTCCAAGTTTCACTTCCATATAAAGCGACACTCCAAACATACACTTTCAAAAATCTTTTCCTGACATTTAAATTAATTTTTGATGTAAACAAATTATATTTCTTACTGAAGGCTCGTTTAGCTTGTGCTATTCGGCATTTTATATCGCTCCTGCTTCGTCCATCTTTAGTAATTCTACTTCCCAAATAACAAAATTCTTCTACCTCCATAATCTTTTCTCCTCCTATTTTCACATTCAGTGGTCCATCTTTGTTATTTCTACTACATTTCATTACTTTTGTTTTTTTCTTGTTTATTTTCATGCGATAGTTCTTGCATAGGACTTCATCTATGCCGTTCATTGTTTCTTCTAAATCCTTTTTACTTTCGGCTAGAATTACTATATCATCAGCAAATCGTAGCATCTTTATCTTTTCACCTTGTACTGTTACTCCGAATCTAAATTGTTCTTTAACATCATTAACTGCTAGTTCCATGTAAAGATTAAAAAGTAACGGAGATAGGGAACATCCTTGTCAGACTCCCTTTCTTATTCCCCATATATATATATTGAATATATTCCCCGTAATAATATATATTCCCCATAGATATTGAACAGAGTCGGCGATAAAATGCATTTCTATTTAATCACTTTGATAATTAACAAGGGATCATGTTATCATGGTCATCTTCATGGTACCATTTTTCAAGTACAATTATTGCTTTACTATCATCATAGAGGTTTTTGATGACTGATTTTATTTCCAGTTTCACTGAGAAGGTTGAATTTTAACATATATTTGATTTTCTTATATGTAACTGTTACTTTTCTACATGAAATAATGTAAATATAAGATTTATTAATTTCTTTTTATGATCGCCAAATAAAAATTCAATAGAAAAAAATTTTTTTGGATTAAAATAACAGATTTAAAAGAGATGACCCTCAGAACCTTTTTTTCTTAATTTAAAATACCTTCTTAATTTCAAATTCTGAACTGAGATATTATGGTAAATTTAATGAGGATCATAGGCAGCATAAATCTGGAAAAGTGTTTTTTATTCATTAAAAAAATTATACAATTTTTTTTTTTTTTAAGAATCATAATAATAATATATTTTAAAAAGATTGGATAAAATATTTTTATGTTTAAAATCGAGGATTTTGTGTTGGAAAAGTAAACAGGAACTAAAAGAAACTTTTTATATATATTTATCTTTTTTTTTTAAGAAAACTCTTTTCAAGAACTTATGAAAAATCATTTTCAACAAATTTTTACAGTCATCCTCCATAATATTAATATTGCTGTTTGATACGACAGAACTAACTTAAATTATTGCTAATGGTGCTTTTATAAACTGACAAAATATATAGTCTCTGCAGTCTCTGTGGATAGTCATAAGCTTTCTTGAAATCTACAAATGTTATCATCATGTCTCTGTTTCTTTTCCTGTTGTAATCCATTATTAGCTTTAGACATATGATCTGGTGTGGACAGCTCCTCCAGGAACTGAAACCTTCCTGGAATTCTCCTAGTTCTTTCTCAAGTTGTAAACCGATCCTGTTGAGGATGATTAATATAACAACAGGTGTTATATTAGAATAAAAAATTAAGTTTAAAATTGAAAATTTAATAATTATAATTATTAAAAAATTATTATAATTATTATAATTATAATAATTTAATAATTGTTGGTACACTTGGGTGAAAATCGATTTCCCCGGTTATCAATAAGGAAGCATTAACCAAAAAAAATGTTTTAAAATATGTATTACTACACGTTTAATACACACTGGAGCAGGTGATCAAAATTTTATCCTTCTGCTCTTATGTCTCCCATTAACCCATTAATTAAACATTTTTTCTTCACTCTTCTGTCAAAATCATCTTTATAAAATAACCTTGGCTAATAACAATTAAACTTCAATTTTTTTGAACCTTTCATAGATTTGTTCCAAGTATATCCAACCTAATTGAAAACTTTCTGGTTAAACTTTTAACTCGCTTTATTAATGTCTTTATGAAGTAGTTAGTTTTCTCAAGAAGAACTAGTAATAGGCCTACCTGATCATGAAACATCATCATCTCCAAGTATTTTAAAACTGTATATTCAGTTTATTCAAATGATGGATTGGTAGTAGAAAATTAGGAAATCTCCTACGGAATTCTTCATGGATAACAGCAATACTATTTCTCTACAGGCATTAAAACATAAAAACTTGTTCTTGTAACAGGTACTTATTAAACACTATTATTTGGTACTTACGTATTAACGCCACCGCAGCTACAGCTTTATTTAAAAACAAAGTAGTCAATCGGATTTTGGTGGAAAATAGGCCGATATAGAGTTTAACATAGATTCAAAACAGTCTCTTTATTAATTTTAATAAATGGTTATTTATATTTATTTATTTTATAAATATAATTTAACCTACACTCGCTTCGCTCGTAACCTTGACTAATTAACAGGAGTGTTTTGATTATTTAAATAATAAATAATTGCAATAATTACTGAATTTATTAAGCAAATACTCAAAAAATTATGGTGTTAATTAGTCAAGGTTAGCGAGTGAAGCGAGCATAGGTTAAGTTTGGTTAAATTATATTTATAAAATAAATAAATATAAATAACCATTTATTAAAATTAATAAAGAGACTGTTCATTTTCCACCGAAATCCAATTGACTACTTTGTTTTTAAATAAAGCTGTAGCTGCGGTGGCGTTAATATGTAAGTACCTTATTTTCAAGGTAAAACAATGAACCAAACAACAATTGAATATTAATTATATTATTATATCATCTTATTAGTGCCATTGAAAAAAAAAAACAAAATTTTCCATCTGTAACAAACTTTTACAGAAATTAAATCTCCATGCCGAAGAAATTGACTTTTAATTTACCATGTTCAATGATAGGTAATGCACTTCGAAGAACCAAATGGACGACACTGCAACTTTTTTTTCATTAATTTTTCAATACATTAATTATCAACAACAAAATAAGTAATTTAATAATGTACTTCTCTTTTCTTTAGACAGGTCATTTTATACCAAGATATTCAACACTTGCATGGGGTATTTGTTTACCAAAAAGTTGTACAAAAGATTCTATACTATCAGGGTTACAAACTGCTTTGCAACCGTTAAATTCAACACCAGGATTAATAGTACATACTGGAATTCCAAAATATTCATGTTATGAAAAACCTGATTCTCCACCTTTATCAACAATTTTAACAATGTAAGTAAACACAAAATAAAATTAATCTGGATAAAATAATAATATAAAGTAACAGGACTAACGTTCATTTATGCACACATACTCTGTTCAAAATAAGTTAAAGAATTTATCTTTTTATAAATACTTTAAAATAAGAAAATTAAAATACCAAAAAATAAGTAACAAGAATTATCTTTTAAATTATTAAGAAAACTTATTAATTTTTGTTATCTTTTCTTTTTTTTTACAGTTCTTTCTTTGTTTTTGTACTTATTCTCTCAATTATAGCAACAATTATAGACATAACTAACAACGAATGGAAGTACAAAACAGGTAAATAAAAAAAAAAACCATTATTTAATAAACCTAAGAGAAGATTCTTTTTTTCCATTTTTTTTTTTTGTTTTAATATTAGTTTATCAATATTAAATCAATCTCTTAATGAAATTCTAAGCTTTTCAACATATAAAAATTGAATGTCAGATCATTTGGCGCCTATAAAAATGAATCATGTACACTTATATTTAGAAAATAAACATTTTAACTTTCCTTATGTTTATATTTATGAAATACAATCAATCTTTGCTTAAGAAAATAATTATTTAGTCTAAATTAATAAAATCTCCTCTTTCAAATCAGAGCATAATTGTTTTCATTTATTCAACCATTAAAAAATATTTATCCATAAATTTATTTAAAAAATAATTAAAAGACATTCTTTCATATAAAAAGATTATCATTACAATGGCTATAGATTTTTTAAAATTAAAAAATAGCCGTGAATTTTCTGCGCCCTGTCCAATGTGTACATAAACATTGGGATTGGGGAAAGTTTTTTTGTATTCAACCAATAGATGGCATAAGAATCACATAACTCAGGTAATGTCAAATCTGACAACACTTGTGTGATTATCAAACATGTGAGTATTTTTAGATTACATTAGTTTATTTATTTAAAAAATATTTAATTCTTAAAACTAGTTAGATAAAATAAGAAATTGAACACATTAAATGTAAAAGGAAAACTGTGACTCAGGCTGCTAAAATATTTCTGATCATTATGTACATGATGGAGTATCAGTATGTGTGGCACAAAGCTGGTCCAAGCATTCTCAATCTCGAAATTTTGATGTCAATGATGTACCTTTCCTCTGGTTGGCCAATGACTGAGAAAGCTCCGGAAATCATGGAAAAAGTTATCAAAACCAACACATTAGCAGTTACAATATCAGTAATGAACTAAACATGGACCACAACATAGTTTTTTTAAATCGTTTATACAAGGCTGTTAGATAAAAAAAAAAGAAAAAAACTTAATGTTTGTTGGGTGCCATATGATTTAACAATGAAAAAATGTAAAGGATCGAATTTCTACCTGCGCTTCATTGCTAAAATATTACAAAATCAGCCTATTTTTTAAACAACTCCTTACAGGTGGTGAAAAATGGTCTCGCACAATAATAATGTACAGAAAAGATCAAGGTCGAACTGAGGTGCAGCTCCATAATCAGTGGTCAATCCTAGATTGATGCCAAGGAGAGTGATGCTATATGTGTGTTAAGATTAAAAAGTTCACTATGAGCTGTTGATGCCTAATCAAATGTTCAATTCTAACCTCTATTCTCAACAACTAGAAAGGTTACACCAAGCTATCGAGATAAAAGAACCAAAATTGATCGATAGCAAAGGTCTTCCATTACAACAATGCTAAACTTCACACATTTTTAGTGATTGGTAAAAAATTAAGAGAGCTTGTTTGGGAAGTTTGATGCATCAACCGTATAGTCATGAAACTATAATTAATTTTAGTTACTGTAGAACTCTCTTAAGGATATAAAGTTGTTTTCAATAGAGGCATGTGAAAATCACTTTCACAATTTTTTTGCATAGAAAACGTAGTTCTACAGTGACAGAATTTTACTTCAAAAATGGCAAAAGATGTCTATCAAAATGGCACATGCTTGGTTTAACAGATTTCATTTGAAATATTAAAAACCTTGTTTCACTTTTGCATTACAAAAAACCTTTCCCTAACCCTTTAAAGTTTAAATAATTTCCATTAATGTCTTATGAATTATTTTTTTATATTTAGTTTTATTCTGATTTATTCTTTATATTTAATAATCTTCATTTATTTTCCTTACCATTACTTCATATATTTATATTTTAAATAATTAATATGGACTTTAATCAGAACCAATTTTATCATATAATTAATGTGTTCTTTGTAATGCTATTGTATTCAAGATTTTACTATAGTTTCCCTTGATTCATCCAGGTAGTTTCTTTTTTTATCCAAGAAGTAGCATATCAACCAATTCCTGATGTGATGCATACACTTTACATAGATCACATCAACAATTAACATATGTAGATCACATCTGGATTATTCTGATCAGAATAAAAAAATTTCATAATTTATTTATTCTCTTCTTAAATGAGTTAAATAAATAATAAAATAATTTCAATTTTACCTTAACATTTTATCCACCTGATAAAAATCCATTAGAATGTAGATTATTTAATATCACAAATAAATACACGATGAGTGCATTTAAAAGTTGACTAATCTTAAAAATTATTTTCAATTATTACTGAATTATATATTATTATAGATTTAGTAATAACAGTAATTAACTTTTTTTTAGAAGTAATTTATATTTTTTTTAGAAGTAAAATTACATTTATATAAAATGTTAATTCAAAAGCAAAACAAAATTCAGCAATCTACCACAGTACAGAACCAATAAGAGCTCTTACCTTATTTTTTTCATTTTTATTATTCTCCATTATGTACCAATAAGGAATTTCTCATCATTGGTTGATTAAAATTAAATTTTCAAAATTACACATTAAAATACAAAGTATATATATATTTAATATGTGTAGTTACTTAATTAAAATTGTTTAAACATCTTTGCGACCACCCACTAAATACAGCACTGTATCAATTTAATATAAATTAAATTTATATTAAATTTACCACATGTAACAACAAAGAAAAATTAGATGTGGAAATAAAAATTATAAATGATATTTCAGTAAAAAATGGATATAATACCTTGTTAATTGATAATATTTATAGAAAACAAAATTTAAAACCTATTAATGTAATGACATTGAAATCTATAAATACACATAGCTTTGATATTATCTATAAGAAATACTATATTAAACATATATGATATTATCTACAATAATAATAATATTAAAAATTTAATTAACGTTTATAATGATGAAAAATATAAACCAGCATATAAGCCAAAAAATGAATAATAAGACATTTAAAGAAAGTTAGTGATAGTAATGATTTCAACAGTTTATATAGTGTTTATAAAACGTCATGTAATGATTGCGATAAAATCTATATTGGAAAAACTAATATATCCTTCAAGGCAAGGTTTTCAGAACATTTTAGATATTATACAAACAATAAGTTAAGTTTTTCTAATGTTGCAGATCACTAATAATAAATAAAGACTCTATTACTGACTTAGAAACTAACTTGAAAATAATTAAAATTTCAAAAGAAAGTGATAATAATAAAAAATTAGACATTTTGAAAATACCATATTTATAAATATAAAGGGAAATTCAGCTTAATCAGTCTGTAGACAGAGTTTGATAATGATGCTCTTTATAAAGCTGCTATAGATAGCAGCACTTTTGACAATATTACAGAGTGATTTTTTAGTCCTGTTACCCAATTTTAAATGTAATTTAAGAAAGGGAAATTTAGGTGGAATAAAAAAATGTATTTGTTACTTACAAAAGAGATTTAATAAAAAGTTATTACTTACATAATTGATAAAGAATATGCTCAAAATGCCCACCCCTTGCGGTTATACACACACGGACTCTTTTCAGCATATTAACAGAAACCTTTTTAAGAGTCGCATTGGAAATATTCGTGATTAAGTCGGTAATACTGACTTAGTTCATCAATAGTGTGAGGATTGTTTTTGAAGGCCTCGGACTTAATATAGCCCCACAAAAAGTAGTCAGGAGATGTGAGGTCTGGGGACCTTGGAGGCCATAAGCCCTTGCTGATTGTTTGATCATCAAAGAACTCTTGCAGAAAATCCACGGTTTCTCGAGACATGTGGTATGTAGCGCCATCTTGCTGAAACTAGCAATACCGTTCTTGAGGTTCCAGGAGGGTCACAAATTGGCACACAATATTTCTGTATACTTCACCATTTACTGTCTGTTCGAAGAATATGGGTCCAACTATACGATGATGAGATATCGCACACCATACACCAATTTTTTCAGGATGCAAAGATTTGTCTTGTAAAGCGTTAGGATTTTCAACCGCCCAAATTCGACAGTTTTGACTGTTCACATAACCGTCGAGGTGGATCCAAGCTTTATCACTAAAGAACACTGTGTTTAAAAATTCAATTCCGTTATCATTTACAAGAGACCTAAACAACGGCAATATTGCAATCGCTTGTTTAAATATGGAGGCTGAAGCTCTGGGATTAACCGTACGCGATATGGATACAATTTCAATTTTTTAGCAGCTTTCATAACAACCGGAAACACACAAAAGTTTACACAGCTCAAGGAGAATCAACTCACACTGCCGTATCTATACCGGTTGAGTAGCGCTATCAACTTTGTGTCACAAAACAAAATTTCCCTTTCTTAGAAAAAAATTACCAGATATTAACAATTGGGTAACAGGACTAAAAAAATCACTGTAGTTAAAACTTATATCAAATTACACATATTTTATATATATAATAACTTGGTATTTTAATGTGTAATTTTTAAATTTTAAGTTTAATTAACTGGTAATGAGGAATTCTCAAAAGTGCTATTGATACATAAGGGAGAATAATAAGAATGAAAAAATACGGCAAGAGCTCTACTTTAATACTGTAATGTTGTGAACTGATGAATTTTGTTTTGCCTTTGAATTAATTACTACAGAGGAAAATATGGACAATTTAAAAAATTGATTTTACTAAATTAATTTTAAATGTTAATTATATCAATAAAATGAATATACTAATCAAATATTTTTAATTCAATACATTACAGGTAATGGTAATAGAATATTAATGGCATTTTCGCTAAAGCGTGGTATAAATGATCTATTAGAGGAAAACAGAGATGAATTTCCAAGTATAAATGGAGTAAGAGCACTCTGTAGTATGATTTTATATGTAGCGCATAAATTAATGCCTTTAACATTTATTATATTTTCAAATCGCAATCTTCTTACACAGGTAAATAAAAAATATAAGTACACATGTGAAATATGTTGTGTCTGTGTGTGTGTGTGTGTGTATGTATGTGCATATATATGTATTTTTGCAAGTTATTTATTCATCCTTATATAAAAATATACATATTGTTACCACATATATGTCTATTTTAATATCGGCAGATGAACACGGTAGCAACTCAGATGTGAGCTGGCGTACAGTATATGTACGCACTGATACAAGCATCACTCCCGCTATGCAGTTCTCCTACCATAGTGGTGCTGCAGCCCCACCACTCTCAGGCTCCAATAAAAGAGCGTGCATGAGAGTGACTGGAGAAGAAGAAGAAGAAGAAGAAGAAGAAGAGGAAAAAGATGGGAGAAGACAGAAGTTCCTGGCTGCCTCAACATGGGCCCTCCCAGCAGATGCCAACATCCCCGCCAAAGCAGCAGGTCTGGCTAGCCCACCGAGGGAGCTGCTGGACGTAGACGCTACCTTCCCGCTCCATCTCACCAGGTTTCAATAGTCCTGGCCGGTGGACTCAGCAGAGGAGCCAGCCCAGCGTGGGATCGCTCAGAACCGCCTCAGCCGCGCTGGCGAATGATGACCAACGCCGACCCGACACTGCGGGGCCACCACAGCCATGCTGTAGTGGGGACCTAACTGCCACTGAGGGGAAGCCCAGTCTAACTTCAATGGATGAGCCGTAACTCCCCGACTTTGCCGGAGACCAGCTTCCAGACAACAGCTGTTCTCAGAGCTAATGCAAAAAACAGCCTTTGAGGCCAACACAAGGTTATGAATTACGAGCAGTCAAACCCATTCGACGACAACAGCCCTTCTCAAGGCTAACATAAAGTTATTGTATGTTACATGCCGTCAAAGCTATTAGGCATTATATATATAAAAAAAAAAAACAAATCAATAAAACCCAAAATCAGGCATTACAATACGGTAATCAAACCAGACAGCCTGTACACAGCAGAATACATCGTCAGTTTGAAATCGGGTGAAATAAACGCAATAGAAAAAACAATGGAAAATCTTGAAAAAATTCCTAGGATCAATAAAATTTTGTAAAACAAATACAAAGTAAAAAATAATAAAGATCTTTACAAATACAATGAAAATGAGAAAATGTCAGATTCGATCAGAGCTAAATTCTTCGGCCATCTTATAACGATAACAGACTCAGAAAACAAATTTAAACCTTTAACGGACCTCAATGGTTTTAAGACAGTTTTTTAAAAAAAAGTAGAACAACATTTAGAAAACTGGTACAAGATTTCAAGAGTTTCCAAAAGAAAGAGGGAAAAAAGAAATCAATAATAACTGGTTAAAAAAAAGGCAAAAAATGAAGAACTACTGGACGATCAAAAAAGGAAACTACAAAAAGGAATTGAAATGAATGCAAAATATTGCCTCACGTAGTCCTCAGAAACTCAAAAAAAAAAAAAATTGTCAGTATGAAATTCAGGTTTTTCATAATACATGTAAAGATGAAAGATTTACATTTGTGTAATAATTCTGAAACTACAGGGAAAATGGTCCCCATGAAAATACAAAGCTTAATAAAATATATATATACTATACTTCATGCTGGTGATATTATTGAAATTAATTTTTGGCCAGTGTATGTTACTCCTTCCTCTTCTTTCTGAGTTGAAGCGGTATATAAATTAATTGTTTTATGGCAGGTGGGTACACTAATTTCTTCCTTTCAGACCAGATCTGCGCCAGTTTTTTATGGCTGATGTACATAAAGCACCTTAGGTATAGGAGTGACAAGTCAGGTAACTTCATCTGATAAAACCAATTTTTGTGACAAATATAGAGTGAAGATTTATCACTTGTGCTGAATATCACCTGTATTTCAACGGGCTTAGCATGCTGGTATTCAATGATATATATAAATATATCACCGAATATCTCAGAAAAAGCTGAGTAATACCTCAGTAAGAAGGAAACAGGAAACCACTTCACTTTCACTATCTCTACTAACTATTTTGCATGAGAAGCGGTGTTATTTCTGGGTGTAACTTGTAACTGTCAAGTTATTTACAACCATTAAGATTATGGCACTTAACCCACAACCACTATATACTCATATTTTTTTAATTTATTCAAATTAGCAAGAACAATCTGATATCCAATTACTTTTATCTTTTTTTATTAATGATTATATGAATTTTGTAACAAATGAAAAATACCATGCTCAATAAAAATATAATATTAAAAAAAAAATCACAGGATTTTTTCAAGATTTCATTTGGAGTTCAATCAGAACCTTCCAGAAGAAAGCCTGAGAGATGCAGCCACTCCTTCGAAGGTTCAGTAAATCATAAATATATGTTGTAAAAGTAATTTTTCCTTCACTTACAAAAAAAAAAAAAAAAAAAACCAATTAGAAAACTAGCTCAGATTTCTTTACGGAATATCGTTAAAGTTCATGAAAATGCAAGACATATAAAAGAATCAATTTTGTAAAGAGGATCTCAAATTATGCTCATTAAATATATGCTGCAAAATATTTTTGCTCAAAGATATACAAAAGGTCAATAGACATTAGTGGACTGGTAGCGTCTCATCTGGTAGGTTCTATGATTCAGTTCTGGTCAATCTTTGTTCTTTTCATACAAAACAAAAATTCATCTCATCATAAAAAAAAGAATATATGTAATCAGAAATCAATTAATATAAATAAATTTAAAAAATATACTCATGTCCATTCTTGTGCAAATTAATGCGAACAAGAAATAATTTTTAGTTATGTGTGTTGTATCACTGATTCCAGATGTAGTACAGCTGTTTCCCTCCATTTCAAGTAATGGCTGAAAATAACTTGTTTGTTTTGACAAATTATGTGTATCTCTTACATATTTATTTTGGTTTCTTCTAGTGTATGTGATCTTCTTGTAATTTTGTTAATAAATTTAGAAAAGTAGAAATATGGAGTTAACTCCTATGAAAAGAAGCAAAATAATAACAGTCAATGAACATACTTGTATGAGTCAAAGACAGATAACGGCAGAGTATAAGATTAGTGTAGGTGTAGTTAATATGATAACTGAACAAAATCTTAAGATGGGTACAATTTCAGCCTGACGAAAAGATTGCTGTAAAAGAAAATGTAAAACCACCTTAAAAGATGATGCTATTTTACACAGAATAAGTAAAATTAATCCTCAGAAAAATAGTTTTGAGTTACAAAAAGACTTAGAATCGGCCAGTGTGAAAATTCATGATTCTAATGTACGCAGGCTTCTGGAAAGCTGTTACAAGGCATGAAGGCCTCAAGAAAACGACCTCTTATTTATTGCCATGAAGAAGAAAAGGCTTCTTTGAATTTTTTTGCTTCTTTGAGCAAAAAAATACAAAAACTGGAGCACTAAGACTCAGAGAAGTCCTTTTCTCTGATGAGAGTCATTTTTTAGTTCTGGGCATAACTTGTCAAATGTGCTAAGAAGTGATAATGAGCGGGTTTCATCAAAACACATAAAACAAGTTGTAAAGCATCCTTTAAAGATGTTTTGGGGATATTTCAGCTACTAACTTAACTTTAGTACCCATCTTTGGGATGATGAACAGTGAAAATTACATCCCGTTATTAGAAAATAGAACTTCAAAATTTGCAGATTTACTTGGAGTCACAAACGCTGTTTTTCAACAAGAATTGAATCCCTGCCAGTGATCAAAGGAAGAGCTTTTCACGTCTCAAAAAGGGATTCAGTGTTTGAACTGGCCTGGAGATTCACCAGACCTGAACCCTATTGAAAATTTGTGAGCAATTGCGAAGAAAAGACTGAGAAATATGGACTGCACTACCAAAGAGAAGACGTTTCGTTCCGAGAAAAGTGTGGTTTCACGATCAAGAAATTAAACAAATGTATAAAAAAACTTATAGAATCAATGTTTAAAAGAACCGAAATGGTTATTAAAGAGAGAAGAGGATATATTAAATACTAAAAAATACTGTAATAAATATAAAATTACGTTCTTTATAAGTAATAAAATTTATTAATTTTGAAAATATATTCTTGTTAACATCAATTTGTACAAGACTGTATATATAATAAGTGTGATACCAGTAATGTAGCCTGATATTACTCAAAAGTTATACCTGAAAATAACAGACAATCCCCTAAGAATAACCAAGCATCCCATGCTAGGCTTTTAGTAGAAAAGACACAGTAGTGAAATAGTTTCCCATTGAAAAATGTAAAAACACAGTTGTATATCAGCATATGCCAAACCAACCAAAATGCAGACGATATTTATCCATACAAGTAACACCTTCATTCAGTTCACCACAGGGCTGTCTGTATGGTGTACTCTCAATCAACAACAGTATTTCTGTCTGGTATCTCTTATACATTAGATATTTATGGGTGTATTGCACCCATAAGAAAGAATAGGACAGACGGTATAATGCAATAAATTAATGTATCTATTTCTGTTGATTTTTAAAACTATGTATTATAAATATAAATATATACTACTAAAACAATATGTATTTATAGTATCATAGTAGAGTGATATACATAATTTTTTTGCTTTAATTTTTTTATAGCATTCAAATACAGTATGGAGCTCAGTCCTTCGAGCTTCAACTGTGTACACAGATTCTTTTTTGTTTTTAAGTGGAGTACTTTCAGCGCACAATTTAAGTAAAGAAATCACAACAAAAGGATATATAAAATGGCCAACAAGAATAATTGCAAGATTAATCAGGTAATATAATAAAAAAGTTTTTTTTATGATTTAAATTTTTTTAAATGTTTCACAGAACTTGAATTCAATTTTTTTTATTGCTGAAAATAAAGTCAGAATTTTTCTATAATCCTTCATTAGTTTTTTTAAATTTAAAAATCTGAATCGCAACAGAAAACCTTCATTATACCTATATATTTCACTAAAATATTTTAGGTAACCAATGGTAGACCCACCGGGTTGGTCTAGTGGTTAACGCGTCTTCCCAAATCAGCTGATTTGGAAGTCGAGAGTTACAGCGTTCGAGTCCTAGTAAAGTCAGTTATTTTTACATGGATTTGAATACTAGATCGTGGATACCGGTGTTCTTTGGTGGTTGGGTTTCAATTAACCACACATCTCAGGAATGGTCGAACTGAGAATGTACAAGACTACACTTCATTTACACTCATACACATCATCCTCATTCATCCTCTGAAGAATTATCTAAACGGTAGTTACCGGAGGCTAAACAGGAAAGAAAGAAAGAAGAAGGTAACCAATGGTAAACGAATAAGTTTAAGTAAAGCCTCAAAGCAGGAGTAGTCTCTGAAAAATAAAAAATAGCCATAATAAACACCTTTATATAGATAAAATGATAAACTAAGATTGGAAAATTACGTACCAGTAGTTTTACTTCTGTCGTTTGAAAAGTATTTAAAAAGATAGCACTTAATAGTTACAATCTCATGAGAGTGAAAGAAAGCAATTTATTAGCAAAATTGGTTCAAGAAAAGGGAAATCAACAAAAATTTCCTTATTAAGTATGTAGAACGTGAGAAATACATGACAGAATCAGAGAAAAAACTAATAAGTAAAAGATTTACTCTTTTACTTAAAGTTTTTTAAACGTAAGAAATAATCTGTCATTAGTATCTGCAGTTACCTGCACCTAACAGTGAAATTCTTCCCGTTTCCAAGATTCCTGACAAGACTGGGCCTAAGGCTCAATTTTTTTTTTTATATTAATTGATCATAATTAGGTTGAAGCTTGTGCATGGAAATATGAAACTGAAATTTGTGGCATATGAAAAATGTCATGCCTGACCGGGATTCGAACCTGGGAGCTCCGAATGAAAGTCAAGACACTATCACTCTGCCATTAGAGATTGTCCTTTTGATTATAAAACTGACAACAATTCAGATTTTGAATTACAGCTGATGAACCCAGTCTGAAAAAACAAATTGAGCTAAATGACTTCGTAAAATGTTGAATTATTTTTTAAAATCAAGTAAAGGAACTAGGATCAAAATTGCAAGGTTAGAATTTATTTCAGAGGAAATTAAAAAATGTAGACCTTTGAAGCCAACAGAAATTTACTTCTAATTTACTGAAAAAAGTTATATTTAATTCACTGCACAGATATTAATTAAATAATACTTCTTTATTTAAGCAAAGTTTTTAAACCTGAGAAGTGTTGTCGTTACATAGATTCCTCTGTGAGTTAAAGTTCTTCTGGTTCTTATTAACGAGAAATATTCTTCTATGGCAATCTATGACATTAATATGAAAGAAACATTTGATTTTATAAAATCAGAAAACAAATAGAATTAAAGGAGTTCATGACGTAATCCTGTAGGATAATCATAACCTGCAATTAATTTCTACTGTACTAATAGTTGAAAACAGAATGTGTACAGGATAAAAAATACAGGATTAAGCAAGAATTTTAAATACATACTAGAGTTGTTTGGTAAGTTCTCAGTCTGACAGATAGATGACGCAATTATAACCAAATGATTATATTTAACAAATACAATCCTTTAGATGGATGGCATGCTGTGAAGTTTCATATGCATGCTTTTAATTACATCAATGATGTTGTAAAGCAAACGATTTTTGATATTTTCTGAAAAATCGATAAAATTGAAGTTCAAGCTGTTATAAAATACTTTAAAAGGTTTAATCCCAATAGACTTACAAAAAGAGTTGAATTCTTCCCCTTAATTTTCGATCGTAAAAACCTAGGATGCTAAATTTAGCTTGATGACATCATTGCAAACATCTCAACAGACCTTGTCCACTACATTTTCATGGTGTTTTGGATACAAAAGAGCTTTACACTCAATTACAACAGCCAATCAAAAACACACTTGACTGAACATTTCTCAAGGGTGTTTAGACTTATTTAAAGGCAATTCCGCTAACTTTCTTCAGTATTTTATAACAGTAGATGAAACATGGATTCACAATTATACACCAGAGATCAAATAGCAGTCCAAACAGTGGAAGATACAAGTGCACCAGAGAAAGCAAAATCTGTAGGTAAAGTCACGGCTATGACTTTTTTGGTTTCTTGTGGTACAGAGCTAACACTACCTGCAAAAAGGAATGCCAATCACTGGGGAGTAATACTTTCACTATGACCGAATGAAAGGTGCTATTCAGGTTAAACATCCACATCTGACAAAAAAGTAAAAATACTCTTTCATAAAGATAATATGCCTGCACACACGTCTCTGGTTGTTACTGCAAAACTTAATGACCTAAACTTCAAAGTGCTTCTACATGTGCCATATTCACCAGATTTAGCTCCCGGCAACTACTTCTCAAACCTGAAGAAATGACTCACTCTACGAAGATTCACTTCAAATGATGAGGTCAAAGCTGAGAAATGCACTATTTTGCAAAGCTGGACTGAGGGCATTAAAAAGTTGGAAAGTCGAAGATCTAAGTGTATCAAATCGGAAGATGACTAAAAATAGAAAGGTGAAAAATAAGAAAAAAACTTTTGAGTAATTTTTAGTGTTCTTTATCAACCCATGAAGTTTTTGAACGACCCTCATAGAGTAGATATTTAAAAATGTAGAATGCAGTGAATATTCTGCGGTAAAGGATTTGCCCATAAGAAATTGAAATGGGTACAGTATTAAACTAGCCAAACAATTCATAATAAGAAAATCATTGATGTTAACATAAATATGATTACAATATCTCTTGAGTCCTATCTACATTACTTGGTAAAAATGAAGAAGCCAGTTCAAATATCCAATAATATAACATTACTGTGTAATTATGAAAAATCATAGTATCTAATCATGAAAATATGTTAAATTTTATGAGCACTGATAATTTTAATTTGGCATCTTTTTTCTTTACAGATTAACGCCAGCATTAATGGCAGTTCTTTTATATTATGCATATATAATGGAATATGTTGGTACAGGCCCACAATGGGGAACAATTGTAAGAGCTAATGCAGATTTATGTAAAGCTGGTCTTTGGAAAAATTTTCTATACATCCAAAATTTCTTCAAATTTGAAGAAATGGTATGGTAATGTTCTGTCATTATAATTATTTTAAGATTCATAGGTATAAATAATAATGCTGCCCTGTTATGTAGATGCTATTTTCAAAATTGTTTTACTTTTGGCATTAAAGATAGAATAAATATAATTTAGGAAACCACATATAAAATCATTATGAATCTTCTAGATAAGATAGGGTTGGGTGATAGGGTCAGACAGAAGCGGTTTCATTAAATAATCTCTTTAAAATAGGAGAAAACAAAATTTGTTGCATCATATATTTATGTTGCCTCAATTAAAAAGTCATTAATCAGTAATGTTCTGGATCCAACCTTGATAAAAATAACAAATTGTGAGGCAAGATAGATAACAAATACCAAGAGAGGTCTCAAAGCATTTCTTTAATTAAGATGGTTCGTCCCATTTTGTGGTTCTGTAGATAGTTTATAGTTTTCTCAGAATCCATCACTTTAATCTTGTCTTTTTTTAAATGTTCTTTTGGTTTTGGTAAAAATATATATCATCCTGATCCAGTATACCGGATCAGTGTAAAAGATGCAGGGACCTACAGAGTTCTTGTGTCATAAGTACTGACTAATCTGGAGACTCTATTATTTCAGATGGATGTAATTTCAGGCTGGATTTATGTAAATATCAAAATAAAAAACCAGATACTCAAGAATACTATAAGTAATATGTAAAACATAGTAATTTTATATATAATAATAAGAAAAACCAAAAAACCTTTACTTAAAAAAACATTTTATAGACTCCCATAAAATCAACCACCAACTTTTATGAACCACCAAATATTATTTGAGGGGAATGAGTAGTTTAAAACTGGAGCTAAAGAGAAAGAAAGGAAACTGAAAAGAAAGGAGTATCATCAAAAACAAAATGACTATATCTTCTATATACAGTTCATTTTAAACTATAACTGGAGCTATGAGGGGTGTCTGAAATGTAATGCACACTGAAACATAATAGGAGAATAAAATATTGCTAAGAGTGACAGATACTAACATTTTCATTCCCCTAACTAACAATCCAAAACTTGTTGACCCAAGCTCTTTAATTTTCTGTCAGTTACAACGATTGAACTTTTAGCAGCGGATAAAGTAAACGTTAGTGACATTCATCATTGTCTAAAAGCTGTTTATAACAATGAAACTATCAAAATATTGCAAGTAATTGGGAAATAAAAATTTTTTCATCAGAAACTAGTAAAGCAAATACTGAAAATGAACCTCACAGTTGTTGACCGGTATTAATGATTCTTGAAAAGCCTCATGATGGGATGAATTGATTTAAAATAATTGTCACTTACACAGATATGTGTATCGAAAAAACAAGTACGACAAATGGACTACCATAATATCTGTTCATGGTGGATGTGATTATTGCTCAGCTCCAGACATCCCATACAACCGCCAAGGCTCTTGTGATGTTGGGTCTATTCCATATCCTCCATATTAACCAAATTTGGCACCCTCCAATTTTCATTTCTTTCCGCAATTAAAGGGAAATATTAATGATATTCATTTCACCGTGGCTGATGAATTGAAGGACTCAGTGAGTCGTGGATAAAGAAAAGATCACCAGCATTCTTCATTGATGGAATATGAAAAATGGTTCACAATTGGTAGAAATTTGTTGCCATAAACTGTAACTATGTGGAAGAATAAATTAAGTTTTTGTAACAAATAGTTTGCACTTTTATGCCATATTTGTTTCATTTGTTCAATTCATTTTTTCATCTGAGTTTTTATTTCTTTTTATTTTCAAATTATGAGCAAATTGTGTATTACGTTTCAGCCACCTTAACTAAGTATATAACAAACATAACAGTAACAAGAGATAAATATTAAAAAAATAAATTGTCAAAAGAATAATGCATTGCTTTTTAATGTACAATAATTAATTTTCCTTTATTAATATAGTATAATAAAGAACTTCTTTTTTTTATTTTTTAAATATAGATTGGTTGTGAAGATATAACAATACTTCCGAATAACAGTGTCTTATTAGATCAAGAGTGTACTGATGCATACAAAAGTTAGCGTTCAAACTAATTTTTGAAAGTTAATATTCACCCATAAATGGGATATTTGTTATAGTACAAATACTCCGTTTGAACTTTGAAAATCGGATGATTTTTTGAAAAGTTATTATAAGAGCCTCCCAATTCACCTCCCAAAACAGCACCCAAAGGGTACCTGTAAATGAATGAGGATGATATGAATGAATGTAAATGAAGTGTAGTCTTGTACAGTCTCAGGTCAACCATTCCTGAGATGTGTAGTTAACTGAAACCCAACCACCAAAGAACACCGATATCCATGATCTCGTATTCAAACCCGTGTAAAAATAAGTGACTTTACTAGGATTTGAACGCTGGAATTCCCGTCTTCCAAATCATCTGATTTGGGAAGACGCGTTCACCGTTAGACCAACCCGATGGGTTTTCGACATTTTTAAATATTTATTATACGTAAGTATATTCCAGTCTGAAATATATCATCTCTTTGTGATCCTTCAGAAAATACTAGATTGTGGATGCCAGCACAATCTAGTATTCAAATTCATTTAATACCTCACCACTCTAGCCTCAGATGCAGTCCCCACAGGAAACCATTATTATTAAGCAGAATTTAAAAAAATTAATTTAATGTTATTTTATTTTCCTTAACGTAAATTTAATCTTAGTAATATTATTTATTCAATTGAGTCGAGTTATTCCGTTCAAACAAAGCTCACACAGTGATAGAGGCTCACAGTTAATAGTTCATTAATTCGATTCACCAAAGTTTGTGTTTCAACCAGCAAATCTCCACTTCTACATTTTTTTTTTGTTTTCAGTCATTTGACTGGTTTGATGCAGCTCTCCAAGATTCCCTATCTAGTGCTAGTCGTTTCATTTCAGTATACCCCCTACATCCTACATCCCTAACAATTTGTTTTACATATTCCAAACGTGGCCTGCCTACACAATATTTTCCTTCTACCTGTCCTTCCAATATTAAAGCGACTATTCCAGGATGCCTTAGTATGTGGCCTATAAGTCTGTCTCTTCTTTTAACTATGTTTTTCCAAATGCTTCTTTCTTCATCTATTTGCCGCAATACCTCTTCATTTGTCACTTTATCCACCCATCTGATTTTTAACATTCTCCTATAGCACCACATTTCAAAAGTTTCTAATCTTTTCTTCTCAGATACTCCGATTGTCCAAGCTTCACTTCCATATAAAGCGATACTCCAAACATATACTTTCAAAAATCTTTTCCTGACATTTAAATTAATTTTTGATGTAAACAAATTATATTTCTGACTGAAGGCTCGTTTCGCTTGTGCTATTCGGCATTTTATATCGCTCCTGCTTCGTCCATCTTTAGTAATTCTACTTCCCAAATAACAAAATTCTTTTACCTCCATAATCTTTTCTCCTCCTATTTTCACATTCATTGGTCCATCTTTGTTATTTCTAATACATTTCATTACTTTTGTTTTGTACTTTTTTATTTTCATGCGATAGTTCTTGCAAAGGACTTCATCCATGCCGTTCATTGTTCCTTCTAAATCCTTTTTACACTCAGCTAGAATTACCATATCATCAGCAAATCGTAGCATCTTTATCTTTTCACCTTGTACTGTTACTCCGAATCTAAATTGTTCTTTAACATCATTAACTGCTAGTTCTATGTAAAGATTAAAATGTAAAGGGGAACATCCTTGTCGGACTCCCTTTCTTATTACGTCTTCTTTCTTATGTTCTTCAATTGTTACTGTTGCTGTTTGGTTCCTGTACATGTTAGCAATTGTTCTTCTATCTCTGTATTTGAACCCTAATTCTTTTAAAATGCTGAACATTTTATTTCAGTCTACGTTATCGAATGCCTTTTCTAGGTCTATAAACACCAAGTATGTTGGTTTGTTTTTCTTTAATCTTCCTTCTACTATTAATCTGAGGCCTAAAATTGCTTCCCTTGTCCCTATACATTTCCTGAAACTAAATTGGTCTTCTCCTAACACTTCTTCCACTCTCCTCTCAATTTTTCTGTATAGAATTCTAGTTAAGATTTTTTATGCATGACTAGTTAAACTAATTGTTCTGTATTCTTCACATTTATCTGCCCCTGCTTTCTTTGGAATCATGACTAAACACTTTTTTTGAAATCTGACGGAACTTCCCCTTTTTCATAAATATTACACACCAGCTTGTATAATCTATCAATCGCTTCCTCACCTGCACTGCGCAGTAATTCTACAAGTATTCTGTCTATTCACTTTTACATATACTATACATATATACATAGCTTGTGACACTCACAGTAACGTAAGTATTCCAATGCGGGTTCATACACCTACATCAGTTTAGCTGTTGAGCTGCTACAGTGAAACAAACATACATACATATGTACAACCTAAATACATTACACGCCTTTTTGGGCAGTCATGTAAAAGCCAAACGTCTACTTCAAAAGTGTGAAATCACTAACAAACATTATATAGTGCGTAAATGTTTTAGTGAATTAGTAGTTTTACAAATAAATTATTTTTTAAATCAATGGTTGCTAATATGTTTAATAGGGGAAAAGGAGCAATAAATAAATAAAATTAATATGTATATTTCATAACATGAAATCAAAATTTTTTTTTTCTTTTCAGTGTGCACCCCAAACACATCAACTAGCACTTGATATGCATATGTTTCTTCTTGCTCCAGCAATAATTTATATTTTACACCATGAACAATCTCTTGGGTTAGCTTTAATTACAGCAATAGGAGGAGCATCTGCAGTATTACGATTTTACACAACATACACCAATAATTTATCAACTTTTATTCGTCATGGCGTAACGTATGTATTTTTAAATCAATATTTAATAATTACAAAAAAATAAATTATTAAAGTAGAAAAACTTAGTAGTACAGAAACTCAGCTTTTAATTTTTTAAATAAAAATCTAATGTTGTATGTGCATTGTGATTATTAAACAATTTATTATCTACAGAATTATATTTGTTTTTAAATATAAAAACAAACATAATACAAATTCAGATTCACAAGCATGGAAAGCTTTCATGCAAGAAAAAAGTCTGCTAATATCAAACATAAATCTATAAATTAAAAAAAAATTCCTGAAAATATTTAATAAAGTTTAGTAATCAGTGGTAGTGACACATTGAAAAATAAGGAAAACAAAAACAAAAAGAGGTCTTTGAAATATGGTAAATAGAAGGAAATATTTAAAATTAGTTGGATCAATATAATTCAAAATGAAGAGCCCTTACAACAAATAGGGCAGGAGAGAAATTTATAGTAGAAGAGACAAACAAATTAGGTTGGTTAACCTGTATTAAAATACCCAAGTTTAATTTGATGACATGTAAGAAAATAAAAAAACCTTGCAAAGGATTGCAAAACTTTCCTTTTAACTTAGATAGCCCATAGACTATCTACGGTATCAGTCTGAAGTTAATTCTTTAAGTGCCTTCTTGTGTAGTTATATTTTATCTAATTTTGTGTTAGATAAATATAATTTTTATTTTACATTTAATTTATACTTGCTTAATTTTGTACTATTTCAATAGTGGTTGTTTATGTTGACAACAAAGCCATATTGCTCACTGTGACTGATTGTGTGTTTGATGACAGCCATACTGCTGCGATCTGATTGGAGCATTTTTTTTTTTAACCCCCAGGACCATCGTTAGGTATTGCTTCAGAGGACGAGATGAATATGATTTGTAGCGTGTGTAAAAATGATGTGCCTGACCAGGATTCACACCTGGGACCTCCGGATGAAAAGCTGAGATGCTACCACTCATGCCACAGAGGCCGGCATTTGTTTTTTTACAATGATCTTATTCATTTTGTTTATTTACATATTCGTGTTTGGTTTTTATTTACGTATTTACATTGTTTGAATTTTATTAGTTTGCGAGTATTCAAGTATTTGAATGTCTGATAAGGAGGAATAAAGACAGGAAGGCCTAAGTCGGTCAACCCCTCCCCTACAAGAGGTGGAGGAACCCCATTTACAGATTTCAAAGCAGTGTCGGGCTCACAAACAGGTTCCGCAAAATGTACTAATTGATTATGTATTCCTGCGCATTACCGACTAAACCACCCTTCCTGGAAAGTGCTAATAGAGCATTACTTCAGGAGGAGGGTAAACGCCTACACATACAATTGGTCACCACAAGCAAACATCAAAATCCAACCACCACACAAAACACAGCAAGATGTATCAAAATATCAACACAATACCATTCCAAGCATAAACATACCAGACAGGCACATAGATACCTCGCACATGCATACTGCATGTTATTACACATTCCAGAACAAACCATGCCAACACAGACACAGAACATCACAAAGAACACAGAACTGACCAAACCAAAAGGCACACTTAATAACCACACACATGCACTTGACCAACAGGCATGCACAACTCGCATACTTACCCAAAACGGCGTTGCTTTGAAGAAGAAAGCACACCCTCAGCCACCAGGATCACTCCGCTCCTGGACAGGTGAGGCCGTGGAAACTCCGTCCACAGCCTCACTGTGCCAAGGGGAACCCAACATGCTTGCAGGGGCCCCCTAAGGTACTCAGTCGCAGACCTGTCCAACCCCTACATCACCCCCCCCCTGTGGAACTTCTCGTACTCACAAAGCTTTACCATCACGCTTTTAACATAATCCTTGACAGCCCTCCATTCCTTCTCTACCTTAATTATTACTTCTAGCGTCTCCTTAGGTCAGAACTTGGGGTGTCAAACAACAACAGGAGGTCAAACCTGAACAACAGTTGAGGTGAGGTTAGATGACTCTACCTCTTCTTTTGGAAAGGATGAGGCGTGACCAGGTACCTCTGGGGTTTCAGGGGCCAGTAAGGGTAATCTGACTGAGGAGTTTATTAGGATAGATGGAAAGGCTGGGAGCTCTGTTCCTCTGCTCAGAACTTTTGAGGAAGAATATGAACACTTCATGCAGTTCCTTGAGAATCCCAGAGTGCTTCTGGTATGGTGTGCAGCAAAATTATCACACAATTGAAGGGTTTTATGAATATCTTGGCGAATTTGGTAAAAGGATATGAAAAATTAGCTACCAAAACAGTTGAGATAATGAAAGTGATAGTCAATGAGACTGTTACTGTCCCAGTTCCCCCGTCAGTATAGTCGCAACCAACACTATGCTGTTATGATTAAAGAAAAGCGAGATTGTATAAGAGCTTTGTTGCAGAGGGCAAATTTATTTTTAGATTTCACATCATGTAGGGTCAAGGAATACGGACGTACAGTGGCGATTCAAATGTTGTCAGTATGATAGTAGAGCTAAGAACTGTGTGATCTGCCGGCCATTTGTGCGCACTGCAGTGACAAGGGACACAAATGTGATGATTGCCCTAAAAAGTCGGAGGGTCTTACATGTGTGAACTGTAATTGTTTGCACAAGGACTATAAACCTGTAAACATTAAGTATTGTGTATGTTATTTGAGGGCTGTTGACATGTACCTCAACTCATTATATAGTTAAATTTGAGCAGTTGCATAGGGTGCTTAAACTGTTCAGCTCAAATTAGATGAGGTCGCCCTACAAAGAGGATTAGATGTTGTGTTGCTTCAACATCCATATCTTATGTTTGGAGATGTGTTAAATTTCTCCTGTTGGAAAAGATTCTATTCTGGTTCCAACAGTACATCCGCTGTTTTGCGCAGAAAGAAACTTCATTGTGTCTTCGTGTGGTAGCTCTTAGAGAGTTATCACGTTGTTTGCCGGCCTCCGTAATGCGAGTGATAGCATCTCAGCCATTCATCTGGAGGTCCTGAGTTTGAATCCCGGTCAGGAATGGCATTTTCACACACGCTGCAAATCATTCATCTCATCCTCTGAAGCAATACCTGACGGCAGTCCTGGGGGTTTAAAAAAAAGTCATCATGGTGTTGTTAAAGTAGATGACTTCCATTATTATGTTATAAGTTCATATTTACAGGTTTGAGACCCTGCTGATCATCATCTTGATGAGGTCTGGGACAGCATCCTGAGATTCTGTAGTCTGGATCCTATCATAATTGGTGCAGATATAAATGCCAAGTCTCACTTGTGGCATGGCAGACTTACTGATAATGGTAGTGAGTTAACTGAGAGCTTCATAGCCCAGCATGGATTGCAAGTTTGCAATGTTTCTGGTGAGTTACCCACATACGCAGGTATGGTTGATGGCAGGTGTCATTTACTGAAACAAACATAAATGTCACCATTAGTAGATTTATTCCTGCCAATGTTAGTAACTGGAAGGTGGTTTATGATTGCTCAAGTGATCATCGATTGATTGTATATAAGACTGCTGGAGGCTTCAGTGAACGCTACCAATGTAATGTTCCAGTTCAGGTCGTTTTCTGCACAGCCATGCGGACTGGAGAAAGTTTGTTGATTTTCTGTCGGCCAGGCTTCGTAATCTGGATTGGAATTTACAGATGCTGGATGTAGAGGACCTGGTAGAATGATTGTCAGCGACCTTCACTGATGCCACTAAGTGTTTGATTTCCCGTAGTTCTGGTCGGGAGAGGCTCGTGCCATTGTGGTGTAGGGAGTTAACCGAATTGAAACTGCCTGTTTGCGAAGCGCATCTCAATGCAAGGGTGATCCTGAATGATGGGCAGTACTCATTGCTTAGTATATGGACCAAAGTTCCATTATGTTCATACAGTTCGTACTGCTAAGAGAGATTCATGGCGTTCCTTTGTGAATGAGCAAGGGAACAGGGAACAAGGATCCATGGGGTGGGGATGTAGAGTTTTACGATATAAACGAAGAAAGGACATTGTTCTCTGTCTGCTCTCTCAACCCAGCATGGAGTAATTTTAGATATAACTGAAATTCTACGCAGCCTTTTAAATGAACTATTGCCTGATGATAAAGAAGTTGGAAAGATCGCAAATCATCTGTGGGTTCGACGTGAGGTTACCCTGTTTCACGGAGATGCAGTCTCCTTCACGGTTACTGAGGCTGAGGTGTGTTAGGCAATTTTTGATTTGGGGAGGAGCAAGGCTTCTGGCTTTGACAACATAACAGTGGAGCTTCTTCTTCACTCCCTTGGTGTGTGTTAAGACCATTATAAAGATTTTTAATAGATTATTGTTTGGGGAATAATCCCAAGTGGAAGAGGCAGAACTGTAAAATTATTGTATAAGGGTGGTGGCAAGGATCCCACAATTACTTCATCTTGCAGGCTTCTGACATTGCTGCCGGTTCTTGGTAAGGTGTTTGAAAAGGTGCTGTATCTTTGCATAAACGAGAAGTTGACTTCGCATGGTCTTTTGATTGAAAACCAGTATGGGTTTCGTCCCGAAAAAAGTATAGAGTATGCTGTACTTAAGGTACTGAGAACTGTGTCTTCTAGTTTGGCGGATTTTGTCATGGGTATTTTCCTGGACATTTCTGGAGCTTTTAGCAATCTATGGTAGCCCTCTGCCACTTATCAATTACAAAAACGAGGGTGTACTGAGAGTGAATTGCAGGTATTGCAAAGCTATCTTTAGACACCAAGATGTGCTGCTCCACGGGGGTGGCTATGAGGTTATCAAAACGCTGTCCAAGGGATATCCCCAGGACATCTCTAAACTTTATAGTCTATTTAGCAAAAGAGAGAATTGATGAAGGAAAGTAGAATCCAAGCAGGATTCTGCTTGGATTCTACTTTCCTTATTGAATTTTCTTTCTTATACCCATTGTTGTTTTGATTTAAGATTTATGATTTTGTTATTGCTTTAAGTTTTTGATTTTATTGTGTGTTGATGTTGCGTGCCAGACTCAACTTTACCTATTTCGAGTAGGTAGTTCAGTTCCTTGGACATAATTTGGCCCACTCAGTCTTGTTTAAGACTTGGTTGATGTATTTTGTTATGAGTTCTTTATAAATGGTAGAACACCGATGAAAATGTCACTTGTGGCATTCACATCGGTGGCATCCTGGCTGAGGCAGGCTGAAATATTTCAAATGTTGAAGTTATTAGTATGCTGGGAATAAGTAAAAAATAAATAAATAAGGGCTAAACAGTATTAAAACATACTAGTTGTGACTAAACGTATATTTTATACCATGTATACCATTTTATACCGTGTATACCATTGTATTCCATGTGAACTTCACGTATATTTTAGTAAGTTTGCCAACCTACTATATAACAGAATGTTTAGTTAAATGAAGAAGGAAATGCTAAACCACTTCATTTCCCATTTTCTTTAGTAAGCATGTCACAATATGCTCATAATTCTTGGAAATAGCTGTGCCATTTTTGAAATAACATCAACTCATATCGTGTCACATACAACATAATGGTCATACAACTAACTTAACACTTAACACCGCCAATATGCATACCAGCAAAATTCAGCCCTATAAGTGCCACCTTCACTCTGTTCACTGAAGAGACCAACTGTACACTGAATATCATTACTCTGGAAATACAACACAGATTTGCTACTTAGAATAGCTTACTTCACATAATTAATATAATATAATATAATTAGAAACTGCTTAATAAGAAATCCCCTTCTATTAAAAAACATGCACTGTATATATGACTACTTATTTGGGAAATTTACACTATTACAAAACAATATGAAACAGAATTCAGTATTACTCATATTAATGAAATATTTGTTTTTACAGATCATCAGAATTGTTTAAAACTGCAAATTTATCGTATGGTCAAACAACACATAGAATAATACCATATTTCACAGGGATTGCATTAGGATATTTCCTTTATAAATCTAAAAAAATGACACAAATATGCATCGATTTTGTAAGTATAATATATTATAAGTATATTCATCAGCATGATAAATTATTAAAAAAAAAATTAAATATTTAAATGATCACTCTAATGAACACTAGTGGCTGAATTAAATATTAAAAACTACCAACACTTACTGACATGAAATAAAACAAAATTGAAAATACTCTTAATGTCAAAAAAAATACAAGAATCTAACAAAAACCTGACATAGGATGTTTGTTACTTTTGAGAATGACAGTCATTCAGGAGAAACATATCTCTTAATTGCCTAAAACCATACAATTATATTACTTAACTTATGTACATTTAGATAAATCAACAATTTCATAAAATTACTATCACCTTATAATAATTACGACCTGGCTCGTCTAGCCAGAACCTGAACCCTCAGGGCCTCCCAAGGCTTACCCTATGGTCAGAGAGCTCACTTCGCTCACCATTCCCAATTTGTCAGAGGGATTGTAGCCCTGGGCACCCATACAGCTTGCTTTGGTTGCCGTTCCCATCTATCAAGAGGGCTCTATCCCCTGGACCCCCACACCGTATGTTAAAATCATGGCTGTAAGAATAATACAGATAAACAATAATTATAGTATTCAAGTTTTATAGAAACCTGAAAAAGAAACTAAATTACAAAAGGTAGAATACTGAAATACCATCCTTTAACTATAGTATCAACCTTTGATGACAAAAAATTCATAACTTATTTCTCTGCCATGGTGGCAGAAATATAATAATGAAGTAAAAGTATTCATCTATTTTTTTTTCTTAATGAATATCTTTAATTCACAACTTCACCCTCTTTGGAGGCAAAAAAATAATGAGTATTTTTAATACCACCCTTCAAGGTAGCTAGCCTTGGCCGATGGCTTAATACCTTCCCTGGGATAACATGAATGTATGCTTCAAATTTGAAAGTAATCAGTTGATTGGTTCTCTTACGATGCAATAAAAAACAAACAGACAACCTTTATATATGTTTGTGTGTTCACACAATTCTGAATAACTATGATCTGTTAGATCAAGAGTGTACCTGAGGCATGAAAAAGTAGGCCCTCAACCTAATAAATACCCCGTATGAATTTACAAAATTGTACAATTGTTTGCAGAGATATTATAACAGTACCCCACTGAACCTCCCAAAACAGTGCCCAGAAGCACCCTGTTTGTTACCAGTTGATGGTGATGATTGGTCTAGCCTTCTATAATGTGCTCGCATATCTCATCACTCTAGCCTCACACACAGTCTCCACCAGAAGCCCATTATTGTTAAACAAGATTTTTTTTTTAAATTTATTTAATGTAAATTTAAATCTATTATTGTTGTAATATTATTCATTCGAATCATTCAGTTCAAATCCAGCTCATAGTGATAGACTAACAGTTCACAGTTCAATTCATTACAGTTTGAGCTTCAATCGGCAAATCTCCACTAATGAACTTTTTTTTCGTAAACCAAATATCTAAAAACCTTTTCAGTTATGCCAAGAAACACGGGTAAAACTTTGGTTGTGATTGATCAAGTAGTTTTTTTGTTTACCCATAACAAACAAAAACCCTCTTCCTATTTATATAATAGTATAGATTAATTTCAAGACAAAGCATCATGTCTACAGTCTTCTAGTTTATCAATAAATAAACAAACAAACAAATCTTTTATTCTGATTGGTACATAGTAATACATTATTAAGATCATGTAAAGAAAGAGTAGATGCTACTCCACAAATAAAAAATAAAAAAACTGCCCTACCACTGTCTGATGAATGAAGGAAAACTGTCATAAAACCTTAATCATTAGCAATATCACACAACAGACAATAAATTAATTATAAAATAAAAAATTAATGTGATTGAAATCCATATTATTAATTAAAAATATAGACTTATGAAATATCATTAAAGTAAATAATAAAAAATTGGATATTTACATCAAGTTATACTGGACAATCTAAAAGGGAAGTTTCAGTCGTTTGATTAACTTTTTAACTATACTTTTGACTGGAACTGCCTAAAAGTTAAGATTTAATGTCTTTTGTCAACAACTAATTCTCTTTATTTTTATTCTATAAAAACTGGTAGAAACACTCATTCTATAGCATTTCTTAGTACTGATTATATGTTTAATTAATATTTATTACTATGTCTTCATAATTTCAGTTATTTATTTATTTATTTTATCATAATTTCTTTTATATGTAATTAATTCCTCAGGATCTGCCAATGATTGTAAAAATCTAAAACCAGCTTGCCAGTTATAGCAATCAAAAAAGCCAATTAGATTTAAGTAATTTCTGTTTTTAAAATGTTTAAGAACTTCCTTTATAATTCATACAATATTATGATACTCTTGCTCTTTTGGTCGTGACGGAGCAAATTAAGCATTCTCAGAAAGAAAAAAACAACAAATAATAACTTCTCAAGTTCATTTAAGGGATATCCTGATACCAAATCAGGGAAATATAAAATAAATAATAAAGAGAAATATAAGAAAATTAATATTATGATGTTATAATATTCAAATATAGATATTTGAAAACAAAAAAGCAATTATTAGTTTTAAAATATTATCATACAAAGAAATAACGGTGGAATGGATATTGATAGGTCATTAATTACCTTTAAATAATGGTTCAACATAAAAAGAAAAAACATTTCCAACAAACTAAATAACTAATCTTAACCTTAATAACTAAGTACACTACTCCACTAAGTGATAATATTCGTGCTTTTATCACATTGAGATACCAAAAGGTATTATGATACTTATTATACCAGATTCTGCAGAGTCTTGTTGAAGAACTATGCTGCAAAGATAACACCAGGTCACATACTGGCCTCATCGATGACTTTCGTCAATTTTTAATTATTTAATAGGCAACAAGACCTTCAATTTTGAGAAAAGACTGTAAAAAAAGGTATACTCTGAACAGAATATGATAAAAAATAATCACCTAAAAAATAACCACCCATGTAAACCTCCTTGTACAACTTGTGGAATAAAACCACCGTAATACAGAAAAGACTTCATTAGCAATCTGTGCCATTTCTTTTGGATATACTCTAAGATTATTTAGCATTTCAAATCACACTTCATGAATTCAATCACCAAAATAGAGTGAAAACAAATGAAAAACACACTTTTGATGTTACGTAAAAATTTTTTTTTTAAATATGGAGATTACTACTTACATGGTTTTCAAGAAATTTCTTAAAGTTTGAATCTATAAATGTTCCATGTGTACAGCATGAATCAGATGACAGATATGAACATGGTAGTTCAGTTTACCTCAAACTTGTGAAACCACATCCCTCTCAACACAAAACATGTTTGTCATATATTTTTAAGTCTTCTACTTCAACAACGGGGAGAGGCAAAAGTTGATAAAACCCATCAAAAAGTAGTCACAAGGACATAAAGTCTGGACTTCTTGATGACCAATGTACCAATGCCATGTTTTCATCAGTTGCATGGTAAATCCATCTTGGAAGGTGTTCATCCAAATAATTTCTAATCTCTATATCCCATTGAGGCAAAGCTCGATCTTGTTTGAGAATGAGATTCTCAACATATTCTTTGAGTTGAGGCATTAGCCATTCATTTAATATGTCAAAATAAATTCCTCCAGTTACTGTTGGTTTCTTTAGGATTCACTGTTCCCATATTCTAATAACCAGTGTGAAATGTACGTTAGTCATAAAAAAATCACACAATGAAAGAAATCACCTTCCTTATCGAAATATTCCCGCATTCTTAGGAGCAAATTAGAAATTTTTAAGCAAGATCTAATCATTGTTACTTAAACTTTATTACTAACTCTAATTTATACGGAATGGTTTGTAAATGTTTACCCAGTCAATAAACTTTCCACATAGTCAACTGCAAAATTTATAATTCTAAACTTGCTAATCTAATTGATTCATCTGGACTACATCAGTACCAGATACAAACACGACCCCAATTTGTTCTTCTGACACAAAGTTTTCCAGACATCCTGTGTTTTCTACTGCTTTTTCCAATCATAAATTCTTTGTTGGTGGTCATTTACTGTGCTTCGTTCTGAAACATCATTTCAGAACATTACAGATTTTGCTTTGGCAAATTTGTCAACCACTCAAAAAGCTTTCTCCATAGGAGTAGCACCTAACTTGCCAGGGTAACACGATAATCAATATTGATGTAAATAACCAGTAGTTGTAACAACTTAAAAATTTCTGTATAAGCATGTTAATTATTTCTACATAAAAAAAATTAAAATCTTTTTCGTAAATTGTCATAAGTGTCATTTCATTTGTAATCACTGTGAATGTTAATAATTATTATTACCCGGAATAGTAGTTGATCTTATCTCAACAGTATATTGTAAACTTCTGCGTGCAACCCAATCTAATCACGTCACACTCAGCTGATAGGAGTAACAGGTACTTTACTTTTGGTACTATACCAGTACTGAATAAAACGGATGGCAGATAGGTACTTAACATTATTTATTATAGTTATCGTATATGTGCAACCATTTTATTGTACGATATAAATTTTCAACCCAATTATATCATTCATTTTTATTTTAAGTGGTTTTTGTTCATGATTTAACTTTTTATTTTTAATTCTGATTCCAGAAATCATCTGTACTGGGATGGACGCTCTGCATAATAGGATTATTATATTCAATATTTTCTCAAACGCATTTAGCAATGCAAAATCATAAATATGATCCACTCAGCGCTAGTTTATATGCAGCTATAGTACCAATAACAACATCTGCATCACTGAGCTGGATTATTTATATGTGTCACATGAATCGTGGAGGTAATTTTTTTATCTTATTCCATAAATTGGATTTTAACATTACTAAATGTAAACCAAGTTGCAGATTAGCTAATTATTTACAATTTGATTAACTAAAGATAAAATCGAAGTTATGCTATAATAATTTTATTATCTTTTGATAAATATTTATTTTTAAATCAAAATTTTATCTTCATGAAAAAAGTCACGCTCTAAATAAATAAATAAATTACACTTACAAAAACAAAATTTACTAACCCTGAATACCTTTTTACATGGCTTAGCAATTTAGTTTTTTTAGAAGATTCTGCCAACTATATTCTCTATTATCCAATTTGCCTAGCACTTTCACCAAAGTGTCAAAACATAGTTCAAAGACTTTGTATAGCAAGAGCTATATGCTACCATCAACATATATTCAGTACTGTAATATGAGCAATTAAAATCCTAGCAATCAACTGAAATTGCCATTTGAAAACATGCAGAGGGCAAGTAATTTGAACTACTACTCTTTCACGAGTTGTACTTTGTTTCGTATTTTTATATGTATTTTAATTATATTTCTTTTTATTTATTAATTAATTTGCCTATCATATAATTTTTATTTCTATAACATTTTCCAAAAATAATAAAAAAAGCCCATTTTAAACCTCATTATAAAATTCTAAGATTAAAATTATACAATTGTTCATCAGAATAAACAGTAGCTAATAACTTTTCAATACAGAATTTTAAGATTTTAATATTAAATTGGAAATTTGTATTTTTTTTATATTTTAATTTTCTAAATTGATTCTATAAAAAAGAGCATTCAATCCACGAAACCGAATTGAAAATTGCTATTATCATTTAATACATGTATCTAATAATATAGATGCGAACATAGAAATTCACTTCCATGTCAGTGGTTGTGTCAACCAGCATAATTTTAGGATATGGGGATCTCAGCAACCCAATGAAATTATTGAGTAAGTCAGAGATTCCCCAAAAATAAATGTGTGGTGCAGTTTGATGTCCGATCATGTGATTGGCCCATTCTTTTTTCGTTAACCTAGTATCACAGGGAATGTTTATTTAGACACGCTACAACTGTATGTTTTCCCACAAGTAGACCAAATTGAACAAGAAAGTAACACTGCTGTTGTAATATTTCAACAAGATCACCTCCACACTTTAGCCTTGACGTTCAACGTGGTCTCAATGAAAGCTTTCCTAATTGTTGGATCAGTAGGGGCTGTGGTTTGGCCTCCAAAAATCACAGATTTGACACCCCTAGACTTTTTTTCTACGGGGATATGTTAAAAACATTGTCTACAGTGAAAATATCAGAGATCTGCAATATTTTAAGCAATGGATCACTGCTGCTATATCCACAATTACTGGCAATATTCCAGCGAACCTGGGCAGAACTCAATTATGGACTGGATATTTGCAGAGCAATTGACGCAGCTCATACTTAAACATTCTAAAATATATAAAAAACCATTTTGAGTTGGTAAATTTTTAAAAACATATTCGTTTGATTATCTCTAGTATTTTCTGAGATATAATTTTTTTCAACTGCTGCAATTTTTTTCTATGATCATGTATAACAAAAAACTAGACAGTAGCACATAATTTCATTCTCTACATAACTCAATCCATCCTAACTTCCATCATTATCTTTGTAACACCATAAAAGTCTCAATTCTTTTGTTGTTATGGCTTCTCTATTTCCTATACTTTAATGACATAAACCATTGTACTACATAAAAATGATCAATTAAGAATTACTTTCTAATTTCTCAAACTAAGTTTTTATCATCAATTTCTTTTTTTAAGTTACCCTGACTGTTTTTATTACCTTCCAATCTTGTATTTGTTTTATTTCTTTACTTACAAAATTAATTTCTCCCTCAGTAACAACTGCTAATTACTTGCTACTTCCTCCAAATTAGTCTTTAATTATAACCAAAATATCATTAACAAATCCTTAAGTTTTTGTCCCTTGGCAATCATTCTCAAATTTTTGTTAAAATCTGATTGTTTATAAAAAGTACTACGTGCAAATGAATTTGTTTGATAAAAATAATTATAAACATAATAAAAATTTGTACAATTTTCAAATTTAAATTTATTTTTAAAACAAAATGCTCTTACTAACACAACATAATTTTATATTAAAAAAATATATATAAAAAATTACTGAGAAATTTTTATATAAAATTAATCATGGTTATGAATCAAATTCTATTACTAACAAAAGAATAGCAAAACTTAGAACAGCTGCAATCTTCCTAAGATGTGGATTTTTATCAACTTGCAACCAATGGGAATGAATGTAACAAGCAGCATAATTACATACAGTTAGCTGTACAATACCTTTAAAAATAATAATACCAATATCTTTAAGAAATGACATTAATTTTTTTTTTTAATAACAATTTAAAATAAAGCTCAAAATCTATGAATGTAGGTGGCTTGTAACAAATTCTACATTCTGGTAATAAAATATGATAAATGCACTGAACATGAAATGTAACAGATTAATTACCAGCTGTTCTAACATAAGAAACTCAGATGATAGGTTCAGATGGAAAGAGGAAATAAAAATTTAATAAAACAAATTTGTTTTCATATAGCGATAAATTTTATGAAATTTATAAAACAAAAGTTAATGGAGTTGTTTTTATTTATATCAAAAGACATTACGATACAGAATTTCACGACCAAACTGTTATATACAATTTATTGTATATAATTTTTATTTTTAAAGTTAATTAAACAAGGTTAGCAAGCATAGGTTGTTTTTGGTTAGATTGATGAATTAACTGAATTATGAATTATTAACTGAATTTATTACTCATATGTTTAAGGCTTTATAAAAATGGATTTAAAGTAAACAGTAACTTTTTTTTTACTGTTTGTTGCTTTCATATGATGAATGAATTATAACTTTAAGAGTAGATAAGGTAAACTACTTAACTTACTAAGTAACTAGATAAGGTTGCATCAAAAATCTTAACTAGAATTCTATACAGAAAAATTGAGAGGAGAGTGGAAGAAGTGTTAGGAGAAGACCAATTTGGTTTCAGGAAAAGTATAGGGACAAGGGAAGCAATTTTAGGCCTCAGATTAATAGTAGAAGGAAGATTAAAGAAAAACAAACCAACATACTTGGCATTTATAGGTCTAGAAAAGGCATTCGATAACGTAGACTGGAATAAAATGTTAAGCATTTTAAAAAAATTAGGGTTCAAATACAGAAATAGAAGAACAATTGCTAACATTTACAGGAACCAAACAGCAACAGTAATAATTGAAGAAAATAAGAAAGAATCCATAATAAGAAAGGGATTCAGACAAGGATGTTCCCTATCCCCGTTACTTTTTAATCTTTACATAGAACTAGCAGTTAATGATGTTAAAGAACAATTTAGATTCGGAGTAACAGTACAAGGGTGACAAGATAAAGATGCTACGATTTGCTGATGATATAGTAATACTAGTCAAGAGTAAAAAGAATTTAGAAGAAACAATGAATGGCATGGAAAGTCCTACTCAAGAACTATCGCATGAAAATAAACAAGAACAAAACGAAAGTAATGAAATGTAGTAGAAATAACAAAGATGGACATCTGAATGTGAAAATAGGAGGAGAAAAGGAGGTAGATGAATTTTGTTACTTGGGAAGTAGAATTACTAATGATGGACGAAGCAGGAGCGATATAAAATGCCAAATAGCACAGGCGAAACAAGCCTTCAATCATTAATATAATTTGTTTACATCAAAAATTAATTTAATGTCAGGAAAAGATTTTTGAAAGTATATGTTTGGAGCATCGCTTTATATGGAAGTGAAACTTGGACAATTGATTCTGAGAAGAAAAGATTAGAAGGTTTTGAAATGTGGTGCTATAGGAGAATGTTAAAAATCAGATGGGTGGATAAAGTGACAAATGAAGAGGTGTTGCAGTAAATAGATGAAGAAAGAAGCATTTGGAAAAATATAGCTAAACGAAGAGACAGACTTATAGGCCACATATTAAGGCATCCTGGAATAGTCGCTTTAATATTGGAGGGACAGGTAGAAGGAAAAAATTGTGTAGGCAGGCCACGTTTGGAATGTAAAACAAATTGATAGGGATGTAGGATGTAGGGGGTATACCAAAATGAAATGACTAGCACTAGATAGGGAATCTTGGAAAGCTGCATCAAACCAGTCAAATGATAGAAGACAAAAAAAAGTGTTATAAGTTCTTTTTATAAATTATCTGGTAAAATGGCTGGACTGAGTAATCTGCAAACATGGTTTTCAAACGTTACCATTTATGGAAGATTGTTTGGGCAAAGTTTCAGTGTTTTATGTATGTACATACCACTGCTGGTTTTCAATATAATTCATTTTGAATATTTGTCAACAACTTTGGGTGACTGGGAGAGAAAGAAAATCTATGGATTTTAAGTAAATATTAAGAAATTAAACAGTTTATAGTTTACAAATTTTTCAAGCATAACAAAAACTATTTACATTATTAAGCAGTTTTTTTTTTCGTTTTAAGTCATAAATTAATAATAATACTAAATCATCAACATAGCTATTACAATTAACTATTTTAAGTAAGTCAATTATATTGATACAATTACTTTAGTAACAAGCCCAACCACCAAATTTTTATTTTGGATACTTTGACATAAATCCAACAAATGCTTAGGTTACACTAAACTTATACAACAAACATTTACAATTTGCAAGTATGCCCATCTTCCAGACACTTGGAGGCTGGAAATAAAGTAATCCAAGAGATTCATTAACCACATAATGGTAGTACAACTACTAACGGTGCACTTAAAATAAAAACAAACTCATCACAATAAATTAATACGAAATATACAAGCACATCAACAAAAATTTCAAAAGGCTAAACAACAAATTTCACACCAATCTTTACGGTTTCATAATCAAACTTTTTTTTAAATCGGAAAGAAGTATTATAATAACGATTCTATTATAAAAATCGTAATAGTTTTATATTATAGTACCGTATCACTGATTCTCGCTGAAGTCTTTTTTTTCATACAGATATGTGTCTTAAAAATAAACAAATTATTATGTAAAAGTATAAAATAGAATTGAAAATAACCACTAAACCACTTACCATTTTACTGCTGGTGTGCTTTCGTATAACTTCGATACATTAGCAGATTTATTATTCCTCTAATACTTAAGTTTTCCACAATTTCCCTGCACCTACTTAATAACCGCAAGTACGATAAAGGTTTAGATTATCTGACGTACTACCCAGATTACATTACATGCAACCAGCACGCTCAAATATTAGTAACAAAATTGACGATACAACTCAGTGAAAACTACTTTCTCAATACTCGTTATCATCTTGCAGACACCATACACATTTAGCGGCACTTAAAACAAAATATGATACACTAATTTTAAACAGACGCTCCACATTATACCCGGGATCGTTCTGTAATTACTCAAGTAATAGAGAATTCATTCAATTGTTCAAAAATATAATTTTTAATACTGACCAAACACCACCACTTGATGATAACTTACACCCGAAGTCTAATTTTGTATCCGTTCTTAACTAAATAAAAGAGTGCAGCACCATCAGTAACGAAACCAATTTATTATAATTATACTAATCTCTTAATATATTATTTATTTATTTCCAACAATGAAAAAGGAGATTATTTTTATTCGGGAAATCAGTAAACAAATTAAACTTATTTTTTGTAAAATTCTGATTAAAAATTATCCGTTTAACATTTACAAATTGCATGATCTTTAATAGGTTGTACCTATTTGTCCATTAGCGACATGTTTACATTTTGCGTTAACTTCCCTAAAAATGCTAAATTTTTAGCCTTGTAGCTTTCAAACATAGGCATCTTTAAGAAACCATCTCCAAAATCTTATGTGCACACACGTTTTTCTTGATGTTTTTTTAAATTAAAAACCAACTATAATTTATTTTGGGTATGTATTTCATTATTTTTAAAAATTATTGCAACTTAATCACTCAATTATCTTTGATTTCTTTTTATCACAGATTTTATCTTTAATGCACTAGTTTCATTTTGCTATTCTGCCCTTCACTTCTTATTTTGTTTTCAAATTACATACTTCCAGTTTTGAATCTGATAATTCTTCCTTTTTTTCTAAATGAACAAGAACTTTACAATTTTTTTTTTAGAAAAAACAATTTCATGAATAAAACTTAAATAAATCACATATATAGATGTGCATTTTTAACTCTCTTGAATTAATAAATGTCAAAAGAGCACATGCCAACTAAGAATTACATGACTATACCTAAAATATTTGTGGAAAAGACAAATCAGCTTATTGTCTGAAAATAAGACATAGATATAAACACGATAATAAAATTGATAAATTGTACTGACTTGTTTCTTGAACAACTAAAGTTATAAATTTTTAATATTAATTATTTTTCTTTTCAGGGCCATTAGAAAAACTGCTGAACTCTCGATTTTTGCTTATAATTAGCAGATTATCATACTCAATCTATCTAACTCAATTTGCAGTATTTTATTATAACTCTGGTTCTGTTTCAATGACAGAAGAATTGACTCCTTCTGATGTTGTAAGTATATACACAAAAAAGTCATTTCTTCAGATTATTAAAAAATAATTATACACCCTATTTTTTAATATATATTAATTAATAACACACCTAAATAATCTATACATGACAATAAACTGTTATTGTCATGTATAAATTAATATTATGCTGAATTAATCATCCAGAAATAAGATTTTGAAAAATGATATATATAATTTTCTGCAGCTCATTCAAAAAGTAAGAATGAGAATTAGGCTGAAAGATTATTATTTGGGGCCCATAAATATGAATTATTAACACTGATATTTCGAAAAATAAAAATGTTAACTTATCCGTTTGTTTTTGCTTATGACTACGTAATCTTTACAAAAAAGAATAATCTCTTGTTCTTAAAAAGTAACAGTATCCACTCTATAAAACAAGATAATGGAACTGTTTTTCTACGACTCAACAACATAATATTTAAGCTTAAAAGAATGAGCCTTATTATGCTTTCTTAATAAACTACAGACACATTTAAAAATATCTTCTCACCAATTTATTTAGAATATAATTAAAAGATTTTCTTTTCCAAAAACAATATTACTCTAACGATAAATTTTTAAATTATATTAATTAAAAAAATTTTAAAAACCCCTGAATTTTTTGTATCCTGCTCAACAAGTGTATAAATATGTGCTGAAATACTTTTCATTTAAGCCTTCTGAATTGAGAATTATTTTTTAAATTTAATAACTAGATATATTTAAATTAAGTTTTTCTCGTATGTTTATATTTTAATTAATTATTATGGATTTTGATCACATCAACTTTTTACCTTATAATTAATTTTGTAATGCTGCTCTGACATAGTCTTTATTTTGATCTCGCTTGAGCCATCTAGACAAATGCTGAAGCAATTCCTTTTTTTATCTGTGGAGTAGCAAATTTACTCATTCTTTACATGATCTGTATTGTTATAGTCACGTTAGAATAAATTATTTATTTATAAACTACATTCGTTGTAACCTCATGGTTCCATATAAAGAAACATATTTCTCTATGTAGATGAATTTAAACAAGCTGAATTCAGTTAAACTGTTTATATTTTGTTATGGCTATTTATCACAGCAATCTATTCAATTCAACAAAAGTAAAATAAGATAAAAATTAAATAAATCTATGATGAAATTTATTTTTTTACTGTCAATGCCTTCTTTCAAGTTAGGGTTATTAAAGCGTAAGCTGAGTTCAATAAGGGTACTAGGTCTAAATTTTGTTGTTGCGATCAACACTTTTAGTGGGAAGTTGTTGTTTATTTGCTTCGAATTACGAGACATAAATTGACTCATTAATAAGTAGAACTAGGAGCGAGGTTCGCGCTTCCGCGTGTAGGCTCTTAGCTTAGTTCTTGAGGGCTACGTGGTAGTGTTAGGTGTGTGATGTCTTCTTCGGAAGGCAAAATTTTACTGGGGCAGAATTACCGATGTAGATGTCCCTCGGGGCATCTCACGAGGCCGGACTGAGCACTGTGGAATGTGATCAGTTAGAGGGCAAGAAGATGACCTCCATAAAGCCACAACTGGCAAGGAACGGAGGAGATGGTGTAGTAGCGACCAGAAACGCTAGAAGGCGGGATCTTCTCCCCTCCAGGGAGAATCGAGATGTCAATGTCTTCTTACAAAGGAAACAACACTTTGACCATAGCAAAGATCTTCAAATTTTTAACTGTGATTCTGAATGTATCTACTTTTTACACTACTTTTTCAATGGCAAATTTATTTTACAAAACACTTACATGAGAGAGAATTACTTGTAGAACTTAATACTTATTGTTTCATTAAATTCAGCTCAAACTACTGACTGTTAATATATGTTTATTAAATTTTCAGATACCATTTTCAGAACTTATGACTGTACTTTTTGCTTCAATTTTTATAACACTTCTGTTTGATTTTCCCATGAAAGAAATAAAGAATGCTTTGTTATCTGGTAAGTATTTTAATAACTTTTTGCACATAATTAAATAAAAATGAAAGAATAAGTTTTTTCAAATGATTTTATTTTAAGTAATGTATGTACTAAAAAGATAAAATAATGTTGTTTAATTTAATAGAAACAAAATTCTAAATTATTTTCTTCATAAAATTCATCTATGCTAATGAAAATGACATTAAAGGACTTTCTTCACTAAGTCTAACCTCACAGAAACAAGGTCTTAAATAATTTTCTTTATAAAATTAATCTAATAGAAAGTTTTGAATAATTTTCTTTACAATATTCATCTACAATCTCATTCCAACATAGATTAGAAAATAATCATTTGTATCACTCACAAGACCAGCAGAAACATTAGAATAACACAAAGCTAGATTGAAACAAAATTGTTTACACCATTTCCAAATTGAATATTCTCCAAATTCAATCGGAATAGACTCTCTGGAGAAGAACTTTTTGAATAAAAGAACTTATCAACCTCAGATTGAGGTTATATATGGTGCTTACTTAGCATATCATCAATAAACACTAAGAAGAACTGCCATGGAAGATTTTGCTGACATGCAGCCCCAACTTGAATACTCACCGTCAAGGAATCAAGCAATCAGCATAGTAACACATAAACCACATTAGCACACACATGCTCACACACGCACACACATAATCTCTGTCTCATAGGCAACTATTCTAACGCAGATTATCCTGTTAGTCCTCACTATTTTCTAATAAAATTTATGCTTATGAATTTTTTTACTTTTCAACAAAGCATAATTATTATTTATGGGAAGGATTTATATTTTACAGATGGAATTTTTGATTTATGAAGACTACTGTTTGATTAAATTCTCCCCATTACTATGATTTTTCCCAGATTTAGCGGCAACCCTCAGGTACAAGAGGGGGATGCGGCAGTTTACCTGGGGGATGCGGCAACCTAGTGTAGGGATGGGAAGGGTAGCCTCTCAGCGGAGGGGTGTAGTGGTCGTCTAGAAGGGAGGGCTGCTGCATCTCGATGAAACTGGGAGGACCCCGTTGGGAAGCCAAAAATAAGGCAAGACAGGGGGGCAGTCGACTGCCACGACACTCCGACATTCCTGCGCATAGCCTAACGGCAGAGGCCAGGGATGTTTAACAAGGTAAAAAAAAAAAAAAGATTTAGCGGCAAGTAAGGAAATTTGATAACTAACCTCAAGAGTACGAATGACAGTTGCAGTATGAGTAGTAAATAGACTTTATTAATGTGACTCTTTTTTTTTTAATCTTTCTTTAAAGTTTGAAAGTAATTCAAATCTGAATTAATACGAGCACATGTTTCGCCTTCAAATGCGCCCCACGATGACCTCATTTCATTGATTCATTGGTCAAGCATTGTTGGCATAAAAGACAAAAAAAGGTGATCGTTCTCCGTGGACAGCTGGTATGAAACCAGATTTTTTAATATTTCTCCGAATACTGATAAACTTTTTTCTTGCTTGCACTACTCATTTTACTATGGGTTGAAAGAAAGAAATATAAGATTAATAAAAAAAAAAAAAAAATAAAGTAAGTATTAAAATTAATGTAATGTCAAGTAGAGTAAAGGTAGACTAAAATATCATAATTAAATATACATGACACATTTATCCAACCACAAAATAACATTTTCCATTTGTGAAATTTTTCTGGAAATTGATGATTTTAAAACTGAAATAAATAAAAATAAAACATAAATACTTACTATTTGTATTTATATAACACTTATAATTTTTATATATAAAATGTATATATTTTTTAAATCAATGAGACTTTTACAACAGTTTTAATGGACACTTATTTCAAATTAATACCAACGATTCACCTAAGTCTTTGTACTCAACAGGTACTCAACCGCCCCTAGTGTCTTATAGTGAAATCATGGCTACAAACATAGTGGACAAATTACCTATACTGACCGTTTACCCAGCTCGAGAAGCGAATAAGAGTTGCCATACAGTTAACTTAAATACTGGACAAGCCCATTTTCGAATTGGCTCCCTTAACAATCAAGTTGCCTCCCCTATAGGGTGTGGGCCCCACATTGGGAAACACTGCTGTATCAGTATCTCGAGATTTTTCCTAATTTGGGTTCTATTTTTCTTAGGTACATTTATTAAAAATTAAAAAATAATATTTGCAAAGTCGCACCCCTGCCCCAAAAAATGCTGTAAATAAACTAGTGGCAAAGTGGGTCAATAGTATCCCCTCTCATCAAAAGGAGTGCTAGTCTAACACTGATGTACAACTGCTTTAGTCGTCTGAAATGTTGAGACATCACAGGTGAGCGGTAGAATTAAATAAATGAATAATATTTAAAGTGGCTGGTAGTCCCACCACACCAGCGAAAATGAATATGATACGTGCATCCGCTTTAGTTAGATTCATTGAATTAAATAAATAAAATATATATTTAAATAAAATGATAAATATTTTAAATAAGTTGTATATGTGTGTAAGTCAAGCATCAGAAAAAATTCGCATGATGGCAAAGTCCTGCAACTGTGTTGTTAGCTTTTTTATAATTAGTAATATAGAATATATCATATATATGTGTATGTTGAAAATATACATTTTTAATATTAATTCATTTTGTTTCAGGTAACAGCAAAAAATCAAGAAAACCAGACTAATTCAAACAAAAAAAGTTTAATTAACAACATAAGTAACAATTTTTATAATTATTTTTTATTTAAAAAAAAAATTATCTGTATATAAATACATTTTTATAAACTCAATAAATACTGTATGACTGTGATGATAATAAAACTAGTAATATAAAATTAACATAGAAAAATTATAAATTTGTAATAAAATAGTTTCAAACAATTATGCGTTTATTATTTAAGAAGTAAATCCTTTACTGAACTAGTTTAAGAAAACTATCAAGGACAATTGAATGAGTGATGGCGGTTCCAGAACTACATAAATGATGTTTTCTATTTTCTCCTTACTGTAGATATAAATCGCATATAATCCCAATTTCCCATCAAAAAAATGTATAAACTGAAGATAGTAAACCAATTGAAAAGTTAAGAGGCATTTCTGTTATATGTAACACCACAGAAATTGAGATATTTCCAGTGAATTTTGAAAAAAATTCTGAAGAATACAATTATAAAAAACAAAAATTTGTGAAAAAAATTTCTCACATTCTGGTTCTAGTAAATATCACAAGCATGTACCTTATATTGGAACATTTAATTTCAAATTTTTTCCATCAAACAAATCTTTATCTAAGTTTCATACACTATTAATCATACCAGCCTCACAGTCCAGGCTATTAAAACACTGGTCTACAAATTAAAAGAAAGATTTTGAACAGAAATGTAAGTAGAATCTATTTTTAATTGATGAAACTTAAAAATCAAATAAGTTTTTCTCTCTTATCTTCCTCAGAATTTTAGTTATGACCCTACAAAAATAACAGAAAAGTTTTAACATTATGATCTCAATGTAAAAAACTATCATTTCAGAAATGACAAAAGTAAATAACCATTTTTTACCAGTATTTTGGAGAAATTTGTAATTATATAACAGGGAAATTATTTTTTTCTTTTTTTTAACAAGAAGGCTTTTCTTTGCAAAAATAGTCTCTTGTCACACATGCCTTTATAACAATATTATATTTGTCTATTTGTAATATATTTTGATGTTATCTTTCTCCTTGTTTGTCGTTCACTATGACCAAATTTTGAGGAAAAGTCAAGATGAGAGTGAATAAAATAATTTTCAGTTAACATTTTGCAGCATAAATTTTTGTAGTAGATTAAGGGTTAAAGTATTTACATGTCACTATTTTCAGCATCTTGTTTCCAAGAAAACCCTGAACAGTTCTTGAATAATATCCATGCTGTTAGTTTCTTAGAATTCAATTTGCTATCAAATATTAATTTTCTGATTTCAGGACTAACGATCTATTTCAATTTCGATTTAGACTTAATTGTGGAAAAACTGAATTAAATATTTAAAGCCTTTCCCACCTTTTTCTCTTTCACAAAATTCTTCATTGGAGAGTTTTATTTGTAAAGATCGCAAAATAACTGCGAGTTTACAGCATTGTACATGGAGAATATTTTGTTGTCCAGGAGTAAAGGTATCTTTATGGCTGGTCATTGATTAAGTAATACTTAGTAGCACAACTATCCTCGGAAAAAAGAAACTAGTATTTTATAATTACACAAACCCTCTTTCATCTTCCCCAAAACATTTGTCACCCAGATGAATAATGTACTCATGATACATCTCTGGTCATACTGTTTGGCAAGTGTTCTTTATCACTGGCAAAATGAGAGAACCATTTAAGCACAAGCTACTCAGTTTTGTGTTACTAATGCTAGCTGCCTCGGTAATATCATTTTCAGAAATCCATTATGTATTATGCTACAGAGTAAACCATAAGAAACATATTTAAACTGCTATATTTTCACCTACCTGTTGGCTTGAATAATACCTTCCAACTGCTATTTAGTCAGTTCAAAGACATTCTGAGTAGGACATCCTAACTCCAGAAGAGAAAGCCCCTTCTGGGTGACTGAAAGGGGCTTTCCCATCCCATTTGCCATACCATCCCCTCCATTCCTAGCCCTGATGGGCTATACTGGAAGTTGTCTTATAGACCCTCTAAATCTGATTACCTATATAATCATCAGTTTTTGTCCTCTGACAGGATGCCACTAATGCAAATATCTCACCTTTACTATCACTTTTGTTATGTAATCAGTCCTATTTTTGCATGTGCGGTTTTCACTGGATCTTGACATTTTGATACCTAAGGAACCAAAACAACTGGATAAAAAATTTTCTGTTAGTTAATGTGAAGTAATCTGTGTTCTGTGAAGTAATGTGTGTTCGATGTTGGCCTCAAAATCACTTTTTATCTCCAGAACTACGGGACGAAATTGACCAAACTTGGTTAGATTACTTCTATTTATGGAGCATTGATGTCCCTAAATTTTCAACTTAAAACATCAAAGGGGTGAGTGAGGCTGTAGAGCAAGGTCACCCTCAGTATCTCGACATTTTGCCTGATTAAGGTCATAGTTCTCTTAGATACATTTGTTAGTAATTAAAAAATAACAATATTTGCTAAAAACATTTTTGTAAAATCGCACCCTCATCCCAAAACTACTTTAACTACTTTTAACTACTGCTGTGTTGTAACATCACAGATGAGCAGTAGAATTAAATAAATGAATAATATTTAAAGTGTAAAAAGTAACTAGATATGGCTGGGTTACGAACTCGATCGCCCGGTAGACTTGGTACCAGTGCTGAGTCGGCTGGGGCAGCCTCGCGTTTACATCAGTCTGCTGACTGTTTTAAGTGAAATTTGTTCTATATAAGTTTTAAAATTACATTAGTTTTAGAAAATCGCACCCTCATCCCAAAAAATGCTTTAACTACTGCTATGTTATGTCATCACAGATGAACAGTAGAATTAAATAAATGAATAATATTTAAAGTGTAAAAAAGTAACTAGATATGGCTAGGTTATGAACACGATCGTCCGGTAGACTCAGTACCCAGTGCTGAGTCTACTAGGCAGCCTCACGTTTACATTAGCCTGCTGACCGTTTAAGTGAAATTTGTTCTACGTAAGTTGTAAAATTACATTAGTGATGACCGTTGCTGCTAGTACCACCTCACCTGTGCGAATTAAATACGGTATGCAGGCGTGTTTTAATTAGAATCATTGAATTAAACTCCAAAGGACCGATTAATGAGGAAACCTTTGACAAATTCGAGGAGATTATCTTTTATACCCCATTCATGAAGTGTATTTAGGATTCCTCTCCTCTATGCTGTGTTGTATGCCTATTGCAATACGGCACCCAGTGTTGGCGATATAAAAAGGTGTTCTGAATAACAGTTTCCAGGGTAACTATGTGATAAATAGACGATCTACCCTGGCGGAAACCGCATTGTACTGGGGAAATTAGGGCGCTTCTCTCAAGGTACTATACTAGAAAACGGTTTACCATTTGCTCAATCACCTTGCATAGGGTACTGGTCAAGGAGATAGGACAATAACTTGTGGAGTATGATTTATCTTTACCAGATTTGAGTACGAGGATTACCAAGGCCTCTGACCAAAAATTTGGAAACACCTGGACAGAGAATTATCTATTTTAGACATACAAAAGATGTCATAGTGCACTATCTGGGAGATGTGAAAACATACAAAGCTTGATATTATCATTTCTAAGGGAAGTGTGATTAGAGTTATTCAAGGCGTACCTCAGCTTATTATAAGAAAAGGATATTTTAAATGTGTTTTGCTAATCTCCAATCCTATTTTCTACCTGCAACTTATATCTCACCAACTCAGGACAGTATGATGATGTACGTGAAATTGCCCTGAACAACTTTCCAAATGTATTTGCTCCATCAACTGTCATGGTAACAAGGTCTCCGCTGCTTTACAGTCCAATCTTCTGCGTGAATATAATGATCCACATTTGGTTCGAACCTTTCTTCAAACAACAGATAATAGTATTTTCTGAGAAATGGATTTGACGTAATACAGCCAAGATTTTCGTTTAGCACATCCTGTTCCTGTAAAGAAAGATCCCGCCATGTGATAATTGCAGATGCCACCCCACCCCCTCTGTACCTAGTCTGATGGACTTTACTGGAGATCATCTTCTAGACCCACAGACTGATTGACATCTCTCAGTCATCATCTTGGTCTCTGCCAGAATGCCACCAATGCAAAATACCACGAATGACATTTCCATTGGTGTAAACCCTATAAACTAACAACGAAAAACGAATAACCAAAACTATTCATTCGAAATAGACTGAGCATAACAAATTATAAATTTTAAACTAAATGTCCTACAGCAAAAGAAAATTAAACGAACAACATCGCAAAATAACACAACAAAAACAATTAACACCAAACAAAACTTCAAAAACGCCTATCATGGCAAATAAAATGCCCAAGTGTCTCTAGCCAACCGTGTTACACGAACGTCAATTCCTATACACCCTTCCCAATTCGCTGAATAACCAAATATTTCACAAAATCTCTACTATAACTCATTCGGTCCAGCTTTTACAACTGACAGTCAAATCCAAGTAAGATCCAATATCTCTGAGGTTCCTCACAATCTGTAATTGTCTATTGTCATAACAAAGACAGACATACAGAACGTGAAAAGCATTATCCATTGCACAACTTGGACATAAACACAAATCAGCCAGGCTGAAATAAGCCAATTTATTTCTAAAAGCACCGTGGCCTGAAAGAAACTGTGTAGCATATTTATTAGAAAACACCCAAAAGAGAACTCCACATCGGGGAGAGGCCATGTGTATAATGGCCATTAGTTGTCTCATCCCATCTCTCCTGCCACAATTGAAATTCACTATTCTTAATTTCTCTAATTTTTGCATCTAATTCACCCAACGGTTTTGCAAATTAATGCTCAACCGCAAGAACATCAGTGGGCTTCACACCAGTAATTATCAGAACAGTCTCACAAGAGATAGTGCGATAACCCCCCCTATTACTGTTAACAGCAAGAGGCACTGGGCCCTTAGTAAAATACCCTATATGTTCTATATTTTGGTATATCCATCTATACAGGTGTGGCACACAACATAATTGCCTCATACATACTTTCATAAAGAATACACATGGTCTTTTGTCATCAAGGGTATCATTTAGCACACATCCCAACCACATAGGGAGAAGACACCCACCTTGTGATGTTACCAGTTGCCACACCACCCCCTGTTCCGAGCCCTGAGGGGCTTTACCGGAGATTGTCTTTAGACCCTCTAACTGACTACATCTCACAGTCATCAGCCAGGCCTCAGTCAGGATGCCATTCTCATCCTCCGCCCTCGAAGATGCGAAGTCGCATCTTCGGAAAACTTAGCTGCAAAAAGACACATCATCTGAGGGACGGAAGTGAGTCTCCTGCAAACATGATACTAAAGGATTTGCTTCCTTTATTAGGATTTCAATGTCCTTACTGATGGACACCGTGTCGGAAGCAAGCAGTGCAGGTCGCATGTCATAGCTTGGACTAGAGCTGTGAAGAACACGGACTATGGTGTCACCTGAACTGAGGAAAGCTTTCGAGGACAGCCACCACCATGTAGAACGGTTGCACCTGGGACAGTTGAATTTTCATCATTCCCAGGCAGCCATGAGGATTCTCGAGGAGTACAACCTTTAGGTTCAGGAGCCGTACATGGTTGGGGATAGGGTGGATACTATCCACTCTCGTGAGATATGGCCGCTCTCCATGGTCATAGTTGGTTCAGATTTGTTGGGCGTCATCTGGATGACTTATTTGTCTGATGATCAATTCACCATCATACAAATCATGAGGGGTATGCTCGATACTGTACTAGTGTCGGGATACTTCCAGCTTGGATGGTGTATCGATGACTTGCTGGAAGAGTTGGGGAGCATTTTGGACAGTCTCCCAGGCACCAGAGTGCTGGTTGCTCATGCCAAGTCTTTCACCTAAGGATTACCACTCACAGACCCTAGAGGTGCTGGTCGGTCTCGAACAGTTCATAGAATCCAGGAACCTCTACTTGGTCAATGAGGCAGCAGAACAACTGCCGACTTTCTCTTCTGTACTGGGGGGAAAGTTACAATGATGTCACTTTGGTGACAGATGATTTACTCAGGAGTACCAGTAGTTGGACTGTATGGCTCAAGGCCGGTGTGAATGATTAGAGGTTTACAACCTTTGAAATCGCTTACAAAGGTGATCTCAGAGCTCCAGATTCAGGTTGCTACAACCTAAGAAACCTGTATCAGGACAAGCTGCAGCGCAGGTGTGCAATTGCATTTATTACAAGGGTTGGAGTGCCGCGAGCAGATGGAATTGGTGGCTGAGCCATCAAGACTGGCTGCGACAGAGTCCTATGGTGGCCCAGGCCAATGGACAAAGTCTAGTGCAGGGGCATGACCCCTGCTTCTGAGGGACTGTCTGTTAACCACAGGCGGAAACTTGGGAGAAGGTGGTGATCCGCTGAGCTTAGTGTGTTGCATGTAAGAGTTAGATCTGCAAGGAAACAGTACCAGCATTGTGATAGCATTGATGACGCGCATGCGAAATATCACCAGATCTACTGGTGCATTCATGGAAAATATGTTCATGACATCAGGGTATAAATTGTAGTCTGTGTAGTGTACATAATGTAAAGTATTCTGCAGCTCTCTGTGTAGAGGAAAGAAAAGCTGCAGGAGCTGGGGTAATGGGGCCAACCCCCAGAGTCTTAAACAGTAAGACTCCCCATCACTGTAAATTCTTTGGGTGCTTGTTGTAGTACTAAGCTGTATAAGCAGAAGAATTGTTTTCCTTTCATCACCATGTACCGATTGATGTTCCAATAAAACATGAGTACTTGGAAGTGTACCATTCTCATGGAGATAATTAAAAATTCTACATACTTTAAGACCTAAATTCATTGTACTAAAAACAGATGTGTTGAATTATTACAAATTCATAACATTTGCTGTTAAGTTTGTTTTTAATAACAAAACTTGTTTTTTTTCGTTTTTCATAACTTTATTACATCAATTTTCTCAGAATTAAATTCATATTAAAGAACGTTATTCTTTGATAATAAAATTTTTGCATTTATTAGTCACTTAACAAAGTTATTGCATTGCAAACCTAACAAAATTTGGTTTTCATCACCAAATTTTTCCGATTTATTTTAGATATCATAAAAAAAAGATAAGAAATCATTAAGTTTATACTTATATAGTCTTAAAAATTTCAATATGACCTCATTTCACCAGGGAACTGAAATCCAGGCGAAAGTATTCATAACCACAACTCAATAACAAAGCGTTTTTGGTTATATATTTATATAAATGTTTTCCTTATTCAAGCTAGAATCAGTCTCAAATTATTTATCTTTCCTCCTGGAATCATTGTATAAATGGCACTGTTAAAAATTGATAAATAATTATTTTGTATATTTTTAAAATATATTTTTAAAAAAAATTATAACTGCATGAATACAACCATTTGAACTATCATAAGAAGTATATGGCCCATTAACAATAAAAGTCAATTTACTTGCACTACATAAGTAAATTAATACAATTACATATCCTACAATTAAATTAAATGAAAATTATATTAATTATTGTTCAAATGTAAATAAACAAAATAATTATGATGCTATTTTAAGTTTTGGGAGGAAAAGAAGACTTAATCTTAAATCTTTTTAAACTTAATCTAAAATTGTCAAATAAAAAAGTATAAATTAGTCTAGTAATTTAAATTTATTTTTACGTTTTCCTTTCCCAACTTTGCTCAACACAATTTGATAACAAACCATTAATTTACTTTTTTTAAAATACCATAATTTTTTCTTTTTTAATACTTTTATTTAGTCGCCTCAACAATATAAATCATTAGCGACTTAGTATAATGTAACTGTGCCATTAAATTTGTAGTCTTGACCAAACTAAGGTTGACTACGTCTGAGACCTGTGGTTAATTGAAACCCAAACACCAAAAAACACCAGTATCTATGATCTAGTATTCAAATCCGAATAAAAATAGTTACTTTTATTAAGTAAACTACCTTTATTAGGATTTGAAGCTGAGAACTTCGACTTCGAAATCAGCTGATTTACGATGAGTTTACCATTAGACCAACCGGTGGGTTGCATATTTTAAAATTAACTATAACTCGGTAAAAAATAGTATTTCTAGCCTTTAATCTGATATTGAAATGAAATACTATAGTGGAAATCTTAGGAAATAGATAAAATGCATAATTTTACATTTGTTTGTATGTTTTATGTAATGTTTATTAGTTTTAGTTTATATTCTTTATTGTTGTGTTTTATCTTGATTTATAGATAGTGCCATTTCATATGGCTTGTGGAGAGTGGGAGCAGTGTAAAGTCATTGCTTGTCAATGCTTGTAAAATTCATGCATTACAAAATAATTGCTTTTTTCTCCTATATAAATCAATAATGAAATTATAATACTTTTTACTTATTGCTGTAATCTGAACAATTACATTTCATCCATACTACTCATGGTTTCTTTGCTGTTCTTACCTTCAGTGGTTTCAATTTTTGTAGAAATCATATTTTAGCTGCTGGTATCGTGGCTTAAGTTTATTATGAATGATTCAATAGCCTCCTCAAGTGGACCTTTGCATATCCCGATAATTTTTTTCTATTTTCAAGCAGTATTTGATTTTTTCTCTCAGTGATCTACACCTATTAATGCAATTGTGTTTTTGCAAAGTCTGTCAACATCTTCACAGATAAATGTAGTGTTTGAAGCAGCAACCCAATTTTGACATCTGCCCAAATCAGTTCTATCAGGTTCAGCTCGGGATGGTACAGGGAAAGTCGTAAAATATCGTGACCAGCGCTTTTAATGATTTTGTCAACTGATAAAACTTCAAATAATGCCTTATAATCTTTAACTATTTCATAAAGTTCTACTTTAAGATTAGTTTGATAGACTGAATGCCATGTGACTTCAGCCAGTTTTGCATATCAATTTTTTTTAAATTCAAATTAGGGACTTTGTTCTCTTTAATGTTGTGATAAGGAGCATTATCTAGCACAATTACTGAATCATGTGGCAAATTTGGAAGCAATTTCTCTTTAAGCCACTTTGAAAAATTCACTTCATGATGATAATCTCCCATGGATTTTCACATAGTAAAGGAGTGCAATATGAATTTCACATTCCAATGGGATACAAAATAATCGTACTTGATCCTTTCCCAACTGGTATTTTCAAAGATTCTTTATGTAAGTTCTTTTCAGTCCATGCTGTTTTGTAAATGAGTAACATGCATGAATGTTTCATCGAGAAACACAACTGAATGATTTTGTTCTCTGAATTCACTCATTTTTTTCCAGATACTTATAGCATTTGTATTAGATGTCATGCCTTAATACTAATACTGATCTATTTGTCAAAATTTTAGCCCATTTGAATCCAATCTTTTTCAAATGGGCTAAAATTTTAGCATTAATTTTCTGCTTAATGATGTTGTAGCAGAACCTTTGAACACATTATCAATTTTTAAATAACTTTTGCATAGTTAAAAGACATTTTTCATGTTTAAAAATTGTTAACTGATGAAAAGAGCACAAGTCAAAATTGTCTAACCAAGAAATAGAACATGGTCTTTTTTTTCTTTTTTTGGCTGAAGAAAAAGTCGTTGATGGATTTTCAGTCATAAATTTCGCCCCTGCTTTAATTTTAGTTAAAGATATTTTTGAAACTACCGTCGCAGCACTAATCCTTTCTGTTACTTTTTTGTATGATTCATAATAAAAACTCAATTTTTTGCCTCTTCAGTCATAAATTTCAAGATATTTACCACAAATTTGTGAGACTAACAAGAACAATTTTTTTCCCCCAAAGTTCAGAGATAATTTAACAATCTAAAACTAAGATTAGATTAACATAAAAAAAATAAATAAATAAAACACACTACAACTAGTTAATAGAAGTAATTTACGTATTGTTAAAAGAAATACTTTATATGCTTTACTACTAAAAAATTGTAATCCACGAAATATGTCAGGTGATATGAACACAGCAAATAATGATGAACTGAGGAAAATGTGTTCGCATAATATTAGTATATTAATAATGAAATTACATGCCATTTAATTTAACCTTTTCTCATTACAATGATCCGCGAAAATATGTTTTTATCTGACTGCCTCCTTTCATCTTATGCTACCCTCTTGTGAAAAAAATTACAGTATATTAAAGAGATTTAACAGATTCTGACAAAAAAACCGTTAAGATTGGATATTTTTTATGCCTGTAACAAAAAAAAATTGAAACAGTACAAAAATTACGATAATTTAATTGCAGAATTTTTTTTGCGCATTTCTACCGTGTTTTTTATTAGCAAAATTTTTTTGCTTTGTGTTTATGAAACGTAGTTTGCTGATTTTAAAAATAATACTTTCAAGCAAATTGGTTGAAAATCGGGCAAAATATGATGAAAAAACGATGTCATAAATCACAGTTTAGTAACATATGTTAGTAAGTGAAAGTAGATTCAGAAAACTACGTTTTATAAAAATCCCCACCACTCCAAAGGCTATTCAGATTGACAAAAAACCATTTTTATTGTATACTGTTATTCATTACGAATCGATGTGTGTTACATGTTTACCAATATCATTTGTCAGAAATAGACCTCAAGTAAATTCGTATTTCGTAAAAATACGTATTCGTATAAACGTATTTATGACCACAAATTTTTTTTTTTTTGTGTGCCGTATATCATAATTTATTATGTGTTTCAATACATCGATATGTTGCTAGTAAGACAAGCTACTTTTGTAAATAATAAATAAATCCGTAATCCTCATAACAATTATAATACACAAGTCACACACACACAAGCACATTTCAGAGAAAAAAATGGTCATATTCTTTCTAGTTTAAATAAAACATTTTACATTGTATAAACGTCGTTCAAATTGTGTAATAAAACTGATTCCTTTGTGAATATAAAAAAAATAACTGACTTAGATCCCATATAAAATGATTTTGTAACAGCGTTTTAAAACTGATGTCGCACATAACCAGTTCCAAGGCTATATGATCTGAAAAGGTTAAGATGTTTGCACTTCAATTATAATATTTATAAGCACATGTAATCATTTAATCATCAATCATAAGCATATGTAATCATTAAATGAATGCTAAACATCTTCCAAGAATTGTAACGTTTTGATAAAAATGATATACAATTTGATAATGATGAAAAAGATGTAAAATTTGATAAAAAATTCCATCTATTGTATTTTATAATTATATATATAAAAAAAAAAATGGTATAAAAAAAGGAACTCAAAATATTATTTTTATATAAATCTTTATTTCAAAGGAATTATAAGCAAAAGACTTTTTTTCATTAGTAACAATCAATTATTAAAAGTTCTTTTACTATTCTATTTCTAATTAAAAAAAAGTTATTTTTTCACATTTGAGAGCTTGATCAAAATGTTCAAGATCAGGAAGTGATTACAGACCAAATGGTAAATAAAATTCCCTTTGATTCCAAGTTAAACAAGTTAAAAAATTAATTTCTTTTTAATCAAAACAAATTACAATGTTTTATAATAAATGTTTACAAATTAACATCTGACTTCTTGAATGTGCTTAATATTTAGTTTCTTAATTAATTCTAAGAAAAAGATTTAATTTATATAGCTTAAATTTATTCTTAAAGTTATATATTTAACTGCAAGTAAAATAATTCGGTTACTGTAATTTTAGGTAATTTGCATGTTTTAATTCAAACATTTTTTCAATCAAAATAAATTTTCAACTGAGCAATAATCATAACATTATCAAACTTGTACGAGTCACTTACACAAAAATAATGCAGCACAGCATCTGTTCAAGTATTATGAAAATCTCCATTTTTAAAACATTTTTTGTAAAAAAGTAAAAAAAAAAAAAAAAAAAATACTTCGGAGGAAGAAAAATAGAAATAAAAAATAATATTACAAATAATATTATCTAATTGGACTGAAAAAATATAATATCATCAGCGATAATGGATGTAGCTGGCCTAGTATTTCCATGGTCATCTTTAATTTCACCATAACTAATTCTACCAGAAACATACACTCTTTGACCTTTTCTTAAATAATTATAAACTGTATCTCTAAGGCTTGGTTTAAAAATACATATCCTATGCCACTCAGTCTTTTGTGTAAAATCTCCTGCAAAAAAAGAAAATGGATTAACATTTAGTAGGTTATAAAACACTTAACATTTAATAGATTTCAAAAAAGACTATAGATTGTTTTGCCTTTGTGGACGATCAGGTAATTATTGTAAACAATTTCAAAGTAGCAAAAACTCAACTAGAAACTAAATAAATTGCAGAAAAACGGGATTCTATAAAATAAAAAAAACAGAATGTATGATGAATATTAAAAATGAATCAAAATCTCCAAAAACTAACCACAGTAAAATTAAAATAGTTGAAAATTTTACATATCTAAGAGAAATAAAACAGAATAACGCCCTGAAAAGATACCAACTTGGAAAACCTATAGACTAACAAAAAATATATATAAAACAAAAAATCCTTTCCTTTTAACATATAATTTTGTCACTGTAACACAACCATAAACCAGAATGATTATATGCAGCGGAAGTGACAATGACAGTCAAAGAATCAAGACTGGAAAAATAACGCTGGTCAACATAAAAATGGAACTGAAAAGGGAACAGGTGTTCTATGTAGTATTTTATATTTTAAAAGGGAAAGTATTGGAATCGATCCAATTTGGGCATATCCGATTTTCACCGAATCTTGAAGTTTTAACACCTAAGGAACCCAAAAAACTAGATGGAAATTTTTTCCAGATGTTAATGTTTGTATACGTGTGTGTGTTTGGAGTTTTGAGCCGCTAAATCACCTTTCATCTTCAGAACTACTAGACTGATTTTGACCAAACTTGATCAGATTATTTCTATACATGGGACATTAATGGCATTAAATTGTACCTTAAAAGTTCAAGGGGATGAGGCTGTAGAGCAAGGTCACCCTCAGTAACTCAAGATTTCGCCTAATTAAGGTCATATTTTTCTTAGGCACTTTTGTTAATGATTATAAAATAACAATATTTGCAAAATTGCACCCCTATTCCAAAAAATAGTGTTGTAACCATCTACTATGTTGTAACATCACAGGTGAATGACAGAATTAAATAAATGAATAATATTTAAAGTGTAAAAAAGTAATTTGGTCTGGCTGGGTCTTGAACTTGACTACCCAGTTGAATTTGTACTTGGTGCGTTAAGCCTTGCAGCTACACCAGTCTGCCAACCATACAAGCAAAACTTGTTCTATGTAAATTGTGAAATTACATTAGTTTAGCTAGTGCTGACCAATGCCGCTAGTACCACCACAACCTTGCGAATTAAATATGGTATGAACATGCTTTAGTTAGAATCATTAAATTAAATGAACGAAAAAATATTACATTTAAATAAAATGATAAATATTTACAATTAAGTTGTGAGTACATATACGTGTGTGTAAACCATGCATCAGAAACAAACTTTCAATAAAAGATAGAAACAAATTTTTCATAAAAAGTAATTATTTTATCATAAAGATATAAATAGATCTTAAAATGATTGAGCAAGAAAGTTTTTTTAAAAATGAACTGTTAACTTGACCGGCATAGCCGGGAAAGTTATGCAATTCATTGCTGGCTTTTTTAACCAGGCAGTAAGCTAAAATTATTCTTCAAAGAACCACTTTCGGCTTAAAATGTCAATCCAGGCTGACAACTTTAACTCCAGGACCTAACAACTTACTACATGGTTTATTCACTGCCAAGCTATCAAGGATGAAATATCCTATCTCAGTCATTACTGCTGCTCACCCCAACATAACTAAAAATGATCTAACTAATAACAATAAATAAAATTAGATGATCAACCAGCAATTATAATAAAATAAAATCCAAATCTAGAACAATACAAAAAAACCATAAATACAACCATCATAACCTAAATAAACCAAAAAATACATTTTTTTTTTAATCATCTAACTAAACAATCCTTTTCCAGGCTACCAATATTGCTTCTTTCACTCAGAAAATATCTACAATGATATAGCAAAGTAAAACCATTCCTGTGATTAGAATAAGTGAACTATAATTAAATATGTTGATATGTTACAAATCACAGTATATGACCTCAAGAAAATCACTTGTAATTTATGACAAATACAAAAACTCCCTTTCATAGCAATAATGAAACAAGAAAAGTATAAACGTTGTCAAATATTTTTGTCTATAAAATAAAATTTAATAATTTTAGTTAAGTTTATACTCTTGCAATTTTGTAAAAACTGCAAAATCATAACAGTACTATCAAAATACATAATTTCTGTATAAAAATGGAGAGATAACGAATGTTTTTCTACAATTTCAAAATAACAGACTGTACATTAAAAAAAAAATCATAAACAAAGGTTATTATGAGATTCAATATCTTTTCATAACAGATATTTTCTTTTCACTGTTTCATGTTTGTACATAATATTTTACTTATGTGATTAAATAAAATCAAATAGTTTTTCTCAGGTTCAATCAAAGCATATATGTTAATAGCATAATACTATATAGTGTACAATTCATATTAACACGCAAGTTTGGAGATGCATAAAATATAATTTTTAGAAGTCTTGATTGAATCAGTTTCAATGCAATTATAAACCATTAATTCAATTATATATCATCATCAACTTCAGTTGATTACTGTCACTTATCTCATGATCAAAAATAAAGAAAATTATTATGAATGTGAAAATTAATTATAATTAATGTGAATTATTTCACTGTAAACCACATGAGATATAGACTTTTTCAATAACTTCTCTAATAATAATATGATAAGCCATTATCTTTTATTTGATTCATTCATATCTGATCCCTGTTCCAGTTTTCTTGTTCTGGGAGTTGACTAAACCTCACCCAGTACTCTCAGTCCAGCCCACTGGGCAGGTCTAGTGGTTCAATCGTCTTGGCAAATCAGCTAATTTTGAAGTCAAGAGTTCTAAGATTCAAATCCTAGTAAAGGCAGTTACTTTTATGCGGATTTGAATTCTAGGTCATGGATACCTGTGTTCTTTGGTGGTTGGGTTTCAATTAACCACACATCTCCGGGACGGTCGACCTGAGACTGTACAAGAGTACACTATATTTACATTCATACATATCGTCTTCATTCATCCTCTGAAATAATACCTTACAGTGGTAACAGAAAAAGAAAGTACTCTCAGTCTATCTGTAATTTCTCCTTGTCTATTTACTTCTAATTACCACCTCCTTCCATCTTCCTCATGGTCTTTCTTTCATTCATTTTCCTATACTTTGCCACCTTTTCCATTTGTCTCAGAATTCTGTCTTTAGCCATTCTTCCACACTGAGGTGTCTGAACTAACAAACTTGACTCCTCGTGGAGCCAAAAAAAATTTGGAATTTTTTTTCTTAACTTCTAATTTCTTCCTTACTTTTCTACATTCTTCAATCTTTCTCTTCTTGTATATCAAGCCCATGAAACTAGTAGTGTTGTAAAATTCCTTTCAATCATCTAGACAAGCCTCAGTATCACTGTTATAAACAAATCTTTAAACATTTTCTATACATTTACATCAATGTAAATGTGTAATATCGCTTACATCAAGAAGCATGATGCATTGGTTTGTTTGCTGTGTGCTCACATTTTTATTTTGAATGAAGCACTACCATATAGCATAAAAAATTGTACTAACTGTATAATAAATTGTACTGTGTACTATAAACAGTACATTGTTTATATTAATATTTATTATACTTATTTTTTTACATTTTGTTAAAAAAAAACTATTGTAAACATTAGTTTTTTTTTAAATTTTATAAAAATAAAAAAGTATAGAATAAATGTTTTTATCTAAAATTATATTTGTGTTTTGGGAATAAAAAAGGAAAACACTGGGATTAGAGCAGAGTTAAAAAATCACAACTCTAAAAAAAAAAAAACAGCTCAGAATTTTGAAGCTTTTCATCGTAAAAGTTTTTGTTGTTGTTAGTATGCTAAATTCATGAATGTTATTTAGTTACAATTGGCTAAAACATTTAACAAAATCATGTATAATGAAACATAAACCATGCAACATTTTTATGATGGGCCTGTGGCTCGTCTTTTCTCTAGTTGCAATCTAACATTGAGTCAGTTCATTACTTGCATCGAGTTACAGTATTCAGTTTGTGATTTTGTGAAGCTATGAAGGTTTCTGATAATATTTACAATTTTAACGATTTGTGAAAAATCTAAAGAACAGTTTATTTCTTTCTTTCAAATGTTTAATATTTTATTAAAGGAGAAAACATGTAATAATACGCACAACACGATATTAAATGTAACTGAAAGTCGAGAAAGGTGACGCTACAATAAAAACTGAGTGGAGATATGTTCAATTACGGTTGAAGTTACAAGACTGTGAATATTAAGTTTTATGAGCTTGAACAAAACACAACACAGTTGTGGATCTGTGTAACTACTTGCGTAAAATGTGTGCTGCTAAACATTTAGAAACGCCCAAAGTAATAGAAAGGTCAAGAAAGACTGTCAAGAATGATGAATCCCTACTTAAAAAAATCCCGTGGGCCAGGTTCCCAAACAGCAATGGGGTTTTGGAGGTATTTGCCATGAAACAGGTGAGCGTTTTCCATTTGCTGTAGAAAACAGAACAGCGGGTTATTTGGTGTCTGTTATTGTAAATCAAATTTTCCCTGGAACTCATCAAATTTCAGACAAGTCAGTGGTCATCATCCATTGGTATAAGGAAAACATTACAAACAGTACTGTTAACCACATCAAACAGTTCATGGACCTTGTATCAGGTGTACACACTAATACTGTTGAGAGGTTTGACATTATGGCAATCACTCACAAGTGATAATTAGGGTGAATTTATGTGGTGGAAAAGACTATCAACAGGTAGATGCCAATTCATTTAAGTGTTTATTGGAAGACATCGGTATTTAATGCCTGTCACAAAAACATGTAAGTTTGTAAATTTAGTAACAGAATAAAGTATTCTATTTCATTAAAACTAATTATAATAGTGAAATAACTTGTATTTAGTAATTTTTATCCTATCCTCATTATAAAAATAATAACTATATTGACTAAAGCTTATAGAAAATGTTTAAAAATTTGTGAGCATATAACAGAATTCAACCGAAAAAATGGATAAATCATCCAGGAAATGTCAAATTTATTTTTCATTATCTTGTTTTTTTTCATCAGTCATTGATTTACTTTTTCATTTTCATTTTTATCATCTTCAACAACCATCTAGTAAATGTTTGCAGTAGAAATAATAATATGAATAAAAACTTCATTCCTATGTATTCGATTAACAAAAAACCTTTTGCAACTATTTCATATTAAAGGACATAACTTATTAAAATAACTTATTTTTTAAACAAAATCTGATACAAATTCTTTGATCCTCCATTTTAAAGTATTAAAAAAACATTAAAACAAAACTGACCTAGTGGCCTGTTAAATCTAAATTACATGTCCAATATAATTTCACATGAATACAAATATCAATGACAAACAGGTATGACAATACCACAAACAAACACTTTTTCATCAAAATTAATGCATCAAATTACCTTTACATAAATTTAGTTCAATAAATAAAAAATAATAAAATTTCACCTGATTCATATCTGTAATTCGTATTTGTAGCCAAACTGAATATAACTACAGGGTGTTCATCACTTCCACGTTTTTGTGGTTCACCACCAACACGTCCTAATAATGTAACTGAATTTAAAGCTGTAACAACATGTATAAAAATATTATTCATTCTTAAATAAAATTTTTATTTTTTTATTTGTGAAAGTATAAAAAGTAACAGATTTTGAAAATTTATTAGCTTATCTATGTGATTAGTGTCACATCATAGTGTCTTGGCCCATCATCCAGGAGTCCAGGGTTCGCTCAGGCATGCCATTTTTCATAGGCTACAAAATTTCATTTCCGTATTCTCAGATAAAAGCTACAAAGCTTTTGAATTAATGAATCAATTCATCATTTAAAAAAAAAAAAAAATAAATAAAAATAAATATTTATGATATATTTTCAGTTAAAGAGAGAGTAACTTCAATAAACAAGTCTAAAAGAATGTATTCTCACAGTAGAATATAATTATTTACTACAAATTCATCCTTCACTTACTTTGTTTTTTCCTTCCATGATCAATAGTTCTGAAACACCTCTGCTTCATCAGCAATTTAAATTATTAAATATTAAAAGAAATATGTTTATCATCTCAGTAACTGCTATAAAATTAACTATTCTGATGCTAATTACAATCTACATAACAGTAATGAAACAATTTTTTTTTTAGTTTTCTCTGAGCAAAACACTTCAGCTTTATCATTGCCTGGACATGATGATTTTTTTTTTTTTGGTATCATAATTTGAATGTAAGGTATATTTTAAATACAAGTTAATTTTAATTAAATGAAGTATTAAAACTCAATACTAGTCAAAATTACATTCAATGCTAACTATTATTTAAATAAAAGGAAGGTTAAACAAATGGTGAACTAATGGTGTCTGAAATATAGTAATATAGTGTTCTTCACTTGAAATTTTCCAATTAATTTTCTTCAATTATTTTAGATATTTTCAGGTGAAAATGTTTAAAATATCAAAACGATATCATAATATAAATCAACTGAATTATAGTAATCTAATATTAAGTGACAATCATGATTAAAAAAAAAAATAATTACTTCAAACTTGTCTATGTATACAATACAGTTTTTCATTTAAAACAAATTTCACTTAAGTTATCTGGAAAATCCTTACAACAGGTTCACAAGAGGAGAGGAACCTTCTTTACAAAATAAAAAATGAATTATCAACATCATTCCATTTGGCAAAGAGTAAAACATGAACATAAATAAAAATAATTAATTTAAAATACCAGCAAAGAAAGAAAAGGTGTAAAATTTATGCAAATTCTGCCTCCCAAAGGCTACGGCCTCGACAGATTACTACTCAGGAGGAAAATTAAGTGGAATATTAAAGTATGTAAGCATGCAAGTAAAGAATTATATAACAAAAGTTATTCTACTCTGTATGTATAATTTTGAGATAAGGAATCCATGGTAACTCCCCACCTCCTTGATCAATTGCAACCAATCAATGATTCATTTTCATTAATTATCTTACAAAACTTAAAAAAATTTAGTTCAATCTTAAAATATTAAATAAAATGTTAACTGAAGAAAAAAACAGGTTGATTATCTATCCCCATCCCTGAAAGAATTTGCTTGAATTCATATAATGGAATCATCTAATTAATACAAGAATGAGACTTCCAAACCACAAATAACAAAAAAGATTTATAAGTTTTTTGCTTCCTCCCCTAAAAATGGTGGGAGGAGTAAAAACATCAATACTAAACATCATCAGAAAATATCTCAGATAAATAAGGGACATTAAATTATGAGAAAAAATGCAGTTATCCTACAAATACGAGGTGTGTGAGAAAGGTAATGAGACTGGTAACACTACGAGCGATCTAGCAACACTGTGTCTACTGGTCTATACTAGACCAGTTTGTTCATCCCTTCCACATGCTCAGTATGAGTTTCAACTCCGTTCAGCCAACACATAATTTTTGACAGTGCCATCAGTGAAGTTGTATTTTTGCTGTGTGTTATGAAAATGGAGCAACGTTGTGCAATCAAGTTTTGTGTTAAACTTGGGGAATCTGTGAGTGTGACCTTTGAAAAGTTGAAACAGATCTATTGTATTGCTTATCAACAGCACAAGTTTTCCACTAGCACAAACCATTTTTGGAAGGCCAAGAACACGTTGAAGATCAACCTCGCTCAGGGAGACCTTCAACTTCAAAATCTGACAAAAACATTGAGCGTGTGAGGGTTCTTGTGAGATCAGATCTTCGTTTAACAATAAGGATGACGAGTGAACAGTTAAATTTGAACACTTTCACCGTACATCAAATTTTGACAGATGATTTGGTCATGTGAGAGGTTTGTGCAAAATTGGTGCCGAAAAACCTCACAACAGAAGAGAAGGACAATCGAAGAAACAGGAATTTTTGACCTCAAAACGCTGCTACCAGGAGTGGGAACAACGACTCCGCCGGTGTATAGCTGCCCAAGGGAACTACTTTGAAGGGTATAATATTGTTGTTTGAAAAAAATAAAAACTTTGGTACAAAAAAGTCAGTCTCATTACTTTTCTCACACACCTAGTAAAATGTTTAGATGCGGGACCCACCATGAAGTCTGTATCTCCCTGTCCCTTGATCGATTATGATCAAAATTAAATAAGATCAATGCCTCATATACAGAAATAATTGTGCCATATTTCATCAAATTTGGTCCACCCATTCTGGAGGTAAAAAAAAAAAAAAACCAGTTCAATATACACCGTGCGTACCATTTGAAAATTTTCATTGTGAAAACTGATTTTTTTTTTAAAAGGGTCATGAAACATCACAATTTGAAAAAATCCTGACATACAATATTTGACCCAATTTTCATACTTTCTTTATAAATACTTTTCCTATAGTCGGGAAAGTAAAAATTCATATATATGTGGAATCAAGAATTCAAGAGATTTTTTAAAATCAGTTAAAATAAATAAAATTATCATTTACAGAAAGCTACAACAGTATTCTAACTGTTTATACAACTTTTAAAAAGTCACACAATATTATTTTGTTTGGACATAATATTTTTATGGTAACTTATTTTCTTCTTTTCCAACTGAAAATTTCTATTTAGAAATGCGAATGTGTAGAATATAAAAAATAGAAGTTCTATTTTTCATTTTTAATAAGAGTGTATCACAAAGTTCTACAAGAACTTTCAGAGTCTTTTCTATTCATGAAAATAATGGAAAAAGTTCATACACCACGATGTTAATTAAAAAGTTTTAGGATGTTAATTAATGGGCAGAATTTGTAATTTCATATGGTTATTGATCTAAAAAATTGAATAAAATAGTTCCCAGAACTGAATTTTAAGTAATTTTTGAGAAATCTGGGTTGAAAACCAATCAATTGGAGTTAAAACCTTGTTTTTTATGTTTGACTTACAATAACTGTTAAATGGGAAATAAACTCGTGAAACTTTAAAAAAAAAAAACTTTTAAAGAATTTAATTCTGAACAAAATGGTGTAATATAAGTTTACTAAAACAAGGAAAGGTTAGAAAAATTCAAATTTTAATTACAAACAGTACACTAGACCAAAGTGCATTTTATGTACAAATTTATAATAACGTACAAAAATGAGCCCCCATTTTCAACACATTTCTTGGCATACTTCTGTTCTGCTTTCGCTGCTCTTTTTAGTTTTTCAGGGCTGTCCTTAAGTTGCTCAACCACATTCATAATGCAGACAATTAATTCCTCTACAAAATTTTTTTTTGTTTCGTAAACAATATTTTTCATTTAACCCCAGACACAAAAATCTAAAGGTGTTAAATCAGGAGATCTTGGTGGCCAGGAATGTGGACCTTCATGACCAATCCATTTCTCAGGGAAATAATTTCAGTGATTGGAAATAAAATAAGAGAAGTAGGGAGGTGCGTGCCATCATGCTGAAATACTTTGCATATCAGCGCTAGAGAAACATCTCCAAGCATCTGCAGCAATTCTTCTTGACGAAAGTGCAACTAGATCTCAGAATTTAAACAGCTGGGTAATATGAATGGTCCAAAAACAGCTGTTTATGAAGAAGGCCGTACCACACATTGACACTAAATCGGTGTTGAAAATTAATTGCCTTCCACTGTTTCATGAGGATTTACTTCTGTCCATATATACTTATTTTGTAAATTGTTGACACCATCTTGAGTGAAATTTGCCTAGGTAAACAAAACAAACTTGTAAAGTTGTCGATTTGTATTCCACCAGTTGCAGAACTCCAAACAAAATGGACCATCTCTTGGATGTATATTTTTAAACTGGCTGTTTATGATCAGTATAAAACTTGTTTTGTTTAAGTGTCCTACAAGCCACTGAATATGAAAATTTGATCCGTTTAGAAAGACAGTCAACCAACGCCTGGACAGTGCTAAACTGCATTAATAATAATTTCATCAACAACAGCATTGTGTTGGACTGATTGTTCGTAGTTGCTATAAATACTAGGTAGTGAATCTGTTTCCTGAAGACTGCAAAAAGTCGCACTAATTGTTTTGGAATCCTGCGATTCAGAAAACACATTTCATATTCTACTACAGCATTATCATCAGATGCATCCAAAATGAATAACACATCAACGTATTCCTGTTCTAAATAAGTAACACATAATGTCATTAGCAAAACGATCATGTTCAAACTAAAATTTAAGAAAACCTTCGCTAATGATAGTACAGTTCATAGTATCTGATATACTTAATGTACCTTACATGATTTACAATGATTTAAACACTAATATAGTATTGCGCATTGTTGATCAGCTTTTGCTATTTCATTGGCAGCTTTGAAAAAATATTAATTTTTAAAATAATTTATCGTATTTGTCATTAATAAAAAAAATTATTATCTAAGTAATTTTTATTTATTTATATATTACAACTGTATAATTTCCAGTTTTTTTTTTAATCTTTTAACAGTAAAATTTGTTCTTACAAATTTTGTGGGTGGGGGAGCAGGAAAATATTTTTAAAAAATATTAATTTAAAAAAAAAAAATTTGTAACTTTTTCAGAGTTTTTCAAGAATGAGGTAAAAGAAATGATATGGAGAAAGAAGATTTGAAAATAATCCAATAATCTATTTGTAAAAAATTGCATTTTTGTACTTACATTTTTCTGTTTTAGGTAAAGAATCAGTATTACTAAAATATAACCGAGGACTTCTAATGACTGACAAAATACTCCTTGTTAATAAATTCTGTAACACACAGAACAAAGAATACATTTACAATCCAGATTGCAACTTAATAGGTTTTTTAAATAGGTCATAAGTTTTAGTGCACAAATGAATAGTAAAATGAAATTACATGATAAAACTTTAATACTATTACTAATTTACCAGTTATCAATCTCTGAGAACAATCACCATTTTGAAAATAAATGTAAATACAAAGTAACTTAATTTTATTTTCATACTTTCAAGGCTATTACAATATTATATTACGATACTGTCATACATTTTACACAAAACAATTTCTTTATGGTAAAATCCTACAAATTGCAATCAACATGAGTTTACAATCTTATGTCCATGAATGTAAAAATAATCAAACCTATTGTTTGATTATTAAAATCAAGCAATAGGATATCTTTATATTTATAAAAAAACAAGTGTTAACATCTGTAAAAATGGTCAATGATCATTCACTATAACTTGCTACAACTCAATAAAGACACTTCACAAATCCTAGCCTACAGTTCATTAAATGCTATGAGGACATTAAGCATCCAAAAAAATTCCATAAAAAGAAATACAATTTTGAATCATCCAGTGATCTCAAAAATTACGAGGACAAGTTAAAAAGTAAAGTGAGATTCACAAAATCAGTATTTTTATTTTTACTTAAATAAATGATACATGCATTACTTTTCAACATAATCCCCTCCTACTTCTATACACTTGGTCCATCTTTTAACGACCTTTTGAATTTCTTCCTAGGAGAAAGTTTTCAGTCTGGTGTGCAGAAATCTTTTCACCGCTTTTATGGCCTCTTCACCAGATCGATAATGATTCCCTTGCAACTGTTCTTTTAATGGGTCAAAAAGATGAAAATCACTTGGAGCCAGGTCTGGACTATATGGAGGGTGGTGCAGCTCAAATCTGAGATCTTGAAGGCAACGGACTATTTTTTTTGCCATATGAGGTCAAGAATTATCCTGAAGCAAAATCATGCCTTTAGAAAGTTTATCATGTCTTTTGGATTTGATTTTTTGCTTCAGTAAATACAGTAGTTGTCACTGTTTACTGATTGACCTTTAGGTGTGAAATAAACCTTCCATATCCCAGAATATTTGTCATCATCACCTTTCCTGCAGACATCAGAGTTTTGAATTTTTTTGCGGTGGGAGATGAAGGAAGTTTCCACACTACACTTTGTCGCTTACTCTCAGGTTCAAAGTGATGGACTCCTTCATCTTCATAACGTTCAAAAGCTTCTGGGAAATTTTCAAACGATTCTCTTTGTGGATGCTGGTCAATTGACATGAAACCCGTGAGCAGAGACTTTTTGAAAATTTAAACAATCGTGGATGGATAATTGAAAATGCTGAGCCATGGCTTATATTGACTCACTTGCAATGTCATAAACTGTAATTCATCAGTTACCGAGAATCATTAATTTAACGGCTTCAATATTATCGTTAGTCATTGAAGTGGAGGCCTACCTTTCCACTGTTCATCACAAAACGAAATCCTACCATTTTTAAAGCAATCAATCCATTCGTAGATCTTCCCACCAAACTCTCTCTATATTGCTGCTGCATTCGACGAATAATCTCTGCTGGTTTTATCCCTTCTCAACTGCAAACATGTATCACTGCTCTCACTTCTTTCTTAGTGCAATCAGACAAAGTAACACTCATTTTAAACACAATCACACAGCTAAAAATAAAACAATACTTTCAATGAACAGCTGATAGAAGTTATGAGTTATAATAGAACAATTATTGCTACCATAAATGTAAAGGGAAATCAAAATTTCCCTTTACTTTTTGACTTACCCTTGTATGTTGCTGTTCTGAGACATGATGAAATATTTTCTACAGAAACAGTTTATGAATACTATTTATGTTATAATAGGAATATATTCTTTTGTTTGTCCTTTCTTATGAAACTTCAAATGGCAGAGATTGTGACACTTTTAATGAAACAGATTTTACAGGTGTAATAATCTAAATTGCCAAGGAATGCATTGCGACTACCTAGATTTTTTTTGTTTATTAATATTTATAATCAGCTCACTTTTTAATAGCTTACATGTGATAAAGAATGATTTATTTAAAGTTATTAAATTATAAAAAAGTAACTTAATTAAGTTTTTGTGAATGTATATGCTGGTATTTAGAATGTTTTTGTCAGCTGAAATAAGAGAAATATGATAATCAGATATAAAAGCACAGATGCATTAAATAGTGACTAGGGTATTCAAGGTTTTTTTTAGTTGTTTAAATATAAAAAAAAGAATCTATGGACATGAAAGTCAATAATTGAAGATTGAATTATCAATCTACACCGTATAAGATGTGGGAACTGTGAGTGTAAACTTCAGCAATTGCATGTAAAATTTGGTTCTAATTTATCCAATTCAAAGTTGTATAAAGATTTAATTCAAAATTACAGTTAGGATATTTGAAATTTCAAAAAGAGAGCAATTATTTTTTATTGTCAGAATCAAAAATTTACTATTTGTTTGAAAAACGGTTACCATCATAAACATACTAGGGGCAAGTATAATTAATAGTGGTCAATTATAAAAATTAACCAGTAGGATACGTTTATATTTGTAAGAAACAATTTTAAACATTTGTAAAGCATTACTATTAATATATGATCAATAAAACCCAGGAGTATAAGAGAAAGAACGCATAGGAATGACAAATGCAAGAGGTCCAGCGCTTACAACCTCCTGCATATTCAATGAGGTGCATTTCATGGTTTAATATTATTTTATGTAGTTTGTAAATTACTAAAATTAAATACAAGTTTTATTCCAGCAATGAAAATTACCAAGCAACAAAAACAGAAAGAAATCTTTTACAATACTTAAATTTTAAGCATGGTAATCTACAGCTTAAAATATATATAACAGAATGGCCAAAAAAATAAGAAAAACAAAGCCATTGTAATACAGTATTACAGAAATGTTTAATGGCTTCCTTTTATAATTAATAAAATGTACATTTTGAAAAACTAAGTACACACAGCTTTTGCTGATTTACAAGATTTTATGTTATTTTTTTACAAAATTGAAATTTGTTATTAAATTTATTTTATACATGAAATTATGAAAATAACAATCATTTTTTGGTACCATAATATGTTAACGTATTAGGGCAATCAGAAAAAATATAGATCAGTCTAATACTAATCTCAAAGTAGACAAAGAATAGACAGAATATAACATTAAATTTGAAATAAAGAATGTTATAATATGTCTTTATACTTATGTGGATAAATGCTAATTCTTAATAGGTATTAAAGACTAAATAAACAAAAAAGGATTACAAAAAGCTCAGTAAAGAAACTGAAGCACTTCAATTGTGTTTGCTTCTCACTTCATATAACTAAACGTTACAAATCGATATGTAAATAATTTATTACAAACACTTACTTACCTTTGTACTATTCATATTTACAAATGAAACTTTCAGTTATCTAATTTAATAAACAACGACTAACTCTTAATATAAATCAGAACTTACAAACCTAACCTCCAACTTCACGCAAGGTTTAACAAGCTGAAACCGAGGGAACACGCTACTACAAACTTTGCGTTGTAGTACGTTTCAAAACGATATACATCGATAATGATAACAATAGTCGATTTTCCACTAGCATTTTTTACGCTATCTGTTCCCATCGAGCAGGGATTTTCGTAACGACGCTAAAATCCATTACTCTTTTTTTTTTTAAAAAAAACAAATTGTTTCCGAATATGACAGAGGAATTTTGGTTCTTTTCATTATGCTTTTTATATTTATTTTTTTTATAGTGATTTTATTTATTTAAATCGTCTACGGAAGAACAAATAAAGAAGTCAGTAGTGATCTGACTGATATTAATAAAATCTGAAATATAAGTTATATTTAGTTAAAATAATAATAAAAACGAATAATAAACTAACGCTGCAAAAGAATTACGCCCTTCTAAGCGTGTGCATCAGATCATTAAAAAAAAAAAAAACGACGAATTGGGAGAGCACCACTTTAAAATACACCTTTCGCAGTCATCGTATTACTCACCTTCGGAAGGGCGTTTTTACAACTAATTTAAATTTAAAATTAGACTAATTAACAGATTTCAAATTTAACCAAAAACCGAAGAATCTACTATAACCTAAGATTAAAATAAATATACGTAAAAACCGAAATTTAAATTGTTCTAATTTCAATAGATTAATCATTAAATGTTTATATAAATGATAATGACGAAATAATACTTACTAAAATAACCGCATGAAAATAAACAAGAACAAAATGAAAGTAATGAAATGTAGTAGAAATAACAAAAATGGATCACTGAATGTGAAAATAGGAGGAGAAAAGATTATGGAGGTAGAAGAATTTTGTTATTTGGGAAGTAGAATTACTAAAGATGGACGAAGGAGGAGCGATATAAAATGCCAAATAGCACAGGCGAAACGAGCCTTCAATCAGAAATATAATTTGTTTACATCAAAATTTAATTTAAATGTCAGGAAAAGATTTTTGAAAGTATATGTTTGGAGTGTCGCTTTATATGGAAGTGAAACTTGGACGATCGGAGTATCTGAGAAGAAAAGATTAGAAGCTTTTGAAATATGGTGCTATAGGAGAATGTTAAAAATCAGATGGCAAATGAAGAGGTGTTGCGGTAAATAGATGAAGAAAGAAGCATTTGGAAAAATGTAACTAAAATAAGAGACAGACTTATAGGCCACATATTAAGGCATCCTGGAATAGTCGCTTTAATATTGGAAGGACAGGTAGAAGGAAAAAATTGTGTAGGCAGACCACGTTTGGAATATGTAAAAGAAATTGTTAGGGATGTAGGATGTAGGGAATCTTGGAGAGCTGCATCAAACCAGTCAAATGACTGAAGACAAAAAAAATAACCTATCAGAAGGCGAATACATCCCAGTACGCACGCGCGTATTAAGGAGTAATTTTCTTTTATAGTTTTTTTTTTATATACAAATAAAAGAACTGAATTGGAATTGCAAAAATTGTATAAATTTGGTATACTTGAAATACTCTAGTTTTTCGTTATAAGCGATTCGTAATTTGGGCGAAAAAGATAATCAGATCAACATCAGATTAGAAATATGACAGAAATAACTAATTATGGGATTCAATACATATCGTTTAAATTTTGTAAAACGGTTAAAAGAATCGGAAATTCACCGTAAAACTTTTATTAAATGTTTTTTGTAGTACTTATTTTTAAAAAAAAAGTAACTACATCTAACGGTTAAAAATAAAACTAATAGATTGAATAACTTATTTGTTTGCTATTTTACTTGGTAGATAGCGCAGCACGCAATGTTATCCTCCTTTAAATACTTCGTATTTTATACAACAGATGTCATACCAGTTGTACTCCGAGTAGAAAAACAGTTTTTTAAACAATTTTATTTTGTAAATGACTATTTATTTTCTACAATAAGCTCCATTACCGTAAACATAAAGTAAATAAATAATCCTATATTCATTTTCATTGTAAATAACAGCATGAAACACAGTAAATATGAACCGTTTCTAAGTAATTAAGTTAACCGACTGTAACTGCAACGTAATTACTTTTAATTTGTGATAAATGTTTCAGTACATACGAAAAATCAGACCTTTGTTAATTACAGAAGCAGGAACATGGTTTATGTGTGGTAAAAATTACAAAATTTCTAAATTAGTTGGTCTAACTAATCAAGTAACTTAATTAATAGTTTTGTTCAAATAAATATGAGATAATGGATATTGTCTTCGGTGCAAGTCTCAAAATATCAGATAAAATAAGAATATAAAAAATTATTTGATATGTAAACAGAATTAAGTTATTTTTAAATATTTTCTTAAGCCTATTTATTTTTTTTATTGAAACAACAATCACAAAGTGAGATATAAATTACTTTTAAACAATGCTCAAAACTAATAAGAATTCAATACATTATATTTAAGGAAGTGTATTTTTTTTTTCTTGCCCTTTTATAAAGTCAAATAAATTATCACTCGTTAATTTAACGAGCCCTGCAAAACCATAATCATATTCAGCCAAACAAGTGACACACCTTCACAGTGTTAACCGCAGAGATCAGTTAACAGTGAACAGCCGATTGCTTAATGACAGCTGATATAATGATCAGCTGTCATTACAAGAGATAAGAATTTTAAGTAAAAAAACTTCTGAAAAGTCTTGTGCAAATTATAGAATGATAAGAAAGAGAAAAAGATCAGTTGAAAAAATGAAATAGATAAATCTTTTATATTTGTAAATCTTTTACACAATAATGCTTCTGTAAATAACATCAGGGATAGTTAGATATCCTACTCCCCGGTTTCCCTTGCCTTGGATGAATCAAGGGAAACCCTCGTAAAACCTTGATCAAAGCAGCATCAAAAAATACAGAATTAATTTTAAGATAAAAAACAGCTTTTATTAAAACCTATATTAATTATTTAAATATAAAGATATGAAACAATGTTAAGGAATTCATTAACTAAAAAAAAATCAACTGAAAAACATGTCAGAATTCAGAAGGCATTAATGTAAATTATTTGAATTACTGTTTTCAATCATTATTATGTTAAATCACTGTTAGAGTAGTACTGTTTCCGTAAAATAAAATTACTGTGTACACCAGTGTATTACGGGTACCATTTCGCCCGGAATAACGGTTGCAAAAAAAGCCTGTATGTCGTAGATAGATTTTAAGCTTTCAGATTAACCCACCGAGTTGGTCTAGTGGTGAACGCGTCTTTCCAAATCAGCTGATTTGGAAATCGAGAGTTCCAACGTTCAAGTCCTAGTAGGCAGTTACTTTTATACGGATTTGAATACTAGATTCTGGATACCAGTGTTCTTTGGTGGTTGGGTTTCAATTAACCACCCATCTCAGGAATGGTCGAACTGAGACTGTAGAAGAATATACTTTATTTACACTCATACATATCATCCTTATTCATCCTCTGAAGTATTATATGAACGGTAATTCCCGGAGGATAATAACAGGAAAAGGAAAGGTTTCAGATTGTTGATTATGTAATCATTGAACCTACATATATATTAATCAATCCACACAGAATTGTAATACAATTAAACTTTTATCTACGACGTGGCACCAGATTTATCGGAAGCCCTCATTTGGATTTTTCTCGCATATAGGCTATTTTTATTTCATACAAAAATATTTTTATCGATCATTTTGTATTATGATTAGTTTTCATTGTTATAATGACCGAAAAAGTAAATGTTTTACATACAATAAAACTACAAAACGAGTGAAAAAAGAAACCGCGTTCACCTTCACTGCTGTAGAAAAGTTACGTGTTATCGCTTGCGCAAAGTACGTTGGAAATCGTGCTAAAGGCAGAAAATCTGATTTAGCAGAGTCTTGCATTCGTAAGTAGTGAAAGAAAGAAAATGAATTTCTCTTACACTGTTTATCATTACGGTGGAAAAACACGAAATATCTAGAAAAAAGGAAATCTTGTAGCGCATATCTTGTAGCGAATGTACAACGCGATTTCTATACGAATAAAAGGAACAATTATTCCCTATATCAAATCGGGAATGTGAATCGGACATCGGTTATTTTCAAAATGCCATCGACAACATTGAAACTGTAGGTGCAATCAGTGTTCGGATACAATTGCATGTTTCGAAAAACAATTTCGCCTGATGATGCCGACAATACTTTCGGAAAGGAAAAAATTACCCCGTATGTAATTTTTAAAAGAAAATATTTATCGTAAGGTGAAAAATTTCCATCTGTTACTATCGTACGAGCATAAGAAAAGGAACGGATGAATAATTATTTAATACTGGACTGGATTAAATGCGTTTGGCATCTTGATACGTTGACATCTTCCTTCAAACTATAGATATCTACGTTAACCGACCGTTTAAAACCAAACTCCGTAAATTCCACACAAATGGACCGCCAACACGATACAGATTAATTTTTTATACAGATTTGTGAATGAATTATGCTCGGTCAGAAATATCAGTCGATATGATTAAAAAATCGTTCAAGAAATTTTCCATTTCAAACGTTCTCAATGGTAGTGAAGATGATTAATTGTGGTTAAATAATTACAAAGATAATTACAATTCTATAGATGACGGAAACTCGAGCATTGATGAAAGTAATTAAGGTATTATAATATGTAAACCATCAAAAATTAATTTAAACTTCAGGAAAAGATTTTTGAAAGTATATATTTGGAGCGTAGTTTTATATGGAAGTGAAACTTGGACGATCGGAGAACCTGAGAATAAAAGATTAGAAGCTTTTGATATGCGGTGCCACAGGAGAATGTTAAAAATCAGATGGGTGGATAAAATGACAAATGAAGAGGTGTTGCGGCAAATCGATGAAGAAAGAATCATTTGGAAAAATATAGTTAAAAGAAGAAACAGGCTTATAGGCCACATATTAAGGCATCCTGGAATAGTCGCTTTAATATTGGAGGGACAGGTAGAAGGGAAAAATTGTGCAGGTAGGCAACGTTTGGAATATGTAAAACAAATTGTTAGGGATGTTGGATGTAGGGGGTATACGAAATGAAACAATTAGCACTAGATCTTAGAGAACTGCATAAAACCAGTCAAATGACTGAAGACAAAATTAAAATGTAAACTTTTAATTAAATATTCGCAATACAGACTGATTTACTGAATACGCAAATAACAAATACTGTTATATGTTTTTAATCTTCTTTGATAATTTTGTTAATAAAATGTAAAAAGGTAACAATATTTTTCTTACTTTTTTTCAATTTTCCAAACCTGGATGCGTGTCTTACATGGATGTATAAGGCATTACATCCCTAACCCCCGTAGGTGAAGGTGTGGTTTCGACATCTTCAAAACTAAAATCAATGAAGTTCGGATACTGTTTAAGATACGGAAAACTGGACAATTTAAGATAAGGAAAACTAAACACGTTAAAACGAATGCGACAACTAAATAAGGCACATAATCGGGCGATACTGAGACGTGTAGTAAGATATTGTAAGAAGTTTAATGCCGTATATACACCGGTATTGTACAAATGATGGGATACAAGAATATTCCACATAACCACCGCTTTTACACTTAAAACATATTCAAAACTCTGTTTTATCAGTTGTAACGGCATGTATAAAAGTCCGAAGTAAAACAAAAAAAAAAAAAGATAGTGGATTACACTAATTTCCTCAGCAGTTTGACGAAAAGTGTCGGATTAATGGATGTGTCGGACTAAAGAATATCGGATTATTACGATCCGGCTGTAAATTTTATTTTAAATGAATTGGTAAAAAAGTTGTTTAAACTTTTCGGTAATTTATTAAAAACGGCAATAGAAACATAATAGTCATTTTTCATAAACCAAAGTATTGTGTTTAGTTACAGAAAACAGTTATGTTGTCTGGTTTGATGGAAATAGATTTATTTTATATTTTTTTCTAAGATTAAATGATTGTAATTTTTAGAAAAAATTGAATATTCTATAAATATAAACACATATTGAAATCAAATAACATATTAATTAAAAGAAAATTGTTCAACAACGAAAAAAATTTGATTTTTTCACGAAACGACCAATTTATGAGGTGAAATTTACAAGTGTGGCTTAATGTAGAATGATTTAGTACAGAATCCGATCCTGATATATTGAGCCCGCATCGTTTGGTATATTATATGCGACTGTAGTATCAAGACACGAGAAATGTTGTTTGTTCCTATACCTAATAGAGAGACATTATAGTATAATTAATATTCTTCATTACAGAACTAATAAATCGATTAAATTTAAGCTTTACGCTATCTATCCTAGTTTTTTTTTATAGATCTAAAGCGTATAAAATACCTGAGATACAAAAATACTATTTTAATGCCGATCTCTTCGGGATAAAGGAATAATTACGAAACCAAATTTTAGGGGCTATAAAATTTAAAATATTTTTTTTTTTAAGTATAATTTTTATCATAACCATTTTTACTGATTAGTGTAAATAAAAATTGGGCTCATAAATCAAAATCATTATCCAAAAGTTTTTTTAGTGTTATAATGTATATCAAACACATTTTTCAAGTTTTCTGCCGATTATTAATAAATGGACCATTAATAAAATATAAAAGTGTAACAAACTTTATAAATACTATATTACATATACGTAACTTCTCAGCAGATGTAAAATAAATTTCATAAGTTTTGGATTTCGTCTAGTGAAAAGTTTAATGCTACAAAATTTGATTAATACGTATAAAAAACTAGGAAGCAGAAACAAGCCTCAAAACTGTTAGGAAGTACAATATACTTGATCGAATATTGTTCCTTCTCAACCGAGACAAAACTGTATTTTATCATTTTACTGGATTCTTGGAAGGAATAGTGACGTCATGTTTATTATCGATGACGCTGAACCATATAGTAAGCGGTTGCTAATTCCATAAACAAGATTTCCATTACCGAAAACGATAGTACAGACTGTTCAAAAAATGACGCAACCTTACGGAAGAATGTTTCTTTCTTTTGTTGCATGTTTAATTGAGGAAAAAAATGGGTTACACAATACAACAAAGAATATTCATTGTCTTCCAACACATTAGATGTGTCAGTTATGCTCAGACTCAGAATGCCTTCACACAAAAATACGGTATGGATGTACCAAACTCCACCAAGCTGACCCACCGGGTTGGTCTACGGGTGAACGCATCTTCCAAAATCAGTTGATTTGGAAGTCGAGAGTTCCAGCGTTCAAGTCCCTAGTAAAGTCAGTTATTTTTACACGGATTTGAATACTAGATCGTGGATACCGGTGTTCTTCGGTGGTTGGGTTTCAATTAACCACACATCTCAAGAATGGTCGAACTGAGACTATACAAGACTACACTTCATTTACACTCATACATATCATCCTCTGAAGTATTATCTGAAAGGTAATTACCGGAGGTTAAACAGGAAAAAAAAATTATATTTATAAAATCGATAAATATAAATGGTTATATCGGGTTATTTCTTCAACCTTGTTAATATCAATATTTCCGGCCTATTTGTATTGTTTTCACTTTATGCCTTTAACAAGGCTTTCACAAGGGTTTAACATGCCTTTTATATATATATATGTATATATTTTTTTTTTTTTTTTTTTGTCTTCAGTCATTTGACTGGTTTGATGCAGCTCTCCAAGATTCCCTATCTAGTGCTAGTCGTTTCATTTCAGTATACCCTCTACATCCTACATCCCCAACAATTTGTTTTACATACTCCAAACGTGGCCTGCCTACACAATTTTTCCCTTCTACCTGTCCTTCCAATATTAAAGCGACTATTCCAGGATGCCTTAGTATGTGGCCTATAAGTCTGTCTCTTCTTTTAACTATATTTTTCCAAATGCTTCTTTCTTCATCTATTTGCCGCAATACCTCTTCATTTGTCACTTTATCCACCCATCTGATTTTTAACATTCTCCTATAGCACCACATTTCAAAAGCTTCTAATCTTTTCTTCTCAGATACTCCGATTGTCCAAGTTTCACTTCCATATAAAGCGACACTCCAAACATACACTTTCAAAAATCTTTTCCTGAGATTTAAATTAATTTTTGATGTAAACAAATTATATTTCTTACTGAAGGCTCGTTTAGCTTGTGCTATTCGGCATTTTATATCGCTCCTGCTTCGTCCATCTTTAGTAATTTTACTTCCTAAATAACAAAATTCTTCTACCTCCATAATCTTTTCTCCTCCTATTTTCACATTCAGCGGTCCATCTTTGTTATTTCTACTACATTTCATTACTTTTGTTTTGTTCTTGTTTATTTTCATGCGATAGTTCTTGCGTAGGACTTCATCTATGCCATTCATTGTTTCTTCTAAATCCTTTTTACTCTCGGCTAGAATTACTATATCATCAGCAAATCGTAGCGTCTTTATCTTTTCACCTTGTACTGTTACTCCAAATCTAAATTGTTCTTTAACATCATTAACTGCTAGTTCCATGTAAAGATTAAAAAGTAACGGAGATAGGGAACATCCTTGTCGGACTCCCTTTCTTATTAGGGCTTCTTTCTTATGTTCTTCAATTGTTATTGTTGCTGTTTGGTTCCTGTACATGTTAGCAATTGTTCTTCTATCTCTGTATTTGAACCCTAATTTTTTTAAAATGCTGAACATTTTATTCCAATCTACGTTATCGAAAGCCTTTTCTAGGTCTATAAACGCCAAGTATGTTGGTTTGTTTTTCTTTAATCTTCCTTCTACTATTAATCTGAGGCCTAAAATTGCTTCCCTTGTCCCTATACTTTTCCTGAAACCAAATTGGTCTTCTCCTAACATTTCTTCCACTCTCCTCTCAATTCTTCTGTATAAAATTCTAGTTAAGATTTTTGATGCATGACTAGTTAAACTAATTGTTCTATATTCTTCACATTTATCTGCCCCTGCTTTCTTTGGTATCATAACTATAACACTTTTTTTGAAGTCTGACGGAAATTCCCCTTTTTCATAAATATTACACACCAGTTTGTATAATCTATCAATCGCTTCCTCACCTGCACTGCGCAGTAACTCTACAGGTATTCCGTCTATTCCAGGAGCCTTTCTGCCATTTAAATCTTTTAATGCTCTCTTAAATTCAGATCTCAGTATTGTTTCTCCCATTTCATCCTCCTCAACTTCCTCTTCTTCCTCTATAAAACCATTTTCTAATTCATTTCCTCCGTATAACTCTTCAATATATTCCACCCATCTATCGACTTTACCTTTCGTATTATATATTGGTGTACCATCTTTGTTTAACACATTATTAGATTTTAATTTATGTACCCCAAAATTTTCCTTAACTTTCCTGTATGCTCCGTCTATTTTACCAATGTTCATTTCTCTTTCCACTTCTGAACACTTTTCTTTAATCCACTCTTCTTTCGCCAGTTTGCACTTCCTATTTATATATGTATATATATAGAATAAAAAAGTCTGTTTGTATATTTATTTGTTTGTTTCGTAAATATCTCGACACCGGCCCCAGCTAGTGGGTGTAGTTTTTGCAAAAATATTTCTTTTCACGTAACTAATATTCATATTCCTGAATATGAAACAAATCGGTCCATAAATATAATTTTTCTCAATATCTCAACCCCAGCGCCATCTAGCGGGTCCATTTTTTGAAGAGATAATTCTTAACATATAAGTAACATGTATTCTGAATATGAGGCAAACGAGACCATAAATACATTTTTTCGAAATATCTCGACGCTAGCGCTACCTAGCGGGTCCAAACTAATTCAGAAACCTTCCCTGGCATGCGTCCAACCATTCACCAAAGTTTTATCGCTATCGGATGAACGGTTTAGGAAGGCATAAGAGACATATACAGACAGACAAACATTCATACAGACAGATAACATATATTTAACGTGTATTTTTATTAAACAAAATTCTAAGTTAATAATAGATTTTGCTAATAGAAATATAATATCTTACCTTTTTTGATATCAGTATCGTTTTGTTAAAAACAGTTTTATTTATATTACAGAAATTTTTGTTTTTTGAGCGGAAAAAATTAAATTTGCGAGACTCTTACCGTACGATTTACAATTTCATTGTAATTGTTTTGCAGTAGTTACTGTGAGACTTTGTAGTGCTCCAATAAAATAGTAAAGAATGCTAATCGAAAACCTGTTTTGCGCATAAGATTACATTTTTATTCAGGATTCTTAAACATATTATTCTTATTCATTTAATAAAACGAATTTGCAGGTACAGAAGGTGTCGAAAACCCCTTTTTTAAAGATTATTATAGAGGTAGCATTGCCGCCTCAGTTGTCATACTTTCTAGCTACACCCCTTGATTTTTTTTATTCTTAAATTATGCAAAAAATATTTTTTTTGGATAAACATTTTTAAATACCAGAATAATATGAAGTTATATGTTATTTTGGTATAAAAATAAAATATTTATTAATAATGATATGATAAAAAACACATTTCTTTAATTTACGTAATTTTTCTTTAAAATATTATTTTATCTTAACTTATCTAAAAGAAACTTACCACCGAACCACAAAAAATATTAAAAAAATTATCAAATCTGTTTATTTATTAAAAAACATAATACTTAAAAATAATTTTAAAATAATATAAACGAGCCGAATTGAGTTTTTTGAGATACATTAAAAAGTTTGTTATTTTTAAATTACCTTTCTAAGAAAAAATAATAATATAAATTTACTCTAGTAGAAACATGGTAATAGAACAGTTACATTACTTAAGATATATTATGAAATATAAACAAGTATGGTGTGTATTTATCTAAATATTTTCTTCTAAATAAAGAATTACTGAAGCGAATCTGAATTGTAGTAGCTTTTACGGCAGTGGAATATACAACCTGTTGAATGTTGATGCCTGTTAAGAGTGTAAGAGTAAAGACTTACCGACTGAAAAATTACTTTTTAACGATATTAATTTGTTATCTTTACTACCGACTTTATTACGTGTACGGCGATAAAAAAAGCGGAAAAACTCGAGTTATTTTTAATCAAATAGGTCTCTAAATAAATTAAGATACTTTTGAATTATTTATACTTTCATTTTTACACGATTCGATTGTAATATATAAAATAATATTAAATGAAAAAAATAACCGGTTATCATTTCCTCATTATTTTTTACATATATTAAAAGAGCCAATTTCAAAATACATATTCTATGTGAAATTATAAATGTAGAAATGTACAGGTTAAAAAAAATTTATCAATTCTTTATTACGTATCATCGTCTTTGAACTAGTTAAAACTAGTTTAATCTATTCTTTGTTCCTTCCTATTCAATAATATTAGCTATCAAAATTGATAAAACTCAGTTGACACGTAGGGTGGGGTAGGATTAAAACTGGCCTCTTGTTACCTATGACTTCCTGCTTCAGTACACTATCTACTTCACTACACTATTAGGGTTAACACCACTTTAGAAACCCCAGGGTTCTTCAAAATGATGACCGGTATAAAAACCGTATCGGAAGTGGATGTAACAAAAGCGCGGAGAGTCTTGGGGAAGGCTGCCGTGTCCGAGTACCAGCATCTAATGAAATATTTGCAGAGAGGATGAAATCCCACAGGGAAAAAGGGAAATATCTCACCCTGTACTTGACGAACCACTTCAATTCACAAGACTACGAAGTACTTGATAAGGTAAACCGGTCCGGGAGCCTCACAGATCCACGATTTACTAAATCATGGATACCGGTGTTCTTTGGTGGTTGGGTTTCAATTAACCATACATCTCAGGAATGGTTGAACTGAGACGGTACAAGACTACACACTCATCTTCATTCATATTCTGAAGTAATACTTGAATGGTAATTCCCGGAGGCTAAACAGGAAAAAGAAAGGAAAGAACCGGGAGCCTCAATATCGAGGTCTTTTTCCCTCCTACTAGATGGTGTACGGGAATTACATCGACTTTAAGTCAGAAGATTAGCCTTAACTAGGACTGGGATAAATTTCACGGCCGGGTATTGTTTTACCATAACTGATACACAAAACCTGAAATTAACTTATAATGTTTGCGTTCTCAACTATACGTATATCATTCGCTGTCATCTTCCTCCATCGCTATGATCTGTGGAATAAAATATATATGTTAAAGAATAAAAATCAACCGCCGGATATGCCATCTCCCTCTTTCCCTTTAATTTTTTTCAGGTATGTTACAGTTACTGCAAACACGAAAACAGATATTGAATCGTTAAGGACATCTTTTTGATCTCGCGGTCCTTCTAAACCCTTCCTAGATGCTTGAGTGTCTAGAAGAGAAATTTCGCTGGTATTTGTTTCTGTGAAACTTCAACATCGTGCGATCGCTGCCACCCGCGCTCATCGAACAAACTGATTTAATATTAATTTTAAATCCTCCTCGCAATCCTTTATCCTGCAAAAGAAGATAACTAAGACCGCGACGAAGAATGGTGAAGAAATCCAACAGCCGTCCGACGAAAAGAACTCTACTCTTCACTGTGATAACCTTCTCCGGGCTCACAGGTTTTTCTAATGTTACGGTTGTAAATTTTTACAACCAGCACGGACGGAGGGTCAGGCAAAAGAAAAAAGAAACAAGAAAGACATCCTACAACAACGAACTCAGTTTCGCCCTGATTCAGCTGAATTAAGAAGAAGAAGAATCTTCAAAACCAGCCGTTCACTATCGTTCATTCATCTTACAATAATTAATTGTCTAGAGATACTATTTTTAACTACGAAGGGGTTGGGTTGGAGCCTCCAAAAACTAGCATCCAATCAGGCACATTCCTACTAGATCAAAAGACTTAACCATTGAAAGGCCATCAGTGAACGGATTGAAGGGAAATAGCGTCAGGAGAAGGATGTAAATATGTTGCTAATTTTCCAAGGAATACCCCGAGTAAAACCATTTCACATGCGGATCTACAAAGGACCGGAACGTAATCCCTCGACTCCATGCATCTTAAAAAAAAAAAAACATATAACTACCATTCACAATTTTTTAAATGGTTTGGTAACTTATTAAAAATGGAAATGGAATCCTCCATGATAAAGACCTTTTTCGTAAGCCGAAATATTATTTTGTTGATTTGAACGAAAACACTCCCAATGTCTTGTTTGGTAAAAGAATATCTTTTTATCAAAGATCGCACATTCATAACTAAAATACAAGGATAAGTTAACATATATAACTTTTCTAAATATAGGTTTAACATGATTCTTTCTTAAAGGCAAGAGATAATACAATCTGATAGCCCATTTTTGTATCTTAAAAACTGACTGACTTTTTGTGGAGTCAAGAGATGTTATACGACTTTAATCGAGAATACTTGTAGGCATAATAAATATTTAAAAACGATGAGTGCTTAGTGGCTTATTAAGGCGTTTTAGAACAAAAGAGTAACCTACCGGGTTGGTCTAGTGGTGAACGTGTCTTCCCAAATCAGCTGATTTGGAGGTCGAGAATTCCAGCGTTCAAGTCCTAGTAAAGCCAGTTATTTTTACACGGATTTGAATACTAGATTGTGGATACCGGTGTTCTTTGGTGGTTGGGTTTCAATTAACCACACATCTCAAGAATTGTCGAACTGAGAATGTACAAGACTCTACATTTCATTTACACTCATACATTTCATCCTCTGAAATATTATCTGAACGGTAGTTACCGGAGGTTAAACAGGATAAAGAAAGAAAAGAACAAAAGAGTACAGCTTGATTTTTTTACATCAATTAGATCATCCCAAACATTCACAAATTTTGCTTTTAAGGCCACCAGAAATACTATCGTTTATTTATAATTGAAATTATATCTAAGCAATCAAAAATGTTATGATAAATATAATGATTTGATCTCGATCAGAATTCTGAAAACCGATTTCTAACATTTTTAATTTGAAAGTACGTTTTATTTTAGTTACTAGGCTAATGCTATAATAATAAGGGAAAAGTCTCATAATCGATTTTAAAAAAATAACTCTTTTTTTAATTATGCCTCAAGGGGAAATTTAGAAAAAATATTTCACCAAAAACAGATCCTAACTCTATTTTGGAATTGCAAAAAACATATTTTTATAGTTATCCCTAAGCGTAATATATACGTAACCACTTTTACTTTCTTGTACGAAATAAAAGAAATATTGTGATCGCGAAAAATTTCGGTTTTCAGATTTCAACAAAAATATCCATTTTGACCATCCCTGAATCCATTTTGACTAGTTTCGCGTGACGTTTGTACGTACGTATGTATCTATCTCGTATAAATCAAAAACGATGTTGAAATGTTGGATTTAGGACTGTTGTAACATCTAGTTGTGCACCTTTTTTTTTTTGATTGCAATAAACTGGACAAAAAGTGTCAAAAAAAGCCCAAAATCCAAAAGAAAAAATTATTTTGAACTTTTTCTTAACTGCAATAATAAGTCCTCATTGAGAGTTTTTCAACGATATATCATAAGTAGTACTTATTTTTATTGGTTCCAGAGTTATAGCCAAATAAAATTTTAATTAATGAAATATTTGGATCTTACAAGGGGTAGGCACATAGGTTCAAATCACATTTCATCTCTTCTTTTTTAATTTAAATAGATTCATTTATTAATTATTAACCTGTAATTGTAAAAACATTTTTACAATAAATAATAATTCAATAATAACAATAAAAAAAAGGAAAAATTATCAGAAGTTATTAATGAAATAAAATTTTATGTACTTATCATTTTAAAAAAATGTGTATACGTAATTTAATAGGTTTACAAGGAAGTAACGTAGTCTACACATCAGATTTTTATAAGTGAATTTTAATGTAAATTTGTATATGATATCTGTTAGAAGCTTAATAACTCCGGATTGTATAAACCAGTTTTCTTCAAACTTGGTAGGAAGATGTCGTCCTCAGAGTGATTTATTATACACATTTTAAAAAAATTGGAAAAAGAAGGGCGGGTGTTTTAGATAAAATAAAACAGTTTTTTTATCTTGAATTAAATGATTTAACTTTTAAACTATATTGTATCGGTTCCGTTCTTGGCACAAGTTTTTCTTTTCAGAACAATTGGTTTTGTTTTTTATTTTGAAACAGTGGTTTTGTTACTTTCTATGTGGTTATAACTACACGATATTCTATATAGAGAAATTATTCCAATCCGGTTAAATTTTGCATGTCTGGGTTTTTGACGACCCTGACGTTTCATGACCCCTCCAAACCAAAAACAAAAACCACAATTTTAATACTGAAAAACGTATTTATATATACATGATCTGTTTTTGCTTGATGGCTCCAGACCTGATGGAAAGATTTGGATGGAATTTGGCATGATAATTTTTATTTGTAGTGCGTTGATATGATTTAATTTTTATCAAAATTGGTCAATGGGCTAATATCAACCTGGGTTTTGCTTCTTAAAACTTTACTCAAAGAGTAGGTTAATTTTTACACGTAATTTAATCCCGCAGGCAATTAAAATATTCACTGAATTAGTAAAGATTTCTTAAAATTAAACCGTTTAAATATTTAAATTATAAAGAAATATTTATATCGTTTCGTTATCAGAATAAAATAGTTAACGTCTTTTTCGTCACCGGCCGCTATAGGATCACTTTTAATAGTTAATCCCTGACTGATTTCTTTTTTTTTCAATTCTTTTGAAATTTATTCGCCCCGCCCAGGGTTCCGTATAACAAAGTTTTTTTAATTAAAAAAAAAAATATTTTAAATCCATCTCACAATTTACCACGCTGCATGTAAAAAAAAACTTTTTTGATAGCTCTTTAGTATTTCTTGAAAAAAATCTGATGTGGACACCACATGACTTCCTTGTACGTCTATTAAATTACATAAAAACATTTTTTCTGCACTTCATTTAAACTTATTTCATTTGAAAGTGAGATACGATCCTCAAATTCTTTAATAAAAGAGGGCAGTTACGCAATTGCTAAAATATTAATTTTTATTAACATCAAATACTGAAATATTAGGTTACAGTAAAAGTCCCTTGATTACTCTTTAAATAAATTGTTTACCAAATAATCCAATAATAAAAACTAATTATTCTACACCGTAAAGTCAAAATTAATATTTGCAACCAGCATACAGCATAACCAGTATACAGTTCACTAAACGGAATAGTTTAATTATTAACTTTTATTTATACGACAAACCAGAAATCTTTTGTATATTTCGCACAAGTGAAAATATAATTGTCAACAGTCACTTTAAACTGAATAAAATTAAAAAATGTATTTTATTTTTCTATCAAATAATTAAATAAAATGATTATTTTTAAAATAAATATACAATTTTTAGAAGAATTTGTTGGAGAGTCGCTTTATATGGAAGTGAAACTTGGACGATCGGAGTATCTGAGAAGAAAAGATTAGAAGCTTTTGAAATGCGGTGCTACAGGAGAATGTTAAAAATCAGATGGGTGGATAAATGTTAAAATTGAAGAGGTGTTCCGGCAAATCGATGAAGAAAGAAGCATTTGGAAAAATAAAGCTAAACGAAGAGATCGATTTATAGGCCTCATATTAAGGCATCCTGGAATAGTTGCTTTAATATTGGAGGGACAGGTAGAAGGAAAAAATTATGTAGGCAGGCCACGTTTGAAATATATAAAACAAATTGTTATGGATGTAGGATGTAGGGGGTATACAATGAAACCACTAGCACTAGATGGGGAATCTTGGAGTGCTGCATCAAACCAGTCAAATGACTGAAGCTAAAAAAAAAGAAGAAGAATTTGTTAAGAAAATCTAAAAATAATACGATTCTAAAATAATTTTCAATTAATATTAAATAATCAGTTGTTTCACCAAATTTATTACATTAATACATATGTAATGTATATTAAATTACATTTAAACATTTTTTAAAGTACATAAAATTTTATTTCACTAATCATTTTTTTTAATCATTGAATTATTATTTATTGCAAAAGTTTTTTTTATAATTCGGGTTAATAATTATTAAATAATATATTTAAATTAAAGAAAAGAAAAGTTAAAAAAAAACAAAAGAAGATAAATTCTGATTCGAACCGATATGCCTTTCCTTTAAACCAAATATTTTATTAATTAAAATTTTAATTTTAATTTCGATTGTAATCAAAAAGGGAGATGCACAACTAGATATTACAACAGTGTTAAATAAAAAATTTCAACATCCTACGGCTAATCGTTTTTGAGTTATGCGAGACACATACGTACGTACAGACGTCACGCCGAACTAATAAAAATAGATTCAGAGATGGTCAAAATGGATATTTCCATTGTAATCTGAAAACCGAAATGTATTGCGATCACAATACTTTCTTTACTTCGTTCAAGGAAGTAAAAAAAAAGTTAATAAAAAGAAAAAGGAGATGAAACCTGTAGATCGAAATTTGTCGCGATCACAATACTTCCTGCAAGAAAGTAAAAAAAATTAGTCAAAACTTTCATTCCCTTTTAAAAGATTTTTTTATCTAGAATTATGACAAAATCACTGTATTTTTAAAATAATTTTAAAAAGTTGTTTTTTTAATTTAATTTCTCAATTCAATAATTTTTTAATTTAATCGTTTGTGATAATAAATCCCTTGTCGGCAATTTTAAAGACAATTTATTTCCTTTCAAATTTATTGCATAACTGACCGGCGAAGTCGGGAAAATTATGCAATTCTTTGTCTGCTTTTTTAAAATAATTAATATTGGGTTCAAATCCTGACGAATTCGAACCAGAGATTAATTATATAATGATATGTATAATTATAATATACCAGCAGACCCGGAAATTCTTCGCTATTGCTCTATATATATATATATATATATATATATATATATATATATATATATATATAGATAGATAGATAGATAGAGAGAGAGGGAGAGAGAGAGAGAGAGAGGCAATTGCTCTATCTATATATATAAAAATGTAAAGTTCATTTGTGTACGGCTTCAAAAATTCAAAATGTTCTGCACTGATTGATCTTAAATTTTACCACGATATTTAACCCGCATCAAAGATTGTTTTCATCTATTTTTAATTTGTACAGTTTTTTAATAAATAAAAGGCTAATAAATCAGATGGAAATGTAAGCAAAGGAAAACCAATCAGATCAATGCAAGATGGCCGCTGTCAAACACAACGACCAATCACAAAGAGTCCGTATGGCCGTTGCCAATGTAAACAAAATCACAACTGATTAAGTAACAAATTTCTTTGAATTATATTTAACAGCTGAAACATCTGTGTTTTATTAAAAAAAAAACACCAAAACAAAAAGAAAAGCCACCAAGAATGATGACTTACAGTAAATAAATTAAAACATCCAATTTTCTTATAGCTCAGATAGACTTAAGACTACGCAAACAAAAAAAGTCGAAATAACCAAACACACAGAAAATAATATCACTACATAATGACCAAAAAATCCTTTGTTAGGTTAAATATTCACTTTTGTCTGAATTAAATATTCACTTTAATCGAGGTACTTTTGTGTGATCGTGTCGTGATTGAGCTGCGCCTTTCACCAAATCGTAAGCAGAGGTTATGTTTTATATGAGAGATGGTTTTAAAAAATATTAATTTTTTATAATTATTATTTAACTATTTTACTTAACTAATTTTTAGCCACTTTTCAATACTATCCGCCCTGTGTCTAATTGTTGTCGAGCTGCAGCTATGAGAACCATGAGAGATAGGGGAAAAAAGTTTAAATACATTTTTATGGCCTTTTCAAAATGAAAATTTTCGTTATTAAACTTTTTGTCTTTTCTGTCATGGTTTTCTACCTAGAGCTGTGAGAGCTATACGAGGTTATAATCTTATCACTTCCTTCTATTCCAGTGAAAACCGAAATAATGCCTCGCAGAAAATAGAATTTGGGCCGTCGCACTCGCGCACTCACAGAAGGATCAAGAAGACGGCTTTCGAATATGACCGAGGAAGAGCGGGCATCCGTACGAGAGAGGAACAGACTAAGCACCATCTAGATACGTAACGTGGAACCAAATCCTTTGTTAGGTTATTTTTTTACATATATATGACCAAACAATCGTTTTTTGGTCATTTAGCGTTCTTTGCTATGTAAAACCAAAGAACAAAATTCACAAATAGTAACACTGAAACCACACAACTATGTATTCGTTTTTTTTTTGTTTTTTCTAACCTCCGAAACCACCGTTATGCATTGCTTCAGATGATGATATGAATGATTTATAGCGTATGAAAATGCCATGCCTGACCGGGATTCCAACTCGGAACCACCGGATTAAAGTCTGAGACGTTACCACTCGCGCCACGGAGGCCGGCAAACATATTCGTTAGGAGCCGAATAAAAACACGACTTACCAATATGGCGTTGTGTGTCAAACCAATTTTATACGGACTATAATTACTTTTAATACGCGAAACCCTTTGAACCTCTTCAAAAATTATTCCTTTTGAACTAAGCCACATTTTGATATCATTGTTTTTCTATAACACGGCTGGAATTATTTTTGTTTAATGATAAGAAGCGTTGTCGAAGACAATAACCGAATTCTCTTCCAAAGGACATAATACACCGCTAAACTATTTCTAAATAATTCAAATTCGTGTAAATTTTTTACGAATCGCGTTTTTATCAAAATCTCACTTTTTTCTCAATTGAGCTGCGAGGTTTTGTTTTGAGAGAGAGAGAGAGAGAGAGAGAGAGAGAGAGAGAGAGAGAGAGAGAGAGAGAGAGAGAGAGAGAGAGAGAGAGAGAGAGAGAGAGAGAGAGAGAGAGAGAGAGAGAGAGTGCGAGAGAGAGAGTTTAAATGAATACAATTTAAAATTTGATAAAAAAATTAAAAAATGAACTTCACAAATTTTACCTTTCTCTTATTCTCCTTCCCCTTTTCCCTTTCCCTTTCTCATCACACTCTCAAAGTTTCCTTTTTACCCTTTCCCGTTTTCCCTTTTCTCTTTCCACCTTTTCCCCGTTTTCCATTTTTCCCTTTTTCCCTTTTGCCTGCGCGTAAATCGGTCCATTAGTTTTTTGGTCTTTAGCGCACACACATACGAACATGCCTTTTATATATATATATATAGAATAAAAAAGCTTGTTTGTATATTTGTTTGTTTGTTTCGTAAATATGTCGACACCGGTCCCATTTAGCGGGTATAGTTTTTGCAAAAATATTTCTTTTCACGCAACTAATATTCATATTCCTGAATATGAAACAAATCGGTCCATAAATATAATTTTTCTAAATATCTCAACCCCAGCGCCATCTAGCGGGTCCATTTTTTGAAGAGATAATTCTTAACATATAAGTAACATGTATTCTGAATATGAGGCAAATGAGACCTTAAATACAATTTTTCGAAATATCTCGACGCCAGCGCTACCTAGCGGGTACAAATTAATTCAGAAACCTTCCCTGGCATGCGTCTAACCATTCCCCAAAGTTTCATCGCTATCAAATTAACGGTTTAGGAAGGCATAAGAGACATACAGACAGAAAAACATTCATTTTTATATATATATATATATATTATAATTCTATTCTGTCCGGATATTAAATATATATACGTATTATGTATTAACTTTCTTGTGAAAACATTATCGATTCAAGGTCGTCGTTTTAACAAAATAAAAATAAATAAAATGAATTTTTAAAAACTCATTAATTTTATGCCGGGTTAATAAATTACATTATTAAAGGAAATGGAAGTACGGTTGTTTTCGATGATAATAATAATACAAAAGAAAATTTATAAACGTAAGAAAAGAAAAAAAAATGCTAATACTAATAATAAGAGAGAAAGGAAATTAAATTTGTTCTAAAACGTGTAGCCTACATTATAAGGGTAAAATAGTTTAACTGCTGATTGGAATTCCGATACAGCGTTAGAAAAATGTCTATCAACTCTGTAGGTAGCTTTGGAAAAGATCTGGCCCTTCTGCCGTTATTGGTAACGTCCAACCCTAAATATGTTCTTTTTGACCAATATATATCTCTGTGTGTGTGTGTGTGTTTTAAGGGTCAGATGGATATCCCCTTACTAAAAACTGTGGGAAAGATATTATATTTAATTTCACATATCTAAAGTAAATAATAAGTTAATCATTTACGCACAAACACACAATCTTATTTCAGTAGTTGACGCAAATTTCACATTTTGAGATGAAGTTTTTATCTCTGTAATATCTTTTTTCGATATTAAATAAGTGTCATTTTTAATATAATTGCAAAAATATATATAATATATATAATATATATTGTATTATATTGTTTATTAAATTATTATTATTAAAAATGTGATACTCTGAAACTTAATTTATATATATATATATATATATATATATATATATATATATATATATATATATGTTACGGGGAAATTGATTAATCACCTCCAATGAATAACATATATAATTTGTATATTTAATGTTAATTAGACGAGTTTAGCGAGTAAAAAAAGCGCAGGTTAAGTTTGGTTACTACGTTCGCTTCATTCGCTAACCTCGACTAATTAACAGTAATGTTTAAATAATTATTTAAATAACAAATTCAATAATTACTGCTTCCAGTCGAGTTATTCAAATATTTAAAATGACCGGTGCATTTAATACATCAGGAAAAAATTACTGGACAGATTTTAATAAAATTTTGCATATTTATGCCGTAGTGGATTGTTCATTTACCTCCAATTAGAATTATCACGATGTTCCTAATGGAAGTTAAATATTGATATTTTAAATATTTTATTAGTCTATTATTATCATTAATTATCATGTTGATCTTCGTGACGGAGTGGTAGTGTCCTGACTTTTCATCCGAAGACCATGGGTTTGAATTCCGGTCAGGCACGGTATTTTTCACACGCTACAAAATTCCTTATAATTATTCTTAAGCTTTTTGTTATGATGTAAAAAAACAAATACATTATTATTATTATTATTATTATTATTGCAATTAGCTTTAGTTAGCACAACAAACTTTAGTTAGCGAACTTTCATGGGTTTTGATTGTTTATTTTTGTTGTCGAAATTTGGTTATTGATTTTTGATTGAAAAGTTAAAAAATAAGCCTTCAAGAAATATAAGTAACTTTTTTATTTATTAATCAAAGTCTGCTAAAAGAATGAAAGTCCTTAGTCCTCTGAAATGCGTGGTTCTTGGTCTGCTGCTGACCGAGAGCGCTACCCCCAGAATCGAGCTAGAATAAATTTGCGATGTGAATTACAGTTAAATTCCTCAGGAGTTCATAGTGATGCTATTGTATAGCTACCGTAGTTATATAAGTATTTAAGTGTTTTAAGCCATATGTACAGATTAAGTACGCTGATCGTGGGCGCATTGGCGCCACGACAGAAGTGTGGTCGTATCGTCTCGCTTGGAAACGGAAAGCAGAACCAAACTGATATTAGTCTACAGAAGGAGTGTATCAGAATTCAACGTTAAGAACGAGGGAAAGGTTACGTTTTCAAGCATAATTGTTATTTATCAGTATTATTCTCACAACCATAAGGAAAACGAACACAGCGCGAGTCCAGGAGCGGAGCCCCCTGATTAGACGGAAAGGGCGATCGAAGCGAGCCCTAATTACCTAGTTATATATATATTAAGAGAAAGATAACTAGTATATCAGTACTAGAAACTCAAAATTCAACTGCATTGTAGTAGATGACAATAACAAAATCAAAATTCATACTTACTCGTAAAATTGCTTCGTAGAAACAATCGTATTTGTAGACTGACAAAATATTTAAACACTGTAAAGTACCTAGACGTAATTCAAATATTCATCGGTTCAAACGTATTATATATTTATATAAAAAAGTTTTGAATATTGGTACAAAAAATGTATAAATTTAAATTTATACAAAACGTTTGTTGTAATTTCGTATTAAGTAATTCTGAGTAATTACTTGAACGATCTCGATTTTGTTCTTAGTTTAATATATCATAGTAGATATGATTAGGATCAGAAAACTCAAGATCTAAACCTCGGAAAGCAGGTTTGGACAGCGGATGACCCGTGTAAGATCAAAGCTCGCGCCACGTTAATATGTTTTTTTTTTTTTTTTAATCCCTACATCCCTGGTCCGGACATCCAATTAAGTATACTCGGCCCAGGGACATGTCCTTCCGACTCTAAGGAGGTCTCCCCATCCACCGGCTTAACATCCGGCACGACAGGTCAAACCCCCCCCCCCCCCCGGTTCTGGATCTTTTGGGCCTGCTTCTAATCCCCGGCGGGGGAAACAGGGTCCGGCTATGCCGTTCCCCCCCCCCCCCCAGGAACCGGATCTCGGTCATTATGCCTTGCCTCAAACCAAAGGTGCCAGCAACAAGGACGCAAGCACCCTCAGAAAACCAACATCCTCGGCCGGGTCTCGGTCTTAACTTAACCCCTCGCAAAGGCTTTCCCAAGGAGTCCCCGTCCCTTACAGGTACCCGTACACCTAAGCATACGGGTCCTCCGAGACGGGGCTGTCCATTCTTCCCTACACTTAGCACTCTAGTAACCCCGGCGTCGATATTCCTCCACCTTCGTACGGAGAACTGTTCTCACGTTAATATGTAATCTAACCAAAATTAACCTGCGCTCGCTTCGCTCCCTAACCTCGACTAATTAACAGTAATGTTTTGATTATTAAAATAATAAATTCAGTAATTATGATAATTATTTATGATTTAAATAATTAAAATATTACTGTTAATTAATCAAGGTTAACGAGTGTAGGTTAAGTTTGGTTAGATTATATTTATAAAACCCACCGGGTTGGTAGTGAACGCATCTTCCCAAATCAGCTGATTTGGAAGTCGAGAGTTCCAGCGTTCAAGTCCTAGTAAAGTCAGTTATTTTTACACGGATTTGAATACTACATCGTGGATTCCGGTGTTCTTCGGTGGTTGGGTTTCAATTAACCACACATCTCAAGAATGGTCGAACTGAGACTATACAAGAATACACTTCATTTACACTCATAAATATCATCTTTTGAAGTATTATCTGAAAGGTAATTACCGGAAGTTAAACAGGAAAAAAAATATATATTTATAAAATCGATAAATATAAATGGTTATATCGGGTTATTTCTTCAACCTTGTTAATATCAATATTTCCGGCCTATTTGTGTTTGTTTTCACGTGAAAAACTTGCAAAACTTTTTTGGGGAGGGTGAGAAAAGAAAAAGTACGAATAGCGCTGGCGTTCACTTTCCAATAGAACGTCGCACCCTTCAATTGCTTCAGCTGCACGAATTTGCGTTCTTTGCGAACAACGTTGATGTCTAAGCGCCAATCAAACCTCTCTCTCTCTCTCTTTAGGCGTTTCGTTCTCTTTCTAAACTAACATTACATTGTTGATCTATTTCTATCGAATAAAAGTGCAATTGACACTGGTCTTGTGAATGTATAAATGTAAAATGTTATAAATACATTACGATGGCATAAAACTACCATCGTTACTGGTGTTTGGTTTCTTTAATTTTTTTAAAAATTTATTAAATTATTTAACTTTTTACATATTAATTAATTAAATTAATTAAACTAATTCATTTAAATTCTACATGTTATATAATTACAATATTTTTAATATAATTTCTTTAAAATTAAAAAGAAATTAATATTATTAATATAAAATAATATACCGAAGTATAAGCAAGAATGTATACTACTGTGCATGTATCCGTGAGATCGTAAACCGTAAATCTCGGAACGAAAGTGAGCTAAAGATAAGCATGTAAAAACAATTGATTCATTAAACAATACTCGCTTTTGGTCAATTGTTGAAAAGAATATGAGATCGGTTGAACACCTTTGTTCAAAAAAATTTGTTTCATACTGAACCTCATTATGATAGAGGTTTCGACCGCGTAATTCAAATATTATAAAACAACTTTAGAAAAAAAGTAAAATTTTCATCTACACCTTAAATTATTAATATTAGCAGAGTATACAAAATAAAATATTTAATAAAAAGAATTTCTTGTTAGAATTATTTTTTTGTTATAATGATAAATAATAATATATTTCTATACGTACGCGTGAGTATGTATTATATAGGATGTAAGTATTAGATGGTTAAGTAAAAGGGGGGGGGGTTAAAGATTCATATGAATGAATGAACATATAACATTTACGTCACAACATAACAGTAGCAATCTTAACAAAAAAAAAAAAAACGAAGAGTAAAAAGAGAAGGCATCGTCAACATTTTGTGGGGTCGTAAAAGATGTGAAAAGAAAAGAGAAGAAATAAAAGCCCTCATCGGGTGTTTTTTTAAAGTAAAGTATAAAAAAAGTAGTATGCTTTGCTGACGAGAACGAGCCGCATCGCGCGTGCGCTCGGTTCACAAACACGTTAGCTGTAGTAGCACGAGCTGGTGAAGTGAAATGTACGGCATAAAAAGAGAGAACGCCTGTGGCCGCGCCTCATTACAGGCCCGTGCCGCATTACTCGCACACTTTCTCTCTCTGTCTCTCTTTTTACCTCCCCTTCTCTATACGCTAAAAAACCCCGCTACCCCTATTATAATAATAAAAAACCGTGCACACGTTTCTATCTCGTCTTTTAGTTCACCGTCCGAAGCTAGTACTACTGAGCTGAACAGCTTTGTTGTAAAAAAAAACACACACCTTTCATAGCGAACTCTCTTGAAAAGCACCTGGACTGTCATTGAAAGATGAGGGGGTGATTGGGGAGAGAAAAAAAATTGGAGGAGTAGCAAATATAGTTTAAATACACCTCCTTCCCCTACTTTTACAATAGCACACTTAAACATCATCAGCTCATAAAAAATTTATACAAACTTAACTCCGAACCGATCAACTAACCAACACTTCAACTTAAAACATGTAACAACTTCTAATATAAAAGTAATATTTCTAATCATTATTATTATTAATAATATATATATATATATATATATATATATATATATAGTGGTATAAAATTCTTTTTACACGACTGTTCAAAAAAGAGTGTAAGTAGGTAGGGTGAATGTGTATGTATGTTCCACCATAGCAGCTCAACGGCTGAACCGACTTAAATTTATGACCCCGCGTTGGAATTGTTATGTTACCTGGATTGTCATAGGATATATAAATATGAATAATTGTATGTATACATATATATACGCTTTGATATTGGAGGAATAGGTAGATTAGGAAAATTGTGCAGGAAGGCAACGTTTGGAATACGTAAAACAAATTGTTTAAGTGTAGGGATTATACCAAAATGAAACGACTGGCTCTAGATATGGAATCTCAGAAAACTGAAAAACTTTGAAAACAAGATTATACACATTTATTTTTTGTCTTCAGTCATTTGAGTGGTTTGATGCAGCTTCCCAAGTTTTTCTATCTAGTGCTACTCGTTTCATTTCGGTATACTCGCTACATCCTATATCCCTAATAATTTGTTTTACGTATTCCAAACGTTTCCTCTGCCTGCAAAATTTTTCCCATCTACCTGTCCTTCCAATATCAAAGCGACTATTCCAGGATACCTTAAAATGTGGCGTATAAGTCTGTCTCCAAACGCTTCTTTCTTCATCGATTTGCCGCATCACCTCTTCAACCTCTTTATCCACCCATCTGATTTTTAACATTCTCCTATAGCACCACATTTTCATTGTACAATTAAACTATATACTTTTTTTTTTGTCTTCAGTCATTTGACTGGTTTGATGCAGCTCTCCAAGATTCCCTATCAAGTGCTAGTCGTTTCATTTCGGTATACCCTCTACATCCTACATCCCTAACAATCTGTTTTACATATTCCAAACGTGGCCTGCCTACACAATTTTTTCCTTCTACCTGTCCCTCCAATATTAAAGCGACTATTCCAGGATGCCTTAATATGTGCCCTATAAGTCTGTCTCTTCGTTTAGCTATATTTTTCCAAATGCTTCTTTCTTCATCGATTTATCTCAACACCTCCTCATTTCTCACTTTATCTACCCATTTGATTTTTAACATTCTCCTATAGCACCACATTTCAAAAGCTTCTACTTTTCTTCTCAGATACTCCGATCGTCCAAGTTTCACTTCCATATAAAGCGACACTCCAAACATACACTTTCAAAAATATTTTCCTGACATTTAAATTAATTTTTGATGTAAACAAATTATATTTCTTACGGAAGGCTCGTTTCGCCTGTGCTATCCGGCATTTTATATCGCTCCTGCTTCGTCCATCTTTAGTAATTCTACTTCTCAAATTCTTCCAAAATTCTTCTACCTCCATAATCTTTTCTCCTCCTATTTTCACATTCAGCGGTCCATCTTTGTTATTACTACTACATTTCATTACTTTTGTTTTGTTCTTGTTTATTTTCATGCGATAGTTCTTGCGTAGGACTTCATCTATGCCGTTCATTGTTTCTTCTAAATTCTTTTTACTCTCGGCTAGAATTACTATATCATCAGCAAATCGTAGCATCTTTATCTTTTCACCTTGTACTGTTACTCCGAATCTAAATTGTTCTTTAACATCATTAACTGCTAGTTCCATGTAAAGATTAAAAAGGAACGGAGATAGGGAACATCCTTGACGGACTCCCTTTCTTATTACGGCTTCTTTCTTATGTTCTTCAATTGTTACTGTTGCTGTTTGGTTCCTGTACATGTTAGCAATTATTCTTCTATCTCTGTATTTGAACCCTAATTTTTTTAAAATGCTGAACATTTTATTCCAGTCTACGTTATCGAATGCCTTTTCTAGGTTTATAAATGCCAAGTATGTTGGTTTGTTTTTCTTTAATCTTCCTTCTACTATTAATCTGAGGCCTAAAATTGCTTCCTTTGTCCCTATACTTTTCCTGAAACCAAATTGGAAAATATTGAAATATATATTTTTATCACAACCGCTAAATATTTTTCAAAATTAATAGTATTTTTATTATAAACTTAGTAATACACAGTTTGTTTGGTTTTATTTTTATAATAAACTTAATAATAGATATTATTTTTTATTAACTTTATTTTGTTCTGTATTTGTATTTTATGATAAGGCTTTATTTTTCCGATAAGGCTTTGGCAAGCCAAATATATATATAATGTGGAATAAAGTTTTTCTGTTTTGGTTCTAGGTGTATTTTAAATCTTTAGCTGGTGCGTATTATTCCTTGAGATTTCTGCATGTTATGCAAATTTTCTGATAGATTTTTTTTTTAGACTTTGAACTATGCGATCAGAAACATTTCAGTTTTCTTCAATCGGGATAGAAGATTTTCTTAACAAAAAAAAAAGAATGTTGGCCGACATTTTGAAAAAAGAAATGTTAATAGTTCAACGGCTTAATGAATATCTTAAATAAAAAAAGTAATAAATAGTAAAAAAATTAGTTCGGATGTCCTCCATGGATTTAAATATTTTTTTAACTTAATCACCCAAGAATTACAAAATAAGACACTACTTTCAGGTGCTCCCTTTATAGTACGCTAGGGGATATTTTATCCCTATTTAAAGTATTATTTAAAAAAACATTTTTTAAAAATGTATTATTTAAATAATTAATGTATTATTTAAAAAATTATTTTTAAAACTATTATTTAAAAAAATAATTATATAGTCACTGAAATATTACAGGTAGAAACTTTGATTTATGGATGGAATAACTGGACCCTGGAAATAATATTAAGAAAAGATGTATTTATTTAAATTACTTACTCTGGTCTACAACGGTTTAATTATTATATACAACATTTTTTAAGCTTATACGTGGGAATATGAAAATGGAATTTGTTTAACGTATGAAAAATGCTACGTCTAACCGGGATTCAAACCCGGGAACCCCAGATAAAAACTGGAAATACTGCCGCAAAGATCGGCGAATATTTATACGTAAAGATAAATCTAGGAACATATTTTCGTATTTAATAAAGAAAAATATTCAATAACAGCCCCAAAAAGCCACATTTATAATTGTAGCATAAAGCACACAATAAGTAAATAACAAAAAAAACCCTTCACATTGACAATAAAAAAGCAAATCATTCAATGTTAAAATTAGGGTTGAAAATATGGGGTGTGAACAGTAAATTTTATTGAATGATTATCAACAGTGATTTTCATTATTGTAATTCATCCCTTACGAAAAAAAGTTTAACCGTTTTTCTCATTTTTTAAAATATATTTTATGAAGTATACATTTATTTCAAGAATACAAAAGATGGATGGTGCACTAGTAAACCAGTATGATAAGGGATGCTCTAACCCTATTATTTAAAAAGAAATTATAAATTCACCCAAATATACGTGGAAACTGCGGTTTATGGATCATAGAAATGGACCTGGAAATAATATTACGAAAATACGTTTACATTAAAAAAAATAATATTGTAAGGCCGTTTATGAATTAATAATTAATTAAAGTTTTCAATAATTAAAAGAAATGAACAAAATTTTATATTCTAATAAAATTAAATCTGAATGGAACATAATAAAAAAAAAGAAAAGTTGACAAATTATTGCATGACTTTTTCTGCTACGCTATGCAAGTCATTTAATTAATTTCCACTGCTTTTTCATTGATAGGTATTAAGATTGTGACTTTTATCTTTTTGTAGTAAAATAATTTTATTTTATTTTTTATAAGACAATAACAAGAATGTATTAAAACAAATAGAAGACAGTTTTGGCATCCAAATATTTAATGTTCTTAACAAGACGTTTTAATGTTAAATAAAATATTTTTTAAACTTAATTTTTTTTTTTTTAGAAATTTCTTAATTGTTCTAATTATGAAGTATAAACTTTAAAATCTTTTATGAAAAAAGTTTAAACCAAAGGGAGATAGAATAAAGAACGAAAATATATACTTCAATTTTAAAATGCGGGGGTTGATTTTTCTTTTAAATTTGGGTTTTTATGTAAGTGCTATCCGCCTCATTTAACCAGAACCTGGATCCTCGGAGCTCAGGTTCTGGCCAATTTCGAAGCCAACTCGGGGGTTCCTCGGGTTCTCCAGAAATAAGGGGCCTACCTCATTGCCGCAGAACTTGCTTCGATCGTCATTCTCAAAATGCCAGGGGGACCGACCCCTGAAAACCCGCAGAGCTTGCTTCGGTCACCGCTCCAATCTTCCCAGAGAGCTCCACCCTCTGGAGCGCCGCATTGAACATTATTTTCGTAGTCATGAGAAAGATACTGATAAATAATAATTTAGTATTCAGGATTATAGAAACCTGAAAAAGAAACTAAATTATAAAAGATAGAACAACAATAAGTACGGTAACTAAAGTACGTATAACTATGATGACGAAAAAATCATAACTTATTTCTTTGCCGTTTTGGCAGAAATATAATAATGAAGTAAAAGGATTAATCTAATTTTTCCTTAATGAATATCTTTAATTCACATGAGATAATGGATATTTTATTATCTTAACCTACAAGGGAGCTAGGGCCTCCGTCGATGTCTTAAAACCTTCCGTGGGATAACACGAATGTATCCTGAGAATTTGAAAGCAATCGGTCGGTCGGTACTCGTGTGATGCAATAATAAACAAACGGACAAACGTTATATATATATATATATATATATATATATATATATACACACATTTCCGAATATCCGTGATCTGTTACATCGAGAGTGTACCTGATGCATGCAAAAGTTACACTTCGGCCTACCAACAAATACCTCGTTTGAATTTTGAAAATAGGACGATTTTTTTTAGAAATATTATAAGAGCACCCTACTGCACCTCCTAAAACAACGCCCCGGGGGCATCCCGTTTGTTACCGGTTGATGGTGATGATCGGTCCAGCCTCCCACGAGGTGCTAGCATACCTCACCACTCTAGCCTCACATGCAGTCTTCACAGGAAGCTCGTAACTGTTAAACAAAATATTTTAAAGATTTATTTAATATTATTTTATTTAACGTAAATTTAATTCTATTATTTTTGTAATATTATTCATTCGATTGATTCGAATCATTCATTTTAAACACAGTTCACAAGTGATAGAGAGTCACAGTTCACTAATTCAATTCATTAATTTTTGTACTTCAACCGGCAAATCTCCATTACTACATATACATACTCCGGTGATATTTAAGTATGGAAACAACTTTATACTGGATATCGGAGAGGTATTTGGACGCAGAAAGAACTGGGGTTCTACATACTTTAAAAACGTCTGCATTTTGGTCGGATTTTAATTTTTGTCCGCCATCTTGGATAGCCGCCATATTAAATCAAACTTAATTTTAGGTAGATTTCATAAGAAAGCTATAATGGGTACCATGATGCGACTTTCGGAAAATTTCGACATATCTTTGCGTTTCACATCCTCCAGACCCCAAAAACACTATCAGCTCAAAAGTTTATATATACATTTACATAAATATATATATATATTTCACTTTCTTGTGGACACGATAACTGTTATAATTTTGCGCCAATCACTTTCAAATTGATACATAAAATATAACGATACAAAATCTCGGTCGAGTTCGTTAATGGGCAAAATCGGAACACGGGGGTGGAAATTGGGGGACTTTTTCGAAAAAAATCGCTATAATTTTCTTATTATGTAAATTATCGAATTCGTTTATAGTTCATACTATTCTTTGGACTAAAGTCTAAAACCTATCTAAGTAAAGATTTTTGATATCACCAACCATTGACCCAGGGTATGAAAAAAATGGGTTTTCGAAGACAAAAAAAAATCATATCTTCCTTAATAGGCACAGTATCGAATCGGTCGTTAGTTCTCTAAACTTTACTTGAAACAATTTTTGATATGACCGACCCTTACGGCAAGGGATGATCAAAATATTGCTAGAATTGTAAGAAGATGGGGCTTGTCGAATTCTAAACATGTGAAACTTTTTTCACATGCAACCATTGTTATATTGAGTAAATGTTTCTTAACTTAAACGTAGAAATCTTTTTCCCCTACTTAGCACCGATGAAATTTACCTCCGCCTTCCAGCGTGTCGAAAGGGAATAGGAAGGTGAACATATGACACATGGTTTCCATTTAATATTTCACAAGAACAATGGTAAAACCCCATTTTTCTGTTAATACCTTCGTTATGCATTCAAAGTTGCGATGAAGGAAAAAACGTATTAACAATAAAGCAAGGTAAAACGAGCTGCATGAAAAATTTTACCGCATTTACATTCATAATTCAAACAATAACGAACTTTAAACAGTGCTATAATATTGATAATAATAAACAATAACTAATAATTAAAAATAAATTAATCGGCTATATCAACTTATATTATTTACTTTAAATGTAACATATTTATTTAAAAATTTTAATAAATGTTTTCGATCGTACATTACGTAAATACTTTTCAGGTAAGCAGTATAAAGCTGTTTCTATACTTAAAAATCACCTGTATAAATATGTATATATATATATATATATTTTACATTTTTCAAGCTGAAATATATCCAAAAACCGTCTCAGTTTTGCCAAGAAACATGGGTAAAAATTTGGTTGCGATTGATCGAGTAGTTTTTTCGAAAACCCTCTTTTCTATATATAAATCAATGTTTGTCTGTCTGTTCCAACTTAACTCGAGAACTACCGGACAGATTTGTGTAAAATTTTGCAAACCTACACTTTGAAGCCCTGCGGTGAACATAGGCTAATTTTTTTGGACCTCCAACATAAGGAAATTTTACAAAGAAATTTAAAACACTTTATTTCTTCCTTAAAGCTTATTTAATTTTCAAAATGACTTTGATTTTCAAGAAAAATTTAATTTTTAGCTAAAAGTTTTTTGAATCGATTAATTTTGAAAAGGGCTGAGGTTTTAACGTACAGTTATTCCTAAGTTTCAATTTTTTTAGCGCACATACATATGTAATTTTTACGATTCATTCATTTAAAATTTTTTACAGCCGTTTAAAAACATAAATAAATAGCTTCTTTTGTTTATCATGTGTGTGTTACTAATTTAAAGCGTGTAAAGTATTTAACTGCAATCTTTTAAATTCTCTGATCTTTTTTCAAAACATCATACTGTGCCTAAAATATATTCTTCAATCGGAAGAAATACAAAAAGGGGTATGATGAAAACTGTTCATGCGGCAGAGACTGAAGACGAAAGACAGTCGAGATTGGAAAGCGACCGAATACACACAGTCCGATCCCGCTCGACTGAAACAACTGAGCAACGGGAAATTCGATATGCCACCGTTACTGTATGTGTGACTGACTGCACCTGCCTCCGGTTACTTGACTAATAAATATAAAATAAAAAGATTGACCACCACGGGAAACGCAAGTAACCATACAGCGCCAGCAAAGCTGCGACTGGGTGCTAGTTCTTTATATAATAGTACAGATATAGTTAAATTGTAGGTAACAAATATGTTTTTATAAAGTTTTCTGTAAAATGCCTCTGAAGAAAAACGAAATTAATTTTTCTTTATATTCCCCATCCCCTTAACGAATTTTGAAAAAATTAAAATGATCAGTCCCATATATTTGAGCCAAATTTGAAGAAAATCGGGTTTGATTAATCTTGAGAAATAAGACCAAAAGCAGTGCGACATACATACATATGTTTGTTTTTTTTTTGGTCTAGGGAACTAGGTCGCCCTAAAACGTAAATATTTGAAAAAAATGTATATCCTATTTTTGACATGATAACCATGCTTTCCCCTTTAATGTAGCTATCTTACCTACATTATTTACCGGGAAAGCAAAGTAATTAAAATTATTATGGTAACGATATTTTTCGATTTTAACATAAAAGAAATTGTTAACGATAAAAACATATTTTCGTTTTTAAAATAAAATAAAATTAAAAAAATAAAGCAGTAACGAATAAGAATGGTGTAATCTAGACCCCAAAATTTTGGATTCAGAAATAGATTACACCTAAAGATTCAGAAAAACTAATAATAAAAGAACCAGCAGAGATGCGTCCTGAAGGGCAGCCATACCAGAAGCGGATGAAGAGCTTCTACACAACCTCTCCTTTTCAATACTTACAAGAAAGATAAAATAACCCAGCAATTGCGACTCCTCCGGAAAAGGGGACGCATTGCTCTTTCATTATGGGTAGTGCCCCGTTGTGGCGTATTCCTGCTAGCTTATTAGGAGTTAGCACCGAAAGGACTTCAGTGGACGGTCTGAAGGGGAATTACGTCGGGAGGACAGGCTTTATAAGCCTAGCCTTCCGCGGTCGGCCCATGAAATGGGTTCGATAACGCTGGTTGAACAACGGATTGGAATGCAATTAAATCCGTCTTAAATTCACTAAAATTACACAAAACTTGAAAAAATTAGACCCGCTATTTAAAATTAACCCTTTTAAAAAAAACAAGCCCGATTAGAATGATCCAGCAGCAAGGGACTCTGTCCAGGTTCTGCGATAAAGTAGGGAGTAATAAACTCCTGCCAACTTTGCATTCCATTCCATTCCATAATAAAAGAAAGAGACAAAGGAAAAATGGAAACAGCTTTTAATTCGAACGATAAAGAATACTACTCAAAATCACTCTAAAAAATACGCATTACAACACATAATTAAAACACAAATTTTATATGCGGCAGAACGTTTAAACCTTTATGTAAAACTTAATTGTGGAACTAGAAAAGAAAGTAAGAAAAATCCTAGGATCCAAGAAAGTAAACAATAACTGTGAATTTCATCTTACTTCGAACAAAGAACTTTTCATCAAAAAAACTACAAACTGCTTTCAAATTCCGAAGATTAAAATAATACGGACAATACCTACAAAATAAACAAAAATGTCCAAAAATAGTTCTTGACTTTTTCGAAATTAGGAAAACAAAAACAAATTCATTTAAAAACTAAGAGAAAAAAATCGGGTGGGGCTATGTCGGGGCGCACAGCCGTTAGTTAAACGTGTAATGTTACAAACCTTCGATGGAGGAGCCACAATCGTATGTTTTTTGAACAAAACTGAAAGTCTCCGATGGAAAATTTTGGTTTCTTCATTTGGCCAACTCTATAGATAAATTGGTCGGTCTGTACGTCAGCGAGTCGCTTTTAGTGTATCTGATTGAAATAAAAACGAGACATTTACTGCGTACTAAATTTAATTTTAACATAAAACAGACACTAAATGATACATGATACTTATTTCAAGTAATATTCGACGACAATTTTGTTCAACATCGGTCTACGATATGAGAAATAACAGTCAAAAGCCGTAATAAGCAGCACTAGAGGTGCTAGCGCCGTCGGTGTCGTTCACCGAGCGCGCCATGCCGACTTTGTGACGTTCCGAAACAGGCTCGCTCGCTCGGCACCGGAAATCAGGGTACCTGTGCGTGGCCCATAACCTCCCCTTTCCAAAGATATGCGTAATTTATATTTCCGGCTGACTTTTGCGCGGGCTGAGGCTGCAATATTGAATTTTTTTTTACGTTTTTACGCGTTTACTTAAAATTTTTACACGAAAATATCGTTAAAAATACACTTATTATTAATTAAATCGATTTATCTCGACAAACTTAAAACACAAACACGCGAATAACCGCACTATCACGTCTAAGTTGTGAGCTACACTGAATGGAAATGAGCGAGAGCGCCAGTTTTGGCCGATGTGCGCTGTGCTCCCTCCCCGCCAACCCGCTAACCAGTGACGCAAACTCAAAGTCGTACTGGCGAGCTATACCGTTTAAGTTACAAAATGACATCGCATTTACGACTCTGAGACTAATAAATAGGGAGTTATTAAGGCAGGACGATATAGACGTTTTTGTTACGCTACAAATTTCTGTTCTGGTACCCGTATGTTTCGGTGTGATTTTAAAGACGTTTCACGTCAAAATTAATTTAAACTAGAAATTTAAAAGAAAAAATACATAACAGAGATCTTTTCATACCAAAAATAAAAAAATGAAGGAATTCCAGAATAAAACAACAAGTAATAAAATCAAATCAACAAAACAAAGAAGAAAAGGACACAACAAAAGGATGAAAATCTATTGTGAAAAGAGAAAACAGTCCAAAGAGAAGTGGTTTTGCTTCTACGCAGCCCACAGCGACTTATCATAAAAAAATAATTAATTAATTAACAATTAGCCCATAGGCCTAGTATAATGGTTCACTCGTCTTCTCAAATCTGTTATTTAACAGCTGATTTTCGAAGTTGAAGGTTCTGATGTTCGAATCCTAGTAAAGGTTAGTTGCTTTCGAATTTGAATACTAGACAATGGATACCGGTGTACTTTGATGGTTTCTTCTTTTTTTCTTTTCGTACCTCCGGGACCACCGTTCAGATATTGCTTCAGAGGATGAGATGGATGACAGTTTTTGTAGCGTGTGAAAAATTTCATGCCTTATCGGGATTCGAATCCGGGACCTACGGATGAAAGGCCGAGACGCTACTACTCGCCCCACAGAGACCGGCATACTTTGATGGTTGGGGTTCAATTAACCTCACGTCTCAGGAATGGTCGGCTTCAGTTTGTACAAGACTACACGTCATTTAGATGTCAAACATATCATTCCCATCTAATTTTCTGTGAAGAGGGTTGCTTATTGTTCACTAGTTCAACAGATTCCAAAGTATACATTAGGAAAATAAAAAAATAAACTCGAAAAAAAATTTGGCGGCTAGTTAAAAAAAATATATATATAAAATTTCCGCATTCATTTTTCATATTTTCAATTATTTTTTTTTGTAAATTATTTATATTCTGATTTTCATATTTTTTCTCTTTTCATAAAAAATATTTTAAAATTCCTACTGTAAAAAAAATTTAGTTCTATCAAACACGCTTTTTGTTTGAGTAAAAATCATGAGAAAAAATAGAAAGTGATCTGATAGGGAAGTACGTCTAGAAAAAAATTTTACAAATAAAAATGAAACTTTTAAGCCAGTATTAGTTAAGTACATATCCAAAATCTTATCGGCCCACCTGTATAAAATCAAATCTAAATCGATGCATATGATCCTGAATACCTGGTGTTCATACATATAAGGAAATTATATCAAATATGATATTCAATCGTACTGGCATCGTACTACTCAGTACCGACTGAAAATACTAAGAAAGAACCGCAGAACTACGTTCAAATAAATCAAAAAATACTATGAAAATCTGGTAAGTTGTTTCTGAGAAACTATTCTATATATCTGAAAATACAGTGAAAATAAATACTTGAAAAACATTTTTGTTATTCGTCCTGTACTGGTCGTGTATTGACTCAATTCCAATAAAAAGTTTTTTGGGATCTAGTTGAGATTATCGTCTATTTTTTTGTCTTCAGTCATTTGACTGGTTTGATGCAGCTCTCCAAGATTCCCTATCTAGTGCTAGTCGTTTCATTTCAGTATACCCTCTACATCCTACATCCCTAACAATTTGTTTTACATATTCCAAACGTTGCCTGCCTACACAATTTTTTCCTTCTACCTGTCCTTGTAATATTAAAGCGATTATTCCAGGATGCCTTAATATGTGGCCTATAAGTCTGTCTCTTCTTTTAGCTATATTTTTGCAAATGCTTCTTTCTTCATCTATTTGCCGCAACACCTCTTCATTTGTCACTTTATCCACCCATCTGATTTTTAACATTCTCCTATAGCACTGCATTTCAAAAGCTTCTAATCTTTTCTTCTCAGATACTCCGATTGTCCAAGTTTCACTTCCATATAAAGCGACACTCCAAACATATACTTTCAAAAATCTTTTCCTGACATTTAAATTAATTTTTGATGTAAACAAATTATATTTCTTACTGAAGGCTCGTTTAGCTTATGCTATTCGGCATTTTATATCGCTCCTGCTTCGTCCATCTTTAGTAATTCTACCTCCCAAATAACAAAATTCTTCTACCTCATAATCTTTTCTCCTCCTATTTTCACATTCAGCGGTCCATCTTTGTTATTTCTACTACATTTCATTACTTTTGTTTTGTTCTTGTTTATTTTCATGCGATAGTTCTTGCGTAGGACTTCATCTATGCCGTTCATTGTTTCTTCTAAATCCTTTTTACTCTCGGCTAGAATTACTATATCATCAGCAAATCGTAGCATCTTTATCTTTTCACCTTGTACTGTTACTCCGAATCTAAATTATTCTTTAACTGCATTAACTGCTAGTTCCATGTAAAGATTAAAAAATAACGGAGATAGGGAACATCCTTGTCGGACTGCCGTTCTTATTACGGCTTCTTTCTTATGTTCTTCGATTATTACTGTTGCTGTTTGGTTCCTGTACATGTTAGCAATTGTTCTTCTATCTCTGTATTTGAACCATAATTTTTTTAAAATGCTGAACATTTTATTCCAGTCTACGTTATCGAATGCCTTTTCTAGGTCTATAAACGCCAAGTATGTCGGTTTGTTTTTCTTTAATCTTCCTTCTACTATTAATCTGAGGCCTAAAATTGCTTCCCTTGTCCCTATACTTTTCCTGAAACCAAATTGGTCTTCTCCTAACACTTCCTCCACTCTGGATGATTATCGTCTATCAAATAATATCAAAATCAATAAGATTGATCAACCTGGTAATATGTTGTCATCATACATAAAAAACAAAAAACAAATACGTACGGGTCGAATTGAAATCCTTCTTCTTTTTGAAGTTTGTTAAAAATATATATATATATATATTTTTTTTTTTTTACACCGTTAACAATCTAAAACATATTCATTTCTATTCATTGTTTGTAGAGAAACAATGTTTAGCCGTGTTGAATGTCTATAATTGATTTAAAGGAGAGAAAGCAACAACAATTAATTTTCCTGTAATCTATTTATTCTCGTTGGGGTTGGTAACAGCTGCAGATTGATGATAATGATTAATTAATTTTTTTTACCATTGAAAAAAACGTCATGTCCGACAGGGACTTGAATCCACAACCTCTTGATGCAATGAAAGACGCTACCGCATCACCAGAGAGATCGGCAAATAAAAATGAATGGCAATTAAATTAAATTAATTAACAAAAAATAAATTATTAATTACTCATATGATAATGTTAAATCGATTTTTAATAATTTAATCTTAAATATAAAGCCGAAAATTTGTTTGTTTGACCTAGCAACACGCGAGAACCAATCTACCGATTATGTTCGAATTTGTAGGACGCATTCATGTTATCCTACGAAGGTTTTAAGTCATCGACCGAGGCCCTAGCTTCCTTGAAGGTTAATATATTAAAAATATTCATTAAAGAAAAAGATTAATCCTTCTTTTTTTCTGGTTTGATGTTATCCGTATAATTGTGAGTAAGATATGGAAATGCACTTTTTTAGTGTATGAAAAAAGCCGTTCTTGACCGGGATTAGAACCCGGGATATCCATATCAAATGCCGAAACGCTACCACTCCACCACGGAGATCGGCAATCCTTTTACTTATATTTCTACCACCACGGCAATGTTATGAATTTTTCGTCGTCAAAAGTGTGTATACTATAGTTACCGTAGCTATCTTTTGTAATTCAGTTTCTTTTTCAGGTTTCTATAAATCCTGAATTATCGCATATACTATCGCATGAAAATAAACAAGAACAAAACAAAACTAATGAAATGTAGTAGAAATAACAAAGATGGACCACTGAATGTCAAAATAGGAGGAGAAAAGATTACGGAGGTAGAAGAATTTTGTTATTTGGGAAGTAGAATTACTAAAGATGAACAAAGCTGGAGCGATATAAAATGCCGAATAGCACAAGCGAAACGAGCCTTCAGTAAGAAATATAATTTGTTTACATCAAAAATTAATTTAAATGTCAAGAAAAGATTTTTGAAAGTATATGTTTGGAGTGTCGCTTTATATGGAAGTGAAACTTGGACAATCGGAGTATCTGAGAAGAAAATATAAGAAGCTTTTGAAATGCGGTGCTATAGGAGAATGTTAAAAATCAGACGGGTGGATAAAAAGACAAATGAAGAGGTGTTGCGGTAAATAGATGAAGAAAGTAAGTAGTTGGAAAAATATAGTTAAAAGAAGACACAGACTTATAGTACACATACTAAGGCATCCTGGAATAGTCGCTTTAATATTGGAAGGACAGGTAGAAGGAAAAAATTGTGTAGGCAGGCCACGTTTGGAATATGTAAAACTAATTGTTAGGGATGTAGGATGTAGAGGATATACTGAAATGAAACGACTAGCACTAGTTAGGGAATCTTGGAGAGCTGCATTAAACCAGTCAAATGACTGAAGACAAAAAAAAAAGGCATACTAAGAGTGCAACTTGCCCAAAAATTACTTTGGGGATGGGGGAGCCGATCAAAGTTAAAAATATTAATTTTTCGATTTTTTTTTTCGGTTTTTTAAACATAATGATTACTAATTTTACAATAAAATTTCATGATAAATTAATCTTACCTTAAAAAAAAGAAATCTTGAGTAATTTTTTTCATGTATAATTATTTTTCAGCTAATAACATCAATGCAAGGAAAGTATAACTTTGTTGTCAATTATTTTATTTAAAAAATACTAAATGATAGAATATATATATATATATATATCTCCGACATATATATATATATATATATGTCGGAGAATAAAGTACAGTGGAGTATCTTCCGACAAAACGATGAGAATATTCTTTAGAATATCGGTATTTTTAGTAGTTTTAAGAAATGTACTATTACTTGTAATATTTTGTAAAATAAGGTTTAAATTGTTTTATTGTGGTAGGCTTAGGCCTAGGTAGGCACATGGTTGTCAACGTAGTCGGGATCCCAGGACGATAGGGGTATCATAAAATTAATAAGGAAAAGGAAATATGCAGTAGGTATATTATTTGAGAATATGGAGAAAGAGTAGTCTTGCTTTGGAACCCAGATCGAACAGACGTCCTGGTGATCGCGAATTCGTTATTTCCCTGAGCCTCGGTCTATCGCAAGTTGTTTTAGTATTGTTTGAGTTCTAAATTAAATTAATCTTATATTATGATTCGTGTACTGCTGAGTTATTGATGGGTGATAGTTATCATTTGTAATTGTTTCATTGTACGAGTTGTCTACTCATTTTTATTAATTGAGCTTTATTATAGTCTTATATATTCTCCACTTGTAATAATAAAAGTGAGTGAAACACAAAACGTTGAATCCCTGACAAATCTCCTCGCCTCTCCGACATATATATATGTATATATATATATATATATATATATATATATATATATATATATATATATATATATATATATATAGCTTACTTATTATTTAGTAAGAGAGAAATGAACCTCCAAGTATAAATATAAACCATATTAATTTTGTATTTGCTATATTTTACCTCTGTTTATTATTGTACTAAAATTACGTACTAAGTAGTGGGTGTTACAACTGACGATTTTTAAGTTATTCTGTAGAATGTGTGCATAGTATATGTTCTGAATTATACATTGTAATTTTCTTTTTGTAAATAATGTATTTTAAAACGAAATATTGAAAATAAAACAATATTGTTATTATTATTTTCTATCTGTTTTTGTTCTCTTCATGAAAGCATTAATATTTCTATTTTCCCTATGAATATACGGTTTTTTCACATTTGAGAAAGATTTTAATAATCGTTCAACAATACTTAAAAGAGAATAAAATAACAAAAGAGCTAATACACTAAATTTAATAATAACCGAGAATTCCGAAATTAAATATTGCAATTTTGTATCTTCAAAACACATTCAAATATTTTTATGAAAGCTAAAAGAGATTATATTATACTTCATATAACATAATGACCCCAATTATGCTAAAAAAATGATGCTAGCCAAAATGAATACTTAAGAAAAGTATCTAATAATTATGATATATTTAATGTTATATCTAAAAACCTTCTCAGTTATTCCAAGAAACATGGGTAAAAATTTGGTTGCGATAGATCGAATAGTTTTAATTGCATCAAAACCATTTTGATCATCCAAAGAAAATTTATCACGTAATCTAACATCCAAAACTTTTGCACTATAGGTAAGAGAAATACTAATCGTTTTTTATTTGTTGCCTCATAATTTTTTTATTTATAGTCGGTTCCGAGTAAGGAACCGCAAATCGTATTACAAAAAGCACATGATAAGGGTTTTCAACTAAGATCCTCAATTAAACGTACGTATATATAAACGTGTAAATAAAGTTATCCATCCATAGTATTAGATAAAAAGGAAGAGGGTTTTTTTGTTTCTTCGGGATAAACGAAAAAACTATTCAGTCAATCTCAACCAAATTTTACCCATATTTCTTGGCATAACAGAGAAGGTTTTTTGATATATTTTACATAAAAAAAACTCAAAAAAAAAAATGGATATTATATACGAATATATATGAAATAGTGAAGATTTGCCGGTTGAAGCACAAACTATAATGAATTGAGTTAATAAACTATTCACAGTTCAATTAACATAGTTAACAGTTCACAGTGTTTCTATCACTGTGCGACCTGGGTTTGTACTGAATGATTTGAATTAATAGAAGAATAATACAAAAATAATTAAATTTACGTTAAAAAAAAATTAAATGAATTTAAAACGTTTCTGATTAACAATTAATGGGCTTCCTGTGGGGACTACGTATGAGGCTAGAGTGATGTGGTGTGCGAGCGTCTCGCGGGAGGCTAGACCAATCATCACCATCAACTGGTAACAAATGTTGTGCCCATGAGGCGCTGTTTTTGGAGATGCATTGGGATGCTCTTATCTCTGCAAACAATCGTCCGATTTTCAAAATTTAAACGGGGTATTTGTTAGTAGGTTGAGGCTGGCATTTTCACGCATCAGGTATACTCTACATCTAACAGATCACGGTTATTCGGAAATGCATATATAAGTATAAAAAGTTTGTTTATTATAGCATCATGCGAGAATTGACCGATCGATTACTTTAAAGTTGGATACATTTCTGCAAATATAAAACACGAATTGTTCCACAGGTTTACATTCCCTTGATGGTTAAGATATTAAAAATATTTCTTCGCCCCCAAGGAGGGTGAAGTTGTAAATTAAGGATTTCATTAAGAAAAAATAGATTAATTCTTTAACTTCATTATTATATTTCTGCCACCACGGCAAAGAAATAAGTTATAAATTTTTCTCGTCAAAGGTCTGTGTACTTTAGTTACCGTAGTTACTGCTATTCTATCTTTTGTAATTTAGTTTCTTTTTCAGGTTTCTATAAAGCCGAATACTATGATTATTATTTATCAATATTATTCTCACAACCGTGAGGGGTCCCAACACGGGGGGATCCCGCACGGGGTTCCGGGTGTTGGAGCCCTCTGGGTAGCTGGGAATGGCAACCGCAGCAAGTTCTGCGGGTGTCTAGGGCGCCGGTCCCCCTGGCAAATCAAGAATGACGAGGGAAGCGAGGTCTACGACTATAGGGTTGGCCCCTTGTCCCGGAAAGGCTCGAGGAGCCCTTCAGTTGGCTCCTGGATTCGCCTGGGTCGACCTAGTTCCGACGACCTAGGTTCTGGCTAGACGGGCCAGAGTACGTATATAAAATTCATTTATATAAATACAATTGCACTGAATAAGACCACATAAATATAACAGTTCACAAATTTCTAATGAAAAACAAACAAAAAAACATTATAAAATCATAAAAAAATAGACAAAGAGAGACAAATAGTAATATAAAAGTCCATTGTGATAACTGGAAAGATGCTTATTATATATTTGATATTGAACCAACTTAAGAGTTACTCAGATTTCCCCAAGTTCAACACATTTAGGCGTTTCAGTCGCTGGAATCTTCGCTGCAACCTAGGAGATTTTTTTTTCTCATGTATCCCCTACTCCTCTGGGCCGGACATACAATAAAGTAAAGCTCGGCCCAGGAGTGTGTCTTTTCCTCTTAAGGGGCCTTCCCACCTACCGGCAGCACGTTCGGCATGGCAGGTCAGCCCTCCGGTCGGATCTTAATCTTGCCAGCCGCTAATCACCCTGGGGGGGGGGGGGAAACCGGGCCCGGTCGTCCTCGGGTCGTAGCTCGGTCTTGGTCTTAAATTTTTAGATAGAAAGTTCACGTGAATATCTAACCCCTTCCTATAATTTGAACCCAACCTTTTAACCTCTTCGCGGGTATAAGGTAATTGAAAATAGTATAATAATAATTTTATATATTATAATTATATTATTAATTTCCTAAATATATAAAATATTGTAACGTTTTTAAATATTTTATAATTGAACAATTAACTTTCATATTAGCAAACATTATATTTGCATACTTTTAAAAACTAAAAAAAAAGGTAACTCAGATTTAACACGCCTTGTTGCTTTCGTTACTCTATTATATAAAGATTCCTAACAAAATTCAACAACCCCTATACTGACTGAATTGTGATAAGCTATACTCGACTAATATTACATATATATGTATACGAGCACGCTGTTAAAAGACATCTGCATATAAGTACGGACAGCATGCAAAAATGGGGCAGTTTCATTAGTATATGCAGAACGAACCCCTACCTCAATTTCATTTTATTCCTCTACCCCTATATCTACACCCAAAAATCAGCTGCCCCTTTTTTTTCCTTTCTTTTATTCAAAAGAATCAAATAACTACTACAGTAACTGGGATTGACTACTGAGTTTTACGCAAAAATAGAAAATTATAAAAAGGGGATATTTTTGAATAAAAATTATTCAAATTATTATTATTATTATTATTACTGTATAGAATTGTATAAAACTGTATAAAAACGGTTAAACCCTACGGAACCAATCGTTGTTTTATGGCTACTCTATTGTATTTTACCAATATCAATCAGTTTTAGGGAAAAACTTACCCGCTTACTCATTTTGTATATGTATGTGTGAATGATTTTGCTAGTAAATAATATAAGGGAACAAATGTGAGGTTTAGGCATAAAGTTCTTCCCGTTCTTAAAAACCTTAATACTTATTAATTTGTTCTGCCAAAATTCAATTTAAAAAGATTTGAATAGCGATTTTTAAAACAATTATTTCCGGGTTTTGAATTAAACCTACCGCTATATATTAGCTCATTTAAGATTTACATCCGTTTTCCTGATCTCCGTGGTAGAACGGTAGCGTCTCAGTCTTTTATCTGGGGATCCTGGGATCGAATACCGATCAGGGACAGCAGAAAATTCGTAGTTTCAAAGCTTCTGTAGTGAATTAATTCATCGGGCAAAAAAAAAAAATCGTCGAAATATTAAAAGTTATTTTCTTTCATCGAAAAAATACTTGATTTAAATCTCTCGTTAAAACGGGCAATTTTATAAATAAAAATATTCATTTGTCTTCCATCTTATGATGAACTGGTAATATTTTTATAATAAATAAGCAAATAATCTTTTTTACTTCCTCGTACGAAGGAAAGGTAGTATTGTGATCGCGAATAATTTTGGTTTTCAAATTTAAACGGATATATTTTTTTTTACCATCCCTGAATTCATTTTGACTAGTTTCGGCGTGACTAGTTATAAACCGATCTACGTGGTAGAGCGGTAGCGTCTCGGTCTTTCATCCGGGGATCCTGGGATCGAATACCGATCAGGGAGAGCATTTTTCATACGCTAAAAAATTCGTAGTTTCAAAACTTCTGTAGTGAATTAATTCATCGGGCAAAAAAAAAAATCGTCGAAATATTAAAAGTTATTTTCTTTCATCGAAAAAATACTTGATTTGAATCTCTCGTTGAATCGGGCAATTTTATAAAGAAAAATATTCATTTGTCTTCCGTCTTATGATGAACTGGTAATATTTTTATAATAAATAAGCAAATAATCTTTTTTACTTCCTCGTACGAAGGAAAGGTAATATTGTGATCGCGAATAATTTCGGTTTTCAAATTTAAACGGATATATTTATTTTGACTATACCTGAATTCATTTTGACAAGTTTCGGCGTGAAGTCTGTATGTATCTTGCACAACTCAAAAACGATTAGCCGTAGGATGTTGAAATTTTTGATTTAGGACTGTTGTAACATCTAGTTCTGCACTTCCTCTTTTGATTGCAATCAACTGGACCAAAAGTGTCCAAATAAGCTAAAATACAAAACGTTTGAATTTTGTACTTTTTCTTAACTGCATTAATAAACCCCCCATTGAGAGCTTTTCAACGATATATCTTAAGTGATACTTATTTTCATGGGTTACAGAGATATAGCCAAATAAAATTTAAATTAATGAAATATTTGGATCTTACAAGGGGAAGGCATATCGGTTCGAGTCCGACTTCATTTCCTTTTTTTGTTTTAATTTAGATATATTAATTTATTAATATTTATTAACCTTTTTTCAATAAATGAAAAAAAATGAAAAAAATTATAAGTTATTTGTAAAATAAAATTTTATATAGTTTTAATTTAAAAAAAAAAATGTGTATATGTAATTTAATAGGCGTACAAGGAAATCATTTGGTGTTCTCATCAGATTTAGTGAAATATATGAATATTCGTTTTTGTTTTAATTTTATTGATAATTACATCATAATAATTTAAAATCGTAGTATTTGATATATAAGGCTTACATTTATTTAAAAAGAAATAAAGGGACTTTTACTCTTTCCTAATATTTCAGGTAAGATTGTTGAATTAATAATTTTATAAATATTTGATAGTTTTAAAACCAATATTTTAGTAATTGTATAACTATCCACTTTATTAAAGAGTTGGAGGATCATATCTCACTTTCAAATGAAATAAGTTGAAATGAAGTGCAGCAAATAATGCGTATATGTAATTTAATATGCGTTCAAGGAAGTCATGTGTTGTCCACATCAGATTTTTTATTATTACTATTTAATCATAATATTTATTATTTGTGCAAGGGTCATTCAAATGTAAACCGGATTTCTGTTTTCACGGCTCGCGTACGAACATGAGAGTGGGCTGGCGCGTTAAGATATTGACGATTGAGATGCGGGAAGGGAATGGACGGTCCAGTCACCTCGACATTCACGTATATCTCGAGCCAGCAGCTTCGTATTAGATCGAGAGATACCATAATCGGATGCGTAATGTATTATTGTGACGTTTCTCACGAATTATTGGTGTCAAACTCTCCAAAATTTTAACAAACATGATGTTATCAGTACTCAAGTCTACGACAGAGCCAATAAATTTGATAGAAAATGACAGTAATAATAACAATAAGCATTCAAGGGTAAATATGACGAATGAAAACAGTCGATCGATACTTGACCGTACTAAAGACGGTCAGTACCTTATGAGTGATGAAACTTCTTCGTTTCCGCAAAGTCTGCTCGGCGCTAGATGGGTTCCAAATTTTTCATCCAAAATCAGAAGCAATTCCACGAGAAATTTGAAGGCTCCCAAATTGATTTCAGCTAGAAGGAAATAATCTTTTGCATTGAATAGTCAAATGTGATGAGACATGGATCCACTTCACTACCCTCCTGAGGGTAAAATCGCCTCCTATCAAAATCAGGGAGCATGGAGTGAAGAGCTTTGTCCTGTAAAGATGAAAACGCATTCGCAGCTAAAAAGTCTTTGCAACAGTCTTCTTCGACTAGGAAAGGCAGACTACTCACCAACGTCGCACTGTTAATGCTGCGTACTGGTAGCTCTTGTATAGGCGGTAGAGCCATCTAAGAAACAAAAGGTGTCATCAGCGAATCAGAAATTATATTCTCCTTCACGAAAACCCCAGACTTCAGATAGACGTTAACTGTCAGGATAAACGGAACAAAATCTTCTGGGAGACCTTAGAACATCTTTCGTTCACTTTAGATTTATCCTTTTGCGATTTCTTTTTGTTTGAGACATTGAAGGAGACAGTAGGAAGACATTGTTTCCAGAGTGATACCGAATCACTGGTGTTCGTGGCGGGATTGGCTCAGGACACTTCCTCAAATTTTTTTATAAAGGACTTTTATAAACAAGCTTCTTACACGTTGAGAAACATGTGTAGAATTTCAGAGAAACTACATAAAAAGACAATAAAATATTTTGTATTTCTATTTTGCATCAATAAATTTTAAAAACAAAAATTTTGTTTATATTTGACTAACCCTCGTAATAAATATTTTCTACCAAAATGACTTCGTGAAAAAAAAAAATATTACAAAACGCCATCACCATAGAAACTGGTTGTATAATGTACTATATTACTATCAGGGAAAAGTTGTGAATACGTCACGAATCGGATATGAGGAATTACCAGATCTTTTGAATTAAGATGTACATTTGATTTTCACTTGAAATGAATGAATGAAACAGAAAAAAACCATTTGCTTTAAAAATAAAAACAACAAAAAATTACGGAATTGCACCATGTTTTAAAATTATCTATTAATGCAGGTATTATTTAAATTAGGAAAGAAGGAATTTGTTTCTTAAACACACATATAATCTTTAAAGAAACATCTGAAGTATTAAGATATATCTTCGCTAAAATTCTGTTACTACTAGAATTGTCCTTTTCAAGGGTTTCTTACAAACAAGGGGAGTTTTATAGACTAGACTGGCTCGAGGTAATTTGATGAAACCTACTTTGGTTGGAAAGGTTAAATGCCTATTTTTCATGTCAATGTAAATTAGTAATAAATCCTCTCTTTTTCCATTCAAATTATAAAAATCTGATCTATACACCAAATGACTTCTTTGTAGGCCTATACATAAACACATTTTTTTAAAATCAAAAGTACATAAAATTTTATTTCATTAATAATTTACGATACTTTATCATATTTTTATTTTTATTTTTATTATTGTTATTATGAAATTATTTATTGTAAAATTAATCAGAGGTAAATAATTATTTATAAATCAATATATTTAAATTAAAAAAAAGTTAAAAAAAAGGAGAATAAATCTTATTCGAACCGATGTGCCTTCCCCTAATAAGTTCCAAAATCTCATTAATTAAAATTTTATTCGGCTACAACTGTGGAACAGATGAAAATAAGTACCGTTTATGATATATCGATAAAAAATCTCTCAATGAGGGCTTATTACTTCAGTTAAAAAAAGATCCAAAATTCAAATATTTTGGATTTTGGGCTTTTTTGGACAGTTTTAGTCCAGTCGATTACAATCAAAAGAGAAGGTGCACAACTAGATGTTACAACAGTCCTAAATCCAAAATTTCAACATCCTACGGCTAATCGTTTTTGAGTTATGCAAGATACATACGTACGTACAGTTGTAATACCGAAAGTACTCAAAATGGATTCAGGGATGGTCAAAAATTCAGTTGAAATCTGAAAACCAAAATTTTTCGCGATCACAATACTCTTTTACTTCGTACAAGAAAGATTTTTATACGATTCCACAAAAACGAATGTAATGTATTTAGGGTATATGTATGTATGTATGTTCCACCGTAGCAGCTCAACGACTGAACCGATTTAGATGTATGACCGCGCGTTGTATCCTTACATTAACAAGAGTGTCATAGACTACATAAATATGAGTATATACATGGTTTCCCATATAAAACGTAATCCATCAATCACTCATCCATGAAATTTCAAAAGTCAAGCTTACTCCCCTTCTCATTACTGAAATGGACTCGTCCAACATCTGAACATCGCGGCGACGCAGTAGAACATTACCGATAGTAACAACAATGCAATCATAACGTTCAGTGTATTGCTAGAGACAAGATGGTGTTTTCGCTAGATGAACGTGTTTTCATTGTCGAGTCGTACTTCAGTACGAAATCAGCGGTTGCAGTGCAAGATTTGTTTCGCCATAAGTACCCAGATAAACCGGCTCCTAAAAAAACATCAGTATTAAGGTTAGTTGCAAAATTTAGAGAGACCGGTTCTGTTAATAACAAGGAACACAAAAGATCTGCGTCAGTGTTGAATACAAATACAGTCACTGAAATCAAAGACCGATTACTCGCCTCGCCAAATAAATCGATCAGACGTTTGTCTGCTGAAATTAATTTGTCTAAATCAACTGTTCATCGGGCGACCAAACGATTACAATTACGACCTTATCGCATTCAAACGGTTCATCGACTTCTTAAGCCCGACAAAGAAAAACGACTACAATATTGTCAACGGTTCCGTCGATTTCTGTGTGAGGGAATTAATGTTATGGATTCGTTATTTTTCACAGATGAAGCACGGTTTCATTCGGATGGTTACGTAAACAGCCAAAACAGTAGAATTTGGAGCGCTGAAAATCCCCACGTTTATCACGAAAGACAATTACACCCGCAGAAGTTGGGCGTGTGGTGCGCGATATCGCGGAAGAAAATAATCGATCCTATTTTTTTCGAGTACACCATTAATGCAGAACGATATCAGTTCATCGCACTCTTGGAAGAGGAAGACAGACACTGGTCAGACACTACAACATGACGGTGCGACATCGCACTACGCAGGTTCAACTTCTGATTTCGTCGAGGAATTCTTTGGTAATCGTGTTATCGGTCGAGGCTTGTGGCCACCAAGATCTCCAGATTTGACTGCGGCGGATTTTTTTCTACGGGGTTACCTCAAAGAAAAAGTCTACAGCGACAAACACGAACACTTGAACGATTGAAAGTCAATATTGAACAAGCTGTATTAAATATCCAGCCACAAACTTTGAAAAAAGTTTTTCGCTGTAAAAAGGATTGAAGCTTGTATTCAAGAAGATGGCGGCTACTTCCAACATTTACTCTAAATGTAAGGTAATGGATGGTAATAATAAAAATTACATTTTCATTTTCACATGCCTTTTTATTATTTCAATACGTACCAATATAAGGTTGGGTTGAGTTTTATATGGGACACTCTGTATATATATATATATATATGCCAAATATTACTGGGCAGTCGCCTATGACACTCCCGATAACGTAAGGATTCAAACAGGAGGGTCATATATCTTAAATCGGTTAACCGTTGAGTTAATACAGTGAAACAAAGATACATACACTCTAAATAGATTACACTCATTTTTGAATGTCGTATAAAAATCTACTGAACCGAGAACCTTTTAACAGATTATGACACGTGTGTTCTGTTAGACGATCAACACTGTAAACTTTACCTATCTCTTTGTGAACCGCAGCAGATTTTTCTTTTTAGGGAAATAAAAAAAGTAAAATATATCGAAAATCTTCGTTTTTTGAACTCCATGTAAAAATTCAACATAAAAAAACAGATGCAAACAAAATTATGTGTAATTTTGCTTTTAAAGTATGCTAAAAGTGACAGCTATCACATGCCAGAAGAAAAAAATCATAACATTGACAGTTTTTCAAAACAATAATACAGTCATGAAAACCGAAATTATTTTCTTGCCAACCCCAATATACATCTAATACTGCTTTTGTTTTTTAATTCAGCCGTTATAAAAACTAGTTTTCAAAAATTAAAAAAAAATTGTTTTTTCTTATATATTTCCTACACTTTTCAGTATTTTATTTTTAATTTTATTTCTTCTTAAAATGAAATTACATTACATTCTTTAAAAAAGTAACGGTTAAATGCTATTCTTTTATAAAAAGGGCTAAACAATAAAGAAAATTGATAAAGGAGATTTTTTAACAATAGTCATTTAATAAACGTTCTTTTTTAAAAAAAAAAACTGAAAAGAGAGTATTTTATGACATATACGAGTAAGTTTTAATAGTTAGGGAAAGAAATGTGACATAAGAATCAATCAATTTTAATTAAATCGTGTAATGTACAAGACTTGTTAGATTACATTATTAATTTTTTTTTAAGTCTGTGTAAGTTACATTTTGAAATTATTTATTCTTAATCTACTTTTTTTTTCAGGCGGTGTCTGTTTTAGGTTGGACTTTTTCTATACGATCGCTAATTTTTGCTTTAATGGCTCCAGAATGATTATTTCGTTGTGCCATTTGAAAAAGATGTGCTTAAATTTTTATTAAACGAAATGTAAAAAAAAATCGCAAAAAATATCTTTTCTTTCTAGTATTTCCCTTACAACCTTGCAACATACTACCAATTTATCAAACAAAATTGTTTTTTTTTTGTTTTTTAAATCGATTTCTTGTAAGCTAAAAAGTTCAAATATCATACTGGCAAATGTGATTATTGCTAAATATCGATCTATTAGTTTATCGATAATAATTTATTCCAAAAAGTTTCACAACGGCGGTCCATCCCAACCCCATAGGGAAGACACCCGCCTTGTGACGCTTCCGGTCGTCACCTCCCCCGCCCCCAATCTTAGCACTGATGGGCTCTAACAGGAGTCGTCTTTCGCTCTCTAACTTTATACATCTCATTAGTAATAAGCCAGGCCTCGTTAGGATGCCACCGATGTAAATGCCTCAGTAGACATTTACATCGGTGATTTTTAAACTCAGCTTTTGTCTTCGTTGGAGGCCTCGTCCGGACATCTTGAATGTCCTCCATCGTTGCCCTCTGAACTAGCTAACCGAATTCACGGAAGCACGAACTCCGCGGCGCCTAGTTCTACATTTTATAGAACCAATTCGTGTGTATATATATATATATATATATATATATATATATCTCATAAATTTCGAGGCAAATTAATAATAACAGCACCAAAAATGTTGTTCGCAACAAAGAAATTTATTCCTAGTTCCCTTAGTGAACTCAACTTCAGTTAATACCCCTGACTTTGTCATAACGGCGGTCAACTTTGATCGGTTATATCTCCGGAGATAATTAACGAATCGATACTTGAAATGTGCTTTTAAGCTGTGGTTTTTTAAATTAATTTACATAAAAATTCCTGAAGATATTCAATTTTTTTAAAAGCAAAAAAAAATTGTAAGTTGTATGAAAAATGACCTAGGCTTTCCTAATTAACCGATTTAAATTTTTCAAAATGGACTTGAAATTTTGAGTTTTCTTTTATATGTGATTAAATTGTTAACTATCTAGAGACTTTATTTCAATATACAATTTGGAAAATCGATTTTTTTTTTTAATTTGGATTGCAAAATTTTATGCAAAAACTGTCTAACCGATTTTGTTGAAATTTGGCGCGTTTTATTATCATATCAAAAAGTTCTTTGAGATAAAATGTGAAGATCCTATGTATAATAAGTACTCAAAATAAATTCCCAAAACATCTTGTGTTTTTTTTTCATTTTTTGATAGTTACTGCTATTTTTTCATCAATAATAACGTATTTTTCGATTTACAACCGATAATGTTGTGTGTAAAATTTATAACAAAACGTTTTTTGATCTTTCTCTAAAATGAACAGTTGTCGAATTTTCTAGAGATGGGAGAAAAAAATGGATATTTTAGCGATGTTTTTTACATTAATAAAAATTTAAGCACAACTTTTTCAACTGGCACATAATGAAATAATCATTTCTGATGATATTCTGGAGGCATTAAAGAAAAAATTAACTATCACATAGAAAAAAAATTCCAACTCAAAACAGATACCGCCTGATCTAAATTAACATAACCTAATTTTGACCTATAATACTACAAAAAAATATTACTTAATTAAAAAAAATAAATTAATCAAAATTAATATAATACTGCTTTCCTGGCTATAGTTTTAATATTAGCTTTAATATAAGGAGAGAACAATTTTTTTTTCTCTTAAATGTTTGTAAACAATAAGTAAGAAGAAGCAACACCAACAAATAAGAGAAAAATGAAAGAATATGCTTACATGATTACTGCCAGTCAGAAAATTATAAATCTTTATAAACAATACATAACAACAGTAATAATAACTGCTTCAAGATTTGTATAAAAGAAAATAAGAGATAAATATTAAAAATGAATAAAGACGACTGCCGATAAAAAACACTACTGACAAACATTGCTCTTTTTGTTTTATTCTGGCTTGGTTCCATCACGATTTTGTATATTAGCGAATACCCGGTTTGAATTTTGAAAATCGGGCTATTGTTTGCAAAGATATTATAAAAACACCCCATTGCATCTCCCAAAATAAGTGCCCCAGAAGTACCCCGTTTCTTACAAATTGATGATGATCGATCTAGCCTCGCACGAGGTGTTTGCATCACCTCACCACTCTAGCCTCACACTCATTTCCCCATGAAAAGCCCATTATTTTTAAATAGAATTCTTTATTAAACAGGATTTTTTTTAAATTTATTTAATAATAGCTTAGTTTATATAACGTATATTTAATTCTATTAATTTGTAATATTACTCATTCGGTTTATTCGAATCATCATATCAAACCCACCTCAAATCGTAATAGAAACTTACAGTTCACAGTTCATTAATTCAATTCATTAAAATTTGTGAGATATATATATATATAGAGCCCATGACACTCATTTATGATATTTACCTCTTGTTTATTTTATTAGCATCAAAAGTACTTACGTATTAACGACACCGCAGCTACAGCTTTATTTAAAAACAAAGTACTCAATCGGATTTCGGTGGAAAATGAACAGTCTATTAATTTTAATAAATGGTTATTTATATTTATTTATTTTATAATATAATTTAACCAAACTTAACCTACGCTCGCTAACCTTGACTAATTAACAGGAGTGTTTTGATTATTTAAATAATAAATAATTGCAATAATTACTGAATTTATTAAATAAATACTCAAAAAATTACGGTGTTAATTAGTCAAGGTTAGCGAGCGAAGCGAAAGTAGGTTAAGTTTGGTTAAACTATATTTATAAATTAAATAAAACCATTTATTATAATTAATAGAGACTGTTCATTTTCCACCGAAATCCGATTGAGAACTTTGTTTTTAAATATAGCTGTAGCTACGGTGGCGTTAATACGTAAGTACCGCATCGAATTATTATTACGTCATACATCAAAATCGGTTCAGCTCATACTTTGTTTTGTCTTCAGTCATTTGACTGGTTTGAAGCAGCTCTCCAAGATTCGCTATCTAGTGCTAGTCGTTTCATTTCAGTATACCCTCTATATCCTACATCCCTAACAATTTGTTTTACATATTCCAAACGTGGCCTGCCTACACAATTTTTTCCTTCTACCTGTCCTTCCAATATTAAAGCGACTATTCCAGGATGCCTTAGTATGTGGCCTATAAGTTTGTCTCTTCTTTTAACTATATTTTTCCAAATGCTTCTTTCTTTATCTATTTGCCGCAATACCTCTTCATTTGTCACTTTATCCAACCATCTGATTTTTAACATTCTCCTATAGCACCACATTTCAAAAGCTTCTAATCTTTCCTTCTCAGATACTCCGATCGTCCAAGTTTCATTTCCATATAAAGCGACGCTCCAAACATATACTTTCAAAAATCTTTTCCTGACATTTAAATTACTTTTTTATGTAAACAAATTATATTTCTTACTAAAGGCTCGTTTCGCCTGTGCTATTCGGCATTTTATATCGCTCCTGCTTCGTCCTTCTTTAGTAATTCTACTTCCCAAATAACAAAATTCTTCTACCTCCATAATCTTTTGTCCTCCTATTTTCACATTCAGTGGTCCATCTTTGTTATTTCTACTACATTTCATTACCTTTGTTTTGTTCTTGTTTATTTTCATACGATAGTTGATTTTCATACGTAGGACTTCATCTATGCCGTTCATTGTTTCTTCTAAATCCTTTTTACTCTCGGCTAGAATTACTATATAATCAGCAAATCGTAGCATCTTTATCTTTTCTTCTTGTACTGTTACTCATACAACTCATACATATAGAGTTTTTTTTTAATGTTTGATTATAGTTTTTTTTTGTGATATATATATATATATATATATATACATTTATCCAACCTATGACACTCCCGGTAATTTAAGGGTTCCAATGCGGGGACATAGATTTAAATCGGTTTGGCCGTTGAATAGCTACGATGGAACAAACATACGTACATATAAATATACACTAAATAAATTACACTCCTTTTTGGGCAGTCGTGTTATGAAATAAAGAAGATATTATTAATTATTATTTAGGAATAAAGAACATACTTACATCATCAAACATTCTGCCCTTTAAAAAAAAAATCACAATTTTTTTTCTCCTTAAATGTTTGTAAACAATAAGTAAGAAGAAGCAACACCCACAAATAAGATAAAAAATGAATGAACATGCTTACATGATTACTGCCAGTCAGAAAACCATAAATCTTTATAAACAATACATAACAACAGTAATAATAACTATAAAATAAATTATACTACCGCAATTCATTCATTCATAATCGTAGCAGTTCTTAAAACATAACTATTTTCGATAGAAATAAATCGATACTTAAAATACTATCGATTATCCATTTAGAATCGTACGTATGATTTTTTTATGGCCATTTAGTTACAATTAACATACATATATTCATATTTACGTAGGCTACGACACTGTAACGTAACGATTTCAACGCGGGGTCATACATCTAAATCGGTTCGGTCATTCAGCTGCTACGGTGGAAAAAAACAAATAAACAAGCAAAGAAAGAAACAAATATACATACATATACACCCTAAAAATATTACATTGCTTTTTGGGTAGTCGTATATTTACACCACTGCCCAATACACCAATCGGCTAACATTTTGTGGATCACGATTTTTGGAAATTTCGACGTTACTTAATGCAAAAAAAGGGGTCGAAATATTTGAGAAATAGATTTACGTAACTGTATTGGTTTCTGTTTTATTAATATCTATGAAGTGGGATAAATACAAATTCCTTGTAAATGGGGGAAAAATTTCTATGTATGGGACATTAAAATGAAAGACTGGAGGCGTTAGAAGTAGGATTATTAAAGAGGGCGGAGAAAATTAAATGATTAGACTTAGTGAATTATGAAAAATTAATGAGAAGAGGAAACGAGAATAAAAACTTAATCGAACAATTTAAAATAGAAAAGCTAATTGGCTAGGAACATTTCATGAGAGATGTACTGATTAAAATAGTATGAGGATTAGTAGAAAGTGCAACATAAGAGAGACACCGGAAAAGATTATAAACTATATACGATATAAAAGGAAATGGGAGAGAGCTATTAAGAATTCAAACGTTTAGTTTTAATATACACATATATATATATATATATATATATATACAGGGTGTCACACGAAGAAATTTCAGGACGTGTTCTACTAATGAAAATAACTAAAATAAATCACATAACAATTGTCTGGAAACGCTTTTATCGAGTTACGGCTAATGAAAGATTTCGCTCGGATTTCAGGTCTTCCAGTAAAAAGAAGCCCTATTGTAATTTTTGGGACCCAAATTAAGGAATAAAATAGGCCGTTTCTTATATAATTTTAGCTGGAAAATAGGATAAAACAGGTCCTAGAACTGTAAATCCAGTATTTTTTAAGATATTCGACATAAATAACAAAATTCGGTGACAATAAATAATTTTTTTTTAGGTTTGTAGTACAATAACTTTGTTAAGCGAATAGTAAATGTGTAATATTTAGTAAAAAAACTTGTATAGAATTTAATTTTGAAACAGACGAAAAATAGACAGAAAATTGTATTATTCTTTCTGTACCTAATAAACACTCTTCGGTGTATCAGAAGTTACCAACGAAAGGGCCATTTCATGTATAAAGGTTCATAATTTAATATATATAAATCAAAAATTCTACAAAAAATCAATCTTTTTATGTTATTTTACATTTTTTAAGATCATTCATCGAAAACTTAATGCAATCTAAGTTTTAGTGGATTCTTTTATTTATCGGATACGGTTTGTTAAATAAAAATATTACAGAATAAAATATCAGGTGACTCAAAAACAATTTCACAACTTTAAAAGGAAATAAAAAATTTATTGATATAACTTACAGATTCGGATGAGGTCTCATTTCACAGCAACACGTCAAGTTTTGACTCGCGTAGTTCATTACTACTGAATTTGGTCAACAGCGCTGTCACCAGTGATGTTAAAAATGCATAAATTTCCTGGTGTAAACGCGTTTCCTGTGCGTTTTAGTTTCCCGATTTGCAATCATCAAATATAGTTCAACATAATTTTTGTAAAACGTACGGTAGGAAGCCTTCTAGTAGGCATACACAATTTACTCTTTGCACTAAACAATTGATTCCCAAACTGGTCCAGGTGGACCCCCAGGAGTCCACGGTAGACTCGACGGGGGTCTACGTTGGCGTGACAAAAAAATGGGGGTTCACAATTCGTAAGCGGGAGTCCACGAATATTCATCTGGTTTCGATAGTGAAGAACTAAAATGTTGGCTTGACTTTGCGTATCAATCTAGGCAGATAATGTTTTGAGAAGCTCAGCGACTGTTACTTGTAAAAACTTGCATTTTCCATATTCAGTACAACGAACGTGTCGAGACTTGCAAAGCGCCGCCGCTGCCGCCGCCGCCGTCCGCAACGCTTGTTCAGACGTGCAAAGGGACGAAATACAACTTGTGGTGTGTGTGCTAGCAATCTTGCATGAACTTGTTTGATTCTTCACTAATATAAATACGATTGCCAAGGATAAACGTTACTCATTTGTTTCCAAATATTACATATTTGAATAAATGCAACACAAAAAAATATACTATTTTTCTTTTGCTTTTTACCACTCTGAATGGGAAGTTTTCTAAATAAAATAAGTGAGAGTTGATTGCTTTCTTGTGCTGTGAGTAGATGTCAAAAATGTAAAGTTGGATGGAAGCATTTTTTTTGATCGGCCAACTTTACTTTTTTGACATCCACTCACAGCACAGTCGATCAAAAATTAACCAATCAATTCTCACTTTTTTTTTCGGAAGCTGTTAGTTCGTGGAATTCAGCCGTAACGCAGATTTTCATAGTTAGATCTAATCTTCACATTTTCCGTCGACTGGAAATATGGTATAAATGTAGCTGCAGGGGGTCCACCGGAACCAGCAAAATTATGAAAATGGTCTATGAGAAAAATAAGTTTGGGAACCTCTGCACTAAACCTTCGTCGAGTCAGATTGTTCTGTTAAATATAAAAAAATCACCAGGACGCCCACGCGTCTCTGAAGCTACTGTGAAATAATTCAGAAAAAGGGTTGCAAGTAGTCCGAAGAAATCAACTCGATGTGCGTCACGAGAGACTAACACTTCACAAATGACTGTTTGTTATGTAACAAACAGAGTGCAATCGTTTACGTAATATGTATTACGTAAACGATTGCATTTGAATCCATACAAACTAACATTGCTTCAACACATTACAGATGAGGACAAAATTGCTCGACTGCAGTTTTGTGTGGAAATGATGAACAGAGTTGCAGATAACGATATATTTTTAGACAATGTAATTTTTAATGATGCCTCAGTGGTAAGGTAAACACCCATAACTGTGGAGTATGTGCGAAAACCCACATGAAACTTTGCAACATATTCGTGATAACCCAATTTTTTTTGTACCCAAAACAGATAAAAACTGTATGGCCCGTTCTTCTTCCAGTAGGCAACCGTAAATGGTATCATCTATCTGGACAAGTTTCAAATTTTTCTAATTCCTCAGTTAGACGATGATAACTAAGCTGGGCGCCATTACTAACAGCAAAATGGGCTACCACCTAATTACCACCTAGAAGTTCAAGATTTCTTCGATACTCAATTCCTATATCAGTAGATCAATCATGAAGGACATTGGATCAATTTCATGGCCACTTCACTCCTCAGACCTCGCTAGAGTTTTTCTTGTGATGTTTAATTAAAAATCGTATTTATGAACCGCCTTTTCTTGCCGATCTTGCTGAGCTAAGACTTCGAATTAACGCCGCAGAGACGTAACGTAGACGTTACGTCCGACTTGCCGGTTACAGTCTGGAATGAAATCGTCTCAGGCGGGATGTATGTCGTATTACAAACGGAAGCCATATGAAACCAAAGTAAATATTGGGTGAAGAACTTCATATATTTTTCTATGAAATGAGACTCAACCGAATCTGTAAGGCATCTTAATAATTTTTTTAAAGATTTTAGAGTTGTGAAATTCTTTTTCAATCATCTGGACCATTACTGTTTAAGACTACAAAAGAAATAAAATTATGATACATAAATTATGTAGACCACATACGAAATATGCGTATTTGAAGCCTATATTTTAAAGAAATCAAAACCAAATCTTATGGATTACGATTTAAAGGATAAGGGCAAATATTAAGATCAAGAAAAAAAATTATGAATAACTTATACTAACAATAGATTTATAAGAACTGTTAACAAGAGAGGGTGAGCAATTGAGTGCTTGACAAGAGGGAGGTAGATTTTTGATTTTTAAGTGGAATGGTGTTCAAAATAAAAAGAAAGAATAAGAAATATATATAAATATACATAATAGAATTGAAATTATAATAATAATAATACAAAAAAAATATATTTTCCGTTGATTTAAAAAAAAAAATGATTCGCAGTGATGTGGTAATATTTGGCACCTTTGTAACTGTAACTTGAAGTGATTGACAGCCGATAGAGTAATTTTCAAACGATATACATGATTTTTTTAAATATGCACTAGTTCTGCGTAGAAAATGGAAAAGGAACAACGTATCGTGTATATATATTGAATAGTAACAGATGTATTTAAGTTTTCCCTTGTATAGTATATTGTACGTTACGTAACCTTACTTGAACTTTTCTTTTCTTCATTTTTGTTGACATGTTTTCTTCATTTTGTGGTAAGAATAGAATACAATAATGATTCGTTAACCATTTTTTTAACTTCTTATTTCGTTTTATTTATAGATCGTCAGTTATTATTTATTATATTGTTTAAAAAAAAAAAACTACTGAATATATAATATAAAAAAAACGTCAATGAATTGCATAACTTTCTCGGTTAAAAAATTATATCGGGGGGCTTTTTTATAATGAATAAAATATTCGTTAAAACTGATTTTAAATGAAGTAAAATCGAAAATCGATTTTTTTTTTAAATTTGGGAACTTATTCTTCGGTGGAGAGGTATTAAACTATTTTAGTTATCGTTTAAAAACAAAATGTGTTTTGACTATTAATAATTAATTTAAAAAAATGAAACCGACATCAAGACCAAGTAGTAATGCACATATGTACAACTATAAGATTCACACTGTTCCTACCGGCGCTAAATATTATATACAGTTGATTCAAGAGGATAAGGTAATACTTTGACAACTCATTCTAGGATCTAAAAATAAGAAAAAAGTTCATATAAACATAGGTCCGAAAACGCTTCGTTAGCGAGTTATACACGGTGAATGATTTCGTCCGAGTTTCAGTTCCTCCGGGTAAATTAAGGGTTTCTTAAGTTCTGAGAAGGTCAATTAAGGGGCAAATTCAATTGTTTCTTATGGTTTTTGAGCTGAGAAATCGAAAAAAATAGGTCCCAGAACTGTATATCTCTTATCTTCTAAGATATCCCATGTAAAACGCCAAAAATAGGGTCAAAAAACACTTTTTTTACGTTTGACGTACAATAACGTTATTAATTGGCAATAAATCATACATTTTTTAACATAAATTGTAGAAAATTTAATTATAAGAAGATTGATGTAAATAATGTCAACAAAAAAATAATAAAATTTTAAACATGTCGATTTTTATTAACAACAAAACCGACGAAAACTTATAAAAAAATGTTATAAAAAAAGAAAGTAGGTACAATAATTTTAGACCTACGAAAAACAAGTTGGCAACACTGATTTTTTCATCACAATTTGTTTAAATACTTCTCATTGTTGTCAGTTTATTGTGGTAATGTGTTAAATAACCTTTCGCTGATCAATCGTGTTTGCAGTATTACGTCGAATTCTTATCGTAAAAATTTCAGAAAACTGTTAAGAAGTGTAATTTTGTATTCATATTACAGTGCATAAAAATCAAGTCCTTTAAAAAAAGTGAAATTTTGTTTAGTTTTGTTTTGAAAATGTTTTCAAACATTGTTTTTCGTAGGTCTAAAATTATTGTACCTACTAGACACATCTGTTTTCTTTTTTTGTAATATTTTCTTCTAAGTTTTCGTCGGTTTTGTTGTTAATAAAAGTCAACATGTTTAAAATTTTATTTGTTTTCTGTTGACATTATTTACATCAATCTTCTTATAATTAAATTCTCTACAATTTATGTTTAAAAAATGTATGATTTATTGCCAATTTAACAACGTTATTGTACGTCAAACGTAAAAAAATGTGTTTTTTGACCCTATGTTTGGCGTTTTACATGGAATATCTTAGAAAATAAGAGATATACAGTTCTGGGACCTATTTTTTTCGATTTCCCAGTTCAAAACCATAAGAAACAATTGAATTTGCCCCTTAATTGACCTTCTCAGAACTTCAGAAACCCTTAATTTACCCGGAGGAACTGAAACTCAGGCGAAATCTTTCACCCTGTATTACTCGCTAACGAAGCGTTTTGGGACCTATGTTTATATGAAATTTTTTCTTATTTTTAGCCTGTAGAATGAGTTGTCAAAGTATTGCCCTATCCTCCTGAATCACTCTGTATAATGTATATCGGGTCTGAAACTTTTAAGACATCTAGATTGTTGATAATTTTTGTTAACGGCGCACCATATCTTGAACAGAAACTCGTATTACTTGCCCTACAAAACACCATGTAACATTATCTAATATGAAGCATACATAGAGAATATCAGGATTTCCACTGCCCCCCTATCTACCTGCCGACAGCGAAAAAATTCTTTTTGTCAATTTTCAGACCGATTGTTTGTCTTTAATAAAGTTTTTTCAACATCACGGTACCACTGCAAAAAGCAGCTGCGTCGATTGCAACAAGATTTATTAATTTCATGTATGAAATAAAAACAGTATTGTGATGGCAAAAAATTTCGGTTTTCAGATTTCAACGGAAATATCCATTTTGATCAACCCTGAATCCATTTTGACTAGTTTCGGTGTGACGTCTGTATGTATCTTGGATAATTCAAAAACGATTAGGTTGTTGAAATTTTGGATTTAGGACTAGTGTAACATCTAGTTTTGCCCCTTCCATTTTGATTGCAATCGACTGGACCAAAAGTGTCAAAAAAAGCTAAAAATCCAATGGATTTTTGACTTTTTCTTAATTGTAATAATAACCCTTCAGTGAGCGCTTTTCAACGATATATGATAAGAAGTACTTATTTTCATTGGTTCCAAAGTTATAGCCAATTAATTATTGAAATATTTGGATCCTATAAGGGAAAGGCACATAGGTTCGAATCTGACTTCATTTCCTTTTTTTGTTTAACTTTTTTTTTAATTTAAATACATTGTTTTATTAATAATTATAAACCTATGATTGTAAAAAAATAAAAATTACAATAATTAATAATTCAATTATAACAATAAAAAAAGATATGAAAAAATATCAGAAATTATTAATGAAACAAAATTTTCTATACTTTTCATTAAAAAAAAAAAACGTGTATATGTAATTTAATAGGCGTACAAGAAAGATATGTAGTGTCCCCTTAATACTTTTTGAAGTCTATTAAAAATGTATTTTATAATTTATAATTATTACATATATATGTAAATAAATTTTAGGTTTTGAATAATTCATTTTAATTATTTTTTATTTTTTTAGAAAAAAAACCTTAAAAAATCGTTTTTTTTTAATTTTTATTATTGTATTATTTTAATGAAATAGAATATTTATTTTAATTAAAACTTAACTTCACCATTTTAACATAAAAAAAAAGAAATAATAAAAGAAAGTACTCTTTTATTTTATGTAAAATAAAATTAAAATATAAAAAAAAGCAAAGAAACAAGAGAGTAAAGGGAGAAATTAAAGATCTTTTTAAAATTCATTAACATCTCGAGTAAAGTAATGGTGTAGAGTGGAACCTAATTAAAATTTGAGTTAATTTAATTTTTTTTTTTTCTGGTTCTTTTACTTATGAATCTTTTTGATTCGTTTAGAGTATTCTGTATAAATTATACTTTCTTTTTTCTTTAATTATATTTTCTAATAAGTTTTGTATACGTGTTGTAGTTTTTTTATAGAATAGAAACGAGAAGGTTCTTTAGCGATTCGTTTGAAAGAATAATAATTATAATAAAAATTAAAGAAGAAATACGAAACCGAAATAAACGTAAAAAGAAAAAAATACAACATTCTTATGCGTTAGCGTTAATTGTTGTAAAAACTGAAGGTTTATATTATATAAATAATTGAATTGTATTTCAAAGCTCCGTTTTAATTTGTTTTCTTTTAAAAAGAGAAAAGTCTTAGATATTTTCTTCGTCGGCCGTATTCGCTCAAGATAATGAGTTTTTCCCAGCCGCCGGCCGCCGTTCTCTCTACGTAAAAGGGTGGCCTCAAGCGATAACGTCGAACACAGCCGAATGAATTACATTACAAGTTGATTCAAGTCGACAAAAACGGGCGTGCGCTAGGTTAGACGACTCCTTCTTCTTCATGCATTTTAAAAACATTAAAAAAACTTTGTGTGCGATTCCATCGGGGGTAAAAAGGGGTGGGGTTGTATTTTTTTATACACGACGATAGGGTAAGACTATGTGGTATAACCGCGGACCGTCGGGGTTAAAAAGAAGGGGTTGAAATGAAGTAAAAAAAGAAAAAAGGCAAGAAAGATAACCACATGAATAATAAGGGAGCTTCTCTTAAGAATAAGAGGAAGAGTTTGTCGAGGGGATTTTTTTTTTTATCAAACGGGTTCCATTAGTTGAATGCGCGCTTTGTTTCACCGGGCCAAATTAATTTAGGAACTACAGAACAGCCAGCTAGAGCTACCCTTCGTCTAACTATATATACGTACACACAAACACACTCGCATAAAATCCTTACCCCTAACGCTTTTTGCATATCCTCCTCACCCCCAAGGGTGCAGTTTTTACTCCCTCGACGTAGATGCTTTTTAAAAGTTTGCTTGCGGAAAAAATGAGTTTTTTTTAAAGCCATCAGTAAAGTGGTAATTAAGGCAGTACAACACTCTTAAGGAAAAGTTCGCTGGATGCTTTTGATGCTTCTATCTTTATCTTTTTTTATCTTATACTAACATATTATATACGCTTTCTTCTTCTATCTTACTTTATCCTAACATCAGCTATTAAAGCAACGAATCTTTAACTGTTTCATGGCAATTCTTATTTATTTATATCTTCTAAACTTTTTTTCTTAAGTCGTTACTTTGAAAGCATATGCGTCACCAATTATTTATTTTTGTTTTTAAAGGTTTTTATAAATATATAGGCCTGTATATATATATATATATATATATATATATAGTTTACCTTTTATTTAATTTTTTTCATAACTTGTAAATGTTATATTGCATTGCTTAATTAATATTTATTATAATAAAAAAATTATCATGTATAATTTTTATAAGTTAAATAAAGAAAAGTTAAGAAATTCCAGTTAATTAGTTTTTTATATTTCTAAATAAAATTAAGGTAATGATAACAATTGGCCGAATTTCCTCAGCATAAATAATAAACAAGACGAGAAAGTGGATAATTTCAAATATCTCAGAGAATGGATCTGTTGGAATTATTCAGATAAAAAAGTGTTAACTATTAGAGCTAATAAAATGGAATTAGCTTACCAGGTAATGAAAAACACATAACAAACAGTCTTTATCATTGAACTCAAAATTTCAACACTATAGAATTCTGATAAAGTCGGAAGCACTCTATACGGAAGAAACCCTAAGACTGTGGAACAAAGACCTCCCAGAAAATCTAGAAAAAAAGAAAAGAAAATTATAAGAAAAATTTTAGGTCCCAAACTTAAAAATAATCAGGAATCAGGAAATATCAATAACAAAATTTATACTAAAATTGAAAATCTGTCAGACACTATAAGGAAAAGACGAATTGTTCTTTACTCCCGTTATTTAAAATGAATAAGAGTAGATCGTCGAAACATATTTTTTATTTCTTCCAAATTAAAAAATTAATGACAAATGATTCACACAAATCCAAGAAGACCTTTTTCCTGTTTAGTGTCCGGGAATCACCGTCAAGTATTACTTCAGAAGATGAATGACGATGATATGTAAGTGTAGTGGAGCCTCTATATCGCGTTACCTATAAATGGAAACCGCGCGAAAATTCCGGCCGCGAAAGTGACCGTTTACGCAATTAAATTTTATTAAAACTATAGAAAGCTAGACAACACCCCACACCGTCCCACGAAGAGACCACAATTTCATTTAGTCAGCATATGCGACTCCCTCCGGAGAACGGGGCGCATTTCTCCCTTCAAATAACTAGGGCTCCGTTAGGGGCACTCCTGCTCACCCACCGGGTTGGTCTAGTGGTGAACGCGTCTTCCCAAATCAGCTGATTTGGAAGCCGAGAGTTCCAGCGTTCAAGTCCTAGTAAAGCCAGTTATTTTTACATGGATTTGAATGCTAGATCGTGGATACCGGTGTTCTTTGGTGGTTGGGTTTCAATTAACCACACATCTCAGGATTGGTCGAACTGAGAATGTACAAGACTACACTTCATTTACACTCATACATATCATCCTCATTTATCCTCTGAAGAATCATCTAAACGGTAGTTACCGGAGGCTAAACAGGAAAAAAAGAAAGAAAGGGGCACTCCTGCTAGCCCATAGGTGCTGGTACCGAAAGGACTTCAGCGGATGGACTAAAGGGGAATCACGCCGGGATTACTAGGCTCAAAAGCTTAGTCTCTCACGGTCAGAACCAGTAAATAAATTACACCATGGTCCATACGGATAGGAACGCAAATTACCAAATCCGTCCATAAATTAAACTTAAAATTTATAACCGCCACTAAATAACCGATGAAATCCGCCCAATAATAGAAAGATACAGCAGCAAGGGACATTGTCCAAGCTCTGCGATCTGTAGGGAGAAATATTGAAACTCCCGCCATTCTTGCGTCCGTTCCATTCTGTAAGTGTAGTCTTGTACAGTCTCAGATCGACAATTTCTGAGATGTGTGGTTAACTGAAACCCAACCACCAAAGAACACCGGTATCCACGATCTAGCATTCACATCCATATAAAAGTAACTGCCTTTACTGGGATCTGAACGTAGGAACTCTCGACTTTGAAATCAACTGATGTGCAAAGACGCGTTCACCACTAGACCCGGTAGGTTAAAGTCCAAGAAGACCTAAAATAACCGAAGAAGTTGTAAGAGAAAGAGAATATTAAAAGATGAAAATAAAAGGTTCTAAGAAGCGCCAAAACGCAGGAGCAACAGAGTTGAACTTTCTGAACATCAAAGTAAAGAAATATCAGAAAGAATGAAGAGGTATAGGGAAGACAGAAAAAAGAAACAACCACAAATAAATAAATGATCTAACGTTTTTCAAGCTGAATTATTCCGGGGGGGAAGATAAGGAAAATAATTAAAATTGTTTGGAAAGGTAAATTTTTAAAAAATATCCTTACCGAATTGAAATAAGTGTGCCCCGGAAGGTAATGGTGGTCAAACTTAAGGGATAGTTTTATCCTATCTCGCTTCATTTCCCCTCTGTCCACCGTTTATTAGTGTTTTTTCAATGGACTAGTATGATATTCCAGAAATCTACGAATATCTTGCACAACTTTGTTAAATGAAAGTATTTAATTAGCTGCGTGTCTTGTTCGATTAATGCGTTCTTAAATTCTTGGATTATTAGTTCATTATTTTTTATTAATTTAAGAATTAACAATATAATTGTGGTACTATTATGTAGGCAATAACGTTGAAATGTTCAAGGAAGCCTAGAAGTGTTAAATCTTAGCATATAAAGATAAACATTAACCCAGACACAAGTTATACCATCGACTTGTTACTATTTTTCATTTCACTTGTTTTACGTTTTCTTAGCCTATTTTTTACTACTCTTATATTACCTCGTTCTTGGACTGTATATGCGAGATTGACTTTGTATGTGAGATTCATGTCACGGAAACTTTCGGTCGAATTTTGAAGCACATCCGCTTATCCATTCGCTCAGAAATTTTGCATACAGGTTCACATCTGATTATAACACTTTTTAGCAACATTTTCAAGTCGCTAAGATGCCCCTAAGTGTCTAAATTAAAAAAAATGTCCCATGAACTTAAACAACCTCGTTTACATGCATATTTTCTTAGTGAAAGAAATTTTTGTTATTGAAAGATAACCTAACGCGTTTCGATAAGTTTGAATCTAAATTTCGCACACGTTTAAAATATATAATTATACCAAAACTTAGGGCTCTACCTACTATAACAACCGAAATGATAACACGCTATTAGTTTTATAAATAAGATAGAGATAGGGTATACAGTTGTATACAAGTTTTGGATAAACTTTGTACTTTTTAACCGATCCGAATTTTCGGACGAAATCGCAAATATCTCAAAAACGGTCGGTCCTAACGTTCTGGAAATATTTCGAACCCCGATTAGTCTCCATCCGCTCCCGGTGGTACTCGTCGGATGATACTATTTTCAAGTGCCCCCGGGGCACCGTTCGGAAATTAGGGAGGGGGTGCGATATGGTGCCATCGTAATAGCTTGGCAACCACTCGTCCGATTTTCAAGATTCAAACGGCGTATATATCAGGAGATCGAGCGGCTAACTTTTTAACGCATCAGGTACACTCTTGATCGACCGGATCTTGGTTATCCGGAAATTAAATCGTTTAGCCCTATATTTTGATCGCACTCACTCACCGTTAAACGTACCGATCCGATATTTCGCTAAATATACTCAAACCTGTGTGCTAGCGTAGCTGTGAAGTATAAACATATGAAGACTAAAAAGTAGAAAATAGGAAATATATAAAAACAAATCACTCTTGTATTAAATGCACTAAAAAGTAAAAAATATCTAGAAAATAATGTTTAAAACAAAATGTTTGTTTGTTCTTGTTTAAATAAACAAGAACAAAACAAAAGTAATGAAATGTAGTAGAAATAACAAAGATGGACCACTGAATGTGAAAATAGGAGGAGAAAAGATTATGGAGGTAGAAGAATTTTGTTATTTGGGAAGTAAAATTACTAAAGATGGACGAAGCAGGAGCGATATAAAATGCCGAATAGCACAAGCTAAACGAGCCTTCAGTAAGAAATATAATTTGTTTACATCAAAAATTAATTTAAATGTCAGGAAAAGATTTTTGAAAGTGTATGTTTGGAGTGTCGCTTTATATGGAAGTGAAACTTGGACGATCGGAGTATCTGAGAAGAAAAGATTAGAAGCTTTTGAAATGCGGTGCTATAGGAGAATGTTAAAAATCAGATGGGTGGATAAAGTGACAAATGAGGTATTGCGGCAAATAGATGAAGAAAGAAGCATTTGGAAAAATATAGTTAAAAGAAGAGACAGACCTATAGGCCACATACTAAGGCATCCTGGAATAGTCGCTTTAATATTGGAAGGACAGGTAGAAGGGAAAAATTGTGTAGGGAGGCCACGTTTGGAGTATGTAAAACAAATTGTTAGGGATGTAGGATGTAGAGGGTATACTGAAATGAAACGACTAGCACTAGATAGGGAATCTTGGAGAGCTGCATCAAACCAGTCAAATGACTGAAGACAAAAAAAGAAGAAAAAAAAAATGTTTAAAACACCACTCTTTAAATTAAACGCACTAAAATGCAGAAGACGATTTTAGGACAGTATCTCAGAACGGATTTGACAACAAGTTCTGATCAAATTTTTAATTTGTAGCTATGACTTTCACATAATCTTACATTTCACCATTAAAACTTGTTGCAAATCCATTCTGAGATACCGTCCTAAAATTATTTTTTACTTCTTAGTGCGTTTAATTTAAAAGTGGTGTTTTAAACATATTTTTTATATTTTATTTTTCAGTATGAAATTATACTGATATGTAAATTATTAAGAGTCTTCAATAACTGAAAATATTATATTCACGTGTTTTGTCATCGATTAAAATACATTAACAAATACATATATTGTTTGTAAATAATCACAATTACAAGTAATCGTAAAGAATGATGTACAAAACAATTTTTTTTTCAATTATGTAATTTTTATTTCTATTTGTATCTTTATGATAAAGCAATTCCTTTTTATTTTACTTAAACCGTTTATAAACTTTTTTCGATTTTTTATAAAAATGGGTGCTCTCCCATCAGTGGAGGAGGATTAAGTAATTTGAGTAATTGGGTCGTAAGTTTAATCTACCTAGAAACATCCATGATATCTTAAATAATAATAACGAAATTTTGGACCGGATGTTTCTGTTTTTGCATAGTACCAGGTTAATGCAAAAAATGTAATATTACCATATATATTTTTATGCTAGAATTGTAAATAATTTTTAACCTTTACTTTCAATTTTGATTTTTTTGGATCGATGTATTTAATTTTATTATCCGAGAAGGGAGCCTTTTGCACAACCCATCGGGATTAGGTAAGTTTTATATAGTTTCTTTATTAGATTATTTTAACTTTTATACAGAGTTATCATAAAAGAATGGTGCGGTTTCAGTAATTCATAGGAAGATTGTAGGGAAATTTCTAGATGTTATATTGGTATCCCTGAAAGCCTCCAACCCAAAAGTTTTTTTATCAACAGTTATAACCACAACGTCAGTTCTTGTATTGTTGCGGTGAGTTTAGTGAGTACTATGTTCTCGGATAAAGACAAAGCAAAGTGTGTTTTATTGATGGCTGAATTAAAATCTGTAATTTTAGTTCAATGTGCGTTTCGACGTGAATTCGGAAGAGATCCACCACATAAAAATAACATAACACGTCGGTTCAAACGATTCGAAGAAACCGGATCGGTTAAAAAACAGAAATCAACCGGCAGACCAAGTGTATCGGACGAAACGAATGAACTAATTAGACGATCGGCGATTAGAAGTTTTGGGAAGTCCATCCCCCGTCGAAGCGTCGAATTAGGTATTCCAAAATCAACAGTTCACAAAGTTTTACATAAAAAACTGTAATTACACGCTTATAAAATCCAGATACTGCAGGAATTGAAACCCGATGATGGTGTAAAACATTACAATTTCGCCGTTGAAATGTTGGACAGAATAAGTGAAAACGAATCATTTTCAGATGATATAATTTTTACAGACGAAGCTACATTCAATGTAAATGGATGCGTTAACAGACACGATTCACGAATATGCTCTGAAAACCCACACGCAATTATTGAGAAAAAACGCGATTCACCTAAAGTTAATGTTTGGTGTGGTGTGATGAAAAATCGTGTAATAGGGCCTTTCTTCTTTGCTAAAAAAACAATTAATGGAGTTGTGTATCTTGACATGTTAATCGATTATTGCTTTCCTCAGCCGGATGAACTCGAAAACATTCATCGACTTCATTTCTAACAAGATGGTGCTCCCCTGCACTTCAATTCATCGGTCACGGACGCTTTGAACGAAAAATTTGGAGATCGATGGATAGGCCGGCAAGAACCCATACTTTGGCCTCCAAGCAGTTCAGACCTGACACCTTGCGATTTTTTCTTATTGGGGTACATCAAAAGCGTTGTTTATACGCAAAAAATTCGCGACCTAAACCACTTAAAAAATAGGATTAATGAAGCGATGACAACCACTAACGAAGAAATGTTAACTAATGTTTGGAGAGAAGTTGAGTATCGTTTGGACATTTGTCGAGCGACTAAGGGCGCACATATTGAAATTTATTAATTATGTAAAAAAAAATAAAAAAAACATAAACTATAAGTAATTCTGTTTTAATTTAAAGCATGTTCAAAACCGCACTATTCTTTTATGATAGCCCTGTATTTTAAAGACTTCGTCTGCGGTATTAGTTTTGAGTTTTATTTTACTTTCTTGACCCTTGTTTTAATAAATTTTTATTATATGATTGATATTAATTTTACACCTTATAAGTTTTATTATTTTGGAGTTATTTTACCCTTTTATTAATAAAATTCCGAGCGATGATAACGCCCAGGCGTTTTTCGCCCACAAACACAAAAAAAAGAAACAGTAATTTAAGTGATTTTATTATTTAACAAAATACGTTTTGAGCATTAAAAATTTGAAAATGCGAAAAAAAATTCATTTTTGAGTCTCCCATACTCAAGTAGAAGCATACGGGTAAAACTAATTTTTAAGAAAGTTATCCCAAAGTGGTGATAATAAATGTAAAAATAACCACCGTGTTGGTCTTGTTGTAAAATTCGTCAACATAAATCAGTTAATTTTGAAGTCGAGGGTTCTTAGGTTTAAATCCTAACAGAGGTTGTAGTAGCTTTTATTCGGATTTGAATACTAGATCGTGGATAAGGGTATTCTTTGGTGGTTGGGGTTCAATTAATCACACGTCTCAGGAACCATCGGCCTGAGTCTATTCAAAACTAAATTACCGGTACATGTATAGTTTCACTCCAGTTGCTATGACTTTCATTGTTAATACAATTACAAATAAAAAGATATTTAAAAAACAATTTTTTAAAAATATTTAAGGAATAAAAAAATACAGCCATAATTCTAAATAAACAAAGTTGTAATTTTCTAGGAAGGGGATGAAGATTTTTTACTAATTTTTTTTTTTAAGAAATACTTAACGGGAGTATAAAACAAATTAAGATTTTTACATTTTAAATGCAACGAGTAACCTTACAGGTGGATTTAATTTTTAAAAAAATAAATAAATTTAAAAAAAATGTTTGTTTGTTTCCACAGACCATCGGAGTGGGATGGGCGAAATATTTTTATATTAGTTTGAAGATCTATTGATGTAGAAAATATAAACGCAAAAACCTTCCATTAACTCATTTTCTGAAGCAAGATTTTGTCAAAAAAAAAATAATAGATATTTCTTGTGGAGGGAGTGAACATTAAATAAAAATTTTGGGTAATTTGTGATTTTGATAAAAAAAATAATTTCAACTTTTTAAGAAAACGTTTTTACTAAAGTGTCCGGTACATATTCTTAATTTTATTTCGGTCAAAACACCACCATCCCTTTTTACAAAGATGGAAAAAAATTAATACAATCCCCCCCCCTCCAGAATTTATTATCTGTTTATCAAGTTTAAATAAAATCTATCAACGAAGTCTAGAATTATAAGACCATATACAGCCAAACATACATACGTACATAGGCACAAACGTCCGTGTAAAAAAATAGATTTCTTTGACTTCGAAGTAATGAAATAGATTTTCTTTTTCGCTGATTATTTACAATTTATTTAAATCTATTTCTGTTATTATATTCTTATTTGAATATCTCCTCAAGGAACACAACTTAAAAAAAAGACCAATTTTTTACCGATTTATATACTTTACCGTTATAAATATATCAGTATGTATCGGTTTAGCCGAGAAAGTAAAAATGTCGTACGAAAACCTAGCGTAATTATTGTTTGTTAATTAAATGAAATTAATTATATCGGTCAGATATAATTAAAAGCATCTAACGTTTTACGTTTTTTTACTTAATTAACAAACGTAAAAACTTAGAGACTTAGAAATATGAGACAGAATACATAGAAACGATATAAAGACAATATTAACGAGTGTGCATAAAGGTTATCTGGAATGCGAGAAAATGTATTATTTTTTAACCATAATTTTACATGTATAATTTTATCACAATCTTTACATGGAACTAGCAGTTAATGATGTTAAAGAACAATTTAGATTCGGAGTAACAGTACAAGATGAAAAGATAAAGATGCTACGATTTGCTGATGATATAGTAATTCTAGCCGAGAGTAAAAAGAATTTAGAAGAAACAATGAACGGCATAGATGAAGTCCTACGCAAGAACTATCGCATGAAAATAAACAAGAACAAAACAAAAGTAATGAAATGTAGTAGTAATAACAAAGATGGACCGCTGAATGTGAAAATAGGAGGAGAAAAGATTATGGAGGTAGAAGAATTTTGTTGTTTGGGAAGTAGAATTACTAAAGATGGACGAAGCAGGAGCGATATAAAATGCCGAATAACACAAGTGAAACGAGCCTTCAGTAAGAAATATAATTGGTTTACATCAAAAATTAATTTAAATGTCAGGAAAAGATTTTTGAAAGTGTATGTCTGGAGTGTCGCTTTATATGGAAGTGAAACTTGGACGATCGGAGTATCTGAGAAGAAAAGATTAGTAGCTTTTGAAATGTGGTACTATAGGAGAATGTTAAAAATCAGATGGGTGGAAAAAGTGACAAATGAAGAGGTATTGCGGCAAATAGATGAAGAAAGAAGCATTTGGAAAAATATAGTTAAAAGAAGAGACAGACTTATAGGCCACATATTAAGGCATCCTGGAATAGTCGCTTTAATATTGGAAGGACAGGTAGAAGGAAAAAATTTTGTAGGAAGGCCACGTTTGGTATATGTAAAACAAATTGTTAGGGATGTAGGATGTAGAGGGTATACTGAAATGAAACGACTAGCAGTAGATAGGGAATCTTGGAGAGCTGCATCAAACCAGTCAAATGACTGAAGAAAAAAAAACCATAATTCTATAAACACGTAAAATACAAAGTTAAATCTACTTTTACGTTCTATGTATAATTATAATATACCTTATTACTTTTCCGTCTAGATAGCGCTAAAGCAGATCTATAGCTCTAGAAGGGAAAGTATTGTAATCGGTCTAATTTGGGTATATGCGGTTTTCACTGGATCTTGACGTTTTGATACCTAGGGAAACATCAAAACGTCAGTTTTGACACCTAAACGCAAAAAATCAAAAGACCAGATAGAAATTTTCCAAATGTTTGTATGTAAGTGTATGTGTTCGGTGTCGCACTCCTCATATATCCAGAACTACTGGAACGATTTTGACCAAACTTGGTCAGATTGCTTCTACATATGGAGCACTGATGCCATTAAATTTTTAATTACAAGTTTAACGGGGTGAGACTGTAGAGAAAGGTCACCCTTGGTATCCAGTAATTTCAACTAATTAAGGTCATATTTTTCTTAGGTACATTTGTTAACGATTAAAAAATTATTTGCAAAAAAATGTTTCAAAATTGCAATCCCATCCCAAAAGGTGCTTTGTAATCGTCTACTACGTTGCGACCTCGCAGGGGAGGGATAGAATTCAATAAACGAATAATATTTAAAGTTAAAAAAAGTATCTTGGTCTGGCCGCGTCTCGAATTCGGTCACCCGATAAATTAGGTACCTATTTTTTTTTTTAAAGAGGTGGTACGGGCCCCTAGACAGTGTCGGGCTTCCTAACAGGTTGCTTCCGCAAGATATTATTAAATGCGTATGTGTTCCTGCGCACTACCGACTAAACCTCCACCCCTGACTACCCGTCCTTCTTGGTACAGCTGCATTACTTCAGAAAGGGGGAAATACGCCCTCACACACATTCAGACATCACAGTCAACAGACAACGATCTCGCACACCCACAAGGTACCTCATATCAGACTAAAAAAAATATAATACTATTAACTTTTTTTTCACTTTAAAATAATGAAAAACAAAAAAATCCTAAAAAAAATAAAAACCAAAATATAATTTAAAGTAACAGGCAAATAGCTCTTTCAACACATATATATTAATTTATCATAACGATAACGAGGAAAGGAACCACGAACCCGTACAAAAAAATAAATAAGAAAAACAACCCTAATAAAAAAAAAAAAAATTATACAATCACCCCCTAAAAAAACTAAACAAGTAAAAAATCTCATAAATATTATATTTCTATATTCAGATAAAAAAAATAAAGAAAATCTAAATGATCTATATTCAACATTAAACCTAAAAAATGCGTATGTGTATTAAATGCGTATGTGTTCCTGCGCACTACCGACTAAACCTCCACCCCTGACTACCCGTCCTTCTTGGTACAGCTGCATTACTTCAGAAAGGGGGAAATACGCCCTCACACACATTCAGACATCACAGTCAACAGACAACGATCTCGCACACCCACAAGGTACCTCATATCAGACTAAAATCACACCTACACATTCCATGACATCCAATCAACATACCTCATGCCGAAAGTCACATCAATCGGTCACATCCAATCACATAAACGAACACCTCACAGCCAATTAAACACCACAGCACTAAACTAGGTACCTGATGCGTTAAGCCTCGCAGCTACACCAGTATGCCGATCACACAAGCGAAATTCGTTGTATGTAAGTTGTAAAATTGTATTAGTTAGCCCCGTGCGAATTAAAGACGGCATGCGCGCGCGTTTTAATTAGAATCATTGAATGAAATAAACGAAAAAATGTTCTATTTAAATAAAATGATAAATATTTTAAATTAAGTTGTGTGTGTATGTGTGTGTAAGCCAAAGTCCTATAACTGTGTTGTCAGCTTTTTTTATTGAAGATTATTAATTAGTTAAATATTTGATTAAAATAAACCCTTTTTCATTTAAGTATAGAATTCGGTCTGAATTGTCGGATATATGTTGCGTAAGTTTAAACTATAAAAAAGTTATAAGATAAAAAAGATAAGATCGTGCGTTTTTCTCTCTTTTTAACATCTTCTAAAAAGTGAAAGTGGGAGAACAAAATATAATGAATCTAGAAGGCAGCGTTAAAATATTTTAACTAAATATATTACGGTATATATAACAACAATAACAACTGAACAGTAAGGATGAAAAATAGTGTAGCTGAGTTTTACTGTAACGTAATTAGTAAGCGTAGAGGGGTGAGGAGTAAGGGGGTGAACTTACCCTATCCTTTCACCCTTAACCAGCTAGCTAGCTACGTATTCTGTGGGGGTGAGGTCGGCTTCTCATCAAATCTTAGGGGTAGAAAAACTACAAGCTTCTGGGGTAGGACTGGGGATGGCTAGGACAATATAGTGTTAGTAGCTAGTAGCTATACGGTTCACAGTCCTGTATAGTGCAAATCCCTGTAGATAAAAAACAAGGGATGAAGTGACTCATACTAGAACCAGAAACAGGACAGCATCTAAATGTTTCATTTTCATTATATTTTCTCTCTCTCTATTTTTTTTTTTAAGAGAGAGAGAGGTTTTGTTTTAAACTGTGAGGGTTTCCTATTGTAAATCACATAAGTACAAGCATAAAAGACCCTTTATATTTTTAATGGTTGATTCCTAGTGATTTATTATTCTAATTAAATTTATTAAAGAATTATTTCATGTCAAAGTATTAAGGATTTCTACCTTACATTATCAAATTAATATAGGGGTGGAAAGAAATATTGATATTGTATATATATTTATCCATAAAAAATTACAGTGAAATTGTAAACTGTACGGTAAGAGTCTCGTAGATATCATTTCTTCCGCTCAAAAAACAAAAATTTCTGTAATATAAATAAAACTGTTTTTAATAAAAAAATACTGATATCAAAAAAGGTAAGACACTACATTTCTATTATCAAAATCTATTATTAATTAAGAATTTTGTTTAAAAAAAAATTACAAGTTAAATAAAATTCTTACCGGGCCGATTTCATTTATTAAATAACGAATTATCATAAAAATTGTTATATTTCTGTAAATTTTACGTGTATTACATATAAATGCAATCGGGCCCTATAAGAGTTTTATTTAACATGTGTTTTTTTAAACAAAATTCTAAATTATTAACAGATTTTGATGATAGAAATGTAGTTTCTTATCTTTTTTGTAAGTAAGGTGCTAAATTGACTCCTAGATCACCGGATCTTACTTCCTTAGATTACCGTTTATGGAGATGGATGAAAGGCGAAGTATACAACTAAAAAGTAGGCACACGTGACGAACTGATGTCTTGTATTCTCAAACATGCTATATTTGACTTTATGCTTCCTTACCTGGCCTTCTTCTCGTTTATTTGTTATTAACGCTTATACTTATCTTTTAAGTTAATTTCCTGTTTTTAATAAATTGAAGTTCTGGAAAAGGACATCCGCTTGATTGTTGTTCTATACATTTATAATAGTTTTATTGTTGCTTTTTAATTTGAATATTTCTAAGTTTTGTAAAATGTTCATTCTTCTTCCTTTAATACAGTTGAGAATTAATTTCGTCGATTATTCCACTTTCATCGGGGTTTGTTCTTCTATTAAATGCGATGCATAATTAGAATCTTGTTTTTGATTTTTAGAAGATCTAATGTATTCGTTAGATCTTAATTCGGTTTGCCCAAAGTATGTTGAAATGAAGAACGCCAGATAAGGCATGACGCGTCAATTAAAGGGAAGGGCGTTGACTAAACGCTATATAAAGATTAACAGAAATGTAAAGGTACCAGTACAATCAATTTTGACAATAGAATTATTCTGAAACGGGTCATCAGATAATAAAAGAATGAAGTTAAGAAACGTATATAAATAGTAATCAACCATATAAGTTACAGTATTTTGAGCAGAAAATATAATAATAATTATTATCATGTTAATAAGAACAACTTTAAATTAAAAGAATTTTAATATTTCAAAAGCTTTAATTTATTGAACTAAAAACAGTTATAAATAAAAACTAATCAACAATAAATTTTTTAAATCTGGGAACTGTTTCTAGAACTGAAGTAAGGAAAAAGGTTCAAATGTACTTCCGAAAACGCGCGAAAACATGCAAAAAACGCAGTGGTGGAAAATTCCACCACTGGGAGAGAACTGAAAATTCCGGCGAAATTTTTCGCTAGTTGTAACTCGATAACAAAGCGTTTTTGGATGTATGCCAGTATGAACTTTTTTCCTTACATCAAGTTTTAGAATCAGTTCACAAATTAAATCCGTTTACTCCTGAATCACATTCTAAGCCAAAAAGCCAAAAAGTCTTAATTTTTGAGTAGGTAGGCTCAAAAAGTTCCCGGAATTAGTTTACGTTTTTAAAAAACTGCTTAAATGAAAATACATTTTAAGTATATTATTTTTAAAGTAGTTTACATCTATAACTACACCTTATTTTGTCACATATTATGTATGTTGTCTTTGAAAAGTAATATGTAAATTCGAATAAAATGTTCAGAATTTTTAAAAAATTAGGGTTCAAATACAGAGATAGAAGAACAACTGCTAACATGTACAGGAACCAAACAGTAACTGTAATAATTGAAGAACATAAGAAAGAAGCCGTAATAAGAAAGGGAGTCCGACAAGGATGTTCCCTATCTCCGTTACTTTTTAATCTTTACATGGAACTAGCAGTTAATGATAAAGAACAATTTAGATTCGGGGTAACAGTACAAGGTGAAAAGATAAAGATGCTACGATTTGCTGATGATATAGTAATTCTAGCCGAGAGTAAAAAGGATTTAGAAGAAACAATGAACGGCATAGATGAAGTCCTACGCAAGAACTATCGCATGAAAATAAATAAGAACAAAACAAAAGTAATGAAATGTAGTAGAAATAACAAAGATGGACCACTGAATGTGAAAATAGGAGGAGAAAAGATTATGGAGGTAGAATTAGAATTTAGAATTAGAAGAATTTTGTTATTTGAGAAGTAGAATTACTAAAAATGGACGAAGCAGGAGCGATATAAAATGCCGAATAACACAAGTGAAACGAGCCTTCAGTAAGAAATATAATTTGTTTACATCAAAAATTAATTTAAATGTCAGGAAAAGATTTTTGAAAGTATATGTTTGGAGTGTCGCTTTATATGGAAGTGAAACTTGGATAATCGGAGTATCTGAGAAGAAAAGATTAGAAGCTTTTGAAATGCGGTGCTATAAGAGAATGTTAAAAATCAGATGGGTGGATAAAGTGACAAATGAAGAGGTATTGCGGCAAATCGATGTAGAAAGAAGCATTTGGAAAAATATAGTTAAAAGAAGAGACAGACTTATAGGCCACATATTAAGGCATCCTGGAATAGTCGCTTTAATATTGGAAGGACAGGTAGAAGGAAAAAATTGTGTAGGCAGGCCACGTTTGGGATATGTAAAACAAATTGTTAGGGATGTAGGATGTAGAGGGTATACTGAAGTGAAACGACTAGCACTAGATAGGGAATCTTGGAGAGCTGCATCAAACCAGTCAAATGACTGAAGAAAAAAAAAATGTAAATTGTGTTTGATGTGCCGAATCATTATCATACAAAAGAATCGAATTTTTCGTATCCCAATTATCAAGACAGTTCGTTTTTAAAGGATATAGACGTATATTTATTTTCTTGGTCATTCATCAGGAATTAATTTCTAGTTAACAATACTGTACGAATCAAAACAAAACTCCGGACTTAATTTCTTCTTTGCTTCTATTCAAACGAAAATTTTGAGACCGCAAAGATATTTATTTTCGTTCTGATGACTAACGTTTCATTTACGAATTGAATAAAAGTACCATACCTTATCTGTCATGCTGCTGATCGCCATAATTATAAGGTCTCCTACCAGTGTTATCAAACTTTCTTTTTGATCTACAAAGTTTTTTTTAAATAATGTATTGACAAACGGATGTTCAGATCATTATGGGGAATACTGTGCCAATTTCTCTCTAATATTCCGACAATTTATTTGACAGTTTTTTCTATCGCTTTGAACAACCTTTTTAAGATTATCGATATTTTCTTTGTCGAACGGCAGATAAGCACCCGTCATCTATAACACAAAAATACTTACGCCGATCTTAATCTGCTACTTTTTTCATTGTCAGTTCTCCATATGCGTCTTTAAGCAGCGTTTATGTCTCCGACATTGATTTTTTTAAAAAATAAAACGCAAAATTTGATATATATATATGCTATTTAATCGCTGATAATTTTGAGCGACGTTCACCATACGAAATAAGACGTAATACTGCTATATCGTAATATCATAAGTGCTGCCAACTTAAAAACCAAAAATTTCCTTATTACAATATTTTGAACTGTATGGAACAGCAGAATAACGGTTATATTTTTATATTTTCTGATATTAATATCAATTTTTAATAGCTACTAATTAACAAAATAACAACAGAACTTCATGCATTTAGGCTTAGTATATATATTAATTGCATTTTAAAATTTAAAACAACTTGTTTCGTTGAAAAATAATCTTAGTTCGACGGGAAAATGATTTAAATCTTTTACTTTATTCATTTATTTTATGTATCTATATATTTTTACGTGTAACGTATTAAGAGAATTTATATAAAAAATCATATGATTTTCTTGTACCGGTAAGTGAAATATTAATAATTCCCATTGTGGAATCTAACCAAAAAAAAATTAAAATAATGAATTCTAAAAATAAAACAATAAGGAATGTTAAAGTAATAATTAAAACTTCTTGCACAGCTCTGCGTAAGAAGACCTAATTTTCGTTATTTTATTTTGTTTAATTTTTTGCGCAAGAAATATACAAATGAAATTAAATGAGAAAGCTAAAAGACGTATATTTTTTATTTAATATTAGAATATATTTTCAGTTTATAACAAAATTAAATTAATATAAATAACCGTAATTTGATGAAATAATTAAAAATAACGAGTTCACTCTTATATACAAGCATCAAGTTTAAACTCGCTTTCCACTGTGACTCACTGCATAAGCGCGTATGAAAAATACGAGGGTTATTTTTTTTTCAAGGCCCGATTGATCGCGAAATAAAAACCCGCGCAAAAATCGGATGAACCTTTTCGCATATGTGTTGCGCAGCGTCTCTAGTATGGCCTTCAATAAAGCCGCGTCACTTCGTTTAGTTCTGAACATGCAGCTAGCACGTAAACATGTCTACAACAATAGCATCTCCTGCCAAGTGTGAAGTGCGTGCAGTAATTCGATTTCTTCAGGCTGAGGGGTGTAATTAATCGACAAATAAGTAATGTGTACGGTGAAACTTCAATGAGTGACGGCAACGTGCGAGAATGGTGCAAGAACTTTAAACCAGGACGTGCACATGTTCATGATGCAGGCGGTCAGGGAAGGAAGCGAGTGTTAACCGATGATCTCGTTGAGCGAGTGGATGAGGCGATTCGAGAAAATCGTCGGTTCACAATTTCTGTATTTAGTGATTCGTTTCCTGAAATTTCAAGGTCAGTTCTTTACACCATTGTGAATGAGATTCAGTACCGCAAACTGTGTGCGAGATGGATTTCCAAGATGCTGTCCGACCATCACAAAACAATGAGAATGGAAGCCTCCCTAACGTTTCTCCAGCGCTACCACAATGAAGGAGAAGATTTTTGAAAAAAATTGTCACAGGGGACGAGACGTGGGCCCATTTCGATACTGAAGAAACAAAAGAACAATCGAAACAGCGGATGCATTCTCATTCTCCCAGTAAACCAAAGAAGTTCAAGCGAACCTTCACCAACAGAAGGTTACTGTGTTCTGGGACCGTAATGGAGTTCTCTTGATGGAATTCATGGAACGTGGCATGACCATCACTGCAGCCTCATACTGTGTGACTCTTCAACGTCTACGAAGGGCAATTCAGAATAAGCGGAGAGGAATGTTGTCATCAGGCATTGTCTTTCTCCATGCCAATGCTCGGCCGCACACTGCAGTTGTAACAAAGAAGCTCCTGCAGTGTTTTCGTCGGTAAATGTTTGATCACCCACCATACAGCCCGGACTTGGCTCCATCCGATTTTCACCTCTTTGCTCACATGAAACGCTGGCTAGGAGAACAACATTTTGGCACAGACATCGAGCTGCAGACCGGCGTAGAAACATGGCTGAAAACATAGGCGGCTCCGTTCTATGACGAGGGTATTGGAAAGTTGGTACTACGCTACGACAAATGTCTAAATCGGAGTGGTGACTATGTAGAGAAATAGCGTAACTATGTAAGTACTTGTTACAAATAACATTTTTTTATTTTCACTGTGGTTTTAATTTCGTGACCGATCGGACCTTGAAAAAAAATAACCCTCGTACACCATTACAAAGTCAGCATAACTTCAAATTTAGGTTATATTGTCTTTTGTCGACTTTAATTGAACGTAACTGAAAAACAATTCAACCAATTTTCATTAAACCCTCTCACACGCACAACTTCAAATACACTACTACAGCATATCTAAATTTCAATGAAATTGATGATGGGGTGGTTTTGGAGATTTTTCAAGCCACAAATTTTATGTATATATATATATGGATAAAAAATATCACGCGGTTAAAAGGTAATTTTCTTTATGTAAACAGTCCTTTATATATTACATAAACAGTCGTTCTCCCAGAGGTTCTGTACGCCTGTGAAACAATTTTCCAAATTAATTTCTGATGTGAACACCAAATGACTTCCTTTACGCCTATTACATTACATATACAAATTTAAAAAAAATTAAAAGTCCATAAAATTTTATTTCATTAATAACTTCTGATATTTTTTCGATTTTTATTGTTATTATTGAATTATTATTTATGGTAAAATTGTTTTTACAATCAGAGTTTAATAATCATTAATAAATCAATATATTAAATTTAAAAAAAGGAGATGAAGTCTGATTCGAACCGATGTGCTTTCCCTTTATAAGATCCAAATTTAATTAATTAAAATTTCATTTGGCTATAACTCTGAAACAAATGAAAATATGTACCACTTATGATAAATCTTTAAAAAGCTCTCATTGAGAACTGTTATGGCAGTTAAGAAAAAGCCCAAAATCCAAACTTTTTTGGAATCTGGGCTTTTTTGGACACTTTTGGTTCAGCCGATTGCAATCAAAAGGAGAGGTGCACAACTAGATGTTACAACAGTCCTAAATCCAAAATTTCAACATCCTACGGCTAATCGTTTTTGAGTTACGCGAGATACGTACATACGAACTTAGAGACTTCACGCCGAAACTAGTCAAAATGGATATTTCTGTTTTAATCTGATTTTTTGCGATCACAATACTTCCTTTAACTCGTACAAGGAAGTAAAAACGAAGCTAAAATCGATTTACTAATTAAAACGAAACGAAGGATCATCAGAACCTATTTAAACAAAAAATACCAAAAGAAAGAGGTGTCTGGCAAATTCCCACTATCGAAACCGTATACGAAGATACCGACCCGATGAAGAAGAGAAAGATTTATAATTTTTTCCACATCTTATGAATGTCTGAAGTCAGATTTCTGAAACAACTGGTTCTCAGAAATTTGGAAAAAACTAGTAGAAAATACTTCAAAGAAATTAAGAAGAATCTCGAAGAAATTGGACTGAGGAATCGAGAACGCTTTCGACAAGACAAAAATAAACAACAATGTAAAAGCGCACACAAATTCTCTACAGTAAAGACCCGAAGGCGAACAGTGGAGGTTACAGACGAAATGCGGAAACAAAGATCAGACTGTCTTAAAAAATACTAGCGGAACCGGAAGTGTGCTCTTCGAAGGACGCTGGAAATTGACTAAGTGATCCAATGTGGTCGCGAAATAAAATGTATGAGGTGCGACAATAAAGTAATGAGACTGATTTTTCTTTGCAAGATGTGGCAACCTGCAGCTTGCGTAGGCACAGCATCTTTGACCTTGGTCTATAAGCTACTTCTAGTCCAAGCGGCACATTGATGCAACCGCTCAGTCGTGAGTTGTGCTGTAATAAGTGAACACGTGTTTGTGTCTCTCGACAAAGAAATGAAACCGAAAAATATTGCGCAACGGTATGTCATTTCTTTTTGCGTTAAATCGGGTGAAAACGCGACGACAACTTACGGTAAGCTTCAGAAGGCTTTTGGAGAGGAGGTTATGTCAAGAGCTCAAGTTTTTCGGTGGCATAAAATTTTTAGTGAAGGCAGAACGAATGTTGAAGATGAAGACCGCAGTGGACGACCATCAACCTCACGGACAGATGTCAACTTGACCAGGGTGCGTGAAATCGTACGATCTGATCGGAGATTATCCGTGAAAATGATCGCAGAAGAACTCAACATCGATCGAGAAACGGTTCGTCTAATATTAACTGAAGATCTTGGTATGAGAAAGATTTGTGCAAAAATGGTCCCCAAAAATCTCACACAACAAAGCGAAAAACACGAAAAAATGTGGCAGCCGATCTGTTAGAGCAAATGGAAATCAATCCAGATTTGTTGAGCCGTGTTATCACTGGTGATGAAGGTTGGTTTTTTCAATACGATCCAGAGACAAAAAACGCCTAAGTTCGCAATGGTGCTCAAAGGGATCACCCAGACTAAAAAAAGCTCGCATGTCAAAGTCAAAAGTGATATGCATGCTTGTGTGCTTCTTCAATTCCAAGGGAATTGTTGATAAAGAGTGGGTGCCTCCTGGACAAACAGTTAACCAATATTTCTACAAAGAAATTTTAGAAAGACTTCGTAAACGAGTTCTTCGTGTCCGTGCCAACATCGCTGATAACTGGATTCTGCATCACGATAATGCGCAATCCCATACTGCTCTGTCAGTACAGCAATTTTTAACCTCAAAACAAATTTCAATACTACCACAGCCACCTTATTCATCAGATATCGCTCCGTGCGACTTTTTTCTATTTCCAAGAGTCGAAATGGCGGTCAAGGGACACCATTTTCAAACAACACAAGATGTCCAAAAAGCTGTGACGAGGGTCTTGGAGGATATTACAGAAGATGAGTTCCAGAAATGTTACCATCAATTGTAGAAGCGCTGGAATAAGTGTGTGCAATCAGAGGGGAACTACTTTGAAGGAGACAACACTAAACATGACTAAAACGGTAAGCAACATTTTTTTTCACATCAGTCTCATTACTTTATTGTCGCACCTCGTATATATATATCGTACTCCTCATATTTCAAAACGTAAAGATAATTTAATTTTACCTTCTAACCCCACTGTGCGACCGACAGTAATAATTAAAAAAACTAAAACTACTTTTAAAACTATTTTTAACAGTAAAATTGAACTAAATTAAAATTAAAATTTTAAATTACCGTTAAAATTTAGACCATTAAAAATGTTTTTGGTAAGAAAAATTATTTTTAATGAAAAAATACCAGATATCAACGTACGAGTATCTTTATATTTAAATCTGTTCATATTTATGTGCTTTTTGTTTATAGTACATTTAAAAAATGTTTACCTGATCTTAGTAGTATATTTATTCAACTTTAAGGAAAATATAACATTAATTTAATCTATAACTTCATTTTTGAGTAAACAGTAAATTTTAAAGAAGGCATTATTCCATTTTTATTAGTATAATGTTGAGTTCATAATTAAATTAATTTTGAGTATTAGTAACTTAGTTTCCGAGAATGTTTTTTTTTTTTTTTTAAATAGAATGAATTTTCTCTTTAGTGCGTTATTAAAAACGGGTTAAACTGTCAAATACTTTAAAAAAATATAGTTTCTCATTTTTCCTAGCGAGTATCTGATCTCAATCCCTCCCCCCATCGCACACCAATCGCCTCCTCACTCGCTCTCTCTCTCTCTCTCTCTCTCTCTCTCTCTCTGTGTGTGTGTGTGTGTGTGTATATATATATATATATGTATGAGTATGTGTGTGTAAGATGGATTTTGAAAGAGACGTACGCGTACCAACACATATACTGCTGTTATCTTTGAGTTTCACTTAAAATTAAAGCAAAGCCCCGTTTACCTGATTTGTATTATTTTTTCCAATTTATACAGGATTATTTTATGAATAGCAAAATTTGTTTAAACAAAACTGAAAGAAAAAACTTATTTCATACTGAATATAGTTATTTATTGAAATCAAAGGTATTGTTATTTAATCTATCTAACATAAACTATTGATCTATTTTTATGTCTACATCTAAATATTTATAAATTGTCGTGAACTTACGAAGATATAATCTGAGATATATTCTGGAAGTTTTATTTGTTGTTTTTCGAAAAAAATTCCTTGGCGTCATAACTCTAGAACTCTGATGGGAGAAGGCAAGTATGGTAACCGGACAAAAAACGAGGTAGGAGTTTTTTTGCATTTCCCGACGTTTCTCGACTCAGGTAACCTCAAAAAACATTAAAAAAGTGAGGGGTAAAGTTCATACGTACGCATTTCTGTTGGCGAGTTTCATACTTAATAACTTTGGACTGGATAAACTGATTTTGATGAAATTTAGCAAACAGACTCGTGTATTTACTGTAGGGGGATTTGTTTGTAAAATTTTCGGGTCAATAACCCCAAGAAGTAGGGTAAATAGTTTATTCGAGGATCAATTTTCAAAATGTTACAAACATAACCCCACTATAAACATGTGCTTATCTTACCATTAAAAAAAAATTCCACCAAATTCTTCCCTTCTCAAAAATCGAAAAAGCTATCTTTTTATTTACTGCATATTTTTAACCGAATTTGTTGTACGTTTTCCTTAACATAGAGGTAGTGTAAGTGATCCAGAACATACTTTGGGGACATATTGTGGGTAAGGGAACAGATCAAAGTTTAAAAATATCAATTTTTTCATTTATCATTAATTTTTTCAATAAATAAACAATGCCAGGAAAGTATAACAAACCCTATTGTCAGTTTTTTTTAAATATTAAATACCTCTTACAAAATCTATTAAGGCTGTTGTTAGGCGTTAAAAAATTCCAGAAGTACTAAATCTGCACCCTGCATTTTTTTAACACGTTTCATTAACCACAAACGATATTAAGATTTACTATTGTTTCCGTTTTGATGTTTTATGTTTAAATCCCTTCCTTCAATTACGAAGGTGTTATCCAGATCTTGGTGAATCTATAAGATGTTAGACGATGCTATTTATCGTATTCCCAGGAACTATTAAAATATATTACTTCCGACCGAGCGCTTTGCAAGTTTTATGTTTATTAAATGTTTTAAATGAATCTATCTATTCTATCTAAAATGACAATATAATTAAAAACATAATTAAATAACTCTTTTTTAATTGTTAATATTTTATCCTAAATTAGAAGAATGAATTTAATAAGAAAAAAATTAATTAAATATCACGACAGGGAGTAAAAGACACCTTTAGTACCAATCATCAATTGATTTCACACTTAACGATGCGAATAAATTTCTGTTTTATTATTATACTTTTTTATTCATTAATTTTTTTTACCCGTCATTTAAAAAAAAAAAATTATTCAAATAAATGGGGTGAAAATTTCATATTTTACATTATTTTTAAACATTTTAAAAAAATTGTAAGAAGTAAAAAGATGTTAGGAAAGGGGGAGCGGGGTTAAAAAGGAGTGAAGAAGAACAGTTAAAAAGAAAGTAAAAGAGTTAATATTGATCGTTCATTTTTTTACTCGACTCATTCGTCAGTGTTCACCCCCACAGTTTTTACCCGCCACCCTCGCATTCGGCGTTTTTTTTCATCTGTGTCTCCTCTTCGTTTACCCCTAAAGGAAGAAAAGGGGTTGCTTGCTGCGTTATGCGTTCCTATAGCAACTGTACAATCACCGCCAAATTACAACCGACAAATAACCTAACAGTCTATCTATATGTGTTATGTTGTTATGTTCAAAATAACAAAATAATTAACTACAATCAAAACAACTTACGTTTCTTTTCTTTTCTCTTATTATATTTTTCTTTTCAAATAGGGTGTGATATATTCCGTATTTAGTAGTCCTCGGTATCACCAAACTGTAAAAACGGTTTTTTTTAATTTTATGTATTGTTTTTCTTTTTTTTTAAATAATGTGTTAGTTAATAATATGACGACAATCCAATCTTTAAAGGTTGTACTACACTAGAAGTAAAGAAGGCAAGAAGCCTTATATGCAAGCGAGTCTTTTAAAAAAAGAATATTAAGTAAGATTTTTGGACGAAAAGAATAAAGGATCGTTATAAGCTAAATTCAAGCAAAGAAATTCAACAAGAAACAAAAAATTTAGAAACGGAAATCCGGAAAAGATGAATGAAGTTTTTTCTCCAAATTAACAGAAAGAGTAAAAATAAACTTACAAAACGGTTATTGAGCTTTTAAAAAGATAAGGTGGCACTGGAAAGTAAATCAAGACCTTGAAAACCTAAATAAAAATTGGAAAAAATTAATAACAGGTAGAATAGAATTTCGAAAAACAATTGAGGATTTCAAAATAGATGAAAAACACTACTGTCAAAAAAATAAATATTGCTCTTTAATATAGGATAATTAAAATGGCAATTTTATATACGAGTATAACTTTTTCACATTTTTTAAATTTATATATACTCGTATACATACAGCTTAAAACAGTCCCGGTAATGTAAGGATTCCAACGCCAGGTCATACATCTAAATCGGTTCAGCCGTTGAGATGCTACGGTGGAACAAACATACATACAACAAAAATACAATACACTTCTTTTTGGGCAGTTTGTTTTTCTTGGCATTTCTCCCGCCACCACCCCATTTGGTCGTCATAAAGCATAAGAATGTCTGAGCCACGAAACAGTTAGCGACCAGTATCCTAAATACCTCCTAGAGCTAATCTAAAAGCGTGAGCGGAATATTCGTGGTATATTCGCTTGCGCGTCCCACCGACCACTTGTCATATATCACTAAAATGGGTAGGCGCACCCCGTCAACTACTAAAACATATATGACTATGAATAATTAACTTATCTTGTCAAGGAGACAAGACAATTGTGTAATATTTTTGGGCATTTGTGTAATAAATTATTAGAGTATAAAAAATTTTTTAAAACTAGATGAAAAATATTTTTATATTTCAAAAGTGTAAATTTATTGCACTAAAAACAGCTGCTATTAATTTTTACAAATTCATAAGAGTTTTTGTTAAGTTTGTTATTAATCAAAATTGATTTTATTTGTTTTTCATAGACTTTATTAAATCAATTCTCATAATAAAACTTTCTACACGTTTTAATAATAAAATTAAAGAATTTATAGGTCATTTATCAAAGCATTGTTGTTCTTTAACCTAAAAGAATACTTTTCGGCATTACAACAGCTTATTTTTTATTTGTAATTACTGAAACCGTTGTAAAAAATTTAACTGATTTTATTATTTTACAGACATAATTTTATATAATGTACGAAAGATATAAAAAAAAATAAAAAACAAAAAAATTGAAACGATAAACTACATCAGCGTATAGAAAGGAATGCGAGAAGAATGAATTAGGTTTTTGTTTCTTTATTAATTTTTGAAAATAACAATCAAACTAAAATAAATGAAGATAAAAATAATAAAAAGTTTTAAAAACACCGCCAATGAAATTATAATTTTTCAATTCTTATTTAAATTTTGACAAGTGCTATTTAAAAAAAAAATATGACAACACAGTTATAAGACTTTCTCGTCACGGCTGAAGCCACGATCAGGGAAAATTCTACAACTATGGATTGTTTTTCATGCACGGCTTATTTAAAAATATTTATCATTTCATTTAAATGAAATATTTTTACATTTATTTATTTCAATGCTTCTAACTAAAACGCGCGCGATTACTGTATTTAATTCGCGCAGGTGTGGAGGTACTAACGGCGACGATCGGCGCTAACTAAACTAATGTAATTTCGCAACTTACAGGAATAAATTTCGCTTGTACAGTCGGCAGACCGCTGTAGCCGCAAGACTTAACGCACTAGGTACCGTGTCGGTCTGGCGACTGAATTCGAGACCCGAACAGACAGTTTTTTTTTACACTTTAAATATTATTCATTTATTTAATTCTACCGCTCACCTGTGACGTCACAACGCAGCAGACGTCTACAACAGCATTTTCTTGGGGGGATGCAATTTTTCAAAAATGTTTTTTGAAAATAATATTTTTTTATCGTTACATTACAAAAATATGACCTTATTTAGGCGAAATCTCGAGACACTGAGGGTGACTTATGAATTTGCTTTACAGTCTTCATCCTTTAAGTTGAAATTTTAATAGCATCGATTCCCTATATATAGAAGTAATCTGACCGAGTTTGGTGAAAATCGGTCCAGTAGTTTTAGAGATATAAGGTGATTTAGAGGCTGACGCCAAACACATGTGTGCGTACATGCGAACATTAAAATCTTTTTTTCTTGGGTTCCTTAGGTGTCATAACGTCAAGATACGGGGAAAATCGTACACCCAAATTGGACAGAGTACAATACTTTCTCTTCTACAGCTGTAGCTGTGCTGTAACATTATCTAGACGGGAAAATAAAAAGGAATAAAACATAATAATGCTAAATATTAGCGTGAAAAGACTCCATGAAATAAAAGTTATAGAATTTTATTTTTAAAAAATGAAATTTAAAACGGTGAAGAAGATAAAAGTATATAAAAAACAGTTTTGTGTAATCCAGGCAGCAATTTCTGGGAAAAAATCGGCTTGTGTCAAATTCAATTAAAAAAATTATTAAAAATATTTGTTTGCAGTTTATACCAGTAAAACATGAGCAGTAGAGAAATATAAAAACAAATTATAGAAATTTTAAGATATAACCGGTGAATTTATTGATTATCAGGATATCAAGTGAACAGGTTTATAAGATGTTTTGGAGATTCTTATTAATACATTTGATAATGGTTCAATAACAGAGGACCTCTTTATAACAGAGGATCTCGTCATATTTGCGTACTCTTAACGGAACAAATGCCTTCTCAAGTGGGAAATTCGTTTCTGGTTACACTTTTAGTAACCGGATGCCACCAAAATAAAACTGACGTTTATTATGGACTCAAAGTAGAGTTTCGGTAGGTAGAAGTAGCTGGCCTTAACTCTAGGACTGTAAAACCAAAGAGTAGCCCTGACTCACCTACATTAACTGTCTCGACGGATGTTTATCGGTGAATTTAATATTCAGCATATAGTTGTGTCGTTGAAGAAAGGGTTAGATCTACATCCCGGAAGGCGGTTAAATGAAGCCCGATCATCTGGTTACAATAATAATATGTGGCAATTTTCTTTAGCGGCCAGTTTTTTTGTTTGTCTGACATTTCTCCCACCACCACCCCATTCGGTCGCCCTAAAACATATGACCGAATGTTCGTGCCGCAAACGGCTACTGTACCTGAAAACGGTTTAGCGACCAAGATCCTAATTAGCTCCTAGAGCTTACCTAAAACTGTGTGAGCGGAATAAGCGTGGTGCCTTACACCACTTGCGTGTCCCACCGTTCACTTCTCGTATATTATTAAAACGGGTAGACGCATCCCGTCTACATACTAAAATATATGACTTGTCAATAAATTAAAATTAATTCCGTCAAGGACAGAAATTTGCTGCCACGTATATGTTGCTAAATGCCAGAAAGTACCTGTCCGCCATATTATACGCTTGGAGCTATATTTGATCGATTGCCAGCCGTTTCTTGAAGGTAGCTTCCTACAGCATGCGGTAGGAGTCTTATTATATCCCTTAAACTACTGATGCCGATTGAACAAAGTAACGGCATCAAGGAACTCCCACACGGTCCGACAATGCGGTTCACGCCACATTGACTCGTCGCTTATGAGCGATCAAGTTTCACCTTAACCTCTAAGTTCCAGGGCGACCTAAGTTCTGCCCCAACCCCCAGAGCTGGGGAGTCGAACATCATGAGTTCGTTCGACTTAACCTCCCCGCAGATTCACAGCTCATCAACTGCCAGATGGAACCGCAACAAATTTGGTTCAAATTCGAGTAGCTGGAGAGCACTTGGACTCCCGTTGCCCTTAAAAACGAAATAGAGGCGTACCCTAAAGTCCTGTATAAATCTATACAAGGACCTACCCTTAGTCGTGGCGTACCATTTTTGCCGCCATGCTTCCATCGCGAAGTTGTAAAGCCTACTCCGCAGGCTAGCAGCCAATAAAAAGAGGATATCTTTTACAGATCTCATGTCCGCTAGGGGACAATTTTATACTACATATTTTTCCGAGCCCGTTCCAATAATTTATTCGCTGTAAAGTTTTTTCTATAAAAATTTAATAATAAACTTAATTAATAGTAAATTTTTTCTTCGTTAAAATCTCTATTGACTTGGCTATTTATCCCTTTGCTAATTATGTCGGATTCTGGGGAAGAAATATTATTAAACACCCGTTGATATATAAAAAGAAGAGGCAGAAAAGAAAATATCAATATTTAGTCTTACTGCATACGAGTGGTACCCGGTTCCCAATAAAACCTATTGCCACAGAAATGTATTGTTTAATGTATTCTTCGAAAAATAAAAAAAAATATTCCGTAAACAATGTATTCTATCATCGATTGAAATCAATAACCTCAATAACTTCCTAGCATAGGAAAAATACGGCATGCAACTCTGTATAATGACCTTGCAAAGTTTACGACACTCGCCAAGGCTCGTCTACTTCGTACTCGTGCCTAATGGCTATCATTACAGGTTCGTTGGATAATGTACTATTATAAAACTTTAACAAATGATAAGTACAAATTATTGATGGTGATCAAAGTACAATCTGATATAGACCAAATTATGCATTTTATTAAACTACTTACAACCAAACATGTTTGTAAAAAAATTAAATGTTCCATTACGCTGAAAATATCATATCTTCTTCGATGTGCTGACAGTAAATGTATTAATAATATGATAAAATAAAACTAATAAAGTACGCGTTACTTATTTTCAACTTTTTCAAATAATGTAACGAATTAAAACTAGAGATTATATATATGTATGCAACATAAGAATAGCGGAAATTTTAATAAAGAGAAAATAAAATGTCAACGTATCCCTTCCGGATGAATTGTATAAATGATTATAACCCTTCGGAAATGACAGAAATAGAGGGTTTGTTTCCGTAAAAGGGGAGAATTTTTTCTCTTTTTTGGAATAAATCCGAGTATTGTTATATTGTATATGTAGTAAGCTGTGTGAACTCTTTTTTTCCTATTTTTTAAAAGAATTCAACCCCGTTTTCTACTATTTTTTTTAGATATTTTATTTTATTAAAGGGGTGGGTAGGAAGTATAGGGTTGATAGAGTGGGCCACGTGCCATTCTGTAAGTTTACTATTTATAAATATAAATCTAGAAAAGTAGAGTACCACCCAACTTTCTATAGACAAATCTATAATAATTGAGTCCATTTCTATTTAGGATAGTATTATTATTATTATTACTCGTAAAAGATTTTTTTTGTACATTTCTATCATTTATATTAAAAAAAAAGAAGACAGATGTACACTTTTTGAATTATATTCACTCATAGTATAGTATTTACGAGTTGCAGATAAGATATCAAACTTTACTTTTTTAAAAATTATTTAACCGAAATTTTTCTAAAAAAAAGCCATACTCACGTTTAAACACATACGCACACGCACAAACTTACACATACCCCCCCCCCCAAACACAAATATATATATATATCCAACGTGTTTTTGGACAGATTTGGCGATAAAAGAGCCCTTGCTTTTCGCCACTGAAAAAACAATTAAACCACTTTCATATTCCTTCCACCGACTAAACTAGAAAAGGGAACGAACAAGGAGGTTCCGTACACATACGGAGTAAAACCTTCGACCAGCACTCTAGGGTCGGCACTGCGGGAACGACAGTGCTCTCGCCCTTACAGCCTCGCGTGCAGCTTCCTATGTGCACATGCACAAAACAGCCAAACATCACGCCGCTAGAACTGTGAAGCGCACAGTTTCATACAAAGATTTTTGTATCTTAATAAACGGGGGAAGGCTACTGACATTAAGCTTAAGAATTGTATATTATACAAGTATAAAGAAAGAATTAAAGAAAAAGGACTCAAATGTTGTCGATAATATCAAGTTAAAATAGGGGGTGCTGCAGATCCACAGTGCCTATACGCGAGCCGCCACTACCAATCTATATACTTTCCCGTTATTGCTATATTAGGAAATGTTATCGCTATAGCCAATAAGATTGCACAAATAAAGATTTTACCATGGTTTTCCTTGATATATCCAGGTAATTCCAGGTGAATTCTTTTATTTAATATCATTGGAGTAGCGTACGTCCCCATAACTGACGCGATCCATGTAATATATAATTCAGTACAGATCTGAATAAAATATTTATTATACCGGATGTCCCATATAAAACGCAACCCATAAATCATTCATCCATGAAATTTCAAAAGTCAAGCTTACTCCCCTACTCGTTACTGAAATGGACTCGTCCAACATCTGAATATCGCGACTACGCAGTAGAACACTACCGATAGTAACAAAAATGCTATCATAACGTTCAGAGTATTGCTAGAGACAAGATGGTGTTTTCCCTAGATGAACGTGTTTTCATTGTTGAGTCGTACTTCAGTACGAAATCAGCGGTTGCAGTGCAAGATCTGTTTCTCCGTAAGTACCCAGATAAACCAGCTCCTAAAAAAACATCAGTATTAAGATTAGTTGCAAAATTTAGAGAGACCGGTTCTGTTAATAACAAGGAACACAAAAGATCGGCGTCAGTGTTGAATACAGATACATTCACTGAAATCAAAGACCGATTACTCGCCTCGCCAAATAAATCGATCAGACGTTCGTCTGCTGAAATTAATTTGTCTAAATCAACTGTTCATCGGGCGACCAAACGATTACAGTTACGACCTTATCGAATTCAAACGGTTCATCGACTTCTTGAGCCCGACAAAGAAAAACGGCTACAATATTGTCAACGGTTCCGTCGATTTCTGCGTGAGGGAATTAATGTTATGGATTCGTTATTTTTCACAGTTGAAGCACGGTTTCATCTGGATGGCTACGTAAACAGCCAAAACTGTAGGATTTGTAGTGCTGAAAATCTTCACGTTTATCACGAAAAACAATTACACCCGCAGAAGTTGGGCGTGTGGTGCGCGATATCGCGGAAGAAAATAAACGGTCCTATTTTTTTCGAAAACATTATTAATGCAGAACGATATCAGGATATTTTATTTCAGTTCATCGCACTCAAGGAAGAGGAAGACAGACACTGCCGGCTACAACATGACGGTGCGACATCACACTACGCAGGTTAAACTTCTGATTTCGTTGAGGAATTCTTTGGTAATCGTGTTATCGGTCGAGGCTTGTGACTACCAAGATCTCCAGATTTGACTGCGGCGGATTTTTTTCTACGGGTTACCTCAAAGTAAAAGCCTACAGCGACAAACCTCGAACACTTGAACAATTGAAAGTCAATATTGAATAAGCTGTATTAAATATCCAGCCACAAACTTTGAAAAAAGTTGCAAGAAACGCTGTATAAAGAATTGAAGCTTGTATTCAAGAAGATGGCGGCCACTTCCATCATTTACTCTAAATGTAAGGTAATGGATGGTAATAATAAAAATTATATTTACATTTACACATGCCTTTTTATTATTTCAATACCTACCAATATAAAGTTGGGTTGAGTTTTATATGGGGCAACCTGTATTTATAAAATAGCAACACCTTTTATATGTTACTGAATGATAAATCAAAGTCAAAAATCTTCTCTTTACATAATTTATGTATGCTAAATAACACTTTACGAAAATAGGATTGTTGCATAATATATAACAAATTGGTTAGTTATTTCGTTAAGTTGACAACAAATATTACCGGACTGTTTTGTAGAGAACGGTACAATCATTTTGTTGCCTAAACCGGAAAATAAAATAAATATGACAGTTATGTTCAAACAGTTTCTTAGAAAATACTTATTTTTTGTAAAAAAAAATAAAATTATAAAATCCGATAAAATAAAACAAAATGATCAAAATATTTTTTTTTTTTTTAATTTAGAAAAAGATGATTCAGAAATCTTATCTGTACCTCCTCCGCTTTCTTATTCTTTCTCTCTCCCTCATTCGATTCTTTTTCTTTTTCAATTTTTTTCTTTTAAACTATTTTCCACCTTTGGTCCTGCATGACTTAAGATGATCATAGTAGATTTTCGTCTTGAAAGATAATATTTTCTCTTTTTGGATTTTTTTTCTCCTTTTTTTATATTAAAAGGATAGACATATGTTATACGTAGAATAGGTACGAAAAACATCCTTTATTTTTTATCCTTTTGCTAATAATTTGTTTCAGGATATCAAAAGAAGAGGTTACAAAAAAAGAAAAAAAAAAAATGCTGCGAAATTGTAGAAAGTATGCACTAACCTACATCTTGTTGGAAATAATAATAATAAAAAAAGGACACCCTCTTATACCGCTATCCTTCTGCACTGAAATGAACACCCTTCCTTTTACCCCTATTATACATAACGGGTTCTGTTGAAACAACTGTCAGTTTATATATATCTAGTCGGCGCCTGCCGATTAATAATATTAAAGAAAAAAAAACAACATATTAAGAAAAAGATCACAATATATAATTTTAATAGGTTTTAACCTACATAAAAACAGGTGATTTTTTTATTTTTTATTTTAATAAATTATGGATTTATTGCTGTTTTTTTTTTTTTTTATGAAATCATTATTTAGTTTATAATATTTATAATTATAATATAATGAACATTATTAATGTTTATTATTATTATTATTTTTATTACCACTTTTAACAATTAGCTTAAGTAGCCACGCAGCAAAAATCTTAACTGGAATTCTGTACAGAAGAATTAAGAGGAGAGTGGAAGAAGTGTTAGGAGAAGACCAATTTGGTTTCAGGAAAAGTATAAAAACAAGGGAATCAGTTTTAAGCCTCAGATTAATAGTAGAAAGAAGATTAAAGAAAAACAAACCAACATACATGCCATTTATAGAGCTAGAAAAGGTATTCCATAATGTAGACTGGAATAAAATGTTCAGCATTTTAAAAAAATTAGGGTTCAAATACAGAGATAGAAGAACAATTGCTAACATGTACAGGAACCAAACAGCAAAAGTAACAATTGAAGAACATAAGAAAGAAGCCGTAATAAGAAAGGGAGTCCGACAAGGATGTTCACCGTTACATTTTAATCTTTACATAGAACTAGCAGTTAATGATGTTAAAGAACAATTTAGATTCGGAGTAACAGTACAAGGTGAAAAGATAAAGATGCTACGATTTGCTGATGATATTGTAATTCTAACTGAGTGTAAAAAGGATTTAGAAGGAACAATGAACGGCATGGATGAAGTCCTTCGCAAGAACTACCGCGTGAAAATAAACAAGAACAAAAGGAAAGTAATGAAATGTAGTAGAAATAACGAAGATGGACCGCTGAATGTGAAAATAGGAGGAGAAAAGATTATGGAGGTAGAACAATTTTGTTATTTGAGAAGTAGAATTACTAAAGATGGAAGAAGCAGGAGCGATATAAAATGCTGAATAGCACAGACGAAACGAGCCTTCAGTCAGAAGTATAATTTGTTTACATAAAAAATTAATTTAAATGTCAGGAAAAATTTTTGAAAGTATACGTTTGGAGCGTAGCTTTATATGGAAGTGAAAGTTGGACGAACGGAGTACCTGAGAAGAAAAATTAGAAGTTTTTGAAATGCGGTGCTATAGGAGAATGTTAAAAATCAGATGGGTGGATGAAGTGATAAATGAAGAGGTGTTGCGGCAAACTGATGAAGAAAGAAGCATTTGAAAAAAATAGCTAAAAGAAGAGACAGACTTATAGGCCACATATTAAGGCATCCTGGAATAGTCGCTTTAATACTGGAGGGATAGGTAGAAGGGAAAAATTGTGCAGGCAGGCAACGTTTGGATTATGTAAAAGAAATTGTTAGGGATGTAGGATGTACGGGGTATACCGAAATGAAACGATTAGTACTAGATAAGGAATCTTGGAGAGCTGCATCAAACCAGTCAAATGAATGAAGACAAAAAAACACTTTTAACTTCGATAAGGTCGCAGTAATCCGAATCTTGTTAGTGTAAAACATCTAATAATTCGTAAATTTTTAGGTACAAGTTCTACCCATAGATTGAAGACGGAGCTTGTTTATTTTAAATCGTTTAATGTGATGTAATTTATATCGGATAATTAATGTGTGTGTGTGTGTAAACTCATGGTATTTACTTCTGTTCTTTTTTTTTGGTAATTTTACTAGTTTTCCAAACGTCGCCTGCCTGCACAATTTGTGTCATCTACCTGACCCTCTAATATTAAAGGGACTATTCCAGGATGCCTTAAGATGTAGTCTATAAGTCTGTCTCTTCTTTTAGCTTATTTTTCCAAACGCTTCTTTCTTCATCGATTTGCCGCAATACCTCTTTATTTGTCACTTTATCCTCCCACCTGATTTTTTACATTCTCCTTTAACACCACATTTCAAAAGCTTCTAATATTTTCTTCTAAGGTGCTCAGATTGTCCAAGTTTCATTTCCATATATAGCTACCGTCCGAAGATATACTTTCAAAAATCTTTTCCTGACATTTAAATCAATTTTTGATGTAAGCAAATTATATTTCTGATTGAAAGCTCGTTTCGCTTGTGCTATTCAGCATTTTAGTGCTATATAAAAATTAGTACATGCTAACACTTTTGATTCACTAATTATTTGTCTACACGATTCAACTTACGTAGGTCAATCAACGATTTAACAGCCGATTTCTATATCTGACATTTTGAGGGATCCTCTATGAGATGTCATCATACTTTATACGGGTATTTAAACATAAAAAATTATAATTACGAAACGTTTACCGTTTTATTAAGGTCCTTCCTAGCATAGCAATACAATTTAATTTTGTTACCAACGAAATTAATTTTACGGTCATTTCAAGAGGATTTTTTATCAATGAAACGCAAAGAAAGTTCACTTTCAGGGCAACAAAATACTAACGTTTTAATTAACGGGAATATAATCCATATGTTTAGCACTGTTACGTCGACCTGAAAACTGTAATGCAACGATTTTTTCCATATTTAAATTAACACAGGATAGTTACGATACATCCAGTGAATAAGCTTTTAAACTGCTTATGTAGAATTTTCTAATTCTTTTAAACGATTATCGTCATATATAGATACGGTTGTGTCATCTGAGAAAGGATTACAACAAATGGCTCAAGATTTTGTGGGAAGTCATTAATAAACTATAAGGAAAGTAAAAGACTGAGGAGTCTTCTTTGACGTACAACTTGTTGCGAGAATAAAAATCCTACGTGTATAATCTGGCAAAAAAAAAAAAAATTAAATTTTAACTACTTGTTTACGATTGTTTTAGTTATACAATGTAAACCGATCGTAAATTTAGTAAAATCAACTTTAAAAATAGAAGCTATGATACCATAGTTTTCTAATTTTTTTCATCAATAAAAACGTTGAAAATGTTTTTCGTAATTGTGAGCCTGAAGGTCATTTATGGTCCAGTCTTGCTTCACCGTATCCTGACTGTATGATGGAGTTATCAAAACAGCTGATAACAACGCTACTGCCATTACAGATTCTGAGGAAGAATAATGAGGTTATTTCATTTTTTCGACTTTTGAAACTTGTATTTTTATTAATAAAATTACTTATTTTTCAGCATACTTCAATCTAAAAAAGATTAAGGTTGAAAAAAAGAATATCAGTAATTATCGGTTACACGGAACCCCTACTGAAATTCAATTGATTACGTATATAAAAATAAAATCACCTGTACGTATAACTTATTGTATAAAATTTTTAACGTTAATCAGAAGAGGTTAGCGAGCGAAACGAGGGTAGGCTATGTTTAATTAGATTATGTTGATTCCTTTTAATAACGTATCGCGCACTATATCAGCATAACCTTTTTTCCCCCCCTACATCCCCGAGCCGGTGTCCTTTCCGGATCTTTTAATTGCCTGCCTGTAATCTCCGACGGAAGAAACCAGGCCCGGCTATGCCGTTCCCAGCCCCCCCCCCCGGAGACCGGGTCACGGTCTTTCCTTTTGCCAGCCTCAAACCGACGGCGCAGGAGTCGAAGGGTATCCGGGAACCCACACCGCCGGCCGGGTCTCGGTCTTTTCATTAATTCACACCTAAGGGACCCCAAGAGTCCCCGCTCCATCACGGGAACCCACACATCAGGGCATGTGAGCCCTCAGGAACGGGGCTGTCTGCTCAGCCCTGCTATTAACTAAAATCCTCAGTATCCCAGTCGTCTTGCATCATCTTCTTTTATTCTTAGGACTGCTCTTGCAAATATTGCAAAATTATGCCAGTTTCCGGACTTAGCCAAGAGCCACTCCGAGAGCTGCTCCGGTCGGGTATGAATCAGTCCTGCATTATATCAGTATAATCTAACCAAACATAACCGCTAACTTAGGGCAGCAATAGACGGGCAGCTCAGAGCAGTCGGGGTCGACAGCTACAAACTGCCACAGTTGGACGGATTGCATGTTCAATAAAAAAATCACGTTCTCAATACACGGACGTTTTGAGCAGTCGGGTTGCGGTCATAACCGAAAAAACCTGCAGTCGATGTGAAGTCGAGTTTCGCTCTTAATCTAATTAACGTTAAATATACAAATTATATATATATATATATATATATATATATATATATATATATATATATATATATTTTACCTATTTAGGGGGCCAAGCTTCATTGTATGCTGGCTGACTATACGAAGGAGTTGCTCAAAACAGCTGATAACAACGATAGTGTCATTACAAATTTTGAGGAAGAATATTAAGGTAATTTTACTCTTCCGACTTTTGAAACTTGCATTCTTATTAAATATATAACATATTTTTCAACATACTTCAATTTGAAAAAAAAATTAAGGTTGAGTACGTACAGGCTCACAATTACTACGTTTTTTCATCGATGTGAAACTAAATTGAATGTCTTACCGGAAGGTTCAAAAAATTATTTAAAATGCTATCTTTTTATTATCACTGAAATTTAAAAAATATACTAATAAATGAAATAGCGTCATAATATTATTCCTTTAAAACAAAATAATTTAATTTAAAATAAATTGTAATTACGTTTTTTAAAAATTCAGCAGCATAATAAGAATATTTCTTAAAGCTTTTTCTTTTTCCTGTTTAGCCTCCAGTAACTACCGTTTAGATAATACTTCAAAGGATGATATGTATGAGTGTAAATGAAGTGTAGTCTTGTACATTCTCATCTTATAAGCTTACGTATTAAGTTTAATCACACAGAATTAATTTTACTATCATGTTTGACGAAACAAAAAACTAATAAAAATATTTTTTATTTATTATTAATTGAAACAACCACTTACCGAAATTAGTTGAGATAATTACTTTGTAGAATTTAATTATAATTTAAATAAAACGCAATACGATTATCCCAATACATTAAGAAAAATTGTGTAAAAAATTTAAGACTTATTTTACACGATACAAAATATACAGTATATCACGAAACTTATCATAATTTGGTTATTGCAAGTGTTTAAATATTTATAAATATTACTTCAAATAACTAGTTGTTAACACAATTTCAAGATGTGTATTTGAAGACGCGTCGCTGCATTAACTAGCCGGCAGCGAGCATAGATGGAAGCAATGTTAGACGTAAACAAGATAAGATAGCAGTCAGTTTAATTTTGTATCTACGTCATAATAACGTCATTGAAATATATTTATTACAATTTATTTTTGTATTTATTAATATTTACTTTTCTATATATATATATATATATATATATAAATCAATATTTGTTTGTCTGTCTGTGTGTTCCAACTTAACTCGACATCTACCGGACAGATTTTCTAAAATTTTGCACACCTATACTTTCAAGCCCTGCGATGAACATAGGCTAATTTTTTTGGACCTCCGCCATAAAGAATTTTACAACGAAATTTAAAACACTTTATTTTATCGTTAAAGCTTATTTAATTTTCAAAATGACTTGGATTTTCAAGAAAAATTTAATTATTAGGTAACATTTTTTTGCATGGAATAATTTTGAAAAGGGATGAGGTTTTAACGTACAGTTATTCCTAAGTTTCAATTGATTTAGCGCACATGTATATGTAATTTTTACGATTCATTCATTTACAATTTTTTACAGCCGTTTAAAAACATAAATAAATAGCTGCTTTTGTTTATCATGTGTGTATTACTAATTTAAAGCGTATAAAGTATTTAACTGCAATCTTTTAAATTCTGTGATCTTTTTTCAAAACATCATACCATGCCTTAAAGACATTCTTCAATCGGGAGAAATACAAAAAAAAGCACGTATGATGAAAACTGTTCGTGCGGCAGAGACTGAAGACGAATGACAGTCGAGATTGGAAAGCGACCGAATACACACAGCCCGATCCCGTTCGACTGAAACAACTGAGCGACGGGAAATACGTTTAGAAAGCGACTGAATACGCACAGATCAGTCCCGCTCGACTGAAACAACTGAGCAACGGGAAATTCGATATGCCACCGTTACTGTATGTGTGACTGACTGCATCTGCCTCCGGTTACTTGACTAATAAATATAAAATAAAAAGACTGACCACCACTGGAAACGCAAATAACCATACAGCGCGAGCAAAGCAGCGACTGGGAGCTTGTTCTTTATATAATAGTACAGATATAGATAAATTGTAAGTAAAAAATATGTTTTTATAAAGTTTCCTTTAAAATGCCTCTGAAGAAAAACATAATACACTTACATAATAAAATTTTAACATAATACTAAAGATTTTTCACAAATTACTGGCAAATCCAAACATTGTTAACTTTTATAGCAGGCTACGCTCCTTACCGGCGCATGTTTAGACTGGATGAATCTCAGCAGATCCTGATGAAGGGTGAGGAAGACACTGTGTGGAAAGCTACTGAGTACTTTGCTAGAAATATTATGGGAAAGCTACATGCAGCTGAGGAGTCCCGTGCAAGAAGGAGACGCCGAAGGGTGCCGGGCCGGACAGGCCTGCGGCTGAGTGTCTAGGAGGTCTCCCGAACACGTGGAGATTGTCTTGTCGCGATGAAGCTGTGGGCATTCCGTTTTTGGTGTCTGATGGCGTTTTCGTCGCTTCGGAGAACGTCGGTGTCGTATTGGGAAATGCTATTTTGTGTACTTTTTGTTGGGTATGCTTGTCTGTAAGTTATGCGGTGAGTGTGTGTGTGTGTGTGGTGATTGGCTGTGTCCGCTGCGGGTGTTTATTATGGCTGGTGGGTTACTGTGTTGTTCTTCTTGATGAGCAGTATTGTGTGATGCGTGTGTGTTGATGGCTATTGCATGGATATGGGAGGGTGTTGGAGCTGGTGTGCGCGTTTTGATGTGCCTTGTTGAAAATCTTCCACATCAATATACGAGTAGTCAAATTCATCAACCTTTTCAATACACAAGCGCGCGCACACACACACACACACACACACACACACATTATAAGATCTTAATACACTTGAATATTATTAAATAAAGAAACACACAGCAGTATACTAAATTAACAGACACAATTCAAATCACATGCACTTTTCAACTGTATTCTACCTTAATACTCGTCTGCAAAACACAAAAAAAAAACTGAAGCAATGTCAGCTGATGACCAGGTGAGAGTAGTAGCATCAGTTGGCTAAAGATGGTTGCATATATAACTGAAAGAATCTTGATTTAAAGTTTATATTATATAAAAAATTGATGTGTGTGTGTGTGTCTATATATATAAACTCAACAACTTTTTTCTGTTAAGAATAATGCAAAATTGATATACATTAGGTGTGACAACAAAACAATCATAGGTAATTCTGTTATTAGATACTAATCATTCCTAGAAATGGTGATATAACTCTTAAGAATAACAATCATCCAATGCCAAGGCTTATAAGGGAAAGTGAAGAGTGAAATGATTTATTTTCTTTACTTAGCTGTACTGTTGCAAATCATCCACCCAACCCCGTGAAACTTTATCTACATCCAACCCGACAAGCAATACCTTGATTCAGTTCACTAAATGGATTTTTATTTAAAAAGAATTGTATTGTATTTGTTGCGTATTAAAATTTCTATGTTTAGTTGGGATTTGAACAGAGGAGGTTCTGGATTAAAGGCTGAGATATCATTCCACCACAGTGATTATTGGTATAAGGCTAGTGGACTAAACGTGTAATAAATTTACTATTAGAGAAAACAACTAAGACTAGAATTGCTTTACTTTAGATTCTTTACATATCTCTCAAGTGTAAGAAAGGCCGAGATAGAAAATGTAAGCAACAGATTTACTTTTACATTTTTTTGGGAAACAATACATTATATAATGTTTCTACAAAATATAAGAAACGTGTTACATGTTGAACTTTAAATACATTTATAATTACATTAAATTCAGAGGTGAACTCTCTCAACCCTTCTACATAAAAACTGGATTGAGGCAAGGAGACGGCCTCTCACCACTCTTTTTTAACTGCGCCCTCGAATTTGTCATGAGAAAATGGTATGAAATAAATCCCAAAAATATAAAAATGGGTACTAAGAAAAACTCCATCACACTAAATTGCCTAGGATTTGCAGATGACCTCGCTCTTTTAGCAAATAATATTCAAGAAGCCAAAACACAAATCATGAGCCTTCAAAACCTAGCACAAAAGATAGGGCTTCATATCTCTTTCGAAAGAACTGAACTAATAGCCATAGATCCTCTGGTAATAGAGGATATTACGGTAAACAATCAGAAAATTAAAATAGTAAAACAATTTAAATATCTAGGGGAAATAATAACTTATAATTTAAATGAAAAAGTGACATGGCAAAACAGGACAAATAAAATGATTAAATCCCAAAAATTAACTTGGTCAACATATAACAAAAAATTCCTTTCTGCTAAAACAAAACTTAAACATTATAAAACTGTAGTACAGCCAGAAGTCACCTACGGAAGCGAGACCCTTTTCAAAATCACTCAGAAAAACCGAATTGAAAAAATTCTGAAAATAGAGAGGAGAATTGTCAGAACGTGTATCAATAAAAAAACCCAAAAAAGAAGGCCGATGGTGGATTGTGCCAAATGAGGTGGTGTATCGAGAAATAGAGCCTGTTACTGATACTATGCGGAAAAAAAGAATCTCTTTCTTTGGTCATCTCATAAGGACACCGGAAACAAGACTGTCAAGAAATATCGTTGAAAAGCTCTGGTTCCAAAAGCTAGAAGTAGGATGGATCAAAGAAATTAGAGAAGATATGAAAGAATTGGGAATTTCCCTGACTGACCTACAGAATAAAACTGGAAAAATTACAAAAGACAAAAGCATTAGATTTAAACAAAATACAGACAAACGACAAAATACAACGAAGAGGGTGTTTACGGATGAAGAAAAGAAAGCAAGATCTGAACGGTTGAAGAAGTACTGGGCAGCTCGGAAGAGTAAAATAACACGCTTTTCTCAGAAAAGATCCAACTAAAATTGACTTAAGTGGTCCCATGTTGGCCGTAAAAGCATAATAATAATAATAATAATAATAATTACATTAAATGGTTATTGCAATAAAGTAGTACTCAAATGTATTTTTAAATTTAAACAATCATCGGTAGTAATAAACAGAGCTGTAAAAATTAAAATAAATATATTTTATCTTTATTTATAAACAATTAAGGAAACTTAAAAAAATAACATCACTTCCTCATGAGCAGTCCGAGTAGAAACTGAAAGGGTAACTTACAATAATATTTTTTTATCGTCTAACCTTCCATCTGAATTGGCAAGTAAAAAGGAGAGTTCCTTTATACTAACTAATGATGGTTGATTAACAATCAAAATGTGTATTAGTTCTAAATTGTTACGTTACGTAAATATTTTTTTTAATATCTTTTTATTTACAATCACATCGACAATTAAAATCATTAGCGAATGAAATATAACTACAAATGTACCGGTAAACGTGTAGTCTTGAACAGACACGGGACAACCGTTCCTGACACGTGCGGTTAATTGAATCTCAATCACCAAAGAACACCGGTGTCCACTATCTAGTACTCAAATTCGGATAAGTGATTAAAATTCTGATGAATAAAACCTTATTGTAAAGCTATAATCATCTATATGAAAGAAAATATCACATAAATAAAAAAAAAAACCAAAACGACTTTTTTAATTGAATGGGAAAAATTTATATTTCTACAATCTTCAGCTTTTGAATGCCCTTTAGCTTTTATTGGAGGAGAGGTATTTGATCGTACCTTTGGTACTGCAATATGGACAAATGTCTCCAATACATTTTCCTTATCCTTAAAGAAAAGGAAGTAGCTCTTAAGATTTCGTTTCGTTTTCCTTATTATTATGTCTTTCTTACCCGCTGTTCTTTCTGTGAGCCTAGATTTAATCGTGATTAGATTCTCCAGACTAAGAGAATCTAGCACGATATTAATACCAAAAGGGTATACATATATATACGAGGGTTATTTTTTTTCAAGGTCCGATCGGTCACGAAATTAAAAACCACAGTGAAAATAAAAAAAAAAATTATTTGTAACAAGTACTTCCTATTTCCTAGTTTCGCTATTTATATATTCCCCACTCCGATTTAGACATATGTCGTAGCGTGGTACCAACTTTCCAATACCCTCGTCATAGAATGGAGCCGCCTGTGTTTTCAGCCATGTTTCTACGCACACAGTTCGCGGTACTGAAGTCTTTCACTCACAACGGTGTAGAGAGCTGACCTTGAAATTTCAGGAAACTAATCACTCAATACAGAAATTGTGAACCGACGATTTTCTCGAATTGCCTGATCCACTTGCTCAACGAGATCATCGGTTGACACTCGTTTCCTTCCCTGACCGCCTGCATCGTGAACAATCTGTACGTCCTGCTTTAAAGTTCCTACACCATTGTAGCACTTTGCTGTTACTCATTGAAGTTTCACCGTACACATTACTTATTCGTCGATGAATATCAGCTGCATTATACCCCTCAGCCTGAAGAAATCGAATTAACGCACGCACTTCACACTTGGCGGGAGATGATATTGTCGTAGACATGTTTACGTGGTAGCTGCGTGTTCAGAACTAAACAAAGTGACGCGGCGTGATTGAAGGACTGATCGGAGCAGCTCTCGGAGTGGCTCTTGGCTATGTCCGGAAACTGGAATAATTTTGCAATATTTGCAAGAACAGTTATCAGAATAAAAGAAGATGAGGCAAGACGACTGGGATACTGAGGGGTATAGTTTATAGTAGGGCTGGGTGGACAGCCCCGTTCCTGAGGGCTCACATGCCCTTGGTGTGTGGGTTTCCGTGATGCAGCGGGGACTCCTGGGGTCCGTTAGGTGTAAATGAATGAAAAGACTGAGACCCGGCCGGCGGTGTGGGTTCCCGGATACGCTTTGGCGGCTTCGGCTCCTGCGCCGTCGGTTTGAGGCTGGCAAAAGGAAAGACCGAGACCCGGTCTCCGGCGGGGGGGCTGGGAACGGCATAGCCGGGCCTGGTTCTTACGTTGGAGATTAGAGGCAGGCAATTAAAAGATCCGGAAAGGACACGTCCCCGAGTCGAGTATACTTAATTGGATGTCCGGCTCGGGATGTAGAAAAAAAAAAAAAGTTAAAAGTATGTTAAGTACGTTTTTGGATGTTAATACCGAAAGGGTATATATATATATATATATATATATATATATATATATATATATATATATATTTATATATATGTGGTTTATATCTGCTAGGTGTGTACCTACAGAATGATTCAAGAATTGCATTACCTGCCCAGCGGCAGCACAATAAAATAATGACGTTATCCTTATAACGTATAGCTGGGCCTCTAAGTCCCTTAAGCAGAAATAAAATACTCTGATTTCTCAAGGTGTTTATGTACTTAAAAATAAAGAAATAGAAAAACAATTGAATTGAACCTGAGTTTGTTCAGTTAGTATGTAAAACGAAATTCCTCTAAACCAAATTATAAAAATTGTTAATGAAAAAATTTTAATGACCATGTAATAAAGATATCTGTAATAATTTATTAATAATAATAACATTTTTGACAAGACAATATTAATTATATTTATTTTATATTAAAACAAATAATAATAATAATAAAAAACAAATAACGACTTTTACAAGTATAATATACACATAGACAAAAAAATATAGGAATTATTAATACGTTAATATTTATTTTAAATATATACATATACTTATATCAATTAATTAATCAATTAATAATAATAATAGTAGTAGTAAAAATCAGTCTTCATTCATTTGAGTCCACGTGGAATGTTTTTAATAATTCCAACCGATATTCACGTTTTAAAAAGATATGTTATAGTTCATAAAAATGTATTGTTTAATTTGTCAAATACATACACATCTCAATAAATCTCTTTAATTTTCTAAAGAGTTGTGTTGTGGATTAAGAGGCTAAAAGAACATATTAATCGGTATATTTTTGGAAGAGAACGTAAAGAAATCGCAAAGATAATGAAAGTTAGATAGTCAAAGACGCCCACAGTTAGTGAATTTGGTTGTAGAAGGAAGCGTAGAGAAGAAAAAGCGTAATAATGATGAAAAATAATGATAAAATGGAAAACAAAATAAGTATGTAGGATCCAAGAGGTAAGTAGACCTAATAGACTGATACAACATATTAAGAAATGCACATCGAACCAGATAAATGCTGAACAAAAATGAGAATAATTTTATTACATATAATCTGCTCAAGGAGGGCATTCAGTTGTAAAAATCTCATCAAATTCCTACTTTGTTATAAAGTACTTTGTACTTTCATAACATTAGAATTTTTTTTTTTATTCAAATTATATTCAGGATTTAGGAAATCTACAGATATCTAATGCGGCTTTTTTCACTCATAATCAGTAGATAATTGGCAGATTTATTTGTGTAATTAGTGTACTCATTTGTCGCTTGTGATATTCACGGATCACCAGAATAGGCGATGCTCTAATTTGATTTAATGTGATATAATATAAATACCCATAACTCGATTACCAAACTGATGCTTCTGGCTTTTAATTACTGTATACACTCACCGGTGTGTACTAATAACTTACAACCTGCACTGTTTATGAAGGAAGCCGGCATTTATATGAGCTTATCCTACGATCTGACGATCTGAAAATATCTGTAAACCGAGAAAAGGTTATGTTTCTTTTCTACTTTCTTAAAATAGCTGAAGTATCTACCAGGTACATCCGAATTTGTTGATCTTTTTAAAAAAATATACGTGAAATAAATAGCAAGAACAAAGGACTAACGGATCCGAGAAAATATAATAAAAAAAAAACGTTGTTTTCAGTTATGGTTTTATTCAAATTGAATTGAAATTTTTATTTAGATTTATACATCCGTATTTAACGCTCGATATTATTTACGAGCGATTGGTTTTTATCTCATCAAAAATCAAAATTAATTAATCAAATAGTCAATTTTTAAGCTGTAAAGAAAAAATCAATAAAATATAATATATGTAAATGGAGAAGCCCACATTTGGAAACTGTCAGATGTGGCCAGTGTCTACACGGCAGAACTCACTGCAATTCAGCAAGCTCTTCGCTACCCTGAACACTATTGCGAAGAGAGAGTGCTAATATGTTCCGATTCTTTAAGTGCACTTGTCGCAATTCGGAACAAGAACATTAAGGATGTCCTAATTGCAAACATCCTGTCCATTTTATACGTTCTAAATCAACGAGGACAGCGATGCGTATTTGTATGGACTCCGGGGCATGCTGGAATTACAGGTAATGAAATCGCAGACGAAGCTGCCAGAAAGGCAACAATCTGCGATGATTTGGATGCATTTCCTGTAAGAGTGGCAGATGTTAAAAACCGTCTAACAAACATAGTAAAAAACAAGTGGAACGCTGAATGGAGGAGTTTAAATACAAAATTAAACTCAGTAAAAACTTCTCCTTATAAATGGAAAAGCGACTTTAAGTTGACTCGCCGTGAACAAGTAGCGGTGACCAGACTTAGAATCGGTCACACGCGATTAACAAATTCATATTTGTTAACCGGCGAAGTGAGACCAATGTGCGGTGTTTGTAATAAAACACTGACAATCAAGCATCTAATAGAAGAGTGTACCAAATATGAGGACCTCAGAAAGAGGTTCCGTCTTAGAAATAATATTAGTGCTGATCTGGATAATGGAAATGAAGAAAATATAGTTGCATTTTTACACGCCAGTGGACTTCTTAAAAGTCTATAAAATGAAAGTTTAAAGCTGTGATAAAAGAATCTCTAAGCGGTAGATTTATATATATATAAGGGAGTCTCGAAGCGTGGCACGTATAGTGACGGGAGGTAGCCCTCTTGCCTAGGCCATTTTGGTTCACCTGCACTCAAGAGCAGTGAGTCGGGGTGTGCCCGATGATGGCATGGGGGACCCTCAAGGGTGGATTGAGGGCGCGAGGCTATGGGTATGCGCGGTGCATGCCTGTAGCCTGTTTATAAGAAGGATTCAACTGCCACGGCACCCTGGCGCGACTGATATACTGCTCAACGGCGGTTCTGGTCGCCCCGAGGGTGCTCAAACAAACTATAAACGAGACTCGTAGAAGAAAGAAAGAAAGATATGGTATTGATAAGTTGATTTTTTTTAATTTCATGGTCTTTTGAGAACCTTATCTCAAATTTTAATATCGGGGCCCTTTACACCCCGTAAGTATTGTGTGTTGTACTTGTCTTTTGTGTCTTAATGTTTTTGTGTAGTTTGTGATTTTAAATAAAATGTAAGGGCCCTTTACACCCTTACATATGACGATCCAGATGGTGATACAAATTACTTTTAAAGAATGTGACGAGGGCTAATGACCTTAGCAGTCGATGCCCGTAAAAATTCAGTTAAAACAAAAAAAAATCAATAAAATATAATAATAAAAAACAAGTGAATATCGGTTAAAATGATTATTTTAAATATTTAAATTTGATTTCCACAAATATCTTAACAACTAACTTTAATATTAGATTTTTTTATTTATTATATTTTGAGGTAGAATAAATTGTACACATATATGTAAAAAATAACACACTAATTTCAATACATTAAAAAATGTTTAACTCTCTTTTTTTTATAATATTACCCAAACATGAAAAGATATAATTTTATTAAAAACACACACATGTATATATATATTTCTGTCTGATTAATAGAAATTTAAAAAATGTTAATCATCTGCATTAGTAATTTACAAAAAAAGAAGAAAAATTATAGCATCAGTTATTAACTCTTCAATTGCAGCTTATACATTCGTTTCATTCAATAAAAAAAGTCTGTATACTCAAGAAATTATTTGGATAATATTATATTAAAAATGGTATTTAAGTAGCAAAACCTTTACTACTCAGAAATAACACCACTATTTATTACTTTTTTTTAATGATTCAAATAGTAAACATTTCTTTTATCACCGAAAAAAAAAATTACAATTCTAAAATTAATTATGTGTAACAAAATATTATATGTATTTTTAATTTAAACTGTAAAATTAAATTTCCAAATATAATTTAATGTAAAATATTTTATTAATAATAATTTTAATATTAAGTAATATAAAAAAATATTTTTATTTATTTATTTATTTATGATAATTTTTATAATAATATAATCCAACCCTGTTTTATTTTTTTAATATAATATTATTTGTATTTATAATAATTGAAATATAATATATATTTTATAATAAAATTACAATATTTTAAAATTTCATAAATATAATTAAATTTGAGAGTTACGATAGAATTGAAAAAAAAACTTAATCTGCCGTTTCAATAATTAAAAAAAAATTATTTATAAAAAAATGAAAAAAAAAACATAAATAAAACCATACATTATTTGATGTTAGATGAAAGTTAGATAATAAGGTTTATGAAATTAAATGGATGAAAACTAGACGAGAGACATAGATAACGAATGTATATTAATGGTGTACAAATTCTCAATGTAAATAAATATATTTTATAAGTAAAAACTTAAGGACTTTTTTTAACTGAAGCGCTAACAGATTTTTGTAAGAATATATAAAAAAAAAATTATAGAAGACAAATAAATACAACCAAAAATATATGTCTGTCAAAAAATTAAGTTTTAGGTAGCCCAATTTTAATTCTAAAAAGAACACATACATTATAATGTGGATATGTGGATTCGAGCAATTCACTAATAAATATCTAATAAGTTCAAAATTCTTATTACAGTAAATGACTTGTACAAAAATATACATTTTAATAATTATATTAATGATAATGACAATGTAAATAGAAATTATACAATATAATTTATTACTATTTAAATCCCGATCAGGTGTGGAAATTTTTTAATTGGCATCCAGGCATTAATTTACCTGCTAAATCTAATTTATGTATGTAATTTCACAAAATAAAAATTAGTATAAAATATTTTTTTTTAATTCTTCATAATTTTATTCCTTTTTAATTTAGTATTAATTTGATCTTGAAGGGGTACAATATTAATAATTCTGCAAAAGATTTATCTGCCGAGTATAAATAAAATATTACAATTTTTAAAGAAATTATAATACATTTTTAAATTTCTGTCACTAATAATTGTAACATTAAATTCATAAAAAAAGTATTCTAAAATATGATAGTAATTGATAATTTAATTTTCCTAATTGAAATTATGCTTGGAATTAGAGAAAAAAAATATTAAAAATTCAGAAGTAAACAAACAATAATTTTAAACAGAAATAAAAAACAAACTGGTTTCTAGTTTTCCATGTAAACATCATACGTACGGTTATCTGCCTGGATGCAGGTTCCTTGCCCCATATCTGTCTCCATTCACATGTTAAATTTTTAAGTTTTTAATAACTTTCATTTAATTTTATGTTTATAATTTTAAATATTTTCTTTACACCTTCTACTGATAATTCTAGTATGGTTTCAGTTATTTTTTTTATATGTTGTCTTATTTTTATGTCAGTACACGATTGGGTCAACGTAGATGAACTTTTCATAGTAAATAATTAGAATTTTAAAACCTATTAACTAATAAAATGTTAAACCCAAATAGATCGATTTGTCTTTTAGGTATATACAATGCAATCTATAGTCGTTTGTTAAATTATGAAACAATTACCGTCAATCGCATCTATCTTCTAATTAGCTTCTCACATCGTCAGAAATAATATTATTTTTACCATCGATTGAACAGAAATAAAAAACCTAAGATCTCATTGTGTCTAATAAAACTTTAGATGGAGTTTAAGAAATATTGTTAAATGTTTTACAGAAACAAGTCCCTGAATTTCAGTATTTAGTGTAGAAGAAATACAGTCTTAACCCAGAGTTGAAGATATAAAAAAAAAGTATTTTTTGAAGAGAAATCTCGATGTAAAAAGCGATAGTTCAAATTAAGTAACTGTTGTTAAATCTGAACTACAAGAATGTACTGCTACATACTGTGATGAAGTTCTATCAGGTTTTAATATATACCTTAAAGATAATCTGATTTGATTGTAACCGATGATTATGTCAATTTACGTATCGTACTGTCATTCTGCAATGGAACGAAACTGTCGATGTATTTACTACGACACACAGCAGAAAATACTCTCTGGTGGTATTCTAGCAAAGTCGATGGGTGAAGACGACTGCTAAAATAATTTTTTAAGCTGTTTTTTATTATTTTGACTTACTTCTTTACATTAAGCTTTTTTTTAGTTTTTATCATTATTGAAGGATACTTTTTATTAATTTAATTAAAATCATTGGAAAAATTGAAAAAAAAAACCTCCAGGACTACCGTTACGTATTACTTCAGAGGATGAAATGAACGACAATTTTTGTAGCGTGTAAAAATGTCATGCCAGTCCCGGGTTCCGATTCGAACCCGAGACATCCGGATGAAAGACCGAGACGCTACTATAAATTAATTAAATGTATTATTTCCGAGAATAAATTATAAAAAAAGACTTTCTTTTTGATCTATTTCAAAAAATTTGGTATACCCAAAAAATTAAACTACCAGAATACCAAGTATATCCACCAGAAGTTTTACTTTTGCATTATCATATATTTTTTCCTGAATTTCAACAGATCTCTTTTACTTCCATAATCAGATGGTATTGCAACCCAACGCGTTGTTAAAATACAATTATAAAAAAATAATTGTGTTACGATATTAAAGAAAAAAAAAATCGATAAATACTTTAGACAAAACAGCAGTGTGTGTTATTAACTCAAAGAAATATTTTTATGAATAATTTACAATAAAAAATATAAAAGAACGCTAAAGAACTTCAAATCAGCGCAAAAAAAAAATTATGAAACTATTAATGTTTATTAAATAATAAAATTTCTATTTTTCTAAAGATACTTTTTTTTTGTAAAATATATAAAAAAAGTACTTTGATAATGAATTCTGTAAAAAAAAATTTCAATATTTAAATATCACAAAGATTATTATTCTTAATTTAATTTTTAAAAATTTGTCGAACCCAAAACTCTGACAATGTCAGTATGTATCAAATCTCTGCAGATTTGCCATATAGGCAAATTTGCAGAGATTAGCTTGTTACAATTTTCATGTTTTGTTAAACAGTAATTTCTAAATTCATATTTTTATCATAAACCTCATCATTAAATGAAGTTTTACGTAAAATTGATTTTAGTAAGTTATATGTATGTTTTTACTACATTGGTAAAACAAGAATTTTTTTAATAAAAAGACAGAACCAATTTAAATTTTTTATATATGAAAATAGAATTGGTCCCAAAATATCATTTGAAAAGACAGAAATTATGCCCCAAAAATTCAACACGTTTAAAAGAAGTAAACATAAATGGTAAAAAAATCAAAGTAGTAACACAATAATTTAAATAGCGCAGATAAATAATAATAAACAACTAAATGATAAAACCTCGACCCAAATAAGAAGAAACAAATTAGCTAAAGCTCAAAAATTAATCTGGTAACAGTAAAAATTGCCTATCGATAAACGCAAAAATAAGTTGCTACAACACAGTTATAAAAACCAGAATCCACTTATGTAACAGAAACACTCTTCCACCTGAACGAACAATCAAAAACAAACTCCAAAACACGAAAGAATTATTTAGAAAGAACCTTTCTTTTCCTGTTTAGCCTCCGGTAACTACCGTTTAGATAACTCTTCAGAGGATGAATGAGGATGATATGTATGAGTGTAAATGAAGTGTAATCTTGTACATTCTCAGTTCGACCATTCCTGAGATGTGTGGTTAAATGAAACCCAACCACCAAAGAACACCGGTATCCACGAAACGATACCGATGGTATCGGCGATGGTGGTGTAGTGGTTAAAGTACTACTTGCAAATTTAGGAAGAACCTGAATCGATAAAAAGTACCAGAAAGACTGGCAGTTGTGGATTGTGCTCGACAAAGTCGTGTACAAACAGTTAGAACCTGATACTATGCGTAAGAGGAAACTAGGATACCATGGACATATCATGATGATATGACTTCTGAATGAGGTGTACAGCAACATCTAGACTGGAAACAACACCAAAACAAGATGCAGACGGATCAAGGAAATAAGAGAGAGGATCTGAAGGAAATCGGCCTTACACCAGAAGACACTGTATAAGATTAAACAAGAAAATCAAGAACAAAAACAGTCACAAGAAAAAAACTCGCAACACGAAAATTTTCAACACTAGAAAGGACACAAAGATCGGAACGTATAAAAACGTACTGGGAGGACCGGAAGACCCAAAAAGTCCCATCGAAGAAACTTGTATAATGGACTGATTAAAGTGATCCTATGCGGTCATAAAAAATAATAACATATATATCTATATATATAAAAATGAATGTTTGTTTGTCTGTATGTCTCTTATGCCTTCCTAAACCGTTCATCCGATAACGATAAAACTTTGGGGAATGGTTGGACGCATGCCAGGGAAGGTTTCTAAATTATTTTGGACCCGCTAGGTAGCGCTGGCGTCAAGATATTTAGAAAAATTATATTTATGGTCCGATTTGCCTCATATTCAGAATACATGTTACGCGGAAAGAATTATATCTGCAAAAAATGAACCCGCTAGATGGCGCTGGGATTGAGATATTTAGAAAAATTATATTTATGGACCATTTGGTTCATATTCAGAATATGAATATTAGTTACGCGAAAAGAAATATTTTTGCAAAAACTATACCCGCTAGGTGGGGCCGGTGTCGAGATATTTACGAAACAAATATACAAACAGACTTTTTTATTCTATATATATATATATATTTATATATATATATTTATATATATATATAAAAGGCATGTTCGTATGTGTGTTCGCTAAAGACCAAAAAACTAATGGACCGATTTACGCGCGGGCAAAAGGAAAAATGGAAACCGTGGAAAAGAGAAAACGGGAAAGGGTAAAAAGGAAACTGGGAGAAGGGATAGGGAGAAGGTGTGAAAGGGAGAAGTTGGAAAGGGAAAAGGAGAAGGAGAATAAATGAAAGGTAAAATTTGTGAAGTTGTTTTTTAATTTTTTTATCAAATTTTCAATTGTGTTCATTTAAACTCTCTCTCTCTCTCTCTCTCTCTCTATCTAGCAATAGCGAAGCATTGCCTGGTCTGCTAGTATATATATATATATATATATATATATAAATAAGCAATCTGTTATTTAGTACAATAATTCAATTTAGTGTTAAATAATTATCTTACACAAAATTTCCTCAACCAAGGATGACTGGAATTCGAATCGAGAATCTTATGGAAGAAAGATGTAGATGCTACCACTCTACCATTAAGATTAGCCACTATAATAATTATTATAATAAAGAAGGGCTTATTTTTAATTTAATTTTTCTTCAATTAGTTTTTTTTTAAGTTTGTTAGTTCGATACGATCAACGTATTTATTTTAATAAAATTTAATTACTTTCAATTATTTTCTATAAGAAAAAAAATAAATACCATAATGTACATCTTTGTTTTAAATTTTTATTTTAAGAGTAATCCAGCATATCTGAAAATATGTAATGCAAGTAAGAATAATAGCTGATGACTGGAATAAATATTGTACTACTAGGTGGATTTTCTTTATTTTTTTATATGAATGAGACGAAGACCCCCCCATTGTGTAGGAGAAGATTAGGCTTTCTTCTTTTATATATATATATATATATATATATATATATATATATATTAGATAGTAGACAGAAGAAGCAAAAAGAAGGTTTAAGGCTTATGCGGCTGGATGATGGCTGATGTATTTCTTTCTGTACATCGCTTGCTTTTGTCATACATTTATTATTCTACTTTGCTTTTTCTTCAATCCTTTTCATTTACTTCTTTATATTCATAATACTTCATTCTTTTTCTTTTTTTATCTGCTATTATTATTATAGTTTTTGAAAACGACCAGACAAATTGTATTGTGGCTTTATAAAAATCAAAACTTTATCTTATTTATTGTTGTATACACAAAAAATAAGAAAATGAATATTATAATAATACACCACAAAAACTTCTCTGTGGGATTTTATTTTATTTTTTTTTTAACTAATGAGAGATATCAGATCAGGACAACTCAGCATTGACTTTCTATTCAAAAAGATGCTGATTCAAACCTTAACGGTTTGGAATTCTTCATTCTTATGACAAACCCGTTTATGCAGACTTTGATAATATAAAGGTTTAAAAATATGGACTGGTTTTGGGCAGTTTTACAATATTTTTAATTATTATTAATGTCTATAAAAAATGGCTGTATATGTAATCAAACATAAGGTACGAGTGAAAACTGAAAAAAAACAAAAAAAAAACAGGCATCGTCAGTAGCAAGGCAATCTATGCCGAGACTTACTGAAGTAATTAATTAACTTCTAAAATTTTATGTAAAATTACAATGTTAACGTTAAAATTTTAAACATTTCTACAAATGACAACTATACTCGGTGGTCATGATAGAATCTAGCTAAATAGTCATTAATCATTAATTTCAGAGAAAAGAAATTATGACTTACTTCTATGTTTAGGTTTACTACAGCTACAAAACACAATATAAATTTTAATTAATATATCCCCATTCTATTGAAAAATAATTCATTACATATGAGCCGTCTCCAACAAGCAAGAGAAAACTTCTGATAATGATTTGTAATTAATTTTTAATAATTTCGATTAAAAATAACAAACTACAATATTGAAATAAGTGCCTTTATATTGTTATTGTAAACCTAATCTAATTATTAAAAATGCGATATCTAATTTTTTTTTAAATCTATGTTATCAAAAAATTATTCATGGATCTTCTAAAAATTATTTTAAACTAAAATTATTTTATACTTTATGAATGAATATTCCAATTTGATATCAGAATAAATAAATTATTACACTTTAACTTTATAAAAATTACTAATTTTTTAATGACAAATCAAACAAAATATTTTAAACTTTATCATAATAATTTCGATAGCAAAACTTGCAGAATAATAATAAAAATAATAATTGAAGATCACGTAAATATAACTGAAAACATGATAGAAGTTTACAAAACTAAAAAGAATTTAAAAACCAGAATAACTGGTAATATGGTAAGCAAATATTTAATACAAATTAAAAAAACAAAAATCTGATTTGGACACCTTATGACTTCCTTGTACGCCTATGAAATTACATTTACAGGTTTATTTAAAATGAAAAGTACATAAAATTTTATTTTATTAAAAATATTTGTAATTTTTATTTTTTACGAGAGATTAATTATTTAATTAATAAATCTTTTAATTTAATTAATAAATCTTTTAATTTAATAATAAATCTTTTAATTTAATTAATTAATCAAGATATTTAGATTAAAAAAAGGAGATGAAGTCCGATTCGAACCGATGTGCTTTTCCCTCGAATATTTCATTAATTAAAATTTTATTGGCTATAATTCTGGGAAGAATGAAAATAAGTACCACTTATATCGTTGAAATCTCTTGATGAAGGCTTATTACTACAATTAAGAAAAAGTTCAAAATCCAATTTTTTTGTTAATTTTGGGCATTTTTGGTTCAGTCGATTGCAATCAAAATAGGAGGTGCATAACTAGATGTTACAAAAGTCCTAAATCCATAATTCCAACATCCTACGGCTAATCGTTTTTGAGTTATGGGAGATACATACGTAAGTACATACAGACGTCAAGCCGAAACAAGTCAAAATGGATTCAGGGATGATCAAAATGTATATTTCCGTTGAAATTTAAAAACCGAAATTTTTCGCGTTCACAATATTTCCTTTACTTCGTACAACGAAGTAATTATTAAGTTGTAGAATCAAATAAGTGTTTTATGTTTACTAAAGAGAACGGACAGATAAAAAGATAAAAAAACACTCAAAATGTGTGCGGTGAACTGTATTGTAATAAAATTAAACGTACAAAACGTGAAAAATGAAAAAGTTATGAGGAAAGGGGATGAGAATAGAGGTTTAATCAGAGCAATCCAAAGAAAGAAAGCCAATGAACTGGAACATATAATGAAAAAAAGGATTGAATATAAAAATAGTAATAGCATGATCAGTAGAAGATATAAAGAAGAGATGATGAAAAAAAATTAAGATCAGAAGGAAATTACAGCTATTGGAAACTAAAAAGTGTATAGAAACGAAGAGAAATAAGATTCACGTCGTGTAAGACTACCTAACGGCACACACGTATATGATGATTTCTCTGCTAGACTAGATTTCAAGAGAAAGCATGAGGACTTATTAAAAATGCTACAATAAGTTGCAATGTTAAATATTACGGCAGGAGGTAAAACGTATTTCGTGATTTTTTCCTCGCTATTGTCAATGATTCCAACAGTTTTAAATGAAGGAATCTTTTCACAGTACATTGACAAAAAATGCACAACGATTTATAATACAGTGATCGAGGATACGTTTCCAGTAAAACAACCTCTTTGGAATTTAAAAAAAATATCTAGTTATTCAAAAGTCCAGGAAAATATTTGAATGAGATACAGTACACAAATTGTGAATTATTATATTTAAATGAAGGTAAACTCTTCAAATAATTTTTAAAGAAACCATGTGCATGAAGTTACCACGATGTTGAATCAATATGAAAAAGCATTTTTGAGTGCAATAACACGTTTGAGTATACATCTAGAAGGATCCGTTTATGTAAAATAACATGAAGCGGTATAAAAAAGTTTTGGAATGATGGTTGCTTATGTACTGTAAATAACCTGAGATGCGAGACAAAATAAAGGGATTGTTTTGGATCATGTTTGAGAAATCCAGAATCTAACACAGACTCGGAAAATTCACCTCACATGCAACAAGCTTGTAATCTTTTATATGTCAAATTCTTTATAAAAAAATTAAAGCGAAAACATTACAAACTTCAAACGATACGGACAATGTATATTTATGTAAAAAAAAAATGTATATTTCTAGATAAAATTTCTATAGATCAGGTCGATGATGACGTGGAATCGCGCATTTTTAGCGATCTAAAATATTTTATGCGAACGAGACTATGAATTTCCATTACGGATGAATTCGACTGATCAAAAAGACATTTACGGTTATTGGACATGAGCCAGACGTGACAAAGTCGAACATGATTTATGCAAGGTAAATGCATACGGGCGATTTTTCTTCATAAAGTCTATAATAACATGAATAATCTACTTTGACTTTTTAGAAGAAACAATAAAATACCACAGTTTAATAAATCGACTACAAATATGACAATCCACTTTATTTCCAGACAGTACGTAAATAAAATCTTGACATAACTTTGAACAGGAATCGCACCTCATGTTGGATGGAGGTGCACATCGTGATCGTTGGGTTAAATGAAATTTCTTTTTAAAGGGCCGGCCTCCATAGCGCGAGTGGTAGCGTCTCGGCTTTTCATCCGGAGGTCCCGGGTTCGAATCCCGGTCAGGCATGGTATTTTCACACACGCTATAAAAATTATGATTATTCATCTCATCCTCATACCTGTGGTCCGGGAGGTTAAAAAAAAATTATTCTTAAAGGGATTTATGAAAGTTTTTAAGTAACCCCCTCCATTAATTTTTTTCTGATTTCATTAAACTTTGAGATCGTTTTACCACTGTTGTAACACTGATTAAATTGGAATATTCTTCTTTGCAATTAGGATGAAATTCTATCTAAATATGTGCAACTTCTACAAAGGTACACTGAATATCTATGAGGTATATAAAACAATACTGAAAAGTTAAAATTAATTTTAAAATAATACAATTTAGAATCTGTTTCATAATTTATTAATAACTAGCATTCAAAAATATTAAATGGCTACCATTTTGGTTAGGATTAACAAAGCCAGAAGATTTTTAAGTCGAGAATTTTTTTCAACTCCCTTTAAATCATGTGGTACGATCCTGCCATTTGTCATCCCGAGAACTTTTGGGTGTTAAAAATGTCGTGTTCTCATCTAAAAACTAGATTTTTTGAGATAGAAGCATGTACTAAATTAAATTCTTTTATATTTAACTGTTGAAAAGTAAGTTAAGGTTTCCCATATTTTATTAACGCTCTATATATATATATATATATATATGTCCATAAAATATTGACAAACTCTATCACCAAAATACAGTAACAGATAAGTAACTTAAAAGTAACACCAATAATATTAGCCTATGTTCACCGCAGGGCTTCAAAGTGTAGGTGGGCAAAATTTTAGACAAATCTGTCCGGTAGATCTCGAGTTAAGTTGGAACAGACAGACACACATTGATTTTTATATATATAGATAATAATTATTTAATAAAATGTTTCATAGGTTTATAAATATCCCGTAATTTTTTTTTCTTTTGAGGCCGCATTAGACCACATAGTCATCAATTTCCAGTGTTCTTTGTAGAGCACAATGACTTAACCATCCGGTTCTGCCAGTACTTTTAAAACGGTCTGATCTTTGTTTTCGCATTTTGTAATGTGGAAAAAGATATTTTATTAATTAATTATGAAAAAAATATGTAACGGTACGAAAATATTTTAATAAATAAAAAAAAAACTACCTGTAAGTGTGTGTTATTTATGAAACAAAAATATATTGCAACAACCTCAACTGTGCTCTATAAAAATTAATCGGTAAATGGGTTAAAAATAAATAAAAAATAAACAAAAATTGTAGATTAATAAAAATATGGTGAAAATAAATATTATTATTATTAACTTGTACATAATTTTTTTCAATTAGCTTAAAAACAAATAAATTATCTTTAACAATAAAATTTTATTTATTTATTATTATTATTAATAAAACAATGTTGATAATAGTAATAATAAATAACATAATGAGGAACATCGAACCAAATTACCTTAATAATTTACACGGTCAAGTCTTATTTTCTTTTTTATGTAACTAGATAAAAAATATACAAATTAAAAAAATATATATTCAAATAATTATGTAAAAAAATCATATAAAAAATAAAATAAAACAAATAAACAAACAAGTATTGTACATCATACAAACTACAGTAGTTTTTATACAAATATTATATATATTACAATAATAATAATAATGGAATAATATAATCAGACTGTCATAATCCCTGATATTGTGTAATTAACTAATAAAATATATAATAAAAATACAGTCTGTATAAAATAATTTAATAAAAAATAAACAACAATTACAATTACATTTCTCTAAAATCTAATTAAATTAATTGAAAATAGTATTAGCGTTCGATACATTATACATCAAACAAAAAAATTCATCGGATACCACATTACATTACCGTCTTGGAAACTTATAGGAATAAACGTAACATACATTTTAAATTAGGAAACAAAATATATCAATATTTATCCATCGAATGCATCTGTTATTTTATTTAATTATTCTTGAGTTTAGTTTAAAATAAAGAACCATTATCACAACAGAAGTAAGCGTAAATCTTAAAGCAAGCGTGAAAAAAAACATTCAAAAAAAAAATATTCATAGGAAAATTGAAAAGTGAAGGCTTATCGAATAATTGTTTCAATTATGTAAAATAATTAAAATCAAATAGGATTAAATTATAATAAAAAAAAGAAGAAAACTTGTTTGCGATTCGTAAAGTAATTCAATAGTGGAAGATAATAAAAATAATTCGTTCCAGAATAAAACAAATCCTTGTTTTTATCTCGCACTTAAATGACAAATTAAGAAAACCCCCAAAAATGTTACGGGCTAAATAATTGACCGCGGATAGAAAGTTAAATATATTAATAAATATGATTAAAAAAATAAATAACTTACGACTCATTAAACACTAAAGAAAATTATTTATGCATGTTTAAAAACTATTATTTTTAAATTAAAATTTACTACAAAGTGAATCATTTAAAAGAAATTGTCGTCCACCTTCAGTTTAAAAAATAAGTGTTTAAACTAATAGGGGGTGTAAATGAACTTAAAGAATAATCTTTATTTTTAATTTCAAGAAAATTAAAAAAAATATCTAACATTATAAAGATTTTAAATAAATTACCTCGGTTACAAAAAAAAAAAATAATAAAGGAACAAAATCATGGAAAAGATTTTCTTTCGGCCGCTACGTAAAATTTTGTTAATTTATGTAAATAGAGAAACGACTAGCACTAGATAGGGAATCTTGGAGAGCTGCATCAAACCAGTCAAAATGACTGAAGACAAAAAAAAATGTAAATAGAGAAGCAAAATTATTCTTTATCTTAAAATACTGTTGTGGAATTAACTCTACTATTTTTCTTTTTAAATGAAAAATTTAATTTAAAATAAGTATGTTAAAGTCAAAAAAAAATTGAAAACCACCAAAATAAATTCAATCAAAAATAATTTTTTTAATGAAGGTTTTAAAAAGCAGGATTAAAATATGGATCATGAGTCAACATTTTACAAAAAATTATGTTCACAATTAGGCAGAAATCCTGTTTTATGCGATTTCTGACGAAATTATACAAATTGTGAATACTATAGTCATAAATTTTAGACATTTTTTATAAATTAATATTTTTTAAAGAATCTTATACAAGGTTCTCTTATGTTACACCTTGATTTTCCAGATGTAACCTCTACAAACCGGATCGGGTTCCCGTATCGGTGATCCCAGGCCGAACCAGGACCTTGTCTTCCGACTGGAGAATCAGTCGTGCTCATTAAAGTATTTTGTAACCTAGACGAGATAGGCTCTTAGAATAATCCATTCTTCTTAGTAAAACCCCAACGAAAAGGTTCATTCACTCATCCCTTGAGAAGAGAAGTAGGGAGGAGCAAGCCAGAGTTTCACTGGCGGTCAGGAATTTTTTCTGGCTAACAATAAATATTGCTTTATACTCAACTCAGCACAATATGTAGGCGGCAAGAGGACAACTCATGGCTAATTTTGTATTCACCAAATTTAGAACAACCGAGGAGTATAGGGAGAGAATAATCGATTATAAGGAAGCGGTAATGGTGTTAAAATTACAGATTAGTGAGAAGTACACGGGTTAATGGAGCTCAACACATCTACGTACAGATTCATTTGTTGTTATGTTACCAAAGAGAAAGCCATATTATATACCCGATTAATATTCAATTACATATTTTATCGGAAAGAATGCAGCGTTTCAGAAAATGAGAAAAATATATGTACATACAGAAATTTTCTAATCATAAACATACAATTACTTCAACTACTCCTGCTTTAAAACTTCAATAAATGAAATACTCTGAAACGAAATTTTAAATGAATCACTGTATAGAATTAAGAGTAGATTAATAAAAAAATTAACTTCAATGTACTTCACGGTATGAAAACGTGAACAATAAGAAATTAAAAAAAAAAGAAAAAAAAAGGATTTTCAGATAGAATGAGTTTAAATAGGGTTGACAGGAGTACATAATGAGTATTTTTTTTTTTTAGATGATCGGAAAAAAAAGAGTTCATTAAAATATTAAATTTTCTTCTAATAAAATACATAAATTGGGAATGTAAACTTTAGCATCTTTTGATTTATAAATAACTAGCTGGAGGGCGTACCGTAGGCACGCCTCCACAACTAGGCCCTCCAGGCGGGTTGTTCTGGCGGTCGGCCTCTCAGTATGGGATTATTAGGAGTCTAAAATTGATAACCTTTGTGTAAAAATATTTTTCTTGAATGATGAGGATTGATATAACGAAAGGTAAATTAGAAATTTAACTCTTGAAATTCATACTAACGATTCGGGATTTTCCGCTAGTGATCGGTATATTCCGGCGCCTATGTTTTGGTTATAGTTCATTATTTTATGAAAAAAAAAAAAAACAATCGAATAAATAAATAAAAAATATGTAAAAAAAAATTTTTAAATACCACTCGTAAATTAAACGCGCTGAAATGTAAAAAAATAATTTTAGGATGGTATCTCAAAATGGATTTGAAAAGCTTTGATGATGATATGTAAGATTATGTGAAAAGTCATAGCTATAAACAAAAAATTTGGTGTTTCTGGCCTCACTTTTTAGGCCATTTATTACGCACATGAAAAAATTGGCAATAATATCAAATTTTTAATTTGTAGCTATGACTTTTACATAAACTAACATATCATCATCATCAAAGCTTGTTGTCAAATCCATTCTGGGATGAAATTTTTATATATTTTTTTATTTTATACTTTTTAGTCTTTATAATTTTATACTTTACAGTTGCGCTAGCGCACATTTTTGAGCGTATTTAACGAAAAATCGGATCTGTACGTTTTACGGTAGGCGAGTCGTAATCTAAACAAAGGGGATAATCGATTTAATTTCTGAATAATCAAGATCCGGTTGATCGAGTGTATACCCGATGCGTTAGACAGTTAGCGCTCGACTTGCTGATACATACGCCGTTTGAATGGCAAAAATCTGTCAAGCGGTTGCCGAGATATTACGGTGGCACCCCATCGCATCCCTTCCCCAATTCCGAATGGCGTCTCCGGGGGCACTTGAAAATATTATCATCCGATAGGTACAACTGGGAACGTATGGGTTATAGACCAGGGGGTCGGAACAGATTTTCAGAGCGCTACGGCCGACCGTTTTCGAGATATTTGCGATATTTTAACCGGATCCGATTTTCCTCCGAAAATTCGGATCCGGTTAAAAAGTACTAAATTTTCGCAAAATTTCGATATTTTTTTCGCATACATATCGATATATATATATCGATTATATCGATACTATATATATATATACTGTTCGGTTTTTGGTTGGGGTCGCAGCCATCTTTAATTTAATAGTGTTCTAAAATACAAATATTGTTTCATGTAAACCACACGGTAACTGATGTAACTGCATGTAAATTAACTTTCACCTGATCTCAGTCATGTGTAAGATAGTATTTTTTGCTTTAAGTATGAAATATGAAATGTTCACATATATTAAACAAATTTCTACAACAACGATATTTAGTCACGTTTGAAGACATTCTTTATCGTCTGCTTTCAAGTAAAAAAAAAGAAGTGTTGTGTAACCATGGACGCATTCTTAGTTTTGTTTATTTGGTTATAAGTAAAAAGAACTTAATTCAAGACTTATATTTTTTTTTGTGTTTCAAAATGACTTTAGTTCTTTTCAAGTGTATATATTTTTTTGTAATTGCTTTCATTGAATTTATATTGTTATCTAACATATATATATTAAATTATTTTTCTTTGTGTCTACGTTTGACTACGTAACCTAATAACTGAGTTTTAATTTAATTTAACTGAGTTTAGTGTTATTTAATTTCTTTTCAAATCACTACCTCAGGCCAGACTCTCGATTTCTCTTAAACATTTTTTGGTCCTCCGGGCCGGATATAGGTAGTGAATTTTGTGGACAGTAATCGTGAAATTGGAAATAGAACTGTCACATGATAGCTTGTGTATTCGCGTCAGCGCTAACGTATTTACCTATGTACTTCGCCGTTTGGTAGGGTAGGATTATAAGTAATCGAAAGATTTGTAAATCAGCTTAAGGATTAATTAATTACCAAGAAATTATAATATCTGTTACACGTTGTCCAAGAATAACTCTTTACAGAATATAAATTTTTACATACAACCGATACTTATCAAGGAATTAAATTTATGGTCATTTAATAATTGAAATTAATAATAATAATAACAATAATATGAAAATTGATTAGAAATCTCAAATACTATTTTATATTTGGCATGTATATATTATTTTTAAAAAAAATCACATCAACTTTATTCCATAATTGTAGAATATTTAATTAGAATCTTTCAAATCATGTAATTAGATATTTCAAATTTAACTAAATAGAATGATGTAACATTAAAAAAATTAGTTCATTTTTTAATATTATCTAAATTAAGATAAATATTAAGAAACGTACAAGTAATTAATTAGATTTTAAAATATTTGAATAAAAAAAACATCTATTAAAAAATACAACAATTAAAATTTATAAAATGCAGGAAATATTATTTTTATTTTTTAATTAACCCTTTGATATTAAAAAAAATTTGAAATCTTAAAGAGGAAAATTATACACCAAAAAGTTTATTTATTGAAGTGATTCCAACAAACAAGCTAAAGCCTAATAGGTATTAAGATATTGTAAACAGTCTAGTTACGATGAACCACTAATTCTATAAAGGAGAAAAACACATTTGATATGGCTATAATAATAAAATAGAAAACGCAAATTAGAAAAAAAAATTAAAAGCTGAAGTCTATAAAGGTGCCAGGTAAAGAAAAACAGTTTTAATAATCCGCTAACGTAAAAATAATTTACAGATTAATTTTATAAATAAACTTATAAAAATTGCCTGGCACAAATATGAACAATAATTGACGATTCCATAAAATGAGGATTATTTAAGAAGAAATTCATTATTAAAATTTTTTATTAGAATAATAAACAACTAAAATTTAGCTTCATCGCTGATGAAGTAAAACTTTTTAATTATGTAAAATTCTTTGAATGTTAGGATTTAATTAACGGCTTTATTTTAAACAGATTTGCGTAAAGATATGAACGATTAATTTTATGTTTAAAAAAACCCTTTAAAAGATTATGAAAACAGTTCAATTTACTTCCACGGAAATTTTTTTTTTTTGATAACCTAAAATCTCAATCATAAAATAGTAAAAAATAATATTCAAAGGGCTAATAATTACTATCTAAAAATGTATAATTTATTTTTTGAAAATTTAATATTCTAAAGATATAATTTTTAAAATATTTACATATTTATTAACATTTTAAACAAAAAATATTTAAAATATTAAATTAATTATTTATGATGAGCATTAATAAATTAAAAAATACAAACGTTTTTATTAAAATAAAAATTACGATAGTATTATAAAAATGGTAAATGGCTTTTTTTTTGAACGATTACTAAAATTGATTAATAACAACATACAAAGATAATTTAATAAAAATAGGAAAATGTATAGAAAAATTTCTTATTATTATTATAATAATACATAAATTATAACATTACAATATAGTATTAAATATTAATACATTATAATTATTAATATTATAAGTAACAATAATTCAAGAATATTTAAATATTTACATTAAAATTTATAATATAATTATCACTGATTATATACAATATAATATTTATTATATTATATAACTTATATTATAAATTAAATGGTGAACAAATTATTTTACTTTATTAATTTTTGCAAATCAAATTTCCAGTTTATAAAATTCAGTTGCTCGACTTGAAATATCAAATTTTTTTTTGCCACAATCTGGTAATGAATTTTATACAAATTATATTTAATATTGGCCCCAATTTCTCAAATTACGATTCTAAATCAGCCAATTACCACGGATAAAAACATGGCAATTATATACTTTTATCGTGTTTAAAATGTTGCTCATTCGTTTCAAACAATATGCGCTTTTGATAAAAAAAAAAAGAAAAAGTAGTTTGCATTCTAATGTAATAGTTTTAATAAGTTTAACTTGTTAATACAATATGTTTCAAAATTATGTTACCATTCAATCGGGATGAATATTTATCTATTACCTATTAACAGGGCGCCAAAAATGTACGATACTAAACTTTAGTCCTCAATTAGTACTAGTATTTATGCCTATGTGTTTATTACATGTTAACTGTAACTGCTTACTTCTTTGATGTAACTCGCTAAAAGTTATAGGCTATAGTTCAATATCGTACATGTTGGTTGCACTGTTAATAAATGAATAGATAAATATTCATCCCCACAGAGTGAGTGGTAACATAATTTTGAAAAAATATAATAGATGATTTATGGAATTCAAACAGATTTTCAGGTTGATTATATAATTATTCGTGAAACCATACCTCAATATATATTTTATTATTTGCCGATGGTTATTTATGAATCTTTTATCACGATATTTTCATAACTACGATACATTTAACGTATCTATAATATAATAGGTACAAGAGAAGTTACAATCTTTATGTTCATAATACGTTCAGATCTAAATGTAGTAGAATACAATTTGAATTTTTAACAGACAAAACATACTAATCTCTAATAGTATATTATTTCGGTAAAGAACTTAAAAAAAGGTTTATTCCTCGCTTTCCATGAGATACTAAATCACAAGTTTTTCTTTTTGTTTAATACGATCATAAAATTCCATGTTTGACTTTAATTTTGTGTCGTATAGCTTACAAACGATGTAGAGTGACTTAGTGTGTCTAATCAAATCTTTATAAAACGTTCAAACTAAAATTTTGAGTACGTCATAAGAAATAATTTTTAGTCGTTTTAGATAATTTATGAAATTGTCAAAGACTATTAGTTTTACTCATATTTTAATAAAAAAAATATTTTATTCAGTGTATCAGAAAGATACATTTCATTTTACCGATGGCTTTTCACCAAAACGAACCGTATAACGTAGATACGAAAGTCTTATGTCTTTTTCTCAATTTCCTGAGAATAGATTCACGGTAAGTACAATTTTATGGCAAATGACGTTACGTAAATATCATATCTGAAAATACTGCGCCGGCTGGCGGTTTCTGAATCTACTTTCTAGTAGAATAGAGGACCTCTGCGATGGCGTTCGCAAGTCCAAACGTTTCAAAAAGACGAGCTTTCGCCAGTAAGGGACCTGCCGATTTGGAATTTCGCCGATGACCACCAAAACCGCTCGATTTCTCAGTCTGATTTTTTTTTTCTTTTGGGAGCGAGTGAAAAACTACGTTCAATTCCTCTTCCAGCGACTGTGGATGAAATGGGAAACCGCATAAAAATAGCAGTAGCTGCAATAACACCAGACATGGTCGCTCGACATAATAGGAGGAAGACATATTGAACATTTGTGAAAATTTTATATTCAAACGTGTACCTAAGGTTATATATACTCATTTAAAAAATAAAGTGTTTTAATATCAGATGAAACTTATTAACACATACAGTACATATATATCTTTTGCCTTATCCACGATTGTCAGTAATAAAAATAAGGTGAACTTTTTTTGACATTTTTGATTAAATACCGAATCAAATTTTACAATAAAATTTTTTTTATAAAGTTATTTCTAAATGTTTTATTATATAATTTGATTCGATGTGTTATTACAGATATTTTTTTTATAACTGAAATCACGTTTCAGTCGACAAAGATGGTACTTTCAAATACAGATAAAATACAAAAGTTATAATTTTATATAAATTAAAGAAATTTCTAAAATAATACGTAACGATTCCAAATTTATAGTTTCATTTCTTTCACGTAGGACATAAAAAAAAACTAAAATAATTTTAATTATAATATATTAAAGAAATTTAAATATGAAACATATTTTTATTGTAAAATCAAACTTTATAATTTTTAAATTTAATATATATTATTACGACAGCAAATTTATTTTCAATAAAACTATTTTTATACATAAATAAAATACTAATTAACTATTTCATAATTAAAAACGAGAAGATAAAACGTAAAATATAAAAACATATTTTTCACCATTTAATAATATAATAAAATACAAGTTACGATTTAAAAAAATAAAATTAATATGTAAAAAAATAATAATTCATATTTTTTAAATAAGTAACATAGTTTACTATATCTCGTTTTATATACCCGTAATCGTTTGAACAATAGATTGATTTGACTGATTATCGTAACTTAATGATAATTGTAATTAAAAACTACGATAACGGTGGCGTAAGATGCCTTCGAAATTTTGGATGTCTTTGTTGCCATGGCACTGTTAACGTACTATTATCGTCGCTTTCGTATCTCGGTGACGTATTATTACTACATTTTAAACGTTTTGATGATAACGATAAATCTTCAGGTTCTGTCTGTTCCGGTAATAATGCCGCCGGTATTTGGGTTTGTAACGGAGGTGGAGATACATGAAGATCGTGGTCGTGAACGTGGTGGTGGTGATGGTGATGCGGAAATCTGACGACCCTACGTATATCACGCGATTTCCTTTCTCTTTGTCTACTCCGTTCGCCGTTATTATTGTTATTATTATGCGGTTTTTTATAATTAATAACTTCGTCGTCGATAGGTTCTAATTCTAAATCGACATCTTCATCTATTATATCATCGTGAAGATTTAAATTACGGTGTTCGGTAGACTCGGCGCTACGGTTGTCTTCCTCGTTTTCAACGTTGTCGATATCATCGACCAATTTATTATTGTATATCTCTCTTGTCTCAACATCAGCCCTAACCTTTTTACCGTGACATTTATGATGCATTAAATGATGTCTACGTCTAAATCTACCGGAACATTTAAGGCATTCAAACGGTTTTTCACCTTTATGTATTAACATATGAGCTTTTAACTGATTCGAATCGGAAAATTTTGACGAACATAATTCACAAGCGTACGGACGTTCGCCCGTATGAACCCTAAGATGTCTTCGTAAATTAGCGACCTGAACGAAATGACGATCGCAGTGCGTACAATGATACGGTTTTTCGCCCGTGTGCAATCTCATGTGGGTTTTTAAATGATGGTCGCGGGTAAAACGTTTATGGCATTGAACGCATTCGAACGGTTTTTCTCCCGTATGAGTCCTTTCGTGATTTTGTAAAACGTGTTTGTAACCGAAAGATCTATTACATATACCGCAAGTAAAAACTTTTTCTCTATTGCTATTATCTTTAATCTCTTTTACGGATGAAACATCCTGGCCGCCGCCGGATGATGCCGTCGATTGCGGCGACGAACCGGATGTCGGTGGTGATAAAGGCGCGCCGGTTGTCGTTCCATCGTCGACATCTATTACGACCTTTTTACTATGTTTGCTAGTCGATCTACCGCTGCTTCTAGCTGTTGCCGTCGTTGTCATCGGCGTTGTTTTAACGTGAATATTAGATGTGGTTTGCGGCGGTGCCCAACTTAACGAATGATGAAATAACGTACCGGCATGTAACGATGCTAACGGACTCATTAACGCTGTAGGAAATAATTGTCCTGGTGATAATAATCCTGGAGGAAATCCGCTTATTGTTCTATTATTTTCATTATTATTATTATTATTGTTATTATTATTATTATTATTATTTGTAGTTTCTGGATCAGACTGTGCTTCCTTCATCCCTCCGTGGGCTAGCCTGGCGATTGCTGCTAGTCCTGGAAAAAACGAGAAAAAAAAAATTAACTTACATTACAATCATTTATTAGAAATTATGTATAATTAAAAAAGATAAAGTACGCCCGGTTTATACCTAACCCTCATGAAATAAAGCTATAAATATTATGGTCAGCCGTGCAAGGATGATAAGATTCATGCGGTCTTTTTTCAGGAAGAAGGGATCGATTAAAAAAAGGGATACAAAATTTAGAATCCCCGAAGAACCATATAAATGTTATATAGAGATCTCCCTGTGTTACTTATAAGAGCACCACTTATAATAACAGTGAACTCTTGCGCAATTCCTCTTAACATGTCCGGACAGGTACAACAAAAAAGTAAAAATCAACATTTTTAATAGCACAGTAATTTTATGGTAAAATACGATAAAATATGTAGACATACTGCTTAATATATAATTTGGGCCAAATGTTAAAAGTAAAAAGAATCAAGAACTTCAAATAAACTCATAAACGCAATTTTATCCCGTATTATATACTAAAAACAAATGTGAAAACAACTTCAATGTCTTATGGATAAACAAAATTTTTATCTTTTATATCAAATTTAACTGAGGAAAGAACAGGCAGGATTTTTACAACAAAATATCCTTCCTTACACAAGGATACTAGTAAATCCCTGCAGCAAATAAATAAAAATAAGACCGTTTTTTTTTATCTTCAGTCATTTGACTGGTTTGATGCAGCTCTCAGAGATTCCCTATCTAGTGCTAGTCGTTTCATTTCAGTATATCCCCTACATCCTACATCCATAAAAATTTGTTATACATATTCCAAACGTTGCCTGCCTACACAATTTTTTCCTTCTACCTGTCCTTGTAATATTAAAGCGATTATTCCAGGATGCCTTAATATGTGGCCTATAAGTCTGTCTCTTCTTTTAGCTATATTTTTGCAAATGCTTCTTTCTTCATCTATTTGCCGCAACACCTCTTCATTTGTCACTTTATCCACCCGTCTGATTTTTAACATTCTCTTATAGCACCGCATTTCAAAAGCTTCTAATTTTTTCTTCTCAGGTACTTCGATCGTTCAAGTTTCCCTTCCATATAAAGCGACGCTCCAAACATATACTTTCAAAAATCTTTTCCTGACATTTAAATTCATTTTTGATGTAAACAAATTATATTTCTTACTGAAGGCTCGTTTCGCCTGTGCTATTCGGTATTTTATATCTCTCCTGCTTCGTCCATCTTTAGTAATTCTACTTCCCAAATAACAAAATTCTTCTACCTCCATAATCTTTTCTCCTCCTATTTTCACATTCAGTAGTCCATCTTTGTTATTTCTACTACATTTCATTACTTTCGTTTTGTTCTTGTTTATTTTCACGCGGAAGTTCTTGCGTAGCACTTCATCCATGCCGTTCATTGTTCCTTCTAAATCCTTTTTACACTCAGCTAGAATTACTATATCATCAGCAAATCGTCGCATCTTTATCTTTTCAACTTGCACTGTTACTCCAAATCTAAATTGTTCTTTAACATCATTAACTGCTAGTTCTATGTAAAAGTAACGGGGATAGGGACATCCTCGTCGGACTCCCTTTCTTATTACGGCTTCTTTCTTATGTTCTACAATTATTACTCTTGCAGTTTGGTTCTTGTAAATGTTAGCAGTCGTTCTTCTATCTCTGTATTTGAACCCTAATTTTTTTCAAAATGCTGAACATTTTATTCCAGTCTACATTATCGAATGCCTTTTCTTGCTCTATAAATGCCAAGTAAAAAATATGACCACCCATCCGTTATTATTAATCACGACCAATGTTACTTGAGTTCATGGATATGAGAATAATATTTACACTAAGAAATTCTTTAACAATTAAAAAATTATTTTCTTCCAAACCTACAAATAACCGTGATAATGGTTTCGAGAAAAATTCAGAATTAAGTTTTTAAAAATAAAAAATGGAGCAGAAAAACTAATAAAAAAAAAAACTAGTAAAGTAGAGAACTTGATTAATGAACAGATCAAATAACAGTTGGGGAGAGGCTAATTTGGTTAGCTGTTTAATATTCGATCAACTTAATTTTATAGATAAATGAGGTATCCATTAAACTTTATTAGCTGGAGAGTTGTCCGACAGGATGACTCTTCACCCATAATAGTATATTTATACAACCTCAACTTCCCCTTCCGATATGCTAATATAGCAAATAATTTTTTTTTAATATTATTAATTTAAAAAATAAAAAAAAAACATTGAAAAAACTGAGTTTTCCAGTAAGATGCATCGCTTCTTATTAAGTGTTTAAAGAGTGATTTTACACTTTTATCTCGGAATAAAAAAAAAAATTTAAATGGAATAATCAAAACATTACTGGCGTAAGGATTTTCTACCACAACAATTTTTAATTCCGTCTAGAAGTGTTCTAATCGGTAAAATTTGGGCATATGCGGTTTTCACTGGATATTGATGTTTTTTTGCCTAAAGAACCCAAAAAATCGGAAGAATATTTTCAGGATGTTCGTATGTACATGTGTCCGGTTTTTGCCTCTAAATCAGTATATATCTTCAGAACTACAGTACCGATTTTGACCAAACTCTGTCAGATTATTTCTGTAAACAGGTCAGTGATGCCATTAAATTTTCAACTTAAAAGGTCAAAGGGATGAGGCTGTAAAGCAAGGTACCTTCAGTATCTCGAGATTGGGCCTAATTAAGGTCATATTTTTCCTTATCATAATTGTTAACGATTAAAAAATAACAGTATTATCCAAAAATCTTTGCATAATCACATTCCCACCGCAAAAAATGCTGTTGTAGACAACTGCTATGTTGTGACGTCACAGGTGAGCGGTAGAATTAAATAAATTGATAATATTTAAAGCATAAAAAAGTAAGGCAGAGGTCTCGAACTTGTATTCAAATCCTAATAAAGGCAGTTACTTTTATACGGATTTGAATACTAGATCGTGAATACAGGTGTTCTTTTGTGGTTGGGTTTCAATTATCTATACATTTCAGGAATGGTCGAACTGAGACTGTAAAAAATTAGACTTTATTTACATTTATACATATCATCCTCATTCATCCTCTGAAGTAATACCTGAACGGTAAGTCCCTGAGGCTAAACAAGTAAAAAAAAAAAGGTTCTCGAACCCGATCGACTCGGTACCCGGTGCGTTAAGCCTCACTGCTACACCGGTCTGCCGGCCGTAAAAGAAAAATCCGTTCTATTAAGTTGTGAAATTACTTTAGTTTATTTAATGCCGATTGTCGCCGCTATTACCTCCATACCCGCGCGAATTAACGGTATTAATTTACGGTATGCCACGCGCTTTTACAAGAATCATTGGATTTAATAAATGAAAATAATTATATTTAAATAAAATTGTAAATCTTTTAAATTACGTTGTGTGTGTAAGCTGTGCGCTTCAGAAATAACCCATGGAACGGAACGCAAGAATGGCGGGAAGTTTCAATATTTCTTCCTACAGATCGCAGAGCGTGGACAATGTCCCTTGCTGCGGCATCTTTCTATTATCGGGCGGATTTCATGGATGGATTATTTAGTTACAGTTATAAATTTTAAGTTTTATTTATGGACGGATATGGCGATTTGCTTCCTATCCGTATGGACCAGCATGAAATTTATTTATTGGGTCTGACCGTGGGAGACTAAGCTTTTGAGCCTAGTAATCCCGGAGTGTCCATCCGCTGAAGTCCTTTCGGTACCAGCACTTTATGGGTTTGCAGGAATACGTCTACCGGGGCCCTACTTATTTGGAGGGAGCAATGCGCCTTCTTCTCCGGAGGGAGAGTCGCATATGCTGACTGAATTAAATTGCAGTCTCTTCATGAGACGGTGTCGGGTGTCGTCTAGGTTTTTATAGTTTTAAGAAAATTTAATTGTGAAAACGGTCACTTTCACTGCCGGAATTTACGCGCGGTTTCCATTTATGGGTTACGCGATATAGATTCTCCTAAGGCTGGTTTGTCATTTTTTTGGTTCTCGTACCGTCTGTTCACGGTGGTTCGTTTAATACGGCATGAGACCGTTTTCTTATACCCTGTAGAGTAGGGTCCTCTCGGCAGATGTCCCGGAGATGGTCGTGTTCGGACACGGCAGCTCTCCCGAACAGTCTGCGTTCCGCACCGTAACGAAGAGTGGCGTTTCTGACGAACCACGGTGCTCCAAATATCGTCCGCAACGCTATGTTATGGACGGCTTCTAATTTCTTTTGAAGCGTGGAGCTTCAAAGTTCCACTTTCAATGAATAACTTTGTAATGAAAAAAAAAAGTGGTTTATTTAAAATTGATGTCTTTATTTGAAAACTGCCATTTTGTTTATATAAATCTTAGAAAGTTGAAATTTTCAAAGGACATTAAGGAAACTTTAAGACCTTCCTTAAAAGGTCTTAAAATTTTCAATCGAATCGGTGAAGGAATGGGCGAGCGATACTAAATCAAAAATTGAAGTGTGGAATTTTTTCAAAGTGTGGAATTTTGTTGAAGTTCCCCATGCCGGGTAAGCGTATGTTAGAATCGGCAGGACGTATAGTCGAAAATCGAGCAGTTTGATCGCCAATGGATATGGGCTGGCACTGTTCAGTACTGGGTATAGTGAGGCCCTGACGGCCTTTGCCCTTTGGGTCACATATTTAACATGTTCAAACAGCCCACGGATTTAGGACTTTCCCGGAAGGGCGGCTTTAGCCGCATTCCGGGAAAGTCCTACAATTGTGTTGTCAGCTTTTTTTAAGGAGATGAAGAGAACAAAATTAAACTAACTTAATTTTTTTTTTCCTTTAAATTAACACATATTTTGTTATAAAATATCCATTATATTATTTTTTAATACAAACACGTGCCTTATATATATATATCCAACCTCACAAACAAATATAAAATACGAAGAAGGTGAATCTGTCACGGAGATTTTACTACGCTTGGTGAATAAAGTATAGAAGCAGCTTTCTTTACATTAAAACCAATTTTATATATGTTTACCAACAAACAAAAATAGATGGAGATAAAAAAGAAAACAACTTGAGAAGAGTTTAACAAGAAAAAAAAACAATAAAATATAAAAAGGGCTTTTCAAAAGTAACAAAAAAAAAACTCCTTTAAATGAGTGTAACGTATCATGTAATATAACTACAGACAGGCGTCCTCCGATCAACCCTTACATTAAATAAAAAAGAACTGGCGAATAAAAAGAAAAACTGTGTAAAATTAGGAAGGTAATCATAATAAAGGGCAAAAAGGAGCACGACAGTGATGACATTGACGACGTACGTCGATCGTAGGAGTAAAATAAGAAATCTTAAGACGCTACTACTGTTTGTTGCTCATTCAACCCGAATTAAATGCACTTGAACAGATCCTCTCATATTCCCCTCCCCTCCCGCCAAAAGTACCTATCCGCTCACATATATACTTACTCCCACCACGTACAACTCCTCATCAACCCCACCGCCCGCACCGTTCACGCTAGCTTCAAAACTAAATCATCTTATAACGACTGGAAGAAACGCGATGACGTATACCCTTCTACTAATTCTATAGTACTAATATACGTGAAAATATAACGTCATTCTTTCCCTTAATAAAACGCCAGAATTATACTCTGAGTACTATAATTTTTATTTTTTATTTTTTCAGTCAATTCAAAAGTATACAAATTAAACGAGAACATAAAAATATTATTGTTTTGCAGTATAATTTGAAGACAATATGATTTATTTTTAAACCTAATTGTAGTAAATATATATTTCTTAAATAAATTAGTCAAAAAGATTAATAAACAGAAGATTATGTATAATTAACCGAAAGAAGAATACAGAATAAAACGTCAATCGAATACAAAGATTGGACCGTATAAAGCAGATATTTAAGAATATGGAATGTAATAAATAAATATATTTGAAATGAAAAAAAAATCAAATCACCAAATTAAAAAAAAAAAAAAACGAAATTTAAAAAAAATCTCAAAGGTATAAAAAAACACCTATTTTTTGCCAAGTGGTATGACAACGGATAAATGCATCAAAAATCTTAACTAGAATTTTATACAGAAGAATTGAGAGGAGAGTGGAAGAAGTGTTAGGAGAAGACCAATTAAGTTTCAGGAAAAGTATAGGGACAAGGGAAGCAATTTTAGGCCTCAGATTAATAGTAGAAGGAAGATTAAAGAAAAACAAACCAACATACTTGGCGTTTATAGACCTAGAAAAGGCTTTCGATAACGTAGACTGGAATAAAATGTTCAGCATTTTAAAAAAATTAGGGTTCAAATACAGAGATAGAAGAACAATTGCTAACATGTACAGGAACCAAACAGCAACAATAACAATTGAAGAATATAAGAAAGAAGCCCTAATAAGAAAGGGAGTCCGACAAGGATGTTCCCTATCTCCGTTACTTTTTAATCTTTACATGGAACTAGCAGTTAATGATGTTAAAGAACAATTTAGATTCGGAGTAACAGTACAAGGTGAAAAGATAAAGATGCTACGATTTGCTGATGATGTAGTAATTCAGGCCGAGAGTAAAAAGGATTTAGAAGAAACAATGAACGGCATAGATGAAGTCCTACGCAAAAACTATCGCATGAAAATAAACAATAACAAAACAAAAGTAATGAAATGTAGTAGAAATAACAAAGATGGACCACTGAATGTGAAAATAGGAGGAGAAAAGATTATGGAGGTAGAAGAAGATGGAAAGAAAGGTAGACTAAAGATGGACGAAGCAGGAGCGATATAAAATGCCGAATAGCACAAGCTAAACGAGCCTTCAGTAAGAAATATAATTTGTTTACATCAAAAATGAATTTAAATGTCAGGAAAAGATTTTTGAAAGTGTATGTTTGGAGTGTCGCTTTATATGGAAGTGAAACTTGGACAATCGGTGTATCTGAGAAGAAAAGATTAGAAGCTTTTGAAATGCGGTGCTATAGGAGAATGTTAAAAATCAGATGGGTGGATAAAGTGACAAATGAAGAGGTATTGCGGCAAATAGATGAAGAAAGAAGCATTTGGAAAAATATAGTTAAAAGAAGAGACAGACTTATAGACCACATACTAAGGCATCCTGGAATAGTCGCTTTAATATTGGAAGGACAGGTAGAAGGGAAAAATTGTGTAGGCAGGCCACGTTTGGAGTATGTAAAACAAATTTTTGGGGATGTAGGATGTAGAGGGTATACTGAAATGAAACGACTAGCACTAGATAGGGAATCTTGGAGAGCTGCATCAAACCAGTCAAATGACTGAAGACAAAAAAAAAAAAAAAAAACATTAAAAAAAATGTATTTAGTTATTACTCAAAGTTAATACCATACCGGCAATATATAAAATGTGTCCCACGAAGAGGTGTGCACTTATAATTTGGTATCACTCACCCATTCCCTAACCAATTCTATTCAAACTTTACAGGCCTTTTAAGGAAGGTTCTAAAAATGTTCTCTGAAAATTTCAACATCCTAGTATTTATAGAAACAAAATGGCGGCTTTAAAATAAAAACATCAATTTCAGAAAAACCACATTTTTTATTTATTACAAAATAGCTGGTAAAAATGATAATTAAACACAGTTAGATAATTAGTCATGATCATGACCAATTATTAACTTGTTTTATTCAATTTTAACAGCTGTTCAACAATACATATTCTGACTTTTATTCATTTTTACTAGCTAATTTCTAATAAATAAAAAATGTGGTTTTGAAATTGATGTTTTAATTTGAAAGGTGCCATTTTGTTTATATAAATCTTAGAAGGTTGAAATTTTCAAAAGACATTTTAAGAACCTTCCTTAAAAGGTTTGTAAATTTTCAATCGAATCAGTGAAGGAATAGGCGAGCGATACTAAATCAAAAGCGTATAACCTTTCGTGGAGTTTATTTCTCCAACCATTTTTCCAGCTACCGCCGGGACTGGTTGTGTGTGTGTGTGTGTGTGTGTGTGTGTGTGTGTGTGTGTGTGTGTGTGTGTGTGTGTGTGTGTGTGTGTGCGCGTGTGTGTGTGTGTGTGTGTGTGTGTGTGTGTGTGTGTGTGTGTGTGTGTGTAGGCAAATGCAATTACCGCTACTGGCTTATCAGGCCTACAGCTGCAAAATGTACCGGTAAATATGTAGTCCTGAAATAGACTCGGTTCGACCACTCCTGAGACGTTTGGTTAATAAATATTAGCTTAAAAAACTTAAAATTTTTTCTCATGTCCATAAAATCGAACACTTTTTATCTTTACTATTTAAGACATAAAGAAAACTAAAAATTGTAGTACAATAATTAATTAAATCTGTGAAAAGTCATAAAACACTTGAGAAATTTAAATGAACAAAGTTAATAATTAATTAAGGTCATTATCAAGGTAAATAAATGAATAAACTCTAAAATTAAATTTAAATATGTAAGGGAAATAATCAGAAAAATTGATTACGGTATACAAAATGTGTTTAGAAAATCGGGTTAACAGAATGGAAATGGTTTTCTAACTAACCAAAAATCTTTACAATAAAAAAATCGATTTCTTACAATTCGAAATTCAGACCTTACAACATAGTTATGAAACCTGAAAGTCATTAAGCGGTAAATATTTTAACATTAAATAATCAAGGAAGACTGGAGAGAATATTTGAAAAAGGAAAAAAATTCTAAGAAAAATATTAGGCCCGAAGTGTAAAAATGATAAAAATTTTTTTGAGATCAAACGAAGAAATTATTAATAAAAAAAATCTGAATACATAATTGACAATTAAAAAACTGAGAATAATATTTTCCGGCCATTTAAAGAGAATGAATGAAGAAAGATTTTTAACTTTTTTGATAAACTCGAAAGTAAAATTAATCGCTTTCTAGGGGGTAGGAAAGGATTCCTAAGAAATCAAAATGAAAGAAGAAATTTTACACAGGGAAATTTTCAAGAAAAAGTACACGAGAATAAAGTTTTTTTTTACCCTCCGGAATCACCGTTAGGTATTGCTTCAGAGAATCAGATGAAATTTCAATTTTGCAGCGTGTGAAAAAGCCGCGTCTCACCGGGATTCGAACCCGGGACCTCCAGATGAAAGGCCGAGATATCCGACATAAGCACAGTCTAAAAGCTTTAAAGTAACTCCAGGTGGAAGAGGAAACAACAATAGAAGAATCACAGAACACAGATTAAAGTTTCAAAGGAAAAATAAAATTTACTCGTGCCGTCCAGAGATGGCTATTCGAAAAAATACATGATATCAGTAGGTTATAACAGTAAATAAATTAGAGATTTAAATTTTTAAAAATAGGGAGGCATCTTATAAACACGTTAATCATTTGGTAAAATTTTGTTTGTCCTAAATTCAGCTAAATTTAGAATAAAATGAAGGAAACCTGCAAAGACTTTAAGGGATTCTAAAAGATGAACAAAGTAAGAAATAATACAAGAGTCAAATGATCAATAGCAGAGGAGAAAGATTATCAAGAGGAATAAATCATCGCACGGCCAGTACATTAACAACATCCAAGAGGTAGCAACAGCCGTGGCTAAAGCAAGAAACATTGAATAAAGATACGGAAGACCTTATACTTGCATAAGACCTTAACCCACCGGGTTGATCTAGTGGTAAACTTTGTCATCGCAAATCAGCTGATTTCGAAGTCGAGAGTCCTAAGGTTAAAATCCTAGTAATGAACGGAACGGAATGCTAGGATTTCGGAGGGTGCAATATCCTCCTACTAATCGCAGTATACGGACTTGTGTCCTTTGCTGCTGGATGATTCTAATGAGCTGAAGGGTTAAATAGAAAGTGGCGTTGATTCATTTGGTGAAATTTGGACTGCGTTTCGATCTAATGAAGGTTTTTAACGGTAGGGACCTGTCGGATAAGCTAATGAGCTTATCTTCCGTGACGCTCTCTCTTTCCGCCCAGAATGGGCTGAAATCCTTTGTTTATGGGATCGTCCTCTCGAGAGGAGAGAGCACCGGAGGCGATTTTTGGACCTGTACTTCATTACATTTGCCTGTTATTGAAGAAAATGTGTTTTGGTCGGGCAGCTTCAGGGCGTTGCGTCACAGAGCTAGCCCAATATGTGGGAAAATGGTGTTGTGATGGCGGGTAAGGAATTTGGTGTGATGTTTGCTGGTAAAGGCAGTTGCTGGCTGTACTCCAATCGCTTAAATTTAATTACGATATTCGTTGCGGGTGACTGAATTTTGCAGAATGTTATGTTGTCGTGGCATACTTGATGCGTCTACGCACTAGGGTGTAGTGGTAGTTTAGGGCTTAAAGTGACAGGCGCGGGGTCTTCTTTCTTCCGCGAGTAGGCTTTTAGCTTAGTTCCTGAGGGCAACGTGGTAGCGTTAGGTGTCGTCAGCTGTCTTCGGAAGGCACAACTCAATTACTATCTCTCGTGGCGAATTACTGATGTAGATGTCCCTCAGGCCATCTGCATCAGTGGCATCTCACGTGGCCGGGCTGAACACTGTGGAATGTGATCAGTTTGAGGGCAAGAAGATGTCCTCCGTTAAAGCCATTGGCTAGCAAGGAACCGAGGGGGTGGTGTAGCGACCCGACACGCTACAAGGCGGGATCTTCTTCCCTCGGGGAGGAATTGAGATGGTAAAGGCAGTTACTTTTATACGGATTTGAATAATTGATTGTCGGTACCGGTGTTCTTTGGTGGTCCGGTTTCATTCGATTAACCAGACCTCTCAGGAACGATCGATCTGAGACTGTAAAGACTACACTTCATTCACATTCTAACATATTATCCTCATTATTCTCTGAAGTAATACCTTACTGTGGTTCCGGAGGCTAAAGAGAAAAAGAACTAAAAAAGAGGTGCAGCATAAGACCAGGCACTTCAAACCAATACAATTACAGCCAAAATCAATAAGATCCAGAGTGAGAGAACAAATTTCCACATTGCAAAAAGGCTAAAAGATAACTGGAGATCTAATTTGCAACAGCAAAAGATCGCACAAACGGACTATTTAGAGAGGAAAAACGAAATAACTATAATAATTCATTAGTACTTTTGCAAGAAGTACAGAATAGGAACATGAAAAAAAACGGTGCAAATATCAGCGAGCAAAATAGTCGAAAATAACCCGGGTGAAAATCCTCGGGTGAAAATCCTCTGCGACTTCAGAATTCAAACTACCCCCGGAGGCTAAAGAGAAAAAGAACTAAAAAAGAGGTGCAGCATAAGACCAGGCACTTCAAACCAATACAATTACAGCCAAAATCAATAAGATCCAGAGTGAGAGAACAAATTTCCACATTGCAAAAAGCCTAAAAGATAACTGGAGATCTAATTTGCAACAGCAAAAGATCGCACAAACGGACTATTTAGAGAGGAAAAACGAAATAACTATAATAATTCATTAGTACTTTTGCAAGAAGTACAGAATAGGAACATGAAAAAAAAAACGGTGCAAACATCAGCGAGCAAAATAGTCGAAAATGACCCGGGTGAAAATCCTCGGGTGAAAATCCTCTGCGACTTCAGAATTCAAACTACCCGCCACTTAGAGCAGACAACACACTTGAGATCACTGTAGCGGGATAAAAACGCGTTTGGCTAATAGTTATCGCTATTCCCGGTGATCAACTCCAACAAAAATAACTTGAAAGAATAACAGGAAAAATGGACTTAAAACTTGAAATCCAACGACTACTGAAAAAGAAAACCACTGTAGACCTATAGTAAAACGCGCCCTAAGAGCTATACTGACAAGCCTCGTTAAGAACTTAGAATTAATTGGTCTACACGATGTAACATCTTCACAAGCAACACTTCACATAATAAGACGATACTTTTGTGATTCCTAGGTCCTTGGTTAGACCTTTCATCCGGAGGTCTCGGGTTCGAATCCCGGTCAAGCCTCGTATTTCCCACGCTACAAAAATTGTCATTTTATACCATCATCTGAAGCATTACCTAAAGGTAAAAACCCAAGAAAAGATCGTACGTTAGGACTCGAGTCTCAGAGTTCTACAACCCGGTCAATTTGACTGTTGTACCAATTATGCCCAACCAGCGACCAAGTTATTTTTGTGACCCGTATAAATTTAACAAAGATACATACGCATTAAAAATTCTAAGAAAAATTATAACACATTTTATGAAAGTAATTGAACATCTATGTACATTGGATATGACTGCTTAACAGCGTACAGTTTTCATGGCATTTTTTTTATATAAAAACTATATACAACAATCATAGATGGCTCTTATAGTCAAAAAAATTTACTACCGCAAATAAATTAATGAAATGGGATTAGAATAACAGTGTGCGCTATTGAACAGAGCGATTAATTACTAAATTTGTTAATTATAATTAACAAATTAAGAAAATGTTTAGTTTTTCGTCAATAGCGACTTTAATTTTAATCGCATGTAAAAATAAAAAACACCAGCAGATGCCTGAGAAAATTTTGTATAAAAAAATCTCTGTTAAACGTTTTCCTACGAGCAAAACTAGTGGCGCTAACGAATTTTACAATAAACAAACTAATCGCATTATTACTATCATACATTGACAACGTAACTCGAGGGCGGTCAGTAAATAAATTTCCATAGCTCTGTTCCTATTACAGGTAATTAAAAATTCAAAAAGTTACAAATTTATAAGATCCAAGGCTAAAGATCCAAGGCTATAAATTAGTAAAAGTATTTTTAATTTCTGATGGACCGCTAATTCAAATCTACTGTGATAAAAAATGTGTATGTAGTTTATAAAACGTCTATAATATTAAACAAATTACAAAAACTGAAAAATTCAATGTAGCATTCTGTTTTTCAGCTTACTACCTATTGGTAACATTAAGGGATATTTCAATAATCCTTTTTTGATTATTTATCAACATTTGAAAATTACATTTTTTATAAAAATCGAGTTTTGGTACTTTGGCTAACGCTCAAAACTAAGGACTCGTTATTAATTCATAAAAATATTTTAATTGTTATTTGACAGAGATGGTTTTTTAGAAAATTTAATTTTTCAATGAATTTTAGAAAATAAAATGTTCGTATACTTTGTAAATACATGAAAACTATGCTATAAACAAAGCGATATAAAAAATTAATGAAAACAAATATTTTTATGCAACTTCGTAGATTTACGTAAAAATACGTCATTTATGAGTATTTAACCTTAGATTTCATTGAATTTTCAAAGTTTTGTAAATTTTTTGCTTTTTGTGAATAAACACTTGGTTTTTTTGAAAAAATCTCTACTTTTTCGTCAATATTTTGTTTTTATTTTTAATCTTATGAAAAAATAAATATCACCAATACAAAACTAAGACAATTTTGCATAAAAAAATCTCCCAAAATTTTTTTTCTACCAACAAAAGTTAAGAAATTATGGATAAATTAACAAGTCATCCATTTTGTCAGAGTACCCGGTTTCCAAGCTACTCTACCACAGCCCGATTTTGGTGCTTATAGTAAAATTCAGTATCGCCCTTAATTTTGTTCGTAGAAGAAAGTACCCGCCTTAATTTTGTTCGTAGAAGAAAGTACACGGGAGTTGTTTAATGAAAGATTTCCTCAGCTATCTATTGATACATTTTATTTTACGTGTAATTAAAAACGAAATCGCTATTAACGAAAACTAAACATTTTTCCTTAATTTGTTAATAAACAAATTTCGCTCACGTCCGCTAGGGCACACTTTTAATCTACATACTTTTCCGAACCCACTCCAATAATTTACTTGTTGTAGTGATTTTTTTTGAGGTAAAGGCCTTTTTGAGTTTCTGTTGACTCAACTAATATACTGTAAATATAAAAAAAAAATTATAAAATAATTCATAACTCAGATAGCGGTTTTGAAAATTATTTTGAGCACATATTTATGTACACGTTGAACCGGGGATTCAGAAAAACAGTTATTTTTATTATTATTTTTTAATTAGTATTATCCAAAAATTCATCAACACAGTAAAAAAATCCCTTTTGGCACGCCGGAAGGCGGAGATATTTTTTACCAGTGCTAAGTAGAGGATAAAAAATATTTCCACCTTAAAAGTTAAGAAAAAATTCTAATTTACTCAATACAACAATGGTTGCAAGTGAAAAAAAAAAAAATTATATATTTAGCATACGACAATCTTCTTACAATTCCATCAAAATTCTGGTCATCCCTTGCCGTTAAAGGTTGCTCATATCAAATGTTGTTTCAGACAAAAGTTTTAGATAATGTTTAGAGGACTAACGACCACTTTAAACCGATTCGATACTGTGCCTATTAAGGGAAGTATGATTGTTTTTGTATTGGAAACCTCATTTTTTCCAACCCCCTTAGCCGATGGTTGGTGATATCAAAAAACTTTACGTAGATAGGGCCTTATTTGGAGAATAATAGGAACATTAAACAAATTCGATATTTTATTTAAAAAGAAAGTTATAACGATATTTTGTTTTTTTCGAAAAAGCCCCCCCCCCCAATTTCCACCACAATGTTCCAATTTCTCCCATTAACGAACTCAATCGAAATTTTGGATCCGTATATTTTATGTATCAATTTGAAAGTGATTAGTGTAAAATTACGGCAGTTATTGTACCCACAAGAAAGTGAAATATAAATATTTATAAATGTATATATAAAATTTTGAACTAACTGTGGTTTTGGGGTCTGAGGGATGTGAAACGCAAAGATATGTGGAAATGTTTTGGAAGTCGAATCATAGTACCAGTTACAATAGGTAAATTTCTTATGAAATCTACCTAATTGTAAACGTAAAAGGAAATTTTACAAACGCTTCGGTAATTTATAAAAATGACAACGAAAAAATAAAGCCCTATTACGTAAGCCGAAGTAACATGTTGTGTTATACAATAACAATTCTACCACCTGGTTTTACAGAGGTTATTTTTTAAAGGTTACGTGACGCTTCTTTATAGGAAGATAGTAAATTCGAAAATATAAACAATAGAATAAGTTTATACATCTAATTTTCTAAATATCGGTCTAATCGATTCACACTTACGGCCATCAAGAAATCATCTGACAGCCTATTTTTGAATCTTAAAAACTTGTTCTCCTTTTTTGAGGGAGCCACAAGAGATATTTTTTTTTTTTTTTTACTTTTAAGACCATAATGGAGTTCATTTTTTTGGCAAGTTTTTTCTTTTCCTGCTGATTTATTGTTTTTCAGCTTATTTTTAGCCAGTAATTTCTAAGGGTTTCAGATCTTCTTGCTCTTTCTTGTTCAGAGTACACCCGGCTTATTGTTTTCTTGTGTTTTAATAGGAATCTTGTTTCTTTATTTTTTAATTTCTCATAGTTTCCGGTTTTCGTTTTTAGGTTTTCACGGGTTATGTCTAATTCCGTCATGTCTTTCTGTACTTCGTATAACCAGTTCGGTCTACTTTTCTTATTCCAGAAAAGTTAAGATGATGATATATTTTATACAGGAAAATTTATGTAATATTTAATAATGCAGAGAAGAATAGATTTTTATAAAGGCGCATTATATTAAAATAATACGATTTGATTTTCTCGCAAACGAAATCTACTTTATCATTCTTAAACAATGTGACATCTATTAAAACAGCCAAAAATTTTGTTATCTAAAAAATCAGCAATAATGTAACGGTTTTATCCATATTTAAAGTTAAATGCAACCGCTCGGAAAATAAAAACTAAACTAATAAAGTTATAATCGATTTTTTTGGCGAGGTGAGGGAACGAAAAAACTTTAAAAATATTTTTAAAGGAAAAAAATAATAAAATCATAATATTTTCATAAATAATAATACAGAACGTAACTTATATTAAATAAAAATTTATAAAAGAAAATAATTTTTATATATTTTTTTTTATACGTAACCACGAAAAATAGAATGAAACAAAGAAAGAAAAAAAGAAGGAAATACTTAACAAGGAATCAGAAAACAGATACGAATGTTAAGAATTTTTGTTGCGTTTGGCAGCATAAAGCAGTATTAAGAAATGGACCTATAGGTCTACAACATTTCACGAACACATAAGCACAGATACACACACATATATAAATCGGTTTCCCTAACATATCAATCTAACCATCCTTTTCCATCCATTTTCTATCTTTCTTTTTCTTCTTATTCTCACCAACCCCATGAGATTTGACTCAAGAAAAGGGATAGATAGAGATAGAAAATAAGGGCGAATTGTGCAACGGAAGTCAGAATTGCCCAAGGACAGAAATTCCTTATAAGACTTCATATTTCTTCTCGTTTTTTTCTTCTTCTTCTTCTTCTTTACGTTCAAGAATTTCACATTTGTCTCTAAATGCCATACACGTTAGGGTTAGACAGTTATAATATATATCTTGGTTTATTCTTATAAAACAAAAACCATTTTATATTTAAAAAGAGGCAATATTTGTGGAAGAATAGAGGATTGGTGTAAAATATGGAAAATATCAGCAGTTCTAATCTATATCAAATAAATCATAATTAATGAATGAAATATTGTTGTATCTTTTTTTTTTTTTGTTATCGTTGTCATTTTACAACAGTCTAAATTAGTATTATCAAAACCTTTATATGAAAAAACAAACTTTTTATATATATATATATATATATATATTTATTTATAAATCTGTCACAGATTTTCAAAAAAATAATAAATAAATATTTCGTTTATAACTAATCAAATTTGTATTTTTAAATCACATACGCGCGCGCGGGCAATCTCTTTTTTCTCGATAAAGGAAAAAATATTTTGATAACTATTTTAAAGTTTAGTAACACAAAATTAATTACGATATTTATAGATTTTCAAAAATCCTACTATTCCATACATCGCGAATCTTTATTTAAAATATTATAAAGATTTAAAATAGACACAAAAACAGTTAATATTATTAAAGAAACACTCACAAATATAAAATCCAAATTTTTTTTTGTCTTCAGTCATCTGACTGGTTTGATGCAGCTCTCCAAGATTCCCTATCTAGTGCTAGTCGTTTCATTTCGGTATACCCCACACATCCTATATCCCTAACAATTTGTTTTAAATATTCCAAACGTGGCCTGTCTACATAATCATTTGTATTATAACTATATTAAAACTCATAACTTAACAGAGAAGTAATACAGGAACAAAATAAGACCGCCTTAACTGTTTTACCGTAAAGTAAATTATTAAATATGAAACTTACAGACAAAGAATTATCGTGAATGATTAATTAAATCTTCAAAATAATCTTATAAATACATTCATTAATCATGTTTTTATTTCATTTATTATTATTTTTTAAATAATAAAGATGGACGAAGCAGGAGCGATATAAAATGCCGAATAGGACAAGCGAAACGAGCCTTCAGTAAGAAATATTTTGTTTACATGAAAAATTAATTTAAATGTCAGGAAAAGATTTTTGAAAGTATATGTTTGGAGTGTCGCTTTATATGGAAGTGAAACTTGGACAATCGGAGTATCTGAGAAGCAAAGAAGCTTTTGAAATGTGGCGCTATAGGAGAATGTTAAAAATCAGATGGGTGGATAAAGTGACAAATGAAGAGGTATTGCGGCAAATAGATGAAGAAAGAAGCATTTGGAAAAATATAGTTAAAAGAAGAGACAGACTTATAGGCCATGTGGCCTATACTAAGGCATCCTGGAATAGTCGCTTTAATATTGGAAGGAAAAAATTGTGTAGGCAGGCCACGTTAGGAATATGTAAAAGAAATTCTTAGGGATGTAGGATGTAGAGGGTATACTGAAATGAAACGACTAGCAGTAGATAGGGAATCTTGGAGAGCTGCATCAAACCAGTCAAATGACTGAAGACAAAAAAAAAAAATAATAAAATTCAGCAAAAACTAGTTATCAATGAAAACCCTAGTGAAGACCTTTCCGTACGAACTTTTTTTTTTATTACTACTGTTCTTTTAATTATTAATTCATTTATACAATACTTATTATCTCTACATATGCCTAAGTTAGTATAATTTATTTATCTCGTGTTTTGGCAATTTTATGTCAAATTTTTTTTAAAAATTATTATAAAATTACTTTCTCCGCGGTTTTTTTTTTGGTTTTGCAATTCATTTAAAAAAAATGATATTTATATATATTATGCATTTTACTAAACATTACATTAGTCCGTTTGAACAATCTTTATATGTTACACCTTTATTGGGTTATGATTATTACAAAATTTTCATTTTTGCGTTCGTTTTGTCAAGGTGAACCCGAGGAGGCCACTCGTTTATTTTTATAATCCTTTTAACGATGCTGAATCCAAATTCGAAATCTAAATCCGAGACAAAAAGAGTATTCCCATACATACATATTAAATTCCAAAACGAATTGTTCGTAAGTTGAACAAATTATAATCCGCTACAATAATAATTAAAAAGAAAAACATTTTCCTCAACGTTTCATTTAAATAAATCTAATCGTTCTTGAATAAAAAAGAGAAACAGAATAAAATTACGGAAATACGGAAACTGCGTTAAATTAAAAGGAAATATAATTTGTTAATATTATTCTTCGAGAAAATAAATCGCACGATTCTAAAATAACAAACATAGCAATGAAAACGTACAACAAAATACGTTAATAAAGTTCAACTCACTCGTTACTGTTGATGACGTCACTATGAAAACAATATGGTGATAAAAGAGAGATAGCGAAGGGTAACAACATAAATAAAGCGGGAATAAACAAAGAAAGAGAACCCGTCATTAAGTTGACCAATCAGAATACAAGTTGTGTGCATCGATCACCTACATACAAAATGGACGAACTAAGTAAGACCGACAGATAGGGGGGGATTGAGGGGTTGACGGTCATTTGAGTTACCCTTGCTTGATCACAGCTACTACTATTATTACTACTGTTGTCCGTCCACGAGGAGAAGTAGAAGGGGGGAGGGTTCCCTTTATTATAACACCCACCAATAACTATGAACCCATGAAGAAGGAACAATGAACAAGTAAGCATGCGGTGTATATATATATATATATATATATATATACACACACACACACACACACACACACACACTTACATAATTGTACACATATAAGAAACTATACTGCTTATTATTACAGAAGCCGTTGTAGTTGTATTAAATGGTAACTTTATACGGCACAAAATATACAATCTTCAAACACCATTCCATAAAGATCCCAGGCTAATTGCTAAATAAATATTAGTTATTTATAAAAATTAATTTCTTCTCTTACTCCTTTATTTTTCCTCTGTTTAGAGGTTTCGGAGAGTTCTTTTCTTCATCAGAAAGAGAATTTCTTATATAAAAATTTTAATTAAAAAACATTATTACGAGAATTTTAAATACAGACAAATACGTCTACCCCCTCAGTCGGTGATATAAAACGATCAATTCTGCTTTTATCACAATCTGCGGCAGATAATGGAACTAATGATTCCAGTATTAATAAACTTTTTTTTAAATCTAAATTTGAATGATCTACATTAAGTATACTTTTATTATTTACCTAATCCAGTCATGTTCAAATCTTATTTATTAATATTAACAACAGTTTTTGTTTTTTTTTTTATTTACATACTCGTAATATTGTTGAACGTACTTTCTGCTGTTTATAATTTCCATTCCTGGGTAGAATTTTTTTTTTATAATTCACTAAATTTTATTTTATAAATTCGGGTTTTATTATAAATACTTGACGATCAGGGAACACTTCGCTCGCTCGATCGTCTAACCAGTCCGGACCCTTCACGCGTTCATAGTAGTGTGAATACTGAATATTACAAAGATATTCATTAAAAAAAAAGAATTAGTAATTTTACTTCATCTTATATCTCTGATGCCATGATGACTTAATTTTAAATGAAAACTTTTAATTCATAACTTCATTCCCAAAGAGGGCTAAGGCCTCGATCTACAGCTTAAAACTTTCCCTGGAACATCGCGAATGTATGCTGAAAATTTCAAAGCAATCGGTCGATTGGTTTTCGCGTTATGCAGTTACAAAAAAATACAGTTTATATATAATATTGTGTGTAGATTAATTATTATATATATATATATATATATTTCTTATTGTTTTTTTAATTTGAATGTATTATAAAAAAGGAAACTGAAAATTATTTTATTAATTACACAAGGAAGTTTAATAATTAGACAAATAACAAAAAGGAAAAACTATATAATACTATAAACTGAAAATTCCTGACATCAAAGTCGGCGTCTTTGAAATAAAAAATCTGATGTGGACACGCTATGAGTTCCTTGTAAGTCTATTTAATTACATGAACACATTTTTTTTGAAAATGAAAAGTACATAAAATTTTATTTCATTAATAACTATTTTCATTGTTATTATTGAATAATTATTTAAAGTAAAAAAATTTTACAATCAAGAGGTTAATAATTAATAAATCAATATATTTCAATTAGAAAAATAAGTTAAAAAAAGGAGATGAAGTCAGATTTGAACCGATTTGCCTTCCCTTTGTAAAATCGAAATATTTCATTGATTAAAATTTTATTCGGCTATAACTGTGGAACCGATGAAAATAAGTAACACTTATGATATATCGTTGAAAAGCTCTCAATTAGGATTTATTACTGTAGTTAAGAAAAGACCAAAATCCAATTTTTTTTTTTGATTGTGAGCTTTTTTAACACTTTTGGTACTGTCGATTGCAATCAAAAGGGTAGGTGCATAACTAGATGTTACAATAGTCCTAAATCCAAAATTTCAACATGCTACGGCTAATCGTTTTTGAGTTGTGCGAGATACATAAGTACGTACGTACACACATCACGCCGAAATTAGTCAAAATGGATTGAGGGATGGTCAACATGGATATTTCCGTTGAAATCTGATGACCGAAATTTTTGGCGATCGCAATACTTCCTTTACTTCGTACAAGGAATAATACTTACTTCTTTGATGTTAATAATTTTATGAAATATAAAAATAACCCACCGGGCTGGGGTGGTATAGTGGTTAATTATTTGTCGCAAATAAACTGATTTCGAAGTCGAGAGTTCCAGCGTTCAAATCCTAGTAAAAGTTATATGCTTTTAAACGGATTTGAATATTATATATTGGATACCGGTATACTTTGATGGTTAAGATTCAATTAACCACACTTTTCAGGAATTGTTGGCCTTAGTCTTTACAAAATAACATCTATATGTCATAGATATCATATTCATCGGACCGAAGGGGAGGTAGTTGTTTTTTGTTCACTAGTTATACAAATTCAAATCCGTTTAAAAGCAACTAACTTTTACTAGGATTTTAACGTCAGAACCTTCGAATTATAAAAATGAATATAATAAATGAGAATATTAACATTATATAACATTTAATAATAGAAATAATGTTACTGGTTAGGTTGACTGGGTATATAATAAGTAGATTTGATCCACAAAAATAACAAAATGTTAGCAAAAATATTTGAGTCCCATTTAACTGATTTAATCAAGTAATTGAACCTCCGTATAAAAATTAAGTAATATTAACAAATATAAATAAGAAATAAATCAAAATCCTTAATGACATGAATTGATCGTAAATTCTGTAATCGAATGAGGTTTTCATGATCAAAATCATTTTGAATATAATTGCTAAAAAAATTGTTAATTTAAAAATATAAACTGTCCGAAAAAAAATTCCATTAACATAACCTTCTTATTTACTTCAAAACGTCGGTTCCTCTTGAAATGGTGTTCCGTGGGAAAACAACGTGCTGTAAAAAATATTTGTTTACTAGCTGTACAAAACCGACCAAAATTCACAAGCAGATGTTAAAAAGGTTAAAACAGTCCAGTGTATTAACCTTGTAAAACAATTTAAAGCGAGTCGAACAATTTAATTTGGACAGAACAAGCGTCAATGATTTTCATCGTACCGGAAGACTAATGGAAGTTACTCGTAAGGGACTCGCTCCTTGCGAGTAAGATTGATTTTATTCGCAAGGAGAGACTCATAAAAATTTGTGAAATTGCTGAAATTTGTACTACGAATCGATATTTTTACTAACAGATAGATTCTAACGGACAGTACCGATGAACTGTCCTTTCCAATATAAGTTGAATTACCGCAAAACTATTTAAGGTAAATTCCGAGACTGTCGATTCGAAATCACAAACGCTCCAGAATTCACATAACTGCGACACTTTTAACGGAATAGGTTTTTAGCGAACCGTAAGTGTTTTTAGATCGCATAATAACTTGTCATGAAACTTTGATACATCATTTTGAACCGGAATATGGAATAGAAACATTCGTGATCGCCAGCACCGAAAAAATTCAAAACGTAAGTTTCAACCGATAAAGTGCGCGCGCGTGTGTGTGTGTGTGTGTGTGTGTGTGTGTGCACAAATATAATTACTATTACCAGCTTCCCAGTCATGACGTAGCTGCACTGTGATGTAAATTTCTATTAAATATGTAGTCTGGAACAAACTCTGGTCGACCAGACCATTCCTAAGACGTGTGGTTAATTAAACCCCGACTACTAGAAAACACATGTATCTACAGACTAGTATTTAAATCTATACAAAAGCGAATGCTTTTACAAGGAATTGAACCTTAGAATTGTAAATTATATAAACGTTTAATAATAATACAATATAAAAAATGAATTTTAGTAAAATAAAACAGATTAATGAAGTAAAATAAATAAAATAATAAAAGTTAACTGATGCCAACGATTGCATGTTTAGACGATAGAAACGCACAATCTATTCTGACAAACACAACTTACATATGCGTATCGATGAAGTACTTGTATGCATGTTCTTTAATTAAAATAAACCTTAATTTTACTAAAAATACAATACAATACAATATTTTTTTTATTCCATATGAAAAAGTAACTGAAAAAGTCCTATCCTATAGTTTCTGGTTTTTTTCGTGAAATTAATTTCAATTTTAGGTAAACGACGAAAATTAATAAATTTCTAACATAGTAACGAATTATAATTCAAAAATAAAATAATTACTATTTTTATTACATTAAAAAAAAAAGAATTAGCCTATTCTTTAACATAAAATATATAAAACAAAAAATCGATCTTTTTAAACGAAGCATAAGACATCTGAATGATTCATTCAGAAACGTTGTAAGCTGAAAAATGTTTGACAATGAACAACAACACGAGCTTTTTAAAAGAAATACAAAAGAAAGAAGATATTTAAGGAAATTGATCCTATAAAGGATTATGTATTTAATTTATATAAACTCCGTCCTTACAGATTAATATATAAGAAATTAAGAAAAAAAATTATTATATAAGAAAACATTGGATTTCATAAGACAAGTTTTTAACGATGATTGTTAATAGAATTCATAACAAAATCCTCTTCTTTTATCTAGAAAAAAAACCTAAAAAGTAATAAAGTTACAAAGTTTTAAATCCGTTATAACACAACGACTTCCAGAAAAAAAATTAAAAAGAAAATAGGATCTCCGGCCAGTGCAGATTGTTACACGACAGTGTAATAATGTAGAAATGCAGAGCCAACATGACTTTGTTAAAATATATAACATTGTTATAACATGCCCACGTACCACGTATAAACTTCCCGTTGCCTATATCTTGTAAATGACTTTGTTCACTTCGTTCGACGTATTGATTTTGCTACCTTATTTGTATATTGTACAATTTTTTTCAAATTACACATATATATATATATATATATATATATATAGCCTGTGACACTCCCGGTAATGTAAGGATTCCAACGCGGGGTAATACACCTAAATCGGTTCAGCCGTTGAGTCACTACGGTGGAATAAACACAAAACTACATACATACACCCTAAATACATTACAATCATTTTTTTTTTGACAATTGTACCATAAAAAAGAGTAAAAACAAACGTAGAAATTCCGGACTTACAAAATCAAAAATTAATTAAGAAAATATTGAAATAAAATCTCGAAAAAAAGGGTTTTCTATGAAGAAGAAGTTGCAAAAGAAAAATAAAATGTAATGATAGAAGAATTCTGGAAAAAGATCAGCGAAATACTTAAAAAGTATTAGGAGAGAAGTAAATACTGATAGGCTAAGAAAAGTGTTAAAACGTCGCCCTCCAATAGATAGAAACAGAAAAAAGATTAATAATTATAATTTTGCCATGCCCAAACTTCTTTAGTTTAGAAGATATTAAATCTGATAAATAATTCATAAAAATTCTGCCTGAAATTAAAATACAGATATCATTTTATTTATAAATGAAAATAAAATAAAAAAAATGTTTGCACGATTTTCGACCGTTTTTAGAAAAATAATGGGGACCAAAAAATCGCATTTTTTTCATGGATATTTCCAACAATAAAATAATTATATAAAACCTGAGATCATAACTCGAAGGAGAAGAAAATTTGACATAAAAAAGGTTCCATATTATTTCTGAAACTACAACAGATTACGAAAAAACAACTAAATATTGAGTGAAGCGGGAAACTACAAAATTAAATTTTTTTATGAATACTTTTCTAGTTTAATGTAGCATAACTTATTCAAATATTGGTATACCGAAATGAAAATAATACAATTTTAACGAGAAGTAGCTTAGGTTTCCATGTAGTATATTATATTACGGGCTACTTTTATAGGGTTTTTTCCTCCACGAAACAATTTTAAAAAAACCTTTGCTTGTTCCAGGAATATTTTAAAAACTATTTTTAAATATATTCACAAGATACGTCCTTTTTATATAAAAAACTTTGCACCCATATTTAATTTAAATAGCATTTTTTTTTTGTCTTCAGTCATTTGACTGAATACAAAAAAAAAAGACTGAAGACCACTGAATGTGAAAATAGGAGGAGAAAAGATTGTGAAAGTAGAGAATTTTGTTATTTGGGAAGTATAATTACTAAAGATGGACGGAGCAGGAGCGATACAAAAAGCCGAATAGTACAGGCGAAACGAGCCTTCAATCAGAAATATAATTTGTTTACATCAAAATTTAATTTAAATGTCGGGAAAAGATTTTTGAAAGTATATGTTTGGAGTGTCGCTTTATATGGAAGTGAAACTTGGACGATCGGAGTATCTGAGAAGAAAAGATTAGAAGCTTTTGAAATGCGGTGCTATAGGAGAATATTAAAAATCAGGTCGTTGGATAAAGCGACAAATGAAGAGGTGTTGCGGCAAATTGATAAAGAAAGAAGCATTTGGAGAATATAGTTAAAAGAAGAGAGACTTATAGGCCACATATTAAGGCATCCTGGAATAGTCGCTTTAATATTAGAGGGACAGGTAGAAGGAAAACATTATGTAGGCAGGCAACGTTTGGAGTATGTGAAACAAATTTTTTGAATTTAGGATGTATACCGAAATGAAACGACTAACACTAGATAGGGAATCTTGGAAAGCTGCTTCAAATCAGTCAAATGACTGAAGACAAAAAAAAAGTAGAATCAATTTTCAAAAAAATGAATAAAATGTTATTTTTTCAATTTGAACTTTTATCAATGATCCAAAGAAATTTCTTCAACTGCAATGAATTAAATTCATAAAGTCTTTATTTTGGGGGTTTTCAAGCGATAAGCTAAGTACTTTTTTGGACTTATCACTCATCATTTATAATTCAATGATTATGCGAAGTTTTCACAAAGAATTTATATTATCATCAAAAGATAAATCAAATTTAAGATTGTAATTATTTTTCTTCATTTTGATTTTTTCGGTTTTGTAATTTTTTATTATTTAATTTTTGTTTATAAATATTTAACTAAAATTTATATCTGTGTTTTGGGGATAAAAAAGGAAAACACTGTGATTAAAGCCGTGTTAAAAAATTACAACTTATGAAACAACTAAAAATTTTCAGAACTTTGAAGCTTTTTGTCGTAAAAGTTTTTGTTGTTGTTAAAGCGCTAAATTCATGAACGATATTTAGTTAAAATTTCCAAAAAAACATTTAAAAAATTCAAGTTTAATAAAGCATAAACTATTTTCGCGGTGGGCTATAGGCTCGCCTTTTTTGTAATTATTATTAAACAATTAAAATGGGCATTTAGTTTAAAACTTTTTTTTTTGGGGGGAGCGAAAAGCGCTTTCATGTTATCATTACCCGGGTTGAAATAATAAGAGGCTTCTTCTAGGATAATAAAATATTAATATAACAGGCCTAAAACTATGAAAACTAAGATAATAATAGGAATAAAATGAAATTAGTAATACATGAAACACGAATAATAAAATAATATCAAAATTTATGACAGGAAATCTTATTAAGTATATTAATTCTTCTTAGAAGTAACAATTCCAGGTCTCACACTCTTTTTGTTATTTCTTAAGACGTGCTGTATGTTCCTTGGCAATTGAATTTTTTCTTTCTTTTGTTAGCCGTTCTTCAATTTTTTTCATTACGATTCTAGGTATAAAAAATAATAATTTTTAAATAAGTAAATAACCACTTATTTATTTAATAATTTATGGATTATATGAAGAGATTAATTGGTATGTAGGACAGTAAATCTGGATATTCATTATTATCTTGAAGGATTAACAATGTCTGATCAATTCAATTAGCATCATTTTTGGAATATTAAAAATTTGTTTAACTTAAGAAAAAAAAATTCAATCCACCGAAAATATGTTTAATAAATCAGGCTCTTCAAAGATTGCCGAAGTTAAATAAATCTCGATTTTGTTTTACTGCATGCTATTGGCATTAATGTTCTTTCTTTTTCCTGCTTAGCCTCCGGTAACTACCGTTTAGATAATTCTTCAGAGGATGAATGAGGATGATATGTATGAGTGTAAATGAAATGTAGTCTTGTAAATTCTCAGTTCGACCGTTCCTGAGATGTGTAGTTAATTGAAACCCAACTACCAAAGAACACCGGTATCCACGATCTAGTATTCAAATCTGTGTAAAAATAACTGGCTTTACTAAGACTTGAACGCTGTAACTCTCGACTTACAAATCAGCTGATTTGGGAAGACGCGTTAATCACTAGACCAACCCGGTGGGTGGCATTTATTAATGTTAAGTAACCGTAGCTGTCGATGTTATAAAAAAAATATATTAAAATAATGGATTATAAGATTATTGGAAAATTAGTTAACTTTAATTTTAGTTTTCTCACTTAGGTGTTTATGTATATGTAAAGACAATGAAATTGAATGATAATACTATCAATTAATTTCGATAATCTATACCAAATTAAATTACCAAAAAATTATTTTCAGTAAATTTTTTTATTGGATTTATCATTTAATAAGAAAAAAAAAAGTAAAATATCAATCAATAAAGGAAAGTATTAAAAATAAAGTACAGAACAAAAATAAATCGCTAAAGAAATTTATCAAAATGTATTGAAAAAACAGAAGATTTTATCATTTCAAAAATTTTTAACGTGAAATATAAAAAAATTCGTTAAAAAATAATTTCGTTTCCAAATCAATCATCATAAGTATGTAGTATAATTTGTTACTACACAAGTAATAACAAATTCAATAACTAATAAATAATTTATGAACCTGCCGGGTTGGTCTAGTGGTGAATGCGTCTTCCCATATCAGCTAATTTGGAAGTCGAGAGTTCCAGCATTCATGTCTTAGTAAAGCCAGCTATTTTTATATGGATTTGAATACTAGATCGTGGATACCGGTGTTCTTTGGTGGTTGGGTTTTTCAATTAACCACATATCTCAGGAATGGTTGAACTGAGACTGTACAAGAGTACACCTTCATTTACACTGAAACATATCTTCCTCTAAAGTATTATCTGAAAGGTAATTACCGGAGGCTAAACAGGAAAAAGAATAAATAATTTATAAAATAATAATAAATATTAACTGAAAAAAAAAACAAATAAAAAAACAGAACTAAAAGGAAATAATTAAAGTACTAACGTTTTGTAATACTAAGATGGTATATTTTGTTAATTCATTTTTTTTCATATACACTATTATTTATATGTGATATTTCCTGATAATGATTGTTTTAAAAAAGAAACGGGCAAATAGGTTTAAATAAAAATTTAATTTAATTTTTAATATTTTATTTTTCTATTTATTTAAATAACCGTTTAATATATCCTTTTTTATATGAAATATAAAAATGTAAGTTAAAATATATAAATATAAAAATCTTTCCAAAAAAGAGAAAATAAAAAGACGTTAAAATCTTCTTTTTTTTATATTTTACGGAAGGGTAGTTATAAGGGAGCAAACGAGAATATATTGAAAAAAAAAAGAAACGTATTGATAGCAGCATAAAGGCTGAAAGTTAGTTCGAAGAAGGGTGACGGAGAGGCACGAGGCTAAGGTGTGGTAAAACATGGTTAACGTACGTAGAATCCTTTCATTTGTACAAATGATTATTACTCGCAGCCCTAACAGCGGTAAAATAAAAAAATAAAGAATACAATAAATAGATAAATAAAATAAAATAAGATTTTACACTTAAGATGTATTATGATCATTTAAATTTTTAAAGGACTAGCGATTATAATTGAAAAACCTTTTGTAAATATATAATAAATAAATATTTTTGTCTGTAAAAATAGTTTATCTATACTATATAAATCTTACACTGAACCCTAAAATTAACTTTTTTATTTTTAATGACAATTCACCTAATAAATTTTAAGTATGTGTTTAAGAGAATACGAAAAGTAGGCTATGAAAATTAACGGAATTCGAATCCCAAACCTTCCAGATGAAAGACTAAGATACCATAAAACTTGGAAAATAGTAAAACACACGATAAATTAATGTAAGTAGTACATTAAATCAGGAAGATCAATTAGATTTCGTATTAAAGTGTATTAATAAAATTCTAACATTGTCGATATTATTAAATATTTATTATACGTAAGTATATTCCTTTTTCCTGTTTAGCCTCCGGTAATTACCTTTCAGATATTACTTCACAGGATGATATGTATGAGTGTAAATGAAGTGTAGTTTGTACATTCTCAGTTCGACCATTCCTGAGATGTGTGGTTAATTGAAACCCAACCACCAAAGAACACCGATATCCATGATCTCGTATTCAAATCCGTGTAAAAATAAGTGACTTTACTAGGACTTGAACGCTGGAATTCTCGTCTTCCAAATCATCTGATTTGGAAGACGCGTTCACCGTTAACCAACCCGGTGGGTTTTAGACATTTTTAAATATTTATTATACGTAAGTATATTCCAGTCTGAAATATATCATCTCTTTGTGATCCTTCAGAAAATCAGAATGAATATTCAAGATATAAAAATGTTTGGCGTTCATAAATATAAATTAGGTCGATACTTAGAAAATTAAAAATCTTCCTTATTTATGAACGATCAAACTTTGCTAAAAAGAATGGTCATAATTAAAAAATAAAGATATCCATTTCTAATACATCAAACAACACAAGTGTTTTAATGTAACATAATGTTTCAGCTTACAAAAAAGAATCTTCTTAAACTTCCAATGCCATTTTCTAGTAAATGACAGAAAAATATTCCCACTAATGTATTTAAGGCAAAATTAAGATTTTTCTTTTACAGAAACATAGTTCTCTACTACTCTGTTGATGAATATTTAAATACTTTTAACAAATATGAAAAATCCTAAAATGTTCTACATCTCCGTCGTTACAGTATATGTATAAATAATTTTCAATTGTGATTTACTTTGTAGTTATTTTGTTATATTTAATGTATTTGTAAGATTATTTCACGTATTTAATTTTTTTTAATTTATAAAAATGTTTACGATAAAATTTATTCAAATATTGAACGATAAACAACTCCCCGATGGCCCAATGAGATGAGTATGATATTTATGACATGTAAATGAGGTGTAATCTTGTACAAACACAGACCGACCATTCCTAAGCAGTGTGGTTAATTGAACCCCAACTATCAAAGTACACTACCGGTATCCATTGTCTAATATTCAAATCAGTATAAAAGCAACGAATTTTTATTAAGAATTAACCCTCTGAGCATCTGACTTCGAAAATCAAAACTGTTAACAGCTGATTGGCGTCGACGAAATTAACAATTAGACGGACCACCGGTGGGCCAAATTTTAAATTTTGAATAAATAATATGGCTCTTAACCTTCAATTTACATTTAATTTTACTTCGTTGTAGTCGCAAAAAATTTCGGTTATCAGATTTCAACGGAAATATCCATTTTTACCATCTCTGAATCCATTTTGAGTAGTTTCGGCGTGACGTCTGTGCGTACGTATATATCACGCACAACTCAAAAACGATTAGCCGTATAATGTTGAAATTTTGGATTTAGAACTATTGTAACATCTAGTTGTACACCTCCCATTTTCATTGCAATCGACGGGACCAAAAGTGTCCAAAAAAGCTCAAAATCTAAACAAATTTGAATTTTAGAATTTTTGTTTTTAACTGCAGTAATAAGCCCTCATTGAGAGCTTTTCAACGATATACTTATTTTCATTGTTTCCAGAGTTATAGCCAAATAAAATTTTAATTAATGAAATATTTGGATCTTATAAGGGAAAGGCACATCGGTTCGAATCAGACTTCAATTCCTTAATTTTTTTAACTTTTTTTTTAAATTTAAATATATTGATTTATTAATAATTTTTAACCTCTGATTATAAAAAGATTTTTACGATAAATAATAACAAACAAAAAAAAAAAAGAAAAAAGTATGAAATAAAAATTAATATACGAACAAGGAAGTCATGTGGTGTCCACATCAGATTTTTTATTTTATAATTAATTCTGAATTTTAAGACACCGTTCCTCATTGAACCTGAAACCTTGTCCCAGGTTTAACCACGGTGTTCGTTTATCTATCCAGGTAAATTTTGGGTCATGGAGAAGCAGCATATCAAACCGTTCCAGTCCGTGTTATTTACAATCTCCAATCAAAACATCATCATGTACTGATCAAAATAAAAAAAATCATCTAATACATATATAATTGAAATGAGGGTTATTTTCTGTCTTTCCTAACGTTATCACTCTAACATTCAAAGTAGTTGACGCGTTTCGTAGTACTTCCATCTTCAAAACTGTTTTTATCACATTCCAAGCAACTCTAATCTCAAAACCACTTCACCAAGTGTGCTAAAAGTAGTTTTGAAAATGGAGGTACTTCGAAACGCGTCAACTACGAATGTTAGAGTGGCAAGGCGGAAAATAACGCTCAAATAAATTATGATAACTCTATCGAAATTATAAGATATTAAGAAAACTTCGCCGGTAAGAGTCCTCAGAACTGGACGGCACGGCCAAGTCATGTAACTATGTTTACAGTTGAAATGAAAACGGAAAAAAAAATTAAAACTAAGCATGAAAATATTATATTTCAGTTTAATTAGATTTATAATGATATAGAATACTTTAAAAAAATAACTCGAATTTTGTTAGACAATTTTTTTTTCTTCCACTTGATGAACCTCGGAACTTGAATATGTTATTTTTTCCTCAAAAAGGTAGGTTTACAAATCGCGCCGCTAGGTAGCAGTACATTTAGTACTAAATAGAGTACAAAAACAAGGTACTTGAAATAATACAATTTAAAAGAGAATACATTACAGCTTGTTTTAATAGTAAATACTCTTATGTAAATGAAAGTACTGAAGATGAAACAATTTTTTTAATTCCCATCTCTTCATTACAAAAATAAAATAAAAGATTAGTTTATAAGAGATTATAGCCCCTTAATAGTAAATAAAAAAGACGAACAGTAGTTAAGTGTTGCAAATAGTTTTAATTGTAGAATAAAAATTTTATTCTACAATTAGAACTGTTTGAACTAATTGATGAAAAAATTCATTTAATAATAATAATAATAATATAAAAAGTGTATTCACGGATACGATAAAAATCGAGGGATACACTTACAAAGCAATAAATGCAATATTACATCATAGATCTTCGATTCGTGAAGGTCATTATACTAATTTTTAATAAAAAAGGAAAAATACGGTATGAAGTGAATCATATGATTATCAACAAAAATAATTGTCCGAGAAATTAGAAAAAAAATGTATATTTGTATGTTCTAGAAAGGCAATCAATTTTAATAATAAATCTATAAGATAATAATCACTAAGTCATAAAAAATAAAATAAAATAATCATCTAACAAAACGCAGTGATATCTCAAAAAATTACAATGAAATTGTAAATTAGTAAGAGTCTAACAGATATCATTTCTTCCACTCAAAAAACAATAATTTCTGTAATATAAATAAAAATGTTTTTAACAAAACGATACTGATATCAAAAAAAGCTGACACTACATTTCTATTATCAAAATCTGATATTAATTTAGAATATTGTTTTGAAAAAAATACACGTTAAATATATGTAATAGACAATAGGTAGTATAATAATAGGTAAAAAAACAACGTTTAAGCGTACCATATAATATGCAAAAAAATAGAAAAATTTGTTACAAACTCTAACCGGCCCGATTTCATTTATTAAACACAACGTGTAATCTTAAGAATTATTTCTGTAAATGTGATATGTATTACGTATAAATGAAATCGGGGCGGTATAAGTTTTAATTAAAATGTATTTTTTTTAAACAAAATTCTAAATGAATAACAGATTTTAATAACAGAAATATAGCGTCTTACCTTCTTTGATATTAGTATCATTTAGTTAAAAACAGTTTTATTTGTAAAACAGAAATTTTTGTTTTTTGAGCGGTAGAAATGATATCTGCAAGACTATTCCGTACGGTTTATAATTTTATTGTAATTTTTTTTATGGATAATATATATATATAGTGTAAACACAAACACACATATATTTGTTTGTGAGCCCAGACAAGTTACTATCACTGGAAAAAATAATTCGATTTAATTTGATGAAAACAATCGCTAATTTTGAACCAAAGAACAATAAACAATGGGCATACAAATGACCTTTTGGGACCAACGGAGAAACGGAAGAACAAACAAATATGTAAATGAACCACCACAAAATAAAGAAATGATAAATATAAAAATCCATTACACCGAAAATAATAATAAAAAAAAGATACTGAATAATTAAGAAGAAAATTCTGTTTTTAAATTATAAATTTCGATCAAATAGCGGTTACCAATTAGTTTTGCGCAAAAATTTGAATCTCTGACGCGTTACCATGTAATGTACGAAATCCAGAAATTTGTAACGTATATCATAACGTAGCAGTTATACGATAGAGATACTGAATGAATCATCATTATATTATATTTCACGACGGTTGCCTTAGTGAATATTTTCATAATAATATATTAGCTTTATTATTATGTAACACTTTTTTGTCGATAATATATGAATAAAGATTAACGTGGCCACCTAGTTTCTTTATGTAAATCAGTTACAAATTAACGGATTTTATTAAGAATTATATAATAACTGGTAACTACTAACCAAGTTACAAACAATATTTAATAAAAGAATAGTTTTAAAGATTATTTATATCCGTGAAGACAAGATTTAAAATGTAAAAAATAAATTAATTATTAACTTTTTTCTTTTAATAATTATTCATGTACTGTACGTTTTAATAGTTTATAAAGTACAAATTACAATATAAAATTTAATAAGGAACTATAAAAATAATAAAGAAAATAAAGATTGCCAAACAATATTTTTTGTTAAACATAAAAAATAAAATAAAAGACATGATTATAAAGTCAGTTAAGGATACCCCTCGGTCATCTAAAATCCATAATCTTATTTTAAAAAAAAGCCGTGAATGAATTCCATAACTTTCCCCGCTACTGTCAAGTTACGCGATTTGTTTCAGTCTTAAGTTCTTATAATCGAGGGGCATTCGAGTAAAATTAATCTTTAAGAAAAAAATGAGATCTTTTTTTTAAAATTATTTTATATTGTAAGTATTTTAATTTATCCCTAATAGGTGATAATAAATTTAAAAAAAGAGACAATAAAATTGTTTAAAAAATACAAAAGTTACGGTCATAATTCTAAATAAACATAACAGTCATTTTCTATAAAATTATATTTTAAGCTAATTTTTATTTTCTTATATAAAGTGATCGCGAAATATTTCGATTTTCAGATTTCAACACAGAAATATCCATTTTGATCATTCTTCAACCATTTTGATAGTTTCGGCGTGACCTCTGTACGTACATACGTATCTACGCATCTTGCATAACTCAAAAAGGATTAGTCGTAGGATGTTGACGTTTTGGATGTAGGACTGTTGTAACATCTAACTGTATACCGCCCCTTTTGATTCCAATCGACTGAACTAAAAGTGTTTAAAAAAAACAAAATCCAAAACTTTTGATTTTGGACTTTTTTTTTGCAATAATAAGGCCTCAATGAGCGATTTCCAATGATATTTCATAAGTGGTACTTATTTTCATTGGTTCTAGAGTTATAGCCAAATAAAATTTTAATTAATGAAATATTTCGATCTTGCAAGGGAAAGGGGTACATCGGATCGAATCAGACCTTCATCTGCTTTTTTTAACTTTTTTATTTATTTAAATATATTGATTTATTAAACCTTTGGTTAGAAACAATTTTTACGATAAATAATAATTCAATAATAACAATAAAATAAAAAATATGTAAAATATCAAAAGGTATTAATGAAAAAAAAAATTATATACTTTCCATTTAAAAAAAAAATATATATATATTAAATTTAATAGGCGTACAAGGAAGTCATGTGGCGTCTATATCAGATTTATTTTCTTCAATAAGTACTACAGAGCTACCAAAAAATTAAGATTTTTACATTTTAAATACAATGGGTAACCGACAAGATGAAATTAAAATTAAAATAAATAAATATATATTGTTAACATAGAACATTGGAGTGTGAGAAGCAAAAATTTTTTATAATGGTTTAAAGACGAATAAAATTTAGATGCAAAAATCTACAATTAACTACTATTAGCAAGCTACAGCTAAAGAAATTATATATAGTGATTTTTGGGGGGCAGGGAGGTGAACATTAAAAAAAAATTTGGTAAATTGTGATCTTGTTTCTTTTCTGTTTAGCCACCGATAATTACCGTTCGGATAATACTTCAGAGGATGATATGTATGAGCGTAAATGAAGTGTAGTCTTATACAGTCTCAGTTCGACCATTCCTGAGATGTGTGGTTAATTGAAACCCAACCACCAAATAACACCGGTATCCACGATCTAGTATTCAAATCCGTGTAAAAATAATTTACTAGGAATTGAACGCTGGAACTCTTGACTTCCAAATCAGTTGATTTGGGAAGACGTGTTCACCACTAGACCAACCCGGTGGCTGGTAAATTAGGATCTAGATAAAAAAAAAAACGTCAACTTTTGTAAGAAAACATTTTTTTCTAAAGAACGCTGGTAAAAATTTGAAATATAATTTCGTTCAAAACACTCCCACTCGTTTTTACAATTTTTGCAAAAATGTAATTTCTCTTCCCCCCGAAGGTAATACCCGTCTAAAAAGTTTATTAATTTTAAAGGAAATCGATCAACGGGATCCACGGTTATAAGATGAAATACAGGAAAATGTTCAAACGAATAAACGTCCGTTCGTCTGACAAAAATAGATTTTTTGGATTTGAGATCATTGAAGCAAAAAATGTTTTTCACAGACTAATCTTGTAAACGAATTTTTTTACTTATAAATGTCTCCTTAAGCATATAAAGGAGTGGAATATATTTAGGGTGCTATAGTAGCATAATATAACGCTATAGACGGGAACGAAAAATATCATACGTGGATAAGTACTTCCGAAACATCATAGTTCAAAAAAATGAAATTAGACAAAACAACAGGACTAGTACGTCAAAATGTAAGTTATTTATACTCTATGGAGTGCAAATGTGAATTTTTAATTTTTCAATTACTTTTTAATTAATTTTCGAAATTTTATTAATTAATTTCGAAATGAAAACAATAATCGTTTTCCTTTTTTTAACGGTATAAATATAAAATTAGTACAGAATTTTTAAAAATGTTTTTATCCTAAAATTCTTACTACAATAAAATTAATACAAAATATAAATTGCGTGAACATAAACTTATAAAATGGTGAATATAACATAAGTTAACATTTTAAAATTAAAAAATTAATAAATAAAATTATAAAGTCTCTAAAATATAAAAAAATAATAATTTTTCAGTCATTTTAATTTTAACTGCTTTAAGGATGCGTTAAAAAACTATTAACTTTCAAATCCTTAAATATTTACAAAAACATAAAAAAACCGAAAGTGAAATTTTTACTTTCCCGTCTAGCGCTATAGCTCTAGAAATAAAAGTATTGTAATCAGTCCAATTTGGGTGTGTACGGCGGCGTTCACAGGATCTTAAAATTTTAACACCTAACGAACCCAAAAAACCAAATAGAAATTTTCCGGATGTTAATGTTCGTATGTATGTACATGTGTGTGTTCAATGTCGATCTTTAAATTACCTTATATCTCTAGAACTACTGCACCGATTTTAACCAAACATGGTCAGATTAGTTCTATGCCATTAAATGTTCAACTTAAAAGGCCAACTGGGTGAAGATGTAGAGCAAGGTCACCCTCAGTATCTCGATATTTCGCCTGATTAAGGTTATATCTTTCTAAATCACATATAGTAACAATTAAAAAATAATATTTTCAAAAAAACTTTTTACAAAATCGTATGCTTACATCAAAAAATAATCTAAAGGCTAAGTGGGTATTCTGCGTCAATAATAATCCCTCTGGCCGTAAGAAGCGCTAGGTGCAGTACTGACGTACAGCTATTGTAGTCGACTGTTATGTTGTGATGTCACAGGTGAGCTGTAGAATTAAATAAATGAATAATATATAAAGTTTAAAAAAGTACTTAAAAAGTGGCAGCTAGTACCGCCACACCCGCACGAATGAAATAGGGTATGCGCGCGCGCGCGCGCTTTAGTTAGAATCATTGAATTAAACGAAAAGATATTATACTAAAATAAAATATTCAAATTAAGTTTGTGTAAAGCGAGCAGCAGAAAAAAGCTTCATGAGGGGAAAGTCCAACAACTGTGTTGTCAACTTTTGTAAAAATATTTTGTTGTATAATCTTTATAAAGTCAATTTTAGTCTTTCGTTTCTCTTATTACAATTATATATATATATATATATATATATATAATTTATTCTGATTTTTTATTTATAAAAACAAATACCAGTATGAATTTATTCTATTTTTTTTTTTTAATTAGTTTTCCAATTAATTTTCTTGAATTCTTGCTTGAAAATACTTCAAATAAAGAATGACAAAAGACTATAAAATTAATAATTAATTTTTACAAAAAAACGACAAAATATTTTAAAATAAAAATGTAATTTATTTTGTTTAAAAAATTGTTATTTAAAAAAAATTACAACAGGACTTCACTAGGACTTTTAAATAAATAAAAAAGACACAATAAAAGGACATAATAAAAAAAATAACTGACAATTTAAAAAAAAAAATAATTTGAATATATAACACGTTCTCTACATCTGTTAAAAAATTGGGGCTCTATCTAAAAAAACAAAATAATATCACGATATTAGAATAAAAGGAACAAAGCGAATTTAAATTATAACAATTTTAAAAATTGCCAAATGTAAGGTCTTACGAAGAAACTAAAATATTAGTTAAGATTAATTAAGCTAACTAAAATAACGAAATTTCATACATTCTGTAAGTTTCAACAAAATCATTTCAATACAATAAATAAAAACTTGATCGATGATTAAATATTAATTAATATTTTTAACTTACTAAAGATTTCTCAAATAATTAAAATATTTAATGGTGTAAACTATATCTTCAGCAGTTGCAGAGAAAATTGTTTGAAAGCTTACAAAAATACTACTCCGCAGTTCTGGGAAAAAAGATTTTTTTTGTTAATCTAATTTGGTTTTAATATATATTTTTTTTAACTTTGTTTAATATTGCTAATAATAGATACCGCAGATAAAGAAACATCAACGTTCAAATTTGCAATATCATAACGATTCACGCTTCTAAATTAATCCGCTCAAATATTTTCAACTTTAGCATAACTGAAGAACGACTTGACCAATCTTTATCAAATTTTCACAAGCATAACTTCAAATATACTACTACATCATATCTAAATTTCAGTGAAACTCATCTAGTATTTTTTGTAATTTTCGAGTCACAAATTTTATACATAGGCCTATAAACGAATGACGAATCCCAATTTAAATGAATGATATTATCGTTCTCCTCCTATCTGAAAACGGATAGATTATTTTCACCCCGAAACATAATGATTAAAAAAAATATTTTTTTTATACTTTTTTTTTAAGAAAGGGTGATTACTCTTTCTCAAACGATTCATTCGATGGAATGATTTATTCTTCTTGATACGAACGATTTATCTAAAATTATAATTTTCTGTTTTGGGTATAAAAAAGAATCACTGGCGTTAAAATATCCCAAGTTAAAAATCCTATATATATATAAAAGCGAAAGTTTGTCTGTTTACAACAGACGCGAGAACCACCAACAGATTGTTTTTCAATTTTCAGGATACATTTGTGTTATCCCAGGGAAGATTTAAGCAACAGAACGAGGCCTTAAACCCACTCGGACGTGAATTTGCGAATTAAAAATATTCATTAAAGGAAAAAGTACCTTTTACTTCTGTCACCATGGTAACAGAAATATAGTTAAGTAAAATTATTAATTTATTTTTAGTTTTCAATCTAGATAGCACTAGAAGTAAAAGTATTGTAATCGGTCTATTTTGGGCATACGCGGTTTTCTCCTGATCTTAAGGTTTTAACAACTAGGGAATCCAAAAACCGGATGGAAATTTTCTGGATGATAATGTTCGTATGCGTTTCGTGACGCACTATAAATCACTTTATATTTCCAGTACTAGACCGATTTTGACCAAAGTTGTTAAAAATTTCTTTAATAAATATTTAAAAATTTTTAATATTCTAACAAACATGAGGGTAATGAATGTGTTGGGATTCAGGGGGCTAAGCCCCCTGTATAGATAATCGGGGGAGTGAAGCCAGTGCTGACCAGTTAGTACAGCTTAAAATCGTAAACAATTCTTGTTTTTAATTTATGAAATTTTTTTTAAATTTTATTTTTATTCTTTTTAATTCCTTCGTATTTTTAAAAATCTGATAATAAATAGTTAATTTATTTTTATTACTGTATATAATTTTTATACAATAAATATATAAATAAAGGTATTTATTATTATTTGTATAAAACTGTTAAAAAAAAAATAGATACATAATTGTTATTCAAATCAAAAATTAATAATGCAAATGATGCATTCTATAACACTAACACATCATTATAAATACCGTATGATAAATTATAAAATTGATTTTACGATAAAATAAATAAATGTATGTTCGATTAAAAGTAAAAATTAAAAGAATAATAAAAAGCGCATTTCGTTGGTCAAAATATCATCATTAGTTAGTTACAGTTAATATACACGGATTACTGAATCATTAAAAAAATAAATATGCAATAAAAAGATCATAAATTTTAAAATTTGTTTTGTGCAGGTATGAAAAATAAAGAATTTCCGGCAATTTATTATTATTAAAAATAACTTTTTTTAACTTCTATTTAATTATGTTATAAAAAGGCACAATTTATTAGCCCGATGAAAACTGGTATGAAAAGATATCATGTCTGACCGGGATTCAAACCCGGGACCTCCGTACGATTGTATATCTTATTAGCTTTTTTTATTTAAAAAAAAATAAATTACACATCTTTTTTTTTGTGTTTTGTTCTCAAGACACATCAAAAGATGTATTTTGAGAACACGTCTACTGATTATGATTATCTAAAAACTAAAATGCGTGTTTATTTTATATTCTTAAATTATACACGATCAATTATAATCTCAATTAATTTTAAATTAATAAAACTGTTTGATAATTAAAACAGAATTTATATAAATTAGGAAAATCTTATATAAAAGAAAAAAAAAACTACTTTTAAAATGATTTCTAAGTATTTTAATAATGGGGCCACAAAACGAAAATTTATATACATATATCTATCTTAACATGTAAATTTATTTTATGTATTTATATATTTAAAGTAATATATAAAAAAAACAATAACAAAAAATAAATTCTCTCGGTTTATATATAGTCGGTGAACGTTTTCGTAATAACTTACTGTACTACTTTCGGCTACAACAGGCTACTGTTATAAATATATACGTATAAGAAAATTAAAATTTTAATATATTAAAGCAGCTGTTATAAAACGTAAAAAACTTGAAAAAAAAGCTTAGTTATAATATTTTTTCTGACTATTAGAAATCAACGTAAAATTAAAAAACTATATTAAATTTAAAGGACTGAAAATGCATTAACTTTTTATAATAATTATTAATTTTTTTTTGTTATGAAACAGCGGGTATTAATAGCTATGGTCATTAGCTCGGTACAAATTTGTATCGTATAAATAGATGCCATGCCCGACCGGGATTCAAACCCAGGATCTCCGCATGAAATGCCGAGACGTTCTACTCAACCACGAAGATCGGCTATTTTTATTACGTCGAAAAAATTTCATTAGTAAAAATATTATGAAAAAAATTAATTATTTTATTTACAATTAATTCTGTTTATGTATGTATTTAAAAACTAGAAAAATCCGCGTACGGTAAAAAATAAATCCGTTGGTAAGAAATACAAAGGGGAAAACTTTGTTCAAATAAAAATAAAATTACAGAGAAACGATGTAAAAGAACTGCGAATTCGAGCCGAGCGTGTGTTGTTTGCATAGATTACGATGAAACATATATACATTACTTTTACTTGAAAAATATTAAAATTATACCTATATATATATATAAACTAACATATAAACTATATTATAAATAAATATAAAACTTAAAAAAATAAAATTAATAAATAAAGAAAATTTGCTGACCCTTTTTCGGCGCAGTATCTTGAAGTAATGATAAAGCCATTATTCAATATAACGCATACGTAATTGACGCGGTTAACAAAAACTACGTAATGTTAGTTGCATATACTGTCAAGAACAGGAGCGAAAATAGTTAATGTCCATCACTAAAGATATATAAATAAAAGTTTGAGGTTATGTCGGCCCGTTCGAAGAATTTTATACGACTACAACAAGAGCATCGACTTCACTACAGTTACTACTAAAAACTACCCTAACCTAGTCAACACGAATCGCACTGCTGCTGCTGCCGCCCGTCCACCACCACCGACCCGGTTAAGGAAAAAATCCAGAATGAGGGAAACATTCACAACGCATTCAGCGGTGAGAGAGCGAGTGAAATAGTGAATAGAAGTAAAAGAAGGCAGGCGGGTGAGCAGAAGCACGCTTCGTATCACGTAAACACACACACATGCACAAAATAACCCCCACCCCATTTAAAGGACTTCGTCATCACCCCACTACCAGAAATACGGAAAAAAGCCAACCCTCAACGTATGAATGTATGTATCTACAGGAAAAACACTCTCCTCTCGTAACCACCCCTTAGAAAAAATTTCACCACTCTTTTCCTGTTTCATACTACCACCAATATGTTTTTTGGGTCAAAAAAGTATTATTTTTTTCTAAATATATTTTTTGACGCACCCCCTCTTTATGATTTTTTTTCTGTCTCTCAGATATATATTAAAAAAAATACCCTTACCCTCAACAACATTCAACATTTTGAACTTCCCACCTGCTTATAAAAGAATGAAAAACACAACAAAAAAAATTAGAACGTGCGCACAAACCTTCCTTGATAAAGAAATAATTTGACAACATACCAATATTTTATTACATAACACCTTAATGTACAACTTATATTAAGTTTTTTTTTTCAAATTTCATTTATTAATAAAAAATAAAATATTTTTAATTAATAAATAATATAAAATCTATTTTTTAGTATATTAATAACTTTTACTTTTCAAAATTTTTCTGCTTTATTTAAACAAATAAATATAATATTAATTTAACTTATGTTTCGGTAGTCTGAGAATTAGCATGTAAACCATCTGAACCTATTTTAAATACAACTACAACTCTAAGAATATTTTTTTTTAATCTTAAAACCAGACTAAAATCTTGTTACAAATTAATTAATTAAATAAATTGTGAGGGCTTATTATATCTTGGAGAAAAATAATAGATAAATAAAAATAAAATATATACAGAATCTCCCATGAAAAAACGGTAAAACTGTCAGGCCATGTTCTACTGGTGAAAATAATTAAAAAATATCAATAAACATAGGTCTGGAAACGCTTGGTTTTCGAGTTAGGCTAGCGAAAGATTTCGGCCGGATTTCAGCTCTTCTAATAAAAAGAAGGGCTACTATAATTTTTGGTACACAAATTAAATAGTAAAGTTGGTTGTTTTTATATATTTCAGCTGAGAAATAGGTTAAAATAGGTCCCAGACCTATAACTTCAATAATTTTAAGATATCCGACGTAAAACACAAAATTTGGTCTCGAAAGAAGTTTTATTTTAGGTTTGCATTACAATAAGCTTTGTTTTATGACTAATAAATGAGGAAGATTATAATAAATTTTGTAGAGAATTTAATTATGAGAAAATTATTAATATTTTTTTATCTTAAAACAAGACTAAAATCTTGTTACAAATTAATTAAATAAATTGTGAGGGCTTATTATATCTTGGGGAAAAAATAGATAAATAAAAATAAAATATATACAGAATTTCCCACGAAAAAACGTGTGAATTTCCCACGTAAATACAACCAATAAAACGTAAATAAATAAAAAATCGGTTTTTTATTGAAGAAAAACAAAAATGCCAAATTTTTGAAAATAATTTTAAAAGAAATATAGAATTTATAAAACAATATTTTAGCTGTATATATTCAATAATTTGCAAAGGGAAAACGAAATAATTTCGTAAAAAACTAATTGAAATGTATCTTACTTTAGAAATATTTCAAACAAAAATTACTGTATAAGTTGGCAACACTAAAAATTAAATTTGTTAAAGGTTTATTTACTAAACCTTCCGCATTTACTACCCAATTAACAAAGCTACTTATTACAAACCTAAAAAAACTTGTTTTTTCGACACCGAATTTTCTGTTTTAAGCCAAATATCTTAAATATTACTGAAGTTACAATTATGGGATCAGTTTTAACCTATTTCCCAGCTCAAATTATATAAAAGATGTTATATCATCTTCAGAAGCAACCAAGGAGCAATTCAGAAACAATTGACAGGGATATTTTAAATAGAAACCTGTTTTTAAATAATTTTTATGGAATTTCTGAGGTTGATGTAAAAATCGAAATGGCTAACGCTATTTTATTTTATTTATTTATGTTCTTAATTTATTAATAAAAATGTAAATATATTTGATCAACTTATTTTAATTATATTACATATAATATATTTAGAATCATAAACTATTTTTCAGGGATATTTTTTAGTTTCTTCTACAGTTTAACCGAATTTTTAAATACATTTCACCTTTTTTGATTCCTTTAACGGGTTGATATTTGCAAACAGATTTCCTTAACAAATGAAAGAAACTTGTGCATATTTAAAAATAAATAAATAAATGAAAATTGTACAACATATCTTTTAAATCATATTTTAGGTTTACGTTAGTACAGTATTAAACAACTGAAAGTTAATTTTTTTCATCTATAACTTTCTAATACATTTGATTACTAATAGAAAAAAAGTTACTTTTACGGAGAATAAAATAAAACAATTTTTTTTTTAAATTCAAAATTTGATAAAATCTTGTATATTTACTTTTATTGGTTTAAAGTTTTAAGAGCGCTTGCTGCAATAGAAATAGAATTCATCCTTTATAAATTAGAGTTTGTTCCCAAGTAAAAGGTATTACTCGTGAAATTTCAGAAAGCATTTAAAATAAATGCGTTGTAGTTCTAACCGAAATAGCGTTAGCATTGTCAAAATAAGGAATAGTATACTGCGGCAGGACGTCGTAGGTAGTCCCCCGCGATCTGGTAATACATTCCCACCCTGCGTTTTAACTAAACTTTCTAAACTTTGACGAGCAATGTATGCCAAGACCTTTTTTTTATTTTCTATTTTATTATCAGTAATTTATCGCTGTTCTCCATTCCTTTCTATCCTACAAAGATTTTTTAATTCTAGCATACTTACGACAACTTACATCTTCAATTATTTATTTTATCGAGGGACGTCGCCCCCTCTGACAAGCATGACAGCTTGAAAGAGAGGCAGCGACACTACCTCTATAATTTTTAAAATAAGATTTTTTGACACCTTCCGTACCTTCAAATTCATTTTATGAAGTAAATAAGAATGATTTTGCAAATACTAATTGTGTTTAAGATTCCTGAATAAAATATGTAATCTTATGTGCAAAACATTTTTTTTTTTTTTCTTTTATTGGAACGCATTAAAGTCCCACAGTAACTACTACAAAAATATTCAGACTTCAGACGTGGTCCGATCGAGATTAACTGATACTGATCGGTCAAGAACAAATCGACCAATTTATATCAAATTTTAACATGCTTATCTAAAGTTTAAGGAAACTGATATAGTAAGTTGGAAATTTTTAAGCCTCAAAATTTTATACATAGTCATATACATATAAAACACATCCCGTCACGTATTTTTCATGATTTATATAATATATTTATATTGAACACTGTTCACGATTTTTCAAAACAGAAATTTATCTTTGAATTTATTTTCGAAAATAGTGATCATTTTTTTGTTTTAAAAAAAATAATATTTAAGAGCAAGTATGATTTTATGGTACGCACTACTTTGTGGATTAGACTTTCATTCGATAAATATTATCGATTTCATTACATATGTTTTCGATTGAAAATAAATCGAGTAACGATGCGGGTTACTTCGTCGTCGATTCCATTTTTTCTACACGGATCCCATTTTATAACGAGATATATTGTTTTTATCCTACAACGAATTCTAAAGGAGAATTCACTAAAATAAGAAACACTATTAAGAATACGATTTGAAAATAAGTCGCGATAGATTTTGGTCATCGCTTCTCTTGCGTTGAGATTAGTATAAAAACGGTTTTCAAAAAACATTAGAACAAAATAAATATGTTTAGACGTAGAGAAATGTAGAAAAAAATTTATTTTATTGAAATATAAAAGAAAATTCATGTAGTAGAAAAATAACCGAATGAAAGTTTAGGCTTGACAGGATGTGTTCGATTTCATTTTTTGAAGATGCAATTGTCCAAAGAGTTCGTTCCGTGTAGAATCAATAAAAATGTGTTATATTGAAACGAAAAAGAAATTTTACGTGATAGGCAACTTATCGAATAAAAGTAATATACAGGGCGTTTCATAATGTTCTTCGGAGTGAAAATTCATTAACAAAAAACTATTTCACTCATAAGAATAAAACAAATACTGTACGAAAGAGTACTTCAAATATTTTTTTTCACATATACTAGGCAGTTAGTAAACCGTCAGCAAATGGCTGGGACGGGAAGCGAGAAGTCGTTTTGTGTGTTAGAATTTCACCTGTCAAAGTCAGTAATTTCTGTGCAACGTGCGTTTCGGTTGAAATTTCATAAGAAGCCACCAAGTGACAATTCAATTCGTGCATGGTATAAACAATTCGGTGAAACTGGTTGCTCGGGCAAACGAAAATCAACTGGTCTTCCGTCAACTTCAGAAGTCAATGTCGAACGTGGGCGTGCAAGTTCGCAGCCCGTCAAAATCGACTGCGGCTGCAGGCAGAGAATTAGGAATACCGAAAACATCAGTGTAGAGAGTTCTCCGTAAACGTTTATTATGCAAACCGTACCGTATTCAATTAATCCAGCGTCTTTCTGATGCAGAAAGACATAGGCTCGATTTTTGTTTACAATTACAGGAAAAATGTTGTTAGATGAAGGTTTTGTACACAAGATAATGTTCAGCGATGAAACTACTTTCCATATTAGCCGAAAAGTAAATTGTCATAATGTGCGAGTTTGGGGAACTGAGAACCCACACGTTTATGTGGAACACATTCGGGATTCTCCGAAAGTAAACGTTTTTTGTACGATCTCTCGTGAGGAGTTCTTTTTTATGGAAACCGGCATGATATACCTGGATATGTTACAATTATGGCTTATGCCTCAGCTATTCAATGACTTCATTTTCCAGCAAGATTGTCCTGCCCGTTTTCATAACGAGGTCTGACAGTTTAACATTACCTCGGCGGTGGATAGGACGTGCGTCTAAAGAAGACAAACACGTTATGCTGTGGCCACCAAGATCACACCAGACCTCACGCCATGTGATTTCTTTCTCTGGGTTTACGTGAAAGATAAGGTGTTTATCCCACCACCGATGTCGCGATATCGTTGAGCTAAAGTATCGCATAATCGATGCAATCAACTCTATCGAAAATGACATGTTAGAATGAGTTTGGCAAGAGCTACTTTCGTGTTAATGTGTGCTGTGTCACCAGAGGAGCACATATTGAACATTTATAGATTTTAACAAAAAACTATTTGAGTCCCTGCATCACCTCGTACAACTTTCATTTAGGTAAGTGAAACGCTTTTTTTGTACTGAATTTTTGTAAATCCTAAGAACATTATGAAACGACCTGTATATTTTAATCTTTGTCTTTCTTATGCTTTTTACTTTCCACAGATTTCTTAATTCCGAAATTAAATAAACCTGGCTATATGATCCGTCAATAGTGTTAATTTTTTGGCAAGATTTTACTACAAATTTCATTTTCTGTCCTAATCTGTGTTACGATATTTTACCAATTCACCTAATTTTCAACATCCCTTGTGAAACCATCTTTCTAAGTCCTCTACTTTCTTCGTTTCCGTTATAATGTCAGTCCTTGTTTTACTAAAATGAAGCGACATATTCCCTCACGCAAAAATAATTTTAATACTTAGATCTGTGTTTGATACCGGTAGATTTCCGTTTTTGCATGATAGTTTCTTTTTTTTAACACCTACATTAGCTTTTTTATATTTTGTAAGTTTATTCTCTAAAAATAAAAACAATCTCTTACCTGTGATATATATATATATATATATATATATATATATATATATATATATATATAATTCGTTTTATTCGTATTTCATTCCTCGTTATCTCTTTTTTATTATTGTATTTCATTATGTTTATTTTTCTTTTACTTATTCTTAAACTAAATTCTCCTGCTACGGATTATACTCTATCGGATTAAAAAAAAAAAAAAAAAAACTACCGTTTAGGTCTCCGATCGATGAGAGGGAAAAGATTATGGATACCATTTATTTTCCAAGGTTAAGCCTTACGAGTATAAATAATTTCTTAATGTAATTTAAATAATTAACATTATTATACATCCGCCTACATTAAAAACTCATTATTATTTTTTTTTCGTAAAATCTAAGAGTAAATAATAGCAAGATAATTATCTACAAATAATTCCGAGTACATTTCATTTATAAACCAGTTATCAGTTGTCATTTCCTGACTTTACATAATCGCAGTTTTTATCACATAGCCCGAACATGTATATATATATATATATATATATATATATATATATATATATGTATAAATATGGAGAGAGAGAGAGAGAGAAAAAAAAAGAAACATTTCTTTATAAACGAATAAGATAATGTCAGTCACTCCCTTATATTATTATTATTAAGGGTAGAAAGGCGAAAAAAGACTGTAAATAACATTTAAAAATTTACTCTTGAACATAAGTGTGAGAGTGTTAGGTTAGGTAAGGTAAAAAGAGCGAGCACTCATATCAAGAATAGTGTCGTCCCTAACCGATGGTGGTACTTCAGGTAACCCCCTCCCACCGTTCTTAACTGTATTTTTGTATTTGTATAGGCGTATTGGGGTTTGTATAAAATAAAGTAAAATAAGATATAACATAAGATAGATAGAAAAGTTTACTATAAACAGTTTTATATATATATAAATATAACTTTATCTTTAAAAAAAAATTAAAAAAAAATTTCTAACCCCAAAATCGACATAAGTAATACGTTTATCGATATCAAAAAAAAAAAATTAATAACAAGATAATACAATTTAAAATTATTACAAAGTTGAAAATATTCATAACCCCTAATATACCCATTAAAAACCGGTAATTAGAAATTATTATTTTTTTAAATCCGGTAAAGTATTGCATGACTATCCCGGTAACACCGTTCAAGTCATACAATACCTGGTACATTTTTTTTATTAACACGTTACACGTTCAAATCAATAGGCTGACTTTTATTTTTATAATAATTTAATTTTTTTATAGAATAACTAGCTGCAGAGAGGCGTGCCGTAAGCACGCCCTCCGTAGCTAGGACCTCCTGGCGGGCGGCGTCTGGGAATGGGATTATTAGGTGTCCAAAATTGATTACCTCTTGTGTAAATTTTTTTTAATGTATAATGAAAATTGATATAACGAAAGTTAAATTAGAAATTTAACTCTTAGAAGTTGATACTAACGAATCGGGATTTTCCGCTAGTACATTCCGGTGCTAAGCTAAGAAGAATAGATACACACACAGACCGAGTAAAAATGCCCTTTAGTAGGGTAGATAACAAAAATGTATTAATACGATTAGAAAATTTATTTGGTACTAAATTTTTTAATGTTCTTAATAAGTCAATATGTTACATAAAAAGATAAAAATTGACACTTGTAACAAAAGTACAGAAACACGTATTTTTTATTACTTCTTAAATTTTACTTTTTAAAAACCCTGTTTTTGTCTCCTGCAATATGAAATGTCTTAAAATAAAATACAGGATGATTTTTTAGTCCTGTTACCCAATTTTTAATGTCTGGAAATTTTTTTTTAAGAAAGGTAAATTTTGTTTTGTGACACGAAGTTGGTAGCGATACTCAAGCGGTATAGATACGGCAATGATTTGATTCTCCTTGAGCTGTGTAAACTATTGTGCCGTTTCCGGTCGTGTTACGAACAGAATGTCTTTTACCTTAGAACAACGAGTTTTCATTCTTGAACAATATTTTGCAACGAAATCGTACGCGAATGTAAAAGCATCATTTCAAATTAAATTTGTCGGTGTTCCTCCGCCAGAAAAAATGTCAATTTCTAGGCTAGCAAACGATTTCGAGAGACAGGTCGTGTTTGAGACAGAAAACGTAGTGGTCGACCAACTCGCTTCACAGATGAAGTTTTAGAGAATGTGAAAACAAGATTGCTCAATTCTCCACGGAAAAGTTAACGAAAACTTTCCACCCAAGTCGGTTTGTCATATTCGAATGTTCAGAAAACTGCTAAAAAATAGAAATTGTATCCGTATCGCGTTCGATTAGTCCAAGAGCTTCAGCCTCCAGATTTAAACAAGCGATTGCAATATTGCCGTCGGTTTAGGTCTCTCGTAAACGATAAAGGAATCGAATTTTTAAACACAGTGTTCTTTAGTGATGAAGCTTGGATCCATTTCGACGGTTATGTGAACAGTCAAAACTGTAGAATTTGGGCGGTTGAAAATCCTAACGCTTTACAAGACAAATCTTTGCATCCTGAAAAAAATTGGTGTGTGGTGTGCGATATCTCGTCATCGTATAGTCGGACCCGTATTCTTCGAACAGACATTAATGGTGAAGTATACAGGAATATTGTGCGCCAATTTGTGCCCCTCCTGGAACCTCAAGAACGGTATCGCTAGTTTCAGCAAGACGGCGCTACATGCCACACGTCTCGAGATACCGTGGATTTTCTGCAAGAGTTCTTTGATGATCGAATAATAAGCGAGGGCTTATGGCCTCCAAGGACTCCGGCCTCACATCTCCTGACTACTTTTTGGGGGGCTATATTAAGTCTGATGCCTTCAAAAACAATCCTCACACTATTGATGAACTTAAAGTCAATATTACAGACTTAATCACGAATATTTCCAATGAAACACTTAAAAAGGTTTCTGCTAATATGATGAAAAGAGTCCGTGCGTGTATAACCGCAAGGGGTGGGCATTTTGAGCATATTCTTTAACAATTATGTAAGTAATAGCTTTTTATTAAATCTATTTTGTGAGTAACAAATACATTTTTTATTCCACCTAAATTTCCCTTTCTTAAATTACATTTAAAATTGGGTAATAGGACTAAAAATCACTCTATACAATGAACACTTTTTGGTAACTTTTAAACAGTTCTACATATGAATTTCAAAATATTTTTGAAAAAATATTTAAAACGAAGCGAGGTAGAGCAAAAGAACAAAAAAAATGTATACTTCAATTTAAAAATGAAGGGAGTGATTTCTTGAAAAAAGTCTTTTCTACTATTTATATATGAATTGTAGGTAAAAAATTTGCTTTAATAAAATTTTCATAAAAATGTCACTGAAAAAATCGAAATTATTTTTTTTCAAAATCCCCCACCCCGTAAACGAATTTTGAAAATCAAATAATATCATCAATGAGCATATATAGAAGATATATTTGAGCCAAATTTAAAGAAAATCGGTTCAGTCAGTCTTCAGATATAAGAATAAAAGCAGTGTGATACACGTACATGTTTTTATTTAGTCAATTTGTACTTCAAAACGTGAAGATTTGCAAAAAAAAGCCGATATCCCATTTTTCTCATGATTAACATACTTTTCCTTTTAATGCAGCTACTTTAGTTACATTAGCTGGGAAAGTAAAAAATTATTCTTCAAATACATTTACAAAAACAAAAAAAAAAAAACCTAAAATCTAAATCTAAATATTCATTTTGATATCATCAGTAGACGTAAGTTAACATCATACAATACGATAAATCGTATGACATCGGTTAAAGTATACCGGGTCCTTAAAAGGTAAGACCAAATTCTAGGATGTGATTCTACTGAAGAAAAAATGTCCAGAGAACGTAGGTCCAAAAAATCATATTTTTTTGTCTGTCCGCCTCTTTGTATTTTGTTAAGAAAAAAAATTATTTTTCAAAAACGGCTTAAGATACAGCAATGAAATTTTATACTTTATTTTAAACCAACATTTTTTAATAGGAAAAAAAATAACGATACTCTTCGTCAACAAATTTCAAGATGGCGATCGTTTCAATTTTTCAATCTTAAATATCTTAGGAATTATTCTAGTCACGCATCAAAAATCTTAACTAGAATTCTATAAAGAAGAATTGAGAGGAGAGTGGAAGAAGTGTTAGGAGAAGACCAATTTGGTTTCAGGAAAAGTATAGGGACAAGGAAAGCAATTTTAGGCCTCAGATTAATAGTAGAAGGAAGATTAAAGAAAAACAAACCAACATACTTGGCGTTTATAGACCTAGAAAAGGCATTCGATAACGTAGACTGGAATAAAATGTTCAGCATTTTAAAAAAATTAGGGTTCAAATACAGAAATAGAAGAACAATTGCTAACATTTACAGGAACCAAACAGCAACAGTAATAATTTAAGAAAATAAGAAAGAATCGATAATAAGAAAGGGAGTCAGACAAGGATGTTCCCTATCCCCGCTACTTTTTAATCTTTACATAGAACTAGCAGTTAATGATGTTAAAGAACAACTTAGATTCGGAGTAACAGTACAAGGTGAAAAGATAAAGATGCTACGATTTGCTGATGATATAGTAATACTAGCCGAGAGTAAAAAGGATTTAGAAGAAACAATGAACGGCATAGATGAAGTCCTACGCAAGAACTATCGCATGAAAATAAACAATAACAAAGATGGACCACTGAATGTGAAAATAGGAAGAGGAAAGATTATGGAGGTAGAAGAATTTTATTATTTGGGAAGTAGAATTACTAAAGATGGACGAAGCAGGAGCGATATAAAATGCCGAATAGCACAAGCTAAACCGAGCCTTCAGTAAGAAATATAATTTGTTTACATCAAAAATTAATTTAAATGTCAGGAAAAGATTTTTGAAAGTGTATGTTTGGAGTGTCGCTTTAGATGGAAGTGAAACTTGGGACAATCGGAGTATCTGAGAAGAAAAGATTATAAGCTTTTGAAATGCGGTGGTATAGGAGAATGTTATGAAAAATGAAGAGGTATTGCGGCAAATAGATAAAGAAAGAATAATTTGGAAAAATATAGTTAAAAGAAGAGACAGACTTATAGGCCACATACTAAGGCATCCTGGAATAGTCGCTTTAATATTGGAAGGACAGGTAGAAGGAAAAAATTGTGTAGGCAGGCCACGTTTGGAATATGTAAAACAAATTCATAGTGATGTAGGATGTAGGGGGTATACTGAAATGAAACGACTAGCACTAGATAGGGAATCTTGGAGAGCTGCATCAAACCAGTCAAATGACTGAAAACAAAAGAAAAAGGAATTATTCGATTTAAATTTATATTTATATTATAAAAATTTTGATGCATTTTTTTGGAAACAAAACGACTACTTAGTCGTAAAAATAAAATAAAAAAGTATGCATATATCTTATCAGACAAGTCAAAAATTAATTAAAAAATTAATTTTTTGTAAAACTTCGTGAAACACATACACAATTAACCTTTCCCTGTTTTCGTTAATCGATTCATCCAAACTGTGGTTACAGCATCGAGGAATAATGAAGATAAGTACGCATCTTCTGCAACAGCTTCGTTATATCTTCTTTTCTTTAATTGGAAATTGGTGATTTTTACTTCCTTGTACAAGTAAAGGAAACATTGTAATCGAAAAAATTTCAGTTTTCAGATTTCAGTGGAAATATCCATTTTGATCCTCTCTGAATCCATTTTGACTAGTTTCAGTATGACATCTTTACGTTCGTACGTAGTATCTCGCATAATTAAAAAACGATTAGCCATAGAATGTTGAAATTTGGATTTAGGACTGTTGTAACATTTATTGTGCACCTTCCCTTTTGATTGCAATCGACTGAACCAAAAAATCCAAAAATTCCAAACAATTTAAATTTTGGACTTTTTCTTAATTGCAATAATAAGCCCTCATTGAGAGCTTTTCAACGATATATCATAAATGGTACTTATTTTCATCGATTCCAGAACTATAGCCAAATAAAATTTTAATTAATAAAATATTCGGATCTTACAAGGGGAAGGCACATCGGTCGAAACAAACTTCATCTCCTTTTTTAACTTTTTTTTTTTAATTTAAATATATTGATTTATTAATAATTATGAGATAAAATTTTATGTATTTTTCATTTAAAAAAAATGTGTATACGTAATTTAATTGGCATACAAGGAAGTCATGTGGTGTCCACATCACATATATCTAAACGGCATTGTAATAAGATGCATTGTAAAAAATTACTACAGAATTATCAGGAAGGTTTGGAATTACCATTTCTTCTGTTCATTTTAAGTAATTTTTCGTTTTCATTTGACCTCTGTAAATGCCACTTTTTAAACTTGCTTGCCAAGTTAGTAAGGCGTTTGATATAAAACCCATTTCTTATCCGACGTGAAAAACAATACTTTTCTGTTTTCTTTTCTTTTTTTTTTTTTTTTTTTTTAAGAAAAACGTTATTAATGAAAAAATAAATTACATAATTAACCTGAAATAATTTAGGAAAAGTTATAAATTTCTCCTTATTTCTTATCATTAATACGAAACGAGTTGTTTAGCTTCGAATTCATCGGCAACGATATAAAAAGATTAATAAAATTTCAGTTAAATATCATGTACTATTTAAAACAATAAAATCCTTTATCAGTTCATACTTTCTTTTTAAATTTTTATTTTTTATAAATTGTTACACCGTTCTTAAAATCTCCTTAAACTTTAAAAGCTTTTCAGATTTTTTAAAGAGACTTGAAAAGCAAACAAGAATGGATCAAAATTTCTGTTTTACAACTTATTCTTTATTACCTATATTTAACCGGAAATATTAGACGGATAACGAAGTATAAAAACTGAAGAAAACAGGAAAAATAATCTCAAAATAAACTCTATTGCCTAACACCTAAGAAACTCTCAAGAACAAATCTGTTTTTATCGTTTACTGTTTCAATACAGAAAATAAATACAAAGCACGTTGAACAAATAATAGTATAACTTAATACCATTTTACGTTATTTCATCACAGAATATGTTATAACAGTAAAAACCCTATCATCTGGTTTTACACTCATCACATACATATCAAACAACTATAGTAATAATTTCTGAACAAAGTCGTATATGTTTTTAAAAAAAGTAATACGAAATATAAGGCAGGTGTTATGAGGTCACGGTCACGTTACGCTAAACTGGTATCAACAGAAGTTTAGTACGTCTAGATTTTTGATTCGGCACGTTCTCAAAAGTTAAGCCTTTTAGTTACGGAAGCAGATATATATTGGAAAATAAAAATAACAATAATCTTTCCTTTCTTCTTTACTTCCGATTGTTATAGTGTAAAAAAAAGAAGAAAACCACACGAATGACAACTATATAATGTTTATACGACGTTTTAGATTTTTTTTTTTATGCCGTCAATTCAATTTTATTACAAGTAGGTATCGTGTTTACTCCAACTGGAAAGAATAGAAAAACACGTTAGAAGAAATATCCTTGTAGAAGAGAGTTTTGATTTGATTTGATTATCCGAACCCTAAATTTCCGGACGTCCTACTATCCGGACTGCTTTCATCCGGACTAGGCAATTTAAAAGATAATTTATAAATTGTTTAAAAGATCTAAACTCTATTTAAATAAAAATAATTTTATTGATTTTTGTTCGGAAAGGAAGAGCTTGGACAATGTCTCTTGCTGCTGTATCTTTCTATTATCGGGCAAATTTCATCGGTTATTAAGTGGCGGTTATAAATTTTAAGTTTTATTTATGGATGGATTTGGTAATTTGCGTTCCTATCCGTATGGACGGACCATGGTGTAATTTATTTACTGGTTCTGACCGCGAGAGACTAAGTTTTGAGCCTAGTAATTCCGCCGTGATTCCCCTTCATTCAATCCGCTGAAGTCCTTTCGGTACCAGCACCTATGGGGTAGCAGGAGTGCGCCTACCGGAGCCCTAGTTTATTTGGAGGGAGAAATGCGTTCCGTTTTCCGGAGGGAGTCGCATATACAGACTAAATGAAATTGTGGTCTCTTCGTGGGACGGTGCGGGGTGATGTCTAGCTTTTTATAGTTTTAACAAAATTTAATTGCGAAAACTGTCATTTTCGCGGCATGAATTTTCGCGAGGTTTCCATTTATAGGTTACGCGATATAGAGGCTCCTAAGCCTGGTTTGTCATTTTCTGACTCTCGTACCGCCTCTTCACAGTGATTCGTTTTTTACGGCATGAGGCCGTTTTCTTATACCGTATGGAGTAGGGTCCTCTCGACAGATGGCCGTGTTTGGACACGGCCGCTCTCCCGAACAGTCTGCATGCCTTAGCCACCCCTACCTTGGATACGGTGTGTAATCCCGCATCGTAGCGTATGCTGACTAAATGAAATTGTGGTCCCTTCGTGGAACGGTGTGGGGTGATGTCTAATAGTTTTAACAAAATTTAATTGCGAAGACGATCACTTTCGCTCCCGGAAGTTTTGTGGGGTTTCAATTTATAGGTTACGCAATATAGAGGCTCCTAAGCCTGGTTTGTCATTTTTTGACTCTCGTACCGCCTGTTCACGGTGGTTCGTTTAATATGACATGAGGCCGTTTTCTTATACCCTGTGGAGTACGGACTTTTCGGCAAATGACCCGGAGATGGCCGTGTTCGGACACGGCCGCTCTCCCGAACAGTCTGCGCCACTCCCACCGCGGATACGGTGTGTACTCCCGCATCGTAGCGAAGAGTGACGTTTCTGACGAATCACGGCGCTCCAAATATCGTCCGCAACGCTATGTTTTGGACGGCTTCTAATTTCTTTTGAAGCGTGGCGTTCAACAAAGCTCCCGATGCCGGGTAAGCATATGTTAGAAACGGCAGGACGTATGCCTGAAAATTGAGCAATTTGATCGCCAGTGGATATGGGCTGGCACTGTTTAGTACTGGGTATTAGTTAGGCCCTGACGGCCTTTGCCCTTTGGGTCACATATTTAACATGTTCTCCTAAGGTAAGCCGTTTGTCCAGGACTACTGCCAAGTACTTGACTGTTTTCCCAAAGGGGATTTTCTCTCCTGAGATTTCCAGGTGCCTGGCTGGAGCACGTGTATTGTATGTGAACATTACTGTCACCGATTTTTCACCGTTGACCTTGATTCTCCACATATCGAGCCTCGGCTCTACTTGATCTTTGTTATTACTAGATTTTTTAAGCAACTTTTTGCGATTCGTTCAGCACAGAGTATACGTGAATTTAGACATGCGTTAAACTAATTATAAAATTAATTTCTGAAAAGGTTACTGGAAATATATTAATCGGTCAAGGATGTACTATGATGTAATGATTTTTTTTTATTCAGCTGTGCGTATACGAGGTGGGATCACAATGATTCGACCTTGACTTATAAAACAAAATTACTTGAATCTATTAGTTAAATGATTTGTCTCGCTTCAAAGTAAGTCCCTTATGATGTTTCCACTCTGAAAATACTTTAGTCATTTTTACCGTGAGTCCTCTTGTCACATAATTTTTTTTTAATCTTTCCTCTATCATGCGCGATTTCTTCGGTTTCTTTTTGTGAAGTTGTACCAGAGCGTTCATCACATTTGACAGATTTCAGCCATCTTGGAAAAGGCGAAACCGCGGCTTAATTTGCGTAACACCCTCAGTTTGTTTACCAAAAACTGTTTGAATCTTCCTTATTGACTCTACGTGCTGTCAGTAAATTTCTGAAAAAAAAAATGTTTGCTCAATTCGCTCAGTATATCTGAAAGGCAAGGAAAATATGACGAGCACTACTTACTCGGCTGCTAATCAGTCACTGGCTGCAACGGTAGCAAAACAGTGAAACAAATGCAACCAATATGAGTCACGGTAACATTCCACGACGGCCCTCTCTTCGTTACCGTAATAAAAACTATACAAAATGAATGAATAATGAAGATTATTCACAAGTACGTGTAAGCTACTTGTGAAAAGAAAAAAATTATAAATCTATAACAAAATAAAAAATATCTGGCATAAAAGTTTTAATACTTTCCTGATATTGGCTATTATGTGGTAGTTTATTATACGCGAAAAAAGTTAAAAAGATTTCTTTATTGGGATGTAAAGTTTAATGTAAAATTTTCAATATATGTTTAAATAAATCAAAATACATTATAAAGATTGAAAAAAATCGATATTCTTTTTTGTTTATCTGCACCCCCTCAAAATCACATTCCAAGAAATTTTTTTGAATTTTCTACGATTAATTTGTTAATCGGAAGAAAGCAAACAGAATTACACAATAACATGTAAAAACAAAAAAAAAATTACTAAAGATTTCTTTTAGGATGGTGGTGGGAGTGGTTTACGATGAAATTTTATTATACACTAGCTGCCCTGCCCCGCTTCGCTGTGACGTTTATCAATCGATCGTTTCTTCGATCGAGAACAATATCTCTAGGTTGGAACTGATCTCTGACTATGACAATTGCTACTTCGTCTATAGTTGGAGCATTATACCTCCGGATATGTTCTCCAGCGGGCGTTTTTTCTGCGTAAATGACAATCTTGTGGGTATCTGATGGCATCATATCGATTGCCGTTTTGAACAAACGCACCAAATTGTTCTTTTAGTAAAGGAGCCTATGTAGCTGCGAAATAATAGATCTTCTTAGCGAGGCATGTATTCCACAACGTGCATCGACTTCATCTCTATCATCACCAATGAAGTACATTTGAAGGAATTTACGGTCACTATCTGTGAACGGGAGCAGGGAGCCGGCTTTGTGATATATTTGCCCTTTGATTTTAAAAGTTGGCATGAATTGAGTAGTCACGATTTCCGCACCAAATGACGTCATTTGGAAGCAGGAATTATATTTCCCGATGTTCGATAGAAAATGCTTCGATTCAGCGGTAGATCCAGCAAGTAGAGTTTTCAATGGCTCTGGTGGTGCATCAAGTTGAGGCAATTTGATTTTTCTACCAGGGCAACACATCCCTTTCGTTTCATTATTAAACTTTAGACCCTGGCAGTAGGTACAGACATGACTCATCTGGCCGATGACAACATGCCGACTTTAACTATAATCAACAGCTGGATTGTACCGGAACGCAAGACGATTGTATTGCAGATTCAGATCAGTTCTTCTTTGGATTCGTGTTTCAGCTATCCTCACCCTGTCGCGTTGATTCCGTTGAAAACGAACCAAATCTGTTGCTGCAGAACGTGACTGACGTGCTCGCAATCGTGCATCCTCAAGCCTGGCTGCTCGTCTTTCTGCTGGTTCCGCGTTACGTATCTAGATGGTGCTTAGTCTGTTTCCTCTCTCGTACGGATGCCCGCTCTTCCTCGGTCATATTCGAAAGCCGTCTTCTTGATCCTTCTGTGCGGCGAGTGCGACGGCCCAAATTCTATTTTCTGCGAGGCATTATTTCGGTTTTCACTGGAATAGAAGGAAGTGATAAGATTATAATCTCGTATAGCTCTCACAGCTCTAGGTAGAAAACCATGACAGAAAAGACAAAAAGTTTAATAACGAAAATTTTCATTTTGAAAAGGCCATAAAAATGTATTTAAACTTTTTTTCCCCTATCTCTCATGGTTCTCATAGCTGCAGCTCGACAACAATTAGACACAGGGCGGGCAGTATTGAAAAGTGGCTAAAAATTAATAATATTAAAAAATACATAAATTTAAATAAATAAGTAAAATATTAGTTAAATAAAATAGTTAAATAATAATTATAAAAAATTAATATTTTTTAAAACCATCTCTCATATAAAACATAACCTCTGCTTACGATTTGGTGAAAGGCGCAGCTCAATCACGACACGATCACACAAAAGTACCTCGATTAAAGTGAATATTTAATTCAGACAAAAGTGAATATTTAACCTAACAAAGGATTTTTTGGTCATTATGTAGTGATATTATTTTCTGTGTGTTTGGTTATTTCGACTTTTTTTGTTTGCGTAGTCTTAAGTCTATCTGAGCTATAAGAAAATTGGGTGTTTTAATTTATTTATTGTAAGTCATCCTTCTTGGTGGCTTTTCTTTTTATTTTGGTGTTTTTTTTTGTTTTTTTAATAAAATACAGATGTTTTAGCTGTTAAATATAATTCAAAGAAATTTGTTACTTAATCAGTTGTGATTTTGTTTACATTGGCAACGGCCATACAGGCTCTTTGTGATTGGTCGTTGTGTTTGACAGCGGCCATCTTGCATTGATCTGATTGGTTTTCCTTTGTTTACATTTTCATCTGATTTATTAGCCTCTTATTTATTAAAAAACTGTACAAATTAAAAATAGATAGATTGATTTATTAAAAATAGATGAAAACAATCTTTGATGCGGGTTATATATCGTGCTAAATTTTTTTTATCGTTTTTTTAAAAAATAAAATACAGATGTTTTAGCTGTTTAATATAATTCAAAGAAATTTGGTCGTTGTGTTTGACAGCGGCCATCTTGCATTGATCTGATAAGTTTTCCTTTGTTTACATTTCCAAATTAAAAATGTAGATGAAAATAATCTTTGATGCGGGTTATATATCGTGCTAAAATTTGAGCTCAATCGGTGCAGAACATTTTAAGTTTTTGAAGCCGTACACAAAACGAACTTAACATTTTTATATATATAGATTATTGTTTCGTTCCACGTCGAGCCATCCGGTGCTGCGATATAGTGGGTGCTAGCGCTCACCGGAGAGTTCCGCTCGTACTAGCATTCCGCGCTTGAATCTGATCCAAAGCGGTCGCGTCATACTCTTAGTCCGGATGGACTCCATTCTTTGTTCGGATGAACGTTAGCTTTAATGTTTTATTTAATTTTATATTTTTTATTTTTATATGTCGAATTATACGTTATGTTTCAATTCATTTCATAGACTGTCAAGACGAAAATTCATTAAACCATTATTCAACAAGCAACAAGGCGTTGTCTTCATTCATAACCTATGAATATAAAGTCCAACCTCGCTCTAAAGTCTACCAATTATTATTGAAAGTTTTATATACTAAAAATATAAAAAAATCGCTATTTTCAAACTTTCATCGGCTCCCCCAGCTCCAATATTGTCTCAAGACAATATTGTCTTTTTTGTGTCGCTTGCACTAATATTATGCTTAGGAAGACAATAAAAAAATTCTGTTAATAATATGCAATCCTACCCTATTAAACGGCACTCTTATATGTATGTGCGTTTGTCCCTCTAATCTTAGCACCGGAATGTACCGATCAGTAGCGGAAAATCCCGATTCGTTAGTACATTTCTCGTGGTGGTCAGGTGTATACCTGATATATTATTATATATCGATATACCCTATATATACCGATATAAACACATCTCAAAGTTTTGAGAAAATTTTGTACTTTTTAATCGATCGGAATTTTCGAACGAAAATAAAAAATATCTCGAAAACGGTCGGTCCTAACGCTCTCAAACATTTTTTCGACCCCCCTCCGGTATTCCCATCCGTTCCCAGTGATATTCATCGGATGATAATATTTTCAAGTACTCCCGGGTTCCCATTCGGAAATTGGGGAGAATGTGCGATGGGATGACACCGTAATATCTCGGCAACCGCGCATCCGATATTCATGATTCAAACGGCGTATGTATCAACAAGTCGAGCGCCAACTGATTAACACATCGGCTACACTGTTGATCGACCGGATCTCGGTTATCCGGAAACTAAACTGTTTAGCCCTATATTTTGATCGTACTCGCTCACCGTAAAACGTATCGATCCGATCATTCGCGAAATAAGCTCAAACCTGTGCGCTAGCGCAGATATAATGTATAAACTTATGAACACTAAAATGTAAAAAATAATTTTAGGGCGGTTTCTCAGAATGGATTTGACAACAAGCTTTGATGTTAATATGCAATCAGGCCTGTACTTCACAGTGAAATTACTCCAGTTTCTGAGCCGCCATGTGAATGTATGTTTCGAAAGCAGCGATTAAGAATCAAGCAGTACTGAAGAAGACAACAAAGATTTTGATTTTTAATTATCTTCCAATAAATCACATGTTATATCACACGGTGAATGGATATTTCCATTGAAATTACATATCAACAAGGAAGTAAAAATAACAATTTTTACTTTATCAAACTAGGCTACTGAACTATTTTCATATAACTTAGAACAATACTTTGGCTAAGAAAGGACCTATTATGCTTCTGTTGCAGTTTTTATTAATTGCAGAACCGTCTGAAAAATCTTCCTTCAATCTGCGAAAAAATGTTCTTTTACGGGAAAAGTATTATTTTGTTTATAAATTTTCAAATAATCTATATATATATATATATATATATATATATATATATATATATATATATATATATATATAATGAATGTTTGTCTGTCTGTTATGCCTTTCTAAATCGTTCATCCGATAGCGATGAAACTTTGGTGAGTTGTTGTACGCCCGCCCGCGAAGGTTCTGGATTAGTATAGATCCGCTAGGTGGCGCTGAGGTTGAGATATTTCGAAAAATTGTATTTATGGTCCGATTTGGCTCATATTCAGATTATATGTTACTTACGTGAAAATAAATATTTTTTGAGAAAAATGGAAAAGAGAAATAGGGAGAAAGGGAAGAAAAGAAGAAGGGAAAAGGGAAAGGTTAAATTTTTGCGAAGTTCCATATGTTCAGTTTTTATAATGTTTTATCAAAATTTTATTTGTGTTCATTTAATCTACATATATTCAAATCTAACAATGGCGAAGCATTGCCGCGTCAACTAGTATATATTAAAAACAAGCAACAAAAAACTCGCTTTATATAATAATATGTATATAAATATATGCTTAAAATAATTTTCAATAGCCCCTTTTGAATTAAGAAATATTAAATTTGAAAATATTCTGAATTCAAAAGGGGAAGTAATTTTTTATATTTAATATATTTATCTTTATTTTTATGGATATAGTAAAACGATAACTAGAGTCGTCCCTGTGCGCGCATCACGCTAAAACTACCGCACTTGATTTTTTTGTAAGTTTATAACTTACAGGCTTGTTATCTAATAAGAGTTAAGACATTGAAGACATTCGTTAAATAAAAAAAGATTAATTCAAGTAATAATTCTGTTACCATGGTAACAGAAATGGAATGACATAAAATAATTAGTATTGTTTTATTTAAGGAATATCTCTAAAATATTTTATTATTATTTTTGTAATTAACTTAAATTGGAACATTAGCAAACTTTTAAAGGTTTTAATAATTAATTTAGCTTTTCAAAAGTTAAAAAAAAAATAAGCCTTCAAGAAAAAGAAATAACTTTTCTTATTATTCAGTTTGCTAAATTAATGAGAGTATCTCGGTACTCTGAAACAGCTGAAGTGCGTAATTCTTGGTTAGCTGTTGACTGAGATCGCTACGCCCAGACTCGAGCTGTAGCCTCGATCACAGCAGGAGCGCATCAGAGGTTTTAAGTCAAAAATGAGGGTAACATTGGAGAAAAGAGAATTTTTCACTCTTTAATTGTAATCTATTAGTATTATTCTCAAAACCATGAGGATAACGAACATGGCGGGAGTCCAGGAGAGCGGAGCACTCTAGCATGCCAATCAGGAGTCGCTTCGCTCGTCGTGAACGGCTAGTTATTTCATATGTTTGTATTAAATAATTAATATGGACATTTAATCAAATAATGATGTGATCTATCAAATATATTGTTAAGTAACGTTCAGAATAAATGATGATATTTTTTTATTTAAGATTTCTGTTAAGAATTTGCAGAAGAATCTATCTATGCGCAATACGAAATTAATCTGATTCTGATGAACTTAAAATATACGAACTATACAACTAAAAAAAGTGAAATTAACGAATTTGGAGAAAAAAGTACAACCGTACTAAAAAGTAAATCATAATAAATATTCACTTAATCTTTAAATTTGATTTTATTTTTTAAATCAGTGGTAATCGGTAAATAATTTATTTTTTTTTACTTTCCGGTCTAGCTAGCGTTCTATAACAGAGCTATAACTCTAGAAGGAAAATATTATAATCAATCCAATTTGGGCGTACGCGGTTTTCACCGGATCATGCCGTTTTGACATCTTAGTAATAAAAAAATAAAAACTGGATTGAAATTTTCCTGATATTAATGTTCATGTGTGTGTGTGTTTCCGGCGTTGGTCAATAAATCACCTTATATCTCCAGAACTACTGGACCGATTTTGACCAAACATAGATTAATTCGATATATTGATGCCGTTAAATTTTCAACTTAAAAGGCTGTAGAGCAAGATCACCCTCAGTATCTCATGATTTCGCCTAATTAAAGCCAAATTTTTCTTTAAAACATTTTTAACGATTAAAAACCAATATCTTCAAAAACGAAATCAGCAAAATCGCACCTCCACCCCCAAAAAAATGATTTTGTAATTGACCGCTATGTTGTGACGTCAAAGGTGAGAGGTAGAATTAAATAAATGAATAATATTTAATTTTATCGAGACTCTGGCCAGGTCTCTAACTCGATCGTCCGACCGACTCGGTACCTGGTGCGTTAAAGCTTTGCGGCTACACCGGACCGGGGACCGTAAAAATGAAATTTGTTCTATGTAAGTTTTTAAATTACATTAGTTTAATTAATTCCGACCGTCGCCGCTAGTACCGCCACACTCGCGCGTATTAAATACGGTATGCGCGCGCACTTTAGTTAGAATCATTGAATTAAATAAACGAAAAAAATGGTATATTTAAATTAAGTTTTATATGTAAGCCGTGCATCAGAAACAACCCACAGTTGTAGAAATTTCCCGGAACGCGCGACGGGAAAGTCTTACAACTGTTTTTTTTCAGATTTTTTTAAATATAGAGAGCCGCTTATGGAAATTTGTATCAGAATTGAATAATTATAATTTTACTGGTTGTGTTCTTAAAATTCTGTTTTATTATTATTATTATTATTATTATTATTATTACCGTAATTTATTCAAGTTTTGTTCGTTTTTTTCAAAGATTAATTAACAAAACGCAATTCATTCTTCTCGCACTCCTTCCTATAGACTAATGTGGTTATCTTTTCTTGTTTTTTTATCTTTCCTACATTACTTAAAATTTTATCTGTAAAATAATAAAATCAGTTAAATTTCTTACAATGTTTACCTTATTATTACCTATTACTTATTTGTTTACTTATTATTTTACGTTTAACTTTTATGAATGAAAAGAAAAAATAGAGATAACAATTTTTTTCTTTAATGAATTTATAAACTCTCTCTCTCTCTCTATATATATATATATATAAAATTCAGATATACAAGAAAAATTTTTTAAAAAAAGTGTAAGAAGCTTTAATATCTTTTCATAAATGCCGCATATGTGCGCACGCGGATAAACCCAGATGTTTTTGAGTATGCAATAAGAAAGGATATGAATAAAAAAGGATGAAGAAATAAATAGTAAATAAAATAGGAAAAAAAGAATACAACAAAAAGAGAAAACGAAAAAAAGGATGGATAAATACAACGGATAAGAAATGTAAAATGTATTATGCTTAGTAAGAAATAATAGATAAAAACTAGGAGGTCATGATGTATAATCTTACGAGAAAAGGACATCGTAAGATGGATAGACGGTTGTATTGTGTTATTAGCGGGTAGTGGAGATTGTTACAGCAGAGGGATGTTGTTTAAGGGATGGTAGGAGGTCAGGTTGCGAAGAGATCGCGCGGGCAAAGACCCGACCTTGAATTCTTTCTTCGTTCTTGTTACCTTTTTCTTTCTTAATAGTAGAAGAATCAATTCTAATAATGCAGGGGGATTTTTGCCATATTTATAAGGTGAGTGAACTTTCGAGGCCAAGAACTCTCCGATGATGGACCTTTTTCTATGGTGGGGCTGAAAGGTGCATAAAGGTATTAAAAAAGGAAGGCATTTACGTATTTATAAAACTATTCAATACAACATCGCTATATATACATATATTCAAAAAATAATCTGGTTTCCGGCTACAACCTTATAAAGAGGAAGTATGTAAAATTATACCTGGGTATATTTCTCAAAATATTACGAAAACTTTTAAGAATATTATATAAAATACTAGAAAAAACTTTGTATATAACTTAAAATTTAATTTTTCCCTTAGTGATCATATGCATTTTTTTTTTTTAACTTTACGAGTTTGTTTATTTTTATTTACGGAAACATAAAACAAAACTGAATTTTTTAAACCAGTAAAAGGTTACAAAATATCGCACTAATAAAATCCTGTTCGAATTAAAATTAAGCGTTTAATTTTTAAACGCATAGCGAATATGCTGTAACATCTCGTACGCTAATGTTGTAGTAAACTTTTAATATTACTTAAAATGTAAATCGATACAAAAGAACACATTAAGCTAAAATGCTTATAGCGAATAAGATTTTACAACTACATAATTTATAGATTTTAATGTAACATAAAATTAACTGTTCTATCCAATCATCGTCCGGTGTGAGTTGTCTGGAATTAGATATACTAAGATCTTTTAATAATTATAGAAACAAATGGTAACAGCGGAAAAACGATTTAATACGATAAACTGAAACTGTGTGACGTTCAAGTTGGTACCCCTGAAATAGAAATCGACTATTCTAAAAGAATAATTTTATAATTTTTATAAAATCGACTAAATTTTTAAATGTTAAGACTTTATTATATATTGTTTAATAGGAGAGAAAACTATGATATAGTGGCATAACGAACAGCGTATATAAAAAAGCGCTTAAGTCTTTATTAAATTTACAAAATAGTTTACAATCTTATCATAATCAGAATTTTAACGTGAACGTCTTTCAAATCACACCGAAACATAGAGTACTAGAACAGAAATTTGTAGGGTAACGAAAAGGTTTATATCGTCCTGCATTAATAACTTCCTAACTATTATTCTCAGAGACGTAAATCCGGTGTCATTTTATAATTTATACGGTCAGCTAACCGATACGACTTTGAAGGAAGTTTGCGGGAAAGGGGCACAGCGCAGACCGGGAAAACTGGCGGTCTCGCTTATTTTCATTAAGTGTAGCTCACAACTTAGACGTGATAACGCGGTGATTCGTGCGTTTTTGTTTAGAGTTTGTCGAGATAGATCGATTTAAGTAATAATAAGTGTATTTTACACATTTTTTATGTGAAAAAATTTAAAGTAAATACGTAAAAAAGTATAAAAATCAATATATCAGCCTCAGCCCTCACCAAAGCCAGCCGGAAATATAAGTTACGCATATCGTCAGAAAGGAGAGGTTATCGGCAACGCACAGGTTCCCCGACGATTTCCGTGGCCGAGCGAGCGACACTGTTTCGGGAGCGTCGCAAAGCTGGCACGGCGCGTTCAGTGAACGAAGCCGACGGCGCGAGCACACCTACCGCTGCTTATTACGCCTTATTTCTCTTACTTCTCATATTACAGACCAATTTTGAACAAAATTGTCGTCAAATATTAGTCGAAATAAATATTATGTACCATTTAGTAGCTGTATTAAAATTAAATTTAGTACGCAGTCAATGTATAGTTTTTATTTCAATACGATACACTAAAAGTGACTCGCTGACATACAAAACGACCAGTTTATCTGTAGAGTTGGCCAAATGAAGGAACTAAAATTTTCCATTGTAGACTTTCAGTTTTGTTCAAAAAATACTTTGGTGGCTCTCCTATTTAATTCTTGGTCGGTCTGTAGCTCGGAGGAACTTCATCCAAGGTCTGTAAAGTTTCACGTAAAACCAACAGCCGTGCGCCCCCGACGCAGGCTAACCAGATTTTCTTCTTTTTTTAAAAATTATTGATCGTTCTTTTTTACTTCCTTGTACGAAGTAAGTAAGTAAGTAAGTAATTATTGTGATATGAAAAAAGTTCATTTTCAGATTTCAACGGAAATATCCCTTTTGACCACCCTGAATCCATTTTGACTAATTCGGCGTGACGTCTGTACGTACGTATTTATGTATGTATCCGAGATGCATATGTATCTCGGATACTCAAAAACTATTAGCCGCAGGATGTTGAAATTTTTTATTTAGGACTGTTGTAACAACTAATAGACGGAATACCTGTAGAATTACTGCGCAGTGCAGGTGAGGAAGCGATTGATAGATTATACAAACTGGTGTGTAATATTTATGAAAATGGGGAATTTCCATCAGACTTCAAAAAAAGTGTTATAGTTATGATACCAAAGAAAGCAGGGGCAGATAAATGTGAAGAATACAGAACAATTAGCTTAATTAGTCATGCATCAAAAAATCTTAACTAGAATTTTATACAGAAGAATTGAGAGGAGAGTGGAAGAAGTGTTAGGAGAAGACCAATTTGGTTTCAGGAAAAGTATAGGGACAAGAGAAGCAATTTTAGGCCTCAGATTAATAGTAGAAGGAAGATTAAAGAAAAACAAACCCACATACTTGGCGTTTATAGACCTAGAAAAGGCTTTCGATAACGTAGACTGGAATAAAATGTTCAGCATTTAAAAAAAATTAGGGTTCAAATACAGAGATAGAAGAACAATTGCTAACATGTACAGGAACCAAACAGCAACAATAACAATTGAAGAACATAAGAAAGAAGCCCTAATAAGAAAGGGAGTCCGACAAGGATGTTCCCTATCACCGTTACTTTTTAATCTTTACATGGAACTAGCAGTTAATGATGTTAAAGAACAATTTAGATTCGGAGTAACAGTACAAGGTGAAAAGATAAAGATGCTACGATTTGCTGATGATATAGTAATTCTAGCCGAGAGTAAACAGGATTTAGAAGAAACAATGAACGGCATAGATGAAGTCCTACGCAAAAACTATCGCATGAAAATAAACAAGAACAAAACAAAAGTAATGAAATGTAGTAGAAATAACAAAGATGGACCACTGAATGTGAAAATAGGAGGAGAAAAGATTATGGAGGTAGAAGAATTTTGTTATTTGGGAAGTAAAATTACTAAAGATGGACGAAGCAGGAGCGATATAAAATGCCGAATAGCACAAGCTAAACGAGCCTTCAGTAAGAAATATAATTTGTTTACATCAAAAATGAATTTAAATGTCAGGAAAAGATTTTTGAAAGTGTATGTTTGGAGTGTCGCTTTATATGAAAGTGAAACTTGGACAATCGGAGTATCTGAGAAGAAAAGATTAGAAGCTTTTGAAATGGGGTGCTATAGGAGAATGTTAAAAATCAGATGGGTGGATAAAGTGACAAATGAAGAGGTATTGCGGCAAATAGATGAAGAAAGTAGCATTTGGAAAAATATAGTTAAAAGAAGAGACAGACTTATAGGCCACATACTAAGGCATCCTGGAATAGTCGCTTTAATATTGGAAGGACAGGTAGTATGTAAAACAAATTGTTGGGGATGTAGGATGTAGAGGGTATACTGAAATGAAACGACTAGCACTAGATAGGGAATCTTGGAGAGCTGCATCAAACCAGTCAAATGACTGAAGACAAAAAAAAAAAAAAAAAAAAAAAAAGTAACAACTAGTTGTACACCTCTCCTTTGACTGCAATCGACTGGACCAAAAGTGTCCAAAAAAAGCCCAAATTAAAAAAAAAATTAGATTTTGAACTTTCTCTTTAATCCAGTAATATACCCTCATTGAGAGCTTTTCAACGATATATGATAAATGGCACTTATTTTCATTGTATTCAGAGTTATAGCCAAATAAAAATTTAATTTAATTAATGAAATATTTGGATCTTACAAAGGATGGCACATCAGTTCGAATCAGACTTCATCTCCTTTTTTATTAACTTTTTTTAATTTAAATATATTGATTTATTAATAATTATTAACCCGTGATTGAAAAAAAAATTACAATTAATAATAATTCTATAATAACAATAAAAAAAGTTAGAAAAATAATCATAAATTATTAGTGAAATAAAATTTTATGTATTTAAAAAAAAATGCGTATCTGTAATTTAATATGCATTATTACACATGTGTATATGTTATAGATTTGGTGAAACATATGATTATTTAATACTAATTGAAAATTATAATTTACAATCATATTTTTTTTTTTATTTTCTAGTTTAATTACTGTTTAATTTTATTTAATTATTCTAGAATTTCTGTGTAATTTTACCTACATTAAAGTTGACTGATAAATATACCCTCACAAGAACAACATATACACTGAGGCATTCTTGCCCGATCATTAATAAATTGCAAAAACTTCTTATCTTTTAGTTCATTACTTTTGTGATGTTGTCGGTCAACATTCTCCCCAAATCGGAGTTGGATCATTTCATTTATATAATTTTTTTTTGTTGCCAGTCATTTAATCGCTGTTTGGGCTGATATTATTCTTCCGATCTTAATTTTTGTACACATTCTCTAGTTTTAGTAGCCGTGTAACTGTCCAATTTATTAAAGAATTGGAGGATCGTATCTCACTTTCAAATGAAATAAGTTTAAATGAAGTGCAGCAAAAAAATATGTATATGTAATTTAATAGGCGTATAAGGAAATCATGTGGTGTCCACATCAGATTTTTTTATAAAAAAATTATTTAGGAACAAGTTTGACATTATGGTCCACAATACATGGAACTCTACGGACAATTCCATCTTCAAATAATGAAGTCACACATTCTGTTAAGGTTAAACATTTCTTTCCTACTGCATGAAATTTCTTTTATATTTCAAAATAAGACATTTTTTGTACGTATAACTCTATGCCTAAATATATTTATGTTATCCTAATGTTTTTTGCAAGCCATTTCTATACTAGATCTTAACAAAAAAGATGCGATGAACAAAATGTAACATAACTTATTTTTAAATACAATTCTTAACAGTATTTCGTATCTTAAAAAGAATTCTTTGTAGGATAAAAACAACATATCTCTTATTAAAATAGGATTCCTATAGAAAAAAATTAAATCAACCAAGTAACCCGCATCGTTACTCGATTTATTTTCAATCGAAAACACACGGAAGTTTGACCATACTTGACCGATTTGCCGAAAGAGATTGAAGGATCTAAAAAATATAACTTTATCCAACTACGCTAAGAGATTTTTTAATGAATTACAAATTTTCACTTTTATTAAGACTTTCCCGGGAGACGGCTTTAGCCGCATTCTGGGATCGTTCTACAACTGTGTTGTCATCTTTTTTTAGATCATATAATAAGTCGGATTCATCACTTTGAGTCCGATTCCAAACATCAGAGCAGGAATAGAAAAAAAATCTCAATTCGGTTCCCGGGAAAAAATTCAAAACGTACGCGTCAGCACTATGTTTTGGTTATAAACTCAACTTGTTGCGATTATTTTAAAGAACAAAGTTCAACTACGAATAGTATTTTGACGTGCTAGATAATAACATTGAAACCCGCAAATAAAAAGGGAACATCCCACTTCTCTTTCAAAAGATGTACTTTTTTCCACGTTAACAGCCGCCTCAATATCTTCAAAAGTCGGGTCGGTAGGTGTTGCACCATCCATAAAGTTCCAGTCAACTTGCGGTCTCAATCAAGATAGTAAGTTTTTATTCTTCTTCGAAAACAAAAATTTGAATTTAAACATTATATGGAATAGAAATTGATAGATTGCACCAAAATACGTTACGTATTTTACTTTTCCTTAATAGATGATACAGCAGTTATAAAGGAAAGTATTTATTATTATATTCGAATTCTTCCACTAAATGGAAGACGTTAAGCAAATAACTCAACTTTTCTTTCGGTTTATCTTGTTACTCCAATAAGTTTTCATTCTTTCCGAAAAAGCTTATTTACGCTCTTCTGACCACTTTGGTCTATACTGTTTTTGTTTTGGTTGCTCTGATGTAACTTCCCATTTGTTTACTGAAGGTGTCGTCTCTTTCTAAAATGTCTGTTGGACTTATGTTGGCGTTTTTTAGGTTCTTTTGAAGTTTGTCCATCCAAGGTGTTGAATTCTTGAGCGAGGTTACATATTCTATTTTCTTTTTGTCAATCGATTTTCTGATAGTCTACTGAGATGACCAAAGAATTTCATTCGTCTTTTCTTAATTTCAATTTCGATGTTTGAATACTTTTCTGTTGTTTTGACCGATTGTAGTCTGCAATTATCTTGGGTATATTTTACTCCTAAGATTTTCCGAATGATCTTCCTTTCTACTTTTTTAATTTCTTCAACTTCACGTTTTCTGTTAAGTGTCAAAGTTTCACTGGCGTAAAGGACTGCTGGGTTTATAACTGTGTTGTATTTATAGATATTGGTAAAAATTTTGGGTGTGAAATTATTTGCAACTTTCCACTTTTTATGACCTCCTCTAACCAAAAAAACCCACGAAAAATTCCGGAAAATATATCTGTATCTATGACCTGAATTTGATAAATATTTCCAGACTACTCGAACAGTAGTATTTAAAATTTTATTCAATTATTTCTATATGTGTGTCATCCTTGACATTAAATTTTAAACTTAAACCGAAAAGAGGGTGGGATATTTATTCACATTTAAATATTTCAACTTTTTGTGTAGGCATCGTAGGAACTTGAATTTCTGTTCAGTAGTAATACTAAGTATTTTTGTTCAATGTATAATCGATTGGAAGTTGGGAAATTTAGTTAAAAATTCACGAATCTTGAAAAAAAATATTCATCTAGATATCTTTTTATTTCTATTAAATTTTGGGTTAGATCCTACAAGAGAATACGGCCGTATTAAAAATAACTGTTTTTAGATTCTAGTAAAATCCAAAAAAAAAATTCAAAACCATTTACAAGAAATCGTTTAAGCATCAAATTAGATAAAAGTGTATTTCTGTGCAGGAGATTTAACCGTATGAAATTGTTAGTGTTGAAAAAAAGTTGAGTAAGGTTTTATCCAATTTCATTAGTTTTATTTTTAAATTATTAATAAACTTATTTTATGTTAAAGTATAAAATTTAAATAAAATGTTTCCTTATAAGAGAATCATATAATAGAATATTCATTCTTTATATAGGTACTCCTTAATTACGACATTCAGTGACCTCTATCGCTAAGTGAAATATCATCGGAACCTTTACAAACATTGAAGAAATTTATTTTTCTACAAAAAATAAATTCGTTAGTAAGATTATTCAAAAGTATCAAAGATCAATTTCCAAAATCGTTTCGTTTTCTATCTCATTTCGATCGGTTTCAGAATTACAATTTCCGATGAGTAAAAAATCTGCTCATTTCTCTACCTCGCTTATGATTTATACTTAAATTATACAATTACACTTCAACTACTTCTTATTTGCTGTATTTACAATAATTTTCTCAGAATTAAATTTTCTATAAGTTTTGTTACTAAATCTTCCACATTTATTAGTCATTTAACTGCAAACCTAAAAAGACTTTTTTAAACATCGAATTTTGTGTTTTACATCGGATATTTTACAAACTATTGGAGTTACAGTTTTGGGATCTCTTTTAACCTAATTTCCAGCTTAAATTACATAAGAAACCACGAATTTTACAAATTAATTTGTGTCCCAAAAATTACAGTAGGGCTTCTTTTTATTAGAAGAGCTTTTCTTTCTTTTCCTGTTTAGCCTCCGGTAACTACCGTTTAGATAATACTTCAGAGGATGATATGTATGAGTGTAAATGAAGTGTAGTCTTGTACATTCTCAGTTCGACCATTCCTGAGATGTATGGTTAATTGAAACCCAACCACCAAAGAACACCGGTATCCACGATCTAGTATTCAAATCCGTGCAAAGATTTACTAGGCTTTACTAGGACTTGAACGCTGGAACTCTCGCCTACCAAATCAGCTGATTTGGGAAGACGCGTTCACCACTAGACCAACCCGGTGGGATTTATTAGAAGAGCTGAAAGGACGAAATTTTTCGCTAGCCGTAAATTGAAAACAAAGAGTTTCCAGAGCTACGTTTATATGTACTTTATTCATTACTTTTACTAGTAGAACATATCCTGACAGTTACTCCGTTTCTTCATGGAACACTCTGTATAAGACAATATTTATTTTTATTTTGATAGGTTCAATAAACATTGCTATTTAAGGGAAATTAATTGATTATGTTAGGTATTTAAACATTAAATCGGTAAAAGTTTTTGCCAGAATTTAGGTTATGTTTAAAGAAAAGTAAGCAATCAGGTAAACTATTACAGATAAATGAGCGGTTGAAATTTTTCTAACTGTTTTACACGAATCAATTCGGAAAAAGGCCGTTTAAGCTCTGTTTATAAAATTCCGTACATAGTCTACGATTATTACAAGACTGCCCAAAAAAGAGTGTAATGTATTTAGCGTGTACGTATGTATGTTTTTTTTCCAACGTAGCAGCTCAACGGCCGAACCGATTTAGAAGTAAGACGCCACGTTGGAATCCTTACGTTACCCGGAATATCATAGGCTATAAATATATATATATATATATATGTGTGTGTGTGTGTGTGCGTGTGTGTGTGTGTGTGTGTGTGTGTGTATATATATATATATATAAAAATAATAAATAAATATAAAAAATTAGAAGGGAAAAATTAAAATTAATTTTAATTAAATTAAAATTAGGTAGAAGGGAAAAATTGTGTAGGCAGGCCACGTTTGGAGTATGTAAAACAAATTGTTTGGGATGCAGGATGTACAGGGTATACTGAAATGAAACGACTAGCACTAGATAGGGAATCTTGGAGAGCTGCATCAAACCAGTCAAATGACTGAAGACAAAAATAAAAAATAAAAAAATAAAAAATTAGAAAAAAAATTATTCTATAAACAAAATTGTCACCCGTACGTTTTTTAATTATCCTATATTAAAAAGGAACGATTTTTTTTTTGGAAGTCATGTTTTTTAAGTTTTAATATTTATCTCTTGTTAATTTTGATGTAAATAAAATTTTATTAACGTTATTTTACTTAAATAGTCAACGATAAATCCTGGCCGGTCATACCGTAAGATGTAAATAAAACCATTCCTTTCATAACAAGAGATGCACGTCGTAAATAATGCAAACTAAAACACGTTGAATGAAATATTCCAGAATTTTCTGGATAATATTATTATTCACTCGGTAATATTGGAGTTTTATTTTGACACAATAAAAAAAAAAAAAAATCAATCTTCTTAAAAAAATGTAAAAGAAAGATTCAAAATATATAATGTTATTTAGTAAAATCTGTTTCTCTATACTGAATTAGGTTAACCGTTGTAAAAATAGCCCTTACTTATGAATTTCATTGTGAAACGAAGCGTTAAGAGTGCTAACAAACAAACAAAAAAAATCTACGTCCAAGTAGAAAATAAAGTAAAAAAAAAAGTATAAAAAATTGTTCAGCTGGCGGTATGATGGACAACGGCCGTCCGGCTCGAGCCAAATAAATCCCAATAAAATAGAGTTTTTTCTTCTTTTTTTTTTTTTTTTTTATTAGAATAAGAAAAAAAAGGAAGGACTGAATTCATTTTATTTGACTATAAGGATTAGATTTAAAGTACCGATAATCTTTTCATTCTTTACTTTTTATGAAGAAGAAGGAAGAGGAAAGAAAATAATTTGAGAAATGGTGGTAGTTTTTTTTTAAATCTTTCAACAAAAAAAAATCTGAAGAGCGTCAATTACGAAGGTTTATTAAAAGTTTATAAACTTATAAAAATAAAATGTTCCTTTAACATTATCACTCAAAAACGTAAGATATATTACTATCTAATAGGTGTATATTATCTTATTTGACCAGGCATTATTCAAGAACAATTGAACAAATTTAATGAAACTAATGAATATTATTTTAAATAAGATTTAAAATTCTGTATTGTGTTGACAAATTAAATAATGTTTTTATTGTATATAACCGGTCCAACAACCCAGACACAGTATAGAATAAAACAAAAAATAATTAAAAAACAACCTCATAAGAAATACTTTGAGAAATTCTCTTGAGGGGGCTCAGGTCAGCGCAAGCGAATCCCAGAGCCAACTCAGGAGCTCCTCGGGGCCTCCCGGGACGAAGGGACTTACTCCCAGGTCACAGAACTCGCTTCCCTAACCATACCCGATTTGCCAGGGAGACCGGCGCCCTAGAAACCCGTAGAGCTTGCCTCGGTCACCATTCCCATCTACTCAGAAGGCACCACTCCCTGGACCCCTATACTATACGTTATTCTCATGGTTGTGAAAATAATATCGATAATATTGATAAACATCGATAAATTATAGTATTCAGGCTTTATAGAAACCTGAAAAAATTTAAATTTCATAAGAGAGAATCATAGTAACTACGATAACTAAAGTACATACATACGCCTTTGACGACGAAAAATTCATAACTTATTTCTTTTCCGAGGTGGAAGAAATATAATAACGAAGTTAAAGGATTAATCTATTTTTTCCTTAATGAATATCTCTAATCCACAACTTCACCCTTTTTGGGGGCGAAAAAATAATGAATATTTTTAACATCTTAACCTTGAAGAGAGTTAGCTAGGGCTTCGGTCGATGGCTTAAAATCTTCCCCGTGATAATACGAATCTATCCTGTAAATTTGAAAGTAATGGGTCGATCGGTTCTCGCATGATTCGATGACAAACAAAGAGACAAACTTTATGTACTCGTATTCCTAATAACCGTTATCTGTTAGATCGAGAGTGTACGTGGTGAAGTGTTTTCCCTCCGAGGTCAAGATGTATGCTAAAGTTAGCCTCCAACATATTAACAAACACCTTGTTTGAATTTTGAAATTAGGACGATTATTTGCCGAGATATTATAAGAGCACACAATTTCATCTTCCAGAACAGCGCCTCAGTAGCACCCCATTTGTTACCGGTTGTCGGTAATGATTGATCTAATCTCCCACGACGTATTCGCATACCTCACTACTCTAGCCTCACATGCAGTCACCACAGGAAGTTCATTATTATTAAATAAATTAGCATTTTAATTTAATGGTTAAATAGATAACTTTTAATAATATTTCACTAAACGTACATTTAATTCTATTATTTTTGTAATATTCTTCATTCAATTGATTCGAATAATTCAGTTCAAATCCAGCAAACACAGTGATGAAGACTCGCAGTTCACGGTTCATTAATTCAATTCATTAAAGTTTGTGCTTCAACCCATATCTCCACTGCTACATACAGAATGATTCAGGAGGATAGCGCAATACTTTGACAACTCATTCTAGAGGCTAAAAATAAGAAAAAAATTCATATAAACATAAGTCCGAAAACGCTTCGTTAGCGAGTTATACAGAGTGAAAGATTTCGCCCGAGTTTCAGTTCCTCCGGGTAAATTAAGGCTTTCTGAAATTCTAGGAAGGTCAATTAAGGGGCAAATTCAATTGTTTCTTATGGTTTTTGAGCTGGGAAATCGAAAAAAATAGGTCTCAGAACTGTATCATTCTTAGTTTCTAAGATATCCCATGTAAAACGCCAAAAATAGGGTCAAAAAACACATTTTTTTACGTTTGACGTACAATAACGTTGTTAAATTGGCAATAAATCATACATTTTTTAAACATAAATTGTAGAGAATTTAATTATAAGAAGATTGATGTAAATAATATCAACAGAAAACAAGTAAAATTTTAAACATGTCGATTCTTATTACAAACAAGACCGACGAAAACTTAGAAGAAAATTTTACAAAAAAAGAAAACAGGTGTGTTTAGTAGGTACAATAATTTTAGACCTACTGAAAACAAGTTGGTAGCACTGATTTTTTTCATCACAATTTGTTTAAATACTACTCATTGTCAGTTAATTGTGGTAATGTGTTAAATAACCTTTCGCTGATCAATCGTGTTTGCAGTATTACGTCGAATTCTTATCGTAAAAATTTCAGAAAACTGTTAACAAGTGTAATTTTGTATTCATTTTACAGTGCATAAAAATCAAGTCTGTTAAATATTTCTTTCTTCCTTCAGTTATTTTCTACTGTACATAACGAAAAAGTTTTTTCAATCTGTTAAAAATTAATCCGTTTTGTTGTTCATAGAAGTCGATATGTTTAAAATTTTATTATTTTTTTGTTGACATTATTTACATCAATCTTCATATAATTAAATTCTTTACAATTTTTGTTTAAAAAATCTACGATTTATTGCCAATTAACAACGTTATTGTACGTCAAACGTAAAAAAAAAATGTGTTTTTTGACCCTATTTTTGGCGTTTTGCATTGGATGTATTAGAAAATAAGAGAGATACTGTTCTGGGACCTATTTTTTCGATTTCCCAGATCAAAAACCATAAGAAACAATTGAATTTTCTCCTTAATTGACCTTCCCAGAATTTCAGAAAGCCTTAATTTACCCGGAGGAACTGAAACTCGGGCGAAATCTTTCACTCTGTATAACTCGCTAACGAAGTGTTTTCGGACCTATGTTTATATGAACTTTTTTCTTATTTTTAGCCTCTAGAATGAGTTATCAAAGTATTGCCCTATCCTCCTGAATCAGTCTGTATATATATATATATATATATATATATATATATATATATATATATATATATATATATATATACGGAGTGTTCCGGACCGTATTCGCCGAATTTCAGGAACTGATTCAGGATACCAAAATGAGCAAAAGTTTTATATTGATATAAGTTCTATCTTGGTTTGTTTTCCTTCTAGACGCCATTTTGTGATTTTCAACAAAAAAATTATTTCTCAGGAACGGGTAAAACTACTTTTAAAAAAAACTGGAAAATAAATGAGTAGTGTCTTTTCTACAAAATAAAAAATTTTAAAAACGTCACCTTCAAGAATTTCAAAATGACTGCCATATTAATTTTTTTATCTTCTATATCTTAGTAATTATTTGTTTGATCGATTGTTTTTTTTTTATTACAAATATATTAAGAATTTTATTTTATTTTACACCTCATTTGTAAAAATCCATTGACAAACAATCGAGTTATTGCAGACAATTAACTTGGCAGTACACTTACGCACTGTAATACAAGGTGATAATTTTTTATTATTAATTTACTATTAATATTTGTTGATTAATAATTTTTATTACATTTAGTGGAGGAAATAAAAACAGGCAAAAAATTATCAGCTTGTTAATAATGTTAATTTTAATGTTTTCCTAACCCACGTCGGGAACTATACAATCTTCAAACTTGCTTACCATATATTTACATTATAGGTTCGCTCGATTAACCTTAACACAGTTGATATATACTAACCGGCCCAACGCCAGACACAGTATAGAATAAAACAAAAAATAATTTAAAAAAATAACCCCATAAGAAATACTTTGAAAATTCTCTTGAGGGGGCTCAGGTCAGAAATCTTATCAGAGATAAGATTTCTTAGGACTAGAAAAGTCTACACCAAATTAGATAAATTTAGATACGTAGACAATCAGAGAGAGTTTGATTTTTCAATATGAATAGCACAATAATGATAGATGCAATATGCATCTATCATTATTGGAAGAAGAAAAACTTCCATTTATCAATCTATGAAAACCAGAAACCGAAGCTGACCAAAATTAAATTACGGTAAACAGGCTTAACAAAGGTTAATCCTTCAATGAAGATGTCAAGCAAATCCTAATTTACATTTTGTGATGGCGATAGAATTACATTATCATCAATAAATAAAGCTAAAATCGGGTTGGGAGTTTCAGAAATATTTGATGTAAAAATCTTGTAAAATAACGGCAACAAAATGCAGCCTTGTGGGACTCCTACGTTGATTATTTTTTTTCAAGTTTTTTTAAATAATTGAATCTTATCTTATCAAAGTTGACCGAATTATAATACTGCGTTACAAATAACAAAAAAAAAAAGAAGAAAGCGAGGGATATTTTACATAAAATGATTTGCAAAACAATCGATTAAGCATTTAAAATGTAGATATTAGGAGATAGACTTTTAGATTTGACAGGCATAATGAGCAAATGATTGTTAACAAGAGCTATTGTTCAATCTTTAACAGTTACCCGCCAACGTACTCCAGTAAAAATATAACAAAGCACACATGCATTCCTTTCTCCTCCACCATATAGTGTAACCTAGTGAAGTGTATACGTTCTGCAGCTGCAACCTTTTTCGATAGTAACTATTTTATATAGTCTGTTAGGTCCGGCTAACTTTTTGAGTCGTGATGGACGTCTAGCAAACTAGCCCTTCTTTACATATACGGTTCATTTTATTCTCTACTACCGTCAAAAAGGGCTTACTCCGATAAAGACTGTATTCAATAAAATGTTACGCATGTGCATGCATCAATGTGACCGACTCATCCCCCTTCAACAATTATATTTTTCTCTCGTTCTATGATTTCCCCTCCAAGTTGGTCCACCATTGCTTGTCCAGTAGAATAATTTTTTCTTAAATTTTTTTGTTAACTAAATCTAACCTCCCTTTATTCTTCCTATATACAGAACACTTATTCTTTTCATAAACAATTATATAATCTTCCACTTTCATTTTCCATCATCATTTTAGTATTTTATCTTTTTTTTCAGCAAATATAAATTAAAAAAAAAATTATGAACTTTTTTTTTATTATAAAATTTTATTAATTTTTGCTTTCTTCAATCTATATCCCATTGGAAAAAATTACTGTAGTAGATTTACCAAATTTCAAGAACATACAAAGATCAAATTTAGTAGAAATGCAACCGTTATCTAACTGATTTATAAGGAAACATTTTATATGCAATCATAATCAAACCGAACCTACTTCTTTAAAATATTGTTATAATCATTGTATTTCGGTTGTACGGGTTAGATTAACAGCATTGTAAGATTTGAGCTTATAGCATTTAAACTCAAGACAAACAGCTTATAGAATTATTGTGTTTGAATGGTTTTTTTAAATATTGTATTCTTGGACTAAAATAATATTCTCGCAACATAGAAAAACAAAACCAACTAAAAAAAAAGACATTAAAAATTAACAGTAAAAATTAATACTTAAATTTCCACCTTAAGATAAGAGAAAAAACCGAATCGAAATAAATATTAATTAGAAACATTATGTTGTTTTTAATTTGCTGCTAACTTCGAAAATTTAAAACTAAATGAAAAGTTGGAGAAATTTTTTTTCTCATTACTCATCAAAATTTCGAAAGGTCGATTAACACTCGTTTTAAATAACGATGTGATTAAAAGTTCATAAAATTTATTTAAAATATAAATAATTTTATGGTAAATATATAAAGGTACAAAATGTAAAAAAAATCTAATTTGGACACTACATGACTTCCTTGAACGACTATTAAGTTACATATACACATTTCTTTGAAATTAAAAGTACGTAAAAATCTTATTTCATTAATAACATTTGATATTTTTTCATATTTTTTTTATTTATTGTCATTATTGAATTATTATTTATTGTAAATATTTTTTACAATCAGAGGTTAAGTTATTAATAAATCAATATATTTAAATTTAAAAAAAAAGAAGGCGATGAAGTCTGATTCGAACCGGTGTACTTTCCCCTAAGCTCCAAATATTTCATTAATTAAATGTTTATTTGGCTATAACTCTGGAACCGATGAAAATAAATACCACTTATGATATATCGTTGAAAATTTCTCAATGAGGGCTTATTACTGCAGTTAAGAAAAAGTCCAAAATCCAAATCTTTTTGGGATTTTTTTTGTTCAGTCGATTGCAATCAAAAGGGGAAGTGCACAACTAGATATTACAGCAGTCCTAAATCCAAAATTTCAACATCCTACGGCATATAGTTTTTGAGTTATGCGAGATACGTATATACATATGTACAGACGTCTCGTCGATTCGGGGATGGTCAAAATGGATACTTCTATTTAAATCTGGAAACTGACAATTTTTCGCGATCATGATGATACTTCCTTTACTTCGTACAAGGAAGTAAAAATCAACTTTTATTAACAACTAAACTCGTAAAAAATTAAACACATCTGTTTTTATTAGTACAATGTTAAAATATTTTTAATTTACTTAAAAAAAAAATACTCACTGTCGTTTATACTTTAATAATTTATTACACGACTGCCCAAAAAAAGTGTAATTTATTTAGGGTGTATATAGTGTACGTTTGTTCCACCGCAGAAGCTCCACGACTGAACAGATTTAGACGTACGACCCCGTGTTGGAATCCTTCCGTTACCGGGAGTGTCTTAAACTATATATATATATGTTTAAATGATTTAAAAGATTTGAAAACAAAATTATCTATATATATATAAAAATTAATGTTTGTTTATGTGTCTGTTCCAACCTAACTCGAGATCTACCGGACAGATTTGTCTAACATTTTGCACACCTACACTTTGAAGCCCTGCGGTGAACATAGGCTAATTTTTTTGGATCTCCGACATAACGAAATTTAAAACACTTTATTTCTTCCTTAAAGCTTATTTAATTTTCAAAATGACTTCGATTTTCAAGAAAAATTTAATTTTTAGCTAACATTTTTTTGATTCGATTAATTTTGGAAAGGGCTGAGGTTTTAACGTACAATTATTCCTAAGTTTCAATTGATTTAGCGCACATGCATAAGTAATTTTTACGATTCATTCATTTACAATTTTTTACAGCCGTTTAAAAACATAAATAAATAGCTGCTTTTGTTTATCATGTGTGTGTTACTAATTTAAAGCGTGTAAAGTATTTAACTGCAATCTTTTAAATTCTATGATCTTTTTTCAAAATATCATACCACGCCTAAAAGACATACTTCGATCGGGAGAAATACAAAAAAAGCACGTATGATGAAAACTGTTTGTGCGGCAGAGACTGAAGACGAAAGAGAGTCAAGATTGGAAAGCGACCGAATACACACAGCCCAATCCGGTTCGACTGAAACAACTGAGCAACGGGAAATACGTTTAGAAAGCGACCGAATACGCACAGATCAATCCCGCTCGACTGAAACAATTGAGCAACGGTAAATGCGATATGCCACCGTTACTGTATGTGTGACTGACTGCACCTGTCTCCGGTTACTTGACTGGTAAATATAAAATAAAAAGATTGACCACACGGGAAACGCAAGTAACCATATAGCGCGAGCGAAGCTGTGACTGGGAGCTAGTACGATATAAAAATTGTCACCCGCACGCTCTTTATCTTCATCAAAGAGCAATTTTTTTTCTTGGCAGTGGTTTTTTTAAATATTTATCTCCTGTTGTAAGTTTCTATTAAATTGATTCAACCATTTTTGAGCGTAAAATTGTACAAATAAATATGTATGATTCGAGAAAATTATCTATAATCTGGCAAATAAAAGAATGCACCTGAACTTAATTTACAATAGTCGTAATAAACCATAATGCAATACGTACAGTTCATTACGGATAATCGGATCACTCCCTGGGCCGGGGATTGTATTATGCGATATTAACGAAGAATGAAGTAATGTACACAAATATAGTACTAATGATTAAACACGATTTAAATCAAAGAATGATTAAGTTGTTTTTATAGTCATACACAAAATTAATAATAAAACAAAGCTTGATAAACAAGATTTTTATTCCTGTATTTTTTTGGTACAAACCAAAATAATAACTGCCTTTTTTTACGGTCAGTTAAATACAAAAACATGTGCTTTAATGTATCTTACTTGGTAAGATACATTATTTTTTTATTTATTTTTTATTTTTTTTCCTCTCAGCTCCCCAGGGCCGGACCGACTTGTTGGTATTACGCCGCCCAGGGGAGTGTCTTTAAACTCAAATAGGCCTGCCCACCTACCGGCTATATACCGGCAAGGCAGGTCGGCCTACCGGTTAGCTCTTTTTGAGAGTTCTTTATCAATATTGCCCCCTTGGGGACCCAAAAGGGCAATACTAATACACCACGCCAGACCCAGTTCGCCGCGACGCGGTACCGGGTCCCTTCAGTATTCAGTGTGCTGTTGTCTGACTGTTACCCGTGGAGTCCTTGGTGGCTCATCAGTGCCAACACACTGATCACACTGATCACACTTGAGGTCCAGTTGTGCGTCCTCGCCAGTCTCTCTTTGTTGCGCCTGATGGCGATAGAGCGCCACCAGGCCGGAACGGCATACATAAGCGAAGACACGACGGTGGTCGCCAGTAAACGGCGCTTTGAGGCCCGAGGGGCATTCTGCGATGACATAATGATGTTTAGACTTTTTATCATCCTTTCTGCCTTGTTGCATACATTGACTATGTGCTCGGTGCTCTTCTTTGTTCTGTCGTCTTCCTTTCATTACCTGGCGTTCTAAACATTTACCACGGACTCTTTAAGTTCTGATAGTGCTCTTCCTTCATTACCTTCTTGCATAAAATACTGTTGAAGTCCGTCAATAAATTTTTTTGCATCTTGTTTAGATACCCGTATCACTTAGGTCTCGTTTTCATCACTTTCAACTTCATCCGGTTTTTGAGTAATCTTTTTTGATTATTTCGTTATTATTCCCGCACAACTTGAAAGAATTACAAATTGGGCAAACCAGTACATACAAAACGTTTCTGCTAGTGGTTAATGAGGAGTTTACTTCCCTCCCGATAACGTTTAAACAGGTTACATCATTAATAAAATTGTGTTATTTTACGAATAAAATAAAAAAAGTATACGAAATAATGGACCTTACAAGCGGAATTTTTTATGATCGACGTAATTTTACATGAATTAAACCGATAAGATTGTTTTTAAAAAAACTTCCCCAAATAACTGATGGCAGTGCCGGCTCGCGTATAGGCACTATGGAACTGCATCACCCTTTATTTCCACTTCATATTATCGATAAAATTTAATATCATGAGTCGTTTTTCTTTAATTATTTTTTTATACTTGTACAATATATAATCCTTAAATTTAATGTAAGTAGCCGTTCTCCAATTTATGAAAAAGATATTAAAAAAATATTTGTATGGAACTGTACGTTTCACAGTTCCAGCGGCGTGGTGTTAGGATGTTGCGCGCATGCGTACATAGTAAGCTATACACGAGGATGCGAGGGAGAAAGAGCACTGTCGCTTCCGCAGTGTCGATCCTGGCGTGCTGGTGGAAAATAGCTTTTTTTTTTACTCCTCGCGTGTATGCAACGTTCCTTGTTCGTTCTTTTTTCTAGTTTAGTCGGTGGAAGGAATATGAAAGCGGTTTAGTTGTTTTTTTAAGTAGCGATCAGAAGTTGGCGGAAAGGAACGGCTCCTTTTTGATCGCCAAATTTGTCCAAAAACACAATCGAAGGGCGAAAGAGATGGTATTTAGTAAAATTTAATTACGTATTTGTTTCCGTGTACAAATAAATTTAAATTAAGCGCTGTTGGATTATAGTGTTTTTAAACGGACATTTTATTAAGTTATTATCTAATAATACTAAAAAATATTATCTGTATTGGCATTTTATTTATTCGGTTAAACCGAATCCGGTTTATAAGCTCAATCTGCTTAAAATATGTATACCATATTCTCGAATGTGATAAAGTGTAGAATTAAATTATTATTCTGCTTCCAGCTATTGTATTTGATTCATTTTTTTTCTGGTTTTTTATTTTACAAAAAACTTTCTTTAACCACAGCCATGAAAAGGCGCAGAAAAATCTTTTTCTGGGCCATTTCCACTAATTTTAGCTACGAGCTGCAACTGACGGGTGATTCTATTAACCGGGATTAACCGTCTGACTGGAACATAATAGTTCCTTTCAGAATAATATGATTATCCATTGTTAGGGATGTAGGATGCAGGGGGTATACCGAAATGAAACGACTAGCACTAGATAGGGAATCTTGGAGAGCTGTTTCAAACCAGTTAAATGACTGAAGACAAAAAAAAAATGATTATCCAATTTATATTTTAAAACTTCTTCTTAATGGAAAAAATATCATTTTGATATGGAGATCATTAATATGAGTAGCAATTTATTTTCAAAGCCCACGCGATCGCCAAAATATTATTCGAAACGACCTTAAATTCGATGTGTCATCAATATATAGGTGCATATTTTAATACGTGTTAACTATACAAGTTACAAAAAATTTTCATGAAATTTAAGAAAACTGAAATCGTATATACAAAAAGACCCAAAAAAAAATCATAATTCTCGCGTTTTCCTCGAGAATTTAAATGTCGCGGTTAAAGAACTTGTAAAGATCTTTATAAACTAATTTAGAAAGGATCAAGCCTTGGTTTATTGTATTTTACAATTTTTTTTCAGGATGATTTGTTGATAAATTATTAGTTTAAGTTCAGATACATTCTTTCATTTTTCAACTATTTTTGTTTATAATATATATTTCTTTAATGAAAATGTATTATTGTTTACTATTATAAATCAATAAAATCCGCGACCAGCTTGGTATTTAATATTAGAAAGTCTGATTTTTAATAAAAAAAAAAAAATATTAATCTTAAGAAACAATATATCCGAAAGTTAATACGCTGATGGAATTTTTTAACGTAGACATAAAAGAATTAAAATCCTTTGTCTCCCGCTGGTCACTATATTAACCACTGGTAATCAATTTTTCAAAAATCAAATTTCTCATGAACCATTTAACATAGAAAAAAGATTTTTGTATAGATTTAATTACAACGCATAGAATTATGAGAAAATGTAATAAGCATAACAGCCGTGTGTATAGTGTAGATATTTCATATTTCACAAGGGATCAAACACACACAGCATTTTTTTTTCACTGACGTCATTGTTTAAGTAGTAGTATTTGGGTATTTTTTTGTTTATTTGATTCTTATATACATTAGCGGTTTGTTATCTTTTATATAATTGCTAAGCAAACATAAATTCAACAGAATTACGAGTGAACGTTACTTTTATGAAAGGAAACAATAATTTTAAATTATTTATCTTTTATACCACATTTGTGCGCGCGCAACATAATCAAATATTAATAAAAATTAATTTTTGTTAAACAATATAAATTATAACTCATTGTTAACATATTATAATTCTTTCAGATTTTTTTGATGAAAAACAATTCAGTAATAGCAAGATAAACAAACCTTTACTGAAATTTCAATATTTTTTAGTTACAATTTTCTGAAATGTAGTACGTTCTTTATTTATATAAGGTTATAAATGTATTTTACGTCAAATTAATAATGTAATAATAATGTGTTAAACAAAGATGGTACACCAATATATAATAAAGGTAAAGTCGATAGATGGGTGGAATATATTGAAGAGTTATACGGAGGAAATGAATTAGAAAATGGTGTTATAGAGGAAGAAGAGGAAGTTGAGGAGGATGAAATGGGAGAAACAATACTGAGATCAAAATTTAAGAGAGCATTAAAAGATTTAAATGGCAGAAAGGCTCCTAGAATAGACGGAATACCTGTAGAATTACTGCGCAGTGCAGGTGAGAAAGCGATTGATAGATTATACAAACTGGTGTGTAATATTTATGAAAAAGGGGAATTTCCGTCAGACTTCAAAAAAAGTGTTATAGTCATGATACCAAAGAAAGCAGGGGCAGATAAATGTGAAGAATACAGAACTATTAGTTTAAGTAGACATGCATCAAAAATCTTAACTAGAATTCTATACAGAAGAATTGAGAGGAGAGTGGAAGAAGTGTTAGGAGAAGACCAATTTGGTTTCAGGAAAAGTATAGGGACAAGGGAAGCAATTTTAAACCTCAGATTAATAGTAGAAGGAAGATTAAAGAAAAACAAAACAACATACTTGGCGTTTATAGACCTAGAAAAGGCTTTCGATAACGTAGACTGGAATAAAATGTTCAGCATTTTAAAAAAATTAGGGTTCAAATACAGAGATAGAAGAACAATTGCTAACATGTACAGGAACCAAACAGCAACAGTAACAATTGAAGAACATAAGAAAGAAGCCCTAATAAGAAAGGGAGACCGACAAGGATGTTCCCTGTCTCCGTTATTTTTTAATCTTTACATGGAACCAGCAGTTAATGATGTTAAAGAACAATTTAGATTCGGAGTAACAGTACAAGGTGAAAATATAAAGATGCTACGATTTTCTGATGATATAGTAATTCTAGCCGAGAGTAAAAAGGATTTAGAAGAAACAATGAACGGCATAGATGAAGTCCTACGCAAGAACTATCGCATGAAAATAAACAAGAACAAAACAAAAGTAATGAAATGTAGTAGAAATAACAAAGATGGACCGCTGAATGTGAAAATAGGAGAAGAAAAGATTATGGAGGTAGAAGAATTTTGTTATTTGGGAAGTAGAATTACTAAAGATGGACGAAGCAGGAGCGATATAAAATGCCGAATAGCACAAGCTAAACGAGCCTTCAGTAACAAATATAATTTGTTTACATCAAAAATTAATTTAAATGTCAGGAAAAGATTTTTGAAAGTGTATGTTTGGAGTGTCGCTTTATATGGAAGTGAAACTTGGACGATCGGAGTATCTGAGAAGAAAAGATTAGAAGCTTTTGAAATGCGGTGCTATAGGAGAATGTTAAAAATCAGATGGGTGGATAAAGTGACAAATGAAGTGGTATTGCGGCAAATAGATGAAGAAAGAAGCATTTGGAAAAATATAGTTAAAAGAAGAGACAGACTTACAGGCCAGATACTAAGGCATCCTGGAATAGTCGCTTTAATAATGGAAGGACAGGTAGAAGGGAAAAATTGTGTAGGCAGGCCACGTTTGGAATATGTAATACAAATTGTTAGGGATGTAGGATGTGGAGGGTATACCGAAATGAATCGACTAGCAGCACTAGATAGGGAATCTTGGAGAGATTCAAACCAGTCAAATGACTGAAGACAAAAAAAAAAACGTCAATTTAACCTGAAAAGTCTATAGTTTATATAAATATAAAAATAAAACATAAGTCACTAATCATTAAAAAAAAATAAATCAAAAACTAAAAAAATTGTATTTTATTATACCATTTTGTCCGCGCGCAAAATAATCAAATATTAATTTTTGTTAAACAATATAAATTATAACTCATTGTTAACATATCCTAATTCTTTCAGATTTATTGGATGAAAAACAATTCAGTAATAGCGAGATAAACAAACCTTTACCGAAATCTCTATTCGCGCGCGAAATAAAGCGGGGGGGTTAAGAGTTTAAAATGTTCAATTTTTAATATTATTTTCTACGAGAAAACAGCATTGTTATTCTAAAGGATTCTTTTTTGTTAGTATTAAAAATGTTTAAATAATTGATACTTTTATACAATTTTAATAAACAGAACTCTCAAAACTAATAATTTGTAGGTAGTAATGTCGTACAAATATGAACAATAATCAACCATAATGTAACAGAATGTCCAAAAAAAAAAATGAGGCCGGAAATCGTATGGAAGATGGACATGGTTCAAAGGATCTATCTAAGAATATATAATCTTATATATTATATTTTATAATGTATAATATTAAATGTACAATTTGAAACTATTAGATAAAAAACCCATAGAGAAACGTAACTTATATTATTAATAATAAAAAAAAATCAATTACGCAACCCATTATAACAAGATGAGAGAGTGGTTTTGTAAAATACACTTCAGTTAAAGAATGAAGAATAAAAAAAGGTTGTGATCGAAATGGAGGGGAAAAATTGAAAAAAGGAGAAGGATGTCACCTAAAGACGAAGTAAAAGATTCAAAAATAAATATTTTCCCGACGGAATAATGTTGCGTCATTTTTACAAAAAGATGGGTTCCACAAAACGAGGGAATATATATATATTTATATTGAAAAAAAAAAATCATTTTACCAGGTAGATTGAAGATTTCACACAGATGGTTGTTCGTTTAAAGTGCGTGAGTGTGTATATGTGAAAGTGAGAAAAAAGATACGTTTAAATTGATGTTAAAAAGAGATAGATGAAAACATATGTAGGAGTAAAGAGAGAGAAAGATCGAGAAGGGTGTAGCGTGCGTTCGCGTATATCGAGGGAGGGTCGCAAAGTATGTTCGTTTTCTTCTTCATCCCTCGTTGACCAAGGGTCTGTCTGCTTTTGAAACACGTCACTGCCAAAATGAGGGTGAAAAAAAATCCTTTTGAGGAGTGCGGAAGGAGTTTTTCAAATCTTTTCTTTACTAGACGCCCGCAAAACGGAAAAAACAAGTTGCATTCGAAGTCGTTCCCTTCACCGACAAGCGAAACCGCCCGCTCACGGCCTTCTCCATTCCTTGAACTTACAGATGCCCTCTCCTATTACCTCCCCCTTATAACAATTCTATCAATTCTTCAAGCGATTATAATCTGGAAATTGAAACTTTTCGACCGATTTGACTCAAATCGATAACAATAACAATTTTTTTTTTGTGATAAGGTTATTTTTTTGGAACGGACAGATGGAACGTTAAAGACAACTTACAAACTTTTTTTGTGTTGTATTTTATTTCGATTAAATATTTTCAAATGAAATTATTTTTATAAAATTCAGAATTCTTATCTAAATACGTATGCTATAATTAAAATAATATATTTCTGGAACGAAGAGAGAGAAAGAAAGAGAAAAGGGCTTACTATATTATCCCTTTGTATAGAATAACACCGAGTTTATTTGTACTGTAACAAGTATCAGATAAAATGGAAATTTTCAGATAAAAATATTTTTTATGTAATTAACAACGCAATGAACAAACAAATTCAAGAAAACAAAACAAATAAAATGAAATTAGCATATCGGTTGAAAAGAAATATATACAATAAAAAATCTATGAACTATTCGCGAAATTTAGACTCAACAATAAAAAAATAAAACTCGATTTTCTTTTTTTATTCAACAGGACGCTAACAAACAAGTTAAGAACGAAAGAAATGCTTTAAAAAAGACAATCATAGCTGAAAGAGATAAATTTTTATAATTTACATTCTCAGATGTAAAAAAATCTGATGACACCACATTTCCTTCCTTGTACGCCTATAAAATTACATATATACATTTTTTGCTGTACTTCATTTAAACTTAATTCATTTGAACTTAACATACGATCCTCAATACTTTAATAAACTGGACAGTTACACAATTACTAAAATATTAGTTTTTATTAACATCAAATATAACTGTATCAATTCAACAATGTTACCTGAAACATTAGGATAGAGTGAAAGTACCTTTATTACTCTTTAAATAAATCTATATCGATCTAATACTATGTTTTTTTTTTGTTTTTTTTTATAATTATTATGATGTAACCATCAACAAAATGAAAACAAAAACGAATAATAGACGTTTCACCAAATCTGATGTGGACACCACATGACTTCTTTGTACGCCTATTAAATTACGTATACACATTTAAAAAAATACATAAAATCTTATTTCATTAACAACTTTTGATATTTCTTCTTTTTTTTATTAAAATATTTATCGTAAAACGTTTTTTACAATCACAGGTTAGTAATTAATAATTAATCAATATAATTAAATTAAAAAAAAGGAGATGAAGTCCGATTCGAACCGATGTACGTTCCGCTTTTAAGATCGAAATATTTTATTCGATCTTAACTCTGGAACCAATCAAAATAAGTACCACTTATAATATATCGTTGAAAAGCTCTCAATGAGAGCTTATTACTGCAGTTAAGAAAAAGTCCGAAATCTAATTTTTTTTTTTGGATTTTGGGCTTTTTTAGACACTTACGGTCCAGCAATCAAAAGAGAAGAAGCACAAGTAGATGTTATAACAGTCCTAAATCCAAAATTTCAACATCCTACGGCTAATCGTTTTTGAGTTGTGTGAGATACATAAGTACGTACAGATACGCCGAAACTAATCAAAAACCTTTACCTCCTTTATAAAGAAGTAAAAAATTGACAACACAATTGTAGGACTTTCCCGTCACGCGGCTTTTTTTCTAAGGCATAGCTTACACACACAATTTAAAATATTTATCGATTAATTTAAATATAAAATGATTTTCTACAATAGGTGTAGAAAATAAATAGCGCTCCTTATGGTGACAGGAGGTACTATTGACGCAGTATACTCTATTAGCAAATAGTTTAAAGCATTTTTTTGGGGTGGGGGTGAGATTTTGAAAAAACTCTGTGGCAAATATTATTTTTTAATTGTTAATAAATGTCCCTAAGAAATACGAAAGACCTTATTTAGGCAAAATCTCGAGATACTTGAGAGTGACCTTGCTCTACAGCCTCACTTCCTTAACCTTTCAAGTTAAAAATTTAATGAGATCAATGACCCATATATAGAAGTAATCTGACAGAGTTTGGTAAAAATCGGTCCAGTAGTTCTGGAGATATGAGGTAATTTAGAGTCCAACATCTAACACACGAATATTAACACCCGGGAAATTTTTATCCGGTTTTTTGGGTTCCTTAGGTGTGAAAACGTGAAAATCCTGGAAAACCACATATGTTCAAATTTGACGATTACAATATTTTTCCTTCTAACGCTATCTAGACGGAAAAGTAAAATTACGACAAAATAATTCACAATTTAGAACCAGTACTGAAAATTACTTAAGCTCATATTTACGTGTACGTTAAATGGAGATTGTTTTTTTTTTTTTTTTTTTTTTTTTTTAATTAATTAAGAATCAATATTATTTTGTTAACTAGAAATATTTAATAAGAAATTCTTAGTAAATCTTCTTGCATATAAATATTTTTTTTATAATTTACATTTTCAGACATAAAAAAATCTCAAAACGTAAAAAAAAATTTAATGTAATTTGAATCTTATACAACAAATATAGAAATCTTTTTATTTAATTTAAAAGCTTTTATTTAACTCGCTTTAGGAATAATAAAATCTTGCAACTGCTATATCTTTTGATCTATCGTATGAAAATCAATGAAATTTGGTAAACGTATGCAACTTCGATGACAATACAGCACTACGGTGTCAGAATTTGATAAATTATTAATTATTATCGTTATTATAATTGTAAGCGTAATGTATGAATTCGTTAAATAAAAATTCATAAATAATTAAAATTAAAATTTTAGCGGAAAGCGTGCGTTCAATTTTGCTTAGATCACAAGCAGAATTCGAAGATGAACTTCAACTATGTGAGAACACGTACAAAGAAAGCGAATGGGTGCATTTTCCTAGATTGTTACTTGTCAGTCTGGACTGGAGAGGTTCCAGCAGACCTTTCCGCCACCTCGCGTCGTTATTGAAAATGAAAATTAATTGTTGTAAAAATAAATGTTGTTTTAAATAAATTATAAAAACTGGGCCACGCTTTTATTTCATTAAATATTTTCATTACTTTTAATTTTTAAATTTAATAATAATTGCATTTATTCATTTTTTATTTATTAGATATTTATATAATTTATTTTTTACATTTCAGTGCATTTTTATATTTGTTAATATATTATATTTTTTTGTTCAAAATTCTCAATTTAATTTAATTCTTATTTTTTACTTTTTAGAGGATTTTTCTAATTTGTTTCCTTTTTTTTATTAATGTTAATATTAGTTAAATATAAGCTTTATAAAAAGTAATTTTTTTTTTTTAAATTTACCCTAAATTCTTTCCAAATTATTTCATAATAGGATTTTTATTTTTAATTTTATACGATGTGAATGAATTTTAGTAATCATATTTCACGGAAACACGAATTAAATCATATAAAATTTGAAGGTATTTTTTGTACTAAATTTTTTTTTTTAATAAATTCATTGACACTCTGAGTAACACCGGATAGTTAAGTCTTATTCTCTAACTACAAATTTATAAATATTATTTTATTTTCTTTCGTTTTTGTGAAAATAGTATAAAAAAACAAAGTTACAATGACGCCGAGCTGATAAGTAAGACTTTAATTGAATTAAACCTAAAAACAATCATAAAACAGAATAATTTCAGTCAATATATTACAATGTATAAAACATAATTTTTATCTTTATTTAAAAAAAAAAAGAAAAAAAAAGAATTTTGCAAGGGTTTTCATCAACTGATGATTTATTTTTTATTCTTTTGAATTTACGGAGGGTTATTCGTAAATAACAAATCATTATTACAGTAAAAAAAGAAGTCCGAAAGAGGTAGCTGCGGTTAACCGTAACTCAATTTAAGGGTTATAATGTAAGGGTTGTGACGATTTTTTTCTATACCATTCATTCCGCGGTTAACTCCTTTATTAGTTAAGGGTTGCAGTGACAATAATTAGGAATGTTGTCATCGGTATGAGGTACTAAAGGACGTTTTTTTTATTTATTGCTGTTTATTTCCTTCCTTAAAAAAAAGGTGCGTATGTGTGTATATATATATATATGTCAAATTGATGATAGTTGAGGAAATGTTTTTTTCTTATTATTTTTGACCACTCCTAAAATATATATTTTTTTCTTTTATTATGTGTAGATGAAGGGGGAAAAATTAAGTGTATGTATGTGCGCGTCTATACGTAAAGATTAAGTTAAAAAAAAGACAAGAAGACCCTAAACGAGGTTGTTGTCCTTTAGGTATGATTTTTTTTTTGGTGTTGTAGGTAGTTTCTACCTATTCTCTATTATTGTAGTTTTTTGTTAAAAAAGGAGGCTTCTTTGAATACATAACGGGTACTGAAAACATTTCTCATAAAACATACATATTATATTTATCTTGAACTAAATTTTATTTTAAAAAAAAAACCGGAACAACCATTTTGTGGTGTAATAAATATTCCCACCAACGCATTATGGTATAACAAAAAAAAAAAAGAATAAACACAATATTTTTTTCCCAGAACTATTTCACAATAATTCTAGTATATCTAAGTAAATAAAATTATTTTCTTAAAAAAATGATTTCTTATGAAGTATTATATATATATATAATGGCTGCAGGGCATGCCTACAGCACGCCTCCATAACTAGGCCCCCGGGCGGGTTTGTCCTGACGGGCGGTGTCTCGGAATGGAATTATTAGGTGTCCAAAATTGATTACCTCTTGTGTAAAAATATATATATATTTTTTTTTGAATGATGAACGTTGATATAGAAAGTTAAATTAGAAATTTAATTCTAGAAGTTGATACTAACAATTCAGGATTTTCTGTTACTGATCGGTTCATTCCGGTGCTGACTTTTTGGTTATACTTCATTATTTTATGAAGAAAAACAATCGCACGAATAAATAAAAAATATGAAAAAAAATTTTTAAACACTGTTCTTAAATTAAACGCATTAAAAAATAATTCTTTTGAAAGTCCTAAAGAGTGGGAGGGGGGGGGGTGCCACGGCACTCAATTTTTTAAGCTGTTCATCACGCATATGAAAAAATTGGCAAAAACATCAAATTTTTAATTTGAAGCTATGAGTTTTACATAATGTTACATTAAGATCAAGTTGTCAAATCCATTCTGAGATAAAGTTTTTACATATTTTTTATTTTCTACTATTTGGTCTTCGTAAGTTTATACTTTCTAGCTGCGTTAGCACACAGGTTTGAGCTTCTTTAGCCAAAGATCGGATCAGAGGTTTTAGGGTGTATGAGTGCAATCAAAACATACGGCTAACGATTTAATTTCCGGATAACCAAGATCCGGTTGATCAAGAGCATACCCGACGCATTTAAAAGATAGCGATTGATCTGCTGATACATATTCCGTTTTAATCGAGAAAATCGGACGAGCGGTTGCCGAGATATTACGGTGGCACCACATCCCACCCCGTTACCAATTTTCGAAGGCGACCCGGGGACACTTGAGAATATTATCATCCGACGGGTACCGCTGGGAGCAAATGATGGTAATATAGACCAAGAGGGTCGAACAGAGCGCTACGACCGACCGTTCTTGAGATATTTGCGATTTTCGTCCGAAAATTCGGATCCGGTTAAAAAGTACTAAATTTTCCAAAAACGTAGATATATATATATGGTATAACGATATATAATAACATAAAAAGTATACACCTGACTACCATGTGACATGTACGAACGAATCAGGATTTTCCGCTAGTTATCGGGACATTCCGGTGCTAAGCTAAGGAGAGCACACCGATACATATACAAATGCCATTTATTATTAGGGTAGGATATGAGAGAATATTTATATATTTCTACATTTTTCTTCTTTTTTTACTTTTTTTATATTTATTGCATATTTACTTTCCAGGGCATCATAATCCTACAGCTATACGGAAGGAAGGAAAACATGGTAATCAGTTAAAAAATTGGGGTATGGGATATTTCGTATTTCTCTATGTTTCATGAACAGCGATCCAAAAAAAAACCATAAAAAGGAAAAGGTAATGTACGTACATACGTAAGTGTAGAACAAGGTTACCCTCAGAATCTCGAGATTATGATTAATTACGGTCATATTTTTCTTAGGCACATTTGTTAACGATTAAAAAATAACAATAACTACACAAGAAAAGTTTTGCAAAATCGCACCCACACTCCAAAAAAATATTTTAATCACCGCTATGATGTGATGTCACTGGTGTGCGATAGAATTAAATAAATGAATAATATTTAAACTGTGAAAAATTAACGCGGTCTGGCGGGGTATCGAACTCGATTGCCCGATCAACTCGGTACCCCGTATGTTAAACCTTGCGATTACACCGGTCTATTGACCGTACAAGCGAAATTTGTTCGATGGAAATTGTGAAATTACATTGGTTTAATTAGTGCTGGCCGTCGCTTCTACTACCGCCACTCCCGCGCAAATCAAAATACGGTATGCGCACGCAATTTTCTTAGAATCATTGAATTAGATAAACGAAAAAATATTATACAGAGTGGTTCAAAGAAACGGGAAATTTTGAAAGTTGTCTTGGTAGCCGTGGGCGATTGGTACCACTTGATAAGTGGCGCCAGCCTCTCTAACCTAACCTGCCATTTAGTTGTCATAGATCCTTGGAGTGGTGCGCAACGTCCATTTGCTATCAAAGTGTTTTACAAAAACAATGACAGTGTGGAGGGAGCGCGTAGAGAATTTCGCCGTCATTTTAATCCGGGACGGCACGACCGTGTTACATCAGCACATGCAATTAAAACATGGATATCTAATTTTGAGGAAACCGGTTCGGCAATGAAAAAGAAACCTCCAGGCCGTCAGCGAACCGTCCGTACACCACCGAATGTTCAAGCTTTACAAGATGCTGTCGCACGAAGTCCACATCGGTCAATCCGTCGTCTCTCAGCATCTTTACAATCGCATAGTTCAAGTATTCGAAGAATGTTAGAGAAGGACTTGCAATACCATCCGTACAAGTTGCAGATCGTCCAGGAACTGAAACCGAACGATGCAGTAGTGCGAGCACAATTCTGTAATGTAATGCTTCAGAAGATAAACGATAACGAAGAGTTTGTTCAAGAACTGTGGATGTCAGACGAAGCGCATTTCCACCTCAGTGGATTTGTTAACAAGCAAAATTTCAGATACTGGGCGCAAGAAAATCCTACGCAGCTACACTAGCGTCCGTTGCACAGCCAGAAAGTTACCGTGTGGTGTGCTATGTCATCTTACGGTGTTATAGGCCCTTATTTTTTTGAGGATCACAACGGTCTTGCGATTACAGTGACGTCGGCTCGTTACGTAGCCGTGCTTGAAACCTTTGTTGTGGAACAACAAAAGAGATTTCCACCGATTCTTAACACAGCCTGGTTTCAACAAGACAGAGCAACGTCACATACTGCACGAATATCGATGGCAGCTGTACGCCGATTGTTTGGACAACGTGTCATTTCATTAAATGGTGACATTAGATGGCCTCCCAGATCGCCTGATCTCTCAGTTTGCGATTACTTTTTGTGGGGTCACCTTAAAAGCAAAGTGTTCCACAGTAGACCTGCTACAACGGAAGAACTGAAGGCAAAGCAATTGAGGAAATTCCAGTTGAGATGTTACGTCAAACCATGAACAATTTAACGAAGAGACTTCGTGAGTGTTTACATAGAAGAGGAGGTCACCTGGAAGATGTCATCTTTAAAAAATAAACTAAAATGTATGTATCCTAAAATGGCAACATTTGTACAATTACTTGAAATAAAATTCATTTTCTAAAAAAAATATTTCATTAACGTTATTTAATTTTTAAAATTTCCCGTTTCTTTGAATCACTCTGTATTTAAATAACATGATATTTTAAATTAAGTTTTGCGTGTAAGCCTTGCATCAAAAACAACCACAGTTTTCAGTTTTTTTTATACTATCAAAAATCTGTTGTCTTTGATGCAATACAGATGGTTTTTTTCAGCATTATATATATTAATATCAGATTCTACTTACGGTTTAATACGAAAATTTCTTTTGTAATCGCTAATTTCTAACCTCGTCTAAGCTTCTTCGGGGAGTAAAGCTTAAGGATAATGTCGGTCGTCCTTGATTCAAAAGGACATATCCCTTTCTTATGATCATTTCCCTTAAGGGATATTTGAGTACGAGGAACATGTGTCCTTAACGATTATTTATAACTAGAAAAGAGGATTTTCAGAGAAATGATAACGATAATGTTAACGTTATATTTTTGGCTCGACTAACCTGAATAATATATGTTACAATCACCAGAATTACGTTAGATCTTTGAAGGGCTGCCTTACGGTTAACTTAACGGGGAACATTTTGATAAATAATTAACGAGAATTTTTGTACAATGTTTAGGAAGTTACGTCTTTGTTATATAGATACTAACTAGAATTTAGAAAAATACTGCAAACGGTAGTTTTAGGGGTGGTGTCGGATATTAGAGGGTGAATGTTTGTGTTACAGAAAGATATATATATATATATAGTAAAGGGATGCTCGGCTAGATAGATAGATGGATATTGGCTCCATCGGGAAAGAAGACTTAATGAACCAACTGAAAACTCCCCCTTGACCAATGAGGGATGACCGATCAATAATGAGAGATCAACCATTACCGCAATCCTTCCCCCCGTTTTCTCTATCAAACGTAATACACATTTATACACACTTCTTATTGTATTTTAACTTTTTTTTTGTCAAAAGTTCTACAAGACTTCCTCCTAATAGGATATATATATATATCTTCCATTAAGATAAAAGTTTGAGATATAATAAATCATTTTGTTATTTAGCAATTACTTTGTGATTAATTATATAAAGATAATTAGATGAAATTGATGAAGTTGTTTGTTTATCAGTCTCTCAGTTTATCCAAAATTTCTCTTGCACGGGAATTCAGTTGCTATATTAACAGTGAAATATCAAATAAATTTATCTTTTAATTTTTTGATAAATTTTACGTAATTTAGGAAGTTTTTTTTGTATAAAAATACGGGCATCGTCATCTTTGGTCACTTAATCTCAGAACTCCCCCCCCCCAAAAAAAAACCCAAATATTACATGAGTTAGGATAGTATCTCTGACTACACGGAAGTAAACTAAAGTATTTACCCCTATTGTACGTATATGTTACCGTGAAAGACCGAAATATTTGGTTATTAAGACCTTCGCCGTTACATGTCGACAAACACAGATAATCTCTGATGGGGGGTCGAAACGAAAACTAGAAATTAAAAGAAAATCATACGATACCAATCTCTAAGGTAAACAGATTACGAGAAACCCTCATAAAAAAATTGAAGTTTTAATTTACGCCAAGCATAACCTACGCTCGCTAACCCTGTCTAATTAACATAAAATACACAAATAATAAATTTTATTCTCCATCATTGGAGACGATGAATCAAATTCACCGCATTCAGCATTCACTGATGGTGAAAGTTTAATAATAATAACAATAATTTATTTATTTATTTTGTTTTTTTGTGCAGCAGAACAGCTTTACAAAGCCTTCATATGTTGCACAGTATTACTTAAAAATATATGCAATAGTTACAATATCTTTAAAACAGTTATAAGTAACAATTCACATATAAATTGAAAATACAATATTTAAATACATAAATATCCGAATACAATACTAATAATAAGTAATGCGAATAAGTAAACGAATAAAAAACATTCACAGCAATGGAAATAATAATTAAAGTTTCAAGTAACAATTCACAAAAAGTTTACAAAATTATAAATCAGTAAATTTACATCTTATAAATCAATAGAAAATTTACATATATATAATAACAAATGCAAGTTATGAGTCTGTGCATAACCATAAAAATAATATTAATAAAATGCTCCAAACAATTTTAGTAATAATAACTGATATCTATCACATTATCCAGTAATAATAACTATAATTACAAAGAATAACAATTTAGTAATAATAATAATACTAATAATAATAATTTGTTTATTTGCTTTGGTCAGTTATCCTGAAGCGAAGAAAATTGTTAATCAGCGTACACCACGACCATCGACTTCTTATGCAGAAGCAGCGGCTGCCCCTTCCACATCAAAAATTAATGTGGATCATTTGCTTAACAAGATGGCACCAAGTCTTGCGACAATGATTGAAAGAATCATTGATTCAAAGATTGAGTCGACTCATCATCTCGATTCCCCCAAGAGGGGAGAAGATCCCACCTCGTAGCGTGTCCGGTCGCTACACCACCCCCTCCGTTCCTAGCCAGTAGTGGCTTTAATGGAGGATGAGTAGTCGACTCATCAGAGAAAACAAAGTAATGATGAGAAGGCTCATCCTCGGACTGACGCCGTTGACATGAGAGACGCACCAGCGCCGTTTAAAAAACCAGCCAAATCTGCGATCGTAAAAGCCACCAACTAGCGTGGAAATTAAAAATCTTGACTTATCTGACAAAAAGAAACAGATCACTCCGTCGACTAGTCACAAGCCTAAAGAAATTGCGACAAGGAAATCCGAGTCTACCGAAATGGAGGTGCAAGTTATTATTGAAAAAGCACCAGATAAAAATGATATAAAAACTGCAACAATGGAGCCTCCAAAAGCTCAAAGAACAGCTTCAGCGAGAGCATCTATTTCAGCTGGACCCAGCACTGCAGTAGAGATAGAATCCAGTTCATCAGCCGCGGAAAGTGCATCGCTTGCTAGTTTAGATTCAATAGCAACGATGCTAACTACACCAACGATGTTTTTGTCTCCTGATGTAAGCCGGCGAACGTCATTGGCATCAGAAACAGAAGACCATGCCATGTCCGAGGCCTCAGACACACTGTCATCAGAAGTTGAGGCCGTTTGCAGAATGGAAAAACGCAAGAAAAGATGGCCGAAAGGAAAGCCTAGAAAGTAATATTCTGGATTCGATGTTATAGAAGAATGTAAATTTTTTAACAGTTTTGATTCATGAGAATGTGAATCATTGAACCTTTTTTTTATTTTTTTATTTTTTGAAATGGGATGGGGCTAATGACCAAAGTAGTCGATGCCCCTAAAAACCTCAAAAAAAAAAAAAAAATCATATATCACATAAAATCACAAAAGAACAGCCTCAAGTCAACAACCCACATATAAATTAAAAATACAATATTCCAAACACAATAATAATAACAATTATACAGTCAAATACAAAAAAATAATAATTAGAACTTTAAAAACGGTAGCTATGGAGTGATAATAAAAACACATAGATGAAAAATATACAAATCTTTGGTGAGGAGTCGCTTGGAGTACTCGACCGTGGTGTGGGAAATAGTACACGAGTTTTTGCTGAGTAAAACACGAGTAATAACTGCGTGTTTCCATAGGGAAGGAAAAGAAGAAGACAAGCTCCAATTAAACAGGGAATAATAATAATAATAGTAATAATCTGTATTTATTCCACAAAATAAATAAGATTACAAATGAAAATAAAATTATTTACAGTAATAAATTCTTAATACATAAACTTAGTACACAAACAACCAAACAATATAAAATAGTATTAGTAAAATTTATTACATAATCTTGAGGAACTAGGTACCCCCTATAGTAATAACGGTATTGGAGGTTACCATCCAATTATTTATTTTTAGAAAGTAAAACAATAAACTAATCATTTATTGAATAACGGTCAAATGTGGATTTCCAAGTTGGATTTCAAAATTAATTATACGATACAATCCTTGCAGTAATATGATTTCAGCTAGTGATAAGATTATATACGCATACATACAGATTAAATAACTCAGAACCGTAAATACAATACAAGAATATAGTGATAAAATTGGAAATTAAATTATCCTAGATAAAATTGAAATAAAAATAATGATAACAAAAATAAAGGTAATAAAAATCTGAAATTTTTTACCATCGATTCCACCCAGAAACATAATCGATTAAAAAAACTCTCTACATCTTCAATTGACGACAGCCAATCATAAATTGATAGTAAATACCTTTTAGAGTCTTCTGTAGAATTAAATTCCCTTGGTAAGTGATTAGTACAAGGTGAAAAGATAAAGATGCTACGATTTGCTGATGATATAGTAATTCTAGCCGAGAGTAAAAAGGATTTAGAAGAAACAATGAACGGCATAGATGAAGTCCTACACAAGAACTATCGCGTGAAAATAAACAAGAACAAAACAAAAGTAACGAAATGTAGTAGAAATAACTAAGATGGACCACTGAATGTGAAAATAGGAGGAGAAAAGATTATGGAGGTAGAAGAATTTTGTTATTTGGGAAGTAGAATTACTAAAGATGGACCACTAAGAATCGAGTTATTTAAACGTTTTTATTCATACTTAGGTCCAAAAATATTTAATCACTTTTTTTTTGTCTTCCATCATTTGTCTGGTTTGATGCAGCTCTCCAAGATTCCCTATCTAGTGCTAGTGGTTTCATTTCAGTATACCCTCTACATCGTACATCCCTAACAATTTGTTTTACATATTCCAAACGTGGCCTGCCTACACAATTTTTCCCTTCTACCTGTCCTTCCAATATTAAAGCGACTATTCCAGGATGCCTTAGTATGTGGGCTATAAGTTTGTCTCTTCTTTTAACTATATTTTTCCAAATGCTTCTTTCTTCATCTATTTGCCGCAATACCTCTTCATTTGTCACTTTATCCACCCATTTGATTTTTAACATTCTCCTATAGCACCGCATTTCAAAAGCTTCTAATCTTTTCTTCTCAGATACTCCGATCGTCCAAGTTTCACTTCCATATAAAGCGACACTCCAAACATACACTTTCAAAAATCTTTTCCTGACATTTAAATTAATTTTTGATGTAAACAAATTATATTTCTTACTGAAGGCTCGTTTAGCTTGTGCTATTCGGCATTTCATATCGCTCCTGCTTTGTCCATCTTTAGTAATTCTACTTCCCAAATAACAAAATTGTTCTACCTCCATAATCTTTTCTCTTCCTTTTTTCACATTCAGTGGTCCATCTTTGTTAAAATCGTACAATGTATAAAAAATATGGTAGACTATTTTTGCTATAGACTGTATTATAAAATAGTAATAAAATTCGGTAATTCGTAGATATAAACAACATACTTTAGGTATGTTGTAAAAATAAAGAATTTCAAACGTATAGCTGAAATGTAACGTTCAGTTGTTGAAATTTTCATCCGGAGACCCGGGTTCGAATACCGGTATTTTTCATGCGCTACAAAATTCCATATTCGTATCCCACATACAAGCTTCAAGCTTTTGTGATGATATCAAAAAGCAAAAATAAAAAGATTATCTTAACTTATAGAGATATACAGCCATCCAATAGTAAAAGAGGATGAATGTTTGTGTATAACCAACCAATCAGACAATCATAAACATAATCCCACTCTTATTAACAATCTAATCAGCGTAATAACTGCGGTAAGCCTCATCACCGATTTTAACCAATTATAATTCGTAATAGAAAATACAATTTGCTACCGATTAATAAAACCAGATGTTCTTCAGCGTTTGAATGCTATTTTAATTAAATTAAAGTTACGCACAAGACAACACCAAAAATATTATTGATCTGCGTAAAATTTAGAATATATGACAAACTACATCATTATATACGTACTCTAAAGGAAGTATATCAGGATTATTATTTTTATTATTATTATTATTATAAAAATAAACCGTAATATTACCGGTAAAATCTTAATTTATTACAAGCATAAGAGTACCTACAATAACTCTCCCGACCCCAACAATACATCAATTTCTTTGAAGTAAATTGTAAGAGGGTTTCAGATAGAAAAGTGGTAACGGTGGGGGGGGGGGGTAGTAATCACAAGAGAGAAATGAAGATGGGTAAATGTTACATATAGAAAGAGATAAAGTAAAAGGGAGTAAGAAAAGAAATAGTGAATGAACGGGGAAGTGGAGGGAAAATGAAAAGAGTAAGAGGAGTAATGGAGGAACGAAAGGGGAAGAACTATAATGGGAGGTTTAGTTAAACCTCTCACTGTGTGTGTGTGTGTGTGTGTGTGTGTGTGTGTGTACGTATATATACTGTAAGAAGTATAGGGGAGAGACTAACATAAAGACAACAGGGAATAAAAGAAGAAGGGGGAAGTATAAGGAATAAAAGGGGAAAAAGTTAAGAGACTAATAAAGGAAGGAAAAGAAGAAAATAAAAGTAGTAAACAACAAGAAGGGAGAAGAAATTTTTAACGAAATAGAAGGACTCGAAGAAGTTTTATTATAGCCAATATAAACGCTGTATATGTACTTGAGAAAACTATACAATTTTATTTTTATTTTTGACCAAGCAAAAGTTAGGTATCGATGACAATTACGACACGACATTTTAACTATTCTGTTCGTAATCTTAAAATCAAAAAATAATATTAAGTAACGGTTTGAAAAACTCTTGTCAACGTTAATCACGAATACTTTTTATTTTAAATTATTATTATTAAAACTTTGGTTTTCGTACAACCAAAAAAAAGGTTACAAGAGATTGTAAGTTACGAAAAAACTGGAAAAAAATCATGTACAATTTTAACGATATATCAAAAAATCGGGCTATAATAACGAATTTTGAGAAATACAGAATCTTGGTAAAAAAAAAAATTAAGTAATTAAAAAGTTAACGACAGATACCCAACGACAAAATAAACAAATTTTTAACAGTTGTTAATTAGGACCACACATCCGTGCATTCGAATATTTTGAAACAAAAAACTATCAAAATATGCTAGTATAACCAATAAATTACAGGATTTATTATTTTAGAACTTTTCAACTAGTTCTGATGACAGTCTTTTCTATATCTGGCCATTTAATCAACAGTTTCTTTCATTTTTTCTATTTTAATTTATGGTTTTTAGTTAAGAATATGTTGATTTACAAACTTGGCAGACGATTTTTAAATCATATTAAAAGTGTGTTAGGATTTTAATTAATTATATTACATTTTATTGTTATATTTTTGCTGTAGAGGACCACGTGAGACTACAGAAGACCAAGCGAATATAATTTTAATTCCTTCTGTTATAATTTATTCTCTTTCTCCACCAGAATTCTTTCACCCTTTCACTATGCTGTGTTTTTCGTTATTCTGTCCAGCATATGCACTCACTTTTCTTTTTTTGCATTCTTCGGATTTTTTTCTGTAATTTTCTTTTTAATAACCTTTTATTCGATCGGAGTAAAAAAATTACAAGCTTTTGAATGCAGTACTATAGGAGAATGTTAAAAATCAGATGGGTGGATAAAGTGGCCAATGAAGAGCTGTTGCGGTAAAAAGATGAAGAAAGAAGCATTTGAAAAAATATAGCTAAAAAAAGAGGCATACTTATAGGCCACATCTTAAGGCATCCTGGAAAAGTCGCTTTTATTGGAGGGACAGGTAGATGGGAAAAATTGTGCAGCCAGGCAACATTTGGAATACGCAATATTTGGAAACGACTGGCACTAGATAAGGAATCTTGGACAGCTGCATCAAACCAGTCAAATGACTGGTTTCTATATGTGCTTTATTTAGGCCTACTTTACTTTTTTATGTATGGAAGCGGAGTTTTACATTTCCAAAATTTATCAAAACGTTCTTTTGTTCAATCTACCTGAATCCATTCAAGGTACTCTTTCGAAATTTCCCCTCCAAAAGTTTTCTATTTTTTTTAACGATATACAACGAATCCTAGTATACTAACATAATCTAACTAAACATAACCTACGCTCGCTAACCTGGTCTAATTAAAGTTAAATGTATAAATTATATGCAACAATGATTCAATCTTTAATGATGGTTAATACAGTTTTTTAAATTCTTATTTATGCGAATTTCTATGCCGTTACCGACATAAGGATTAAGAAGATTTGTTCAATTCAATTTTATACTTCAACATATTAGTGAGTTTCATCCTAAAGTAGAATATCGTTTAGTTAAGTATGGTAATTTATTATAAAAAAAAAGTAATTGCAATTATGATTTAATATAAGTATTATATATTATGAATTTTTAATTATACTCTCGTTTCTCCAAAATAATTTAATCTAATCATTAAAATACGAGGTCTGTAAATAAAATAATGAGAATAGTTTTTTTTTTGCAGCCAAAGTAGGAACACCGTAAAGTTATTAGTAAACGTATGGTTACATGAACAGCTGATTTATATTAGGTATTAATATTTTTACTCTGTTATTGCCACGTGAGACGTAAACAAACTTTTCATGAAACGAGTTTTTGTTGTGCGTTACAAAAATGAGTGATACTAATTATGAGCAATGTAGTGAAGTCAAGTTTTGTGTTAAACTGGGTGAGAATGCTACTGAAACTTTTTCAAAATTGAAAAGGGAATAACTTTTTTTGAATTGAAGATGACGTTCTGTCACGAACCCAACTTTTTAGGTGGTTTAAAGCATTTTCAGATAGCCGGGAATCAGTTGCCGACGATCTACGCTCTGGAAGACCGTTAACGTCAAAAAGTGACGACAATGTTGAGCGAACCAGAGAATTGATAGGGTACGACCGGCGATTAACTGTCAGAATGATTGCAGAACAATTGAATTTACACCATACCCCAGTCCATAAAATCTTGACAAACAAATTGGACATGAAAAAAAGTTTGGGCAAAATTGATCCCAAAAAACCTCACTGTTGAACAGAAAAACAACAGGGTGAAAATGTGCCGCGATCTTCGACGGCAAATTGAAACTGATCCTGGTTTTCTAAAAAATATTACTGGTGATGAATCTTGGATATTTGAGTATGACCTAGAAACAAAACGCCAGAGCAAAGTGTGGCACACTTCAAACTCACCGCGTCCCAAAGAAGCAAAAATGAGAAAATCAAAACAAAATTTGTTTTTTGATAGTAATGGGATTTCCGTAAGGAAATTTTACCTAGGAAGCAGTTTTTGCCTACAGGACAGACTGTAAATCGATATGTTTACTGAGAAATTCTTAAAAGACTGCGGAAAAGAGTTGTCCGCGTGAGACCATCCTTCAAAGACAACTGGATGCTACATCATGACAATGCACCTTGTCACACTGCACTCTCAATTACTGAGGTTTTGACAAAAAAAAAAGCATTCCTGTAGTTCCTCAACCTTATTCACCAGACTTCAGTCCTGCGATTTTTTTCTGTTTCCGACTTCATAAAGAGTAAAACACCTCAAAGGACGTTTTATATATATGGTACAGTCAAAGGCCGATTTAGTCATTCCTAGGTTTGACTAGTCAAACCCACCGGGTTGGCCTAGTGGTTAACGCGTCTTCCCAAATCAGCTGATTCGGAAGACGAGAGTTCCAGCGTTCAAGTCCTAGTTAAGCCAGTTATTTTTACACGGATTTGAATACAAGATCGTGGATACCGGTGTTCTTTGGTGGTTGGGTTTCAATTAACCACACGTCTCAGGAATGGTCGAACTGAGAATGTACAAGACTACACTTCATTTACACTCATACATATCATCCTCATTCATCCTCTGAAGAATTATCTAAACGGTAGTTACCGGAGGCTAAACAGGAAAAAGAAAGAAAGAAAGGTTTCAATCAGCTTTGTCATTAAATACTTAACTGACAATGTGATTTTTGTCTTAATTTCACATGTTTTATTGTTGAATCAATAATTTTTTTATTTTTATTTCATAGATCTCCTGGTATAAAATGAAAAGAATAAATGTAAAAATCGGCCTTTGACTGTAACAAATACAGCAAACTAAATTCTGCCTTTAAAGTTCCTAATAAAATGTAATCGACCAATTAAAGCTCGTCTTTACGTGAGCCAATAAAGGAAAATTTCGGGTAACATTCACTCTACATTATTTCTGGTGGCAGATATAAGAGTGAACGTTATATTCCCAAAAAAATTGCCTGATTATTTTTTACTAGGAATGTGACATTTCTTTTTAATTCAAATGTATTTTCTTGAGCTCTCCAATTTTTCCAATCTAACATACTTTTTAAAAATATTTGTAATTGCTCGGATATTTGTTTGTTCGAACAAATGAGATCTATGAAATAAAAAATCATTATTGATTCAACAATAAAACATGTGAAATTAAGAAAAAAAAACACATTGTCAGTTAAGTATTTAATGACAAAGCTGATTGTCTGATAGAGTTTTCAACTTTGACTGGTCGATTTGGTCGCTCTTAAGATTGCCTAAAAACATTTTAGCCAAAGGCCGAAAGAGAAAGTCTGTTTTCAGCTTTGACTACGAAGCTTAGTCAATCTGCAGGTTTGACTAGTCAAACCTAGGAATAACTGTAAATCGGCCTTTGACTGTAACATATATCTATAAAAGTTCTGACGTTTTATATATAAGGTTTTATAAAAGGTCTGACGTTTTATATATATAAAGAAGAAAAGACCTACAGAACCCCCAAACTAAAATGCTTTTTTTTTATATAGAAGTAAGCCTAATATTTACAAGGGTGTTTCTTAATGATATGTATATACGCTAATTATAACCATCTCCTATTAAAAAGACCACAAATTAGTTCAGTGTAGGTTTATGTTGTGTGTATATATGAATTCTTCCTGGGGCGGAAATTACAAAAGACAAGTCTATAGTCGTATTATGTAATCTATATAGCTTTAAAAAAATATTAAAAAAAAAATTTTATAAGTACAGGCACGCGTTCAGGTAAAAAATAAACCTTTTGAACTTAGGAAATACGTAGAAAATAGACTAAGGGGTTAAAAAATAATAAAAAACCAACCCTTCATATGGTATGGTATGAAATAAATACTAATAAAAGTAACACACGTACACACACACATCTAAATCTATGATCTCCTCGTTATCCTTCTTAACATTTACACGAGAAAGGATAAAAAGCACCACATAATCGTTATCTCTACAATAAAAATGTCATTAGATATTTTTTATACTAGCGTATTAAACATATAATAAGAAGGACAAACCACACGACCTGCCGCCGATACCAAAAGAAGGGGCTAATGTAAAGAGAGAAGGGATGTTTAAATGGAAAGGGTTTTATTATTTATGTTTAGTTATTTAGTAGTTTTAATAGCGAGTAGTTTTCTATACCCAAATAATTTATTGAATTGCTTCATAAACCGGTCCAAAGAACCCCTCTTCACCATAAATAAAAAAAGTTGCTTTTTACGGAGTTAAAAGGGTGAAGTATAACCTACCATTAAATATAATAAATTTTTGGTTACAATACTGAAGGGTTACACAAATACGGTAAAAAATAAGTGTTTTTTACTTCCTTGTACGAAGTAAAGTAAGTATTGTAATCGCGGAAAATTTCGGTTTTCAGATTTCACCGGAAATATCCATTTTGACCATCCCTGAATCCATTTTCACTATTTTCAGCGTGACATCTGTACGTAATGTATGTAGGGGTATGTATGTATCTCGCATAAATCAAAAATAATTAACCGTAGTATATTGAAATTTTGGATTTAGTACTGTTGTACCATCTAATTGTACACCTCTCCTTTTGATTCCAATCGACTGGATAAAAAGTGTCCAAAAAAGCCTTTTCCGTAACTGTAGTAACATCTTTTTAAATTAGACAAAAGAATTTTAAGAAACATACGAACGCGATTGCCAGAAAGGAGTTAATTAACTAAAAATTGAAAGTTAAATTTATAAAAATTCAGGAAAAATCTAATGTGGACACCACATGACTTCCTTGTATGCCTATTAAGTTGCATATACACAATTTTTAAAATGAAAATACATAAAAATTTATTTCATTAATAACTTCTGATATTTTTTCACATATTTTTTTGTCTTCAGTCATTTGACTGGTTTGATGCAGCTCTCCAAGATTCCCTATCTGTATCTACCCCGTACATCCTATATACCTAACAATTTGTTTTACATATTCCAAACGTTCACAATTTCTTCCTTCTACCTGTCCATCTAAATATTAAAGCGACTATTCCACGATGCCTTAATATGTGGCCTATAAGTCTGTCTCTTGTTTTAGCTATATTTTTCCAAATGCTTCTTTCTTCATCGATTTGCTGCAACACCTCTTCATTTGTCACTTTATCCACCCATCTGATTTTTTAAATTCTCCTATAGCACCACATTTCAAAAGCTTCTTCTTTTCTTCTCAGGTACTTCGATCGTCCAAGATTCACTTCCATATAAAGCGACGCTCCAAACATATACTTTCAAAAATATTTTCCTTTAAATTAATTATAAATAATATTTCAATAAAATTAAAAAAAATTAATTTAATTGAAATATTATGTATCATAAAATCTTTTTTTACAATCAAGAGATTAATATTATTAATAAATCAATGTATTTAAATTAGAAAAAAGAGATGAAGTCCGATTCGAACTGATGTGCCTTCCCCTTCTAAGATTCAAGTATTTCATTAATTAAAATTTTATTTGGCTATAACTCTTGAACCGATGTAAATAACTATCATTTATCGTTGAAAATCTCTCAATGAGAGATTACTGCAGTTAAGGAAAATCCAAAATCTAGATTCTTCGGATTTTGAGCTTTTTGGGGGACTTTTGGTCCAGTTGATTGCCATACAAAGGGAAGGTGCACAACTAGATGTTACAACAGTCCTAAATCCAAAATTTTAACATCCTACGGCTAATCGTTTTTGAGTTGTGCGAGATACGTACAGACAACACGCCGAAATTTGTAAAAATGGATTCAGAGATGATCAAAATGGATATTTCCGTTATAATCTGAAGACCAAAATTTTTCGCGATCACAATACTTCCTTTACTTCGTACAAGGAAGTAAAAAAGGCAAGGTAGGTTAATATAAAAGTATTCAAAATTTCTAAAAAAAGAACGTTTAAACGAACGTTCGGTTAATTAAACAATTAATTAACACGTATAATAATAAATCTTTCTTTATACAAATCAATTATTAATTATCACTATAGACTAAATAATTAATCATCTTTTTAAATTTAAATCTAAAAGAAAGTTATACACATGAGAACCAAAATTTTCAATAGAAAAAAAATAGTAAAATATAGTATAAACCAAAAAAGTATGATTTCAAAATATTTTTTTAAATAAATGAAAAAACTAAATAAACATAAATAAATGAATAAATAAACATCTATAGGGTTTTATCGTCCCCCTAATTCAATACCTAAGGTTTTTAACTTAAAAATAAAATAAATTTAAAAATTATAATAAAGTATATTTCTAGTCAAATCATTCATTCCAGACGTCAATTACAAGACTAATTATTATGTTATATTACCATAGACAAATTACTGTTGAAAAATTGTAGCAGTAAATTTTTTAACAGTAATTTTTTTAAAACTAAAAAAAAAGTTTTACAATTTTTTTAAATTAAAAAAAAGTTCTAAAAAAATTAAAAAATCTATATTTTTAAACATTGATCGGTTTCCCCACGTCAAATATTGCGGCCAAAGTATTTTTTTTTATTTTTTGTGTACCACTTTCAATACTACTTTGTCTTTTTCTTTCTTTTTCCTGTTTAACCTCCAGTAAGTACCGTTTAGATAATTCTTCTGAGGATGAATGAGGATGATATGTATGAGTGTAAATGAAGTGTAGTCTTGTACATTCTCAGTTCGACCATTCCTGAGATGTGTGGTTAATTGAAACCCAACCACCAAAGAACACCGGTATCCACGATCTAGTATTCAAATCCGTGTAAAAATAACTGGCTTTACTAGGGACTTGAACGCTGGAACTCTCGTCTTTCAAATCAGGTGATTTGGGAAGACGCGTTCACCACTTGACCGAACCGGTGGGTAATACTACTTTGTGTAGGATGACAAAAACAAAACTTCGGTTTTGTTTTTGCAATAAATAAAAACAATGCTTTTTTCAATTTTTATGGAAGGGAGGGAATTCTGGGGCGTTTTTTTTAAAATGGTAAGATAAGCATGCACACTTGTACTAAGTGCTTAATATAAAGTAGGGTTATGTTAGCAAAATTTTGAGAAAATTAATCCCCGTAACTCCCTATCCGCGGGAGATATTGGTCCTAAACTTTTACCAACAAATTTCCCCGTATACATGAGTTTCTGAAAAAAAACTTCATTAAAGTTTATATATTTAGTCAAAAGTTATTAAGCTTCAAACACGCCAACACAGGAACATTACCCCAGTTTTTATTTTTTGAAATTCCTGGGTCATAAAACGTAGAGAGATGCAGAAAAACACTCGTACCCCATTTTTTGACCGATCCTGAAGGAGAGCTCTACAGCTATAATCCTAGGAAAATAAGATTTATCGATATAGTAATACTTTTTATAAAATACTTTAACAGTATTTTATTTATTTTTTTTTTTGTTACGGCCCGGAAGGACCAATTAGTCATTTATGTTTAGTCTTTTTTATCTTCCAATACTCCTTCATTTTCCTGGAAAAATCCCTTTTCCGTTCCTCTGTCCAAACCGTCCCCGTTTTCTTTTTAGGCTTTTCTGCAAATTTAACACCGGGCAAGTTGTTATAATATCCAGATCCTGTTCTGAGATCTTGCAGTTCAATGCCTGCTTCTTTGATGTCTTGAAGCACCTCACCTCAGTGAGCCACACTGGTTGCGTTTTTAGCTTTAGCAATCTTTCCAAGAGTCGTTTACTTTTCCTTGATTCCTCCAAACGCAAGAGGTGGCCAAAGAATTTTATTCTCTTCTTTCTTATTTCTTCTGTAATTGGTGTAACGACTTCATAGATTTTATGGTTTGGGAGTACTCTCCACTTTCCTTCCACCAAGTTTACCCCGCCAATGCAGGTCCTTACGATCCTTCTTTCTATTTTGGCTAATTTTTCAGTTCTGGATGCTATCTTGATTTTCACTCCCATACATTACTATCGGTTTGATCACCGTATTATAGTGTCTTATCTTGGGTTGTTTGGAGATGCATTTCTTGTTATAGGTGTTTCGTGTGACCACTTGTGCTATTGCTAGTCTGTGTGCTCTTTCATTTAATAGTATTTTAAATAAAGTTGTGGGAATTTTTTTTAATTTTTAACCCGTTTGATGATCTACTAAAAATGAAGGAAATAAACAGTAAAATGTATAAAATTTGAGACAAAAACTAAAATATTTGATATAAATAGATATATCATTAATACATATTTTAATTAATAAGTTAATTTTACAACTAGAAGGGAGTCAATAAATACCTGTAATCTCTTAAATGCCTGACTGATAACGAAAAAATATTTTCATAAATCATTTGTATACCTCCATATTCAGGTGTTATAATAAATACAACGCCAGTGCAGAGTTGACCAAAACCGTTGGTCTAACAGTAAATATAGTTATAAAAAAACGAATATACATGGAATATTACACAAATAAAAGGGGGGAATGTATATATATAAAGAATAAAAATAATAACGGACCTGATGGTGGTCTTTTTTTTTAAATATATACGTTAACTATAATGGCCTAACAGTGGACAAGGGTTTGCTTCAATGTCAAAGAAAAAAAATAAAGGAAAAAAAACGGTGGGTCAGAATTAAGGATAGGGAAGAGAAACACAACATATCTCACGCCCTTATCCTATTGGTTAAAAATTCGACACGCGAGAGCTTTCTAAACCTACTTCATTGTATTATAATATAGAGCAGTACAAATTTCCCTAAAAGTATATCATGTCATGTAGAGAGAGAGAGAGAGAGAAAATGAAATAAATAAAGAAAAAAAAATATATAAATACAATTCAATGAAACTGCTGTTTGCAGGCATGTTTGACGACGTGAGAATTGAGTACGCGTACAATTCATTGTGGAAATGATTTGAATATATATACATATATATACACAACATTGGATACTTGAAAATGTCATTTTACCCCTCCTCGGGGGCCACTTCTTTTTATAACTGTCTTGTTCAGCCGGTCCATCTGGTGAATAGTAAATTGTGGTGGTGCAGTTACCAGCGGCTACAAGTCGTCGTTACGTGTTTTTGATGCCCTTTCTGGAACAAATCTCTCATTTTCATTTCGACTGTTATATCTATTATAATATAACATCGTAGCGTGTGCGGTTTTATATATGCATACTCTTCTTATTCTGTTTATAATAATAAATTACCAAGGCGATTCGCAGAACTTTTTTTCAAATTATGAGCTCTTATACAAAACTGCATAATACAAATTCAAACGAGATATTTTTTTTTAAGGTCAGATATGGTGAAATATAAAAACCGGCCACCATGACGCATTAGATTTAAAGAAAAAAACGTTTGGCACATGTCATCATAAAAAAAATATATCAACGCAAACGACACATCCATATTTTTCCTCTATTTCTCAGTTGGCCCAATTTAAATGAAAATTTTATCATTTTTTATTTTATCCTTAACGAAAAATGTTTTTTTGGGGTTTAATCGTACTGTTCGTTTTTAAATATGTATAATTTTACGAAAAAAAAGGAAATTTATCATAAATTAATGAACCACGAGTAGAGTAGAACACCGAACCCTTTTTCCAAACCTAGATTTATACAATTAACAAAGGAGTTAATTCCATTCCATTTTAAAACGAATATAACCCTTCAATTAATAAGGATATTTTGAATCGTTTCTCATAAATAAAAATTTAAATATTATAAAACTCTGTTCTAAATATTTTATTCCGATCGTAACAACATAAAAATGATATTGTTGACCTTGACAGTGACACTTGATTTCAATATTGATTTAACAATAAAAAGGACTGTTCAATCATTTTTTAAGATTGATCAACGGAAATTTGTGAAAATCTTAATTGTAATAAACTTAAAAAGTATAAAATTGTAAATAAATAAAAAATATATAAAAAAAACTTTTTAAAAATCACTCTTATTAAATGCACTAAAATGTAGATAATAAAAATATGTACAAAATTTTTTAAAACACCACTCACTCTTAAATTAAACACACTAAATTTAAAAATTAATTTAAGGACGGTATCTGAGAATAGATTTGAGAACAAGCTTTGATGATGATATGTAAGATTATGTTAAAGTCATAGCTTCAAATAAAAAAATTTGTTGTTTTAGCCACTTTTTTTAATATGAGTGATTTGGGAAAGCAAAGATTTTTACTTTGACATGAGCTCCCCACTCTTTAGACCATTGATCACGTATATGAAAAAATTGGCAAAAACATCAAATTTTTAATTTGAAGCTATACGACTTCCACATAATCTTACATATCATTATCAAAGCTTGTTGTCAAATCCATTCTGAGATACCGTCCTAAAATTATTTTTTACCTTTAGTGCGTTTAATTTAACAGCGGTGTTTTAAAAATATTTTTACTTATTTTTTACTTATTTTTTACTTATTTATTTCAATTTAGATTCGGAGTAACAGTACAAGGTGAAAAGATAAAGATGCTACGATTTGCTGATGATATAGTAATTCTAGCCGAGAGTAAAAAGGATTTAGAAGAAACAATGAACGGCATAGATGAAGTCCTGCGCAAGAACTATCGCATGAAGATAAACAAGAAGAAAACAAAAGTAATGAAATGTAGTAGAAATAACAAAGATGGACCACTGAATGTGAAAATAGGAAGAGAAAAGATTATGGAGGTAGAAGAATTTTGTTATTTGGGAAGTAGAATTACTAAAGATGGACGAAGCAGGAGCGATATAAAATGCCGAATAGCACAAGCGAAACGAGCCTTCAGTAAGAACATACATCAAAAATTAATTTAAATGTCAGGAAAAGATTTTTGAAAGTGTATGTTTTTGAGTGTCGCTTTATATGGAAGTGAAACTTGGACGATCGGAGTATCTGAGAAGAAAAGATTAGAAGCTTTTGAAATGCGGTGCTATAGGAGAATGTTAAAAATCAGATGGGTGGATAAAGTGACAAATGAAGAGTTGTTGCGGCAAATAGATGAAGAAAAAAGCATTTGGAAAAATATATCTAAAAGAAGAGACAGACTTATAGGCCACATATTAAGGCATCCTGGAATAGTCGCTTTAATATTGGAAGGACAGATAGAAGGAAAAAATTGTGTAGGCAGGCCACGATTGGAATATGTAAAACAAATTGTTAGGGATGTAGGATGTAGAGGGTATATTGAAATGAAACGGCTAGCAAAGATAGGGAATCTTGGAGATCTGCATCAAACCAGTCAAGTGACTGAAGACAAAAAAAATAATTTATGTAAACATTAAAAATTTTGGTTATGAAACAAAATAAATTTTGAGTACACTAAAATGAATTTCCATTGTTACTCTTTCCGTAGGTTAAAAAAAGCTTTTTTAACCTACGTATGATTTAAAATAAGAATGCTAAAACTCATGGGAAAAGTGATGAAAATGGCTGTTTTTACCTGTTGATAAATAAGAAAACAGTCTATTACCCTAGAAAAAAATTATTTAAAAATATAAAAATATATTTTTTGGCCACTACAAGGTTCGTAGTTATCATATACCAAATATCATCAAAATCAAAAACAGTGATGCAATAAAATTTTTGAAAATTTGTTGAAATAAAATGAAATACCCCAGAAACAGTTAATTTAGGATATAAACTCGTTGAGGCGAAGGAAATAATTAGAATTAAAGACGAGTGCATCAAATCAATCATATGACTAAAAAGGAAAACTTAATAAATAAATTTACACGTAAAAAAGGTGATGACAACAAAGTTTTCTAACTAAATAATCAGAAAAAATGAGTTATAATAAAAAAGATAAACACAAAAACCCTTTTATATATCTGAACGTTAATAGTAAACACCAAATTATTAGCTGTATATAAAATTACAACCCTTTTGTTACGGACAATTACAAACACATTAGCACAGTCAAAAACGACGACAAACCATTGATAAATACATCATAGAGAAAAAAAAGCAACCCCTTCTTCCAACACTGTATCAAAATAAACACAAACACACCCCTTTTAGCAACAATCATTTAAAGATATATATATATATATATATATAAAGAAACATATGTGAATAATAGAAAATAAAAGGGGTTATATAAATAAATAAATATAAAAACACAAAAAAAAAGGGTTGAATAGAATCATTTATAGTTCAAACTAAGGTTAATTCGTATAGGCAGGCCAAAAAAAAAATAATAATAATAAACCAAACTAAGGTGATGTAATACCTAATAGTAATAATCAACCCCTTATCTTGTTGAAGAACTGAGCACGCGCCGCCGCGCGAGTGATTTCTTCTTTTTTTCTTCTTCACGCGCGTGCGTCTAATCGTCGACTGATGAAGGTAAAAAACACGAATGACGGGAGAATAAAAAAAACTAATAAAAAATATAAAAAGATAGAATGAACAAAACTACCTGCTTAAAACCAACTTTTTACCCTTCGTTTTCAATATAAAAAAAAACTATTCACTCATACGTACATACATATATACAAACACACGTACATTTAATAAACCATAACATCGATTATAACCCCTTTACACAAAAGTAAGGGTTAAAAAAAAAAAATAAAGAAAACTTCTGTTTCACTTTTCAATGGGATTTTGTATATTCATTTTCTATGAACGCTGCAAGGTTATATATATATATTACAACACTCTGAAGGTATTATTCGGTTTAAAAGGGTTGATCGTTACACGCTTTGGGGTATAAAAAAAAAATTGTTTCTATTAACTCACTATAAGCGTATAATATGCTATGTTTTATAGATATAACCATCTCGACAGGTTCATCCTTTATAGATAAATAAATCGGATAGGTTATCAGTTTCCCCAATACAATTAATAAAAAATAAAAATAATACATCTTTTATTATTACACGTCAGATATTACGAAATTCATAACCGTTTAATCACTGAATTAAACATTTTGATGAAAACGTTAGATAAATTATCATAATTACACGCACGAAATTTCGTTGGAATGGTAAACAAGAATTTCAAATATAAAAATTTAATGTGCAGACCTTCCTTGTACGACTATTAAATTACATATACACATTTTTAAAAGAACATAAAATTTTATTTCACTAATAACTTCTGATTTTTTTTTATTGTTATTATTGAAGAATTATTTCTTATTGTAAAATTTTTTGTACAATCAGAGGTTAATAATTAATTATTAATAAATCAATATATTTAAATTAAAAAAAAGTTTAAAAAAAGGGAGATGAAGTCTGATTCAAACTGATCGAAGTGTCTTTCCCTTTGTTTTTTTTGTTTTTTTTTTGTCTTCAGTCATTTGACTGGTTTGATGCAGCTCTCCAAGATTCCCTATCTAGTGCTAGTCGTTTCATTTCAGTACACCCTCTACATCCTACATCCCTAACAATTTGTTTTACATATTCCAAACGTGGCCTGCCTACACAATTTTTCCTTTATTATTCTAAAATCACCTGACCAAAAGTAGCCTTCTTCTTCCCACCGAACCTCACTAATTCCTACTACATCCACATTTATCCTATCCATTTCCCCTTTAAACTGCTAACATTCCACGCTCCGACTCGTAGAATGTTATTTTTTAATTTTCTGGTTACCCCTTCCTTAGTAGTCCCCACCCGGAGATCCGAACGGGGGACTAGTTTAACTCCGGAATATTTTCCCAAGGAAGGCGCCTCCATCATTACTATATGAAAATGCAGAGAGCCACATTTTCTTGGAAAAAAAGCAGCTGTAGTTTTCCATTGCTTTCAGCTGCGCAGTACTCAGAGGACTGAGTGATGTTGATATGGCCGTTTAAGTCATTCTGACTCACGCCCCTAACAACTACTGAAAGAGCTGCTGCCGTCTTTCAGGAATCATTCTTTAGTCTGGCTCTCAACAGTACCCTGAGCACTCAAGCCCCCTCAAGCCCCTTTCCCTTTGTAAGACCCAAATAATTTATTAATTAAAATTTTATTTAGCTGTAACTCTGGAATCAATAAAAATACTTAACTTTCATTACCACTTATGATATATCTTTGAAAAGGTCTGAATGACGGCTGATTACTGCAGTTAAGAAAAACTCTAAAATCCTTTTTTTTTGTATTCTAGGCTTTTTTGGACACTTTTGGTGCAGTCGATTGCAATAAAAAACGAAGGTTCACAACTAGATGTTACAGCAGTCCTAAATTCTAAATTTCAACATCCTACGGCTAATCGTTTTTGAATTATGCGAGATACATACCTACGCCGAAACTAGTCAAAATTGATATTTCTGTTGAAATTTGAAACCCGGAATTTTTCGCTATCACAATACTTCCTTTACTTTGTATAACGAAGTAAAAAAAAAAAAAATTTTTTTTTACGTAATAAATACTGTTGTACTAAAGAATCCTCTCTAAATAGAGAACTATTACAACTTTTTTTCAAAGAAGATTAAATTTAATTGCATAAGCGCATGGCTTTTTCGTAAAAATATGATATAAAATATTTGTAGTGTACGAAAGAAACAAAAATGTCAAGCCTAACCAGGACTTGAGTCTTCAAGATGAAAGAGTCCAAACTAATACCACTCTACCGCGGAAGTCTGTGTTTGATATATATACTTATATATATATATATATATATATATATATATATTAGTTTGATATATATATATATATATATATATATCAAACAGGTAATTAAGTAAAAAAATAATAAGAGAATATTTAAATGTTACTTTCTTTTGGATGTTATAGTAGGTCTACATTACAGTGGGATGGGACGATAAAAAAACACCATTGAGTATTTTTACTTTCCCGGGCTATAGGTTTACTATTGAAGCAGCTAAGCAATAAAGGGAAGTTGTAGTGATACGCCAAATTTTGGAACATCGTGGTAGCAAATGATGATATTTCAAAATCTTATTAGTTCAAGAAACTCAAAAAAAATTTTATAAAAGTTTTTCGAATATGTATGTACGTGTGTCGCCCCGGTATTTTGTAAATATCTCTATATCGAGTCAATATTAATTATTCGAAAATGATTCATAAAATTTCTATATACGGGCGCTGAAGTCATTAAATTTTTGTAGAAACTAAAAAAACGAAACGAGTAGTTTTCGTCATTTTCAATTTTTAACTTTTTGTATAGTGGTTGTACAAAATTGAGCTTCAATACGTGAAATTACTTAATAATTTATTTTAATTTGAAAGTTTTCAGGTTGATCAGATTTAACCCACCGGGTTGGTCTAGTGGTTAACGCGTCTTCCCAAATCAGCTGATTTGGAAGTCGAAAGTTACAGCGTTCAAGTCCTAGTAAAGCCAGATATTTTTACATGGATTTGAATACTAGAACGTGGATACCGGTGTTCTTTGGTGGTTGGGTTTCAATTAACCACACATCTCAGGAATGGTCGAACTGAGAATGTACAAGACTAACACTTCATTTACACTCATACATATCATCCTCATTCATCCTCTGAAGAATTATCTAAACGGTAGTTACCGGAGGCTAAACAGGAAAAAGAAGAAGAAGAAGAAGGTTGATCAGATTTACGTGTGAGGGATACTCAATGTTATTTCCAAACAGCTTTTGCCTGTTACGTCGAAAACTCGTTGACCAGAAAAGGTGAAATTCGGCACAAATATTTGGGTGTAAATATATATATAAAGTGTATCGTGAAGTTCTTCAAAGACTTTTTATAATCTATTCTACTCGTAAAAATAATGGAAAAGGTTCATATAAACATATTTCCTAAAATGCTTCCTTTCCGAGTCACGGTTATTAAAAGATATCGGTCGGATTTTAGCTATACTGGTGAAATTTTTAGAACCTTAATTGAGGAGTAGATTAGAGATTTATTATGGTTTCTGACGTAAAAAGTCGAATGAAATAGTTCTCAAAACCATATCTACAGTAGTTTTTGAGAAATCTGAGTTGAAAACCAATATTGAAATAAAAAATACCTGTTTTATTATGTTTGACTTACAATTATTTTTTTAAATGGTTTTTTTTTTGTCTTCAGTCATTTGACTGGTTTGATGCAGCTCTCCAGGATTTCCTATCTATTGCTAGTCGTTTCATTTCGGTATATCAGGGGATATACCGGTTTATAATTATTAAAAAGATTTTTTAATTGTGACAAAAACATATTGAATATCTTTGGAAATAAAGCTTGGTTAACGTTACTAGGTTAGATTTTTTTTTTGTCTTCAGTCATTTTACTGGTTTGATGCAGCTCTCCAAGATTCCCTATCTAGTACTAGATAATTTCATTTCAGTAAACCTCCTACTTCCTACATCCCTAACAATTTGTTTTACATATTCGAAACGAGGTCTGCCTGCACAATTTTTTCCTTCTACCTGACCGTTCAATATTAAAGCGACTATTCCAAGATGCCTTAATATGTGGCCTATAACTCTGTCTCTTCTTTTAACTATATTTTTCCAAATGCTTCTTTCTTCATCGATTTGTCGCAACATCTCTTCATGTGTCACTTTATCCACCCGTCTGATTTTTAACATTCTCCTGTAGCACCACATTTCAAAAGCTTCTAATCTTTTCTTCTCAGGTACTCCGATCGTCCAAGTTTCACTTCCATATAAAGCGACGCTCCAAACATATACTTTCAAAAATCTTTTCCTGACGTTAAAATTATTTACCGTTAATTATTGACGTTAAAATAAAAAGACCAGTTGGCTTGGAGTTCTTCAACTGGTGGAATGCAAATCGATAACTCTAGAAATATGTTTTTTTTTACCGACTAGGCAAATTCCATTCAAGATGGCGTCAACAATTTACGCGACGAGTAAACTTGAGCGGAAGTAAATCGTCATGAAATATAAAATATCATGAAATGGTAGAAGGCAATTTTCAATATCGAGTTTGCGAAGGACTTTTTCACAATAAGCTAGGACTTTTACACAATAAAGGACCGTTAATATACTGAAGTCTACTCGCACTTTCTTCAAGAAGAATTGTTGCAGCCGCTTGAAGAAGTTTCTTTGGTGCAAAGAATCCTTCCAACACAACGGTGCGCCTTCCCGTTTCTTTGTGCCATTTCCTCTCACTCTCTCTGTGCCGTTTCCATTTCACTGAGAAACGAATGGTTCCGGAAGTCCACATACTTAGCCACCGGTATCGCCTGATCTAACATCTTTACATTTTTGCGTATAGCGGGGAGATGGATGCAAAATATTGTATAAAAACAACATAAATTCTCGTGAGGGATTACTTGTCCGCATTAAGGATGCGGATGAGAAACTTAATAACATCCCTGAAGAACAAAAAAGAACAACAAAAGCGTGCCAAGAAATATGTTGAAAATGGAAAACTCATTCTTGAATACTTATTATAAATTGGTACGTATAATGCACTTTGGTCTAGTGTATTGTTTCTAAAGAAAATTCAAATTTTTCTAACTTTTCTTTGTTTTATTCAACTTACCTTCATAATTTTGTTCAAAATTAAGTTCTCTATAAGTTTTGGTTAAAGATTTACGCATTTATTACCCATTTAACAAAGGTATTGTACGTCAAACATAAAAAAAGGGTTTTTACCTCAATTTATTGGTTTTCAGCCCAGAGTTCTCAAAATCTACTGCATATAAGGTTCTGGGACCTATTTTATTCGATTTTTCAGGTCAAAAACCATAAGAAATCACTAATTTTGCTCCTTAATTAACGTCCTAAAATTTTCATTACGATATTATTTTAGAGGGATTTCGCCGGGAAATCCCAGCGAAATTTTTCACTAGCCGTAACTCGGAAAGGTAGCATTTTAGGACATATGTTTAATTGAAGTTTTTCCATTATCTTCACGAGTAGAATAGGTTATGTATGTCCGGGAGAACTTCGTGATACACTCTGTATATTAATTTTTCATTTTTTATTATTTTTTGTATTCTGATATATAACATTTAAATATAAAAAAAAAACATACACAAGATATGAATCATTTCCTTGTATAATATTAAAATATATTACTTAAAAAAAAAAATCAATAAGCATTCACTTTCTTTTAAGGCGACTTCCATTGGATCAGAAATAATATATACGTCATTTTCACGGATTGACATTTCCGTTACGGTATTCTGCATTAATATACATAATATTTATTCTTTTCATCGATATACTATTATGGATAAATAAAAAAGGTGTACTAAAACAGCCTGCACTCAAAAGACTAATAAAAAAAATGTGATGTGGACAGCACATGACTTCTTTGTACGTATATTAAATTACATACATACATTTTTAAAAGTACATAAAATTTTATTTCATTAATAGCTTCTGATATTTTTTCATATTAATTTTTTATTGTTATTATTGAATTATTATTTATCGTAATAGTTTGTTTAAAATCAGAGATTAATAATTATTAATAAATCAATATATTTAAACAAAAAAAGTTTAAAAAAAAAAGAGATGAAGTCTGATTCGAACCGATGTGCCTTCCCGTTGTAACATCCAAATATTTCATTAATTAAAATTCTATTAGGGTAAAACTCTGGAACCGATGAAAATAAGCACCATTTACGATATATCATTGAAAAGCTCTCATTGAGGGCTTATTAATCTAATTTTGTTTTTGGATTTTGGACTTTTTTGGACCTGACGATTACAATTAAAAGGGGAGGTACACAGCTAGATGATACAGCAGTCCTAAATCCAAAATTTCAACATCCTACGGCTAATAGTTTTTGGATTTATGCGAGATACATACAGACGTCACGCCGAAACTAGTCAAAATGGATTCAGGGATGATCAAAATGGATATTTCCGTTGAAATCTGAAAACTGAAATTTTTCGCGATCACAATATTTCCTTTACTTCGTACACGGAAGTAAAAAAGCAAAAAATATTAACACGTAAAACACTTATAACAACAAAATTAGGAAATAAATACATGTAGCGTTAATAAAATGCATAAATAATTTTCAACAGTTAAACAACTAACATGTATAATTAAATGGTAACTAGGGTCATCCCTATGCGCGCATCACACAAAATCTATTGGACAGATTTTAATAAATGTTTAGAGGCTTGATCACATTAATTTCGATTACAATTAACACGATATTCCTAATGGGGGTCAAAATATAAAACGTATTCATTAAAGAAAAAAATATTAATTCGTTTATGTAAGATATTTAATATTTTATTATTATTATTATTATTATTATTATAATTCGCTTAAATTAGCACAATTAGCGAACTTTTATCGGTTTTGATAGTTTATTTTGCCTGTCCATACTGGATTGTCAAAAGTTAAAAAATATCCCTTCATGAAAGAAAAATATATTTTCTTTATTATTCAAAGTCTGCTAAAAGAATAAGAATATCTCGATGCTCTAAAACAGCTGAAGTGCGTGATTATCAGTTAGCTTCTGATCGAAAACGATGCACCCAAAATCGAGCTGCAGCTGCAACTACAGCAGGAGCGTATCAGCGCTTTACGAGGGAAACGTTGGAGGAAAGAAAACTTCTCAGGTTTTAATTGATATTTGTCGGTATTATTCTCATAAACACGAGGTTAACAACACAGCAGAGAGATCCAGAAGGGCTTCATCCCCTGGCTAGAGGGAATGGGCGAGTGAAGCGAACCCTGATCAGCTGGTAGTAATAATATTTCTATTATTAAAATAGAATAAAATACTATTTCTATTTCTAGCTAATATCAAATGCCTACCTCGAATCGATCCTCATATGCGTATGATTTGGGTAGTGTTCATGTGGTATGGGCGGGATCCATATATGTGTGTGCATTGAATTTGCTTACAGATTATCAATAAAGTATTATACAACAATTTATTTATTGTACTTTAAATTTAAAAAAAAAAAAAATTTAACTGGTTTTTTACTTCTATATACGAAGTAAAGGAAATATTGTGACCGTGAAAATTTCGGTTACCAGATATCAACAGAAGTATCCATTTTGACTAGTTTCGGCGTGATATCTGTATGTACGTATGCGTCTCGCATAATTCAAAAACGATTACCCGTAGCATGTTGAAATTTTGGATTTAAGACTGTTGTAACATCTTGTTGTGCACCTCCCCTTTTGATTGCAATAAACTGGACCAAAAGAGCCAAAAATGAAAACAAAATTTGGATATTGAAATTCCTTAACTGCAGTAATCAGCCCTCATGGAGAGCTTTTTAACGATATATGATAAGTGGTACTTATTTTCATCGGTTCCACAGTTATAGCCTAATCAAATTTTAATTAATGGAGGAATATTTGGATATTACAAGGGGAAGGGGCACATCAGTGCAAATCCAACTTCATCTCCTTTTTTTATCTTCTTTTTTTAATTTAAATATATTGATTGATTTATTAACAATTATTAATCTCTGATTGTAAAAAAAATTACGATAAATAATTCAGTAATAACAAGAAAAAAAAGAAATAATATCATATGATATTGATGAAATAAAATTTTATGTATTTTTCATTTTAAAAAATGTGTTTAAATGTGTATGTGTATTTAATAGGCATATAAGGAAGTTATGAGATGTTCACATCAGATTTTTTGTTTAAATTTAATATAATGAATATGGATTTTAATTTTAATTTCTGAAATGTTAATTGATATATCTTCATTTTAAAAGAATAGTGAAACAGACGTTAATGAAGAATTGTATTATACCTATTAAATGTCTGATGATTAAAAAAAAATTAAAACTTTTGACTGTCCCTGAATCCATTTTGACTAATTTCGGCGTGATGTCTATACGTACGTATCTCGCATAACTAAAAACGATTAGCGGTAGGATGTTGAATTTTTGGATTTAGGACTGCTAAATCCATCTAGCTGTGCACCTCCCCCTCTAATTGCAATCGGCAGGATCAAAAGTGTCCAAAAAAAGCCCAAAATTCAAACATATTTGGGTTTTGGACTTTTTCTTAACTGCAGTAATCAGCCTCTCTGAGAGCTTTTCAACGATATATAATAAGTGGTACCTATTTTCATTGGTTACAGAGTTACAGCTAAATAAAATTTTAATTAATAAAATATTTGGATCTTAAGGGAAAGGACATCGGTTCGAATGAGAATCCTTTTTTTAATTTTTTTTTTTTAATTTAAATATATTTATTTATTAACAATTATTATTCTCTCATTGTAAAAAAAAGAAAAAAAAAGATGAATAATAATTAAATAATAAAAAAAAAAATGAAAAAATATCGTAAGTTTTTAATGAAATAAAATTTTACGTACTTTTCTTTTTTTTTTTAAATATTTAAATATAATTTAATAGGCGTACAAGGAAGTCATGTGGTGTCCAAAACAAATTATTAAAATTTAATTTACGATTTATTTTTAGTTATCGATCGACTTTTGAAGGGTGAACGATATTTCCTTTTGTTTGTTCATAGAATGTATATAAATTATTATGTTTTCGATTTATTAACAAAATTTTTGTTTTAACTCAAATATTCTAATCTCCGTGCCTAAGCGGTAACATCTCAGCCTTTCGTCCGGAGATCCCGAGTTTGAATCACGGTCAGACATGGCATTATTTATACGCATAAATTTCCATTTTCATGTTCCCACGTACAAGCTCTGTATTGAATTAAGTCATCGGTCAAAAAAAAAAAAAAAAAAAAAAAAAAAATAACTTCGTTCAATAGATGATACTGTTTAAAGTAATTAATTTATTTATTTTGTAATTATTTAATTTATCAAATATTTAATCGGATAAGTTTTTTTTTTAATTTTAGTTATTGGTTAAAGATACTGTGAGAAATTATGCTAGTTTTAAATAAAATAAACAGTCAAATAATTGTAAACGTTATAATTCGATAAGCGACTCAAATACGTCTATAATGTTCCATTTTATATAATCTCTATAAAATTTTGAACTCTCCCTATGATTGTTTATTTTAATGTAAAATAGTATTTTTCTGCATGATACCATCACACCCCCAAACCACCAGGAAGCTCAGTAGAGTCGAGGGAAGGGCAACATAAAAATTCTAAACGGAAAGGGTTGTTTAATGACCAAAAATAATGTTTTTTATGTAATCAAATATATTTTTGTAATTTTTTTTGTATTTTCTTTAAAACTAAAAAAAGTAAAAATATTTATTTTTACACATCGAAGTTACATACGTGTACCAAATTTCAATCATTTTCATACTATAATAGTTCATGAGAAATAAAAATTTACAACTAAATGCATGAATTTAGCATAGGGGTAGCGCGTGGGAGCGTGGGGGTGAGTCATCTCAAATTCTGACACCGTAGTGCTGTATTGTCATCAAATTTACAAACGTGTACGAAATTTCATTGATTTTCATACGATAGATCAAAAGATATAGTAGTTGCAAGATTTGATTATTCCTTAAGCGAAAAGTTTAGTTCCTTAAGTTAAAAGTTTTTAATTATAATCTTAATATAAATAAAAGTTATTGTATATATGTATGTTTTTTCCATTCTCCTCCAAAACCAAAGGACCGATCGCTAAAAAACTTGGAACAATTATTATTTACTAACTGAACAAAAATGCAGTGGGTGTCAGCCATCCCTATCGCAACCGTTGTGAAAAGCGTTAGGTGTGAAAACGTCAAAATATTATAAAAGTTAAAATTCTGCAACGTTTGGGAATACTTTCTAAAATACTTTCGAACAACACGTCTAAATTTTGGAATTTTTAAAACTTGATACAAGTATCTAGAACAACTTGGAGCATTCTAGATCATTCTCGAATATTTTTAAGTATTATTTCATTCTGGAACAAGGAGGAAAGACAAAAAATGTTTACAAGTAGGAAAGATGCCGTGAGTATCTTTCTCGATGCTCACAGTAGGTTTAATTAATTAAATGAAATTAAAAAAGATTAAAATTAAATTAAACTGTAAATATTTGTGTAGTTACATCAGTTATTGTACGATATATTGTTTGAAAGTTTAAAATACATTTTTTCTTTCTTCAAATTCCAAGAGTTTTCATTCAAATCGTATAGTATTATTGTAGAGTAATACACAGGCTAGATTTGAAAGGTTAACCCACCGGGTTGGTCGTGGTTAACGCGTCTTCCCAAATCAGCTGATTTGGAAAGTCGAGAGTTACAGCGTTCAAGTCCTAGTAAAGCCAGTTATTTTTACACGGATTTGAATACTAGATCGTGGATACCGGTGTTCTTTGGTGGTTGGGTTTCAATTAACCACACATCTCAGGAATGGTCGAACTGACAATGTACAAGACTACACTTCATTTACACTCATACATATCATCTTCATTCATCCTCTGAAGAATTATCTAAACGGTAGTTACCGGAGGCTAAACAGGAAAAAGAAAGAAAGAAAGGTTTCAATCAGCTTTGTCATTAAATACTTAACTGACAATGTGATTTTTGTCTTAATTTCACATGTTTTATTGTTGAATCAATAATTTTTATTTTTTTATTTCATAGATCTCCTGGTATAAAATGAAAAGAATAAATGTAAAAATCAAAATGGGGTGTTTTTCTGCATCTCTCTACATTTTATGACCCAGGAATTTCAAAAAATAAAAACTGGGGTAATGTTCCTGTATTGGCGTGTTTGAAGCTTAATAACTTTTGACTAAATATATAAACTTTAATGAAGTTTTTTTTCAGAAACTCATGTATACGGGGAAATTTGTTGGTAAAAGTTTAGGACCAATATCTCCCGCGGATAGGGAGTTACGGGGATTAATTTTCTCAGAATTTTGCTAACATAACCCTACTTTATATTAAGCACTTAGTACAAGTGTGCATGCTTATCTTACCATTTTAAAAAAACGCCCCAGAATTCCCTCCCTACCATAAAAATTGATAAAAGCATTTTTTTTTTTATTTATTGCAAAAACAAAACCGAAGTTTTGTTTTTATCATCCTACACAAAGTAGTATTACCCACCGGGTAGGTCAAGTGGTGAACGCGTCTTCCCAAATCAGCTGATTTGAAAGACGAGAGTTCCAGCGTTCAAGTCCCTAGTAAAGCCAGTTATTTTTACACGGATTTCAATACTAGATCGTTGATACCGGTGTTCTTTGGTGGTTGGGTTTCAATTAATCACACATCTCAGGAACGGTCGAACTGAGAATGTACAAGACTACACTTCATTTACACTCATACATATCATCTTCATTCATCCTCTGAAGAATTATCTAAACGGTAGTTACCGGAGGCTAAACAGGAAAAAGAGAGAGATTTGAAAGGTTAAATTCAACAAGGAGGAATGAAAATGAGATTTATAATTATTGCAGAAAGTTAGCGATAATTTTTGTAAAAAAGAAAGTCAATGGGCCTATAAAGAAATTATGGCCCAAAGCAACGCCGGGAATATAAGCTTGAAATTAAATAAAGAAGAAATAACTTTATAAAGCAATTATTATTTTTTAGCATTAAAATACGTTAAATATGCAATAAAGAATATTAGTTAGATTTTTTTTTTTTAATTTAGAAAAGAACGTTGATAGGTAACTGCATAAAACCAGTCATGATATACTCATTACACATTTGATTATAAATATATATGTAACCAATATGCAGTTATAATTAGAGGAAAAAAAATTAACATTTTCTTTTCTCTTTTTAAATATATGTTGAAAGATTAACTAAGGGTATGTTTTAACAGGGTATAATAACTAATAAGGCAACGTTAGATTAAATTACACGATACCTAATTAGCATAACCAAATAAAAAAAATAAAAGAAACGAGAACAGCGAAGGAAAGTAATAACAGTAAAAACGAGAACAGGTTGCATCTATATACTCTTAAGCGTCGAATAAAACGGTGACCAGACAACGTATATAAAAATAAAACGAGACAAGAAGACAGAATGATAGGGGTTAGTTAGTTAAAAAGATTGTAAAAAATAAAGGGTGAGCCGGAATAGGGGTAGGTTACGGTAGATAGAAAGGGTGAAAGAAAATGGTTAAAGCTTATAAATCATGAATATATTATAAGATAGATTTAAGATAACAGAAGAGAGAATGAATTACGTACTACGTATAACCGCAAAGAGAATAAAAAGGATAAAAAATAAAGTAAAATAAAAAGATAGAAAAAGACAGACAGATGAAGCTATATAACATAAGGGTTGTAAGCAACAAACCATCAAACTAAAGCGGCAGTGCGACTCGACCGCTAAAGCAACCCCTTTTTTTCACCTGTTTCCGCTGGCGCGTGCCACCCTTTCGTGCTACTATTTCTTATTTTTTTCCTTCCTTCCTTATTTCTTTTTACTCCCCCTTTTATTTTTTTCCACTCCTTCACCTGTACGATGACGACGGAGCATAACGGAGACTCCTTTACTCCGTTATAATAATCAGCTAACCTATACGACCACCACCTCTTCTCAAAACAACCCTTAAATAATAACAACCCCTTCTACTTCACGATGACGATGATGACGACAAGTATAACAAAGCAAACAGTAATAATTGGGTAAAACTTCTTTCTCTCATACAAACACGCGCGCGCGCCCGCACAATTACTCTTCCTTTCTTTCTCGCTCTCCCGCAAAGATTCGCCTCCCACTACTCGATACATTTTCTTATATAAAACAAGTCATTTTCTTATTTCTTCTTTTTTATTACAAAAGAAAAGAAAAACACGAGAACGAAGAACCTTTTTTAACAACATTATATAAATATTGAACGAATATAAATGAACTGTATAAAATATACGGATAAAAAATTAAATACGAATGAAAAACAAATATGTTAATAAAAGCAAAAAAATGCCGCTAGATAAAATTTTACTTTTTTTTAAATTATGAAGCTGAATTTTTTAAAAGAGATATTATATATAAAGGAATTCTGCGAAATTAAATTTACTTTATTGCATTTACAGTTACAGAAATAATACATATACATTTACATTTAGCATGTACATATACATTTAACAGTTAGTAATAATATATATATTTGTATATGTACTACTAATAAAACAATAGTCTAAAATGAGAACTGTTTACAGCCCTGTTGACAATGAACCGATAATCTACCTCATTACATGGGTGGATAAATGAAGAGGTATTGCGGCAAATAGATGAAGAAAGAAGAATTTGGAAAAATATAGTTAAAAGAAGAGACAGACTTATAGGCCACATACTAAGGCATCCTGGAATAGTCGCTTTAATATTGGAAGGAAAAAATTGTGTAGGCAGGCCACGTTTGGAATATGTAAAACAAATTGTTAGGGATGTATGATGTAGAGGGTATACTGTAATGAAACGACTAGCACTAGATAGGGAATCTTGGAGAGCTGCATCAAGCCAATCAAATGACTGAAGACAGAAAAAAAAAAATTACACACCGTGGCGAACATAGGTGGTGGAATCACTTCCTCGGATCCTGTTATTCTTTATAGAAGGTAGTCAAGTAACTGGAATTTTTTTTATACAAGATATCTTTTATGTAGCCCAAAAGAACAAATCCATCGACGTAAAATACGGACTTCGCGGTATCCAAGCGATGGGAGTTTCTCTGCCTATCCGGCGGCCCTCTGGGAACCTGTCGTTTGGCACAACATTTGCGTGATAGTTGGAGCGGCTCCATCCTGTTTAAAAATTAGGTCCTCCATATTTTTTTTTCAATTTGCGTAAATACAAAGTTCTCTAAAATGTCCGAGTATATTATGCCTACGACAAGAACATTACATGCCTGTAATGGTCTCGTCGTAGAAAAAAATTACCCAAAATTTTGATTTGATACCACAACTGACATCCACTTTTGGATAGTTATGGATCAATTCAAGCGTTTCGTGGGGATTTTATGAATCATATACTCGATAATTATAGCGATCACGATTCTATGAACACAAAATGTTGCTTCAACAAACAACTGAATCCGCTGCAGGTGATTTTCATCAAATTTAATTTTTTTTAGCTTATCGTAAGATTTAATTTCACAAAGTAGCTGCAGTTTATACGCGCAAAGTTTCTTGGTGACATCGTGAAAAATTCTTTTAGAATCGTATAGTCGATGACTAACAATACGAACTAAACGTCTTGGACTTCTTTGGAACAACAGTCGAATTCTCTTTTCGTTATTGGCACTACGCTTAGGCCTAAATGTTAACTATCTTTTCCAAACGCTTCCGGTTTCCGAAAACTGTTCACATCACTTACGTATGAATCTATCACTCAAAGAATTCATACTACAGAGCGAATAATTTCTTTATACCAATACTGATGCTGTTTCTGTACGAAACGATACACGACTGCACTTGCTATTATGGCAACGCCACAGTACTGAAGCCCGCATTTCATAATAGCTCGGCCTGTGTGGCAGTCTAACACAGCTGCACTGTCTGACGAAGAATGTGTAAAGTAAGCCTTAAGTTTTGTCGCTTGAATGCGCATAAAACACTATTGAGTGGTATAAAATTAAAACTATATTCATTCTTCAAAACGGAATTATTTTTCAGACATCCGGTATACGAGGTGTGTGAGAAAAGTAATGAGACTGACTTTTCACTTACCAAAGTTTTTATTTTTTTCAAACAACAATATTATCCTCTTCAGAGTATTTCCTTTGAGCAGCTATACACTGGCGGAGTCGTTGTTTCCATTCCTGGTAGCAACGCTGGAAGGCTTCAACTGGTAGGGGCTTTTAACGGTCGGTCACAGTCTTTTGGGTGTTCTCCAGAGTTCCAAAATGACGTCCTTTTAAGATATGTTTCAATTTCGGGAAAAGGAAAAAGTCACAAGGACTCAAATCAGGTGAATAAGGGGGTAGAAAAACCGTAGGAATGCTTTTTGAGGTAAAAAATTCCCTGATGGAAACGGCCGGATGACACGGGGCATAGTCATGATGAAGCATCCACTTGTCTGCAGTGTCTGGTCTCAAGCGAATCACTCTTTTCCTGAGGCTTTCAAGGACATCTTTGTAAAACACTTGGTGACAGTTTGTCCTGGAGGAACAAATTCTTTATACACGATACCCCTACTGTCAAAAAAGCAAATCAGCATGGTTTTGATCTTTGATTTGCTCATTCGACATTTTTTCGGTCAAGGAGATGAAAGAGTGTGCTACTCTTCTCTTTGCCGCTTTGTTTCAGGACCGTACTCAAATATCCAGGATTCTTCACCTGTGATCACACGATTGAAGAATTCTTGGTCGTTGTCGATCCTCTCAAGAAGATCAACGTAACGTTTCTTCGATTGTCCTTGTGTTCCGTCGTGAGGTTTTTCGGCACCAATTTCGCACAAACCTTTCGCATCTTCAAATCGTATGGGGTATTACCCCATACCCCACCCACACTTTGGTTAATGATGCCAGGAAAGTAAAAGATAATCTGAGTACTGAGACCACATTTTTTAATGAATCGATTAAAAATCAAAAATCAAATTAATTATAAATTGGTCGAATGAAATAACAAAAAGAGAAAAAACTATTATAGAAATATTCTCGTAATTTTTAATAGTAAAGGACTTACAGGCGGTGCAACTGATCTTCTAGCCTGGTGGCATGACTATGAAGACCTTAATCTAATCATTCTACTATCCTTTTAGCATAACATTTGTTTCGTTACCTAACAGCAAATCGTAAGATGAATTGCGGTGTTAATATTTAATCGCAGAACACAATTTGTTGAAATTTTAATCATCTCAATGTATAGCTAATATTTTGAACATTATTACATTTTTAAATTTAATTTGATTTACTTATATATATCATGTCAAATTTAAATGCAAACAATTAGCAAAATATTGTTTCTTGATATGATTCTAGTAGAAGGTAGTAGAAGGAAGATTAAAGAAAAACAAAACCAACATACTTGGGATTTGTAGACCTAGAAAAGGCATTCGATAACGTAGACTGGAATAAAATGTTCAGGATTTTAAAAAAATTAGGGTTCAAATACAGAGATAGAAAAACAATTGCTAACATGTACAGGAACCAAACAGCAACAGTAATAATTGAAGAACATAAGAAAGAAGCCGTAATAAGAAAGGGAGTCCGACAAGGATGTTCCCTATCTCCGTTACTTTTCAATCTTTACATGGAACTAGCAGTTAATGATGTTAAAGAACAATTTAGATGCGGAGTAACAGAACAAGGTGAAAAGATAAAGATGCTACGATTTGCTGATGATATAGTAATTCTAGCCGAGAAGAAAAAGGATTTAGAAGAAACAATGAACGGCATAGATGAAGTCCTACGCAAGAACTATTGCATGAAAATAAACAAGAAGAAAACAAAAGTAATGAAATGTAGTAGAAACAACAAAGATGGACCGCTGAATGTGAAAATAGGAGGAGAAAAGATTATGGAGGTATAAGAATTTTGTTATTTGGGAAGTAGAATTACTAAAGATGGACGAAGCAGGAGCGATATAAAATGCCGAATAGCACAAGCGAAACGAGCCTTCAGTAAGAAATATAATTTGTTTACATAAAAAATTAATTTAAATGTCAGGAAAAGATTTTTGAAAGTATATGTTTGGAGCATCGCTTTATATGGAAGTGAAACTTGGACAATCTGAGAAGAAAAGATTAGAAGCTTTTGAAATGCGGTGCTATAGGAGAATGTTAAAAATCAGACGAGTGGATAAAGTGACAAATGAAGACGTATTGCGGCAAATAGATGAAGAAAGAAGCATTTGGAAAAATATAGTTAAAAGAAGAGACAGACTTATAGGCCACATACTAAGGCATCCTGGAATAGTCGCTTTAATATTGGAAGGACAGGTAGAAGGAAAAAATTGTGTAGGCAGGCCACGTTTGGAATATGTAAAAAAAATTGTTAGGGATGTAGGATGTAGAGGGTATACTGAAATGAAACGACTAGCACTAGATAGGGAATCTTGGAGAGCTGCATCAAACCAGTCAAATGACTGAAGACAAAAAAAAAATTAATTCTAAGAAAGATGAATCTTTTCCTGAGATATAATACTTGACTTGTCCGTGTCTACTTTTACGATAAATATAATTACGTTTGATTATAATCTATATTTATACATATCAAACGATTACAAAGTTAGTTAATTTATCATTTATCATCTGTCTGCTGACGTAATTATAATACTTATTGAGAATCGACCTACATATTTATAGCATTAAAAAATATACTGTAAAATTTCTTTTTGTGGTAAAATACTTAATGATTGATAAAATATAAACGTAACATACTTAAGTTGTGTAATAAAAAATAAGAAGTTGTGTAATATATAAAAATAACTTGCTTCTGCACGCGAAAACTAAACTGAATGAATGTCGTCAGTTAGATAACCAGGCACCGTACTAGCCGCCATAGTCCAAGCCTAAAGATTCATCGCGAAAGCTACGTGCTCATCACTAGTATTTTTGACGTTACCGTGTTTATGATGAAATTATTTTTTACAACCTAAAAAATTACGCATAAATAATTTTTTTATAAACTTCAAACCCCTTAAAGATATAGAATTTCTTCATCCGATTAAAAAAAATCTGTTTAAAAAAAGCATATAGACACACGATTAAATGTATAACAAGTCAAATTTTATTATCTGTACGTTTTAAATACGCGTAAATAAAACATTTTTTATGTTTTAATTTAAGGAAGGTTCGTCATAAAATGTTTACCTGAATTTACGCTAGTTTTTACACTCCATCAATCTTATTCTGAATCTTTCGCTGGGAGCGCTGGTGTTTGAATTTAGCTTTAAAAAAATCTACTGTTGATATATTCAAACAATGAATTTAATTAAAGTTTGTCTACTCATTTAGAATGTTGATTTCTTTTGTACATTTCCCTTTTTTTGTAAAATGATTTACCAAAGCGTATGCACAGATAAAATTCCTTTTTAGCGTTTTATATAGATAATTTATATAAATTGTACTAGTCCTGTTTAATTGACATCTCTAAACGTAATAAATTTTACATAGGACAAACAGGATACAACTTTATATAAATAATATCACTCCACCTGAATACAAATCGATAAACCGAGTTGCAATGATTATGACAAATCGAAAAAATCAAAATAAATCGTAAACATAAACGATAAAAAAAGATATTAACTAACAATATTTGAGCGACAGATTATTAATAAAGACAAAAAATAAAATTATAATAAAACTGAACAACTAAATTTAAACATCGCGAACAACACAAATCTTTATAATCTAAAAGATAGGGGGATGGCGTCCTCCAAAGACGACGTAACACAGCGCCTCCATCTGTATCTCTAAAAATGATTTAGAGCAAAATAATTTATGCAAAAGACTCGGGTAAAATGTACAACCTTCAATTAAGTGTAAAGTAACTCAATTTAACCATAGTTTTAAATATTTTAATCAATATTCTGTTATGCCAGACTCGATGGCTTTAAGGTATTAAAAAAACTACTCTATTTAAATACTTTATCTCCGTAATAATATAAGACAAAAGATTTGAAATTAAAAATAAAGTTTTATATAATTTTGAAAATTTTTAATCCCAAATCTTGAACCCCTGTTTTCTTATTGTATATATATATATATATATATATATATATATATACACGAGACACAATAAAATATATACAGAATAAAAGAAGCATGAGAAAGTTTACATAACGAATTTCATCATTTCATATTATTATAAATGAGAAATAGTGTGAAGCCTGCATACCCTTCCAGGTGTATATATTTAGACCTTTAGACATTCGTCCGTTAAAATTGTTAGGACCAAAGGAGATTTTAGATAGGGTGAAAACTTCCCCGGTCGGGTCATTTTTATCCCTTCCATCTTTTCTTTATTGTGTATTTCATATTCATCTTAAATAATGAAAATTTTCAATGTCCAATTCTTAATATATTCCTTAAACATAAAAGTTATTCGTGTCTAAAAATAACAAAATTTTAAGATTTGTAACGCATTTTATTTACGGAAATCAACATATCTTAATTATAAATTCCTTTTATTAATAAATATACTACGTAAAAATGTTATTAAAAAATCATAATAATAAAATAATATAATACTTGGCGCGAAAGGATCAAGAAAATTATAAAAAAAAACCAAAGTCCATATTATTCTGATGTTTCAAGAAAGGTAGTTTTATAAAAATTACGTAAAACAAAGGATTTTGCATACCTAAGACTCATCACGTTCTACATTTTGAAGTGATGACCTAATTTGTTTGTAAACACCCTCGCTTAACGGTCAACAAATTTGATTTATTCATTATTCTTAAGCACCTCTTCTTTTTCTATAGTTTTTTTTCACTAGTAAAAAGTATTAATAACTAAATCTAATGCTTTAATAAGAAAAAAAAATTATTATAAGTTTTGTTCAAAAAATATTTTCTAAAAATAGGAAAATATTTACATCAATATTTTTTTATAAAAAATTATGAAGATTTGTTTAACTTGTAAAATGGAAGGACATATTTGATAATAGTTTATTATGTATTAAGATATTCATGACAGTTAAGGTAACTGGAAACGGAAGTTTATAGATTACCTTACATACATATAATTTTTTTTTTGTCTTCAGTCATTTGACTGGTTTGATGCAGCTCTCCAAGATTCCCTATCTAGTACTAGATAGTTTCATTTTGTTATGACAGTTAACGTAACTGTAAATGAAAGTTTATAGATTAAATATGGTTAAGAAGGATAAAGAAAACAATTATGAAACAAAAAATTGAGGATATAAGATGTTACGACTTGAAAAAATTCGTACCCGAATAGAAAGGAAGGAAGATATGCAATAAACCTGTTTAATGGTTCATTTCTTTTTTATTTTAATCATCTGTCAGTTGAACGGGTTAATTTACTTTAATTCCTTTCTGTTCTGGACTAATCTTTGAACATAAATATATTTACTAGATCCTACACCAACAAACTACATTTATTTCTCCAAATCTACAAAACGACATAACATGTCTCTATCGTGAGATTAGCTAAACTTATAAGTTCTAACGCATTATCCTTTTTCCTGTTTACCCTCCGGTAACTACCGTTTAGATAATACTTCAGAGGATGATATATATGAGTGTAAATGAAGTATAGTCTTGTACATTCTCAGTTCGACCATTCCTGAGATGTGTGATTAATTGAAACCCAACCACCAAAGAATACCGGTATCAACGATCTAGTATTCAAATCCGTGTAAAAATAACTGGCTTTACTAGGACTTGAACTCTGGAACTCCAAATCAGCAGATTTGGGAAGACGCGTTCATCACTAGACCAACCCGGTGCCACCAATCTAGTTCGTCTCTTTACTAGATTTTCCAAAAAAATGTTTTTTTTTTGGTACTTACGTATTAACGCCACCGCAGCTACAGCTTTATTTAAAAAACAAAGTAGTCAATCGGATTTCGGTGGAAAATGGGCCGATATAGAGTTTAACATAGATTGAAAACAGTCTCTTTATTAATTTTAATAAATGGTTAATTATATTTATTTATTTTATAAATATAATTTAACCAAACTTAACCTACGCTCGCTTCGCTCGCTAACCTTAACTAATTAACAGGAATGTTTTGTTTATTTAAATAATAAATAATTGCAATAATTACTGAACTTATTAAATAATTATTCAATAAATTACGGTGTTAATTAGTCAAGGTTAGCGAGTGAAGCGAGGGTAGGTTAAGTTTGGTTAAATTATATTTATAAAATAAATAAATATAAATAACCATTTATTAAAATTAATAAAGAGAATGTTCATTTTCCACCGAAATCCGATTGACTACTTTGTTTTTAAATAAAGCTGTAGCTGCGGTGGCGTTAATACGTAAGTACCGTATTTTTTCTTTATCTTATGACCGTTTGAATTTTATCTACTCATTTAAATTTTAATTACCTCCTGTAACACTACATTTAAAAGCCATCCCCGTTTTTCAATTTCTGTTTTTTCTATTTCCGTGTTTCGCGATCACAATACTTCCTTTACTTCGTACAAGGAAGTAAAAAAGAAACAAAGAATTTACAAACGTATAATAAAAATTCTTTGGAATTAATTATCCCCCCCGGAAATAACACTATTTCTGGAGATGAATCCAAAAATGAATATCCTAAATACAGATCCAAAAATGTTTTGTTTTTGAGTTACACTGCCGAAAGATTTCATCCTAATTTTTACCCTGGAGATAATGAAATGTAGTACTAAAATGTTTTGGTAATAATTTCTTTAAAAAATTAATCTATTTTTATGTAGTGGAAACTTCTTTCTTTCCTGTTTAGCCTCCGGTAAACCATTTAGATAATTCTTCAGAGGATAAATGAGGATGATATGTATGAGTGTAAATGAAGTGTAGTCTTGTACATTCTCAGTTCGACCGTTCCTGAGATGTGTGGTTAATTGAAAACCCAACCCACCAAAGAACACCGGTATACACGATCTAGTATTCAAATCCGTGTAAAAATAACTGGCTTTACTAGGACTTGAACTCTGGAACTCCAAATCAGCAGATTTGGGAAGACGCGTTAACCACTAGACCAACCCGGTGGGTTTATGTAGCGGAACCTGAGAACGATTTAAAAATTGTTTCTCATATGTGTATCTCTAATATTTTTTTGAGAATAATCTTGTAAAACTAAAAAAAATGCGACGACACAAAACAATTTTTTTTAAAATCCTTATATAAATACTAATAACTGTTAATTTTTTTCTGAATAATATGTAGTATACCATTAAATAGTTTTTATAATTAATTAAATTTGTTTACGACAAAACACCGGAAGGAAAACAAAAATTACGTAACAAAAGAAAAATAAGCCAATAAATTACGGTATAAGACGAAACACCTTTTTTCTTTACCTTTCATATTAAAAAAAAAAGAAAGGTAATTATTAAGAAAATAAAAAGAACACAAAGAAATAAAAAAAAAAAAATATATAATAATAATAAAATTAAATGAAAGGTAATTGTGGTTTTAATAGGCGAAGCCGACTTCATATATAGTAATAGGAGGGGTACATTGATTCGGCGGGGGAAGGATAAAATACTAAAATCAAACATAATTACCTTTTTTTTTTCTATTTTCTATTCTCATTTTATTTTTAAAATAGAAAACGTAAAAGATGTTTTCAATAAAAAGATTTTTTCTACTTTTTTTTGCAAACAAAGAGCATTATTTTTTTCCTTATTGTTTATTGTTAGTTGAATTTCCTCTTTAGAAGAATTCATTTATAAAAAATAATTCTAATTTCTTTTTGTTAGCTATAGATTGATTATACGATACCTTAATATAGGTCTACCACTTTTATTTTATTTTTTGAAAAAAGGAAAAACCAGGGGGCGTCACCTATCGATAACCTTTAAAAAACGTTCTATATAATCCATCAGTTTAACTATTATTATTATTATTTTACTACAAAACGTAAAATTTATTGAATATGTATACAAGTAGACGTATTCTGGTTAACATGGCACACGCCAACGGTATTTAAAAGAAAAAAAAATGTATTCTTAGAATTTTTCCCTTTTTTTAAAAAGAAAAAAGTAGTTTTAAATTACGTTATTTACCCTAATAATGAAAAAAAAATCTATTGCTTAAACATACAGACGACGACTTATGACTGATGACGGATCAGGGAATTTCGCCGGACGGATTTTTTGATAATATTAACATATAAGATTTCTTCTACTTTTCGTAGTACAGCTGTTTTTATTTTCACCCTTATTCTATATAATCATTTACCGTTAGGTTTTAGTATACCTATTGCATTATTATTAGCTTACGCAAAACCGCAGATGTCTTCCTCTTTACTAAATAAAATCATACATATAATTACATACATAGTCAACAGTATAACTAAGCAACCGTCCACGGTTTACATTTTATTTTATTTAAAAGAATAATAATAGAAATCGGATAAAAGGTATTAAATTACACATCCAATACACCAAAATTATTTTTTATATTCCCTCATTTCCTACTTTTTTAACTTTTTTTTAATCATCAGGCATTTAATAGGTGTAATACAATTCTTCATTAATGTCTATTTCACTAATCTTTTAAAATGAAGATAATTATATCAATTTACATTTCAGAAATTATAATTAAAATCCATATTCATAAAATTAAATTAAAACTCTGATGTAGACACCACATAACTTCCTTTTTTTTCTTTTCCTGTTTAGCCTCCGGTAACTACCGTTTAGATAATACTTCAGAGGATGAATGAGGATGATATGTATGAGTGTGAATGAAGTGAAGTCTTGTACATTCTCAGTTCGACCGTTCCTGAGATGTGTGGTTAATTGAGACCCAACCACCAAAGAATACCGGTATCCATGATCTTGTATTCAAGTCCGTTTAAAAATAGCTGGCTTTACTAGGACTAGAACGCTGGAACTCTCGATTTCCAAATCAGCTGATTTGGAAAGACGCGTTCACCACTACACCAACCCGGTGGGTCACATAACTTCCTTGTATGCCTATTAAATACACATACACATTTAAACACATTTTTATATACACTTTTTTTTAAATGAAAAATACATAAAATTTTATATCGTTAGTATCTTCTGATATTTTTTTTATTTTTATTTTTATTATTAAATTATTTATCGTAATTTTTTTTACAATCAGACATTTATAATCTATACATAAAAAAAAATCAATGTTTGTTTGTCTGTCTGTTCCAACTTAACTCGAGATCTACCGGACAAATTTGTCTAAAATTTTGCATACCTACACTTTGAAACCCTGTGGTGAACATAGGCTAACTTTTTTGGACTTCCGACATAACGGTTGCGAGTTATCGGCGTTAAAGTTACTTTTTTCCATTTTGACGACATTGGATTAATTTATTCGCACGCTTTAAAAGTTAAGTTTCATGTAATTTTAGTTTGTTTTTTCAATTCGATGCGGATTCGAGTTCCAATTGTGATAATAGCAAAGTACTTTTTTGTAGATTCTTTATATTGCTGGTAGGAGATTTAAATCAGAGGTGGCAGAGAAATTAGGTTTTTACAATGGCCGAGTCGTATGAAATTATTTTTAACGTAGGCTATCTATTTTTTTCATGCGATTTGGCGTTATCGAGTTATACATGTAAAAGTTACTTTTTTACAATTTTGACATGTTTGAATTTATTTGTTCGTATGCTTGAAAAGTTTAATAAATAGTTTTATGCAGTATTCAATTTCTACACAATTATCCAAATTAAGACATTTTCTCTAGTCAAATTCTCATTTCAATTTTTCTTAAATTTATCTCCAATACTTTGTTTTTCCGTATATTTTAGCTTTTCTATCAATTAGAGTAATGGGCGATTGGTATCTAAAACCTTGGCTAATAATATATTGGCGAATAACGTGTCTAAATTGCATGAAATTTTTTCAAAAAACATCAAAGCTCTTAACTTGGAGTAAAGTTGATAACGTCAAAATTTTTCCAGTTGAAAAAAGAACTTTGGAAAACTTGAAAACCAAAGCGCCGAGCGAAGCGAGGCCTGGCTGGGAGGTCCGGCGAAGCCGGGCCGAGCGGCTACTTATTAATAAATCAATCAATATATTTAAATTTAAAAAAAGAAGTTAAAAAAAAGAGATGAAGTCGGATTTGCACTGATGTGCCTTCCCCTTGTAATATCTAAATATTCTATTAATTAAAATTTGATTAGGCTATAACTCTGGAAACGATGAAAATAAGTACCACTTATCATATATCGTTAAAAATCTCTCAATGAGGGCTGATTACTGCAGTTAAGGAATTTCAATATCCAAATTTTTTTTATTTATTTTGGGCTTTTTTGGTCCAGTCGATTGCAATCAAAAGGGGAGGTGCACAACTAGATGTTACAAAAGTGCTAAATCCAAAATTTCAACATCCTACCGCTAATCGTTTTTGTTATGCGAGATACGTACGTATAGACATCACGCTGAAACTAGTCAAAATGGATTCAGGGATAGTCAAAATGGATATTTCCGTTGAAATCTGAAAACTAAGATTTGTCGCGATTATAATACTTCCTTGTACAAAGTGGATAACTTAAAAACAATAAAAATAAATAGCTTTTACTGATTTGTTAAATCAGTAAAATAACTTACGTAAATTTAAATTTATATTTGTTGACATAAAAAAAAGTAAATACAAAAACGGATTACGAAATTTTAGTTTACTTAAAACTTAAATTTTTTTATTCATAAGATTATAAAACGATATCAAACTTTATCGATGTATTAAACATTGAAAACAGATCAAACTTCTTTAACGCATAATTAAAAAAAAAAAAATCCAAATCATTTGGTAGAAGCAATATAAAAATATTTATTAAAAATTAACGAAAAAATAAGTCAGGTTTAGGGAAACAGTTTGTAAAATTTTGATTCCTGCCTGGGGATATATTTAATTAGCGAAAAACCTATTTAAATTAAAATTTCATTATATTAAATCCAATATCAACAAGAAATATTACACATGTTTCTCAATATAAATATCCTCCCACAACTTTATGAAGTTTTCTTAAAAATTTAATTAAAAAATTCACTAAAAAATAAACCACAAAACAAAATTAAAAATAACAAGATTTGTTAAAAATTAAAAAACACTACTGCCAAAATAAAAATAATAGGATAACCAGCCAATGTAGATCATTACACGACAATGTATTATTGAAAGTGCGGGGCCCGCAAATTTCGGACCATTGTCATAAGGTTCTTGAAGGCTTTATGCCAATAGACTTGGTTAAAATATTTAACTTGGTTGAAATATCCACGTACTATGAACCTCCCGTTGCCTGTATCTTGGAAATGACATTGTTTGATTTTGTTCGGCGTATTGATCTTGCAGCGTTATTTATAAATAGTATAACTCTTTCTAATTTTTTTTAAATTTAAACATATATATATCTAAGGTTTCCAACGCGGAGACATACATCTAAATCGGTTCGGCCGTTGAGCTACTACAGTAGAACAAACAAACACATACATATATCTCTTTTTGGGTAGTCGTATAATTAGATGTAATATAAAATAAAATAGGCGGACAACACACTTAAAGAATCTTTAAATACGATTTCAAACATTTTTTAAATAAAATTATAAAATAATTAAACTAGAAGATCTTGAAAAGTCGAAAGATTGATCTAAGCCGGTCACGTCCACACTAAGTAAAATGAGTAAAGTTACTCCTTTAAAAATTCTACATATGTCCTGTAGGTAGTTTTTAAATTTTCTGAAGGAATGTAGATTGATTTTTATTCCAGTATAACTTAAGAAAGGAAAGATAAACATGTTGATAAGTACAGATATTTGAGGAATGTACCAAACGTAAAACTGTAACAGACAAAATAGACATCTAGACAAGAATAGTGTTGAGAAAAAAAATCTTCATCGATCCCAAAAAAAAACGATTATTATGCGACTGTATAGATTTAAAACTTGAAAAAGATCGTTAATTGTTACGTGTTTTTAATTTGGATATGAAACATGGACAAAAGGAAAAATAACAGAAAGACAAGATTGGAAGATTTTGAGTGGTGCTTATGGAGAATGATAGAGAAACTAAAATAGGTAGACTTAGAGAGAAATTGAAGAAACAGGATTGCTGAGCATCAAGCATTGCAAAGCGATCGAAGAAACAGCGCTTGTAAATAGAGTACAGAAGAAGAAAGGGAACTGGATCTGGAAATTTATTAAAGGGAAAGGATTATTAACATTTCTTAAGAGAACAAAGGGGAAAAAATGGGAACAAAGAGAAGGAAGAAAAATCTTGAAGTTATAAAACCAATTAAAGAATGGGTGGTATAAGAAGACCTAAAATCTAATATGAGACTGGAATAATTCGAGAAAAAATTAATTAGTGCCGATCGATCGAGGAACTTAAAACTATAACGAATATTTAAAATAATCTACACAAAATCGTTGCCAGATAATATGTTGGTTTCCTTTAGATAAAAATTTCCCATTTCCTAGAAAGTGAGGGCGAATAAACGCCCGGAGCCGGGATAAAATTCTCAACATTTCCCCTTTCCTCTATATGAGATTATTTATCTCATATGAGATAAATATGAGATTATTTATCTCATATGAGATAAATATGAGATTATATGAGATTATTTATCTCATATTGAGAGTAAAATATACTTTAACAGAAGAACCTCCCACAAATAGGTTCCTACTCTTTCGAATTAACTCGAAAAAGAGGTCAAACAGGTAGATCTATAATCAACCAACCCTACACACCTTTCGTAATACATTAATTAAAAGTTCAAAGAAAAAGTATATAGAAGTAAAAGTATATAGCTTATCAAACGTATTCCTATTCAGGGACAGATTCAGGCAGCCATAGAGGAGCCATAGCCCCGCAAAGACGCGAAGGCCTTGCATTTTTAAAATCTACTTAAAAAGAATGAAACATTTTACGAGTACTGCATTGTCAAAATAACTACTTGCAACTCTATAATTAACCTGAATATATATTTTTTCTTAATAGGTACCGGTAATTAATAGAGGCTGACGTCACTTGCTCTAATGCATATTCATAACGACGTGCAAACTGATGTAGACTGTGTTATCGATCGGTATAAAAATTAGCTTAATTTAAATCTTCTCTTATTATTTTTTATCTCATATACATTATTATATAATAAAAAAGAAGAGGGGTTTTTTTTTATTCGAATAAACAAAAAACTATTCGATCTTTCGCAACCAAAATTTTACTCATTTTTATTGGCATAACCGAGAAGGTTTTTAGATATATTTAGAAAAATCTCGAAGAACCAACCGAACGATTAATTTAAAATTTTCTGGATACATTTGTGTTATATCACGGAAGATTTTAACTCAAAGACTCGCTCAATTTTCAGGGAATAGAAGACTGAAGAGGGTTTCGCTAAAATAATTATTCAAACAATCAACGATCACAGCGAACACACACCATTCTGTCCACATTTAAAAAAGATCTTTCATCTAGATCGCAACACGAACGTATGTACCGTTTATTCAATATATACCAGTTACAAAAGATACATAATTCTCATTTTAAAAGAAAGATCATGCAACGAGTAACGTAAATAGTTTAACGCGTTATTCCAGTTTTCATTAGTAAGTACCTTGAGATGCTGGTGGGTTCTCGATAAGGATGGAGTTGAAAACCAGATACGTTCTTGATACGACTTCGTTGACATCTTGATGTGAAAGGTTTAATCAGTTATAGCTGGACCAAAAAATTCCGCCTAAGTTACAAATAATGCTAATAACGCTGACAACTGAAAAGAAAAAAAAGATAACTAATAATTTCAAGAAGATTTATTATGAGAAAAATGTAGAGGAAATGATACCTGGTTGTTTTATTATTCAGGAAATATATACGGGAAATTAAAATATTAAACGATTGAATAAGATAGAGTAATTATTATAATGGTAAAACGTTAATATGATTACACGAAGATAAAAATTTTACTTTTGATTTATAAAAGCGGGAATTTTTTATAAAAAAAAAAAAAAAAAGTTAAAAAGTCAATAAACATAAGATATACAGTAGTTTAGAACTGGTAAAACTCGTGTCTAAAAAGCTATAAAAAAAAAAACACACCTTTTTTTATATACAAAATAGTTAGTAGCACATGCGATAGAGGAATGATCATCTATAAAAAGCAACATCTATCTTAGGCACAAGCCATGCAAATGAACCCTTAGAAAATGAAACCACCACTATCACTTCAGGCATTTTTTATCCCTCTACCCTCTATATATATATATATATTGTAGAGTAGACCTTCGGAAAATTTTTTTTTATTAAAAAAAACCCTCATTTAAAAAAAAAAAAAAACCTTAACAAAAACTACATCATAGAATACAAGTACACCCCTTACATAAAAAAAATTAAAAAGAAAAAATGCACACGATATGGCACGCTTTGCATGTTTGATCCATGAAATATATATATATATATATATATATATATATACAAATACCCCCCAATAGAACTCGTGCGGGCTACTATTCGTTACTTTTTTATGCATGAATGGTAAAGATTGAGATTTATCGGGTGATATATCACAAAAAAAAAAACATATTTCATATTTATTTAACAATACGTTAATGATTATTTATATATTATAATAGATACATCTTTTTAACGGAAAAATTTCATTTTTATAATTAGTACATAATTTTTTTTAATTTTTAGGGAACGGAACGCAAGAATGGCGGGAGTTTCAATATTTCTCCCTACATATCGCAGAGCCTGGACAATGTCCCTTGCTGCTGTGTCTTTCTATTATCGGGCGGATTTCATCGGTTATTCAGTGGCGGTTATAAATTTTAAGTTTTATTTATGGACGGATTTGGTAATTTGCGTTCCTATCCGTTTGGACGGACCATGGTGTAATATATTTACTGGTTCTGACCGTAATAGACTAAGCTTTTGAGCCTAGTAATCCCGGCGTGATTCCCCTTCAGTCCATCCGCCGAAGTACTTTCGGTACCAGGACCTATGGGCTCGCAGGAGTGCACCTACCGGAGCTCTATTTATTTGGAGGGAGAAATGCGCCCCGTTCTCCGGAGGGAGTCGCATATGCTGACTAAATGAAATTGTGGTCCCTTCGTGGAACGGTGTGGGGTGATGTCTAATAGTTTTAACAAAATTTAATTGCGAAAACTATCACTTTCGCTGCCGGAATTTTTGTGCGGTTTCAATTTATAGGTTACGCAATATAGAGGCTCCTAAGCCTGGTTTGTCATTTTTTGACTCTCGTACCGCCTGTTCACGGTGGTTCGTTTAATATGGCATGAGGGCGTTTTCTTATACCCTGTGGAGTACGGACTTTTCGGCAAATGACCCGGAGATGGCCGTGTTCGGACACGGCCGCTATCCCGAACAGTCTGCGCCACTCCCACCGCGGATACGGTGTACACTCCCGCATCGTAGCGAAGAGTGACGTTTTTGACGAACCATGGCGCTCCAAATATCGTCCGCAACGCTATATTTTGGACGGCTTCTAATTTCTTTTGATGCGTGGAGTTCAACAAAGCTCCTCATGCCGGGTAAGCATATGTTAGAATCGGCAGGACGTATAGCCGAAAAATGAGCAATTTGGTCACCAGTGGATATGGGCTGGCACTGTTCAGTACTGGGTATTTAAATTATTATTATTGTTTTTCTTAATTTGTACGTTCCAATCTGTTTAACTTGTGAACAATAATCTCGGCCCAATGATACGAGGATGAAATATATGATACGCAAATAAGCTGTAGTCTTGTACAGACTAAGGCCTACCGTTCCTGAGACTTGTGGTTAAGTGAACCCCAACCACCAAACAACACCGGTATCCACTGTCTAGTATTTAAATTCGTATAAAAGCGACTATTTTTTATTAGGATTTAAACCTCAGAACCTTCGAATTCGCAATCAGCTATTAAACGACTGATTTGCGACAACGATTTACTACTAGACCGGCCCAGCGGGTTATATATATTTAACAAAATAAATTTTTATTAATAAATTAAATACATCTATTAAAGAACAATTCTGTTAACGGTTAAGGCAAACGTAATCGAGAAAATATGGCGTTCAACCGTCTAATTTAACAGAACTAATTATAGAGGAATGGCTAAATTAAATTGTACGAACTGTTTTACTTGTCCAACTTGATGCCCGGTTAATTAGAACCGGCTGAATGAAATTAGAACCGGCTGAAGGAAGAAGAGGAAGTTGAGGAGGATGAAATGGGAGAAACAATACTGAGATCTAAATTTAAGAGAGCATTAAAAGATTTAAATGGCAGAAAGGCTCCTGGAATAGACGGAATACCGGTAGAATTACTGCACAGTGCAGGTGAGGAAGCGATTGATAGATTATACAAACTGGTGTGTAATATTTATGAAAAACTGGAATTTCCGTCAGACTTCAAAAAAAGTGTTATAGTCATGATACCAAAAAAAGCAGGGGCAGATAAATGTGAAGAATACAGAACTATTAGTTTAAGTAGACATGCATCAAAAATCTTAACTAGAATTCTATACAGAAGAATTGAGAAGAGAGTGGAAGAAGTGTTAGGAGAAGACCAATTTGGTTTCAGGAAACGTATAGGGACAAGGGAAGCAATTTTAGGCCTCAGATTAATAGTAGAAGGAAGATAAAAATAAACAAACCAACATACTTAGCGTTTATAGACCTAGAAAAGGCATTCGATAACGTAGACTGGAATAAAATGTTCAGCATTTTAAAAAAGTTAGGGTTCAAGAGATAGAAGAACAATTGCTAACATGTACAGGAACCAAACAGCAACAGTAATAATTGAAGAACATAAGAAAGAAGCCGTAATAAGAAAGGGAGTCCGACAAGGATGTTCCCTGTCACCGTTATTTTTTAATCTTTACATGGAACTAGCTGTTAATGATGTTAAAGAACAATTTAGATGCGGAGTAACAGTACAAGGTGAAAAGATAAAGATGCTACGATTTGCTGATGATATATTAATTCTAGCCGAGAATAAAAAGGATTTAGAAGAAACAATGAACGTCATAGATGAAGTTTTACGCAAGAACTATCGCATGAAAATACACAAGAACAAAACAAAAGTAATGAAATGTAGTAGAAATAACAAAGATGGACCACTGAATGTGGAAATAGGAGGAGAAAAGATTATGGAGGTAGAAGAATTTTGTTATTTGGGAAGTAGAATTACTAATGATGGACGAAGCAGGAGCGATATAAAATGCCGAATAGCACAACCTAAACGAGCCTTCAGTAAGAAATAAAATTTGTTTACATCAAAAATTAATTTAAATGTCAGGAAAAGATTTTTGAAAGTGTATGTTTGGAGTGTCGCTTTATATGGAAGTGAAACTTGGACGATCGGAGTATCTGAGAAGAAAAGATTAAAAGCTTTTGAAATGCGGTGCTATAGGAGAATGTTAAAAATCCGATAGGGGGATAAAGTGACAAATGAAGAGGTACTGCGGCAAATAGATGAAGAAAGAAGCATTTGGAAAAATATAGTTAAACGAAGAGACAGACTTATAGGCCACATACTAAGGCATCCTGGAATAGTTGCTTTAATATTGGAAGGACAGGTAGAGGGAAAAAATTGTGTAGGCAGGCCACGTTTGGAATATGTATTACAAATTGTTAGGGATGTAGGGTGTAGAGGGTATACTGAAATGAAACGACTAGCACTAGATAGGGAATCTTGGAGAGCTGCATCAAACCAGTCAAATGACTGAAGACAAAAAAAAAAATATTTAATTTATTTTTTACAAATATAAATAGGTTACCAAGAATTGGAGACTTTACATGTATATAAAAAAAGTTGCATCTTTTTTTTATACTCTTATGAAATGTAACAACCATCAAACATTGCAATGTTATGGCCCGTACATTTGATAAACCTTTTTTTCATTTTAAATTTATTTGAATTTTTGATTACCCGGACTCGGTCTTGCTGTTCTGGATAATCTGATTATCGAGTCAGTCCGGATAATCGATGTGTCACTGTATATATATAGTTTTAGTAAGGATATGTGTAGGCGTACAGTTTTTACATTAAAAATATAAAATTTTTACTTTTAAGAGAGATCTTTTCCAATCAACTCTTTATAATTGATAAAATAATTTATCTCATAAAGGTATGGTTTTTAAAGTAACTTATATGTTAAGAGAAGATTATTTGATTACAATACTTCGAAGGTAAAGGCAAAAAAAAAAACAATTAAAATACGGGTGGATTGACGTGAAAAGATTTAATCTTAATATTCATCGAAGAAACTGTATGTTAAATTCTACAATCTAACACCGTTGTAGACGATCTGAAAAGAGCCACAGATGAATACTAAAAATGATATAGCCATATCTAAGAATAACAAATCTTCATTTCGTACTAGATTTACTAAAAAGAAAAAAAAATAAAGTAGTGATATGATTTCCGGTTGAAGAATACAAACATACATTTCTATATCAGTATACCTAGCCTACCGAAATCAGGGTGGCATTTTAAATGCGGCTTATTTAAATATCGCCTTCATTTCTTCATTTATGAATACCTTCATACCATTTCCTTTAATAACGGCTGCGCAAGCATAATATTATATAACATCACTACCCTCAGAGAAAACAATTTTTGATCGGTACCTACTATATCTCTTTACACGCGTCATACTTTTAAGAAATTTTAGAAAATGTAAAATGTTTTTTTACAAATACGATTATAAAATACCCGTAAAAATAAAAAAAAAACTTCTTTTAAACCATTCGCTAAACTAACATAAAAAAATGTACTGGAAGAATAAAAAGGTGTCATGTATGTTATTTATAACATACTAAAGTATGTAGTTATTTAGTATGTATTTAATTTTTGAGATTACTACGCCAAAAATTGACTTAAAACGATTTAAGCATAAAATAAAAAAAAAACCTTCGTAGTAGTAGGTTAGAAGAGTGTATTTCCGGTTTTAATTAATTTACACTTCTGTAATGATTTTTTTAAATAATTCCCCTTTCGGTGTTTTAACTATCTTTCGATGGTTTTTTTTTCATATTACGTTAGTAACATGTGTTTTTTTTTTAATAATATTGCAATACGTATTTATTCCAATAAATACATTATGATTGTATATTTGTGTGTATTTCTTCCTCGTTTTCGCGTAGTTGAGTAGAGACAAAACTCCTACTTGCCAACAACCCACTTTGATACTGTTACCTACTATTTGTGTAATTTTGGAGCCGCGCTTACAAAAAATAAAAATTTCAAATTGACCCGAAACTATTATAGTTCTATAGTTTATTTTTTGGACCCCAATCCCTTTCCTTTGTACCAGATCACATTTAGGATTATTGCGAAACTAAAATACTATAGCGAAACTAGCTAGCACCTAGCAGTGCTCGCAAAAATCTGAATGGTTTCAAACATATTTTGAATTTGAAACATTACATTTTACATTTGAAATCAGCAGCACCTAGTGGTGCTCGGTAAAATGTAATTTTGGATTAAAATCATGTCACCCATCAATTTGCAATAAGAAAACTTTAAAAACGTACCCGAAAACCCATTCTGTTTGCTCTAATTCCGGTTCCTCGTGAATCAATTCTCTTAAAAATCAATAGAGTTCTATTTGTACTAGGTTAACATCATCTTACCAAAGTCTCATCAAAATCGGTTAAAAAAGTCCGCCCAATAGTACGAAAAAAGCTGAAAATGTACACAGAGACGTTTTTTGCTCTAACTACGGTTCTTGTTAATCGATTCACTTGAAAATCAATAGGGTACTATTCCCAATAGGTTTACATCACCGCATCAAGTTTCGTGAACATCGATTAAGATTTGTGTCCGGTGGAGCGAATGAAAAAATCTTTACGTAAACGAGTATATAAACATTGCAGATCGTGTTCTCAAGGGGCTCTAAAACTTAAAGAAAAGTTGGTTCTTCCCCTCCCATGACATCTCCTTAACCCTTAAATTGTCACGCCTTTTTATAAAATTAATAGTCGCGTCGGGTCACCATGACCCGAACATTTGTAAATTAAATTAATAATACATTATTCGAATCAAAAAGAAATGAACACTTATATTCGAAAAATTAACTATATTTTATTCAAATAAAACTAATATCTCCTCATTTAAAACAAAATAAACAAGAACAAAACAAAAGTAATGAAATGTAGTAGAAATAACAAAAATGGACCACTGAATGTGAAAATAGGAGGAGAAAAGATTATGGAGGAAGAAGAATTTTGTTATTTGGGAAGTAGAATTACTAAAGATGGACGAAGCAGGAGCGATATAAAATGCCGAATAGCACAAGCTAAACGAGCCTTCAGTAAGAAATATAAGTTGTTTACATCAAAAATTAATTTAAATGTCAGGAAAAGATTTTTGAAAGTGTATGTTTGGAGTGTCGCTTTGTATGGAAGTGAAACTTGGACAATCGGAGTATCTGAGAAGAAAAGGTTAGAAGCTTTTGAAATGTGGTGCTATAGGAGAATGTTAAAAATCAGATGGGTGGATAAAGTGACAAATGAGGAGGTATTGCGGCAAATAGATGAAGAAAGAAGCATTTGGAAAAATATAGTTAAAAGAAGAGACAGACTTATAGGCCACATACTAAGGCATCCTGGAATAGTCGCTTTAATTTTGGAAGGACAGGTAGAAGGGAAAAATTGTGTAGGAATTGTGTTGGAATATGTAAAACAAATTGTTAGGGATGTAGGATGTAGAGGGTATACTGAAATGAAACGACTAGCACTAGATAGGGAATCTTGGAGAGCTGCATCAAACCAGTCAAATGACTGAAGACAAAAAAAAAAAAAAAAAAAAAACAAAATAATCAAAGAAAAATAGAAATTACAAAACCTTGTAAAAAATAAAGATTTTCGTTTTAGTTGAACTGCCGTAAAAATATAGTTATTCCCGATTGATTATTGAAGACATACTTACAACACATCTGTAAATATGTTTTCAAATAAAACTATTTGAACTGAGCCAAACATCTACAAGTAAACAACGCTCAATTTGCTGGGTGTCAAATTTATATCCTGAAGAGTACATTTGTTCTTAAATTTATAATTTCAGAGTTAGAAATTCTTTATTTCCAACACTAACATTAATCAAAATCTTTAAAAATAAAAAAAAAGAGATTTTTTAAAATATGGTACCCAAATTTCCACAAACAATGTTTTATTTATTATCCTTGGTGCTCGGGCAAAGGTGACAGCGTTTACGTTCCCTTTTAACTTCCACATTTCGCTCCTCTGGTTATTGAACATCAACTACAGTAATGTCGTGTTCTTCAAAATATATTTTTATTTTGTTCAAGTTTTTTTTTGGTGGTTTTCCGAAATGAGATACCTTTTAATAAGTAAATTTTTTACTAAAATGTGGCCTAAATTTTTAATAAAATCTCTCGCAATAGTGTAACACAACTGGTCGCTTCGGATCAAATAGCTTATTTTGTTACTTATATTATACAAATTAAGGGAACCTGGATTCTGACGGATAGAAAGGATTACGATAGAAGATTAGCAGGCTTGCCAACCTAATATCATTGATGCAAATATTAAAAATTTAAATATAAAATAGTGTCTGGTTTATGTAGACCCGACGCGACCAGTTAAGGGTTAAAAAATCTGATCGGGCGCACTAGTGATTTCTACAAATTCTATAAAAATCCTCTACAAATTTAAGTTATTGGTTTGTTTAGGACGATAGCCAATTACCAGTAACTTAATAATTATATAATAAAATATAATAAATTATTTATTTATATTTACATTAAATGAATATTACTTATTTGATATACAAAAAAAAAGTTATGTAATGTGTCATCTACATTACGCCCACCTAATATTTTCCAAAATAAAGTTGTTATAATTTTTTCTTTACAAGCTGATCCACACATACAAAATATCATCTCAATCAGTCATACGAAGTGGAGTTGTTTTTTTAAATAAAAAAAAAAATTACCCATATTACATCTTGTTAGTAAATACCTCATTAACGTGACATTTAACGACGATAATTTGATTTCCGTTATTTTAAAATACCAACAAACATAAATATGTGCCATAAAAATAATTTGGTTTAATAGTAAAAATTACCCGACCCCTCTTTTTACGGGGTTAAGAAAAAAAATTACGATCGCCCAGCATACAGAAGCGACAATGAAAACGTGGTACTGTAAAAGAGAAGCGGCCGTCCGGCCAATGAGCAGGTGCTTTTTAGCTTAGACTACAGCATACTGGGCGGAGCTTAACAACCCTCTTGTTTCATCTAACAATCCACCCCCCACTTCTCTCTTTATTTCTACGCACCCCATTCAACCCTCATTAAATGATTTATTCCTCCCTAAAGTATTACTCATTTCAAGCGGCACGTCGCCGTTTGGGTAGCCAACATAACACGAGTGGGCGGGCGGGCGCGCGCGCGCGATCCCGCTACTCTTGTCCTGTGTTACAATACTACGTCCAAGGCGAGGAGGTTGATGGCAGGGAACCATACATATGAGCATGATGCTTCAATTTAATTTGTATTTCCCATACCCGCATTATTTTTTTTCTTGTAATCATTACATTTTTTATTTCTCTCTTTAATAAATTTATGTGTTAAGAAGATGTGAAAAAAAATCTAAAAAACAAGACATACTAGAAGCTGTTAATTAAGTAATAATAATAATAATAATAAATCAACAGAATAAATAAAAATAATAATAAATAAATAATAAGTGGGTAATAAAAGCAAAATAGAATTACATTTCAGAGAGAACTAAAATAAAAGTTCGCTTAACATAAATCATAATTAAAGTAGTTAAACCAATAAAATCTATCATACAAATATAAAAAAAAAATAAGTCCCTTTATATCTTTACCGATAAGTACAGAACTTAATAAAGTCGCTACATAATTATAATAAAAATACTTATTTAGTCTTCTTCTCTAATAATTTTTCTGTTAAACTGCAAAATCTAATGTAATTATTGTAATGTATTTTTCAAAAAATAAGAAAAATATAGTTTTTCGACTATACGCCTATTTAAATGATAATTCACGAAAGATGCAACAAACTTTCAGGACATTTTCTATCGGTGAAAATGAAGATAAAAGTTTATTTAAAGATCGGTTGGTAAACGCTTCGTTATCCAGTGTCGGCTGGCAAAAGATTTCTCCTAGATTTCTGCGCCTTCAGTAAAATTACACCGGATTGTAATTCTTGGAACCCAAATTAAGGATTAAAATTAATGATTTTATATGAAGAGTATTATCTGAGAAACGGGTAAAAGATGTACTTTATTTTTAGTAGTTTTCTACAAATCTGAGGAAAAATAAAAAAGATTTAACGCCGAAAATACACTACTTTACATTTAGCGTAAAACACCTTTGTTAAATGGAGAATTAAAAAAAAAAATTTGTACAGAATTTGATTTCGAGTAAAATTGTAATTCCATGCACTAAATACAAATGTAAGAATTTCGAAGTTTATAAAAAGCAAAACATATCAAAATATAGAAGATTTTAACTACGTATTTTTAAATGAAATAAAATTTTCAATATTACAAAATAAAAAAATTAAATATTTTATAAATTAGCAAATATAAAAACAAACTTACAAACGATTGAAGAAATTCCTGAAAATGTCCTTTTGAAGAATATTTACATAAATATAGATACAGAAACGCCTCGTTAGCAGATGTTTTGTTTTCAATAAAGTTCGAAAATCAATACATTTGTATTTAGTATCTATACGCTTTTTAAAAGCTTTTATTTAACTCTCTTTAGGAATAATCAAATCTTGCAACTGCTATATCTTTTGATCTATCGTATGAAAATCAATGAAATTTTGCACACGTATGTAACTTCGATGACAATACAATACTACGGTGTCGGAATTTGATATGACCCACCCCCACGCCCCCACGCGGTACCCCTACGCTAAAATCATGCATTTAGTTGAAAATTTTCATTTCTCATGAACTATCGTATGAAAATTATTGAAATTTGGTACACGTATGTAACTTTATTTTTTGTCTTAAAAAAAATACAAAAAAATTTACAAAAATATATTTGATTACATATAAAAAAATTATTTAAAAAAAAAGTTTTTATATAACTAATATTAATATTAACATTAATAAAAAAAGGAAACAAATTAGAAAAACCCTAAAAAGTAAAAAATATGAATTAAATCAAATTGAGAATTTGACAAACAAAAAAATATAAAAATAATATATTAACAAATATAAAAAATGCACTGAAAAGTAAAAAATAAATTATATAAATATCTAATAAATAACCAATAAATAAAAAATAAATAAATGTAATAATTATTAAATCTTAAAAGTAATGAAAATATTTAGTTAAATAAAAGCGTGGCGCAGTTTTTATAACAATGTTTTCGAATTAGTATTTATCTGCTGTATTTTAAAATATATTTTTTGTTTAATGAGGTTGTTTAGTATATGTATATACTTTATTTATCTGTAATAAAATAACTCAATTTTTAATTCTTTGATGGTTCAAATTTGCACAGAGATGACCTTTAAGGGTTAATAAGATAATTTTTTTTTATAATTGTAATCGTAATTATGAATTCGTTAAATAAAAATTCATAATTAATTAAAATTAACCTTTTAGCGGAAAGAGTGCGTTCAATTTGGCTTAGGTTACAAGCAGAATTCGAAGATGAACACGTACAAAGAAAGCGAGTAGGAGCATTTTCCCAGATTGTTACTTGTACCTATTCAGTCTCAACTGGAGAGGTTCTAGCAGACCTTTCCGCCTCCTCGCGTCGTTATTGAAAATGAAAATGAAGATTAATTGTTGTAAAAATAAATGTTGTGTTGTTTTAAATAAATTATAAAAACTGCGTCACGCTTTTATTTAACTAAATATTTTCATTACTTTTAATTTTAAAATTTAATAATTATTACATTTATTTATTGGTTATTTATATTTGTTAATATATTATATTTTTTTGTTTAAAATTCTCAATTTGATTTTTTCTTATTTTTTACTTTTTAGAGGGTTTTTCTAATTTGTTTCCTTTTTTTATTAATGTTAATATTGATATTAGTTAAATAAAAGCTTTTTTAAAAAATAATTTTTTATGTATATATATTTTTTTTTTTTGTTTTTTGTATTTTTTTATATCAGTTTACTCTGTATCAAATCCTCTACAATTTTTATTTGAAACTAATTTTTATTTAATAAACTAACTTGTTTATTACCTATTTAACAAAATTATTTTACGCTAAACATAAAATAAGGGTTTTTCGATCGCAATTTTGTGTCTTTTACTCCAGATTTCTCGAAAAATATTAAAAATACAGTTTTGGGACCTATCTATTTCAATTTTTCAAGTAAAGCTTTATATAAAATCATTAAACTGACACCATAATTCGGCTCCCAATAATTACAATTTACCAATTTTAACGAAGCGTAGAAAAATCAGGGAGAAACTTTTGTAAGTGGGCACTAGCTAAAAATTTATAATGTGATAAAAGTGACACGTAACATAAATATATATATATATATATATATATATATACATACATAAATATAAAAAAATTCCTTTCGGCATGCCGGAAGAAGGAGGTAGATTTCAGCGCCGGTGCTAAGTAGAGGATAAAAAAGATTTCCAACTCAAAGTTAAGAAAAACTTCAAATTTACTCGACACAATGGTCGCATGTGAAAAAAGTTTCACAAGTTTAGCATACGACAATTCCCATCTTCTTACAATTCCAGTAACATTTTGGTCATCCCTTGCTGTAAGGGTTGGTCACGTCAAAAATTGTTTCGGCCAAAGGTTTTAGAGTTTAGAGGACTAACGACCACTTTAAGCCGATTCTATACTGTGCCTATTAAGGCAGGTATGATTTTGTTTGTCACATGGTTGGTGACATCAAATAATTTACTTAGATATATTTTAGGCCCTTATCCAAAGAATAGTAGGAACTTTAAACGAACTCGATATTTTACTTAATAAGAATTTATAGCGATATTTTTTTTTCGAAAGAGCACTCCCATTTTCACTCCCACGGTTCAATTTTGGCCGTTAACGAACTCGACTGAGAATTTGGAACCAGTTATTTTTAAGAAATAATTTAAAAGTGAAGGCGCAAAATTACGGCGTTAACGTGTCCACAAGAAAGTGAAATAAATAAATATATATATATACTATATACATACAAACGTTTGAGCTGGCGGTGGTTTTGGGGTCTAGGGGATTGAAACGCGAAGATATGTTAAAATTTTCCGGAAGTCGAATTATAGTACCCATTACAATAGGTAGCTTTCTTATGAAATCTATCTAAAATAGGAGAACAGATCAGATTTGCTTATACTAATTTCAGGTCGTTAATGTGTTTTATAATTAAATCTAATCAAATAACTCTTGGGAGAAGAGAAATAAGAAGAATTTTGTTATCTGTTACAACGATTTGCTGGAAAAAATATATATAACAGAAAAAATTAATAATAAATAGTAATTTAAACATTTTTTGTTTAAATTTTAATCGTATAATTTATTTCACCTTACAAATTATAAATTATAGTAACACAATAAGTAGATAATTAAAATTAAAAGTACTCCATTAATTTATAAAAATGTTTAATTACCTTTAAATTAATATTAAAGAGAAGAAATTTCCCCCAGAATCATTGATTATAAAGATTATCTCGCAATCTGAAAAGAAATCAAATAATTAGAAAATTACTTTATTATTAAACGAGGGTTATTTAATAATTAAAGAGATAAATGAAAACAGCGGAAGACTATTTAATAGAATAAACTGAAATTTATCTGATGTTCAATCCGGCAGACCTGTCATTAAAAACGTTAGCTGTTCATTCAGAATTTCCATTATTACACCTCATATTAAAATATATTATTTAAATATTTTGTCTCCGCTTGAAACATATACCGTGGAAGAATAACCAGCTACTATAAGATTTTTGTTTTCTTAAGGTATAAAAACTGTACAAATTCACTCGCAGATGTTAACAGTGGTAAAAAATGTATTAACCGAGAAAATATTTGTAAATAGATCGAACAATACAATTGTCACAGATTTTCGTCCTAATTGAATAGTGGAATTTTTAACTGACGCTTTGTGAAATCGAATTAATGAATGCGGGAATGACGCGTAAAAATTTAGGAAGTTGCTGAAATTTTTAGTGCAAGTATCGGAATTGTCCGTTCAAATTATTAACGATAAGCTGAATTATCGCAAAATGTGTTCGAGGTGAGTTCCGAGAAGATCGATTTAAAATCACGAGCACTATCGATTTCACATTTGTACGGAACTTAAACGATTGTTTTTAGCAGAAGGGAATGATTTTTTTTTACGAATACCCAAAAATGAGTGTAATATATTTACGGTGTATATATATATTTCATCGTAGCACCTCAACGGCCGAACCGATTTAGATATATGACCCCGCATTGGAATCTTTACGTTATCGAGAATGTCAAAGCATAAACTTTGATGAACTGTGAGTCTCTATCACTGTGTGAACTGGGTTTGAACTGAACGATTCAAATCGATCGAATGAATAATATTACAAAAATGATGGAATTAAATTTAGGTTAAATAAAATAATATTAAATAAATTAAAAAAAATTCTGTTTAATACTAATGGGCTTTCCATGGGGACTGCGTGGGAGGCTAGAGTGGTGAGATATGCGAGTACCTCGTGAGAGGCTAAACCGTTTTATCACCATCAACCGGTAACGAACAGGGTTCCCCTGGAACTATGTTTTGGGAGATGGAATGGGGTACTATTATATTTCTGTCCGGTTTTAAAAATTCAAACGGGGTATGTATTAGTATGTTGAAGGCTAAATTTTGCACGCATCATTGTAAACTCTCGATTTAACAGATCACGGTTATTCGGAAATTTTATATCTTTGCAACCGATCTACCGATTTTCAAACTTCAAACGGGGTATTTGCTAGTATAATACAAAATCACGATGGAACCAAACCGAAACAAACGTTAACCGATATACTAAGAAAAATCGAATGGGCTGGGCTATTCCGATACCATCTTGGGCCCGGTGAACTCCCGCAAACGATCTTTGTACAGCTTCATGACAGTACGATTAGAGGTAACGCTGTCGGCATCGGATCGAGCTCACTTTTGTCAAATTTGATTCTTTACGGGAATAGGGAAAAACGGAACGGCGTATACTGCCAGTAATAATGTGCCGAACTGTGACGGTGCATAAACTACAAGGGGCTACCCCATATAGAACTGTCGTAGATCTGAGCACTAGCATCTTTGCCAAGGGTCAGGATTAGTAATACGAAGTCGCGTGAGACAATCGAAGAATTTAGCCATTAGTTGTTTGGATTCCAGAAAATTGGTGTACGATCTGCATAATTAAGTCTTTCGAGGAATTCAATCGCTTGAGAAATCTGAACGTTAGATTAGTATACGCCAATTAAATAAATAAATTGAAATTTTTTTTTAGTTTCCTCATTTGGCTCAGTGCGTTAAATACGTTATATCCATATATTTACAGAAGTGTTAAATAATAAAACCGGTTATAAAAATAAAAATAATGTGACAGCCAAAAAAAATTTTTTAATAAATTTAACTAAAAAAACTACAAAAAAATCGTAGTAAAAAAAAAGTATGGAAAGAAAGTATAAAATATTACAATGCAGTAATTAATTAAATAAAATAATCGGTGACAGATCAACTTTCAGACAGTTTTAATTTGTTTAAATATATATTTTCATGTTGTAGAAATAGCAAGCTAAGATGATTTTCTAATGATTAAGTTCTCACCCTTTCTTAATATCGATTAGAAAATTTTGCCCAACGAAAATATTTAAATACAATCGGGGTGTCTTTAATAAAGACTCCCCGATTGCATTTAAATATTTTATACAAATACTATATACGAAATTATCATCCGTACGCTCTATAATTATCCTATATTAGTAATATCAAAAAAAAGGTAAGACACTATTATCAAAATTTGTTATTAATTTAGAATTTCCTTTAAAAAAAAAAGGTAAAATAGACATACAATAATAGATAATAAACAATGTTTAAGCGTTCCGTATAATAAGAAAAAAAATAAAAAATTGTTATAAAACTCTTACCTAAAACAAAGAATAAGCATAAGAATTGTATATTTCTACAAATGTGATATGTATTACGTTTAAATGAAATCGGACCGGTAAGAATTTTGTAACAAATTTTTCTTTTTTTTTTATTATATGAAAACGCATAAACATTGTTTATTATCTAATATCTATTTTACATCAAAATTAATTTAAATGTCAGGAAAAGATTTCTGAAAATATATGTTTGGAGTGTCGCTTTATATGGAAGTGAAACTTGAACGATCGAAGTACCCGAGAAGAAAAAATAAGAAGCTTTTGAAATGTGGTGCTATAAGAGAATGTTAAAAATCAGGTGGGTGGATAAAGTGACAAATGAAGAGGTGTTGCGGCAAATAGATGAAGAAAGAAGCGTTTGGAAAAATATAGCTAAAACAAAAGACAGATTTATAGACCACATATTATTAAGGCATCCTGGAATAGTCGCTTTAATATTAGAGGGACAGGTAGAAGGGAAAAATTATGTAGGCAGGCCGCGTTTGGAATATGTAAAACAAATTGTTAGGGATGTAAGATGTAGGGAGTACATCGAAATTAAACGACTACCACTATATAGGGAATCTTGGAGAGCTGCATCAAACCAGTCAAATGACTGAAGACAAAAAAAAAGTATATCTATTGCATATTACATATATTTAACGTGTATTTTTTTTTTAAGAAAATTCTAAATTAATAACAAATTTTGATAATAGAAATGTATTGTCTTACCCTTTTTGATATCATTAACATTAAATTAAAAACAGTTTTATTTATATTACAGAAATTTTTGTTTTTTGAGCGGAAGAAATGATATGTACGAGACTCTTAGCATACGGTTTACAATTTCATTGTAATTTTTTTGGATATCGCCGCGTTTTGTTAGATCATTGTTTTATTTTTTATGAATTACTGATTGTTATATTATGGATTTATTATTAAAATGTATTGCCATAAAACAAACAAATTGAATTTCACGGCCAATTTTTTTTTTGTTGATAAATCATACCAATCACTTTATATCATATTTTTCCTTTTTTAATAAAACTAGTATAATAACTTTACGAATCGAAAATCCGTAATGTAATATTCAACTTATTTGTAAGTATAACCCTCGATTTTTATCGTTAAATTCGATTTTACCGATTGAATTTTATTTCGTTTTATTTGTTCCTTTATTTGATAAAACTAGTATAATCTCTTGTAAACTAATAATTTCACTTTTTTTAAAGAAGTGCTGGGAATTAAAAAAAATTGTTTCATCTTCAGTACCTTCATTTACATAACAGTATTTACTATTAAAACAAGCTGTAGTATATTTTCTTTTAAATTTTATTATTTCAAGTATATTTTTGTACGCTACCTAGTACTTTCAAGTACTGCTATCTAGCGGCGCGATTCATAAAGTCACCGTAAAAAATGAATAAAGTGAAATATTCGAGTCCCGCGATTCATCAAATGGAAAAAACCTTTATTTAACAAAATTCAAGGTGTTTTTTAAAAGTATTCCTTATTACTAATCTAACGGAACTGAAATAAGTTTTCACGCTTATTTTTTCCCCATTTTCATTTCACTGCTAGGTTATATTTAGAACTGTAAACGTAGTTAGTTATCTTTGTCGCCTCTTACCGACGAACTTCTAACGAACTCAGTGATATTGAAGAGCAATTTTATTTTGGCAGTTGTAATTTTATTTATTTATTTTTTATTAATATTTATCTCTTGTTAGATCACATAATAAATTGTGATAAAAATTGGATTTATCATTTTGATCTGGAATTCAAACGTCTGAGTATGAAATTGAAACATCGCGCGAGGAAAAAGATTCAAAACTTATGCGTTAGTATAAAGTGAGATAACTGTGTTTTTGGATTATTAAAGCTCAATTTAATGCAATTATTTGAAAAAATAAACGTTTAAGCAACTGCTAATAATGTGATATGATAGAAAATATAGTGAAATACGCAATAAGAAAAGAACGACTGACCTGATTCTCTCTTAAAAGGCGTAATTCTCTGCACGATAACTCATGCGAAAAAAAATTATAATTTATTTATTAAAGAAATATATCAATCAGATTTTTTCTCATAACTGAAATTTATTCTTTATGTAATAATATTTTTTTAAAAATATAATTAACTTTTTTTTAAAGGTAAGAAATTCGTAAAACATAATCACATGGAAAAAAATAAAACTAAAATTTTGGGTCAAATCTATTATGTATGTAAATAAACAGTACATTTTTATTAAAACCGACAAAAAAAAAACTTTAGTAGATTTTTTTTATTTTAAGGAAATGACCTGTGATTTTTTTATTTTTTGAAATGACCCACAGAACCTTATGGTTTGTTGTAAGAGCTATTTTACTTAGACCGGAAATACTAATAATGCAAGCCTACACACAAAGTGGAACTAGGGTAAACTGATATACGCTCGTATAGGTCTGTTTACAAAAAATCTGAACCGTCCTCACTCAGAAAATACGTAAAGGTTAAAATTTTTACTAATAGGTTTTTTCCTAAATAATATAATAATTATTTTATAAATTATATAATAAATTATAACTAATAACTAATAAATTTAGAAAGAAGACAATTTCCTTTCTAGGACATATTTTCAAAATGGAAGAGACCAGACTTATCAGACGGATAATCGAACTTTTCTGGAACAAGAAAAGCAGACTGAATTGGTAATACGAAGTACAGAAAGACATGGAGGAATTAGACATAACCCGTGAAAACCTAAAAACGAAAACCGGAAACTATGAGAAATTAAAAAATAAAGAAACAAGATTCCTATCAAAACCCAAGAAAACAATAAGCCGGGTGTACTCTGAACAAGAAAGGGCAAGAAGATCTGAAACCTTTAGAAATTACTGGCAAAAAAGAAAAGCTGAAAAACAACAAATCAGCAAAAAAAGAAAGAACTTGCAAAAAAAAAAGAACTAAAGTGATCCATTATGGTCTTAAAAGTAATTAAAAAAAAAAATTATATAATATAGTACGTTCTCGATAATCCGAACACGTAAAATATTGGACGTAAAATTCGGATTATAAAATAAACCGTTTTTTTTTTAATGTACAAAATTCAAAAATATAGATTATTCATAATAAAAAAAAATAAAGGTTATATTGTTTACCCCATTATACCGTATAATCACAATATGCATTGTAATTTAGGCTAGTTTTGGGATATTTTAGGATTAAAAAACTGTTTTCATTTTTAAATAATTTTTTTATATAAATTTACTTAAAAATTTATATAACTCCATGAATAAATAAAAACTGTTCCAACAACGTTTTGGAAGGTTCAAGGGAAACCAAGGTAAAATCTTGATCAAACCAGCATTACAGATAATACCATTAATAATAAATAGTTGAGATTAAATAAAATTATTTTATTGATGATAAATTCATCATATATAAACCGCCAACTTATAAAGAAGTAGAAAATGCACTTAAAGAACTTAAAAATAATAAAGCAAGCGGAGTAGAGCAAACAGTGGCAGAAATTTGGAAAAATACAGGAGAATCAGTTAAGAAATCTTTGCATAATTCTCTGGTTAAAATTTGGGAATCCGAAAAACTTCCAGAACATTGGACTATTATACATTCTTTACACAAAAAAGGCGACAAGACAAATCCAGACAATTATCGTGGAATTTCGTAATTAGACTGTACGTATAAAATTTTATCTAGAATTATTTACAATAGAATTAAGGACCGACTAGAAAGCGAGCTAGGCGATTACCAAGGTGGTTTTCGGCCTTGGCGCAATTGTCCAGATCAAATTATTACTTTGAAATTACTTATAGATATTTATAATAGAAAGCAGAAACAGATGATTATTTCTTTTATTGATTTCAAAAAATCGTACGACTGCGTACATAGGCCTTCGATGTTAAAAATTCTGAGAAATCTCGGATTGGATCCTAAATTGGTAAATATAATCGGTTTAATATTGACAAAGACAAAATCTAACGTGAAGTTTGGTGGCGAATTTTCCGAACCTTTTTAAATAAAATCCGGACTGAGACAAGGCGACGGATTTTCGCCTTTATTATTTAATTGTGCGCTAGAATTTGGATGAAAATTAATCCAAAAAATATTCACATAGGATACAAAAGAGATAACTTAAATTTAAATTTCCTAGGATTTGCCGACGACTTACGTTTATTAGCTAATAGTATCGCAGAAGCCAGAGAACAAATAACAAGTATAGAAGAACTTGCGAATAAAATTGGACTTAAAATTTCTTACGAAAAGACTAAAATGATGGCTATAGACCTTTTGTTATTAATTCTGTGAATATTAATGGAAACAAAGTAGAACTTGTAGAAAAATTTAAATATCTTGGAGAGATCATTACTTGTAATCGTAACGAAAAACAAAATTGGCTTGTTCAGGTCAATCGATCGCATTGGTCTAGTGGTGAACGCGTCTTCGCAAATCAGCTGATTTGGAAGTCGAGAGTTACAGCGTTCAAGTCCTAGTAAAGCCAGTTATTTTTACATGGATTTGAATACTAGATCGTGGATACCGGTGTTCTTTGGTGGTTGGGTTTCAATTAACTACACATCTCAGGAATGGTCGAACTGAGAATGTACAAGACTACACTTCATTTACACTCATACATATCTACATATCTGAAGAATTATCTAAACGGTAGTTACCGGAAGCTAAATAGGAAAAAGAAAGAAGGACCGAAAGACTTAATAAATTATTTAAAGTGCTACAAGTAACCAAAAATACTTACTATAAAAAATCGCTCTCGATTAACATTAAAATTAAACATTACAAAACTGTGGTTAAACCAGTAATTACTTACGCGGGCGAGACTTTATTTAGATTAAATCAGAAAAATAGGACTGAACCTTTCCTTAAAGTTGAACGCAGGATTCTTAGAACCTCCATAAACAAAAAATATAAACATGAAAATCAGTACAGATTATCGCCTAATAAATTTCTGTACGAAAACTTGGAATCCTTAATTGATACTATGAAAAAGAAGCGAATTTCTTTCTGTGCACACTTGTTAAGATTACCGCAGGATAGGATTACTAAGAGAATTATCGATCGATTTTGGTCTTTAAAAAATCCGCCATTATGGATCAAAGAAATTAAAGAAGACATGCAAGAATTAAATTTAACTTACGAAGATTTACTTAATAAATCCGAAAAATTAAAATTTGTTATTAAAGATCATAATACCAACATTAAAGTAAGCACTTTTAATTATACAAAAAGGGTTTATTCAGAAGAAGATCGTAAAGCAAGATCATTAAGAATAACTAAATATTGGGAGAAAGTAAAAGCTAAGAACTTAAGGGCAAAAAAGACTTGAATTATTCTGACTAAAGTGGTCCTCCGCGGCCTTAAAAGTAAAAAAAAAAAAAAAAAAAAAAAAAAAAACTCCACTTGGGAATATGGAGCGGAAATATTTTAGCGTATGAAAAATAATATGCCCTGACCGAGAATCGAATCCGGATAAATGATTGAGACGCTACAACTCCGCTACCGAGAATGAAAAATATATAAATTTAAAATATAAACACTTGAAATTATATTAAGATAAATAAATTAAAATAATAAACAAAAAATTATTTTCAAAATAATTCACGAAACAGTGACGGGGGGGGGGGGATTAAGGGAAAATTATTCGAGCATACATACGATTGTCTAAAAAGTATTGAGCCTTTGCAGGTCAAAATTGAGAATACATTTTATTATTTTATATTTGAGAATAACATTATGAGACCACGTATGCACTATTTTTTTCGATGACCTTCTGCCTTTTTTCCGGCAACACTGTAATCCCGTTCTGTACAATTTCTGTGGTTTCCGGTCAAAAAATTGTGACACGTGGTTTTCACTGGCTTTTTTGAAATAAATTTAATACCGTTTAGGGAATTCTACAGAGGCCTAAACAAATAACAGTCTGAATTGCGAGGTACAGGCTATACGGTGGATGCAATAAAACTTCCCGGTCAAGTTTTCTCGATTACTGACGGGTCATTTAAAGATGTATGCGGTCTGGCGTTGTCAGTGCGGAATACGACACCCTTTTTTGTTGACCGGTTCATGCCATTTATTTTGAAACGCAAGGTACAATCACGCTAATCGTCGCGACAGTATAAGTCTTGAGTTTATCGTTCTGTTTGGCGGCAGCAGATCGTGACGGAAAATGCCCTTCCAATCCCACCAAAAGCACAGCTGACCTTCCTGAACGTCAGCGTGGAACTTCTCCTCGCTTCGACCAAAATCTTTTAAGAATAAGTTTGTATTCTTTTTAAAAAAATTGTAAAATAAGTGTAATAAAAAAGATAAATAATTAAAAAAGTAGCAAATCGTAAAACAAATAGCAAATAAATTGTGTATTTTATCTTGTAATATATTATTACTCTTAATGTGTACTTTGTAATATATTCAATATATTCGGTAAGCAACCGAACCTAGGCGATAAGCAACTCTCCCCCATTTGAGGATGATATATATGAAGTGAAACGAGGTCAATCTTGTATAGATTCAGGCCGACCCCATTACTGAGTTCTCTGGTTAATTGAAACCCGACCACCAAAGTACGAGTGTCTCGTACATCAGACTGGACAGTGGATATCCAGTATTCAAATCCGCATAAAAGCGACTAACCTTTTCTAGGATTCGACTGTATCCGCCGGGTTAGTCTAGCGGTAAACTCGTCATCTCAAATCAACTAATTTCGAAGTCGAGAGTTCTGAGGTTCAAATCCTAATAAAGGCAGTTACTTTTATACAGATTTGAATACTAGATCGTGGATACCGGTGTTCTTTGGTGGTTGGATATCAATCAATCACACATCTCAGGAACGGTCGATCTGAGACTATTCAAGATTACACTTTATTTACATTCATACACATCATTCTCGTTCATCCTTTGAAGTAATATCTTACGGTAGTTAAACAGAAAAAGAAAGAATTCGAACGTCAGAACCTTCGACTTTGAAAATCAGCTGTTAGACAAGTGATTTCGCGACGAGTTTACCGCAAAATATAAAACCGTAAAATAACTAAGAAAATAGGTAAAAAAAAACTGAAGAAATTTAATGTACAATAATATTCGCATAAACAAAAAAAATGTCAATACACAGGATAAGATATTTAAACGTGTAAAAACTATTTTTTAATTTAAAAAAAAAGATGTTTAAACAGAAAAGAGAGAATAATATTTTCGCTAAGAAAGAATGCAACCTGCTTTGAACGTATTATAATACAAATACTAGAGGCAAAACAAGTTGTTACGCACAGACCGTCCCATCGACGGCGGCATTCTTTGGTATTAGGTTGCAAAAACCCTTTAAGGAAAAGGATTTGATGCACTTGCTATCATATTTATGTCGGTCGGTCCTTTTTTTCTGACCTGACCCGATCCTATTTCAGACAGTATGCTAAAATATATTCATGTGTATAGGAAGAATACTATACTGGAATGTTCACGAGTCTGTAAAATTAGCCTCTCGTGTTACGATAGTACTATAAGCCGATCCATACCCCTTTTCGTAATACTATTATAACGCAGTATATGAGACCAGTAAAACTTGTAAACAAAACCAAGGTCGTATTGTACAAAACTGTTTTGTAATCGCATACCCGGCATTCTACTAAACATATAAAGGGTTGTTGATTTAATATAATGTTAATTAAAGAAACTTTTACGTGATTCATTAAGAAAATAATTACAAATAATTGTTAGTAATATGAAAAACTATTTGTAAGGAACCAGTTTTTAAATGTATCGACACATTTTTTTTAACATTAAATAAAAAAAAATATAAAAAGCAACTGTAACATCGACCAACAAATTTCAATATTTATCATTAAAAAAAATAAAAAATCATAATTATTTCCTTAAATTTACGAAATATGAACTAATTTTAATCTGTTTACACACACGCGCGCGCGCGCACACACATACACACATAAACACAGGACTGGAAACGCTTTGTTAACGGCTTAAAAAACATATCTATATTCAATTTGTTTGAAAATTTAGAGAAGATAATTAAAATCATTTTAAAAATATAATGATATTGAATGATGAAAATATAATGATGATTTCTGTTAAATCAACTGGAAAAAAGAAACTTCAACATACATTATAAAAAGCAGATGTTGAATTCTAAACATTCGCGGTTTTCTTTTTTTGTTGAAAGTAAATAAAAATTGGATCTTTTTTTTGCGCGCGCGCGCGCGCGTTTAAGGGAACTGAAAAAATAAATTTTTTCTGTTCTCTTACACAAAAGTGAATTATTTTTTAAAAAGATACATATTTTATTTACTTTCAACAAAAAAAGAAAACCGCGAAATGTTCAGAATTCAACGTCTGCTTTTTATAATGTATGTTAAAGCTCCTTTTTTTCAATAGATTTAACAGAAATAAATATTTTTAAAATGATTTAAATTATCTTCTCTAAATTTGCAAACAAATTGAATATAGATATGTTTTTAAAAATTTGTTTGTTCTTAACATTTTTAGTAAAAATAAATTTCATGAAAATTGAAAATTTCGATTAACAACCACAAAATTAAAAACATATTTTATTTATAAACAGTTCGTAAAATAAATAAAACTTTTTATCAGTTTACGTTACACGTATCTCAACAATCAAAAGCTTTCTTCACGCTCGGTAGAATTTATGGCATTTCTATGCACTCTTTTCATATTTTATCAAAACAATTTTTTTCTTTATACTTATGGCATTAGAACTAAAATATTTAAAATACACTTGTCAAAAAAAAACCCTTTTTTAACTTCCATTATTATTCAACGTATTCAAATCAATTCTAACTTTTTTCTTTTTTTAGTTTTTTTTTGCCATTTTATAAAGTCTGTTTGATTTATCAAATGTTTTTTATTTACCAAAATCCAACAATTATAATACATTAACCTCTTATTAATTTATCGATTATATGGAAAAATACAGGTTTTCCGGTTTGAAATGCCCTATTTTTTATTTAACTATGCATCCCAAAATATTACACCGTATCGACATGAAAAAAAATTTAATTAAAGCCTGTTTTATCGAGTTATAACAAAAAATCACTTTACATCACATCACTTCCGCATGTATCCATCGTTGATACGAAGAATATCCAACCGATAGGCGATTTCTTGCCGTGTTCGTCGAAGAATTTCTGATGCGATGGTTGAAATGTCGTTCCGAACGCTTTCATGAAGCACCTGGATGTTGCTACTTTTGTCATATACATCCTGTCTTTGTCATAACCCCAGTAACCATAAGCACCATTAACAAGATATGACATACTTTACACAATTTTAAAATTTAAATAAAATAAACATTAAATATTTCATTTTTACTCCGGATAAAGAATCGCAAAAAGATAAAAGACTAAATTTGAAATTGCACTTTAAAATTAAAAAGAAATCTTTTTGACTTTCCAAAACAAAATAACAAAATTAAGTAAATTTTCAAAATTACAAAATCTAAAATTTTTCTACCAATAATATTAAATAATATAATTAATTAACTGTGATAAAATACATTACACAAAAAAAAAGTCATTCCCAAAATTGAAATAACTTATTTTCAAGAACGACAAAAAAAATGTACTCCAGGCTTTCTAGGAAAATCGAGGAATAAATTACTTTCCTACTGCTTGAAAATTTTAACCCATATTTAATCCTACAAGTTACGTAGGCCAAAGAAGAATAAAAATGTCATCAAAAGAAGAAAGAAGACCCACAACGCGATCCGCCGTCACGGACTAGAATCCGGAAGAAGAGTCCAGCACAGTAACAACATGAAGGGCAGCCACAGAAGACGAAGATGAAGATCTGTAACCCTTCATCCAAAATTCTTAAAAAACTTACAATTTTATTTAATCAGCAAATGCGACTCCCTCCGGAGAAGGGGACGCATTGCCCCCTCCATACAACTAGGGCTTCGTTTTGGAGTACTTCTGGTAGCCCGTAAAGTGCTAGTACCGAAAGGAATTCAGCAGACGGTCTGAAAGGGAACCATACCGGGAGCACCAGGCTCAAAAAACTTAATCTCCCACGGCCAGGCCCAGTAATAAATTGAATATGCTGGTCCAAACGGATGAGAACGCAAATCACCAAATCCGTCCATAAATAAAACTTAAAACCCATAACCGATATTAAAAGAAAACCCTTGAAACACCCCCGATTACAAAATCAAACACCAGCAAGGGACATTGTCCAGGTTCTGCGATTCGTAGGGAGAAATGGTGATACTCACGCCACTTTTACGCTCCGCTCCTACAAGTTATACTCTTACACAGAAATTATTCGTATAATGAACAAAAATTATATACAAATAAAAGCAACGTTGAACTGATGTCATTAGTTCACAATATAATTTGTACACATTACATCGATAACAAAGACCGTATTAAATCATGTACCCCTTTTCTGCTGATAAATAATGCATCAAAAATACAAATTCATCGTTAAAAATTTACAAAAGTCTTCAACAAAAGGAAACTCACAAAAAAAAATCTGTAGAAACTCGTGGTTTATGAAATTCAAAATTATTTTCACATTTATTTTATATACGGTAACAAATAGATTTAAAAAAGGTACATAACACCAGATACTCTAAAATCTTCAAATAAAAATATGAATATTCGATTTTCAAAAATATATATATATATTTTTCTTTTAAATAATATCTCTCATTTATGATTTCTAACTGTTAATAAAATAATAAAAGATATCCTTAAAATATAATCTTGTATTTAATTCGATTATATTATTAATCATTTGTAGAGGTTGATTAGTTTACTAGATGGCGACACACACACACACACACACACACATATATATATATATATATATATATATATATTTGTGATAAATATGTTCTGCGACTGATGTTAAAGCGGAAGCGGGAAGTGTCATCACAGATGTTGCGTAACGAGTAGACAGTATTGGGATGTGAGAAAGAGAGAGAAAGTTTTGTTAGAAGAAGGAAAAATGGTGTGGGTGGACTGTGATCAGACGGTAAGAGGAGAGGGGAAAGGGATTTAGTACGTTTTAAAAGTAAATAGGGGAAAGAGAGGAAGGCCAGTTAAGAATAAGCAAACAAAAGAAAAAAGGAAATAAATAAAAAGAAAAAAATACTTGTGCAGTGGAAAAGAAGGAAAAAGAAATTGCGAAGTTTTGAAACAGGAAGCGTTCAGAAGAAAACCACGTGTTTGTATGCGCTTACGTATTTTTTTTTTCTCTCTTTCTTGCTTTATACTAAACTACTCGCAGAGGGTTTGTCGGTTAGAAAGAGAGAGTAATAGTTGTTGAATCGGGGTGGAATAGTACGTGTGTGATGTGTTAGGAAAAAAAGGTGGGGTTGTCCGGTCGGTCGGGATCCCGATGCGGCCGGCGCCTTACAACCCTTGTTGGGGCAGGTCATCGCAAACGACGTGTGTCCCTTCCTTACTTCCACATCTCGTTTCACATAACAACTCCCTAACGTTGCAACTCTCCCCCGCCGGTTGACGACTCTTATTGTTCGACGCTTACACTGGCTTATATTCCGTTTCGTATGCTATACCAACGCAACCTGCATTATTTTTATGTAACTTTTATTTAACTCCGACAATTAAGTTCTTTAACAGATTAATTATCTATAAAATGTCAATAAAAATAAAACGGAATAAAAAATACTTTTACACGGATAAAAAAAAAGACTAAAAAATAATTTTTACAACTAAATTTGTGGCAATTTAAAAATTACATAATACTTTTAGGGAGGAGGGGACATGACGAAATATCACGTATGACAGGCTGGGAAAAGGATCACAAAGCATTGTCAGCCCACCAAAAATTTTAATAGGTATATATGTATGCTCTGTGCACGTAAAAACTTTACAAAAATATTTAATTCATAGAAAAAAATTCAGAATGACGATTATGATAAAATCATCAAATTAAAGACGAAAAAGAAAATTGCTTAGTGTTTTATAATGACATTTCTTCTCTTATGTAGACACTATATAATGAACACAACCCAACAGAATGGCGCTTGTTCATCGATTCCTCGAAAGTTAGTTTAAAAGCTGTGCTTTTGCATAACTGCAATAAATTCTCGACAGTACCTGTGTCTCACTCTGCTAGTTTGAAAGAAATATAAGTAAACTTTAAATTTATATTAGAAAAGCTTCAATATGCGGTGTATGAATGGAATATTTGTCGTATTTTCAAAGTAATCGGACTTGTTCATGAAAAATAAGACAATCGCATGATAATGTAGATATATATTTCCCTATACAAAATTTTAATTAATTTTAAGATTTTTGATTGTTATAACAGTATCTGCCCCTACCAAAGAAAGCAGGGGCAGATAAATGTGAAGAATACAGAACAATTAGTTTAACTAATCATGCATCAAAAATCTTAACTAGAATTCTATACAGAAGAATTGAGAGGAGAGTGGAAGAAGTGTTAGGAGAAGACCAATTTGGTTTCAGGAAAAGTATAGAGACAAGGGAAGCAATTTTAGGCCTCAGATTAATAGTAGAAGGAAGATTAAAGAAAAACAAACCAACATACTTGGCGTACTAGAAAAGGCATTCGATAACGTAGACTGGAATAAAATGTTCAGCATTTTAAAAAAATTAGGGTTCAAATACAGAGATAGAAGAACAATTGCTAACATGTACAGGAACCAAACAGCAACAGAAACAATTGAAGAACATAAGAAAGAAGCCGTAATAAGAAAGGGAGTCCGACAAGGATGTTCCCTATCTCCGTTACATTTTAATCTTTACATGGAACTAGCAGTTAATGATGTTAAAGAACAATTTAGATTCGGAGTAACAGTACAAGGTGAAAAGATAAAGATGCTACGATTTGCTGATGATATAGTAATTCTAACCGAGAGTAAAAAGGATTTAGAACAAATAATGAACGGCATAGATGAAGTCCTACGCAAGAACTATCGCATGAAAATAAACAAGAACAAAACAAAAGTAATGAAATGTAGTAGAAATAACAAAGATGGACCACTGAATGTGAAAATAGGAGGAGAAAAGATTATGGAGGTAGAAGAATTTTGTTATTTGGGAAGTAGAATTACTAAAGATGGACGAAGCAGGAGCGATATAAAATGCCGAATAGCACAAGCTAAACGAGCCTTCAGTAAGAAATATAATTTGTTTACATCAAAAATTAATTTAAATGTCAGGAAAAGATTTTTGAAAGTGTATGTTTGGAGCGTCGCTTTATATGGAAGTGAAACTTGGACAATCGGAGTATCTGAGAAGAAAAGATTAGAAGCTTTTGAAATGCGGTGTTATAGGAGAATGTTAAAAATAAGATGGGTGGATAAAGTGACAAATGAAGAGGTATTGCGGCAAATAGATGAAGAAAGAAGCATTTGGAAAAATATAGTTAAAAGAAGAGAGAGACTTATAACCCACATACTAAGGCATCCTGGAATAGTCGCTTTAATATTGGAAGGACAGGTAGAAGGGAAAAATTGTGTAGGCAGGCCACGTTTGGAATATGTAAAACCAATTGTTAGGGATGTAGGATGTAGAGGGTATACTGAAATGAAACCACTAGCACTAGATAGGGAATCTTGGTGAGCTGCATCAAACCAGTCAAATGACTAAAGACAAAAAAAAACAAAACAATAACTATGAATTTTTTACGATTTGTTATTACAGTATTGTTATAACAAATCGTTTCATTACTTCCTTTTTTCTGCTGTTATATTTTTATTTCAGATTTTTCCGAAGTGTTTTTAAATGATGATTAAAAAATGTACCGTTTTGAAATAGATTCTCATACACCTATGACACGTTCACTATCTCAATATTTCTACCGGGATAATTTTTTCGAAAAAGGTACAAGGAGGTCTCTCCCTCAGTAAACGGAATTCTACTGCCAAATTTTAAGTCTTTAATTCCTATGATATTAAGGGAAATAGAAGTCAACAAAAATACATTTTTGTAAGCATTTTTTTCACAGTCTTGGACGTTTCATGGTCCGCTGAATACATACAACTATAGTTATGGATTCCATTTTTTATATTCAATAAGGAATTAATTACATTAATTTGACGGTTTCAATGTTCATTTTTACTTCCTTGTACGAAGTAAAGGAAGTATTATGATCACGAAAAATTTCGGTTTACAGATTTCAACGGAAATATCCATTTTGACCATCCCTGAATCCATTTTGACTAATTTCGGCGTGATGTATGTACGTACGAATCTCGCATAACTCAAAAACGATTAGCCGTAGGATGTTAAAATTTTGGATTTAGAACTGTTACAACAGTTCTAAATCCAAAATTTTAGTTCTGCATCTCCCCTTTTGGTTGCAATCGACTTGACCAAAAAAGCCCAAAATCCAATTTTTCTTTTTGGACTTTTTGGACCAATTTTGCATTTTTTCTTAACTGCAGTAATAAGCCCTCATTGAGAGCTTTTCAACGATACATCATAAGTGATATTGATTTTCTTCATTGGTTCCAGAGTTATAACAAATAAAATTTTAATTAATGAAATATTTGGATCTTAGAGGAAGACACATCAGTTCGAATCCGACTTCATATACATTTATATATTTTATTATTATTATTATTATTATTTTTATTTTAAATACATTGATTTATTAATAATAATTAACCTGTAATTGTTGAAAAATTTTTATCATGAATAATAATTCAATAAAAGAAAACTAAATGAAACAATATCAGAAGTTATTAACGAAATAAAATTCTATGTACTGTTCATTTTAAAAAATGTGTATATGCAATTTAATAGACGTACAAGGAAGTCATGTGATGTCCATGAGAGATTTTTTGTCTATTTAAACATATCTAAATTAAACTCGTCATTGCAAAATCAGCTGATTTTTCAAGTCGAGAATTCTAAGGTTCGAGTCCTTGTACTACACATTTATCGGTAAATTTACACTTACACACCAGACTGCGCGTACAGATGCCTTGGCATTTCTGCAGAGTACTGTTGGAATCATATCACTGTGCTGTTAATATGTAACTTTTTTTTATAACCTCAGGGACCAACGTTAGGTATTACTTCAGAGAATGAGATGAATGATTTGATTTGTAGCGTATGAAAATGCCATGCCTGACCAAGATTCGAACCCGGGACCTCCGAATGAGTTACTATGTAAACTGGTATTACATAAATAAAATAACTATAATGGTAATTTTTACAATAAAACTTCATTATCATAAATTTCCCCGACTCCGTAAAAGAAATCGTAGGTATATATCAAATATTATTATTTTTACATTATTTATAATAAATAACCGACGCCAGGAAAATATTATAACTTTTATGTTCGCATTTTTTTGCAATACACTACAACAAATTTCAATAGCTATGAAATCGGATAACAGCATAACTTATTAATTTAATTATTTAGCCTTTAATTTATTAAGAGAATTAGAAATAACAATAGCAACAATAATTTTACATAAGTGTCCCAAATTTTCAAGATAATTTCCCCGTCGGTTTTATTCATTGGGAAAACGAAATACCGATTTTCATTAAATGCTAAAATAAACATTTTTAATACATTATTTACAAAAAAAAAAAACCTATTTTTATTTCATCTCTAGTAGACAGACATCCCGATTAAAACCCTTCGGGAAATGAGGGATTTTTTTTTTTAAAGAGGAACTACGATGTTGAACATACAAAAAAAGTTTTTTTTTATCCAGATATCAAAGAGCCATTACAAAAATAGGATCAAGTTATCTAAAAGAAAAACCTGATCCACCCCTGAAATTGTGTGTAATATGTGGAAATATCCAACTGACTGTATCCTATAAACCGTTTTCCCGATGGGAGGGTTCGAACAATGTAAAAAAAAAACGACATGAAAAGCACATATTATCTTAATGATATAGAAAAGAATTAAAGTAATATAAAATATAAATTTTTAGTTACACCACTATAAATACTTGTATTAGAATGTTACGCTTTATTACAGTTAACAAATTATTAACAAAAAGTAAAAGAATAAAAACTTTTGAATTATTATAGTTATAAAAATTAGAAATGAAGATTTAGGGAAAGGGAACTCAGGGTAAATTTTTTCTTGAAAAACTAGAAATTACATATTAATGAACCTAGATTAAATCGATTTATTAACAGAAACGAGTGAAAAAGATAAAAACTCTAAGCAAAGACATTAAATTAAATAAATAATGGAATTTAAAAAAAACTGAAAAGAATTGCGTAATTTTCTCGACAACGCCGGGGAAAGTTATGCAAACCTCTGCCGAGGGATGTGCTCTCGGCTGAGATTATACTTGGATAACTAACTAGGGTAAGAATATAAGTAAAGAATTATGTAAATACACACACACGCACGCACGCGCGCACAAACAGTATTTTGAGTATAATTTTGAGGCTCGACACCCAAGATAAATGGATCCCTTACCCACCATGCCCGAATTGTGACCAAAATTAAATAACATCAATGACCTGTATTCATAAATCATCATATAAAATTTCATAGATGATCCAGTTGGAAATAATAAAAAAAATTATAACTAATGAAAAAGTTAAAAAAAATTACTTTAATTGCCTAAATTAAATACACAAGCTAAGTGATATTATTTATGTAATAAAATCATCTAATTAATTCAAAAATATGACTTTCGGTCCCAGAAACGACAAAAAATATTTTTTCCACCCATCCCTTTTCTGGAATTTAAATAAGAACAAATTCTATAAAAAAAACATCGTAGCGACTTCTAAGAGGGACATTATATGATGATAAAAATTTACCTAACTTTTTGAGCAAACTTTTAAGGAGGTGTAAATGTTACCGAGTGTGAAACGTGTAGAGTCGTACAGTCTCATGTATATTTCGTAACCAGGTTTACTGCAATGCGCCCAGCAAAATGAAAAATGGAAAACAGCTAATTTTAAATTATAAATGTAATCTAACCAAACTTAACCTACGCTTGCTTCGCTTGCTAGTTAGGTTAGCGAGGGAAGCGAGCGTAGGTTAAGTTTGGTTAGATTATACTTACAATTACAATGAAAATATATTTCATTTTTCAATTAGTCCGGCGTTTATTAATAAGCCTGATTTTTCAATTCGCCTATGACATATACATAATGATAACATTTCTACAAAATTTAGATCTAACTAATGAAAATGTATTATAAAATCAGTTATAAATTATTTTGGGAAATTAAGACTTTCCCGAACGAACATATATATTAAAAAAATTGAGTTGAAATCCTATTTCCAGTCCGTGAGGGCGATCTGTGGGACGGATTGGGCTGAATTGTTTTTAGTCTTTTCGGAATGATCCATATATATATATATATATACAAACTGGGGTGTAATATTTATGAAAAAGGGGACTCTCCGTCAGACTTCAAAAAAAGTGTTATAGTCATGATACCAAAGAAAGCAGGGGCAGATAAATGTGAAGAATACAGAACAATTAGTTTAACTAGTCATGCATCAAAAATCTTAACTAGAATTCTATGCAGAAGAATTGAGAGGAGAGTGGAAGAAGTGTTAGGAGAAGACCAATTTGGTTTCAGGAAAAGTATAGGTACAAGGGAAGCAATTTTAGGCCTCAGATTAATAGTAGAAGGAAGACTAAAGAAAAACAAACCAACATACTTGGCATTTATAGACCTAGAAAAGGCATTCGATAACGTAGACTGGAATAAAATGTTCAGCATTTTTAAAAAATTAGGGTTCAAATACAGAGATAGAAGAACAATTGCTAACATGTACAGGAACCAAACAGCAACAGAAACAATTGAAGAACATAAGAAAGAAGCCGTAATAAGAAAGGGAGTCCGACAAGGATGTTCCCTATCTCTGTTACTTTTTAATCTTTACATGGAACTAGCAGGTAATGATGTTAAAGAACAATTTAGTTTCGGAGTAACAGTACAAGGTGAAAAGATAAAGATGCTACGATTTGCTGATGATATAGTAATTCTAGCCGAGAGTAAAAAGGATTTAGAAGAAACAATGAACGGCATAGATGAAGTCGTACGCAAGAACTATCGCATGAAAATAAACAAGAACTAAACAAAAGTAATGAAATGTAGTAGAAATAACAAAGATGGACCGCTGAATGTGAAAATAGGAGGAGAAAAGATTATGGAGGTAGAAAAGTTTTGTTATTTGGGAAGTAGAATTACTAAAGATGGACGAAGCAGGAGCGATATAAAATGCCGAATAGCACAAGCGAAACGAGCCTTCAGTAAGAAATATAATTTGTTTACATAAAAAATTAATTTAAATGTCAGGAAAAGATTTTTGAAAGTATATGTTTGGAGTGTCGCTTTATATGGAAGTGAAACTTGGACGATCGGAGTATCTGAGGAGAAAAGACTAGAAGCTTTTGAAATGCGGTGCTATACGAGAATGTTAAAAATCAGATGGGTGGATAAAGTGACAAATGAAGAGGTATTACGGCAATAGATGAAGAAAGAAGCATTTGGAAAAATATAGTTAAAAGAAGAGACAGACTTATAGGCCACATACTAAGGCATCCTGGAATAGTCGCTTTAATATTGGAAGGACAGGTAGAAGGAAAAAATTGTGTAGGCAGCCCACGTTTGGAATATGTAAAAAAAAATTGTTAGGGATGTAGGATGTAGAGGGTATACTGAAATGAAACGACTAGCACTAGATAGGGAATCTTGGAGAGCTGCATCAAACCAGTCAAATGACTGGAGACAAAAAAAAAATACATATATATTACCAAGCATAATTGAACCCAAAATTAAAAATTCCTCTGAGAATTCCTAAAAGTAAAAGATGAATATCCTAATGTATTACTTAATTCAGAAATTTTCCGAGTTTATTACTCACAGGAAAGTCACATTTAAAGTATGTCGATGCTTGATGACCAGTTACGGCTCGTACCTAAAATTAGTGGGGGTGCTGCTACAGAAATTTTTTCTGGGCCTTTTCAAGAGTTTTTTGTGACATAAAAGAATCAAAAACAATTAATCAAATAGAATAACTGGAAGCAGGATAATAATCTAATTCTACACTTTATTACGTTAAAGAATACAGTACACGTATTCGGTTTAACCGAATAAATAATAAAATGTAAATACAGATAATATTTTTTAGTATTATTATATAATAACTTAATGATATATCCGCTTAAAAACGCAATAATTCAACGGTGAATAATTTCAATTTCTATGTACACAGAAACAAATACCTAATTAGTTTTTACTAATTATTTTCACTTTCGCTCTTCCACAGTGTTTTTGGACAAATTTGGCGATGAAAGAGCCCTTGCTTTTCGCCACTGAAAAAACAATTTCATATTCCTTCTACCGACTAAACTAGAAAAGGGAAGGAACAAGGAACGTTCCGCAGAAGCGGAGGAAAAAAATTACCTTCCACTAGCATGCAAGGGTCGGCACTGCGGGAGAGACAGTGCTATCTCTCCCTCGCAGCCTCGCGTGCTGCTTCCTATACGCCCGTGCGCACAACAGCCAAACACCACGCCGCTGGAACTGTGAAGCGCACAGTTCCATACAAATATTTTTGTATCTTTTTCATAAACTGGGGGATGGGTACTGACATTAACCTTCTTTTTTTTTTTTATCTTCAGTCATTTGACTGGTTTGATGCAGCTCTCCAAGTTTCCCTATCTAGTGCTAGTCGTTTATATGTGAAAATGCAGAGAGCCACATTTTCTTGGGAAAAAAAATCAGCTGTAGTTTTCCATTGCTTTCAGCTGCGCAGTACTCAGAGGACTGAGTGATGTTGATATGGCCGTTTAAGTCATTGTGACTCACGCCCCTAACAACAACTGAAAGAGCTGCTGCCCTCTTTCAGGAATCATTCCTTAGTCTGGCTCTCAACAGACACCTCTCCGATATGGTAGCACCTTCGGTCCAGCTACTCTGTATCCCTGAGCTTTAAACATTAAACTTAAGGATTATATATTGTACAAACTATAATGAAAGAATTAAACAAAAAAGGACTCATTATATTAAATGTTATCGATAATATCAAGTGGAAATAGGGAGTGCTGCAGTTCTACAGTGCCTATACGCGTGACGCCACGGTTAATGACATTATTAATGGTTTATTATTAATGGCAATTCAGAGCAGAATGAAAAATAACAGCCCGATCCGTGCAATAGAACGTCTGGACGGACTGGAAATAAGTTTTGAGTACGTATTTTACCTGTGGTAGGAAAGGAAAGACAAAAATAATGTGGTTGGGGGATAAAACGTGTTATAAATTTTTACCCGATATTTTTTAAATATATAGCATTACTTTGTAATAAGAACGCTGCGGAACAGCAAGAATCCGTTATTTATTATTACTGTTCTCTCAATTAATAATTAATTTTATTAAAGCTATTATTTCTTAACTTCTACTCGTACTTACACTGCATAAGCTAAGTTAATCTAATTCATTTATCTCGTGTTTTGGCAGTTTTATTACAAATTTTTTTTCAATTATAAAAAAAGTTATTTTTTCCACCATTTTATAATCTTACAGTTTATTGATAAAATTGATATTTATATATTTACGCGTTTTTATAAACCTTTGAACTAACTCGATAGTTTACACCGTTATTGCAAAACAATTATTACGAAAATTTAATTTTACCAGTCATTTTCATGTAAACCTGACGGCCTTTAGTGTATTTTTATAATCTTTTAACAAAGCTTTATCCGAATCCAAAATCAAAATCAGAGGCAAAAAGTGTTCACATATAATGTTCGTTCGTTGAAAATATACTAAGTAAAATTTCGAAATACGGAATCCACGAGATCTATACTGTCCCGTTCTTCTTGACCGGTTGTGGTCAAAATTAAATGAAATCAACGCCCGAACAAAATTTTATAAAAATCGGTTAATTCGATCTGAAGATATCAAGTAAACTATAACTGACGAAAAAATAAAACAAATTAGTCTTATTATATCTTCTCAAGTATGTATGAGATTTCAAAAATACATAAAAGCTATTTATTATTGTAATGGATTCATACGATTAGTACAATAATATGAGATTGAATCCCGAAACGAAAAAATAAACTGTTTTTTATCGCCTTTCCTTTTATGAGGGTTTGAATAACACAAAATACCTTCATAAATTATCTTACTTTACATAACGGGTATTAAATTAAGGGGAAAAATTTAATTAACCTTTAAATAAATTTTAAAAGTACGGGACCCTAAGGTCTACATATATCTTACTGCCCCGTTGGCCGAATTTGACCGAAATTAAATCTCATTAATACTCCTCATATACAAAAAATATCCTACTAAATTTCATCAGGATTATTCCATTCCGTCTACAGATATCAAGCGTAAAATAATTATCCAGAATTTTTCAACGATAAAATTGTTTTTTGGTCAGAGGCTTATTAAAGAAAAAATTTATAAAAATTCAAAAATACAAAATTATATCCGATAAGCACACTTTCTCTTATACACGAGCATACTTAACGAGTTAACTAGTCTAAAGAGTCTACTCGACTTAACGAGTCTACTACGAGTTAACTCGTAGTAGAATGTATACAACCGGCAAGAAATTAAAAGTATTTAGCATAAAATTGAAAAAAAAAATCCCTTTCGGCACGCCGGAAGGCGGAGATAGATTTCACCAATGTTAAGTAGAGGATAAAAAAGATTTACACTTTAAAGTTAAAAAATCTTCAAATTTACTCAATACGACAATGGTTGCATGTGAAAAAATGTGTTACATATTTAGCATTTGACAAGCCTTATCTTCACAATTCCAGCAAAATTTTGGTCATCACTTGACGTAAGGGTAAATCACATCAAAACTTGTTTCAAACAAAAGTTTTAGGTAACGTTTACAGAATTATTTTTATGGAACATTTTGACAGTGATTGTCGCATAATTACGACAGTTATCGTGTCCACAAGAAAGTAAAATATATATAAATATATATATATAAACTCATGTCGGGACATGGTGCGTTTGAACAATACCTGCATAGGTTTGGCAGGAGAGAGTAACCCGACTGCTGTTACTGCGATGCGGTTGACGATGGCGAACACACTATTTTCGTGTGCAGACGATGGGAGGAACATCGTATAAATGCAGGACTGATGCGTACCCGACCGGAGCAGCTCTCGGAGTGGCTCTTGGCTATGTGCGCAAACCGGCATAATTTTGCAATATTTGCAAAAGCAGTCCTCAGAATAAAAGATTATGATGCAAGACGACTGGGATACTAGAGGTTTTAGTTTATAGCAGGGCTGGGAGGACAGCCCCGTTCCTGAGGGCTCACATGCCCTGGGTGTGGGTTCCCGTGATAGAGCGGGGACTCCTGGGGTCCGTTAGGTGTGAATTAATGAAAAGACCGAGATCCGGCCGGCGGTGTGGGTTCCCGGATACGCTTCGGCTTCTGCGCCGTCTGTTTGAGGCTGGCAAAAGGAAAGACCGAGACCCGGTCTCCGGCGGGGGGTCTGGGAACGGCTGGGCCGGGCCTGGTTTCTTTCATCGGAGATTAGAGGCAGGCAATTAAAAGATCCGGAAAGGACACGTCCCCGAGCCGAGTATACTTAATTGGATGTCCGGCTCGGGGATGTAGCGGGGGGGGGGGGTATATATATATAAACTTTTGAGCTGACGGTGGTTTTAAGGTCTCGGGAATGTGAAACGCGAAGATATGTCGAAATTTTCTGGAAGTCGAATCATGGTAACCATTACAATAGGTAGCTTTCTTATGAAATCTACCTAAAACGAAGAAAAATGAAAGAAAATTGTTGAGGATAAAGAGAGAAAACAAAAAACAATATTTAAATATTACAACAAAATTTTCTGAAATAATATTTTCTGAAATTAATAAATAATCTTCACACATTACTTTTATACAGAGTGATTCACGATGAATGTAACAAACTTTCAGAACACTGTTGAAAATAAATGTTGAAGTTCATATAATTAAAAAATAAGTATGGAAATGCTTCGTTAGCGAATATCGACCGCTATTAATTTCAGCGCCTTCGGTAAAATTAAGCCAAATTATAATTTGCAGGATTTAAATTAAATTTAGTATTTTTACCTGAAATCTGAATTTAAATAAACTTCGAAATTTTTACGTAAAATTTTCTACAACTATTTTTTTTAAAACTTTTACGTGTTTATAATCCGTTTAACTAAGTAATTTTACCGTCAATATAAGATATTTTGTTTTGACCCCAATTTTTTTGTATTTTACCTCAGAATCTTTCAAAAACTGTTAAAAATACAGTTCTGAAACATTTTTTTTTCAATATTTCAAATCAGATTTCGTATAAAACTACTAAATTTACTTCTTAATTTGGATCCAAGAATTAAAGTCCGGCTAATTTTACCGAAGGCGCAGGTAAAATATTACGCCGGCCGACTCGCTAACGAAGTTTTCCGAACCTATGCGTATATGAACATTCTTCTTTATTTACACCAGTCGAGCACCTCCTCAAAGTCGTGATGATTCTTTGTGAATCATCATATATATTACAAAAAATAAAAAAAATTAACAAAAACCTTATTTCAAATATAACAATTAGAATTACACTAAGCACTGATAAAAATAGTTTTACTGATAATATTTCAATATGTACGTGCGTGTGAACGTGTAAACAATGGTAATACATTTAAAATAAAATAAAGTATGGTAAATAAAAAGAGGTGATAATATGTAAGCTTTAAATAAACGGGAAGTACAAGGGTTAATGTGATAAAATTTACACAATACCATGATTAAATAAAAGTAAAATAATATTAAAAATAATACAGTAATTTAATCGTGGGAATTTTTAAAAATTCTGAACTTTGGCGGGCATATTTTTTTAATCGAAAACTAAACATAGATACAACAACAAAACTTAATCAAAATGAATGAATATTTCAGTAAAATATCTGATGTGAACACCACATGATTTCCTTGTACGCCTATTAAATTACATATACATATTTTTTACTGCACTTCATTTAAACTTATTTTGTTTGAAAGTGAGATACGATCCTCCAAATCTTTAATCTTTTCACAATTGCATTGTGTTGGACACACCACATTGCATCAGATTTTTTGCGAAGTCCGTATCAGCATTTTATATTAGATAATATATTAATTTGTTTCACGTCGTTCAAGTAGTTATGTGGTGGTAAGTAAGAACATGCCGGAACCGTATCCATGCACACATCGGTTGAAATCCGACATCATACAAATATATTTTTTGGGTTTTTTTTTTTTTTTTAATTAAGTATATTGATATATTAATAATTATTATGAACCTTAATAAAAATTTTTAAATTAAAATGAAAAGTACATAAAATTTTATTTCACTAATAACTTCTGTTAATATTGGAGGGACGGGTAGAAGGAAAACATTGTGTAGGCAGACCACGTTTGGAATACGTAAAACAAATTGTTACGGATGTAGGATGTAGGGGGTATACCGAAATGAAACGACTAGCACTAGATAAGGAATCTTGGGGAACTGCATCAAACCAGTCAAAACACTTAAGACAAAAAAAAAAAATTACTTCTGATTTTTTTAAATTGTTATTACTGAATTATAGTTTACTGTAAAACTTTTCTTACAATCAGAGGTTAATAATTATTAATACATCGATATATCTAAATTGAAAAAAAAAAGGATAAAATACATGAAATCGGATTTGAACCGATGTGCCTTCCCCTTGTAAGATCCAAATATTTCATTAATTAAAATTTTATTTGGCTATAACTATGGAACCAATGAAAATAAGTACCATTTATGATACATCGTTGAAAATCTATCAATGAGGACTTATTACTGCAGTTAACAAAGAATTCAAAATCCATTTATTTTGATTTTGGGCTTTTTTGAACAATTTTGGTCCAGCCGATTGCAATCAAAAGGCGAGATGCACAACTAAATATTACAACAGTCCTAATTTCAACATTTCAACATCCTACGGCTAATCGTTTTTGAGTTATGCGAGATACGTACATACGTACGTACAGACGTCACACCGAAACTAGTCAAAATAGATTCAGGGATGGTCAAAATGGATATTTCCGTTGAAATTAGAAAACCGTAATTTTACGCGATCACAATACTTCATTTACTTAGTACCAGAAAATAAAAATCGATATTCTATTATCGATATTGTATTACAATGCCTAAAATGTACAATATAGTCATAATAATACAATATAAAACATGACTGTTTATATTCAGTAGAAAAAAATAGCGCCAAGTGATCAAGAATGGAAAAAATTCTTGAAACGTCGAGAAATGAAAAAAAAACCGTACCCCATTTTTTTACTATGGTATAGAGTTGTAGTACGGGGTTCAACAACAAATTATTTAACTGAAAAAATTAAAAGGCTCAAAATTAAAGTAATTGTTAATTAGAGTAAAGACCGTTGGAAGATGGGAAGGAGAAACTATTTTAATCCTGCAACAACGCGTAGCTTTTTATCAGTTAAAATATGTAAGTTCCGTATGAAAAGTGAATTTAAAATTTAAAAAACAATTTATTCATCAAACTAGGTATAAAGATTTATTATTTGTTTCTAAATATAATAATTTATATGGTAGAAAGTCATTGAGAATTGTTCTCCCCAGTTTATAATAATATGTTACCAAAAGAAATAAAAGATATGACAAATTATAAATAATCTGTATGAGAAAGAAGTATTACGGTGGCTAGCCTATGAAACAAGAATATTTGTTACTCTTAAAGCAACAAACAGTTCCTTTAATATGTTGTTATGACTGACTGAAATACTTATTTTTACCGCAACCATTTTACGATTCCAATAAATAATTTTCATAATCAATAGTATTTTTATAATAAACTTAGTAATAGACAATTTTTTTCTTTCTTCAAATTTGAAGAAAAAATTTCTTTTCAAATTATTTTCTTCAAATTTTTTTTCTTTTATAATAAATTTATAATTTATTTATAATAAATCACGGTTAATTGTCCAGATAGATGCCAGTGTTCAATAACGGGAATGGTACGTAACAAAGGCAGGAATAAAGAATGAGAAAGAGAGACAGGAAAAGAATATAAAGAGAAAGAAAAATAGGAAGAAAGATTAATGAAATAAAGAAAGAGAGAAAGTGGATGAAAAAGGGGAAACAAAGAGAAAAGAAAAAACGAGGAAAGAGAAAATAAAAAAATCGATCAAGTGCAATATTCTGTTAAAATGAAATAAAAGATAGAACAATTCAGCGATATATTTTCATGAAATAACAAAAGAATAATTTCTATATTAATATCTTTATTGTTTGTAAGTTTGTTGAGGGTTGACGATTAACGTTTGTCGTTTATATTACATTCAGACGTGAATAACACACCGTGGATAATTCTTTTTGACAGTTGTATAATGGAGAAAGTAAAATTCGGTTACAGACTAGAAAACTCTTTACTGGACAGACTAAACATGTATCTTTAGTAGTGATACAATTACAGTACGACTTTAAGTAACCACTACCTTTTTTTCTTACTTCATTTTAATGGTTTATAATTATTAAAAAGATTTTTTAATTGTGACAAAAACATATTGAATATCTTTGGAAATAAAGCTTGGTTAACGTTACTAGGTTAGATTTTTTTTTGTCTTCAGTCATTTTACTGGTTTGATGCAGCTCTCTAAGATTCCCTATCTAGTACTAGATAATTTCATTTCAGTAAACCTCCTACATCCTACATCCCTAACAATTTGTTTTACATATTCCAAATGTTGCCTGCCAACACAATTTTTCCCTTCTACCTGTCCCTCCAATATTAAAACGACTATTCAGGACGCCTTAATATGTGGCCTATAAGTCTGTCCCTTCTTTTAGCTATATTTTTCAAAATGCTTCTTTCTTCATTTGTCATTTTATCCACCTGTCTGATTTTTAAACATTCTCCTGTAGCACCACATTTCAAAAGCTTCTAATAGTTTCTTCTCAGATACTCCGATCGTCCAAGTTTCACTTCCATATAAAGCGACGCTCCAAACATATACTTTCAAAAATCTTTTCCTGACATTTAAATTAATTTTTGATGTAAACAAATTACATTTCTGATTGAAGGCTCGTTTCGCCTGTGCTATTCGGCATTTTATATCGCTCCTGCTTCGTCCATCTTTAGTAATTCTACTTCCCAAATAACAAAATTCTTCTACCTCCGTAATCTTTTCTCCTCCTATTTTCACATTCAGTGGTCCATCTTTGTTATTTCTACTACATTTCATTACTTTCGTTTTGTTCTTGTTTATTTTCATGCGGTAGTACTTGCGTAAGACATCATCCTGTTTCTTATATCATCAGCAAATCGTAGCATCTTTAACTTTTCACCTTGTACTTTTACTCCGAATCTAAATTGTTCTTTAACATCGTTAACTGCTAGTTCCATGTAAAGATTAAAAAGTAACGGGGATAGGGAACATCTTTGTCGGACTCCCTTTCTTATGTTCTTCAATTATTACTGTTGCTGTTTGGTTCCTGTAAATTTTAGCAATTGTTCTTCTATCTCTGTATTTGAACCCTAATTTTTTTAAAATGCTGAACATTTTATTCCAGTCTACGTTATCGAATGCCTTTTCTAGGTCTATAAATGCCAAGTATATTAGTTTTTTCTCTTTAATCTTCGTTCTACTATTAATCTGAGGCCTAAAATTGCTTCCCTTGTCCCTATACTTTTCCTGAAACCAAATTGGTCTTCTCCTAACACTTTTTCCACTTTCTCTCAATTTTTCTGTATAGAATTCTAGTTAAGATTTTTGATGTTGTTCTTTAATAAAGGATAATTAAAAACTGTGTGAATGACAATTTTTTATAAAGTATAATCTTGTTTTTAATTTTTTTATTATTTAATCATATATATATATATATATATATATATATATATATATATATATATAACCTACGAAACTCCAGGTAACGCAAAGGTTGACTATCCTGGAATAGTCGCTTTAATATTGAAGGACAGGTAGAAGGAAAAACTTGTGTAGGCAAGCAACGTTTGAAATATGTAAAACAAAATGTTAGGGATGTAGGATGTAGGGGGGGGGGGGGTTATACCGAAATGAAACGACTAGCACTAGATAGGGAGAACTGCATCAAACCAGTCAAATGACTTACACAAAAAAAAATTGTTTGATTTGTTATAATTAAACTTTACACTTATTTTAGGTTCTACAATTTCTGGTCGAAATTGAAAGTACCGAGTATAATCGTGTAAAAAATAAAATAATTTTCCCTTTTTAAATTCAAAATAGTGTGAACTTTTTGTTATCCTGGGATTTTTATTATGTAATATTACAACAACAAAAATCTATAATAATATCCCGGAAGAGAAAAAAAAAATTGCGAATCATTCCGGGTGGGGGGAAATGGTGGTATAGTCTATTTTCAGAAGAATATTATAAAACCTACTATGTATTGTTTGTAAAGTAAAATGAATATACGATTTTATGTGGGTGTGTGATTTGAAAGATTGTTATTGGAATATCTTCTTATTTTTTTTTTTATTTTTTTTTTTCTTGTTTTCTGTTTAAATATAAAAATCGACCCATCATTTTGAAGGAGGAAGAGAAGAATGCCTGGAACATTATCACACTCGTTTTTAGTATTCTACCTGGATGCGAGTTCAACGAACGAGTAGAAAAGGTTGCGCGAAAAATGAGATGATATTATAAAATCTCTTCCTTCATCTTCATCTTGGTTAATTCTATTTTTCCTTACCGAACTAAAGGCTCAAAAACATTTTTCTATTTTGTAGACTATTTCTATTCGAACCCCTCTCACTGTCTTATATCCTATCGATTCGTAACAACCTTTTCTTTCTGCACACAAACACACACGCACATATATGAATCCAGTGTTGTCCATTCGATTTTTCCTCTCTTTCTTTATCTATAGCAGAATACAAAAATCTTTCAGAATTCACGTAAACAAAATCATTATAATAATTCTACCTGTCCGTTCAATAGCAAACCTTTAGCATACTATTTCTGTCCCTTTTCTCCTCTTTTCAATCCCGACTTCTCTTCATCTATCCTTCCTTATTCGATTTTATCATCCGTCTTTTTCTTTATACATATATATAGTTACACCATCCATCTACATTCGCGCATATGGTCCGTCATCCGATGCATCCCGACTAGGTTCCCTAATCTTACCTTTACACACACACACACATAGGTTATACATATTTGATTTGTCAATATAACTTCCTACGTTTGTATACGTAATATGTATAAAGGTTTCTCGGTTACTAGGAATATTTTCCCACAGTCTACTCAATTTTTAGACTACACACTTGGTTAGTTATTTCCAAAAATCAACTAAAGGATTTTGACCTCAGAATTTTGCGTAATATCTTCTTGCCCAATACCACTTCATCCACCTAACAATAACATAGAGGATGTTTACTATTAATAAACATCCTTTGAAAGTGCGTTGATCTCTCTTTTACAATGTATGTCTATTTGGGCGTTAAAATTTTCAACATTTTAGTTTACTGACCTCGTGAGAAATATTATGAAAGATATTGTGAGAAAAGTAACCCCTTGTTTATTGCGTAATATTTTGTTGTTGTAATGGAAATAGATTTTGAAAATAATATTTATCGGTATTAATGACAGGTGATAATAAAAATAAAAAAAATATATATATATAAAATATTGCAATGTGCAGTATTAGTTTACATACCAAGTGATTCAAAAAGGAATTTAAAAAATATAAAAAACTAGATAATTTACATATTCGGTGGTTGAAGTCTCATTTCATAGCAAAATACATCAAGTTTTAACTTACGTAGTTCATTAGTACCGAATTTGGCCACCACTGATGTCATCATAGTTGTTAAAAAAATGATACATTTACTAGTGCGGAACGCGCTCACAGAATGTTTTGGTTTCCATATTTGCAGTTAACAAGAGTGACCCACCGGGTTGGTCTAGTGGTTAACGCGTCTTCCCAAATCAGCTGATTTGGAAGTCGAGAGTTACAGCGTTCAAGACCTAGTAAAGTCAGCTATTTTTACACGGACTTGAATACTAGATCGTGGATACCGGTGTTCTTTGGTGGTTGGTTTCAATTAACCACACATCTCAGGAATGGTCAAACTGAGAATGTAAAAGACTGCACTTCATTTACACTCATACATATCATCCTCTGAAGAATTATCTAAACGGTAGTTACCGGAGGCCTAAACAGGAAAAAGAGAGTTAACAACAGTAATTTGTTTGTAATTTTCGTAGAGAGTACGGTGGGAAGCTTCCTAGTAGGCAAACAATTTACTCTTGGAACCAAATCTTCGTCCAAACAGATTGTTCTATTAAACGTACAAAATCACCAGGACGCCCATACGTCCCTGAAGCTACTGTGAAACAACTCAGAGAAAGGTTTGAACGTAGTTAGAGAAATCAACTAGACGTGCATCATGTGAGACTGGCATTCCGCAAATAATTTTTTTTTTCCTGTTTATTCTCCGGGAATTACCGTCAGGTATTACTTCAGAGGATGAATGAGGGGGTGATATGTATGAGTGTAAGTGAAGTGTGTTGTCTTGTACAGTCTCAGGTCGACCATTTCTGAGATGTGTGGTTAATTGAAACCCAACCACCAAAGAACACCGGTATTCACGATCTAGTATTCAAATCCGTATAAAAGTAACTGTCTTTTCTAGGATTTGAACGTTGGAACTCTCGACTTCAAACTCAGCTGATTTGCGAAGACGCGTTCACCACTAGACCAATACGATGGGTTTATACTACAAATAATTGGCGCGTATTACGTAAACGATTACACTTCTAGCCGTTGTTCGGATGCAGTTTCGTGTGGAAATGATGGGTAGAATTGCAGACAACGATATAATTTTGACGAAATAATTTTTGGTGATGATTCAACTTTCACATCAGTAGGTAATTATGAACACCCATAATTACCGAATATGGGGTAACGAAAACCCTCAAGAAAATTTGCAGTACATTCGTGACAGCCCTCAGGTCAACACATTTTTTGTGCCCTAAGAAAACCAATGACTGTTCTTCTTCCACTAGGCAACCGTAAATGGTATCGTTTATCTGGACATGCTTCAAAATTTTCTAATTTCTATGACCAAAATGGACAACAATATTATCAGCGAGGCAGGAGGACCACCTCAGTACCGCCTAGAAGTCCGAGATTATCTTGATACTCAATTCCCTGGTCGCTGGTTCGGTCGTGGAGGTCCATCACGTCCACCTTGCTTCCCAGATTTCATCCGCTAAACTTTTTTTTTGTGTTTAAAGACCGGATTTATATATCACCTTTGCCTACTGATCTTTTTGAGCTAAGACTTTGAATTAACGTCGCAGCTGCAGAAGTAACGCCCGACTTACTGGCTACAGTCAGGTATGAAATCGTTTTCACGTAGAATGTATGTCGCATTACAAATGAAAGCCAAATCGAACCAAAGTGAATATTAACTGACAAACTTGATGTGTTTATCTATGAAATGAGATCTCAAACGAATATGTAAGTTAAAACTGTGAAGTTCTTTTTGAAATAACCTTTTTGAATATATATATCAAATTAACCAAATCTAAGACGGTTAAAAAAGAAATTTACATCTTAAAAATATTTATATGGCACGTAATACACAATAAAACATTTACAAAATTAACAAAAAAAATCAATAACAATATTATATATATATTATATATTATATATATATATATATTAACCAGAATGTCTATGTATTTATACAAATATTCGATTAAAAATCTAAATCCGTTTCACTGAATCAAGCTAATTCATTTATCACAGTTCTTTGAAGTAACTTCCATATTATTTAAGCAGTACTGTGTTAAACCGAAACAGATTAATATTTTTTAAACAATAATTTTTGTAAATTCTAAATTTATTATTAAATTATTTTCTGTTAGAATTAATATTATTGTATGGTATGTAATTTCATGAATATAATTTAAACGATATGATTCATTCATAACATAACATCCAAAATTATTAAAAACTACTATTAACGTTAGTTTTCAAAAAAGAAAAACTATTCAAGCACTTTCGAATATATTTCTTTTTATTGTCTTCAGTCATTTGACTGGTTTGATGCAGCTCTCCATATTACCCTATCTAGTGCCAGTCGTTTCATTTCGGTATACTCCCTCATCCTACATCCCTAACAATTTGTTTTACATTAAATTTTTAATTGTTTTGTTTAAAAAAAATTAACTAAAAATATTTGCATGTTTACGCGTCGTATATTGATTTTTTTTAAATTTTGTGCCTTTGAAAAATTAAAAGCGTTATCTAAATAAAACAAGAAAAAATATGATGGTCATTCATTGAGAAAGCTAAAAGATAGGGGTTTTTTTTAAACCTGTGAAAGTAGTAATATCCGATAAAAATATACAAAGTGATTCACGAAAAAAGTAACAAACTTTCAGAAAATATTTTACTGGTGAAAATAAAGAAGAAAGTTCAACAAACATTGGTACGTTAAAGAGTGTCGACTGGCGAATAATTTCGCACTGATTTTTATGCCTTCAGTAAAATTAAATCAAGACTGTAATTCTTGGGACCCAAAACAAGGGATAAATTTATCGGGGTTTCTTCTTTTCCTCCTTCACGGTTTAGTCTTTATTAGCCTGTTCTGACGCCAATCGATGACTCGGCCTGCCTATATCTCTTCTTCTATCCGGCTTATAATAGTACCACGCACGCAATAGCAACCTACGTTAAGTCATTTTAACAGGTGGATCGTCTATCTTTCTAGATATCTGATCGTTTCTCGTTGATAGTTTGTATCTTATTCTCTTCACGAATGACTTCATTCCTCATACAATCCTCTTTCGTAAAATCCTTCACGCTACGCACACAACTCATCTCTTCGATTGTATTCGAGAATCTTTGATTTGCTGTCGGTTCACACTTCACAATCGCATGTAAAGAAAGAATTGGTCATTGTTTTATAAAATCAAATTTTATTATCCTTTCCGGTCTGAACTTTCATACATTTCATTGTTTGAACTTTTATACATTTCATTGTACTTTTATATTTTTATTGTTCGAGAGTACAACGTATCGGTTCACAAACCGCATTAAATTTAGCCAATTTTTTCCCATTTATATCTTTTTCACGATCAAAGGTCAGGTCACACCGAAGATACTTGAATTTTCCCACCTGTTCCAAAACTTCCCAGTCGATGACTAACTTGGAACGTAAGGGCCACTTTCCGTCAAAAGGCCATAACTTTAGATTTCTGCTGTGAAAATTTCATATTGAATTCTTTACTAAGGATATGGAGTTGATGAATTACCACTTGCACCTTGTCTTCAATTTCCTGTACAATCAACAACCGTTAAAAAGAGTTAAGAGAAAAGTTTTTCCTAAGACGAAAAAATTACATTTTGGGGTAAATTTAGTAGTTTTACACAAAAAATTGGACCTGAAATATTTTTTAAAAATAATAGGTTCCAGAAGTTTTTAGTAGTTTTCGAGAAATTTGGTGGGAAAGACAAAAATTGAAATGGGAAATACACTATTTTATGTTTGCCCCTAAAATACGAATAACTTTGTTAACTGGGGAAAAAACACATAAAGATTTTAAATAGAACTTCAGAGAATTTGATTCAAAACAAAATTGTACGAGAATAAGGTCCACAGATGTTCTAAATACAAAGTAAGAACTTTGAATTTTACTAAAACCAAAATATATCAAAATCTAGCAGATTAGGTACAAACTAAACATAAAAATTTCAAGTTCAGATTTAAAAAATAATATTAACTTTTCTTAATTCTTTGTATAAAGTAAATGAAGTGTTCTGGTCACGAAATGTTTCGGTTTTCATATTTCAACGGAAATATCTATTTTTATCATCCCTGAATCCATTTTGACCATTTAGCCGTAGTATGTTAAAATTTTGGATTTAGGACTGTTGTAACATCTAATTGTATACATCCTCTTTTGATTGCAATCGACTGGACCAAAAGTGTCCAAAACAGTCAAAAATTCAAAGAAATTTGGATTTTGGACTTTCTCTAGACTGCAATAATAAGCTCTCATCGAGAGCTTTTCAACGATATATCTATCATATATGATAATTATTTTCATTGGTTCCAGTTACAACGAAATAAAATTTTAATTAATGAAATATTAGGATTTTACAAGGGAAGACACATCATTTCGAATCAGACTTCATATACATATATTTTTTTTAATTTACTACATATATTGATTTACTAATTACTAATTATTAACCTCTGATTGTAAAAAAAAATTACGATAAATAATAATTCAATAATAAGAATTAACAAAAAAAATATATATGAAAAATTATCACAAGTTATTAATGAAATAAAATTTTATCTACTTTTCATTTTAAAAAATGTGTACATGTAATTAAATAGGCGTACAAGGAACTTATGTGGTGCCCACATCAGATTTTCTTTAGGATAAAATTAAGGGAAATTACGCTATAAAAAATCGGCTTTATTCTCTTAAATATGTAAATGATATTGCATAAAGAAGAGTTCCGATTCAAAATTTCTACGCTAAATATTTTCATCATTACACTTTCTTCACACCAATTTTCAATCTTCTTCATTAATCCAATAAGAATTTCAATATACCTCTGTATAAGCGCAAATTATTTTCACTTCTGTTTATCCAAATTAGTTCCAATAATATGTATCAATAATAAACAAAACAAAATTTTTAAACGTTCACCATAACATTTTTTTTAAAAATATTTTCATCAACTTAAACATTCTCAAAATCAAACGATATCCTACATAATTAATAAATTAATATTTTGATGTAAATCGTTTGGCCTTCCTCAGAGAATATACAGGCAGCTACGCTTCGTTCTGAAAACAAGACCACTAACTAAATACGATTGTTTCTCAATGTAATCGTAAAACAAATTCCCACATCATAGTAGCAAAAACTCTTTCATTCGGAAGGTCTCGGGTTCGAATCCCGATCAGGCGTAACCTATTCATCATTCGCTGCAAAACGTTCATTATATATTCCCAGGCACAATTTTCTCATGTTTATTCGGTGGTAAAATTATTAAAAAAAAAAAAAGCGACAACAAGATCATGTAATGTGATAAGAGTATAAAAATTATACGATAAGAATTGTACCTAACGATGTTGTATATTATATGTAATGTATATCGGTTCTGAAAGGTTTAAGACGAGATATTTCGATTTTTGATAATTTTATTAATGGTACTACATATCTCGTGCAGAAACTCACATTACCTGTCGTACGGAAGACCATTATCTAACATTAAGGGTACATATAGATTATTAAACCCACATGGTTGCTCTAGCGGTGAACTCGAAGTCGTAAATCAGATGATTAAAAAATCGAGAGTTATAAGTTTCAAGGCCTAGTAAAGTCAGTTTACTTTTATACGGATTTGAATACTAGATCGTGGATACCGGTGTTCTTTGGTGGTTGAATTCCGGTTAATCGCACGTCTCAAGAACGGTCGACCTGAAACTGTGCAAGACTTCTTTCTTTTTCCTGTTTAGCCTCCGGTAACTACCGTTTAGATAATTCTTCAGAGGATGAATGAGGATGATATGTATGAGTGTAAATGAAGTGTAGTCTTGTACATTCTCTGTTCGACCGTTCCTGAGATGTGTGGTTAATTGAAACCCAACCACCAAATAACACCGGTATACACGATATAGTATTCAAATCCGTGTAAAAATAACTGGCTTTACTAGGACTTGAACGCTGTAACTCTCGACTTCCAAATCAGCTGATTTGGGAAGACGCGTTAACCACTAGACCAACCCGGTGAGTTGGACATATAATCCTCATTCATCAGATGAAGTAATATCTTACGTTAGTTCCGGCGGCTAAACAGAAAAAAGAAGAAAAAGACATAAATACAATATCAGGATTACCAGCCGGACGGGGAAATTTTTTTTTGTAAATTTTCAGACCGATTTTTTTGTTTAAATGATTTTTCAATAATATGTTACCACCGCGAAGAGCTGTTGCATCGATCGCAATAACATTTATTTCAATTGAATTAATAGGAAAAAAGTTACGCACGAAAAAAACATTAAAAAAATATACTGTTCGAATACGTAACCTCCTTTTTTTGAAGTCGGTTAAAAACGAGCTCTTTTTTTATGAAATTCTAACACAAAATATTTTATTAAACAAAGATAAAAAACCTTCAACTCATTGCTGAACGCTCAAACGATGTAATTATTTCCAACTAAATTTTACGGTGATTGATAAATTGGTATACTGATTCCTCATCTGAAAATATTCTAAGAATATTCTATTGTAGCTTTATTGGGTCAGAGTAAACAAACAGCTGCGTTAATTGTTCACGTATACAGTTGTATATGCAGCTTCCTTCCTGCTTGGGAGCTAATAATATTAGTTATATTAACTAATATACGATATACTATAATTCTACATACCGCTACTTTGTTTTTACGATAAAAACACGAGTAAATTATTATTTTTCAATCGATTCCTGATATTATTTGACGAAAAAAATAAGAAATTCAATTGTTAAAATTTACTTTTAAGAAGATAAGCAAAAAAAGAAACATTTACAAGCGAAGAAAAAAAATACTTCTCATTTATCTATATATATATATATATATATATATAAAAATGAATGTTTGTCTTTCTGTATGTCTCTTATGCCTTCCTAAACCGTTCATCCGATAACGATGAAACTTTGGGGAATGGTTGGACGCATGCCAGGGAACGTTACTGAATTAGTTTTGATCCGCTAGGTGGCCAGATATTTCGAAAAATTGTATTTGTGATCTGATTTACCTCATATTCAGAATACGTGTTACTTACATGGAAAGAATTATCTTTGCAAAAAATGGACCCGCTAGATGGCGCTGGGGTTGAGATAATTAAGAAAAATTATATTTATGGACCGATTTGGTTCATATTCACAATATGAATATTAGTTACGTGAAAAGAAATATTTTAGCAAAAACTATACCCGCTAGGTGGGGCCGGTGTCGAGATATTATATGAAACAAACAAACAAGTATACAAACAGACTTTTTTATTTTATATATATATATATAAAAGGCATGTTCGTATGTGCGTCCGCTAAAGAGCAAAATACTAATGGACCGATTTATGCGCGGGCAAAAGGGGAAAATGAAAAACGGGGAAAAGGTGGAAGGAAAAACGGGAAAAGGTAAAAAGGAAATTGGAAGAGGTTTGAGAGAGAAGTTGGAAAGGAAAAAGGGGAAGGAGAATATAAGTGAAAGGTAAAATTTGTGAAGATCCGTAATGTTCAGTTTTTAATTTTTATCAAATTTTCAATTGTGTTTATTTAAACTCTCTCTCGTCTCTCTCTCTCTCTCTCTCTCTCTCTCTATATATATATATATATATATATATACTCAAATAGCGAAGCATTGCCGGGTCTGCTAGTATATAATAAACTATAAATATATTTATAAAATACAGTTTAAAACAAAACATAAAGGACGAAAAGATAAAGGAATTATTTTAATTTAATATAGTATTCCTTATTTTATTATTGAAAAGAATATCAATTCTCTATTTTATCCCGTTAAAATAATAAAATGTTTTCGGTACAGACGTAGTAAAAAAGAAGAAAAAAAACAATTTAACCCTTATATACAGTGGTTGGGCACGCGGTAACTGTATCCTTTACCTTTAAATATCAAATTATTTTAGCCACGTGTAAGGTATTATAGCAGAGGAATAGAATAAGGGTTGCATGTTGATTTTTTATATGTTATATAAAATATATTAGCATGCTCCAAGGTGTGTGTGTGTGTGTGTGTGTGTGTTTTGAAACAAAGGGATGACCTATATTTTATTTTCCAGCTTTATTTTTATGTAATGAATAATGCAATAGATTATTAAAAATATTATACCTCTGCATTATATATATATACATGTAAGTGTGTGTGTGTCAGTATCAGGGTAGGTCAGGGATTAAAACAAGATGAACAGAAGGTTGGCTGCACTCTACATTATACATGAAGGTAAGAAATGTGTGTGAGTGAATGAATAAGTGTGTGTGTGTGTGTGTGTGTGTGTGTGTGTGTGTGTGTGTGATACAGCAGATTCGCCACTAATACTCTTTATTCAAACCCATCTGCTATAAACTATGTTAAAAAAAAAATACAGCTGCTCTTCTGCTGTTTTTTCTTTCTTTTTTTATTATATATATATATATATATATATATATATATATATTACTTTATACTTTTTTTAATTATGTAAAAATTTACTTAAATCATTTTTTATTTAATAAATTTTTTTTTTCTATTTTCCTAATGTGTACATTGCAATTTGTTCATCTTTCTCTCTTTTTCTGTTCAGCCTCTGGAACCACCGTAAGGTATTCCCTTAATAAGATGAATGAGGATGATATGTATGAATGTAAATGAAGAGTATTCTTGTACAGTTTCCAGTTGAACGTTCCTGCGACATGTGATTTAATTCAAACTCGACTGACAAAGAACACCGGTATTCTCCACAATCAAATAAGCGCAAACATCGGCCTGCCGATGTTCGTTCTCCACAGAATGTCGAAGATGTCAGAGCAGCGTTGCTGAGGAAAATCAACAACACGCCTTGGGATTTCTAGGCGATCTGTGCAGCGAATTAAAAAAAACCGATTTCCATTAGTGTCCGTACAAAATAACAGTGTTGCCTAAATTAACGGTTGACAACAAACATCAAAGAATGACATTCATTGAACGGATGTGAACCGAGATATAATGCCGAACAATGTTTGGTTTTCAGATGAGACACATTTTTACCTAGACGGGTTGATTAATAAACAAAATGTGCGTTGTTGGGCTTCTGAAGATCCACATGTGCTTCATGAATAGGTGCATCACCTTCCAAGAATAACGGTGCGGACCGCAACTCAAGTCACCGAGTAATAGGACCATTTTTTTTTGAACAGACAGTGAACGTTACCTAAACATGTTGCGTAATAATTTTCTTCTCAGCTTCTGGCAAAAGGGTTTCATTAGAAAAGTGGTCCACCTAAGATGGAACCAGACCGCACACAGGTAATGTTGTTTTAGATTTTCTGCATGATACTTTTAACGCAAATGTCATTTCAAACCGATTTCCTAATCGTTTTGCGTATGGACAGAACTGGACCCCGAACAGTCCTGATTTGAATCCGTGTGATTATTTTCTTGGGAGATTTCTAAAGGAAAAGATTTTCCCTAAAAATCATTGTACAATGATGGAACTGTGAGTGCTGATCATCGAGCCGTGCAACGAATAATCGAGGATATGTATCGTCGAGTTATTAACGAATAGGAAGGAGTACATGTTGAAGAAGTTGCAAGACGTGTTGGTGGTAATATTGAACATATAATAAATAAGCAGAATATAATCTTCAGGTATATAGTAAACACGTTGTATTTTACTTTTCTGTATCGCAATTTAAATAAATATTTTTTTAACAAAACCAAATGATGGATCATTTCATGCGCCACATTGTCAAATGGAAAAATAATGATACATGAAAAAATTCACAAAATATATATTTTTAAACTCTTATCGGCTCCCCCACCTCAAATATTGCCCCCAAAATATTTTTTGGGCTACTTGCACTATGTTTAGGAAGTCATAAAAAAAATCGGTTAAAAAATATGCAATAAATAAAAATATAAGTTTACAATTTTTGGGGAAGGAATAGAATTTGGGGGCAATTTTTTTTTAAATGGTAAGATAAGCATGTACGCACATACGGAGCGTAATATAAAGTGGAGTAAGGTTAGAAATATTTTGAGAATATTGACCCCCAAAGAAACAATCTATCACACCCCCTGGAAATATTCACCCCAAACCTTTACCAACACATTTCCCTATATACACAAGTCTCTGTGTCAAATTTCTTCGAAATCGGTTAATCCAGTCCAAAGTTATTAAGCTTCAAACACCCCAACACATGTACATACATTACCCGCAAAATGTTTTTGGTTTTTGGAATTCCTGGGCCATGAAAAGTCTAAAAATGTAAAAAAATATATATCCCCATTATTAGTCTGATTACTATAATTTCTTTCTTCCAGCATAGTTTTACGGCTACGATGCCAGGAAAGTCAAAATAAATAAATTTCTTCAACGAAGTAATTGGCAAATGATTAAATGTATTTGGATTTTATGTTTTTACGGATTACAACAATTTAAGTGAAATTATTTTTTAAATTAATAAATTATTTTTTTTGGGGTCTACAAGTAATAATGAAGAAAAAATTCCATCTGATTCAGGGAGGAATGTTGAGAAATAATACACGTTGACCTTGGGTCTTCCACAATTCCTTTCGCTTTCGGTACATTTCTATTCACCCCCGGAGCTTACTAATAACAATTCCTTTTGTTAGCAACTAATAAAAACAACCACTATGTTATTATATTTGAACTATTAATCAGTATGTTCAACATCGTTTTCTTCACCAACCGTTAATTTGTTTCTTTTGTACTGTATTAGATTTCATAATTTTATTGGAATGTGTCACCGTCCTGCTTTATATCCGTTAATTTTTTTTTCTTTCTCGCTGTAACGGGAAAGAATACAGACCGGTAAAAAAAATAGATTTAAGTTAATTATAAATAATTTGCAAAAAAAATTGCTCTTCCGTCCAAAAATACATTTTTGTCAGACGGCAGTTTGTGCGTATGTATGTATGTTGGCCTGTATTTGGTCTTAGAACTCTGGACCCCGTTCACCGATTTCTTTACAGAAACGTGGAAATAGGTACTACCTTCTGGGAGAAAGAATGTATAGCTTGTCCAAGCCGAATTGGCACAGATTTAATCTAAGTGATGGTTGCCTAGTTAGCGTAGGGCCATAATATGCTACTTGTGGATGGAAGACAGTATTTATACAATATAATAAATTTTTCGGTATATACCGTAATATAATATATACAATATACCAAATATATATATATATATATATATATATATATTTGGTATATTAACTCGCTCTTGGACTATGTATGTGATATTCGGTACGGAACCTTCAGTCGAATTTTTATCCAAACGCTGTGAAATTTTGCATACAGGTTTGCTCCTGATAACAACACAATTTAGCAACATTTTCAAGTCGCTAAGATGCCCCTAAGTTGCTAAGTGAAAAAAATGCCCTTGAACTTATGCAGTCACATTTACATGCATATTTCCTTAGTGAAAGATCTACAATTCGCGACCGAAGTCTTGGGAAAATTTATTACTTTTTAACCGGATCCGAATTTTCGGACGAAATCGCAAATATTTCAAAAACAGTCGGTCCTAGCGCTCTGAAAAATTTTTTCGACCCCCTCGGCGATAGCCCCATCCGCTTCCAGTGGTACCCGTCGGACGATAATATTTTCAAGTGCCCCAGGGCGCCGTTCGGAAATTAGGGAGGGGATGCGATTGGGTGCCACCGTAATATCTCGGCAATTGCTCGTCCGATTTTTACGATTCAAACGGCGTATGTATCAGCAGGTCGAGCGCTAACTGTTTAATGCATTGGGTACATTCTTGATCGACCGGATCTTGGATATCCGGAAATTAAATCGTTTAGCCCTATGTTTTGATCGCGCTTACCTACCTTAAAACGTACCGATCCTATCTTTCGCTAAATACACTCAAACCTGTGCGCTAGCGCAGTTGTAAAGTATAAACTTAAGAAAACTAAAAAGTAGAAAATAAAAAATTTGTAAAACACCACTATTTAAATTAAACGCACTAAAAGGTAAAAAATAATTTTTATCTCAGAATGGATTTGACAACAAGCTTTGATGGTGACATGTAAGATTATGTAAAAGTCATAGCTTCAAATTAAAAATTTGATATTTTTGCAAATTTTTTCATATGCTTCATGAATGGCCTAATGAGTGGGATGCATGCACCCCACTCTTTAGGCCACACCTCCAAAAACAAAGGGCAAAATTTAAAAATCTTTCTTAAAATTTATTTTAAATTTAAATCCATCTCGCAAGTTACCCGTTACATTTAAACTGTAGGAATCTTAATTCTTGTGATAGCCCTTACTCTTTAGTATTTCTTGAAAATAAAATTACTTGGAAACATTCATTCCCTTCCTAGAAAATGTAAAATTTTATTTATTTAGAGTTTAGGTGTATCTTTGTATTTTTTAAACAATTTCCAAAAGTTTTTTTTAAGTTTATTATCATCATTAAAGATTATTATTTTTTTTAAATTAATTTTACCCGAATGCTTCACCTTTAGTATGGGAACCCCCAAAATGTAAAGAGGATTTATCACGACCTAAGTTGTTTTTCATATTTAACCTACACTGTAGTACTATAAAAAATTTTATAAAGAATATTGTGCAAATTCGAAACCATAAAATAAGGATTTCAAGCGACCTGTTACAAGAAAAAACTCACTCACGAAATAAAAATTAACTCGTTTTCAAGAATAATAACCATTATATACTATGCATACTGAGATGAATGAAAGGTATAAAGTGGTTTCTCGTTTTTACCATCAGTTGAATCACCTATTATTTTGTATTATTCATGTCAACCCTGTTAAAAACCCTTAAGCGAGAGGTTCTTATTAAATATATCGACTTCAAACGGATAAAACGAGAAATATCTTCTATTACAATTTTTTTTTTTTTTAATTTTGTTCCCAAATTCTCACCTACCCGAAAAATCTAAATTACTTATTGCATATTTTTAACCGAATTTTTTTATTATATCTTCCTAAGCCATAGTAGTAGCAGTGCAATGGCTTAAAGAAAGACACTAGGGGTGGGAAGCCCATCATCATAGTTTAAAATTCGATTTTTTTTTAATTAAAATTTTTTTTTTAAATTTATTTTTAATGTCTTCCATTCAACATAATAAACGTGGAAAAGAAAAAGGAATAACGGAGAAGGGAAAATTTTTTAAATGGAAGAGCAGAAAAAGTAAAAAAATTTGATTTTTTGAATTAAGTTTTTTCATGTCTCATTATTTTTCCACTATACAGAATGTTGAATGTTCCTGGTCGTATTCCCTGAACTTCATATACTGATTCAGGACACCAAATGAGCAGCTTTTATTTTTATTTTTTTAACCACCGGGTCCACAGTCAGGTATTGCTTCAGAGAATGAGATGAATGAATTTTATCGTGTGTGAAAATACCATGCGTGACCGGGATTCGAATCCGGGATCTCTGGATGAAAGACCCAGACGCTACCACTCGTGCCACGCTGGCAAAAAAGTTCACGAAGATTACAAAATTAAGATATCCGACATTTCGAAATTTTTGAAGGTGACATTTTCCTAATTTAATTAAATTAGGTTTACCCGTTCCCGAGAAATTATTTTTTTTTGTTGAAAATCACAAAATACCGCCCAGAAGGAAAACAAAGCAAATAGGATTTATGTCGACATGAACTTTTTTTGCTCATTTTGGTGTACTGAATCAGTAGATGAAGTTCTAGGGATACGTCCGGGAACACTCCCGTATAAGAATTAATGCCAGCCAAGTATAACAACGTTGTTTTCTACTTTTTTAAAAATATTACTAAAATATATATCTATTTATCTTTTCGGATAAGTAAAAAAACAACGAATTCGCTCTCCAACAGATAATTTGCAGTTTAAATTAATTGGAACTTTTTTTTTGTGCTTCATAATATCGTCATATAAGATTGAAGCTTGAGATATGGAAATGGAATTTGTAGCGTATCAAAATTTCATGCTGACCAGGATTCGAACCCAAGACCTCTGGATGTAAGGCCAAAACGCTTATCTTAATCAAGGCCTTTACTTATGAATAAATATAGAGATTGAGGAAATTTTTTATTATACAGAGCGTTTCATAATGTTCTTAGTAGTTACAAAAATTCAGTACAAAAAAAGTATTTCACTTACCTAAATGAAAAGTGTACGAGGTGATGCAGGGACTCAAACAGTTTTTGTTAAGATCTATAAATGTTCAATATGTGCTCCTCTGTTGACACGGCACACATCAACACGAAAGTCTAGCTCTTGACAAACTCGTTCTAACACGTAATTTTCGATAGAGTTGATTGGATCGATTATGCGATTCTTTAGCTGAGCGGTATCGGTGGGATAAACACCTAATCTTTCACGTAACCCCAGAGAAAAGAAATCACATGGCGTGAGGTCTGGTGATGTTGGTGCCCACAGCATAATGTGTTGGTCTTCTTCAGGAGCACGTCCTATCCAGCGCCGAGGTAATGTTGTGTTAATTCCTGTGCTAATCCTTGCTGGAAAATGAACTCGTTGAGTAGCTGAGGCATAAGCCATAATTGTAACATATCCAGGTATATCATGGCGGTTACTGTCGTTTCCATAAAAAAGAACGACCCATACACTGCCTCAGCACAAAAGTTTACTTTCGGAGAATCCCGAATGTGTTCCACATAAGCGTGTGGGTTTTCAGTTCCCCAAACTCGCACGTTATGACGGTTTACTTTGCCGCTAATATGGAAAGTAGCTTAATCGCTGAAAATTATCTTGTTTAGAAAACCTTCGTCTAACAAAATCTTTTCTTGTATCTGTAAACAAAAATCGAGCCTACATGTTTTATCTCCATCAGAAAGACGCTGGATTAATTGAAGACGATACGGTTTGCATAATAAACGTTTACGGAGAACTCTCCACACTGTTGTTTTCGGAATTCCGAATTCTCTGTCTGCAGCCGCAGTCGATTTTGACGGGCTGCGAATGAAACTTGCACGCACACGTTCGACATTGACTTCTGAAGTTGATGGACGACCAGTTGATTTTTGCTTGCACAAGCAACCAGTTTCATTGAATTGTTTATACCGTGCACGAATTGAATTGTCACTTGATGGCTCCTGATGAAATTTCAACCGAACGCACGTTGCACAGAAATTATTGACTTTGACATATGAAATTCTAACACACAAAACGACTTCTCGCTTCCCGTGGCAGCCATTTTCTCTACTGTCGACGCCTAGTGAGTAAATGGTTTACTAAGTGCCTAGTATATGTGGAAAAAAACTATTTCAACTACTCTTTCGTACAGTACTTGTTTTATTCTTATGAGTGAAATAGTTTTTTGTGAATGAATTTTCGAAACTCCGAAGAACATTATGAAACTCTCTGTATTTTACTAAATACTCGTAATAAATAATATTTATTATAGAATAACTGGGGATATGTAATTGTATACGGTCGATGTTTTCAAAATGTAAAAAAATGAAAAAGTAAGTAACCGTAGCATTATCTTATAAATAATACAAAAGGATTCTTTTGCTTCATTAATTTTTTTTCAATTATGTCGAACCTACATAAACAACCCTTACACAACCCTATATACAATAATAGTTTATACCCCATTTAATTTGGTTGTCAAAGGATGCTAAGATAAGGGTTAAAAGTAAAAGATTATACGAAAAGAAAAAAAGGACGATTGAAAGTGAGAGCAAAAGGTTTGCCATAAGAGGTAGTAGATAAATGGAACGGATAGTCGAGTTGGATAATAGAATTGGTCTTTTACAAAAAAGATTTGTTATTGTTTCGTTCTGACAACTTCTTGTTTTTTCTGTCCTTGAATAACTTTTAAACTATTACCCATACCTACAGGACATCATGTAATAATAATAATAATAAAAAAAACCTATATAAAAGTTTATTTTTGCCTGTCATTCCAATTAATGGCCACAATTTCTAACATATTTTTTTTTTTAATAATTATAAATAAACTAGATCATATTATAGTCTGAGAGCTGTTAAACATTTTAAGATAGGTACTTGAGGCACCGTGAAAATTTGTGTAACACTTGTTTTGCAATGTCTGAATACAAAATCGAATACCTGGCTGAAGGGTAGTGGGGCCTAGACGACCCTTGAATTTTTAACTATCAAAATATTATTTGAAAAAAAAATGCTTGAGGCATTTTAAAATTTTAATACCTTTAAATTTAGTATTTAATGAAATAAAAAATAAAAAATCCAGATTATTTAGTCGGATTTAAAATTTTGCCAGGCCGTTTCAAAATTTTTATTTCACAAATATCGAAAAAATATATTTGAGGCATGCTAAGGTTTAGATAGAATAATATTTATGTTATCAGCAAAGAAGTAGGTACCTTACCTTAATATTCATCTCCCCGAACAGTATCGGAGAGACAATCCTAAGAAGTGAGACGTCCTGGGCTGTCGTGCCACGTTTATCAGGGCAGTAGTGAAAAAGAAAACCGAGGAGGAGGAGTCAAGGTTTTATTCATAATTACCAATAAGATTGACGGTAATAGAAGTATGTTGGGGCGAAGACTGCTAATGGAGTCGTGATATATCGACGCATACTATCGATATATCGCGATGTATCGATATACATACTAGTTTTGTGATTTCACTTTTATGACTGAGCATTCGAGACGTGTTGTTGGTACGAGTGATTTCGTAAGGGGGCCTACTACACATCTCGAAGTAATACCTCGGGGTGATTCCGGGATGCGTAGAGTGGTAGGAGATGCGTAGGGACTCCAAAGGGGGATAGTTTTAGTCGGTAGTCTGTTGATGGCAGTTGGATTAGGCCACCAGCAGGAATCCGACACTTCGTTCGTAAATGCATTTTTATCTCCGTCCCCCCCAAAAAAAAGGTACTTCAATATTAGTTTCTCGTATGTTTAATTGATGTTATAATGCTGTTTACTGGTACGATATTTTCAATGATGGAGAAACCTAAAACCCATATTTTTACAAGAACGAACGATTTCAGAACTAATGCTTTGGGTCAGTAACACTAAATGCTAACATAACCTAAAAATCCACATTTTTAATCATAACTTCAATACCAGTGAACCAATTTTTATTTTATTTGTACCAAATTACTTTTCACTTAAAGGGCCTTCAAATGAGTATCACAACCTACATCATGGTTTAACAAAAAATAAGTTTTCAACCCTTGAAAAATCAGAAAACATTTACGGGGGAAATTTTGCGTTGATAATTAAAACAAATAATTCTCACAGTTTTAATCCACATATTATAATTATTTTAAACGTTTTGAAGTAATATCACGTAATTTTACAGTTATTTTTGTTGGACTGAAATTTAAAAAAGTACTATCACAAATGGTTTCTCGCACCTACTGTGCGAAAGGGTGGCCGGATATTAATTTCTTTTCACCAAAATTCATTAGTTTTTCGGGTTGTCAATTAATGTAATTAAATGTTAACATTGCCATTAAAGATTTTTGAGCTAGGATAGGTGTAGCGGAGAGGGTGGGTTCCACCCCTTTGAAAATAATTTTGATAAGATTCCCCCCGAGAATAGTATACATGCCTGCAAACAGAAAATACGATGGGACTGATAGCTGTGGAATAATAAATGGGGTAACTTTTCAAATGATCACCCGATATATATAAATACATAATTTTTTTCCAGTTTAGCGTCCAGGAATCACCGTCATGTATTAGTTCAGAGGATGAAGGAGGATGATACGTATGAGTGTAACTGAAGTGTAGTCTTGTTCAGTATCAGTTCGACCGTTCCTGAATATGTGATTAATTGAAACCCAACCACCAAAGAACACCGGTATCCACGATCTAATAATCAGAGGATGAATGAGGATGACATGTATATGTGTAAATAAACTGTAGTCTTGCACAGTCTCAGTTCGACCATTACTGAGATGTATGGTTAACTGAAACTCAAATACCAAAGAACACCGGTATCCACGATCTAGTATTCAAAATCCGTGTAAAAATAACTGACTTTACTAGGACTTGAACGCTGGAACTCTCGACTTCCAAACCAGCTGATTTGGGAAGACGCGTTCACCACTAGACCAACCCGGTGGGTTTATATAACGTAACCTTTTATTTTATTTTTTTTATGCTTTTTTAAACACGCCCAACATCCCCGGCCTCTGCCGTTAGGCTATGCGCAGGAATGTCAGGGTGTCGTGGCAGTCGACTGCCGCCCCCCTGTCTTGCCGTTTTTTGGCTTCCCATCGGGGTCGTCACAGTTTCATCAAGATGCAGTAGCCCCCCCCCCACCCTTCTGGACGATCACTACATCCTTCCACTGAGAGGCTACCCTTCCCGGCAAACCGCCGCGGTTTGCCGGCTATGCGCAAAGCGTAGCTCTCACACCTGAGGGTATATAACACAACCTATAGATAGTGTTACTTACTCGCACTCACGTATAACACATTCCGATCACCTGGCAGTAAAAAGTTCTACCAAAATGGTCTGGCCTTTTAAAAATATGTTTTTCTGGGAATAATATTATGCTCTCTAAACCTCAGCATGCCTAAAAATGGACCACGTAGGAGGCGCTGGCGTAGAGATATTTAGAAAAATTATATTTATGGACCGATTTGGTTCATATTCAGAATAAGAATATTAGTTACGTGAAAAGAAATATTTTTGCAAAAACTATACCCGCTACGTGGGGCCGATGTCGAGATATTTACGAAATAAACAAACAAATATACAAACAGACTTTTTTATTCTATATATATATATATATATATATATATATATATATTTTATATATTTTTGATTATAATATATAAAAGGTATGTTCGTATATGTGTTCGCTAATGACCAAAAAACTAATGGACCGATTTACTAGCGGGCAAAAGGGAAAACGGGGAAAAGGTGGAAAGAGAAAAGGGAAAAACGGGAAAGGGTAAAAAGATAACTGGGAGAAGGGTGAAATGGAAAAGTTGGAAAGGGAAAAGGGGAAGGAGTATAAAGTGAAAGGTAAAATTTGTGAAGTTCCGTAATGTTCAGTTTTTAATTTTTTTATCCAATTGTGATCATTTAATTTCTCCCTCTCCCTTTCTCACTCTCTCACTATGTAGACATATATAATCAAATCTAGTAATAGCAAAGCACTGCCGGGTCTGCTAGTTTATTATATACATTATTTCAAGTCATTTAAATATAAAGTGGGGCGTTGATATTAAAGTGTAAGCTGCTCTATCCTGTTCTTATTGATTATAATATAACATAACAATATATTTAAACTTGGTTTTCATATCAATTTATTATAAGCTTGGCATTTACACGTGTATTAGTCTTTTCTTTTTTTTTTTTTATTATAAATTTTGTGTTTATAAGATCTTTAATAATAATACGTTCCATTAAATGAAATGTTTCATCTCATTAATTTTTAAATAGATAATTTAACTTTTAAATTGCAAACGTATATACCTTTAATTTATAAATACCAAACATAATAATATATTTTATTACTTTAGACCGGAAAACTCGTTTGTAATTCAATTTTGTAATATGTCGAGATTTGAATATAAACAACAAATATATATATATATATATGTAACCTTTTACTTCAGGGTTATACTATTGCGGGTAGAATGTTGAAATTTTGGATTTAGGACATTTTATAACATCTAATTGCGCACCTCTCCTTTAGATTGAAATCGACTGGACCAAAAGTGTTCAAAAAAGCCAAAAATTCAAAAACATTTGGATTTTGGACTTTTACGTAACCGTAATAATGAGCCCTCATTGAGAGCATTTCAACGATTTATCATAAGTGGTACTTATTTTCATTGGTTCCAGAGTTATACCCAAATAAAATTTTAATTAATGAAATATTTAGATCTTACAAAGTTAAGGCATATCGGTTCAAATTCGATTTCATCTCCTTTTTTTTAACTTTATTTTTAATCTAAATATATTGATTTATTAATAATTATTAACCTCCGATTGCAAAAAAAAAACTTTTAAAATAAATAATAATTCCATAATAATAATAAAAAAAAAAAAAATGTAAAAATATCAGAAGTTATTAATGAAATAAAATTTTATGTACGTTTCATTTAAAAAAAAAAAAAAAAGTGTATATGTATGTGTATCTAATAGGAGTACAAGGAAGTAACGTGTTGTACACATCTGATTTTTTAATAATAAAATATGAAGTTGAAAAGAGGTATACTTTCCCTGAAAGTAATGATGTTATTTATGCATCCAATCCTTGGAATCATCCGAATGCATAGACACCAGCTGTAGGGCTTAATACTTAGCTACTAAATTTAATTTCATTGTGCTTTGTATAATATATAACAGTATATTTGGTAAAAAGAAAAATACTAACGGGAAGCTAGTTTACTCTATTTTTTTTTTTTTTAATACCAGAAGGAATACACCTTCTATATCACAAATTACTGGAATTTTTTTTTTTAACTTTTTCACTGGCGAATTAATTTCGATCCTGTTGTCGTTAGTTTCCGAATTTTTTATTTTTTTTTCTTATGACCATTTCCACCTCATCTTTCGGTTTCCCATAAGTCCTTTTTAATTTTATTTTTTACATTTTTTTCAACAGGCGTATTCGAATCAAACTTCTTATATGGTCACTTAATATAAATTATGTATATTACGTTTTCTCTTTTATCAATAAAAATTCTTCAACTAAACCTAGTTTAGAAATCCTAACCTAGTTTTGAAAATCTTTTTTTGTTTTTTGTTTTATATTAAACACTGAGACTCTGTAAGTTATTTTTTATTAATCGATGATTATTTATTCTTTTATCTTCGTATATCGATTAGCATATATTTTACTTTGTACGGCCAAAATGAAGATTGCTTTGAACACGGATGTTAAGTTTTATACAGAGTGTCTTACCACGAAGAAGAGAAGAAAGTTTCAGGGTGTTCTATTGGTAAAAATAATTAAAAATGTTCACATCAAGTCTGGAAACTCTTTGTTTTCTAGTTACGGCTAGCGATAAATTTCGTCTTTCGGATTTCAGCTCTTCTAATAAAAAGAAGCCGTACTGTAATTTTTGGGACCCAAATTAAGAAGTAAATTTAGTCGTTTCTTATGTATTTTAAGCTAGGAAATAGGTTAAAACAAGTCCCTGAACTTTATATCCAGGAATTTTTAAGATATCCGATGTAAAACACAAAATTCGGTGTCGAGAAACAGGTTTTTTTTTAGGTTTATAGAACAATAGCTTTGTTAAATGACTAATAAATGCAGAAGATTTTGTAACAAAACTAGTAGAGAATTTAATTCTGAGAAAATTAATGTTAAATTTAGCTAAAATAAAAAGGAAATGGAAACTTATAAAAACAGGGTTCTATTGAAGAAAAACAGATGAAAAATCGTATTATTTTTTTTTCTGTATCTATTAAATATTCTTTTTACAATATTTTTTAGGTTTAAAGGAAACTCCAACTTTTCTCCTTAATTTGGGTCCAAAAATTACAGTAGAGCTTCTTTTTATTGAAAGAGTTGAAACCCGGGCAAAATCGTCGTGTGAGTCAAAGTATTTTCAGACCTATGTTTATGTGAATTTTTTTCATTATTTTCACCGGTAAAATATATCATCAAAATTTCTCAGTTTTTTCGTAGGACACCCTGAATATAAAAAAAAAGAAATCTGGTTTAATATGTTTTTTATTCTTGATAATGTCACTTTAAAATGAAAAACAAAAATCAAAAACTTCTCTAAATTGCATAAACAAAAACATGTGATCTTTCACGATGCTACATTACATATAAACAACCCCTTACTTTTTCCCTTTCATTATTTTGAAAAAAAAAAGTTAAATTTCAATATAATCATAAAATATATCAAAATTAGAGAAAGTTCAAAAGGAATATAAACAGAAATAAATGGGAAAAAAAGAGGAAGAAGATGAAAAGGGAAAAGGGCGTTGATGTTTATTGACAATATAAAAAAAAAAAAAACAAAAAGGGGAAAATATTGTTATGTTGGTAAAGGTTACGGCTACAAGAGTGCTTCCCAGAAACAGAATTAGGAGTAAAAAAAGTGAGTAAATACCGTGGGACGAGAATGAGTTAAGGTAGAATAGTAATCCCACGGGATAAATACAGGAAGAAGCTTTGCGAGTACAATGTACACAAATTACGATAGACATAACAGTGATGATCGAGTCAAACGGAGGGTTCGGTTGTTTCTTGTTTGAAAATTAAAAAACAATGATGGTGTAAAAAAAAGAATAATAATAATAATAAAAACATAAAAGTTAATAGTCAATCCAAGGGGGGTTTGAAAAGGAAGTAGCAAAACTTCCTGTCACATTTCCACGAAAATTTAATTAGGAAATTTTTGTAGATAAATCTTTATTTTATTCCCGTTCTCTCTTTTTTCCCCTCTCCTTTTATTCCGCTAGTTCTCTGTTTAAGGTTAAAACTGTAGTCCTAATGATAACGATAATTAGGATCAAATTAATTTTTAAATAATTGTTTTAGAAATTCCAGATTTATCATCAAAAACTAAGAGCAGTTGTTTAAAAAGCCTAGATTTTACGAGTGTAACAGTAATAACAACATTTTTAAACAAATCTCGAATAACTGTGCTATAAAAAATGTTCGCAAAACCTTATTTAATTTTGATGTAAATAGGCTAATTGTTACAGGATGTTTTTACAATATTACCTGTTTCATCCAGAAATCATTATTTATTTGAATGAATGAATGAACTTTATTTCCCTTCTACAAAATATGACATAAAAAAGAGTTTCAATATACAGGTTGATTCAGGAGGATAGGGAAATACTTTGACAACTCATTCTAGAGGCTAAAAATAAGAAAAAAGTACATATAAATATACGTCCGAAAACACTTCGTTAGCGAGTTATACAGGGTGAAAGATTTCGCCCGAGTTTTAGTTCCTCCGAGTAAATTAAGGCTTTCTGAAATTCTAGGAAGGTCAATTAAGGGAAAAATTAAATTGTTTCTTATGTTCTTTGGGCCGGGAAATCGACAAAAATAGGTTCCAGAACTGTATCTATCTTAGTTTTTAAGATTACCCATGTAAAACACCAAAAATAGGGTAAAAAAATGTGTTTTTTTACCCTATTTTTGATGACGTACAATAACGTTGTTAAATTGGCAATAAATTATACATTTTTTAAACATAAATTGTAAAGAATTTAATTTTACAAAAAGAAATATAGTGTCTTACGTTTTTTTGATATCAGTATCGTTTTGCTTAAAACAGTTTTATTTATATGTTTTTTGAGCGGAAGAAATACAAAATCATTCACGGGAACCGGATGTTTTTAAAATAATCATAAAAAATTGAATATTTACTTTAAAAAAGTTTTATTGGTAATGAAACACTTGTTAAATCAAAGCATTTGTTACTTACTCATGAACGAAAAATTATCTCCGGCAAATGATGTCCATTTTGGGCAATACATTGTTGTAGCCTTTCACGGTAACTGGCCTCAATTCTTTGCAGCATGTCTACATCAATCTGGGTGACGTGATGACGAATTACGATCTTTAGGTCCTCCAATGTACGCGGTTTATTGCCGTACACACGTGATTTCAGAAAGCCCCACAGAAAAACCACAACTATTCAAGTCTAGGGGCCAAGGAATGTCGCCGAATCTGGAAACGATCCGTCCCGGAAACAAGTTACGGAGAACAGCCATCGTTGCCCTCGCTGTGTGCGCTGTAGCTCCATCCTGCTGGAATAACACATTTTGAAAATCGATTCCCCGGTTTCGTAACTCAGGGATGTAAAACGTATTCAACATCGCAATGTAACGATCAGCTGTTACAGTTACGGCAACGTCATTTTCTTCAAAAAAATATGGTCCAATAACATCGACCTTTCCTATCGCACACCAGACAGTCACCTTTGGGCTATGAAGTGGTCTCTCGTGAAGCCGATGTGGGTTTCTTTCTGCCTAATACCGGCAATTCTGTTTGTTGACGAAGCCATTCAGATGAAAATAAGCTTCGTCACTCGTTAAAAATAACAAAATTTTCATTTTCTTCAAAAACGGTAAGCATTTGTCGACAAAATTGTAATAGCTGCGTAAAATCTTGCTCGTTTAACTTCTGCATGACGGCTATCTTATAAGGATGGAAATGCAGGTCTGTATGCAGAATTCGTCTTACCGTACTTGTGCTTATTTGAAGCGCTGCTGAATGCCTCTGAATAGAGCGGCGTGGGCTTCTGACAATGGCTTCCCTTACTCGTTCGATGTTCTCCGGAGTGCTAGCAGTTCGTCGGGGACCCGGTGGTTTTTTCTTCAATATTGAACCGCTCGTCGGAAGGTTGTTTACCCGTCGCAATATTGTGTTACGAGAAGTCACACTTGCATTACGATGGGTATTAAACTGATGGCGGTAATCTCGCTGAACAGCAGTTATGGATTTGTCATTTCGCACAAAACTGTCATACGCGTACAGGCGTTGGTCTAGCGTCCACGGCTCCATCTCAACGACTAAAATGTAAATGCTACGAACAAAGGAAACGTCAGACACCAGCCACGTGCCCCTCCCACCACGAACGCCCGAATACAACCCACTTCAAAAACATCCGGTTCCCGTGAATGATCCTGTATATGCGAGACTCTTACCGTACGGTTTACAAAAAAAAAATTGAATTTCCGGCCAATTTTTTTGTTGATAGTCATATCATTCACTTCATAACATATTTTTCCTTTTTTAATAAAACTAGTATAATGACTTTTACGAATCGAAAATCCGTGATGTGATATTGCACTTATTAATTTGTAAGAGTAACCCTCGATTTTTATCATTAAATTCGATTTTACCAATCGAATTTATTTTTGTTTCATTTATTCCTTTTTTAATAAAACTAGTATAATCTCTTGTAAACTAATACTTTAATTTTTTTTAAAAGAAGTGATGGGAATTAAAAAAAAAATTGTTTCATCTTCAGTACTTTCATTTGCATAACAGCATTTACTATTAAAACAAGCTGTAGTATATTTTCTTTTAAATTTTATTATTTCGATTGCGTTATCAAGGTTTTGTACGCTACGTAGTACTATCACGTACTGCTATCTAGCGGGGCGACTCGTAAAGTCACCGTAAAAAAATGGATGAAATGACTTATTCCAGACCCGCAGTTCATCAAATGAAAAAAAAAAGTTGCCTAACAAAATTCAATTATATTTTGAAGGTAATCTAGTTGAACTAAAATATAATAAATTAGATTAAAACGAATATTGTTATATCTGTTATGTTGTTAACAGTAATTTTTAACGTTATAAATAATACAAAATAATCTAGTATTAATATTATTACTGTAATTATAATTATAAATTTATCCTTTATAAGTTTACCTTCCTTCGTTTGGATTAGCTCCGTTATAGGATTTTATATAATAAACAAAATCGTTATTAACATAAGTTTATAAAATTAACTACCGTATTTATTCGAGTACCCCCCGCCCCCGTATAAGCCCCGCACCGAAAATCTTTAAAAAAATCGATTATATACCGGTATTTTAAAGTGTAACAGATATGATAAAAAAGTAGGTAAATACGAAAATATTCAAAAAATAAAGAATTTAATTCGTTCATTTAAATGACAATATTAATATTACATTAATAATTAATTACCGTAAGTACTAGTTTAGTTCAGAATCAGTAGGCCAGTAAAACGAAAAGAAAGTATCATGTTGAAAAGGATCATTTCAATACTCCTTTTAATATGGGATTTTATTTTTAATTAATCACTGTCACTGTCAATGTCTGTAGAAGAGTTACCGGTAGTCTCCACATCGCTTTACGAAAGGTTATCGTCTTCACTACCATCAAGTTCATTAGATATTCCGCGTTTTTTAAAACCTTTCCTTACTAATTACTTGGAAAAACGTTCCCAAGCATATTTTATCCAAATACAAATCTGGTTAAAATCTAGGCGTTTGATTCTTCCTGTAGGCGTGAGAAAGAAATTTTCATCAGCCATCGATTTACTGTACAGTTGTTTTAATGCAGATTTGAACGGTTTATTAATGCAGACATCCAGTGGTTGCAATATAGAAGATGTTAATCCGCCTGGAATTATTACTTGGTCTGTCATACCCTTTTTTAAAATGTCTTTCATTTTATCAGTCGTATGCTTCCGATAACTATCCATTACTAGCATACCGGTATTTTTTTTATTAAGTAAATCTCCTGATCGCTTTTGCCATACACACCTAATCCGATCTAAAATTAAGGTTTCATCCATCCAACTTCCTGTGCTCTGATAATAACTCCATTTACCTGTACGGTAGGAAGAGTTTTTCTTTTAAAAACAATGTACGGAGGTAATTTTGATCCATCAGAAGTAATGCAAAGCATAACACTACACCTTTGTTTTTCGTTACCACCAGTGCAAATCGTAACACTTTTTTCACCTTTTTCGTTTACGGTTTTGTCAAATGACATTTCAAAATATACGGGGGTTTGATCAGCGTTTCCTATTTGAGAAGACAAATAGCTTTTATCTTTTCTAAGATTTATTATGTATTTGTGAAAATGTAATCTTTTTTTTCATAAGCGTCTGGAAGTTGTTGAGAAATAGTCGTCTTTCGTCTAACTGACAAATCATTTCGTGCAAAAAATCGTGTTATCCATCCACGGCTTGCTTTAAAATCAACTTTATTCAATGATTTAGCGATTTCACGAGCGTATGATCGACACATTTCTGTCGTGACAGCATAACCGCATTTCCTATTTTTTCCATAACAAAGTCATACAATTTTTTTTTTATGTCTGTGTATTTTCGTTTTAAGCCACGAAAAGCCCTTTTATTACCAGTTCCTTTCACCAGAAGTTGTTTCTTCTTACGCCAGTCTCAAATGCAGCTTTCATCTATGTCAAATTTTCTTCCTGCCACCCGATTTCCAATTTTTTCAACCTCTTCTATAACGCGCATTTTTCATTTACTGTAAAAGATCGTAGACGCTGTCCTTTTGTACTCATTTTAATGCCGTAATTAAAATAAATCACAATATTAAACTTTACAAGATAAACTAAACAGGTAAAATGCACATAACCGTCCACATATACAAACAGTACAATGACTATGGCGAATAGACAAGACGACCATGGGTAACTGATACTGTAACTGTACCGTAACTTCGTTCCTATCGATAATATGAACAGGATATTAATAATTAAGGATGTATTTAAACACATCCTTACTCGAATAAATACGGTAATTATCATTTAGAAAGGATGGTAAAAACATGTTTACAATAATTATTCATACACATTACTTGTCGTTATCCATTCACCTATTTCTTTAGGGAGTTTTTTCTTCACTCTGCTATACATAAATTTAGCAGGAATAAAATTTATTAGTTTAGCAGAAATATACTTTAAATTTCTTCTGCAGACCGATAGGTCGCTTCGGGACATTGTGAAACTGATAATAAATGGCCTTTGACTATATGATGAATCGACGGTATTAAAGAGGTTTACATTTTTGTTAATAGATAAGTAAGAAGTTACATTTTTTGACGTTGTGATGTCTCATTTTTAACGCGTTAAATTCCCAGAATAGTCTAACCGTAAAGTAAAGTCTGGGCCCATTTAAGGTAGCATTTATTAAGTGTTTTTGAAGCACATACATACGCTTTATTTAAGTTCACGTTTCTTGCTCCATCTCACGAACGTTATGCAAAATCGATCGGGCATACGTAAAATACACAAGTCTAAAGATACTGTTATTTTTTAGTTTACTAAAGTTGGTGAATTGAGGGATTAAGCGTTTAATTCTTTTGCACGTATTGTTAATATGTGCGTCCCGTTTAAGGTGAGGGTCTATCCAGACTCCAAAATATTTTATTTACTTTTTCTAATTTGGGACACAGACGGGGAGTAAAAATTGGCCTTTTACAGTTTATTGAAAGCACAGTTATATTATTTAGGTTACGAGGCTGATAATCGTGATTTGTTGAAAACGTCATAAACACGATTTCTTTAACATTTTAAGGTTAGCTGATGTTCGACAAACCAAGCTTTGACACCCATAAGACCTTCTTCAGCCGATTTTAAAACCTCATCCAAAGAGAAACCCGCGAGAATCAAGGCAGTGTCATCAGCAAAAGATATTATATCACGGTTCTTAATTTGTAGATTTTATATTATATGTTATTTATTTAAAATAAGAATAAGATACGGATAATAGATGACAATACTTTTCATTTCGATAAGTTGATTAACAATAAAATGTACCAGAACGAGTGTTCCCGCACTCCTTCAATTACCTTTACCAGTAAACAATTAATAAATTTAAGTCAATTAGAAATACATACATTATTTAAGTTCTGTCTTATTTAGACTGAATTTATATACTTCAAACAGCCTTAATTAATTTTAACTTCTCTATCAATTTTAAAGGAAGTTAAAAAAAAAAAAAAACAGGAGATGAAGTCTGATTTGAACCGATGTGCCTTCCCCTTGTAAGATCCCAATATTTCATTAATTAAAATTTAATTTGGCTATAACTCTGGAATTGATGAAAATAAGTACCACTTATGATACATCGTTGAAAAGCTTTTAACGAGGGCTTATTATTCCAGTAAAGAAAAAGTCAAAAACCCATTCTTTTTTTTGATTTTGGGCTATTTTGAACACTTTTGGTCCAGTCGATTTCAAATAAAAGGAGAGGTGAACGAATAGATGTTACAATAGTCCGACATCCAAAATTTCAACATCCTACGGCTAATCGTTTTTGAGTTATGCGAGATATGTACGTACAGGTCACGTTGAAACTGGTCAAAATGGATATTTCCGTTGAAATATGAAAACCGAAATTTTTCGCGATCACAACACTTCCTTTACTTCGTACAAGGAAGTAAAAATAACTTTGAACTTAATAATAATAACAGAAAATATTATTAATTACTTTTAATTCAATTAGTGAAGGAAGTGAAAACAGGCACACAAAGATATATATATATATATATATATATATCAAAAACTTTAAGTTTGCTATCTTATAACACTGACTCTATTTTTTTGAAAACGCAACAAGAATTCCGTGACACTAACTGGTAAGGTCACGCGAAGATAAACCATATGTGTCATATCGTAGAAAGGGAAGAAATAAATCAAACGACCAACTAATATGGCACATATTTTTCCCCTCATCATTAAAAAATATATATATATTTCTTTATTTAATCTATAGGTTAGTTAAGAATAACATCCATCTAATTCAGTTTAAAACATATTCTATTATAAAATAAGATAATAATATCTCCGAGCACTATTGAAAGACAAAAACATTGTATTTTTGGTAGGTTTTTTTTTAATTTGTAGGGCAAAATAAATATGGGTTATATTTTAGAAGGAAACAGTAATTGGTAGTTTTCATTTTTTGGTTTCACCCCCACCTTAAAATAAAATCTTCGGGTCACAAATTACTTTACCGTCATTCATTTATTTATTCCACAAACAACCGCCTGACACCCAATTATAGCTTGTTTCATGGTGTTAGATTTTTCAGCGTATGATAAATACAAGCCTAACCGGGATTCGAACGCAGAATCTTTTGAAAGAAATACAGTATTAAAAAACAAATCTCATCTAGTTATTTGCACTTATAAAACAAAAATATTAATGAAAGTATTTTTTTAATTTTTTTTCCTTTTTTTTTTAATTGATAATCTATACTATTATATAAAGAGGAAGAGGGTTTTTGTTTTTTGGGGTAAACAAAAAAACTACTCGATCGATCGCAACCAAAGTTTTACCGATGTTTTTTCTCGTAACTGAAAAGGCTTTTAGATATATTTCATCTCGAAAAAAAATATATATATAATAGTATAGACATGTATAAGTAGAATTTACGGTTGAAGCACAAACTTTAATGAATTGACTTAATAAACTGTGAACTGTCAGTTTCTATCACTGCGTGAGCTGGGTTTGAGCTAAATAATTCGAATTAATCGAATGAATAATATAACAAAAATAACAGAATTAAATGTACGTTAAATAAAACAATCTATATAAATAAAAATTAAAATGTTCGTTTGTTCAAAATCTTAAATCTTCAGCAGTTTTACACCGATTGCTTTGAAATTTTGACAACGTTGTATTCGAATACGCGCGTGTTTTTATATACCTACTATTTATATACCTAAGATGTCACACCTGTGACAGGTAAGAACATGCTTTTTTTTAAAAAAAAGCGCTATCTTTTGGACGTAAAAGCAACACACGCTATACTAAATATTTTACGATTCGAGTTCAGTGTTTCCGATATGTGTGTCCGCTATAGACTAAAAAACTACTGGACCGATTTACGCACGGGGGAAAAGGGAGAAAGAGAAAAATCGGAAAAGGGAAAGAGAGAAAAATCGAAAAAGATGAAAGGGAAGAAGGTAAAAATGGGAGAAGGGGAAAATGGAAAAATAAATAAAAAAGGGAAAAACGGGGAACAGGGAATGGATAGGGGATAGGATAAAAAGAAAAGGGGTAAGAGGGAAAGAGGAAAGGAGGAAGGGAAATAGGGGGAATGAGAAATGGGGAAGAAAATAGAAAGAGGTGGAAAAGGGGGAAAGGAGAGGGAATATATTAAAATGGAAATGGGAAAAAGTAAATTGGGAAAGAGAGAAATGAAAAAGGGAAAGGAAAACGAGGAAAAGGAAAAGGGAAAGGTTAAATTTTGTGAAGTTCCGTAATGTTGATTTTGTTAATGTTTTATTGAGCTTTCAATGTGTTCATTTAATATATATACTCAAATCTAACAATAGCGAAGCACTGCCAGGTCTGCTAATAAAGAGGACTGCGTGTGAGGCAGAGTTATGAGGTATGTGAGCATCTCGTGGAAGACAAGACCGATCGCCACCATCAACCTGTAACAAAGTAACAAACGGGGTGCCCCTGGGGCGCTGTTTTGGAAGATACAATGGGGTACAATGTAATATTTCTGCAACCAAACCTCCAATTTTCAAAATTCAAATGGGGTAGTACGTTGAAGACTAACTTTTAAACGCATCAGGTACTCTATCGATCTAACAGATCACAGTTATTCGTAAATGTTATCTAAAAACGAAAATTCATTTATTAAAACGTGTAAGTAATAAATAACTCGTTACGGTGCTGCACTTCTAATTCGGACCATCTCAATTCCCTCCCGAGGGGAGAAGATCCCGTCTCGTAGCGTGTCAGGTCGCTACACCACACCCCCGTTCCTTGCCAGTAATGGCTTTAACGGAGGATATCTTCTTGCCCTCAAACTGTAACACATTCTACAGTGTACAGCCCGGCCACGGGGAGATGCCACCGATGCAGATGCCCCGAGGGACATCTACATCGGTAATTCGTCACGAGAGATAGTATTGAGTTCTGCCTTCCGAAGAAGACAGCTGACAGCTAACGCTACCACGTTGCCCTCAGGAACTAAGCAAAAGCCTAAACCGCGGAGAAGAAGACCCCGCGCCTACCATAATCGGCCTAAAAATATACTATGCCCCTAACGCATAGATGCATCAAGTATGCCAGGACAGCATATCTTTCAGCAGATTCAGACACCCCAACGGATCGTAAGAATTTAAGCGATTGGAGCACAGCCGCAACAATAAACCTAGTCCCAGAGGTCCTAAAGTTTGCTCCGTCGGGAGCTGAGTATAACCTCTAATCTCCCACTACAGCTCCGGTTAGGAGGACATCTCGGAATACACCCAGGTCGACCGACAAATGAAGAAATCAACTTGATTTTTGCTGAATGTAATCTTCATTTGAACAAACCAATTTTTACATTTTTGAAATTCGACTATGAAAGGGAGTGAAGGTACTATACAACGCGGGCGAAGCTGCAACAATTAATTTTATTTTTAATAATAATAATAAGACGGTTTTATTAAAAAAATGATGGGATGTTTCAGGAAGTTTCCTTCAAACTTAAAGGCATATATCTTTCATCAAAATAATTTAAAAAAATTCATACAAACAAAATTCTAGAAACACTTTGTTTACAAAATAAGATTTCTGCTCTAAAAATAAAAAAATGTTATACTAAAGACTCTGTTTTTTGTTTTGTCTTCAGTCATTTGACTGGTTTGATGCAACTCTCCAAGATTCCCTATCTAGTGCTAGTCGTTTCATTTCAGTATACCCTCTACATCCTACATCCCTAACAATTTGTTTTACATATTCCAAACGTGGTCTGCCTACACAATTTTTCCCTTCTACCTGTCCTTCCAATATTAAATTGACTATTCCAGGATGCCTTAGTATCTGGCCTGTAAGTCTGTCTCTTCTTTTAACTATATTTTTCCAAATGCTTCTTTCTTCATCTATTTGCCGCAATACCTCTTCATTTGTCACTTTATCCACCCATCTGATTTTTAACATTCTCCTATAGCACCGCTTTTCAAAAGCTTCTAATCTTTTCTTCTCAGATACTCCGATCGTCCAAGTTTCACTTCCGTATAAAGCGACACTCCAAACATATACTTTCAAAAATCTTTTCCTGACATTTAAATTAATTTTTGATGTAAACAAATTATATTTCTTACAGAAGGCTCGTTTAGCTTGTGCTATTCGGCATTTTATATCGCTCCTGCTTCGTCCATCTTTAGTAATACTCCTTCCCAAATAACAAAATTCTTCTACCTCCATAATCTTTTCTCCTCCTTTTTTCACATTCAGTGGTCCATCTTTGTTATTTCTACTACATTTCATTACTTTTGTTTTGTTCTTATTTATTTTCATGCGATAGTTCTTGCGTAGGACTTCATCTATGCCGTTCATTATTATTTGTAATATTTATAATTATTTATTATAAATATTACAAATATTTACTTTATAATTATAAATGTTTTCGATCATAAATTATTAATGAAAGACATTTTGAAAGCACTACAATAAATATTCAAAACATTTCCCCTCTACAGCGCTAACCTCAATTAATATCCGTTTATAACTTCTGGTGACGGACTAATATCCGTTGGTAACTTCTGGTGGTACACGAGTAAATTCGTCTTTTCGATTCATCAATGTCTGCAGGTTTTATTTTGTAAACATTATGTTTCAGGTACCCCGCAAAAGTATAATCCATATTACGTTTCTGGTACCCCCAAAAAACGTAATCCAGAGGAGATAGGTCTCGGGTCCTGGCAGGCCATTCAACGACCAATCAAACGATTTGGAAATTGCTCGTTTAAAAATTGCCGCGCCCTTAGATAATAATGAGGTGATGCCCCATTTGCTGAAACCATACATTATTATTTAATTCTTGTTCAATATCTGCATTCCCGAATATTTGGTAAAATCCTATGGGCTAACAAGTTACAGTAAGAATCTGTCATCTAAAATAAGATCCTACAATACAATAAGCGAAGATTCCTGCCCAAACGTTAATTTTCTGAGGGTGCTGTGTATGAGCTTCTGACACCCATCTGGGATTAGTATCACTCCAAAATCGACAGTTATGCTTATTCATATGGGCATTTAACATAAAAGTCGCTTTATCAGTAAATAATATCAAATTAGAAAAATTCGTCTACGTCTAATTTTTGCATTACATCAAAAACTCGATTCTGGGGTCAAAATCGTCTTCCGATAGTTCTTACACCAGGTGTAGCTTATAAATGTGAAATTTATTTGTTTTAAGAATTTGTTGAACTGAAAAATAATTAATGTCATGTTGGATAACAGCTTTCCGAATCGATGAATGAGGGTCTTCGACAAAGTCTGCGATAGATTTAATGACTGAACCGGTTGTGACAGTTCTCGGTTTACCGGTGCAAGGATGATTCTTTACAGTACAGGTTTTTTCCAAATCGCTGAACTGTGTTGATTACAGTCAATTTTCTTAACGATTCTCTGTTTTTAAATCTATCATTAAATAAATCGTATATATACCTCTTTTAAAAGCCGAACTTGCACATCATCGACAAGAGTTATTCCTTCGGTTTCACTTAAAGAAAGCATTGTTTTTTAATAAAACTAAATAAATGAACGAGGAACCTAATAAAACTTTATAATAAAACTTCCACAAACAAAAAAACAAATCTGACCGCTAGGCCTACAACTTAGTTTCTACTAGTACTATCAAATTTTACAATTACAAGTACGTTGAAATAAAAACGTGTAATGAGGAGTTAATAAGTTGCATTGTTTCAACGTAATACAAACTGAATTGTTGTAAATTAACAGTTTATAAGTTACAAATACCAGCTGATATTAACACTGGAAGTTAATTTTTATTTAGAAAATAATATCAGTTGATATAGCCGTTTTTAATTTTTTGTTGTGTTCTTGGCTATGTGCGGAAACTGGCATAATTTTGCAATATTTGCATGGGCAGTGAATTTTTGTCTTCAAAAACTCAATTTTTTCCACCCCCTGGGCCAATGGTTTGTGATATCAAAAAACTTTACTTAAATAGGTTGTAGGCCCTTATCCAAAGAATAGTAGGAACCTTAAACGAATTCGTTACTTTACTTAATAAGAAAGTTATAGCGATATTTTGTTTTTTCGAAAAAGCCCCACCCCCCGCAATAACACCCGCACGATCCAATTTTAACCGTTAACCGTTTTAATTTTGGAACGAGTTATTTTTATGGAACATTTTGAAAGTGATTGTCGCATAATTATGACGGTTATCGTGTCCACAAGAACAATAAAAATAATAATAAAATAAAATATATATAGATATATAAATGTCGATGATATAAATGTGATATAAACTCATGTCGGACATGGTGCATTTGAACAATACCTGCATAGGTTTGGCAGGAGAGAGTCACCCATTTGCTGTTATTGCGATGCGGTTGACGATACCGAACACACTATTTTCGTGTGCAGGCGATGGGAGGAACATCGTATAAATGCAGGACTGATTTAGACCGGAGCAGCTCTCGGAGTGGCTCTTGGCTATGCCCGTAAACTGGCATAATTTTGCAATATTTACAAGAGCAATCCTCAGAATAAAAGAAGATGATGCAAGACGACTGGGATACTGAAAGTTTTAGTTTATAGCAGGGCTGGGCAGACAGTCCCGTTCCTGAGGGCACATATGACCTGGTGTGTGGGTTCCCGTGATGGAGCGGGGACTCCTGGGGTCCGTTAGGTGTGAATGAATGAAAATACCGGGACCTGACCGGCGGTGTGGGTTCCCGGATACGCTTTGGCGGTTTTGGCTCCTGCGCCGTCGGTTTGAGGCTGGCAAAAGGAAAGACCGAGACCCGGTCTTCGGCGGGGGGGGGGGCTGGGAACGGCATAGCCGGGCCTGGTTTCTTCCGTCGGAGATTAGAGGCAGGCAATTAAAAGATCCGGAAAGGACACATCCCCGAGTCGAGTATACTTAATTGGATGTCCGGCACAGGGATGTAGGGGGGAAAAAATTTTTTTTTTGTGTTGTTAATTATTAGTTATCGATAATTATCATCAATATTATAGCACTGTTTAAAGTTCGTTAATGTATGCGTTATGAATGTAACAATAAAATTGTTTACGCAGCGGGACTTACCTCGTTTTATTATTAGCACAATATTTCCGTCATTGCATCTATGAATGCTTATAACTGTATAACAGAAAAACGGGTTTCACCAATGTTTTTCATAGAAAATTCCTTCCTACTTAAAAAAAAAATTAAATTGATTCAATATGGCGGATCCACTATGGGGGAAAAAAATTAAAAACAGACCACAATGTAGATTTTTTTTAGGAATGAATAACCCCATTTCTTTGTGCCTCGAAATACCTCTGAGATATGCAGTAAAAAGCAGTTTCCATACTTAAATTACTACTCGGTAGAGCCTGGAAAATAAAAATGGAGTAGCACTTTTTTTTTAACATTAATATAAGAACATATTTATAAGTTATATAAAAAAAATCTCTGTCAATATTTATTAACAATAAAAAAAAATATTACGCTATAAAACTACCGACAATAAATACACCGCAAAACAAGTAAAAAAAGTTTTAAAAAATGGTATACTGAACATAAGGGTTAAAGTTTTTTTATATACGGCTTTAAACGTTATGAAAAAGATTTATTTTGCGTAAAAGATAGGCTACCTTGAAGCGATAAAGTAAGGTGTTACTATAAAATATAAAGCTTTGAATTCATAGCAGAAATTCTATATATTGTGTAGGTGTATTAACCAAGGAGCTAAAAAAAGAAGCGATTGTTAAAAGGCGGTAATATTTCCGCAATGAAAAGAAAGGATAAATTTGTTCTTTATAAGGGAAGAAGACGCGAAGGGGACGTAGTTAGCTCTATATAATACTACAGTTAAGGTATCATATATATTGTACGTGTGCAGCAATATAAATCACTATTAACTATTTAAAAATAGCGGTAGAGCAAAAATTCCATCCCGTCCAGTTCACTTTAAAAGGTTTGAAATCTTTTATATATAAACCCAAATAATGAGTTCGGATTTCGAAGGTGTTATAAGAAGGGGTTGTAATGTCGTGGTGATGATGCGAAAGCCAGCAACAAAAAAAAAGAAAAAGAAAAAAGAAAGGCACTCTACTGGAAGAAAAAATAGAAAAAAACCCTTTCTTCTGCTTAAGTCACTGATTAATGCGTGGACTCAACTAAGCGCTAAAAACGAATAGCATACAACATATATAACATAAAGCGGGGGAGGGAGAGACTTTACAAAACAGAGCGCCCAGCGGGAAGGAGCAAACACAACAGTTTACTGTATGCTGTCAACTCCCCTCACCACTCCGTTCTTAAGTCTTTTTAAGATATCCCTCGTATCATTTTTTCTTATATATATATATATATATATATATATATATATTATAAAGTTCTAAAAGGGGTGGAAAATATTTTCAAAAACCTACCCCTATCACTACTGATGTTTCTATGTATCAAACTAAACCATGGATTTTATGAATATAACCACATACTGTGACGATTTTCAAGGAATAATAGAAAATTTTGACAAGAGAAACTAACCTCTCTTTTTATATACATATATATATATATTTATATATAAACACCCAGTAGGTATGAATTGCATAAAATAATAAATATATTCAATTTATTAATCTTTTCTAACAAATTATTATTTTCTAAACTATATATTAAATTATTTTTATACCAGGGATATCTCTAAAGTAAAGACGGCTGGGAGTTCCTCTCCTTAAGGTTTGGCGAACCTGGGTCGTTCATGGCCACGGTAGTAATGTACACACTGCATTGTTGTCTGTAAATTGTCGCGTTGATGTATGTTTGATTACGTATGAGTTATTATCTTATAAAATTAATAGGAAAATCGATGTTGCCGCCGACTAAGAAATACGTGGAGTCATACGTTTTTTAACCGTCAAAACGTAAAGCTGTTGAAATTCATAGGCAGTTGGTTGCTGTGTACGGTGATAATGTAATGAATTAAAGAAACGTCCGAAAATTGTGTGAAAGGTTTAGGAATAACATAATTAATGTGGACGATGAAGAACGTTTGAGGAGGTTCTCGATAATCACTGAGGATTTGAAACGCGTCGATGATTAAATCAGAAAATATCATCGCTCAACGATTTCTGATCGGGCCATAATTTTTCCTGATTCTCAACAGCTGTTATCGCATTGTTTATGAACATATAGGCTACGGAAAGGTTTGTACACGTCTTAACGAATATCACAAAAAAATCCGAATGGGAACTGCTTTGGAATTTTTGATGCGTTACACAGAAAAAGGCGATGAGTTCCTTAATTCAACTGATACCGGCGATGAAACATGGATTTCACTAACACGCCAGTGAGAAAACGGCAGTTAAGTGAATGGCGTCATCCTCGATCACCAACCAGGCCGACAAACGTCAAGCCACAGCCATTTGGACCCAAACTGATAGCCACAGTCTTTTTGGATCGGTTTGAGATATTGCTGATCGATTTCATCCCACATGGAACGATTATAAATGCAGAAGCCTAATGCGAAACTCTACGTATGTTATGACGCACCATTCAAAATCGGCGACGTGGGCGGTTGACCGACGCCGTCGTCCTGCTGCACGATAATGCAAGTCCACATGGCTGCGGGTCCAACACGTGATTTACTGAGAACATTTGGATTGGAAGTTTACGATCACTTACCATATAGTCCGGACTTAGCTTCTTCTGATTACCATTTGTTTGGGAAATTGAAAGAATTTTTGAGCAGTAAACAATTACCGGATGATGATGAAATTAAAAATGCTATTAATCAGTGGCTAAATGGACTGGCGGCGGAAGAATACGACGAGGGTATATTAAAGTTGGTGTAATTCTACGATAAATGCCTTAATTCATGTGGGGATTGTATAGAGAAATAATATAAGGTATGTAATTTAAGAAGAGTAAAAAAGATAAGGTAGAAAATGTAGAAGAAGAATGGGAGAATGTTAAAAAAGAAATTCTTAAATCAGCAGAAGCAAACTTAGGCGGAATAAAGAGAACTGGTAGAAAACCTTGGGTTTCAGACGATATATTGCAGCTGATGGATGAACGTAGAAAATATAAGAATGCTAGTGATGAAGAAAGTAAAAGGAACTATCGGCAATTAAGAAATGCTATAAACAGGAAGTGCAAACTGGTGAAAGAAGAGTGGATTAAAGAAAAATGTTCAGAAATGGAAAGAGAAATGAACATTGGTAAAATAGACGGAGCATACAGGAAAGTTAAGGAAAATTTTGGGGTACATAAATTAAAATGTAATAATGTGTTAAACAAAGATGGTACACCAATATATAATACGAAAGGTAAAGTCGATAGATGGTTTGAATATATTGAAGAGTTATACGGAGGAAATGAATTAGAAAATGGTGTTATAGAGGAAGAAGAGGAAGTTGAGGAGGATGAAATGGGAGAAACAATACTGAGATCTGAATTTAAGAGAGCATTAAAAGATTTAAATGGCAGAAAGGCTCCTGGAATAGACGGAATACTTGTAGAATTACTGCGCAGTGCAGGTGAGGAAGCGATTGATAGATTATACAAACTGGCGTGTAATATTTATGAAAATGGGGAATTTCCATCAGACTTCAAAAAAAGTGTTATAGTTATGATACCAAAGAAAGCAGGGGCAGATAAATGTGAAGAATACAGAACAATTAGTTTAACTACTCATGCATCAAAAATCTTAACTAGAATTTTATACAGAAGAATTGAGAGGAGAGTGGAAGAAGTGTTAGGAGAAGACCAATTTGGTTTCAGGAAAAGTATAGGGACAAGGGAAGCAATTTTAGGCCTCAGATTAATAGTAGAAGGAAGATTAAAGAAAAACAAACCAACATACTTGGCGTTTATAGACCTAGAAAAGGCTTTCGATAACGTAGACTGGAATAAAATGTTCAGCATTTTAAAAATATTAGGGTTCAAATACAGAGATAGAAGAACAATTGCTAACATGTACAGGAACCAAACGGCAACAATAACAATTGAAGAACATAAGAAAGAAGCCCTAATAAGAAAGGGAGTCCGACAAGGATGTTCCCTATCGCCGTTACTTTTTAATCTTTACATGGAACTAGCAGTTAATGATGTTAAAGAACAATTTAGATTCGGAGTAACAGTACAAGGTGAAAAGATAAAGATGCTACGATTTGCTGATGATATAGTAATTCTAGCCGAGAGTAAAAAGGATTTAGAAGAAACAATGAACGGCATAGATGAAGTCCTACGCAAAAACTATCGCAGGAAAATAAACAAGAACAAAACAAAAGTAATGAAATGTAGTAGAAATAACAAAGATGGACCACTGAACGTGAAAATAGGAGGAGAAAATATTCGGGAAAAAAGAATAGGATAGTCGATTCGAGAATCGACTATTATGAATATAACAATTTTAATTTAAATTTAATTATAATTACAAATAGAATTTATACGGATGAATATTTAAGTTAACAACTTCAATAAAATTCCTGATGATGGAGAAGCTACTCCGAAAGTGCTGGGATACATACATTGAAAATTTTTGGAAAGTGGAAACATTAATTTATACAAATTATATTAATACCATAGGTCCCAAATGCTTAGAAAATTAAATATAATGATAATTTTACAATAAAACGTAATCATAAATTACCCCCATCCCAAAAAATAAATCTTAGATAACTTTTTCCACGTATAATTATTTTTCCACTATATAATAATAAATAACATTAATATCAGAAAAGTATTACAACTTTCTTATCTGATTTTTTCTTTAAAAAAAAAAAACGAAAATGACAGAATAAAATGAAGGGAAAATCTCAATTTTTTTCATTAAACAGTCTTTTGTTAATTTGTTATGTAGAATCCGTAAATGATTAGTAAAGTACATTTATTTACAATTCTAAAAAAATAAAGATTTCGAGAGATAGAAAGGAACCTCCCAAACACAAACTTCAATAATACAAATGTTTCAATAAACCGAACAACTTACCCGAAACGCAAATAAATAAAAATTAATCAACAGAATTTTAAAAATAAAATTATTTATTTCAAAAAAAAAGTGTATACGTAAATAAATTACAACTGAACGTTATAGTAATAGAAATCGGTAAAATTACGTTAATAAAAAAGATTTATCAAAAACTAATTCAACTGATGATTTAGCAAACAGGATACGAGAAATCACAAGAAGGTTAACTTGAAAGATATTCATTCCGGCGGCACATCAATTAAAGGCTACAAGAAAAACTGTGTGAAAAAATGAAAGTAAGGATTGTGGGGGGGAGAGAGAGAAAGAGAAAGAGAGAGAGAGACCTCGCGTTGATGAGCAGGTCGGGTGGAAGGTCAGCAGATTTACCCTGTCGGCTACAATAGCAGAAAGGAAAGATGGATTGATGATGCCGTACGGAAGATGCCAAAGAGAATTACTACAAGATGACTACGACTATATCTTCCCTTCGGTCTCATATATGCAATATACAGCGGGCGGTTGGCACCAAGAATCCCTTAAAAGATACAAGTTGCATAACGATGGACAGAACACAACATCTAAAGATTTGTTGCCTAGCCTTTTGTGCTGTCCACTCTTTATGTCACTAGTCCTTTCTTTCTTTTCTCCCTTCTGCATTTCAAACGCGTACACACCCTTTATAAATTCAATCATCCAGTATTCGGACCCTTTTTTCTTTAACATCCCTTTCTCATTTTTAACTCTAAAATTCAAAATGATTACTCCGACTGAACAAAGTAGGAATATCCTGAATAAACATAGTTTTGCCATATCATTTATTTCCAATAGTATCGGTTAAATGACATCCGTTATATTTAGGTGTTAGTAAGATCAACACAGAATTCTTTTCTTCTTTTTTTTTTACAGTGTACATATTGAAAAATATTGTGTTACTTGAAATAAAAATATCTATGTATGTAAAATTTATATCACCTTATATGCTGTTCATGATAAATTTCATAGAATTCTTGTATTTTACGATTAAAAAAAAAATATAAACTTTCAGCATATGTTATGCTTATTAAAATAAAGAAGAAAGGTCCATATATATATATATATATATATATATATATATATATATATATATATATATATATATATATACAGGGTGTCCCATATAAACGCAACCCATCAATCACTCATCCATGAAATTTCGAAAGTCAAGCTTACACCCCTACTCGTTACTGAAATGGACTCGTCCAACATCTGAACATCGCGGCGACGCTGTAGAACACTACGTAACAACAATGCAATCATAACGTTCAGTGTATTGTTAGAGACAAGATGGTGTTTTCGCTAGATGAACGTGTTTTCATTGTCGAGTCGTACTTCAGTACGAAATCAGTGGTTGCAGTGCAAGATTTGTTTCGCCATAAGTACCCAGATAAACCAGTTCCTAACAAAACATCAGTATTAAGGTTAGTCGCAAAATTTAGAGCGACCGGTTCTGTTAATAACAAGGAACACAAAAGATCTGCGTCGGTGTTGAATACAGATACAGTCACTGAAATCAAAGACCGATTACTCGCCTCGCCAAATAAATCGATCAGACGTTTGTCTGCTGAAATTAATATGTCAAAAATCGACTGTTCATCGGGCGACCAAACGATTACAATTACGACCTTATCACATTCAAACGGTTCATCGACTTCTTGACAAAGAAAAACGGCTACAATATTGTCAAAGGTTCCGTCGATTTTTGCGCGAGGGAATTAATGTAATGGATTCGTTATTTTTCACAGATGAAGCACGGTTTCATTCGGATGACTACGTAAACAGCCAAAACAGTAGAATTTGGAGTGCTGAAAATCCCCCCGTTTATCAAGAAAAACAATTACACCCGCAGAAGTTGGACGTGTGGTGCGCGATATCGCGAAAGAAAATAATCGGTTCTATTTTTTTCGAGTACACCGTTAATGCAGAACGATATCAGGATAATTTATTTCAGTTCATCGCACTCTTGTAAGAGGAAGACAGACACTGCTAGCTACAAAATGACGGTGCGACATCGCACTACGCAGGTTCAACTTCTGATTTCGTTGGGGAATTCTTTGGTAATCGTGTTATCGGTCGAGGCTTGTGGTCACCAAGATCTCCAGATTTGACTGCGGCGGATTTTTTTCTATGGGGTTACCTCAAAGAAAAAGTCTACAGCGACAAACCACGAACACTTGAACGATTGAAAGTCAATATTGAACAAGGTGTATTAAATATCCAGCTACAAACTTTGAAAAAAGTTGCAGGTAACGCTGTAAAAAGAATTGAAGCTTGTATTCAAGAAGATGGCGGCCACTTTCAACATTTACTCTAAATCTTAGGTAATGGATGGTAGTAATAAAAATTACATTTACATTTACACATGCCTATTTATTATTTCAATACCTACCAATATACGGTTGGGTTACGTTTTATATGGGACACCCTGTTTATATATATATATACGAGATCTATTCAAAAAGTAACCGAAGTTTATTAATTACGCGTCAACGGAGATATTTAGTGACGTGCGATTGATAGCATTGTGTGCTCCGAACAACCTCCTCTGTAACCACATCTTGGATTGTTGATATGTCATTTAGTTTTAGTGTTATTGTTATTTGAGTGCAACGTGTATAAGTGTTAAAACGATTTATGTAATTTGGGATTTTCGGAAGCAACGATACAACGTAAAATTTTGGGTGAAACTTGAGAAAAGTTACACAGAAACTTTTCAAGTTTTGAAACAAGCTTACGGAGATGATGCTCTGGGTCATAAGCAATGCTGCGAATGGTTTTCACGATTTAAAAAGGGTCATCAGTCGATTGAAGATGACCCTCAACCAAAAAAGGCCTTCGACTTCAACTGATGACGCACAGGTTCAGAAAGTCAACGATCTGGTGCGTGAAAATCACCGATTGACTGTCATAGAACGTGCAGAAAGGATTTAACATCTCGTATGGATCATGCCGTGACATTTTGACTGAAATATTGAACATACATCTAGTTATAGCAAAGTATGTTCCTCGTTTGATGACCGAATAGCAGAAAGAACATCGAGTGGACAATTTTAGGCCTTGAACAAGCCGATGAGGATGAAACATTCAAGCAAAGGACCGTAATGGAAGACGAAATCTCGGTTTACGACTACGAAATTGCGACAAAAGTTCAACATCAAAAAACGTACATTACAAAAATCGCTATTAACACTTTAAAGATGTTGTACTCAAATAGCAATAACACGAAAACTAAACGAGATATCAACAATACAAGAACATGTGGTTACATAGGAGGTTATAAGAAACACAATGCAGCCAATCGCACGTCATTAAATCTCCGTTGCCGCGTGATTAAAAGAGTTCGCTTATTTTTTAAACAGACCTCGTATAATACGAGGTGTGATCAAAAAATACGGTGAATAATTTTTTATTAAAAAAAGTAACAAGGTTACATAGAATTCGATTTAATCTCCTTCAAAGTTCTGTCCTTGGCTAGCAATGCACTTATCCCAATGTTGACTCCATGACTGAAGGCATTTCTGGAAGGCGTCTTTCGGAAGGGCTTTCCGCTGATAGGTTGTGGCCCTCTCAATGTCAGCAATGGTGTCGAAACGTTTTCCTTTAAGCACAGTTTTAATTTTTGGGAAGAGCCAAAAGCCGCATGGTGTTAAATCCGGTGAGTATGGCGGATGTGGACAAACACGAACACTTTTTTCTGCCAACAACTCGCGAATGAGAAGGGAGGTGTGACACGGCGCGTTGTCGTGGTGAAGAAGGAAGCCAATTGGTCCGTTTTTCTGCTCGCTTTCTTCGTACGTCGTTTCGCAAACGTTGCAGTACACCCTTATAAAATTCAGAGTTTACAGTTGTTCCCCTTGGAACGAACTCTGATCGTACTATGCCCCCACTATCGCAAAAAACAACGAGCATGACCTTGATGTTGGATTTTGACTGACGTGCCTTTTTAGGGCGAGGAGATGAACTGGTTTTCCATTGGGAACTCTGCATTTTGGTCTCAGGGACATAACCATAGACCCAACTTTCATCTCCAGTTACAATTTTGGCCATGAAGTCCGGATCTGCATGAAGATGACCCTTCAACTCCGTGAAAATTGACACACGATTTTTCTTCTGTTCATCAATCAAAAGTCTGGGAACAAATTTTGCACTCGGTCGTCTCATTTCCAATTCATTAGTTAAAATGCTTTGAACGGATCCGTACGAGATGTTAAGGTCTTCCGATAGCTCTCGAATAGTTATTCGCCTGTTTGAACGAACCACTGTTTCCACTTTTTGCACATTTTCAACTGTTTTTGAGGTTACTGGATATCCCGCACGCTGCTCGTCTTCAACAGACTCATTTCCGTTTTTAAATCGGTCATACCTCTTGTACACAGTCTTCAAAGTTACCACATTATCGCCGTACACCGATTCTAACATTTCCTGAGCTTCTTTGGCGCTCTTTTGCAACTTAAAACAAAACTTAATGTTAATGCGTTGTTCAAAATCCATGTTGCGCGACAGACACGATAAACACAACTTCACTCTAACGGCTCTGGCAGCTGACTGGCAAGCTCGAACGTGTTACAACTTGTCCCTGCCTGTCTCAGTTGATCACGCTATTGGACAAATTACAGCATATGGATGTAGCGTCGGCAGTTGCCGCTTAAAAAATTCATTCACCATATTTTTTGATCACACCTCGTATGTAGATTTAATGATTTTTATAAAAAAGCTGACCTGAAAAATTTGAATAAAATAGGGCAACAACTGTATTTTTTAGTAATATTCGAAATATATCTGTGGTAAAATACAAAAGACCGCGGTCGAAAAACCCATTATTTTATGTTTGGCGTAAAATACGTAAATTTATTTAACTGATACTAACCACATAATAATAGTAAAAAAAAAAACTTGTATATAATTTGAATTTGAGAGTGAATAAAGTCTTCAGAAACTAAATACAAACATAAAAATTTCGAAGTTCATTAAAACCAGAACATATCAAAATGCGGCAGATTAGGTATTAAACGAAACATTTTCAATATTACAAAATACATATTACTAGAAAAGAAACATAATTATACAGAATTTAAAAAATAAAAAACTTTTAACTTTTATTCTTTACCTCCTTTCTCAACGACGGGAATCTTAATTTTTAAACTAACGACATATTTAGCAAATACATGATATGACGATATAAAAAAAAGAAATATAAAAAACAGAAACAGATGGAAACAACAGTTGTGCCGGGGACCTGCCAATAGGCAGATAATGATGAATATAAAAAAGGTGTTTTACTTAAAACGATTTTCATAACCTAATATTTTTTTATGTAACCTTATAAGAGAAATATAAATTCGATCCCGATAATTTTATAACGACTCCAAAAAGTAATAAGTAAGTCATGCCAGGCTAATTTAAATAAATTATGAAGAAATGGTTTCTCATTGTTTTTTTTTCACAGAATCAAATATATGACTACTAGGTATCAGCATGTCGTGCATACAGTTGTTATTCCCCTGTTCAAACAATACCTTTATTCTCTTCATTACAGGGACTGGCTATATAAAAAAAAATCAATATTACTCTCAGGGAAAGCAGAAAATGAATATGGATATTACGTATAATACCAATGAATACGTATGGGTATTATCGTACTTATAAGATAGATTACAATTACACAAACTAAATTTAAAAAAAAAATTGATATATCTATTTCTGTAGGAAAACAACGCGTATTACATACAAGAACTATTTGCAATCATAAGATAATAAATGTTAAAAAATATATATCAAACAGATTATCCCAGTCCATAATGAAAACTTTAATTTTTTAGACATTCAACAAATATTTTAGTGAAAAAAATATGATGTGGATACCACATGGGGCTTCCTTGTATGCCTATTATTCAAATACCCATTTTTAAAAGTACATAAAATTTTATTTCATTAATAAATTCTCATATTTTTTATTATATTTTTATTATTGAAATATTATTTATCGTAATTTTTTTTACAATCAGAGGTTAATAATTAATAATAAATCAATATATTTAAAATAAAAATAAAAAAGTTAAAGAAAAAGGTGATGAAGTCTGATTCTAACCGATGTGCCTTCCCCTTGTAAATTCCAAAAAAAATTAATTAATTAAACTTTTATTAGGCTATAACTGAGAAACCAATGAAAATAAGTACCACTTATGATATATCGTAGAAAAGCTCTCAATGAGAGCTTATTACTGCATTTAAGAAAAAGTCCAAAAACCAGTTTATTTTTGATTTTGGGCTTTTTTAGACACTTCTAGTTCAGTCGATTGCAATCAAAAGGGAAGGTGCACCAGAACTAGATGTTACAACAGTTCTAAATCCAAAATTTCAACATTCCTCATTGAGAGCTTTTCAACGATATATCATAAGTGGTACTTTCATCGATTCCACAGTTATAGCCAAATAAAATTTTAATTAATGAAATATTTGGATCTTACAAGAAGAAGGCACATCGGTTCGAATGCAACTTCCTTTCTTTTTTTTTATTATAATTATATCTAATTTTAACCGATGTCATAGATATCGGTTATTGTTATTAAAACTGTTTTGGGCCATTCTATTAATATTATTTTATAATTATGCACAGACTCATAACTTGCATTTATCAACATATATATGTAAATTTGCTATTGCTTTATAAGATGGTAAAGGCGATGGTCTGATTTTCTTGCCGCAAGTTCGTTTCTTGAACGAAATTAATGTATTTTGTAAACTTTTGTAAATTGTGACTTAAACTTTAATTATTATTTCCATTGTTGTAAATTTATATTTTATTATTATTATTGTATTCCAATATTTAGGTATTTAAATATTGTATTTTCAATTTATATGTGAATTGTTAATTATAACTTTTCTAAAGATATTGTAACTATTGTATATATTTGTATGTAATACTGCGCAACATGAAGGCATTGTAAAGCTGTTCTGTTGCACAAAACAAAATAAATAAATAAACTATTATTATTATTATTATTATTACTTCTTGCCGCAAGTTCGTTTCTTGAACGAAATTAATGTATTTTTGTGAACTTTTTGTAAATAGTGACTTAAACATTAATTATTATTTCCAATGTTGTAAATTTATAATTTATTTTTATTATTGTATACTGATATTTATGTATTTAAATATTGTATTTTCAACTTATATATGTTTGGTTACTTATAACTGTTTATAGATATTGTTAACTATTGTATATATTTTCATGTAATACTGTGCAACATATGAAGGCTTTGTAAAGCTGTTCTGTTGCACAAAAAACAAAATAAATAAATAAATAAATAAATTTTTATTATATCGATTTATCATTAATTATTAACCTGTGATTGTAAAAAAATCTTACAATAAGTAATAATCAATAATAATAATAATAATAAAGAATATCAGAAGTCATTAATGAAATAAAATTTTATGTACTTTTAAAAACATGTGTATATGTAATTTAATAGGCGTACAAGAAAATTATCTGGTTTCCACATCAGATTTTTTTTCTGAATTTTTATAAATTTCACTTTCACATTCTTTTTAGTTTATAAATCCCATCCTGGCAATCGGGTCAGTATATTTTACTTAAAATTCTTTTGTCAAATTTAAAAAGGTCTTTATCTGAAAAATTTTGTAAACGTCATACAACGCCTACGAAAGAATAACTGTTTTATAATCTCAGAGTTTAACATTATGCGAAAGAGATTTTTCATTATATAAATTTCGTGTTTAGTTGAAACGCTAACACGGTTTTCTGCGTTTACTCTTTTAGCGCTTACTTTTCTACAGCGTTTGGCGTTATTACTTCTGCGAGAATTTAAATATTGATACTCTTTTAATTTCCTGATTTCGAGAATTTTTAGTGTTTGCAATTTATTTATTTATTTTTTTTTATCGCTGGGGAACCGTTTTGTTTTTTCAAAAGAAATTTGTACGCCTATTTTATCACCGCATTCGCTTAATTTTTGTACTTTAATTCGAGCTTCGTCCATATTTTTTGAAAATATCGCGATATCATCTGCGAAGGCTAATAAGGTAATATTTATAAATTTATTATTTCCGTTTTAATATGTTCTGCAATATTTAGTTTTTCCCAGTCCTTTCTTCCATTCTGTAATTAATTTTTTCTACAGTGCAATTAAAGAAGGTCACAGAAAGTTCATCTTCTTATCTGACGCCTGTTTTTATTTCAAATGATTCACAAAGATCTACAAGAAATTTATTTTTGAATTTTGTATTTGTTAAATGTTTCTTTAATAATATTAACCGTTCGTGACTATTCTAAATTCTGCGAGTATTTTAAATTAAGATTCGCGATGTATAAAATCGTAACCTTTTTGAAAATTTATAAATATCGTAATTAATTTTGGATTTCTAATTTTTTGGTACTGTAAATTAAATATTTATTCCGCGTAACTTCTTCCGGGTTTAAATCCTTCTCGATATTCGCCTATCTCTTTTTCTATTACCGATTGTATTCTGTTTAGCAAAGCTTAGGACAGAATTTTTTAAGGAACCGGAATAAGCGAGACCCTCTGTAATTATTAATATCTTTTTGATTTTCTTTTTTATTGAATGGATGTATTAACCCGTTTTTCCATTCTGCCGGGATTTTCTCTTTTTCTAAGATTTCTTTTAAAATGGTTTCCAATTCGGAGTCTGATTTATCGGTCGCATACTTTAGCATTTTCTTTACTATACAATCCTTTTTGTAACCTTTTACTATAAATTTTTCGAAAATTTTACAGTAGTTTGTTCTTTCAGGCTATAAATAACCGGAGGAACACTGGATATTGTGTAAAATTTGATGCACTAAGATATTCAATAAAAAAACCTTTGTGAACGCAACCGGTGTTTAAAGTTAAAAAAAAACCAAAATTATACAATAGAACGCAAGATGTATACCATTAGAATAAAAACTGACCCTTCCTACCTCTTTAGTTCAGCTTTATACATAGTAGTACAACCAGTAGCAAGCAAAAACTATTGTCCTAAATATACGAGGTCACCTGGTGGTCATAATCGTTTTACTGCATTCTTTTCTTTTTTTTTTTCAATTCCAATCCATTCTTTTTTTTATAAATTCTCTAACCCGTAGTTTAGTACCCCATACATCAGAATACACAAAGTAGAAGAGGACTGGTTAGGGCTAGAGTTTTTTTGCTCAGTCCAGTCCAGGCTGTATAGACCATCTTATCTTTTATACACATACCAATTTTATTACTATTACTTAACAGAATACTGTCCTTTACCCATTTATCGTTAAAAGTGTAATGAACAGGGAGAACCACCCACTCTTTCTCTGACCGTGAAACCGTACCGATTATCTGAATTTAATATATAGCCGTTTGACTTAACATGAACAAAAAATAAATAAAATTGGAACTAAACGCATTTTATGAAGGTAGCATAAACATAACAGGAAACGGAAAAGGATCATAAGTACTAAACGTCATCATTAATTACTGAACTTAAATGTATTTTATGTATGTGCTTGTTGCGAGTATATAAAAATAATTTTTCTTTCTCTACCGTGAATCGCATATTATATAATTTTTACCAAAGAATTTATAACAAGTATACATAAAAAATAAGAAATAAATAAAAATAAAATTCAAATTCTAAATTAAAAAAAAAAAATTAAGAATAAAAACAACTTAAATGTACCCCAAAAATTTAAATACATAAATATTAAAAACCTTTTTAAAATATACATTACACAAACGGGACGGCCCCCAAAAATCTATTAAAAACATGAAAAATCAATCAGTATCGTTCTAATCGCCAATTTCATCTTACTTTATGTTTATGAGCGTGTTAAATTTGGATATGAAGTTTATTTTGATCTAAAATCGGGAAAACAGTGACAAAATTGATATTTTACCCAAAAATGAAAAAACCTTTTCATGATTTTTTGTGTTTAACTCATTGTATCTCAAACGGATAATAACGTTTCTTAACGAAATTTTCATTGTAAAATTTCCAAACGATTCTATATAAAACCAGATCAAAGCGAATTTTCTAAACAATTTTCCGGCTGAGTTATGATTTTTTGAAAAGTTTACGCGCATTTTCACGTGTTAGCACATTTATTTGCAAAAGTTGACCGACAAAGTTATGAATTTTCACTTTTAATCTGTACACTATTAAAATTTTCAAAACTAAAGACATTTTCAAAAAGTTACAGCTCTTAATGTGCCATAGAAAACCGGTTTTGGAGATTTAAAGTACACCGTATATACCGCGGGCGGCGGGTACTCGATTCGCGCACGCCTGCCGACCGATTACAAAAAAATGTACACAATACTGAATACTTTGTTTTGAGGTATATTTTTAAGTACTTTCACTGCTAATTACAATATTAACGTTATTATATTTAAATATAACCTATACATTTGAAAATTACTTTGAATTGAAGAAGCCGCTTTTTGTATTTGCATTTTTTTTTTAGATACACTTGCTTCGGTAACGACTCCGAGCCAACATCGCGGGGGTCTGGGGGCCACCACTGTCACGCTTCAGAAGGGACTCGACTGCCGCTGAGAAGAAGCATGGTCCGATTCGGACGGACGAACCGCAACTCCTCGACTACAGCCGAGCCGACGTCGCCGAAGACCGGATTCCGGACCCGGCAGCCCTTCTCAGGGCCATCGCCGCTCAAAAATCCCCCAAACAACCCTTTTCAGGGCTACCGTAAGTTTACAAGATGCCACGTGTCGTCGAAACCATTCGGCGACAATATATATATATATTGTCGCGTGTTCGCGGCTCGATTGAGAGATTAACAATTTAGAATGTTTATATAATTACATTTTATTGGTTTATAAACATAATAACAAGAAGACAAATCAATATTAATGACATTGGTGATAATAATAATAAGCGACAATAACAAACAAAAATCAATGAAAAATAGCAAATAAACAAATATTAAATCATAATGATCATAACCACAATATTAATGAGGATAATAATAATAACAGACTAATAAGAAAAATCTCACGTTAATAATTAGGATGACAATACTGGCAACAGAGAACAATAACATTACATGTCAATAACAAACAAATAATCGTAAACGTCAATCATAATACTTGTAATTAACACAGATTAGATACAAATATAACATAATCAAAAGAGTAAACAGTCATAATAACAAACATCAAAGTCATAAAGATCAATAGTAATAATAAACAGAGATTACACACAAAATAGTATTTAAATTAATCGTCAGGATTTATTCCAAGTAGATAAATGGAATACCCGAATTCCGATCTATTAAAAAAAGATATAGCATAACCACTAGTCTCGTTTAACAAACAATAGTGTACTAGCTAAGACAAGTGTAAAGTTCACTGCAAACACCTTTCCTGTCCACAAATAAAACTACCCTAACAAGTTATGAATGAAGTTTAGCGCATTCTTTCTTTCACTGATAGTTTTACAGTAACTCAACGATAGTATTTATTATTTACTGGAATTTGTGATGTGATGTTATTCGTAACCAATTTAATTCAAACTTTTTCTTTTCCCTGTTTAGCCTCCGGTAACTACCGTTTAGATAATTCTTCAGAGGATAAATGAGGATGATATGTACGAGTGTAAATGAAGTGTAGTCTTGTACATTCTCAGTTCGGCCGTTCCTGAGATGTGTGGTTAATTGAAACCCAACCACCAAAGAACACCGGTATCCACGATTTAGTATTCAAATCCGTGTAAAAATAACTACTAGGACTTGAACGCTGGAACTCTCGACTTCCAAATCAGCTGATTTGGGAAGACGCGTTAACCACTAGACCAACCCGGTGGCATAATTTAATTCAAACTGGATATTCGCTTCTTTATTGTCCTCCCCGCAGAATGCTCTCGCTAACTGACGTCTCAAAGATTCGTCTCGCTGGACTGGTTCGCAAAACTCCACCGAACTCACACAATTCACATCTCAGAACTCCTCGCTGGACTGACGTCGTAACGTCTCATCTCACAGCCTCTCCCCACGGGAATGATTCCCGGTCGTAAGGTCTTGTTTAATTAGTTCGCAGAACTGAACTTCAAATAGCTTTCCCAGAGGTATTTATACTCCTGTCTTCTTTATCTGCCGGACTGGACCCAACTCGAAGCGTTAGAACGATTGACCGAGGCTTTCATTCCCATGAATTTCATAGCCAGGTCCGGTAGTTTTTTCTCATGGTACAAACAGGTATGTTTATTGTCTGTCAGAAGGTAGTACTACAAAAGACGATTGTTAAACGGACCTGTTACATTTACTAAACGGGACCTGTTCTTCCCGTTTTGTCCCTTTTTGGATTCCTCCAATCTTTTCTACTTTCATAATAATTGGTAGGAATCCTCCGTTACTCAAGCCCGCTGTACCGGTCTTGTTGCAATATATAAATATAATCTCACTGCTATATGAAGATACGACTTTTTCGTCTGAACTAGATAACGGAGAAACTACTGACCCGATCACTACGAAATTTTAATGGTAGTTTTCTTATAATCCCGGGAATGCTTACCGCAGTTCAAAGTTCAGCACTTTCACTATTATATAGATCGTGAATAAAAACCGTATAAATAACCCAGAACTCTTGTTTAGTAAATTTAATGTCATTGTCTACACGATCATCGTCTGTTCCAATATCAATTTGTTTAGACAGTTATTATGCGATTTATTAAATTTAATATCATCAACCCTAAAAAATCATTTTATATTACTGTCGTAAAAAACAGATTAGTTTCATAATTAAATTAAAGAGAACGAGGACTATTTTACATATTTAACAACCGAAAATTTGTTATTCATCCAAGTTAATCTATTTTATCCAGTAAGCTATGCATAGCGAGATAACTCTTGAAAGGAACAGCCGCAAATAATTATCAAAAAACGATTTAATATTTTTAAAGTTTTAAAGCGCGGGGGGTTTATAGTTTGGGTATAGCGCGGGGGAAACTAGAATAGCAACGAATAAAGTTTCTTAATTTAATAGAATATTTTGCCAAATTAAAATGAAATTACAAATCTAATAAAAGTCAACTCTTGCTTTGAACGCACATATCTTTCTTGTTAATAGACAATCTACAAGCTTTATCTTTCTCTCTCTCAGTCTATTCCAGGAGACTTCATTTCTGGAATACGAACAGAACGGAGCAGATGTCCTACTGTATGGATGGATGCTAGCAGTAGTTTCCGGTAACCCTCATAATTCTTGCGGCGACATTTAACCATTCGGCCCACCTCTCTCTATCTGCTCTTATACCTACTACATTTCCATTCTGCTCATAGATACACGCAGTCCTTTTAGTCCTTATTTCAGATGTCCTTTTTCTCCTGTAATGTTATATATTACTTTTTACTAATAATAATACTACAGATGGTAGCGTTTGGTGTTTGTGACCCGACAGGTTGTGTTTTCTGTTCTGCTATAAAAATGACCTTGAAAATTAATTTTTAAAATAGATATATAATTTTCTCGATAAATTTATGTACACTAAATTAGTCCTAATATAAAAAAATATGATGATAACATTACACGTTTTTTTTGTAGTTGATCTTTAAGTTCCACTAAAAAGGCTTTTAAATCAAGTAGATCTGATTAATATAATAAAAAATTGTTTCCACTAATCACAAAAAAATCTTCATAAAAATATAAGGAATTGTTTCTTATATATTTATAAGGAAAGGTCGACGGCTAAAAAATTTAAAAACAATGAAAACATGAAAAAAGTATCAGTTATCATTTATCCATAAAATTTAACATAACACCAATCTTTTACGTTTATTTAATACAATAATAAACGGTTATTAAAATAGATTTAAAAACAAAATTATGTTGAAAAAATCTTATGTGAACACCACATGACTTCCTTTTACACCTATTAAATTACATATAAATATTTTTTAACTGCACTTCGTTTGAAATTGAGATACGATCCTCCAATTCTTTAATAAAGCGGACAGTTACACAATTGCATTGTGGTGGACACCACATTGCATCACATTATTTTGCGGTGTCCTTATCAGCATTTTATATTAGTTTATATATTAAATTTGTTTCACGTTGCTCAAGTAATTATGTGGTGTAAGTGAGGACGTGTCGGATCCGTAACCATGGACACATCGGTGCGAATCCGACTTAATATACATATATTATTTTTAACTTTTTTTTTTTTAATTTAAATACTTTGAATTATTAATCTCTGTAAAAAATTTGTATTAAAATGAAAAGTACATAAAATTTTATTTCACTAATAACATACGATTTTTTATTGTTATAATTTAATGCATTATGAAACTTTTTTTACAATCAGAAGTTAATAATTATTAATAAATCAATGTTTTTAAATTTTAAAAAAATAAACGTTAAAAAAAGTATATATATGAAGTCGGATTCGAATCGATGTGCCTTCCCCTTATAAGATCCAAATATTTCATTAATTAGAATTTAATTTGCCTATAACTCTAGAACCAATGAAAGTAAGTACCACTTATGATACATCGTTGAAAATCTCCCAATGACGGCTTATTATTGCAATTAAGAAAAAGTCAAAAATCTAAATTCTTCTGAATTTGAGCTTTCTTGGACACTTTTGGTCCAGTCGATTGCAATCAAAACGGGGAGGTGCACAACTAGATGTTAACAACAGTCCTAATTCCAAAATTTGTATATTTACGCAACCTACTATCGCCTTTGTATGATATCTTCTCACCACGACCGCCTACCGTAACTTACAACCCTGAACTATCAAATTAACCGATTAGCAGAAGCGCGATTCCCACGCCTTCCTCTAACACCGAAGGTTTCACCCAAAAACTCTTCCTAAATCTATCTAACTTCAATTAGACTATGTCCTCAGATCATTACTTTATTTAGTCTTTAAACACCAAAAATACTATTCTCATACAAACAAAACAACGACAATGTTTTCCGATTATTCAATTTACAAGTCCTCTTGATACATTTTAATTTTCAACTTGTAAAATGCCATGCCTGATCGGGATCGAACCCGGGACCTCCGGATAAAAGGCTGAGATGCTACCGCTCGCGCCACTAAGGCCGATTTATTAAGCTGAATCACCGCAAAACGTATTCGGGGTTGTTCCGTTACGGTCAAATGAAAACAACAAAGACACACCGATTCTAATCGCATAGGAACTTAAACGAAGCTTTTTAACGGAAGGTTTTTTAGATCGCATAATAATTCGTTTGAAACGTGGATTCATCATTACGAGCCGGAATGTGGAATGAAAAACATCCGACTTCGCCCGACAGGAAAAATTCAAAACCAACGCGTCAGCCGGTAAAGCGACTCTAATCGTTTGTTAAGACTTTAAACACTCAATTTATTGAACTATTTGGATGAACTACATGAGAATCAACAAACGTTAAAGTGCTAGTAAATAAAGTTAAAACCGCAATAATGAGGAAACGTCCCGGTTAATTCTCAAAAAGCGTAATTCTTCTTTACGATAACGCTCACCCCCCCATTTCGCTCAAAAGGCGGGGGAAGCTATTCATAAGTCAAATAGGGAGATGCTGCCGCATCCGCTTTACAGTCCTGATCTCACAACATTAGATTTTGTTTTGTTTGGTTCTCTCAAAGAGTTTACGTGGTGTCGTGTTCGGCAACAACGAGCGGATCAAGAATACGGTACTACAATGGCTCCGACACCAAGGAAAACGATTTTTTATTATTAGAATAAGAAACCTTACACTAAAATGGAAAGAACTGCGTAAATCTAGCCGGGGATTATGTTGAAAAAGCGTTAGGTTCATTGTCATTGAATAAATCATTTAAAAATACTAATTTGTCTTTTTAATAGCTAAACGATCCTAGTTTATACGTAAACGTTTTAATAATTTTTTATATATCTATTAAATATGTTGTATCCCTAATGGGATACAACATATTAGCATACATGGAACTAGCAGTTAATGATGTTAAAGAACAATTTAGATTCGGAGTAACAGTACAAGGTGAAAAGATAAAGATGCTACGATTTGCTGATGATGTAGTAATTCTAGCCGAGAGTAAAAAGGATTTAGAAGAAACAATGAACGGCATAGATGAAGTCCTACGCAAGAACTATCGCTAGAAAATAAACAAGAACAAAACAAAAGTAATGAAATGTAGTAGAAATAACAAAGATGGACCACTGAATGTGAAAACAGGAGGAGAAAAGATTATGGAGGTAGAAGAATTTTGTTATTTGGGAAGTAGAATTACTAAAGATGGACGAAGCAGGAGCGATATAAAATGCCGAATAGCACAAGCAAAACGAGCTTTCAGTAAGAAATATAATTTGTTTACATCAAAAATTAATTTAAATGTCAGGAAAAGATTTTTCAAAGTATATGTTTGGAGTGTCGCTTTATACGGAAGTGAAACTTAGACGATCGGAGTATCTGAGAAGAAAAGATTAGAAGCTTTTGAAATGCGGTGCTATAGGAGAATGTTAAAAATCAGATGGGTGTATAAAGTGACAAATGAAGAGGTATTGCGGCAAATAGATGAAGAAAGAAGCATTTGGAAAAATATAGTTAAAAGAAGAGACAGACTTATAGGCCACATACTAAGGCATCCTGGAATAGTCGCTTTAATATTGGAAGGACAGGTAGAAGGAAAAAATTGTGTAGGCAAGCCACATTTGGAATATGTAAAACAAATTGTTGGGGATGTAGGATGTAGGGGGTATACTGAAACGAAACGACTAGCACTAGATAGGAAATCTTGGAGAGCTGCATCAAACCAGTCAAATGACTGAAGACAAAAAAAAAGTATCCCTAATTCTGACATGAAATTGGACAATCGAAATAAACTTACCAAAAAAAAGTATCCATATTGAGACAGTTTTTTTTATTGTATAAAAATATGACCGTGCTAAAGTAAAGCGACAACTTGAATAAAAAACAAAATGAAATATTTTTTTTTGTTTCTTATACAAAAGAGTCAGGACGATGTATGTATGAAGATACCTCAACATCGTATCAATCGATAGAAAAATATGTTAATTTTATCAGCTTCACATAAATGTGTTAATTTTTTTACGCTCAACTCTTTATCCTGACATTTTCCCTCTTTTCTAACAACTCGTCAATTTATGCTTAAAAATCTCTTACTTATTATGATGTTCCAACCCTCCTACTGCCGAAGAAAAAAGTAACCGCCGTTTGGAAACGAATAATTTTATTAAAATATTGTTGTAAATCCGTCGTTTTGCGTAACGGCAACATAATATTCTTAAAAATTTCATAAAAATCGAAAATATGTTTGGCTATAATTACGTGACAAATACCATTGACGAAATGCCAAAAGATTTAATTAAAACAAAACTGAATAAATTATTTAAAAATTCATCAATAAGGAAATAATTTTTTTGTAAAACGAAATCTTTTATTATAAATCAATTGATCAAAATTTATTTTTTTAATATCACGATCAATTTACTAAAATTATAATTTAAACAAAATAAAAGTCCATCTTGTAGACCGAAATATTATGTTAAATATCGCGAAAATAAATGGGTTGACTGCTTTTCCAACAGTGAAACAATTATTTTATAAAAATAAGTAACTTCTTTTTTTTTAACAAAGTTGCACATCTTATCTATATATATAAATATATAAAAATGAATGTATGTCTGTATGTCTGTTATGCCTTCCTAAACCGTTCATCCGATTGCGATGAAACTTTGGTAAGTTGTTGTGCGCACGCCCGCGAAGGTTTCTGAATTAGTTTGGACCCACTACGTGGCGCTGTGGTCGAGATATTTTGAAAAATTGTATTTATGGACCGATCTGGCTCGTATTCAGAATACATATTAGTTATGCGAAAAGAGAAATTTTTTGCAAAAATTAAACCCGCTAGGTGGCGCCGGTGTCGAGATATTTACGAAACAAAGAAAGAAATATACAGACTTTCTTCTTCTATAGATATAAAAGGCAGTGTTCGTATAGACTAAAAAACTACTAGACCGATTTACGCTACTGGTCCGATTTAGAAGGAAAGAGGGGAAATGGGGAAAAGAAAAAAAGAACAGGGAAATAGGGAAAAAGAGAAGAAGGGAAAAGGTAAAAAGAGAAAAATGTTGAAAGGGAAGAAGGGAAATAGGGAAAAAGAGATAAAGAGATAAAGTGAAAGGTTAAATTTTATAAAGTTCCGTAACGTTAATCTTTTTAATGTTTTACCAAACTTTCAATTGTATTCATTTAATATACACAAATCTCCCACTAGCGAGGCATTGCCGGATCTGCTAGTATATAAATAAAAATTAATGTTTGTTTGCCCCGTATGCGTTTCTATACCATTCGTCAGATTGCGTTGAAACTTTAGTGAGTTGTTGTGGGCACGCCCGCGAAGGTTTCTGAATTACTTTTGAATACGCTAGGTGACGCTGAAATCGAGATATTTCGGAAAATTGTATTTATGATCCGACTTAGCGCATATTTAAAATATATAATAGTTACTTGAAAATAAATACTTCTGCGAAAAATGGAGTAACTAGGTGGCGCTAGGGTTGAGATATTTAGAAAAATTGTATTTATGGACCGATTTGGCTCACATTCAAAATATATATATATTACTTACGTGAAACGGAAAAATTTTGCAAAACTATACCCGCTAGGTGGCGTCGATGTCGAGATATTTACGAAACAAACAAATATACGAAAATACTTTTTTCTTGTGTATATATATATATATATTTATATATATAAGGAAATGTTCGTATGCGGGTCCGGTATACAGTAAGAAAACTACTGGACCGATTTATGCACAGGAAAATGGAAGAAAGGGAAAAAAGATAAAAGGGAAATAGCGAAAAAGGGAAAAATAAAAAAAGGGAGATAGGGAAAAATGGAAAACATATAAAAGGGAAAATTTTAAAAAGTAATAAAGGAAAGGGAGAAAGGGAAAAGAGAAAAATGAAAATGAGGGAATAGTGAAAAGGGGAAATGAAGAAATAATGATGTGGGGAAACATGGGGGAAATGATGTTAATTCCATGTTGTTAATAAGAGTCGACATGTTTAAAATTTTATTTGTTTTCTGTTGATATTATTTACATCAATCTTCTTATAATTAAATTCTCTACAATTTATTTTTTAAAAATGTACGATTTATCGCCAATTTAACAATGTTATTGTACGTCAAACGTAAAAAAAAATGTGTTTTTTATCCTATTTTTGGAGTTTACATGGGTTATCTTAGAAACTAAGAAAGATACAGTTCTGGGACCTATTTTTTTCGATTTCCCAGCTCAAAAACCATAAGAAACAATTGAATTTATCCCTTAATTGACCTTCCCAGAATTTCAGAAAGCCTTAATTTACCCGGAGGAACTGAAACTAGGGCGAAATCTTTCATCCTGTATAACTCGCTAACGAAGTGTTTTCGGACCTATGTTTATATGAACTTTTTTCTTATTTTTAGCCTCTAGAATGAGTTGTCAAAATATTTCCCTATCCTCCTGAATCACTCTGTATTAATATATATATATATATATATATATATATATATTTATATATATATATTTTATATATATATTTATTAATATATATATATATATATATATATATATATATATATATATATATATATATACTTAAATCTAGCAATGCCGGGTCAACTAGTTCGTAAATAAAAATAGTATTTTTAATTTACAAAAAATCGGTCCTCAAACATTATATTTAAACAAAGATGATAATCCATTTATATATCTTGAAAACTTATCCAGGATTCTTCAAATAACCTTAACATATAATAATTTAGAATATGCTGATGTAAGATGTATTTAACGATTCCATGTTTAGTGATTAATTAAAACCATTTAAAATATGTATCAATTTGATCAATCCACGAAGATAAATCATCTAACAAAATACCTGATGTTTTTATAATAGGGTGCAAGAAAGATATTTTTTTTATCATTAATGAGAATAATGTTCACGAGATGATCAATGAAACGTCTACCTACAAAGCAAATACTAATTTTTGAAATGTTAAATCAAAACATTATAATCATATTAAGTAACTACCTGCTGAAAAATATATAATTATATAATTCACAAAAAGAATCAAACGATAATGTGATACAATATCATATTAAATATTATAAAAGCTTTGTACGAACGAACGCCAATTGAAATTCGTGCAACATAACCTATAAAGGACGATTCCAGTCTCTTATAGTCGTACGAATCAAAGTCGGTTGTAATCGCGTGATCTTTAATCGTTCATAATCTCTTCCAGTGGACGAGCAGCCTTCTTCGTGTTCTAAAAGGCCCGGTAATAAATTTCAAGATTATAGAAGTAGGTACTCTCCAACTTCTAAACCGGAATCGTACAACACTAATTTTTTGCTAAATACATAAATTGTGATAACTCTTTTTTTTTATTATTTATTTTGTTGAGGAAGTATACCTGGCAGTCCCTTTGGGAATTTTTTTGAAAAAGTAACGGGTCAAGCTTTTCATTTTCCGGGTTTGAATACCGGATAGGCACAGCACTTTACATTTAGTTATGAAATTTCCATTCCGTATTCCCAAATATAAACTTCGAGATTGCGTATTGAAAAAAAAAAAAAACGTTCTCGAAATAGACGATCCGAACATATATATTTTTTTTATTTGTCTCAAATATAGAGTTTTTAAAAAATATTAATTGCTATAGATTTATGAATGATTTTAATGAAAAAGTTCCTTTAGGTTATTAACGTACGATTAACAACAAGTAACTATTTATTTCGTCACCCGTTTCGTTTTTTATCCTTCGGCATCGACGGAGACGATTTCATATAGCGGTCGATAGGCGCGAATTTTTATCTTCTTTCTTTTTCCTGTTTAGCCTTCGGGAACTACCATTTAGATAATTCTTCAGAGGATGATATGTATGAGTGTAAATGAAGTGTAGTCTTGTACATTCTCAGTTCGACCATTCCTGAGATGTGTGGTTAACTGAAAACCCAACCACCAAAGAACACCGATATTCACGATCTAGTATTCAAATCCGTGTAAAAATAACTGACTTTACTAGGACTTGAACGCTGTAACTCTCGACTTCCAAATCAGCTGATTTGGGAAGACGCGTTAACCACTAGACTAAGCCGGTGGGTTGCGAATTTTTATTCAAAAAATTCCTTTCATAATCTCTCACGTATTAAATTGAGGCGATGAACATGACTCGATTGTCTATTTGGTGAAAATTATGAATGAAATTTATCCGATATTTTTTCACGTGTAATTTCTCAAGTAAATTTCACACATAATTGCGCGTACCAGATAAACATTAGCTCGGAAATATCTCTAAGTTACATTCCTACGTACGTTACGCATCATTATCGACACAAAGCTACGTTTTTTGCAAATGTCTTTTTGCTATGTTTTTCGTCCGGGTAGTAATTCATGTAAACCCGTGCAAACCTATACATCGCTTTAATTCAAATAACTATTTTATTATTTTTAAATGTACGTCCATCATTTTGAGTGACGTAAAATTTATTTTTTGGAATGGAGCTAATTAATGATTCAAAAAAAGGGTATTACCAACCAAGAAAATTAAAAAATTCCCTATTTTTTAATTTTTTCCGGTCCCCGTCTTAAAAGATCACCTTCCAAGAATTTTTTTAGTTTGAAGAAAAGGAAAAACTGCACTAAAAATGGGTAACCAATAAAAAGTTACATAAGATGGGTTTTTTTACGGGTGGAGGTGTAAATTATGATAAAATTTGATTTTAATATTATTATTATTAAAAGTTTCTTATTTTAAAAAAAGGTATAAAAAAAATCAAAAACTCAATATTTTTAAACTTTGATCGACTTCCCCAACCCCAATATTGCCTCCAACGTATTTTTTACGGTCACAAACTACTACAATGCCTAGAAAGACGTTTAAAAATAAATAAAAATATAGAATTTTTCCATTTTTGGGGAAGAGAGAGAGAATTTGGGGGCAATTTTTTTTTTTAAATATTAAAATGAACATGCATCCATATACTGGCTTAATATAAAGTAGGATTATCTTTGCAAACTTTTGAGAAAATTGACCCAAAGGAACTATTTACCCTTCCTAGAGATATTGACAGCAAACTTAACAAAAAAACTGCACAATATACACGAGTATCTGTACAAAGTTTCATCAAAATCAATTTATCCAGTCAAAAGTTATTAAGCTTCAAACACGCCAACACACGTACGTATGTGCATATGTACGAACACTATCCCGCAGTTTTTTTGTTTTTTTTGGGGGGGGTCCCTGGGTCATAAAACGTCGAGAAATGCAAAGAAAACTATACCTCACTTTTCGACTCATTACAATACATTCCTTCTTGCAGCATAGGTCAACATTTTTTGCGATTTTTTTAATGAAACAGTAACATAGGAAAATCACTAGCTAAATTACATGACGTTTAAATAAAGTATAAGACAATAGAGTTCAAAAAAAAAAATTAAGTATAAAAATTTTATATTATTTTATAATTAAAAAAAAAAACTATAAAATTGATATAGTAAGAATAAATTAAACGTAAAATTAAGAAATTTTTAATTAAGTAATCTAATAAACGTGAATTCTAATCTAAGTTAGACCGGTTTAAAAAAAATCTTACACCAATTAATAAAATGTCTAATGTCATACATCTATGTTAAACACACACGATACTTTAACACTTATAGAATTTGACAAATATTACAACGTTCCTTATACACTAATAAGGTACATATAAATATGGCTCAACTTTTATTTCCAATAGAGCCAACGGTCAAAACACCTTTTCATGAAACATATGTATATATATATAATGGGGTTTATATGTTTTAAAAATGTATTAGATACGGTTGGGTAATTATGATAGAATGATAATTAAGATTTTAAAAGATTGGAGGGTAAAATAGTAAGAGAGACAGAAAAATGGGTATAGAGTGAGAGATACAAGGACGGTAAGGTGCCATACGGTAGATGTCGATAGGTTACTCCTATCGCTTAACATATGACGTCACACGCTGACCGCCACTATTACATTAAATTTTAATCGAATTTTCATCATTAGCTCTATCTATACTAATATTATATATTGCCAAAAACTGACCGACATCGTTATATTATTCCTTTATTTTATACCTTTTTTTTTGTTTGTTATTGTTATCTAACAAATACTATAATTATTTTCCTTTTATTTTGAATTCTATATTCAATTAATATTGCAGACCACCAACATATGGTGTTGTGGTCAATAGATTCGCTTTTAAATCGAATGATCCCAGTTTCAATTCCTAGCACGGGGTATCTTTTGTTTGTTTTTTTTTTATATAATACAGGTAAAAATAAAATTATTGTACATCAATTTTCAACTGGTAAATAATCGATAATCTGTCATTTTTAATAATAAAATATTGAAAAACCTGAATCGATAATAACGAAATAATATTAAAAGAAATTTGTCTTCGTAAAAACCAGTGTCCATTACAAAACCGATGACTTTTAGTTGATTTAAAAAAATTAAAAAAATATTCTCAATTGGATATTAATTTTTAAAACACCTTTAATGAAAGGAACTTTACAATTAAAATGTAATGTACGATAAGAAATATCGTAATATGAGGAACTGGTGAAGAAAAAATTTTAGCTGGAAGGTTGGTTTGGATCGATTTTAAATCAACTGATCCTAGCACCTTACATCCAGTTATTAAATAACGTTTAATTTAAATGAATGCATAACTTGTAATTAACGAACATAAAGATTTGCTTTTTGTATGTATTCAAGATAAGTCGGTTATATTTTTACGCATATATGTATAACGTTATATACATAATGTATCACGTCGTTCTCCCGGGACTTTTATAACCTATTTTTGTCATGAAAATAATGGAAAAATTTCATACAAACGTCCTAAAATGCTTCGTTTGCGGGTGAAAGATTTCGATCAGATTTCAGTTTACCCGGTGGAATGAGGTCGTACTGAAAATTTTAGGATGTTAATTAATAGACAGAATTAATAGTTTCTTATGGTTTTGAAAATTTAGAAGAAACAATGAACGGCATGGATGAAGTCCTACGCAAGAACTACCGCATGAAAATAAACAAGAACAAAACCAAAGTAATGAAATGTAGTAGAAATAATGTAGATGGACTATTGAATAAGAAAACAGGAAGAGAAAAGATTACGGAGATAGAAGAATTCTGTTATTTGGGAAGTAGAATTACTAAAGATGAACAGAGCAGGAGCGATATAAAATGCCGAATAGTACAGGCAAAACGAACCTTCAGTCAGAAATATAATTTGTTTACATCAAAAATTAATTTAGACTTCAGGAAAACATTTTTGAAAGTATATGTTTGAAGCGTAACTTTATACGGAAATGAAACTTGGACGATCGGAGTATCTGAGAAGAAAAGATTAGAAGTTTTTGAAATGCGGTGCTATAGAAGAATTTTAAAAATAAGATGGATGGATAAAGTGACAAATGATAGAAGTGCTGCGACAAATTGATGAAGAAAGAAGCGTTAATTAAAATATAATTAAAAGAAGAGACAGACTTATACACCACATATTAAAACAACCTGGAATAGTCGCTTTAATATTGGAGGGACAGGCAGAAGGAAAAAAATAGTGTTGGCAGGCAACATTTGGAATATGTAAAACAAATTGTTAGGGATGTAGGATGTAGAGGGTATACTGAAATGAAACTATCTAGTACTAGATAGGGAATCTTGGAGAGCTGCATCAAACCAGTCAAATGGCAGAAAACATAAAAAAATGGTTTTTGACTTGTAAAATCGAATAAAATAGGTTCTAGAATCGTATCTGCAACAGGTTTTGAGAAATCTGGAGAGAAAATCAATAAATTAAAGTAAGAAACCCTGTTTTTTTTTTTATTTTTAACGTACAATACCTTTTTAAAGGGTAATAAACACATAAAACTATTAAACAAAACTTGTAGGGAATTTAATTATGGACAAAATAGTGTAAGATAAGTTCAATAAATACAAAGAAACGTTAGAAAATTAGAATTTTATTTAGAAAAAGTATATTACTAGATTTGTCAGAAAAATATTTAATGTTAATAAAAAATAAATTCTTTTTTAGTGGTGTGAAAAACCTGTAAAACAATATTTATTATTAAAAATTGCTGTTAAAAAATTTAATAAAAACTGGAAATTACAAAACAAATATAAAATAAAAATTCCTTGATAATCATTTTTTTTATTAATGAGTGAAATTCAATAAATTAGTTGAAAAATTATAATTTCTTATTTCAAAGTCTGCAATAAAAAATACCAAAAACTATCTACAATTCGCAATACAGCAGTATTGTTTAAGACATTCTGTAAGGTATATTAAGTATATCGTGTACTGTGAACTGCGCTGAGATCTATTTGCACTTTCTTCAAGAAGAATCAACGCAGCTCCTCCTTGAAGAGGTTCTTCTAGCGCTGATACTTGCAGCACGATGGCGTGCCACCCAATAATGCCGTTTCCACTCACTTAAATCATCATTTCCCTGAGAAATGTATCCTCCCAACTCCTCCTCTTCCTCCTCCTCTTCCTCAAAACCCCTCCCCATCGCCCTCCTCACACCAACTTAGTAGCTTGTAATTCGAGTGGTGAAAGGCAGTCGGCTGAATGCATCTTTAACGGCGGAATCGTTACCCAGGATTCCCACACGGCTAGGGATCCAGCAGAAATTCACCTGTCTGTTGTGACGATTTAATTCAACGATTGTATTGTGTATTTCGGTGACGGTAGGATTTCTGGATTACAAATCCTATAAAGCTTGGAGAACATTATACTAATCGACACAGATAAGGATTTAATAAACGTATAAACAAACAAATATCTTAATAATAAACAAATAAATTGGTATATATTCTTAAATTTGTTATAAGATTATATAAAAATACACGTGAGACGTAAATATACAAAGAAAAAATGCATACCTGTCTGTATATACATAAGAAACATTCTTCTTATTTTAAACAAAACGTTTAAGAAAAAACATGCAATATTTATGATTCCGAAAGGCTATTTTTACAAAGAAACATTTATATAATAGAATTACGCAAAAGTTAAATTTACTGTGCAGTAATTTACGACATAAAGGACTTTAGACTAGCCAAAAAATAATATAAAATAGAATAAATAAATAAAAATACTTTTGTTATGCTATTCGTATTACATTGTAAAAATGGACAAGGAAACGGTCGGGTGGGTCGGCCTAGTATTGCGAAAAAAGGTTTCATTAGGAAGGGTAGCCGGTAAAGGTGGTGAATTTGTGATAGGGGTTGTTTTTAAAAACTTGTAAAAGTTTTTCTTAAAAACTGACCTGAATATTCCATTCCGTTTTCTAAATAATATAATTCAACAGTACCGATTTTTGTTAGCGGTAGAAGTTATATTATATTATATGTAACACTAATGTCAAAAATTAAAAGGACCTTGCAATTCCTTTTTACAGGTCGCTTTCATCGATATATCTATGAACCACGAATACGTTTTTACTCGTTTTCCATACTAAACATACATATATTTATATACCGGTCGTTATTATATATTTTTCGTTTGATTTGAAGCTAAATTAATGGCTTTGTAATAACGAAATAGTAATTAAAGGTGCCTCATTTAATTCTCACATAATGCTTTTTTTATTGTATATCATTACTCAAATTTATTTTTTTTAAAAAAACTTACGAAAACTATTACTTTTAACATAATTCCAATTTACACCCGAATGAAATGCGCAAAAAAAAAAACGTTTATAAGTTTCCCGGTTTCACCCAGTGGCGACTCGTAGCTAAAATTGGTGGGAGTGCTGCTCCAGAAAATTTTTTACTGGGCCTCTTCAAGGCCATGCTTAGTTTTCTGTAAAATAAAAAAAAAACCCGAACAAAAATGAATCAAATAGAATAGCTGGAAGCAGGAAAATAATCTAATTCGATACGTATTTAAGAATACGGTATTTAAGCACATTGTGCTTAAAAACCATGTATTCGGTTTGTCCAAATAAATAATAAATCTCAATACAGATAATACTTTTTAGTATTATTCGATAATAACTTAATAAAGTCCGCTTAAAAACACTGTAGTCCAACGGTACTTAATTTAAATTTATATGTACACAAAAACAAATACGTAATTAGTTTTACCAGTTACCTTCTCTTTCGCCCTTCTGACGTGTTTTTGAACAGATTTGGCGATCAAAGAATCCTTGCTTTCCGCCATCTTCTGATCGCTACTGAAAAAACAACTAAACCGCTTTCATATTCCTTCCACCAATTAAATAGAAAAGAAACGAACAAGGAACGTTCTATACACACGCGGAGTAAAAAAAAATTACCTTCCACCGACACGCCAGAGTCGGCACTGCGGGAGCGATAGTGCTCTCTATCCCTCGCAGCCTTTCGTGCACCATCTTATGTGCGCATGGGCACAACAGCGAAACACTACACCGTTGGAACTGTGAAGCGCACAGTTCCATAAAAATATTTTTTTTTCATAACTGGTGGATGGCTACTGGAATTAAGCTTAAGGATTATATATTGTACAAGTCTAAAGAAAGAATTAAAGAAAAAAGAACTCGTTATACTAAATTTTATCGATAATATCAAGTGGTAATAAGGGGTGCTGTAGTTCCACACTGCCTATACGCGAGCTAACGCCACTGGTTTCACCCCTGACAAATTTTTATTTCAAATATGCCATTGGATATTGAAATATTAATGACGTTTTATTACTGTACATCTCATTACTAATATTTTCTTCACCATTTTTATAGGTTATTTTTTTTTTTTGCTTTCAACATATCAGCATAGAAACAAATTTAATGAAACAATTTCATTCAAGTTAATTTTTTATCACGTTTGAAATATATTACGGATTTTTACAAAAAAATTTTCTTTATACAGTAACTACAGGCTTCATGCCGTTTACAGTTACCGATGAATGATAAATTAAAATTCTTTATGAAAACATTGGCCAAATATAACGTATAAAAAATACATGAAACTCTTTTCAACAATTCCAGTTTCAACACTATGCAAAAAATGAAATGAAACAACACATTCTGTCAAACTTAAACTTTAATTTTATCATTTTCCTACTACATGAAGTTTCATTTACGTTTCATTATATGACTTTTTTCTACATATAACTCTAAACAAAATCAATCGCGACTTATTTTCAAATAGTATTCTTGATAGTGTATCGTATCTTACTGAATTCTTTTTTTTTGTCTTCAGTCATTTGACTGGTTTGATGCAGCTCTCCAAGATACCCTATCTAGTGCTAGTCGTTTCATTTCAGTATTGTCAGTTCCTTTCTTTCAGAATAATGATATTTATTATTTAACCAGTCGACGTGGTAAAAACGGTAAACTTATAGGAGTGAATTTCAACAACATATTGAAAGAGTTTCGCATGATAAACAGTTAATTCAGATCGGGAAAGAAGGCAACAGGGGAAAGAAACTACAACACTACTCAATTTTTCCTTGTAACCTTGAATATTAATGCTTGTTATTTAAAACAACAACACTATTTAGGGAGAGATATCGTAAATAACGTCATATCGCTTACAAGCATAACCGTTATGACGTTTAATATACATACAGGTTGTTCCATATAAAACGCAACCCAACCTTATGTTGGTAGATATTGAAATAATAAAAAGGCATGTGTAAATCTAATTTTTATTATTACCATCCACTACCTTACATTTAGAGTAAATGTTGGAACTGGCCGCCATCTTCTTGAATACAAGCTTCAATTCTTTTTACAGCGTTTCTTGCAACATTTTTCAAAGTTTGCGGCTGGATATTTAATACAGCTTGTTCAATATTGACTTTCAATCGTTCAAGTGTTCGTGGTTTGTCGCTGTAGGCTTTTTCTTTGAGGTAACCCCGTAAAAAAAAATTCGCCGCAGTCAAATCTGGAGATCTTGGTGGCCACAAGCCTCGACCGATAACACGATAATCAAAGAATTCCTCAACGAAATCAGAAGTTGAACCTGCGTAGTGCGATGTCGCACCGTCATGTTGTAGCCGGCAGTGTCTGTCTTCCTCTTCCGAGAGTGCGATGAACTGAAATAAAATATCCTGATATCGTTCTGCATTAATGGTGTACTCGATAAAAATAGGACCGATTATTTTCTTCCGCGATATCGCGCACCACACGCCCAACTTCTGCGGGTGTAATTGTTTTTCGTGATAAACGTGGGGATTTTCAGCGCTCCAAATTCTACTGTTTTGGCTGTTTACGTAGCCGTCCAAATAAAACCGTGCTTCATCTGTGAAAATAACGAATCCATAACGTTAATTCACTCACGCAGAAATCGACGGAACCGTTGACAATATTGTACCCGATAAGGTCGTAATTGTAATTGTTTGGTCGCCCGATGAACAGTTGATTTAGACAAATTAATTTCAGCAGACAAACTTCTGATCGATTTATTTGGCGAGGCGAGTAATCGGTCTTTGATTTCAGTGACTGTATGTGTATTCAGCACCGACGCAGATCTTTTGTGTTCCTTGTTATTAACAGAACCGGTCTCTCTAAATTTTGCGACTAACCTTAATACTGATGTTTGTTAGGAGCCGGTTTATCTGGGTATTTACGGTGAAACAAATCTTGCACAGCAACCACTGATTTCGTACTGAAGTACGACTCAACAATGAAAACACGTTCATCTAGTGAAAACACCATCTTGTCTCTAGCAATACACTGAACGTTATGATTGCATTGTTGTTACTATCGGTAGTGTTCCACTGCGTCGCCGCGATGTTCAGATGTTGGACGAGTCCATTTCAGTAACGAGTAGGGGAGCAAGCTTGACTTTTAAAATTTCATGGATGAGTGATTGATGGGTTGCGTTTTATATGGGACAACCTGTATCTGCCTTAAAAACATCATTTGATCAAAAGAGGAACAAATGGATCCAACTTTTTTTAGTGAACATTTCGATTTCTTTCGCAATTAAATATTGTATAACTCCTTAATATTTAAAATACCTGTAGAATATTTGAAAAATAAATCTGTCACAAATAAAACCGGGAAATTTATACATTTACAAGATTTATTCTTTACTGAATTAGATTTTTAAAATTAAATACTGCGTCATCATGATTTAATTTATTTTAAAAGAATATAAAATTAGCGATAAGTGAATTTAATTCATACATAAAAAATTAAAACTAAATTATAGGATTTATAGAAACATAATTTTTTTTTTCATTTTAAAGATTGTGTTAAGCCGTTTCAGGACACTTTGAACATTCTGTAATTCTATATAAATAGATTATAAATGAAAAAATGAAACAGTTTAAAATGTGCAAGTAAGTCAAGTAGTCAAGTATATATTATTGTATCGATGATAATACGTACAATAAGAAACCATTAAAACGAAGTTGTAAACCAAAGAATAAAGAAATCGAAGAATAAAAGAAAAACGAAGAAAGAGTCTGAATTTTGTAAAAGAAGTCAGAAGTATCAAGCTGTTTGAAATATCATTAGTCATGTTTTAATAGACTTGTATCTCTCTTTTTTTGCTGGCACAACCAGAAGACTAGCCGATACACAATCGATAATCGAATAACATTTCTTGTTGAATCCTTTTTATAAGAAAACGAAAAATTTAGAACAGAGTACAGCTGGGCTAGAGGAGAAATGTTTACGTGTTCATTGTACTGTGTATATCGACTGACCACTATAGATTTTAGATGAAATAAAATATTTTCTACTTTTAACAAAATATTACAGTTCATAGTTAACCCATAATCGTCAATTTCAAGGTCAATACTAAATTCCATTTTTAAACTAAAAGCTGGCCATAGAAAAGAATATTTCAAAAGAAGTAAATGTACGAGAAGAAAAACTAGAAACGGGTTACGAACAAAATCAGTTAATCAAAATATAAAATTGTTATGAAGGCTTTTAACGATTTACATTAATCATAGTCATTTACATAACGAGTAAAAAATCGAGAAAAGTTGTTTACTTACTAGTTTAACAATTTCTGAAGATGTAATTCACCACATCCAATGTATACCGGGCTCGGAACCAAAAGAATTTCTAATTGCAACGGTTTAATACAAAGTAAGGTACTACGAACACTTCGTAAAAACAAAGTTCATCGTTTTAATTCTACAAAAATTTACTTCCTAGATGTCTTCCGGTACGTTTATCACGGAATTCCGGACAATGTTAATAACAGAGATTTTATTTTGGTTACCGATGAAGCCACAATCATTCCAAATGAAATTCTTAATTTAAAAAACTGTCGCATATGGAGTCACGAAAATCCAAACGGTACCGTCGAAACTGGAACCGACACAGAACCGAAAAGTAAATTACAAATTTAACTCTAAAAATTGATACTAACGAATCTGGATTTTCCGCTAGTCATCGGTACATTTCCGGGGTCTACTTTTTAGTTATAGTTAATCATGATCTCAAGAAAAACAATCACAATAATTTTTTTAAAAAATACGTAAAAAAAAATTTAAAACCACTTTTATATTAAACGCACTAAAAGGTAAAAAATAATTTTAGGACCTTAAAAAATAGTTTTAGTATCTTAAAACATATTTGACAACAAGCTTTGTTATTGCGCAGTGCAGGTGAGAAAGCGATTGATAGATTATACAAACTGGTGTGTAATTATTTATGAAAAAGGGGACGTTCCGTCAAACTTCAAAAAAAGTGTTACAGTCATGATACCAAAGAAAGCAGGAGCAGATAAATGTGATGAATACAGAATTAGTTTAACTAGTCATGCATCAAAAATATTAACTAGAATTCTATACAGAAAATTGAGAGGAGAGTGGAAGAAGTGTTAGGAGAAGACCAATTTGATTTCAGGAAAGGGATAGAGACAAGGGAAGCAATTTTAGGCCTCAGGTTAATAGTAGAAGGAAGATTAAAGAAAAACAAACCAAGATGCTTGGCATTTATAGACCTAGAAAAGGCATTCGATAAAGTAAACTGGAATAAAATGTTCAGCATTTAAAAAAAATTAACGTTCAAATACAGATATAGAAGAACAGACACACAGACACACATACAAATGCCGTTTAGTAAGGTAGAATTAAAGGCATAAAACACGAAACCATTTATTTTCAACGAAAATGTTTCAGATACTTCAAACTTTCTGGAGAATAATTTTTGCCAGTTAATCATCAGATCTTACTTTGATGTGGGTTTTCTGGTACGGGGCAATCACACACTTTCCTCTGCCATATATTTAAATGCAACTTTTTTTAAAGAGGTGAATCCGGCGTGGCAGGCTTATCAACCGGTTTCCACGGTTACCTGATTTAACATCTCTGGACTATTACCTGTTTTACACTTGAAATCATTAATATATGAGCAAAAGTGTAATATAAGGGAAGAGTTGATTGTTTAGAATTCTCAGTACGGTACGGCTAATAAAAAATAACCCTGTTGAAATACGAAACGCCATCAAAAACATTGTTCGTCGGGCAGATAATTTAATGTCACAGAGGACATTTTCAACAGATCTCTTTTAACTGTTTGTAAATCGGTTTTATAATTTGTATGTACATTTGTTATATTTCTAAAATATCTAACACCTTTGTTACGTAATATTGAACAATTTTTTCCATTGAATATCTAGTAAAAATCTCTCTCACATTTTGGTATGTTCTGTCTTTAATATACTTCAACATTCTTAAGTTCGTATTCAATTTCTATGGACTTCATTCGTACCGTGTTACTCAAAATTAAATTCCCTACAATTTTAGTTTAAAATTGTTATGCTTATTACATGTTTACGTTAAAAAAAGTTATTTTTATACCAGAGTTAAAATAATGAGTTTTCGACCGTTCCCTAATCATTTGTTGTTTATACCTGATTTCTAGAAAATTAGTAAAAATACAGTTCTGTTTTTTCCCAATTTTTCAGATCATATTTCATGTAAAATCACTAAATTTACCCCTTAATTAGGTTTCCAAGAATTTTAACAAAACCGCAAAAATCAGGAGGAAATTTTTCGCAAGCCGACACTCCTAAAAGAGCGCGTTTCCGAAGCTATATTTTTATGAGCTTTTTCTTTATTTTCACCAGTAGAACTTTCTGAAAATTCGTTACATCCTTCATTAATCACTCTGTATAAAACAGATAATAGAAAAACAGGTAGTAGCATGAAGTAAATATGTTAAAGTTGAAAGATTAGTAAAGAACAGAACGGAATTACAACGACATGAAACCAGTCGACTAAATGAAATGATCTTCGAAAACTAACTAGGTCTATTATTTCATACGTAACCTAAATAACAGCAGTATCTTTCAAAAGTACTGACCAAAAAATAGACACAAAATATAAAAAAATACTTTTCTTGATATCAGCAATTCTTATTCTGATGAAGGTAAGGTGTGAGGATGTGAAATGCGTAGACATGTTATTTTTATGTGTTCATATAAAACGTATTCATTTTTTAGTGGTTGTGGAGAAAAAAAATAATATTATATTTTTGTAAAAGAAACTGTGAGTATTTGGGATAAAAAAAAAAATCTTGCAAAAGTATAACGAAGGGTGAAAATGTAAAAAAGGGACGTAAATGCATATAACTCTACACATATATAAAAGGGTAGGAACATTATAATGAATATACTCAGCAATATAGTATAAAAATATTCGTCCAGTCACCGTCACACGTTTCGTAAAGCCCCCCCACACACAACTTTCAAAATTCCCTTACCACTTCAAAGAGAAATTTTCAAGGACTTTTATAAAAACCCTCAAAAACTGACGAGAGCGGTGTTGAATTATATATTATATATACATAATAAAATTTATGCAAAAGTACTTTTAGACTTTATATGAGGGCTATATACGTACCTCTTTCCTTCTTTGTAATGAATTTTGCCGCCAACATTTTACAATCACAGATTATAATAAAAGAGTAACATGTTTTTATTACTGAATACATAACTTTCAATTCACAGATTTAAATTCACATTAAGAGTCCATTTTACATTGTATTAATACGTAAATAAATATTTGTATAATATTTCATTTTAGCTAAATTTCATAAGAAAGCTACCTAAATAATGGGTACAATGATTCGACTTCCGGAAAATTTCGACATATCTTCTCGGTTCACATCCCCCAGACACCAGAACCACCGTCAATTCAAAGGTTTAAATATAATTTTTATATACATACGAGGTTCGACAATAAAATAATGAGACTGATTTTTCTTTGCAAGATGTGGCAACCCTGCAGCTTGCGTAGGCACACCATCTTTGACCTTGGTCTATAAGCTACTTCTAGTCCAAGCGGCACATTGATGCAACTGCTCAGTCGTGAGTTGTGCTGTAATAAGTCACGTGTTTGTGTCTCTAGTTACAGAAATGAAACCGCAAAATATTGCGCAACGGTATCCCATTTCGTTTTGCGTTAAATTGGGTGAAAACGCGACGACAACTTACGGTAAGCTTCAGAAGGCTTTTGGAGAAGAGGTTATGTCAAGAGCTCAAGTTTTTCGGTGGCATAAAATTTTTAGTGAAGGCAGAACGAATGTTGAAGATGAAGACCGCAGTAGACGACCATCAACCTCACGGACAGATGTCAACTTGACCAGGGTGCGTGAAATCGTACGATCTGATCGAAGATTATCCGTGAAAATGATCGCAGAAGAATTCAACATCGATCGAGAAACGGTTCGTCTAATATTAACTGAAGATCTTGGTAAGAGAAAGATTTGTGCAAAAATGGTCCCCAAAAATCTCACACAACAACAGCGAGAAGCACGGAAAAATGTGGCAGCCGATCTGTTAGAGCAAACGGATATCAACCCAGATTTGTTGAGCCGTGTTATCACTGGTGATGAAGGTTGGTTTTTTCAATACGATGCAGAGACAAAACGCCAAAGTTCGCAATGGTGCTCAAAGGGATCACCCAGACTAAAAAAAGCTCGCATGTCAAAGTCAAAAGTGAAATGCACGCTTGTGTGCTTCTTCGATTCCAAATTGTTCATAAAGAGTGGGTGCCTCCTGGACAAACAGATAACCGATATTTCTACAAAGAAATTTTAGAAAGATTTCGTAAACGAGTTCTTCGTGTCCGTGCCAACATCGCTGATAATTGGATTCTACATCACGATAATGCGCCATCCCATACTGCTCTATCAGTACAGCAATTTTTAACCTCAAAACAAATTTCAGTACTACCACAGCCACCTTATTCACCAGTTATCGCTCTGTGGGAGGTTTTTCTATTTCCAAGAGTCAAAATGGCGGTCAACGGACACCATTTTCAAACAACACAAGATGTCCAAAAAGCTGTGACGAGGGTCTTGGAGGATAATACAGAACATGAGTTCCAGAAATGTTACCATCAATTGTAGAAGCGCTGGAATAAGTGTGTGCAATCAGAGGGGAACTACTTTGAAGGAGACAACACTAAACATGACTAGAACGGTAAGCAACATTTTTTTTCACATCAGTCTCATTACTTTATTGTCGCACCTCGTATATTTCACTTTCTTGTGGACACGATAACTGCCGTAATTTTGCGCTAATCTATTTCAAATTTTCACATAAAATATAACGACCCAAAATCTAAGTCAAGTTTGTTAATGGGCAAAATCGGACCGCTGTGATGGAAATGGGGGAGGAGGCGTTTTTGTAAAAACAAAATATCGCTATAACTTTCTTATTAAGTAAAATATCGAATTCGTTTAAAGTTCCTACTATTCTTTGGATAAGAGCCTAAAACTTATTTCAGTAAAGTTTTTTGATATAACCAATCAAAAAATGGGGCTTCAAAGACAAAAAAAAATCATACCTCCCTTAATACTCACAGTATCGAATTGGTCGTTAGTCCTCTAAACATTACGTGAACTTTTTCCTGAAATAATTTTTTACCAAAATATTGCTGAAATTGCAAGAAGATGGGGCTTGTCATATGCTAAACATCTAAAACTTTTTTCACATGCAACCATTGTCGTATTGAATAAATTTGAAGTTTTTTTTTTAACTTAAAGGTGACAATTTTTATCCCCTCCTTAGCACCGGTGAAATCTTTTTTTTTTCAACTTTTTTTTTTTTAATTTAACTATATTGATTTATTAATAATTATTAACGTGCGATTGTAAAAAATTTTTGCAATAAATAATAATTCAATAATAACAATAAAAAAAAAATATGAAAAGAAATCAAAAGTTATTAGTGAAATAAAATTTTATGTACTTTTCATTTAAAACAAAAATAAATGAAGTCGGATTCGAACCGATGTACCTTCCCCTTGCAAGAGTCAAATATTTCATTAATTAAAATTTTATTCGGGTATAACTCTGGAACCAATTAAAATAAGTACCACTATGAAACCGTACAAAACTACACTTCATTTACATTCATACGTATTATCTTCATTCTTCCTCTGAAGTAATACCTTATGGTAGTTCCGGAGGCTAAATAGAAAAAAAAAGATAAGAATAACCCTGAAGTAAAAGGTTACACATATATATATATTTGTTGTTGTTTATATTCTAATGTGTCGACATATTACAAAATAGAATTATAAACGAGAGTTCCTGTCTAAAGTAATAAAAAATATTATTAGTATTAAAGTATTATTATTATTATTATTTAATATTATTAATAATAGTAAAAGTATTATAATTATTATTAAAAATATTAGTATAAAAAATATTATTATATTAAAGTAATAAAAATAATTTTATTAAAATTAATATTAAAAACATTATTATTATTTCCTATTTAAAAATTAAAGAGATAAAACATTTCATTTAATCGAATGTAATAATATTAAAAATGCTTATTGTATAAAAAAAAACCATTTAATATTTAAATGACTTGAAAATATTGATGAGGTATTTAATAATTAAAGATCCATCGCTCTATATTTAAATAAGATGAAAATAATGAAGTGGTATTTAATAATTAAATGTCCAATGTTTAATATAAACGAGGTGGTTTAAATAGATTTTTATTCAACATCAGTAAAAGATCTTTAATAATTAAAAATAAATTATTGTTTCTATTTTTACGTAAAATATCTTTTTTTTTCAAACCGAATGAATTATCCAATTTTAAGGGGTTGTAAATGGGAAAAACCCCCAAATTACAAAATAGTTTATTTCATTATATTTTGTATAATTATTTCTATATTTTATATCTAATGTTTTAGGTAGATTTCATAAGAAAGCTTACCTATTGTAATGGGTACTATGATTTGACTTCCGGAAAATTTCGACATATTTTCGCGTTTCACATACCCCAGATTCCAAAACCATCGTCAGTTCAAAATTTTATATATACGTTTGTGTATCTATCTATCTATCTATATATATATATATTTCACTTTCTTGTGGACACGATAAATGCCGTAATATTATACCAATCACTTTCAAATTGTTCCTTAAAAATACATAGTCCGAAAATCTCGGTCGAATTTGTTAACGGCCAAAATCGGACCATGGGAATGAAAATAGGGGGGCTTTTTCGAAAAAAAATATATCGCTATAACTTTTTTATTAACAAAAATAGCGAATTTGTTTAAAGTTCCTACTACTGTTTGGATAAGGACGTAAAACGTATTTTAGTTAAGTTTTTTGATATCACCAACCATTGGCCCAGGAAGTGGGCTTTTGAAGACAAAAATTCATACCAAAATAGGCACAGTAATGAATCGGTTTAAAGTGGTCGTTAGTTCTCGATTTTTTATATGTAATCAAATATATTTTTGTAATTTTTTTTGTTTTCTTGTATTTTGTTAACAATACAACCGTGAAAAATATCAAACTGTTAAATAAAAAAAATTCTTTCCGATTTATCTCCTTGATCGAATGACTTTTACTTTACAAATTATTCAGTATTAAAAGCAAAATTGAAAAGAAAAAATCAACATTGTCAGTAAAAAATGTTCTTTCCTAGTCGACCTTCTTCACCAAATAAAAGGTTTTAACATCATATAATATTGTACGAAAGGTACAATTGCTAAAATTAAAGAATTACAATTTAAAAAAATAAGATTTGGGTCCATTTCAATATATTGATCGACAGCTACCAGATATAACATTTAAATAACAAGCACAGCTTGAAATACAGATAGTAGAATATCATAAATTCTAAAAAATTCAAAAAACCTTTAATTCTTAAGTCGGGTCCCGTGCTACATCTTTTCTAAAGAAAAAATAAATACTATGTGATCTACATTATAGTAGATACAGTTGGATTTTTAATCTTGAAAATTAAATTTAAAAATCTGATGTGGACACCACATGACTTTCTTGTACTATTAAATTACATACATACTTTTTTAAAAGTACATAACATTTTATTTCACTTCTAATTTTTTTCATATTCTTTTTTGTTTTTATTATTATTGAATTATAATTTATTGTATAACTTTTTTTTTCAATCAGACGTTAATGACTATTAACACAGGTTGTCCCATATAAAACGCAACCAATCAATCACTCATCCATGAAATTTCAAAAGTCAAGCTTACTCGTTACTGAAATGGACACGTCCAACATCTGAACATCGCGGCGACGCAGTAGAACACTACCGATAGTAACAACAATGCAATCGTAACGTTCAGTGTATTGCTAGAAACAAGATGGTGTTTTCGCTAGATGAATGTGTTTTCATTGTTGAGTCGTACTTAGTACGAAATCAGCGGTTGCAGTACAAGATTTGTTTCGCCATAAGTACCCAGATAAACCGGCTCCTAACAAAACATCAGTATTAAGGTTAGTTGCAAAATTTAGAGACACCGGTTCTGTTAATAACAAGGAACACAAAGATCTACGTCAGTGTTGAATACAGGTACAGTCACAGAAATCAAAGACCGATTACTCGCCTCGCCAAATAAATCGATCAGACGTTTGTCTGCTGAAATTAATTTGTCTAAATCGACTGTTCATCGGGAGACCAAACAATTACAATTACGACTTTATCGCATTCAAACGGCTCATCGACTTCTTGAGCCCGACAAAGAAAATCGGCTACAAATTGTCAACGGTTCCGTCGATTTCTGCGTGAGGGAATTAATGTTATGGATTCGTTATTTTTCACAGATGAAACACGGTTTCATTCGGATGGCTACGTAAACAGCCAAAACAGTAGAATTTGGAGCGCTGAAAATCCCCACGTTTATCACGAAAAACAATTACACCCGCAGAAGTCGGGCGTGTGGTGCGCGATATCGCGGAAGAAAATAATCGGTCCTATTTTTTTCGAGTACACCGTTAATGCAGAACGATATCAGGATATTTTATTTCAGTTCATCGCACTCTTGGAAGAGAAAGACAGACACTGCCGGCTACAACATGACGGTGCGACATCGCACTACGCAGGTTCAACTTCTGATTTCGTCTAGGAATTCTTTGGTAATCGTGTTATCGGTCGAGGTTTGTGGTCACCAAGATCTCCAGATTTGACTGCGGCGGATTTTTTTCTACGGGGTTTCCTCAAAGAAAAAGCCTACAGCGACAAACCACGAACACTTGAACGATTGAAAGTCAATATTGAACAAGCTGTATTAAATATCCAGCCACAAACTTTTAAAAAAGTTGCAAGTAGCGCTGTAAAAAGAATTGAAGCTTGTATTCAAGAAGATGGCGGCCACTTCCAACATTTACTCTAAATGTAAGGTATACTAACCTTACATTTAATTAGGTTAGAGAAAATGTAATAATGTAATAATGGATGGTAATAATAAAAATTACATTTACATTTACACATGCCTCTTTATTATTTCAATACCTACCAATATAAGGTTGGGTTGCGTTTTATATGGGACATCCTGTATATCAATATATAAAATTAAAACAAAGGAAATGAAGTCAGATTCGAACCGATGTGCCTACCCCTTGTAATATCTAAATATTTCATTAATTAAAATTTCATTGGTCTATAACTCTTAACCAAATAAAATAAGTACTACTTATGATATATCGTTGTAAAGTTCTCAATAAGGGCTTATTACTGCAGTTAAAAGGAAGCCCCAAACCAACTTTTTTTTTTAATTTTGACCTTTTTTTGAACATTTATGGTCAAGTCAACTGCAATAAAAAAGAGGACGTGCACAACTAGATGTTACTATAGTCCTAAATCCAAAATTCAAAATCCTACGGCTAATCGTTTTTGAGTTATGCGAGAAAGTACGTACATACGTCGCGTTTAAACTAGTCAGGGATGGAAAAAATGGATATTTCAGTTCAAATCTGAAAACCGAAATATTTCGCGATCCCAATACTTCTTTTATTTCGTATAAGAAAGTAAAAACGACAACGTATAAATAAATAACCTAAAACTTCTTTTCCTAAATTTAATGTTGTTGTATCTCTCGAGAGATATCGTCTAATCGATTGTCATTGTTTATATCGATCGTTGTCTATGTCAATATCGACGTTCTGAGATAATTATATAATTAAATACTATATAAAACATGTAAAAATTCCCGGGAAAACAATAAGAAACTGTGAAATTTTCAGCTGTGAAATCGGTTAACTAGTTTTTGTGTTATTAGGACACAAATAAAACTAAGATCATGTTTTATTTATGTAGATATTTGTGCCGAATTTCAACTTTTTTTGTTAACGTGTTTCCGAAGAAGATATGAGGCAAAAACTGTATAAACTTCTCCTAAATCCGATCGACTTAGATTTGATATTTTAAATAATTTTATACTTTCATTTTACTTTGGTTCTACTTTTACAAACGCTATAAAAAAATAAAAATGAAGAAAACTAACAATTCTTCTTTTTTAAATATGTTTTTGTAAACGTTTTGAGCAATTTTCGAAGAATCTTTGTTGATCCGGTCCGTAGATATCAATCAAAATGCGGGCCAATACATTATACGTACGTATGTATATCTTCGGAAAATTTCTGTAACTTATTTGTTTTTTAATGGAGTATCGAAACATCGACATTTGCAAAGAAAAACCCCTGATATCAAAAATGTTGGCATATCTATAAACTTTCCTATTACAGCTGTGTTCCAGTAACAATATAACTATAGCGGGAGAGTAAAATTTACCTAGATTATCTAATCAAAAAATCAGAACGTACATCGATACCAAACATCACTCGAGTTTAGTACAACCATAATCAAATTTAAGTTAAAAAAAAAAATCATGGAATTTTGCATAATATTCATAAAAATAACACATTCCCGTACGATCTGACCTGACTGTACTTTTTTTCTTCACCCTAACCTTTTTTCGCTCTCTTCTTTTGATAGAATTTCATGAAAAGGGGAAAAGAATAATAATTTGAATAGGTCGGTAACTCTCCTTCTTCTGTCCACCCTCCGCAGCCATTACTCTACTCCTTTTTTGAACGATGCTGTAATTCGCCACAACTCCCTCAGTGCTACAATAGTAGCAGCATCAGCAGTGAAAAGAAAGATTTCTTCTTTCTTTGTCTCTCAAATATAATCATTTATTCAATAATAATACATATATATACTGTTATATATATATATATATATAAATGATTACAATCACCTTATACATAACTAATCCGGTATAATTATTAAAATTATGCAAAACAATAAGAAGAAATTTCGATGCCATTACTATTAATTATAAATTAAAATATTTTTCTTGAATTAATAGAAACGTAATATACAAGACGTTGAATGAAATATAAATAAAAATTCTTCTTCTTCTTAGCGTAACACTAATACTAAGCTTATAGTGAGTGATATACTAACATTTTTTTACCTACTTTTCGAACAAATGTACGGTATTACCTTTGATGGCATGGTGGCAGTGGGAGGTGAAAATCAATTTTCATCATTACGTTTTGAGTTATGAGAAGTACAAAAATACTAATCACTTGAAATATAATTTTTTTATATATATGTATATATTTTCCTGTGATTCTGATTTCGAGAAAGGGAAAAAACTCCAGACCTTAAATTCCCCGCGGTAGAGAGGAAGTAACGATTACTGCTTAGTGGTATGTATAAGCGGCTAACGAATGCAAAGACCGAGCACCGAGCATCTCCCGGGATAAGGAGATCCCCTTCAATAAATGCCAACAGCTTCTATGGTGGGTGGAGGAGCAATAGAAAGCAGGGCACCCTCTTACCCTTGGAATGGGAAACCTTTCCTAAAGATGGATGAAACAAAAGGTTAAACGGCATAGGATGCGGAAGGCAAGGGGATACAACCGCATTAAACCACATTTGTGGTATCCCCGGTCTCACTGGATTATGCTCTATGTATGGGATCAAAAAATAAGAAATTGTCTGGAGTAATATGCCCACAAACGGATCTCCGGGTGGGCACTATCCCAGGAGAATGAAGGATGATGCTTATGACCGAGAGAAGTGGACAGCATCCAATTTAAACCTGTGATAAGACAGATCTACAAGAAATATATATACAGGACGATTTTTTAGTCCTGTTACCCAATAGTTAATGTCTGGTAATTTTTTTATAAGAAAGGGAAATTTTGTTTTGTGACACGAAGTTGGTAGCGCTACTCAACCGGTATAGATACTGCAGTGTGAGTTGATTCTCCTTGATCTGTGTAATATTTTGTGCCGATTCCAGTTGTGTTACGAACAGAATGTCTTTTACCGTAGAACAACGAGTTTTCATTCTTGAACAATATTTTGCCTTAGAGATGAACAAGATTTTGCAATCGGAACCATCGAGATGGATCCAAGCTTCATCACTAAAGAACACTGTGTTTACAAATTCCATTCCGTTATCATTAACGAGAGACCTAAACCAACGGCAATATTGCAATCGCTTGTTTAAATCTGAAAGCTGAAGCTCTTGGACTAATCGTACGCGATACGGACACAATTTCAATTTTTTAGCAGCTATCTGAACACTCGAATATGACAAACCGACTTGCTTGGAAAGTTTTCGTAAACTTTTCCGTGGAAAATTGAGCAATCTAGTTTTCACATTCTCTAAAACGTCATATGTCAAGCGAGTTGGTCGACCACTAAGTTTTCTGTCGCAAACACTACCTCTCTCGAAATCGATTTGCTAGCCTAGAAATTGACATTTTTTCTGGCGGAGGAACACCGAAAAATTTAATTTGAAATTATTTTTTTACACTCGCGTACGATTTCGTAGCAAAATATTGTTCAAGAATTAAAACTCGTTGTTCTATGGTAAAAGACATTCTATTCGTAACACGACCGGAAACGGCACAAAAGTTTACACAGCTCAAGAAGAATCAACTCACACTGCCGTATCTATACCGGTTGAGGAGCGCTACCAACTTCGTGCCACAAAACAAAATTTCCCTTTCTTAGAAAAAAAATTACCAGACATTAACAATTGGGTAACAGGGCTAAAAAATCACCCTGAATTACTACCCCGTCTAGATAGTGCTATAACAGAGCTACAGCTCTAAAAGTTAAAGTATTGTAATCGATCCAACTTGGGCATGAACGGTGTTCACCGGAACTTGACGTTTTCACGCCTAAGAAACCTCAAAAAACCAACAAAAAAAAAACGGATGGAAAGTTTCGGTTGTTAATGTTCATTTGTACGCGTGCGCGTGTGTATTCGGTGTCGGCTTCTAAATCACTTTATTTCTACAACTGCTGGACTGATTTTCACCAAACTTGGTCAGATTCTTCTATATATAACGCACTGATGCCATTAAATTTTCATCTTAAAAGGTCAAGGGAGTAAGGCCGTAGAGCAAGGTCATCCTCAGTATCTCGAGATTTCGGCTAATTAAGGCCATATTTTTCTTAGGCACATTTGTTAAAGTTGAAAAAATAAGGATATTTGCAAAAAAATTTTTTTTTTGTAAATATCGTTATTTAAATAATTATTGGTATGGATTTATTAGTGGGAGAAACATTTAATTTTAAAGGAAAAAATCAAACTAAATCAAAGGTAATAAAAGTACATGATGAAGTGACATTATAATATTTACAGAACAAAAATACAAATGAAGTATTCTATTTATGAAATTAATTTCCTAATTAACATGTGTAGAGGATGTAAAATTCACAACTTACAGAGAACAAATTTTACTTGTACGATAGGCAGACCGGTGTAGCAGTGTAGCTTAACGCATCAAGTACCGAGTCAACCGGACGAACGAGTTCGAGACCCATACAAAACCAGTTAAATTTTTACACTTTATATATTATTTATTTATTTAATTCTACGCTCACCTGAAAACGTCACAACATAGCAGTCGTTTAAAATATTTTTTGGGGTGGAGGTGTGATTTTGCAAAAAAACTTTTTTTACGAATGTTCTTATTTTTTAATCGTTAAAAAATATAATTAAAAAAATATGACCTTAATTAGGTGAAATCTCGAGAAACTGAGGGTGACCTTGGTCTACAGCCTCACCCCCTTGACCTTTTAAGTTGAAAATTTAATGTCACCAATACCCCATACATAGAATCAACCTGACCGAGTTTGGTCAAAATCGGTCCAGTAGTTATGAAGATATAAGGCGATGTAGAGGCCGACATACGTACATGCAAACATTAACACCCGGTTTTTTTTTTGGGTTCCCTAGGTGTCAAGACGTCAAGATCCGGTAAAACCCGCATATGTCCAAGTTTGACCGATTACAATACTTTCCCTTTTTGAGCTATAGCTATATAGACGAGAAAGTAAAAATAAATATACAAACAAGAATGTTAAAATATAAGTTAATACAAGCAACGAAATCTTTTATGATAATAAGAAATTGACCTATATGTGGAATAATGTTTAATTTATGAGAGACAACTGAAATGTAAATTTCGTAACCGAAACGAAAAAAACGAACAAAATGTCGTACAAAGCGACAGGTGCTGCCACCTAGTAGTTTCATTTTCGTACTACTAATCTTCCAAAATTAGTTGATCCGCACCCCCTCTCACTTTCTGTTAGTCTATGTTCAATACACCTAAAACAACTTGGAATGACTGATTATTATACAGCAGAAAAGTGAACGCAATGACATTTATCTACTCGTATTTATTTATTTAAAACCCGTTTGTGGTGATAAAAGTGTCGATCGAAGTACAGTGAATAGACAGAGAAAACAAATTTCGTGCCTACGCTGGTTTAAGCGAATATTGAGGATGAAACTTGCATCGGTCAGTTTCCGTGACTGATAATAAGCGTCAGAAATGTTTTCCATCTTCTTTGGTGTTTCTAAAACACCTTAAGAGACTTGTATGTCGTGTTTGACTTAATTCGAATTATCGAATTAAGTGCTGTAGGTAGCAGCACTTATAAAGAATTTTATAATTTATAATACTTTTCAACTCTGTATAGTCACAAAACTTTGTCTAGCTAGTACGCATGGATTTCTATTAAATTATTTATTTTATTTTATTTTAATTTAGTAAATGACTTCATATTTCAATTACGAAATTTTTTTATTTTAATTTCAATTTTGAGGAAGGAATTTTTAAGAATTTTAAATATTAAGTATAATATAAAATGATTTTTAATTTCAATTTTAATTGTGATTCGACACGAATATTTGTAAAAGGTTATGTGGAGCAACTGATGATGCGAGTAATTAGTGAAAACGCTCTTGCATGCATAATGGAATAAGCTAAGTCATCCAACTTTATTTTATTCATTAGTTCTGTACTTAGGTTGATCAGATAAACACAGGGTGTCCCATATAAAACGCAACCCATCAATCACTCATCCATGAAATTTCAAAAGTCAAGCATACTCCCCTACTCGTTACTGAAATGGACTCGTCCAACATCTGAACATCGCGGCGACGCAGTAGAACACTACCGATAGTAACAACAATGCAATCATAACGTTCAGTGTATTGCTAGAAACAAGATGGTGTTTTCGCTAGATGAACGTGTATTCATTGTAGAGTCGTACTACAGTACGAAAACAGCGGTTGTAGTGCAAGATTTATTTCGCCATAAGTACCCAGATAAACCAGCTCCTAACAAAACATCAGTATTAAGGTTAGTTGCAAAATTTAGAGAGACCGGTTCTGTTAATAACAAGCAACACAAAAGATCTGCGTCAGTGTTGAATACAGATACAGTCGCTGAAATCAAAGACCTCGCCAAATAAATCGATCAGACGTTTGTCTGCTGAAATTAATTTGTCTAAATCAACTGTTCATCGGGCGACCAAACGACTACAATTACGACCTTATCGCATTCAAACGGTTCATCGACTTCTTGAGCCCGACAAAGAGAAACAGCTACAATATTGTCAACGGTTCCGTCGATTTCTGCGTGAGGGAATTAACGTTATGGATTCGTTATTTTTCACAGATGAAGCACGGTTTCATTTGGATGGCTACGTAAACAGCCAAAACAGTAGAATATGGAGAGCTGAAAATCCCCACGTTTATCACGAAAAACAATTACACCCGCAGAAGTTGGGCGTGTGGTGCGCGATATCGCGGAAGAAAATAATCGGTCCTATTTTTTTCGAGTACACCATTAATGCAGAACGATATCAGGATATTTTATTTCAGTTCATCGCACTCTTGGATGAGGAAGACAGGCACTGCTGGCTACTACGGTGCGACATCGCACTACGCAGGTTCAACTTCTGATTTCGTCGAGAAATTCTTGGGTAATCGTGTTATCGGTCGAGGCTTGTGGCCACCAAGATCTCCAGATTTCTTGGGTAATCGTGTTATCGGTCGAGGCTTGTGGCCACCAAGATCTCCAGATTTGACTGCGGGGGATTTTTTTTACGGGGTTACCTCAAAGAAAAAGCCTACAGCGACAAACCACGAACACTTGAACGATTGAAAGTCAATATTGAACAAGCTGTATTAAATTTCCAGCCACAAACTTTGAAAAAAGTTGCAAGAAACGCTGTAAAAAGAATTGAAGCTTGTATTCAAGAAGATGGCGGCCACTTCCAACATTTACTCTAAATGTAAGGTAATGGATGGTAACAATAAAAATTACATTTACATTTACACCTGCCTTTTTATTATTTCAATACCTACCAATATAAGGTTGGGTTGCGTCTTATAAGGGATACTCTGTATAAGTATAGTAGAGAGGAATAGCTCTGATTCTCAAAGGAACTGATTTAAATACACACACACACACACACACACACACACACACACACACACACACACACACAATATAAATTGTTTATTTTAAATCAGTATAAACATTTTAAAGTTAAGTGCAATTAACAAATAATAAAAAAGACATCCTTAAGCATACTAAGGCGCAATAAAGGTACAGTATTATTTTTATTTATTAAAATACATCCATTAAGTGTAAATAAAAAATCACAAAAAAAAGGTAAAGGGTTAAAATTCCCGTTCGTTGGTTTTTTTCGTCGTGAGGAGACGATCCACTGTAAATATTTTATGAGAAGACTTTCCACACAACGGAGTTTACAGTTTCAGTATAAAACGTTAAATCCTAATTAGATAAATAAATAAACAGTTAATTAGTTTCGCGTAAGATTTCTCCCGAAAACGTAAAACTAACACCGACTCAAACTGTGTAATTGAGAATTCTTAACGCAATGATAAATTTAATTTCTGTTCCGTTAATTAATTTTATTTCTTTCACTATGAATTATATGTTAAACAAAAATTAAAAAAGTATGAAAACTGGGGTACTTTAGTATATACTTCCGAAAACTTTGCCGTATTGATCGACGAAATATTACTGAACTTTAATCATAATAATCATGAAACTTTTTCTAAATTAACGTAAGGAAATTACAGAGAGATCGCGAATAAGAGCGCGCTTGTAAAGAACAAAATTCCGTCCGGATTTGTTTGGGTTTCTATTTCATTAGTGATAAATTAACTACCTTTTAGCGCGGTATCAACGCATTATAAACTTGGTTATTACGAGTAATTTCATTTTTAAAAATACTGTAATTCAAAAAAGGTTAAATAACAACCAAATAATATCAACGCAAGGGAAATTCCATGTCTTCATTTACGAAATATACATTTACGATTTATACGTAAAGATCGGGACATTTTATCATAGACTTGTCCAGGTCAATCGATCGCATTGGTCTAGTGGTGAACGCGTCTTCGCAAATCAGCTGATTTGGAAGTCAAGAGTTCCAGCGTTCAAGTCCTAGTATAGTCACTAAATTTATACGGATTTGAAAACTAGATTATGGATACCGGTGTTCTTTGGTGGTTGGGTTTCAATTAACCACACATCTCAAGAATCGTCGAACTGAAACTGTACAAGGCTACACTTCATTTACACTCATACATATCATCCTCTGAAGTAATATCTGAACGGTAATTCCCAGAGGCTAAATAGGAAAAGAGAAGCTTGTTCAGGTCAGGTCTGAAGGGTGAAAAAAAGATTTATAACAGGACGTTGTACAGTACGTACAATATATGTTCCATTGCGGTATTACAAAGGCTGATAGTTATTTTAATTACTCGGGTTTTTCTCTTAGCAAAATTCCGGGAAACACCGGGACCAAACCACGATCCGCCAAAACCGTTCAAACAGGTGTATCGAACTCTATAGCACATTTTAAACTATTTAAGTGAAAGTCTAAAAAGGGTTGTGGTTAAGATAAATTTTACCTGTTCTAACCCCTCTGGTAAATTCAGCGCTCACAAATTTCAGTTTAAAAATATAGTACTGTAGCAGATGGATCATGGAATTATTTACAGTTTTAAAGTTCATTACAGGCGATTAATGCTTTTAAAAATTATTGACAACATGGAAGAAAAAAAAGAACTCCAAATGACGGGTTTAGACGTTATCAGATTTTTTAAGCGAGCTTGGTGTAACCTATCACAAGCTAAAATTCGAAACGGTTTTAAAAAAATCCGGTCTCATTCCACGCCATATTTAGACGGAAGATTACGTGATGAAGACAATATACCACTCTCAGAACGGATTCAAACTCGATAAACTCGATAAAAAAAGTCAGCCTTTCAAGAATACTCAATAGATGACTTACGCAACAGCCGATGACGACGTACATACTACAGAAATTCCGACAGATGAACATATTATTATTGAGGTAACTCATACTCGTGCAGGTGATAGTGGAGCTAAAATTAAAAACGAAGATCTACCAGTCGTATCAATGATTGACGAGATAAAATACTTTGAACGTGAATTTGCGGAGTACTTGAATAAACTGCAAAATTGTTTTGATGATTACAGATATAAGATTATTAAACAAACAAAAATAAACGATTATTTTAAGGTTAATTAGCTGGTAAGCGCGATTAAACTTTGTTAGATGAAGAAAATATAGATTAGAATGATTTTTTAGATTTAATAAATACAATTTGTACGTAAAAACGTGTGACATAGAAATTTTTGTGTGGTGTTCATTTTTTACTTTTCTCGATGATTTTGATAAGTTTTACTGCACATTTATTAGTTATTACCATTTTTTTTTTTTTTTTTTGCTAATTCATTGAACGCTAACAGTTTTGGTTAAAAGTAAAACGTCTGAAAATTGTACGAGAGTAAGTTAATTATTATCCACAATTTAGTTATATTTTTGTTTATGCTGTTAGTACTATCGTGTTGTGTAAATGACGCATGCGTGGTTTAATTGTTGTTATGTCTGTGGAGGTTTCATGCTGCTAGGTTAGTTCCATTATGGCTGCCCTGCCGTTATCCACGGCTGCTCCGCTTTCTGTTTGCACCAAAGAACAGTAACGTTCAGTGATCTTTTTTTTTGTTGTCGGAAGACGTATCAGGGGCCGAAATTCACTTAGACTGTCAATACAGTGTGTTGCCGCAACGGAGTATCTACGATTGGATTGAAAAATTCCAAAACGGTCGCACAAGTGTTACGCACGCCGAAGGAGCCGGACGACCGTTTACCGCCACAAATGAGGAAAACATTGAGCGTGCACGTGACATGGTTTTCTTAGACAGACGAGTAACTGTCGATGAAGTGGCACATCGTCTGCAAATCAGTCACGGTTCTGCCTACGAAATCATCCACACAAACTAGGGTTTCATAAAGTCTGTGCAAGATGGGTCCCAAAACAACTCATACAGTCGCGTAAACAAACGCGCTTGGACATCTGCCAAAAACATTTGGATCGCTAAGGTAACGAACGGGACATCTTCTTAGACAGAATCATCATTGATGACGAAACATGGATCCATCATTACGAGCCGGAGAGTAAACGGCATACTATGGAATGGAAACATCCAAATTCGCTCTGCAAAAAAAAAGGTTCAAGACTCAACCGTCCGCAGGAAAACTGATTCTTACGGATTTTTGGGATTCACAAGGCCCAGTACTGGAACATTATGAGGAAAGGGGCACGACAATAAACAGTGCGCGTTACAGTGAGATGCTTACTGCTAACCTGAAGCCTCCAATTCGAAGCAAACGTCGAGGACTGCTGCCGAAAAGTGTTTTGTTGTTGCACGACAATGTCCGTCCACATACTGCTGCCTACACTGCTGAAACGCTCCAGAAACTCAACTTTGAAATAAGTTGGCTCGTCCTCCGTATAGTCCTGACCTTGCCCCTTCTGACTAACGCTCTGGTCCACTCAAAGAGGCATTAAAAGGACGTCGATTTACCTCGGACGAAACAGTGAAAGAAGCGGTGCATTCCTGGCTCGCAGCTCAACCGAAAACCTTCTTTTATGAGGGCATCAGGGAGCTTGTGCAACGATGGACCAAGTGCGTTGAAATGCAAAGGGACTATGTTGAAAAATGATGTACATGTAAATTCCTATTTGTATTGCAATAAAATTTATAACAACATTGCGGATAATAATTGACTTACCCTCGTATTACATCTAAATTTTATTTTTTACTCTATAATACAAAACACATCAATATTTTATTTTAAAACGGCTTCTTAAGTATACAGTATATTTTTTGTATTATAATAGATTATCAACGGCGTAAAAATTTACTGTTACGGGGTGGTAACTCGGGAGAGACGAGTACTCGGATGTAACGACATATTTGATCGGCCCCTTAAATCTCATTATAACCAAGTTTTACTGTATTTCCAATTTCATTAAAAGAAAAACAATGAAAAAATATGTTTAAGCCGCTTGAATAGTACCTCGTTATTTCTGACGGTATAATTCCTTTCAACAGGAATGCTATTTTCATTGATAACCAAGTAGAAAACTTGACTCTTAATGATTTTTATTTTTTAATAATTTTCTCATATATTTTACACAATTATAAAAACTTGTAGCAATAAAACATTACATAACCTTTAAATTCCAAATAAATATGTTTACAATACATTTGATGTGTAATATGTAAATTAACTTTTTACTTTTAAAAATTATAACATCTTTATTATTTTACTGGTATCGATTAATAAAATTATAGTTTAACTGGTAGTCTATCCTGATAAGATATATATATATATATATATATATATATATTTATGTTAACATATCTAAAAAATAACATAAATAATTGAAGGATCTGGATAGAGAAGAAATTCCTACCGGAAATGGCTAAGCACATTGCTGAATCATACGGCATTACTCTACTCCTTATAAAGGGTCCGATACATATATTAAAATTTTACATTATCTCTTAAGTGTGGCTTTTAATGTTTAATAAATATTATATATTTTATTACCGTCTATGTAATAACGTTTTTCTTTTTACTTCCTCGTACGAAGTAAAGGAAGTATTGTGATCGCGAAAAATGTCGGTTTTCAGATTTCAAAGGAAATATCCATTTTGATCATCCCTGAATCATTTTGACTAGTTTCGGCATGACATCTGTACGTACATATTTATCTCTCATAACTCAAAAACGATTAGCCGCAGGATATTAAAATTTTGAATTTAGGACTGTTGTAACATCAAGTTGTGCACCTCCCCTTTTGATTGCAATCGAATGGACCAAAAGTGTCTAAAATCGTTCAAATTCCAAAGAAATTGGAATTTTGACTTTTTTCTTAACTGTACTAATAAGCCCTCTTTGAGAGCTTTTCAACGATGTATCATAAAAGGTATTTGTTTTCATTGGTTCTAGAGTTATAGCCAAATAAAATTCTAATTAACGAAATATTTGGATCTTATAAGGGGAAGGCACATCGGTTCGAATCAGACTTCATATATATATTTTTTTTAACCTTTATTTATTTATTTTTTAAATTTTAATACAGTAATTTATTAATAATTACTAACCTCTGGTTGTAAAAAAGTTTCACAATAAATAATAATTAAATAACAATAAAAAAAAAAAAAATGAAATAAATCTATATTAGCGAAATAAAGTTTTATATACTTTTCATTTCAATTCAAAAATTTTTACAGAGGTTAATAATTATTAAATCAATTATTTAAATTAAAAAAAAAAAAAACCTTAAAAATAATATATGTATATGAAGTCTGATTCGAATCGAATTCACGTTCTCACTTACACTACATAACTACTTGAGCGACATGAAACAAAATTAATATATAAACTAATATAAAATGCTGATACGGACACCGTCATAGGATTTTGAAATTTTGGATTTAGGACTGTTGTAACAACTAATTACGCACCTCCCCTTTGACTGCAATCGACTGGACCAAAAGTGTCCAAAAAAGCCCAAAATTCAAAGAAATTTGGATTTTGGACTTTTTCTTAAGTGTAGTAACAACCCCTCCCTCATTGAGAGCTTTTCAACGATATATCACAAGTGGTATTATTTTTATTCGTTCTAGAGTTATAGCCAAATAAAATTTTAATTAATGAATTATTTGGATCTTACAAAGGGAAGAAGGCACAACGGTTCGAATCGGACTTCATTTCCATTTTTTTAACTTTTTTTTAATTTAAATATATTGATTTATTAATAATTAACATCTGATTGAAAAAAAAAATTGAAAAAAATCAGAAATTATTAGTGAAATAATATTTTATGCACTTTTCATTTTAATTCAAATATTTTTATAGAGGTTAATTATTAATTAATCAATATATTTAAATTTCAGTTACACCACATAACCGTAACTACTTGAGTGACGTGAAACAAAATTAATACATAAACTAATACAAAATGCTCATACGGACACCACAAAAAAATGTGATTCCCACCACATTGCAAGTGTGTTATAACTGTCCACTTTCTTAAAGAATTGGAGGATCGTATCTCACTTCCAAATGAAATAATTTTAAATGAAGTGCAGTAAGAAATGAGTATATATAATTTAGTAGACGTACAAGGTGGTCATGTGGAGTTACTCAGATTTTTCTTTAGACTCCAGGACCACTAGGTACTGCTACTCAGAGGATGAGATGAAAAGAAATGGTAATTTTGTATCGTATGAAAATGCCATAACTGACCGGCATTCAAACCCGGGACCTCTGGATGAAAGGATTCTAATATTTTTCAATTTCGTACTTCTTCCAAAATTGGTCGACAAAGACGAAAATAGCACAAAAGAAGATAATTAATATTTATTTATATTTAAAGGTAATGGAAAATAAAACCACACTAAAGTTAATAGAAACAGTAAAAAATGAAATAAATTAAAGGGTATGTAGATGAACGATCATGGTTTGTTTATCCAGTACTCCCCCCTCACGCTCTCTCTCTCTCTCTCTCTCTCTCTCTCTCTCTCTCTCTCTCTCTCTCTCTGTGTGTGTGTGTGTGTGTGTGTGTGTGTGTGTGTGTGTGTGCGCGCGCGCGCATCTGTGTGTATGTATCAATATTGCTGATTTATTATTTGTGCCAATTATAAGCGACCCGAACGAGTTATGAGTCGCTTCCAAGAATAGTATAATCATTCTTAAAACAACAACAAACATTTCATGCCAGATTTTAATGGGGAAAAATTAAGACTGAAAAGTAGTTAACCGTTGCCTTCTTCACCGATCCAAATAAACACGTCATATCTCAGCGTGCTAAACCCAGAAAGTTACAAGTGATATTCAGCCCTACAAAGTGACACCTTTATTTCATTATTTACCACATGAAATAGTTATACTTATAATGAACAACATTACTCTCAAAGAAATAAATTCTGATCGGTACTTCTTTTACTCGGGTGTTTTACACGCGTCACAGTCAAATGAACGACAGGGGAAATTGTTAGAAAACGAAAAATCTGATGTGGACACCACACGACTTCCTTTTGTACGTCTATTAAATTACATATACATATGTTTTTTAAAATGAAAAGTATATAAAATTTTATTTCATTAATAACTTCTAATAGTTTTTCATACTTTATTTTTATTGTTATTACTGAATTTTTATTTATCGTAAAACCTTTTATTGCAATCAGAGTTAAATAATTATTAATAAATCAACATATTTAAATTAAAAAAAAGAAAAACCGTTAAAAAAAGGAGATGAAGTCTGATTTTAATTGATGTGCCTTTCCCTTGTAAGATACAAATATTTCATTAATTAAAATTTTATTTGGCTATAACTCTGAAACCAATGAAAATAAGTACCACTTACGATATATCGTTAAAAAGCTTTCAACGAGGACTTATTATTTCAGTTAAAAAAAAAATTTCAAAATCAAAATTTTTGAAGTCGATTGAAATCAAAAGGGGAGGTGCACAAAGATGTTACAATAGTCCTAAATCCAAACTTTCAACATGCAACGGCTAATCGTTTTTGAGTTATGCAAAATACATACGTACGACGGACAGACATCACGCCAAAACTAATCAAAATGGATTCAGGGATGGTCAAAATGGATATTTCGTTGAAATCTGAATACTTCCTTTACTTCGTACTAGGAAATAAAAAGCTGACAACAAAATCGTTATATTTTCCTGGCTTAAATTATTTGTTCTTATATAAGAGGAAAAATAATGATACATTAAAAAAGTTTAAAGAATCATTAATCCAAAAAATTGGTTAAAAAATAAGCGATAAATAAAAAAGATCGCTTTCGATTTTGGAGAAAGGGGGACAGAATTTTGAGGAAATTATTTTTTTATGGTAAGATAAGCATATGCTAAGCTTAATATAAAGTGGAGTTTTGTTTGCAAAACTTTATGAAAATTGACTCCGAAGAAACTATTTACCCCCCACTCCCTGGAGATATTGATCCCAAACCTTTATCAAAAAATTGTTCCGTATACAACAGTCTGTGCCAAATTTCATCAAAATCGATTTAACCAGTCAAAAGTTATTAAGCTTTAAACACACAAACACACGTACATACATAAGTATGAACATCCCCCTCTCTGTTTTTTTTTGGGGGGGGGGGTTCTGGGTCACGAAACATCTAGAAAACCCGTATCCATTTTTTGACAGATCACCATATTTTCCTCCTTGTAGTATAGCTCTAGAGTTACGATTCCGGGAAAGAAAAAGTTATAAACCATTTATGTAGTGAAGCAATATTTACTACTGACACATATAAGGTACGTTCATCACAATAATTAGTCTGTAATGCATATTTCATATGTGAAAAAAATTAACAATTATCTCAACAAAATAAAAACATATTTTTACCGAGGGTAATTCTTTAGTGTTACCTAGGCTTTCAATGGTAATAATAGCTTTGGGCAGGTTCGACAATAACCTACCCAAATATGCCTTTGCATAACAAAAAGATCGTTTTTACACAATATTACAGCAAGTAGCACGCTAAATCAAGAAAATTATTTAAAATTTTCTACACAAAGAATCCTTTTGCAAGATCAGACAGAAAGAAGAAATATCTGACGTAACTGTACAAGGCACGGTCATGTTACCAAACCCCTTATTTTCTAAGGGGTTGAATGAATGAAAAAAATAGACTTTAAGGGATAGTACTGAGGGGTTGAAAGAGTGCAGTATTGATTTTTTTTACTCCAAGACAGTCAGTAGTTGTATAAAAAAGGGGATGAAAAAATGCGTGTGCCGGGTAGGGTCTGTGTAAAAAGAAAGGGTAAGTGACGCTCGTCTGGGGAAGGGTTGATAGAACGCGTGGGTCAGGCAGTACACAAAAAAAAAAAAAGATTGGAATCAGGCTTTTTTTTTACTCGCTTGCTGGATTGCAAGGGAGTAATTCTTTACAATATGGAAATCAATACATTGATTATCAGTAATGAAATGGTTCAATTTAGATAGCCCACGCTTTATTCTAACATTTTCTGATCGACCGATTTATAAAGAAATAATTTACGTACAATTTAGATGAGTCGCAATAAAAAATATGCAGTCATCAACAAAAATATCTGAAGATATTTTAGATATTGAAACGATGCAGTTTTTTTAGATACGTCAAAAATTTCTTTTAAATTCCTATGAAGTGTAATCTTTAAAAAGACCAACAGTATATCTGACATTTCCAGGTATTTGAATAACAAATATTAAAATTGCAATTCCGTCTTCGACGGCTTTGAAGTTGAGAGATTTTTATTTTAAATGAACTACGTTTTTAAATTTGAATGACTTAAATATGTAGTACAGTACAATTGCGAATAACTATCAAAATTTTCAAGAAAACGTTTCTGTCCATTTTGACCACTTTGATCGAATGATATTTGTACCTTAGGAAATGTTAAATTAAATTAAAAAAATTAAAATTAAAATAGTAAAACTGTTGGGTTCCAGTTGAAACCCAAATGATGTTTTTATCATCAAAATATTTAAAGTATAATTCTTAAAAAAAAATAATAATACACAAACATCAAAGTAAAAATATTTGAGGTTTTGAGTCCCTTACTCGACAGTTACTTCATACAACATTTTTAATATCAGCCACGGCTTGAAAAACAAATAAAGTATAAAAAAAGTAAATTAAATAAACAAATTATTACTGAATCGACACGAAACGTATGTAAAATATCGATGAAACTGGACTACTTTTTTTTTAATTACCTTAAAGACTATTAATTGGAATAAATATTGTTTTTAATTCCAGTGCAACTATTTTATTTTAATGTTTTTTTTTTAAATTTCTATTTAAATTTTAAAAAACGGTTTCTATTAATGCACTAATTATCCTGCAATGATATTAAATTCTTAAAGATCTTATCAACACGAAGGTTCTAAAATAAATATCTGTAAAGATAAGCCGCAAAATGTTATATATATACAGGGTCACCACTGTCAATGAGAAGGCGGAAGTGTTGTACATCGACAGGTCTATTTATGCTATTTCAGTAGCCGGTATGTCGTGGTCGGGTGAAAAACGAACGTTTGTGATTGAAGCCTATTTTAAAAATAACGACTCGGTTATTGTAACACAGCGTTTATTTCGCAAACATTTCAATTAAAATCGACACGCGTCTGTTCCTAGTAGGAATACGATATTGTTGTGGGTGAAGAATTTTAGGAACACATCGTCTGCTTTAAAAATGAAACCGACAGGACGAAAACGGACTGTGAGAACGCCTGAAAACATTAACGCTTTAAAGTTAGCTGTTACGCGGTCTCCACGACGTTCAGCAGCGAGACGTGCTGCTGTGCTAGCCGTTTCTGATCGAAGTGTACGACGAATTCTTCATGCCGACCTGAAATTCCATCCGTATAAGATTATGTTAGTGCAGCAACTTAATGCAAATGATCGGGCGTCTCGCAAAGCAGCTTGCGAGGTCATCCTAGAAAATGTCCACCGAGATGCCATTATTCTATTAAGTGACGACGTGCATTTTCATCTGTCAGGATTTGTGAATAAACAAAATTACCGTTATTGGGCTTCGCATAATCCACGACAAATTCTTAAAAAACCACTTCACAGTCATTATGTGTTAGTGTGGTGTGCGGTTTCAAAGTTCGGCATAATCGGCCCGTATTTTTTTGAGGAGTTAAATCGCAGAGTAACAGTAACATCTCATCGATACGTAAACATGTCGAATGAATTTCTCCGACCGAAACTGAATGATTCTTAAGGACATGAAATTTGACTTTCAAGGACGTGAAATTTGGTTTCAACAGGATGGTATCACTGCCCGTACGGCGAGAATCGCAATGGATGTCTGCGAGAAACCTTTCCTGGACGTTTGATTTCCCGAATTGGCGACATTCCTTGTCCAGCGCGCTCACCTCATCTGGCTGTTTGTAATTTTTTTCTGTGGGAGTATCTCTTACATATAGTCTTTAGTAGTCGACCACAGTGAATTGCAGAACTCATGGAGGCCATTCAACGAGAAATTGAAGCGGTTCCACAAGTGATGATTGAGCGAGCAATGTCAAATTTTAGAATGGAGTTAATTGAGTGTTTGAGGAGTAATGGAAAACATTTGGACGACGTTATATTCAAATAAAAAAAAAAATCTATGTAAGTAATTCACTATAAATTGTAAAAAATGATCTTTAATTTGATATATTAAATGTTTTAATAGTACGAAACATAGTTTAATTATTATCCCTCAAAAATCGTCAGGTTTATATGCCGGATCCTATATATATATATATATATATATATATATATATATATATATATATATATAAATTCATAATTTTTCTATTATATCAAATTTTAAATTAAATCAAAAGGATAGACAATTTTTTTTATTTATTTATGAATAAAAATATTACACAAATAATTTCCGTGCATGAACATTCAAGCTATTCTATAGGTTTTACTCCGATCCTTTTGTTAAAATAGTCGGCTATCCTTTTTGAAGTCACTATGGAACTTGGTATATATATATATATATATATGTTATGATCCAATTTATGAAAGGGGTTAGTGAACCTTTCGTTTAACAACAGAATGCGTGAGTCAAAATATGACAAGTGGCAAAAATACACCGATACCTATATACAACACAAACATACATGTCTGCGTGTATGTATGTGTGTGCAGGTTATAATACAAAATCTACCCTTTTTTCTGCCTGACACATTATATAAACATAACCCTTTTCACACAAAAACTATCTTCTTTTCAAAATTTACCCTTTTATCTTCATCCATTCAGACAGACAGACACACTGTGCCCAAAATTCAGGTAGTTAATAGGATAGTAAACGAGCTGTTATGTTATATAGATCGTTTCACCCTTTATGGTTTTTCTATTGTACTCCTATTCAATCGATCTTGTTCTCACGATATTTTTGCAAAATATTGTTTATTAAACGAACCCTTTTCATAATTTCAGGTTAAGTGCATTGACCTTACTATATTTCTTCATATATAACAATTTTGATTGTAAGCTTTATACTTTTACAGGGGGTATATTTTTTATTTATTTTAAAGAATTTTTTAATCGAAATTTGATTTATATTCAAATTTTTTTCAAAATATACAAAATGATATATTTATTTGCAAAACAAAATTTAATAAAATACATAAAATTTATTTTAAAACTAATACAAATGTAAAAATAATAATAAATTATAATATAAATAATTAACACCTAGAGTTTCCTTGGTTTGCAAAAATGAACAGAAAATTATATAACATTTATCGATCATATCAAAACTTAAAAAAATAATTAGCAAAAACTCTGAATAGGATTACTACTAGAAAATAAATTCTGTTTAAACACAAATAACAGTAAAAAAAGAACGAAATATAACATTAAAGGAAGATAATGATAATTAAATATTAAAGTAGAAACAGAATATCAAAAATGGAAAAATTTTATTTAAGTAAAATCACAAATTTTAAACGGAATAATTCATATACAGAGCGAGTCAAAAATATGGAAAATCCTCAACAACTTTAAAACCGTTTTCGACAGAACACTGTAACTTTCAGGATAAGGTATCGGGCAATTACTTTAACTTTTGACGGCAAATAGAATTTCAACCGCTTTTTGAGGGGTGGCCCACGAGTTGTAACACCCTTTGTGTGTGATATATTTTAAAAGTCTCTTTAAGACAAAAAAAATTGGTATAGATAAAAAGTAGACACGATGTCTGTACCCAAAATGGTAGCAAGATAGATTTGATTTTTAACTACTAAATATACTAAGTTCAAATAATAAATTTAAATAAAAAGAAATTAAACTGAAATTTAATTTAATTTGATTAAAATTTAGTTTAAAAATTTTTTAATTTTTTAACAAAAAATTGTTTTATTCTTATTAGAAAGCTAGTCGGCCCGTCTAGCCAGAATGTGGAACCTTGGACTCAAATCAGCCCAGGCGAATCCTGGAGCTAACTCAAGGGCTCCTCGGGATGTCCCGGGGCCAAGCAGCCTACTCCTTGGTCGCAAAGCTCGCTTCGTTTGCCATTTCCAATTTACCGTCGCCCTGGATACCTGCAGAGATCGCATCGGGCGCCGTTCCCATCTACCCAGAGGGCTCCACCCCCTGGACCCCCGGACTGTCCTTTATCCTCATGGTTGTGAAAATAATATTGATAAATAATAATTATAGTATTCAGGCTTTATAGAAGCCTGAAAAAAAACTAAATTAAAAAAGATCGAATAATAGTAACTTCTTTTTTTTCCTATTTAGCCTCCGGTAATTACCGTTCAGATAATACTTCAAAGGATGATATGTATGAGTGTATATAAAGCGTAGTCTTGTATAGTCTCAGAGACGTGTAGTTAATTGAAACCCAACACCCAAGAACACCAGTATCAGCGATCTAGTATTCAAATCCGTATAAAAATAACTAGACTTTACTAGTACTTGAACGCTGTTACTCTCGACTTCCAAATCAGCTGATTTAGTTAGACGCGTTCACTCCTAGACCAACCCGGTGGGTTAGAATAATAGTAACTATGGTAAATAAAGTACACACGCCTTTGACGACGAAAAATTCGTAAGTTATTTCTTTGCCGCGATGGCAGAAATTTAATAATAACGAAGAAAAGGGATTAATCTTTATTTTCTTTAATTAATAACTTACGACTTCACCCTCCTCGGCGGCGAAGAAATAATGAATATCTTTAATATCTTAACCTTCAAGGGAACAAGGTCCTCGGTCTTTGGCTTAAAACGTTCCCTAGGATAACACGAATATATCCCACAATTTTGAAAGTAATCGGTCGGTCGGTTCTTGCGTGATGCGATAACAAACAAACAGACAAGCTTTATATATATATATATATATATATATATATATATATACATACATATTCAAATTCTTTTATTTATTTCACTTTAACAGAATTAATAATTAATGGGGTAATCCTAATACTAATTATAATTGTACTCTAAGGTTATCTATTCATAGTCTAGAACCAATATTAACATTATTTTATAATACAATTTAATATTAATTATTTAACTTAATTATGCTTAATTTATATGATTTATAATCGGAAGTGAGTTTCGTAAAAGATGAAAAATTAGTTGTCCACAAGGGTGGCACAAATATAAATGTGGCACAAAACATATATATTTCCGAATAACCGTGATTTGTTAAATCGTGAGTGTAGTACCTAATGCGTGCAAACGTTAGCTTTCAATCATTTAACAAAAATTGTCCGCTTGAATTTTGAAAATCGGGCGATTGTTTGCAGAAATATTCTGATAACTACCCATCGCAAAACAGCGTTCCAGGGGCACCCGGTGTGTTACCGGTCGATGGTGTAAATCGGTTTAGCCGCTCACGAGATGCTCGCATACTTCTCCACTTTAACCTCACCCGTGGTCCCCACGGGAAGCCCATAATTATTAAATAGAAATTTTTTTAAATTTATTTAATATTATTTTATTTAACGTAAATTAATTGTATTATTTTTGTAATATTATTCATTCGATTGATTCGAATTATTCAGTTCAAACCTAACTTACCTCACATAGTGATGGAGGCTCATGTAGTTCACAGTTCATTAATTCAACCGATAAATCTCCGCTACGACATACATATATATATATATATATATATATATATATACAAATACATTCTTTATACAGATTTTTCGAGAAAAAATTTGTCTAAAAAACCTTGTCAGTTATGTCAAGAAAGGTAGGTAAAATAGCATTTTGCCAATGTTTCTTTATTTGCGATTGATCGAGTCATCTTTTTATTTATCCCGAACTATAATGAATATTAATTAACTATGAATATTTATAAATATATAGCAATTTATTAAACATTCCGGTCTTTTTACATATTCTCCGTAGTAATAAATTTTACATATTAAAATAACAACTCGACTATAAGCAGTAATTACTGAATTTATTATTTAAATAATCAGAAAATTACTGTTAATTAGTGTAGGTTAGCGAGCGAAGCGAACGTAGGTTATGTTTGATTAGGCTATGATACGCTAACTTCGTCTAATTAAAGTTAAATATACAAATTATGTATGTTATGCACCATCATTGGAGGCGATTAATCAAATTCACCAATAATAACCCACCGGGGATTGGTCCAGTGGTAAACTCGTCGTCGTAAATCAGCTGATTTCGAAGTCGAAGTTCTCAGGTTAAAATCCTAATAAAGATAGTTACTTTTATTCGGTGTTCTTTAATGGTTGGGTTTCAATTAACCACATATCTCAGGAATGATCGATATGAGTTTGTTCAAGACTACAAATTTACCGGTACAGTTACATTACACTAAATCGCAAATGACTTTAATTATGGATGCGACTATAATAAAAGTATTTTAAAAAAAAAAATATATATATATATATAGTTAATGTAAAAGGGGACAATATACCTCTTTCGTATCAATAAATAGTGTCTAAAGAACAAAATTAAACAGAGTATAATAAATTAATCTATAAGTCAATGAACTTTAAATAAATACTGAAGTTTATGGTGAAATAAATATGCGGGTGAAAGTAAATCGTGTGATGTACTGTAATGTTAAATGATAAAATTAATTTTATTTCTCATTACTTAGTTATAAAAATTTGTATTTTTAGTTATTTATTTATTTATTTTATTTTATTAAATATAAATGTATTATCAATATATAAACAAAAGAAATTTCAAAAATATAAAAAGGTATCAGAATTTTTTTTTCTTTATTATTTTTTGTTATCTACTTCGGTTATGAGAAAAGTATGTTTTTATTGTTTCTGTTTATAAAAGTCAAAGATTTCTTTTTAAAAAAGAATACTCTAGCGTAAAAATATATAACATTATCAGAAACTATGACCGTGAGAAAATTTCATCTAGATAACTTTAAATTTACGTAATTAATTTTTTTTAAATATAATTTTATTAACGTCACAAAAAATAAAAATAAATGTCGTGACAAGTATTTTCATAAATTAATTTAATTATCATAAATAATGAATAAAAATTAATAAATTTTGTACGAATATAAAATCAAATTCTAGGTAAAATTGTCCATTAAGAGACAATTTCACCCGTTCTCAGATAGCTCTTTAATTTTTAAAGGAAACCTATTTTAGTTGAAGCTTATATTTAAGGTAATCAATGTAAAATTGTTGATCGATGATTTGCAGGTACTATCCAGGGTCTGAATAATCTGATTCCCGAAGGAATATAATTTAATTATACTAGATTCTCCACGCTAAGCAAGCCGGAACCCCTCCCCCCAAAAACCCCTTTTTTCCTGTTTAGCCTCCGGGAATTACCGTCAGGTATTACATCAGAGGATGAATGAGGATGATATGTATGAATGTAAATGAAGTGTAGTCTTGTTTCAGGTCGACCATTTCTGAGATATGTGGTAAATTGAAACCCAACAACCAAAGAATACCGGTATCCATGATCTAGTATTCAAATCCGTATAAAAGTAATTGTCTTCAATAGGATTCAAACCACAGAACTCTTGACTTCGAAATCAGCTGATTTGCGAAGACGCGAATTTCTGAGATATGTGGTTAATTGAAACCCAACAACCAAAGAATACCGGTATCCATGATCTAGTACTCAAATCCGTATAAAAGTAATTGTCTTCACTAGGATTCAAACCACAGAACTCTTGACTTCGAAATCAGCTGATTTGCGAAGACGCGTTCACCATTAGACCAAGCCGATGGGTTGCAAAAAAAAACTGTCGACCGACCGGAAGAGGACTCCAATTAAATTTCAGCGGCAATTAAAATTAAAACTTTTTCGCCCACTGCCCACATTGAGAATCAAATATTTTCTAGCGCCCCCAAAAATGTTTAAATTTACCATATGTTAAAAATAACAATGGCAATTGCTTTAAGATGCGCTCTTAAAGCAGCAGTTGTAATTATTATTTTTAAACGTGTCACATCCTATTTCTAGGTTGAACCTTACATTTTAAATGAGAGGAATTAAAATGCATATTCAATCATATTTGGAAGTATTTTTTTTTTTAAAAACTACAATTGTACCTATAAAATAATATAACGACAATAGTGATAGTATATTCAATATAACAATACAATAATTAAAACAAATCTTTCAATTGAAAAAAATTACACAAGGATGAAGCTGATATGCTTTAACGAGTTTGTTAATATCAGGCTCGAATTTACTTAAAAACAGCAGTAAGTCGCTGCGTTCCGTAAGAGCAACCGTAATAAAATATAGGCGTCCCTTTAATTTTTTGTACTAAAGCAGTAGGTATTTAATTTTAGTTTGAATTATCAAGAAAACATAATTTTTACCTTTTTTTTTTTAATCAGCCGTCAACTTCCTATACCGTCTGAACACCCCAATATTTTGTAGGCCTTCTACCGCCCCCCCTGAAGGCCTTTAGCGCCCAAAACGGGGCGTTGTCACCCACTTTGAGAACGAATAATCTATAGGACCGGTCCACCGCATAAAACTGTGATCACTGGTGATTATTTTTATTTTTCATCCTTATAATATCCAAAATACTGTACCCACCTTTTTTAGAACAATCTGCTTGTAAGGGGATACAGTTTATAATCATATAGCAGTGGTTCTCAAACGCTGTGTCACTCAGTCCCGTGGGATACACACGAAATTTTAGAATTTAATAATAAATTTTATGCCGTTTAAAAAGTCTCTATACAAAAACAATTTAGAATTATCGTTAAACCTTTGATAAATTAAAATTTATTACGAGAGAGACTGTACCGGTCAATATATGCAACAACGTTGGATTTAATTTTTCTTCCTTCCGATAATTTTGAGTGACGGTGAACAGCTGCAACAGTGCTTAGTTTACTCTTTCCGCTCGGTAATAAACCTAATGTTTATTTCCGGCACTTTGAGGGATTTATTCCACAGCGTAGGGATTTTTCAAGACCGAGCAAAAGTTTTTAAAATCAGCTTACACAAAAAAAAAAAGAAGAACGCCTGAATTAGTCGTCCCTCACCTGTAAAAATAAATTATAAATTCCTTAATTTTATTAAAAATTAATAATTTTCTGTAGGCTCAGAATTTTATTTCAAATTAATTAAAATATGTAATTTAAAATAGACTTTCACTTTTTGGCATTCTTACGGATAACCAAAAAGGGTATCGCACTTTGTTTGATTATTTACTGTGAAATGTGGCAACAGCGGCAGTCGTGGTGGGGGGGTAGAATTGTAAAGCGGTACAAGAAATTTTAACTGCAATGATTTACCGGAGGGCAACGCGCTTTTTGCGTACGGAATTTTATCAAAACAATAATTCTATGGTGACAGCACGCCACCTAAACGTTTTACAAACTGCAGTTATAGCATTTTTCCCTACCTCGTCCGTTTCAAAGTTAGAAAAGATAATTTCTCCTTTCGATAAATCTGTGATATCAACATAGAAAATTCCACTAACCTAACCTAGGAGGCCAATTAATATCGCATCTTTTTGAAATCACTTTATTGAGAAATAATTGCTGAAGAGCTTCGATTGCCCGATTTGATGTGCGGCATGTTGCACCTTCTTGTTGAAACCAAGTTTATAAATTAAAGCCTTGAAACTGCTGTGGAGATGGCGCAAGAAAATCTGGCAACATTGCATAATATCGCTGGGTATCAACGGCAAATGCATCTTCATTTTGATCCGTAAAAAAGTACGGTCAGATGATGCCATTAGAAGACATAGCAGACCATACGACCACCTTGCAGCTATGCAGGGATGTTCATGCTTTCTGCGAGGATTACTGTCAGATCAGTACCTGCAATTTTGCTTATTTACACGGCTAGGTGATAAGCTAATGTCTCGCAAATAGTAATGCGCGCGATACTGACGGCGTGCTGTCACCATAGAATTATTGTTTTGATAAAATGCCGTACGAAAAGAGTGCGTTGCTCTCCGGTAAATCATCGCAACTAAAATTCCTTGTACCACTTTACAATTCCACCCCCCACCACGACTGTCGCAAGGCCGCATTTTGCAGTAGAGTCAAACGAAGTACCGATACCCTTTTTTGTCACCCGTTAGAATGCCAAAATATATTATTACATTAAAATAATTAGGTATTATTTAATATTAGTGAAAGTGTATTTTAAATTACTCATTTTAATTAATTTGTCTACAGAAAATTATTAATTTTTAATAAAATTAACGAATTTTTATTTACAGGTGAGGGACGATAATTATTATTAAATAACGAAATTTTTTTCTCTATACGGAAATGCGATGTCTTCTTCGCATTCAGGGAGATATAATATACAAAAAACAAATTCTCGTACGAATAATCGTACAAAAAAAACTGTATTTACATCATTTTTCACAAGAAAAAGGATTTAGCTTGAAGAATCAGCATTAAATAATTTTTAAGGAAAGTTTAAAGAACTTCAATGTTGGTACGATGATGAAGTCTCCTTTGACATTTTCTGGCAAATGAATATTCTCCGTTACTTTTTTTATAATTAGTTTTGCCAGGATAAAATTTATTCTATTTTAAAAAAAGATATAAATCAAACGTATTTAACAAAATTGAAATGTCGCTTTTACTAACCCGAAGACGGTTAGAAATTTGAATCAATAAAATTTTTTCGTAAAAATTATTTAGAAATTTAAAAATAAAACAGCAATACCTTTTAAACTAATTTATTTACTGATTATCCTTTCTAATTAAATCTTTTAAGGAAAGGGGTAACGACAATAAGATAACAATTGAAACGTTCAGTTTAAAAAAACTGGTTTTTTTTCTCTTTTAGCGAGGCTTCGTCCTGCATTTATTATTTATTAGATATTTTTATGATTTACACGCTCAAGATGCAAGATTAAAAAATAATAAAACTGTTAAATTGTTTGTAATATTTAATTTTTTTTTAATTTAGCATCTATTAAAAAAAAAGAAAATTTAAGGAACTGAAAAAAAAATTAAAGCAAGCTGCAGAGACGTATTCACGCCATCTGCAGCTTGACCCTCCGGGGGGGGGGGGTTGGTTTGCCCTGGCGGTTGGCGTCTCCGAATGGGATTATTAGCTATCAAAAATTCATTCCCTCTTATGTAAAAATATATATATTTTTTTTAAATGATGAAAATTGATATAACGAAAGTTAAATTAGAAATTTAACTCTAGAAATTGATACTAACGAATCGGGTTTTCCGCTAGTGATGGGTACATTCCGGAGCCTAGATTTTGGTTATAGTTCATTATTTTATGAAGAAAAACTATCACATAAATAAAAGAATATATTAATAATATATAATTCAATTTGCATATATATATATATATATTTATATATCGATATATAATAACATAAAAAGTAAATACCCGACCACCACGAGACATGTACTAACGAATCGGGATTTTCCGCTAGTAATCGGTAAATTCCGGTGCTAAGCTAGGGAGCATGGACACATCCACACACAGACCCACATACAAATGTCCTTTAGGAAGGTAGGATTATTTAACAAGAGATAAATATTAAAAATTTAAAAACACGACAGTTAAAAAAACTTTACTCTTTGGTATAGGATAATTAAAAAGCGGGCGGGTGACAATTTTATATATAGTATAATTTTTTTTTTATTTATTTATTTTTTTGTCTTCAGTCATTTGACTGGTTTGATGCAGCTCTCCAAGATTCCCTATCTAGTGCTAGTCGTTTTATTTCAGTATACCCTCTACATCCTACATCCCTAACAATTTGTTTTACATATTACAAACGTGGCCTGCCTACACAATTTTTCCCTTCTACCTGTCCTTCCAATATTAAAGCGACTATTCCAGGATGCCTTAGGATGTGACCTATAAGTCAGTCTGTTTAATTTATTTAAAGATATTTATATAACCTATGACATTCCCGGTAACGTAAGGATTCCAACGCCGGGTCATACATCTAAATCGGTTCAGTCGTTGAGCTGCTACGGTGGAAAAAATATACATACACCCTAAATACAATATAGTCGTGTAATGTATTTCGGACAGTCGTGTAAACTCATATAAACATCATACTGATTGTAAAAAATTAAATAATTTTTATTTTAAAGAAATTCATCATCTCTTTAAATTTTAAAAGTAATTTATTATCACAAATTTATTTATTAAAAACAATAAAGGAACCATAAGGTCCTCTCACGTCTCTCAGGTCTCTCCGAAATTTTTCGCTATTTTTAAATATTTTAGCTGTCTGGTGCGATAAAGATTTACATTTGGTGTAAACAGAATTTTTAGTTTTTTTTTTGTTTTTTTTACAAGAATACGCCTATATAAAACGATATTGTACGAAAAAGGTCATTCTCAAAAAAACTACAAACTTTAAAGAGATTACTACAGAGTTTATCCTTACCTGGAATGCGGGAAAATATCACTCAGATTAACTAAAGAAATAACGCACTATAGTGAATTTTATTCATAATTTTCACCGAATATATAACCGGTTAATATTCTAACCGCCTTTATTTTTACAATAAAGTCTATTAAAGGAGTCTTTAAATAAAACTTAAATCGCTACAATAAAAATTGTAATAAAACCTCTTACAATAGATGTGTATGCATAATCAATACTTCACTTTTTTTGCTTAAATAAAAAAAAAAGGAAAAAAAGTTCACTTACTAAAATACGGATGTCTTGAGTACACAAAAGTCTATTGACGTAAGAATAAATATTAAAGACATAAACAATTACTAACACAAACGAATAAAAAATAAATCGAATAAAAATTTAAAGTAAAATTTAAATACTATTGTTTTCTTTAAATTACAAAAAATATCTTATAAACAAATACGTGTTAATTTAAAATATAGTCACCCTTGTTAAGATTGAAGTATAAATATCAACTGAGAAATAAATAACGCCTTTATTCAGTTTAAAAGAAGATAAATAAATTTACCGTTTTCATTTCCTCCACTCTTTTTCATAAAATAATATGTTTAAAAGTTAATATATTAACTGGACCAAAGTCTAATATAATCTCGTTTTATTTGTTATACTATTTGTTCTATTTTAGCTTACAATAAATTCTGTTTACAAAAAAAATTTATCTTTTGACTGCTAGAGGCAGCATTTATACTATAAAAATATAAACAAAATTTTTCTTTCTTTCTCGCACATTTACACAAACACACGCACGCATCTCACCATTGCTGAAACAAAATCCTTTAAATTTACACTTTTCAAGCGTTTTTCAACCTGGGGGTCACGGTGTTATGAAAGGGGAGTCGCAGAATTATCCTACAACTTTACACGCACACAATAATAAAATAATTTTATGGGAAAAAATGATTTATTACAAACAATTTACTTATTTTACATTTATAAGTTCACATGATAACAAAATAAATTAACGAGATGGTTGCGTTTGTTACTACCACTCATATTAAACTCGCTCTTAAACTATACATGTGAGATTCACGGTTCGGAACCTTTCAGTTGAATTTTGAAGTACTTCCGCTTATCCATTCGCTCTCAAATTTTGCATATAGATTAGCTCCTGATAACACATTTTAGCAACATTTTCAAGTCGCTAAGATGCCCCAAGTTGCTAACTGAAAAAAATGCGTTTTGAACTTATGCAACCTCGTTTACATGCATATTTTCTTAATGAAAGAAATTTTAAGTGAGATATATATTAGGGTATACAGTTGCTACTAGAAATTCTGTACAGTGACGACCGAAGTTTTGGAAAAATTTCGTACTTTTTAACTGGATCCGAATTTTCAGACGAAAATCACAAATAACTCGAAAACGGTCAGTCCTAACGCTCTGAAAAATTGTTTCGATCTTCCTGGATAAAAACCGCATCCGGTTCCAATGCTACCCGTTAGATAAGTCCCACCAGGGCGCGTTCGAAAATTGGGAATGGTGTGCCACCGTAATATCTCGCCAACCGCTCGACCGATTTTTACGATTCAAACGGCGTACGCATAATCAGGTCGTTTAACGTTTAACGCATCGAGTACCCTCTAGATCGACCGGACCTTGGTTATCCAGAAATTAAATCGTTTAGTCCTATATTTTGATCGTACTCGATCACCGTAAAACGTACCGATCCTATCTTTCGCTAAATACGCTCAAATCTGTGCGCTCGCGCAGCCATAAAATATAAACATATTAAGGCTAAAAAGTATAAAATAAAAAATACATAAATGATGATAATACCCTAAAATGTCATCAACCAAAGTCAAATTTAACAAACT